>NC_047071.1:6591640-7844794 GCF_902459465.1 Asterias rubens | reverse complement strand
GTATTCTGCTTTGGTTCGTCCACTCGTGGAATAGGGGCCTACTGCCACACAATCTGGGATCCGCACCATCAATCAAACATAGACACCACTGAAAAGGTCCAAAGACGTGCTGTAAGATTTGTTTCCAATGACTTCAGCCGCCAATCCAGCGTTACCGAAATGCTTACTCAACTGGATTGGGATACCCTTGAATCCAGACGTACTAGAGCTCATCTTCAACTCATTTACAAGGAAACCCATGGCCTAATACCTAGCAACATCACTCATCATCGCATCAGCACCAACCAACCTAGACCAAAAACACGGCTGAGTAGTGGAAAATTCATAAGCACATCTCTGCAAATAAGAACTGTTACCAAAAGTCACTGTACCCTAAAACACTTCCAGCCTGGGACTTACAAGTACTACTTGAGCCGATCCGCGGTGCACCAACTCTGGATAAATTCAAGGATTTCCTACTTTAAATTGAGTTGGCTGTAAGCTTGGGCGATATCACGCTATTATCGAATATCGCGATATTAATTTGGAAATGATTTCGATATTGGATGGATTTGGTTTTAATCGAAATATTGATATATCGCGATAGGGCCTATATCGCGATAATCACGATATGTCGCGATATCGATTAAATATCGCGATGTATTTGCTAGCTGAGACATCTTGCACCCCATAGGTTTGGAGTAAAACCAGAAGAATAGGTCATTAGAACACCTCTCTTATGCTATGACTGTCTCTTCTACAACTTTCACTTGGAGTTTGAAGACTGATGATGTCAAATTTAATTAATCGCGATTATATCGTGAATAAAATAAATCAATATCGCCTAAGCTTAGTTGGCTGATCTACAAAAATTAATGTGTACCGCCTCGCATCGCGCATTCTGTACGGGATAGCCACACCAGGCGTTTGTACAGTAGCTGACAGATGCAGATGAAATGTGCTTGTATGGAAGCAGCCAAATATGTTTTCAAAAGGCGATGGGTTTTCAAAAGAATTTGGATAACTTTCTGTATGACGCCACCACTTTTTCACTCATTTTTACAAAAAGGGCCTACATGTATCTCATTGAGGTAAACTAGATCACAAAAATTTCATATCGAATGAAAAAGTGCTGGCACCTCGTGGAAACTTTTTCCAAGGGTTCTTTTTGAACGGCGCTAGGGGTTGAGAATTCATTTAATTTTGAAATTTGTTTTTCTTCGCGGAGTCAAGGGCTTGATGTATTTGTCTAAAACATGTAAAATGATGAATGCTAAGTTTTAATAAAGTATGATAAAGGCAGTTGATTGCGAATATTGCCCATTGTGCATTAATTTTACCACTCCATTGCATCATCGTTCCACAAAGAAATCAAGTATGATTGTAATAAAAAATTTGAAAATTTTGCGTTGTAGGCATAGCCATGGTTATATCAGTTTTTTAAAGAGAGGTCGGGCTGAACAAGCTGAATGTAATTATTTTAATGGATAATTGTGAAACAAAGAGTGTCTATAATATTATATTAATATATTCATAAATACCTCCGACAGTTTCGCTATTCCTATTGGTGGAGAGCGTGTTACATGGGGGTGTTTAATCGGTTTATAATGACCAGCTGGAGCTCTGTTTATAACCGGTTGTTTTCGGATACTACGTAAGCAATTCTAGTTACAGGCGATGCAGGCGCTGTAAATGAGTTGGCCGCGCTGTGTGAAAGGAAAACGAGAACGTCTTGCACAAAGACTATACGCGCAACACACAAATGAACAGAGCTCAAGCACGTCGGAAACGGATAAGTTTTACACTTTACAGAGTTTCTTACTTTATTTCACAAATTCTAGAAACACAAACTTGATCCTCAATGTCTAATGAATCCTACAATATCACTCAAAACACCATTGAGGAAATAATTTGAAGAAACGGCACAAAAACTTACCAGATTCCCGAGCGAAAGAGTTGAAAATTCGAATCTAAGGGGGGCAGAGCTTCAGCGGTGTGTGCACGTAACCGGGGTCAACGACTCAGCGCTGCGTGTAGTGCATGTATCCCGGTAACTGTACAGCCGTAATCTTGTTTCCAAGACCATTGATGTTGCGCGGTCACACACACAACCAACGTTCTGATCTATGCATGGCAAAAACTGTACACGCTTGTTATAATCGAACGTTAGCGGGCGCTCTGTTTCTCTGATTTCCGCATCTCAGCGCGTGAACAAAGACTAGGGCTGCACAGTTGCAGCCTGCAACTGCAATACAGAATGCACCACACGCAGCGCTGAGTCCGTGACGTGCACAAACAGCCGAAGCTCCGCCCCCCTCAGGTTCGAATTTTCAACTAGGCTCCCTTGAACTTTTCCACAGTATCAGTAGGCAGTTTCCATCCAAAATATTAATTGGACCTATTGTATTACTTTAGTATTAATTAATTATTTAGATTTGTTTAGGCCTACTCAGCATGCTCAGCGATTTTTATTTATTTCCCATCGTGATTAGGCTAATTAAAGTTAAACTGACCTGATATTCTTTGTCAGAGTCCGACTCGTCAGAGGATATAGTTGCTTTCGACTTGTAACTCATACTGAGAGAATGAAGTATGTGCTGTGCAAGTTGTTCGGGATGTTTGTCGAGTGAGTGTCACTGTCTGACTGTCACAGTGTGTCAGTGTCGAGTCGTCTTCTTCAGCGTGCACGTCGTCTGCAGTTAGTTCAGCGAACAAAATGACAATTCCCGCTAACTCATTGTAGAACGATCCTCATTGGGCAAGTAAAGCGTTGTGCCCATCTCCCGTATGTATTGATGGATTTGATTGGCCATAGCTGAAGTCTTACTACACGTCTCTTATGTGTGGATGTTCACATGCTTTACGTTTGGACTCCGACTAGTACATTCATAGCCTGAGTCTACCTCGTCCCCAGGGTGTGTCGAGCATGCAGTACGAAGTTGACATTGGAAATATCACATGGTTGGAAATAAAGTAAATCATGTGTACGAGGTTGAGCCCGACTATTTTCCAGGGTCTCTAAAAATTGTGATGAACTTGTGACCATTGTGGGGGAATGTATTTTTTGTTTTATTGAAAATATGTTAAACAATTTTGAATTTGGTCACAACTTGAGGCTAGGAGAAAATCGCCACTAGGAAAATGCTCGGGCTAAACACAAACCTTTATCGGTGATTGTGACAAGTGCATCATCTTGTCTTTGTCTAGCGCCCTCAGTTGGCAGCTCCTGCAACTGGATGGTTTCTAGCTAGCTGTATATAGTTTCACACGTTATGATTATTCTTACTTACACACGGAGAGTTTATGACAACACGATTTGACAAGCCCGGTTTATTGTTTCATAGTGAGTTATTTCTGATAGTATTTAGTTAGAGAAAATACTGTTACAGTGATGAATGTCACTGCAGGCGCCAAAACGTGCCCGCCCCCCTCCGCGCATAGATAGATCATCTAAGCTCAGTGATATGAAAACACTTTCGAAGTGAGGGAATACTATTGAATCTCGGAATATAAAAAAGCTTTCACCCCGATTTACAGAAAACCAGACGCAAAAAATTGTTTGCTTTTTAATTAATCCAAGGTAAAATCCCCTTATTGGCGGATAGTGCTGCAATGATGTTTTTGAATAAAATCTACTTGTGATTCTATGCTGTGGACTCATTCAAACTATAAAGAACATAATTATATACATTTTATGATCTGAATTAGGCAAAAAAGGGACCTGCTGGTATTAAAGGAACATTACAGAATTGTTTGTTGCTAATAATGTAACAGTTGCTGGTTGTAAAACTTTTTGCTAAAACCTTTAGAAGTTTGAGATCAATCGGCCATCCTGGGTCACGAGAAAAATAGTCAAAAACCGATGAAACATTAATGAACACAAAATGAATAAAACGGTCACTGAGAGAATGATGAACCCCAAACGGGAAATTAGTTTAAGCTATTCTCATCAATGAGACATTTGAAACAGAAATATTTCAAGGGACGTTTTCTTTACTATACTATCATCATTATTAGACTGACTGTGTAATGTAAATCTGTGGTCTTAGAAGGCTGTTTTTTCCCTTACCAATTCCGTGATGTTCCTTTAATTCAGTCTTATGCTTGCTTTAAAATATGGGTTTGCTATCACAACTTTCTTCCTCGACGATCTACCTCCACAAAATCCTGTAAAATTTACCAATCAGATTCCCCTGTGGTTTGTTGGCACTTGCACACTCACAAAACGAAACCATGAACTTAAAGTAACGTGGAAGTGGTATTTTGTCAAAATAATTAAAGCTTTTGTCACGAATTTTGATGAGTGGAATGTGAATAAACAGTTAACTAGGGTTCTAAAAAATTAGATCTTATCTTATTGACAAAATTTAAGAGAAGGCCCCGACCCGAGAAGGCGCTGTTCGTGACGTCAATCGAGGCGCGATATTTGAAGAGAAAATGCTGCACAGCGCTGAAAAAGATGTCAGACCGTACCACTAGGCACTATTGCTCATGTGAGTCTGACCAACCGTGCAGACTGACCCCATCTTTAGTTGTTTTGCTGCATGTTGCTGCATCCAGCAGCAATACACTTGGTCGGCATTGCCGGAAAAATGCAAGAAAACAACTTTTTCGAAACGTTCAAACTCAATGACTTGGACTTGCATGTACTTTGCACGTGTGTTTACTCTACGCATCAAGGCCAATTCTGCCTCGATTGACGTCACAAAGGGGTAGGCGGAGTCAACCCCAAACAACTTTAACTATTTTTTAAACATAGATCGTGGCAAACAAATACTACAAAAATTGTTTAATTGTTACTAAACATACTCTTATGTTTGATTGAAAAAATAAAAAAATCTATTTCCAGGTGACTTTAAACTTGGTCAAATCGATTACTTGTCATGGGTCGTGCGTTGATTATATTGTCGGAAGGACAGTGAAGGTGAACACGGTGTACATAATAGACAATCCAGAGTTTCTGCTAATTCGAACATTAACACAAAAATTCTGCATGATTGTGTTTTTACAAAGAGCAAGTTGCTTTTCTCGAGTTTGCATAATACGAGTAATGATAATATTTATTTTGCCAAAACTTGTAATGTACAGACATTAAAGGCAGTGGACACTATTGGTAATTACTCGAAATAGTTTTAGCATAAAATCTTACTTGGTAACAAGTAATGGGGAGAGGTTGGTAGTATAACACATTGCGAGAAACGGCTCCCTCTGAAGTGGAGTAGTTTTCGAGAAAGAAGTAAATTTCCACGAATTTGATTTCGAGACCTCAAGTTTAGAACTTGAGGTCTCGAAATCAACCATATGAAAGCACACAACTTCGTGTGACAAGGGTGTTTTTTCTTTCATTGTTATCTCGCAACTTCGATGACCGATTGAGCTCAAATTTTCACAGGTTTGTTATGTTATGCATATGTTGAGATACAGCAAGTGAGGAGACTGGTCTTTGACAATTACCAATAGTGTCCACTGTCTCAAAAATGCTGTTAGACACGCTGGGCAGGAGACCATTTCTCTTTTAAATCGACTGTCGCCAAAAGGCGTACATGATTGTCTTTCCAAATCCCCAAAGGAAGATTAAGGCAAGACGTGTATGACATTAAAAACAACACAAGAGATTACATAACAACATGATAGCACAATGAATGTTCAATTTGAGAGAAAACAATCTCATACATTGTCAAAGCCATTACAACAAAATAAGCAAGTTTTTGGTTTTTCTTTGGATCGCAGATTATAGAAATACGATGATCAATAAAGACACTGTTAACACTCTTGGTATTGTCAAAGACCAGTCTTCACAGTTGGGTGTTTCTCAACATAAGTATAAGATAACAAACCTGTGAAAATGTGAGCTCAATCGGTCGTCGAAGTTGCGAGATATTAATGAAAGAAGAAAACACCTTTGTCGCAACCATGGTCACACGAACTTGTGTGTTTTCAGATGCTTGACTTCGAGACCTCAAAATTCTAAATCTGAGGTCTCGAAATCGAACTCGTGGAATTTTTTTTTTTAAATCAAAAACTACAACACTTCAGAGGGAGCTGTTTCTTACAATGTTTTATACTAACATATCCCCATTACTCGTTATTAAGTGAGGTTTTATGCTGATAATTATTTTGAGTAATTACCAAGAGTGGATACCTTCAGTTCCAGGGATTTACGCCCAGCGATTTATATAATTCGATTTGTTTCAACATCATGTTCCAATTATTTTATTGTTTAAAGTTTACATTTAATTTGATCTATGTAATAGTAATACAAAGTTAATAATATTTCCAGGATCTCCGGCACATTTCTGCTCCTCTTACTGATGGGTAGGTGCAATTGGTTATTCACTGATTTCCTACCTCTTGGCTAATGGGAATCTCCAATGTGTTGCTTCCTGCAAATATAAGGGTGTATAACAATATAATAATAAATATCAGCGTATGATACAATAAAATAACATTAAATTCAAAGTTTGACTGAACATATTATTATTTTATGATTCTTTTTTAGCTGATTCTCGTAAGTCTGTCATTTTGTATACACTCTTATACCTTTGAATGGTATCTTGAAACATCCCAAGTCCACCTTTGCAACAGTCTTACTTAACACCTTGCCCTCTAGGCGGACACAGGCTTGCATGTCCGCCAACGACACGGCAATGTTGTACAGTTCAACACACAACTTGGCACCGAAATTGCTTTCGCCCAGATTAACGCAGACTGGACCCGGATTTTTGACTGGAGTGAGAAAAACATTACATAGTCAAATTAGTTATAGGCGATTTCTAGTTGGTATAATTATAGTTGGTCTCCACAGAAAAGGAAAATTAACTTTTTGTCGAAGTTCTCCGATCCGAGGTGGCTTATTCGAGGCTCCATAGAAGACCAATCATTTCCCACAGTTGGCTAAAGTCACTATGTGTTTGTCAAAGGAACATGTTGGGATAATATAACTTACTAAAGGAATTTTGTGCACTCCTCATTATTCTAATCGAATAATAATTGGTCAACAAGAATGGAAACTCATCATCGCATTAAGAACCAAGTTGGATTTTTATTGATGACTCGCTCGTGATTTTCCTGACGTCTGGTGTTAACTTTTTCACGAAACTGTAATCTATGGGCAGTGGGTAAATAGTTACACATTCTAACCGGGCACCTATACAACAACAGAAAACAATAGAGTCCACGGTTCGGGAAAGGGCCACCGTTATATGAAAACGTTTACAAGACAATGGGAGCTGTTTGCAAAAAAAGTTGGTGCGTACAATAGGGGGACAATAGGGGGTGCACGGTTGCAGGCGTTCACGAAGACAACTTTTTTTAGTAATTGTGACTAAAAACGACTTATTGTTCTGAATCTCGACAGGACTGAAGTAATTTATCTAATTAAAGGTATAGTACAGTGCAACAAACTCTAATTTGGCAAAATATGATTTATAATTTTCGTTGGTCATAATAAATACTCACTTGACACCGTTTTTTTGAAGAGGACTTTTCCACCCACAGAGAGACTCAACTTTACACCAAGCTGCGTGGAGAGGAATGTTACGTTCACACAAGCTGTATAGAAACGGGACAAATAAGACAAATCTAATTACAATAAACTTTCGCATACTTTATTGTTGTTTGTGGACGGCTAGGAAACTTGTCTAATATCAACACACTTTTGCCTACTCAATCAACGTTTAAATGACTTAATTAAACACTTTCGATACCCAAATCAATTTTTCGTAAAACTATTGCCCTACCTTTGGAATGAATGTGCAATTCCTTGATCTTAATTTGCTGACAACATCCACATGTCTTGTCTGAACATGCACAAGACGAGGCGTCATTCAACTGCATGCTGTTCATCAAGTGTGTCCAGTCCAGTGCATGGCCTGCCCCCAGCAACTCTGATGCTGCATGAAAAAGACAAAAAGGGGTCTCATTTCTTCGACTCCGAAAAACAACAAACATTGGGACAGCAATGTTTTAGAAAAGTCGTAATATAAAAGTCATCCAATCGACACAATAGCATTGGTCTGGGTTGCGTCTTGGGATCGTAATCAATTTACTGTTTCGATTGAGTTGCACAGTCCAATGTCCAAACAGAATATTGGTTACGACCGCCAAAATGCACCAAAATTAGCGGCATTAACTTTTTTCGAAACAGAACTTCTGCCGGGTCGGAGTTGACGCGGATCTGGGTCCCGGTTTTTGTTTATATAGTGTTTGTTAAAGTTGCACCCGATAGTATAGTTTAACTGATGTAAAACTATCTTATTGCATATACATAACTTGCAAAACAATAATGCCTATGAAAATAGGCCCCAAGCTAACATGCATACGTTGGGCCAATTCAACAGTAAATTCAAAGTTTGACTGAACATATTATTATTTTATGATTCTTTTTTAGCTGATTCTCGTAAGTCTGTCATTTTGTATACACTCTTATACCTTTGAATGGTATCTTGAAACATCCCAAGTCCACCTTTGCAACAGTCTTACTTAACACCTTGCCCTCTAGGCGGACACAGGCTTGCATGTCCGCCAACGACACGGCAATGTTGTACAGTTCAACACACAACTTGGCACCGAAATTGCTTTCGCCCAGATTAACGCAGACTGGACCCGGATTTTTGACTGGAGTGAGAAAAACATTACATAGTCAAATTAGTTATAGGCGATTTCTAGTTGGTATAATTATAGTTGGTCTCCACAGAAAAGGAAAATTAACTTTTTGTCGAAG
Organism: Asterias rubens; assembly: GCF_902459465.1. NCBI lineage: Eukaryota > Metazoa > Echinodermata > Asteroidea > Forcipulatida > Asteriidae > Asterias > Asterias rubens. The sequence goes on along the minus strand of NC_047071.1, from coordinate 7,836,093 downwards.
TTCTCCGATCCGAGGTGGCTTATTCGAGGCTCCATAGAAGACTAATCATTTCCCACAGTTGGCTAAAGTCACTATGTGTTTGTCAAAGGAACATGTTGGGATAATATAACTTACTAAGGGAATTTTGTGCACTCCTCATTATTCTAATCGAATAATAATTGGTCAACAAGAATGGAAACTCATCATCGCATTAAGAACCAAGTTGGATTTTTATTGATGACTCGCTCGTGATTTTCCTGACGTCTGGTGTTAACTTTTTCACGAAACTGTAATCTATGGGCAGTGGGTAAATAGTTACACATTCTAACCGGGGACCTATACAACAACAGAAAACAATAGAGTCCACGGTTCGGGAAAGGGCCACCGTTATATGAAAACGTTTACAAGACAATGGGAGCTGTTTGCAAAAAAAGTTGGTGCGTACAATAGGGGGACAATAGGGGGTCCACGGTTGCAGGCGTTCACGAAGACAACTTTTCTTAGTAATTGTGACTAAAAACGACTTATTGTTCTAAATCTCGACATGACTGAAGTAATTTATCTAATTAAAGGTATAGTACAGTGCAACAAACTCTAATTTGGCAAAATATGATTTATAATTTTCGTTGGTCATAATAAATACTCACTTGACACCGTTTTTTTGAAGAGGACTTTTCCACCCACAGAGAGACTCAACTTTACACCAAGCTGCGTGGAGAGGAATGTTACGTTCACACAAGCTGTATAGAAACGGGACAAATAAGACAAATCTAATTACAATAAACTTTCGCATACTTTATTGTTGTTTGTGGACGGCTAGGAAACTTGTCTAATATCAACACACTTTTGCCTACTCAATCAACGTTTAAATGACTTAATTAAACACTTTCGATACCCAAATCAACTTTTCGTAAAACTATTGCCCTACCTTTGGAATGAATGTGCAATTCCTTGATCTTAATTTGCTGACAACATCCACATGTCTTGTCTGAACATGCACAAGACGAGGCGTCATTCAACTGCATGCTGTTCATCAAGTGTGTCCAGTCCAGTGCATGGCCTGCCCCCAGCAACTCTGATGCTGCATGAAAAAGACAAAAAGGGGTCTCATTTCTTCGACTCCGAGAAACAACAAACATTGGGACAGCAATGTTTTAGAAAAGTCGTAATATAAAAGTCATCCAATCGACACAATAGCATTGGTCTGGGTTGCGTCTTGGGATCGTAATCAATTTACTGTTTCGATTGAGTTGCACAGTCCAATGACCAAACAGAATATTGGTTACGACCGCCAAAATGCACCAAAATTAGCGGCATTAACTTTTTTCGAAACAGAACTTCTGCCGGGTCGGAGTTGACGCGAATCTGGGTCCCGGTTTTTGTTTATATAGTGTTTGTTAAAGTTGCACCCGATAGTATAGTTTAACTGATGTAGAACTATCTTATTGCATATACATAACTTGCAAAACAATAATGCCTATGAAAATAGGCCCCAAGCTAACATGCATACGTTGGGCCAATTCTGATTCATTACAGCAGGGTGAATATTTATGTATCGGCCTCTGCGATGACGAAACACCTGAAGCTTACTCGCGCTATTCAAAGGCGAATGAATAGACTGTGTGCTCGTGACATACCAAGTAACACAAACAGTGCTGTTAACTCGGTATGTCACGAGCACACAGTCTATTAATTCGCCTTTGAGTAGCGAGATGAGCTTACCGAGGGTTTCGTCATCGAAGAGGCCGATACATGAATATTCACCCTGCTGTAATGAATCAGAATAAAGGAAGCCTGTGCAACGTTCGTCGTGTGTTTAAATTGTGGCTGTTCATTGGCTCTGACGTGGTCGACCGGCCGACGTACCTCCAAAACCTATGAACACTAGTCAGTTTGTAAACGTTGTACGAACGTTTGTTAACAGTATGAAATACAACGGTTAGAATTACAACGTTTTCACAACTTAGTTATGATAGGGGCAACTTAACGTCGGCTAATATATGTTGTGCCAACGTCGGGAAATGTTGTGCAGTGAAACATGTCGTTTTTAAACGTTGGCTCAACGTAGTTATAATGCGGGCAACCTAACGTCTGCATCCTTAGGTTGTGCCAACGTCGGGAAATATTGTGCAGTTATAACCGGTCGATTTCCAACGTTGGCTTAACGTAGTTAAAACACGGGCAATCTAACGTCTGTATCCTTAGGTTGTGCCAACGTCTGGAATTGTGCCGTATCCAACGTTGGCACAACGTAGTTATAATGAGGGCAACCTAACATCGGCGTCCAACAGTTGTGCCAACGTCGGGAAATGTTGTACAGTCTAAAGGGCCACTTTCCCACCAAGATAATATTCATGCGTTGGGCCAACGTGAGCCCAACGTTGAAATAAATGCAAATTTGTGGGCGTGATTTAGAAGTGTGTATTAACAATACTAAACACAAATTTATTGAGTTTAAGCATTTCCAGTGCAAGTTTGTGTACTTTTGTGGATAATTTGTCTGTTAGAAAATATGTACACTAAAAATACTTACAAAAAAACAATTGAATTTAGAAGTAAACAATTTTAATTAATAAAGGTGTAAAACAATGACTTGAAAGTATGTGGACTCTTGACTGAATAAATACAAGACGTGCCGTGCACAAGGGTGTATGGGCTAGTATAAGTTGTACTTAGAATGTATGTAGTTATTAGTATCATCAATTACTTGTAAATAACATAACTGATAAGTTTTAATTAACATACACTAATACTTGAATTAGTTACAAAGGGCGTTAACTGCATTCAAAGAGAATTAATCTCTAAATTGATGTTTTAGATTATTCGTAACGTTGGCCCAACGCTGTAGATAAATGTTGTCCCAACGTTTAACTAAAACGTCTAACGAACGTTGGACGTGCAGAGGTCGGCAAAAACGTTGCCGACATCGGAACGGGGTTGGGCTTACGTTGGCCCAACGTTAACGTTGGCCCAACGTCCTCGATGTTGGCCCGATGGAAAAAACAACGTCACCGCAACGTCACTTGCCAACGGTTGCCCTGCCAACAAATTGTACGTTTGCCAACGTTGGGCCGACGTATACATGTTAGCTGGGCCACTTGTTATACGTTACTTTTAAACGAGACCATGATTGTTTGTTTTACTTTACACCATTTTATTTGTTTTTTAAGTGTGGTGCCACTTTACTTTTAAATGGTATCCTGAAACATGCCAAGTTCACCGTTACGATAGTAACACCAGCCACGTTGACCTCTAAGGGGATACATAGCTCCACGTCCTTCGATGACAAGGTAACGTCTAATCCAATACACAACCCAGCACTCAAGGCATTAACGCCCAGATCCACGCATCCCGAAACATGAAATCGTGTGTCGGTAACCTGGTGAAATTGAACACACAATTTGTCACCATATTCGTTCTCGCCCAGTTTCATGCAGACCGGATCTGGGTTAACTGTAGTAAAAAACACAATGTAGTATAAGTTGTAGGCCATCTCTTTAGGTCGAGTTGGTCTCCAAAGAAAGGAAGAGGAACCTGTTCCTGTGAAGCTTTCTGACGTGGCTTCATCGATGGCTCAGAATACCCATCCACGAGCCAAATACTATACTTGGCAAAAGTCACAGCTGGTGTAGTCAAATGAAATATTGGGGTATAAGGGAATTTCGAAACCCCTCATCTTTCCAATCCAGAGGCCGCTTAAAACAAATAGAAGCTCACCTCACCAAGAACACAACGTTTTGCGAGTGTTTATTCTTGATCGTTGTACCGATGAGAGTAACGTTTATTTGGTGTTCAAGAGACCAGTACCATCAAACCAGTGTGTCACTTTGAGTAAAAAAATACCTAACATTTTACGTTAACGCATTGTTGATCTAAATCTTGGCAGGACTCTAAATTTGCACTTTTATTTGTGTCGTGAAAAGGTCAACATAACTCCAGTTTAGCAATTCGATTTGTTTTATTTTTGATGATTTTAATTCACTTTAATCAATTTTGCCGAGGATGACTTTTCCAACTTTTCACAACCATGCAATGATTGAATGGCTTTAAAGGCAGTGGACACTATTGGTAATTACTCAAACTAATTATTAGCATAAAACCTTACTTGGTGACGAGTAATGGGGAGAGGTTGGTGGTACAAAACATTGTGAGAAACAGCTCCCTCTGGAGTAGTTTTCGAGAAAGAAGTAATTTTCCACGAACTTGATTTCGAGACCTCAGATTTAGAATTTGAGGTCTCGAAATCAAGCATCTGAAAGCAACTTCGTGCGACAAGGGTGATTTTTTCTTTCATAGTTATCTCGCAACTCCGACGACCAATCGAGCTCAAATTTTCACAGGTTTGTCATTTTATGCATATGTTGAGATACAGCAAGTCTTTGACAATTACCAATAGTGTCCACTGGCTTTAATGGGCCCAACACCGTGGGTTTTTGTGCATTTCTTTGCATTGTATAAGATGATACGTTTGGGCCTTATAAGTAAAGTACTCTTGAGAGCATGATCTTTTCAATGGTACAAACGTTTAGTAATTATTTTGTTGAGTGTGGTATCCACTATTATACCTTTAAATGGTATCTTGAAACATCCCAAGTCCACCGTTGCAACAGTCTTACTGAACACCTTGCCCTCTAGGCGGGCACAGGCTTGCATGTCCGCCAACGACACGGCAATGTTGTACAGCTCAACACACAACTCGGCACCGAATTTGTTTTCGCCCAATTTCACGCAGACTGGACCTGGATTTTTGACTGTAGAGAAAAAAAACCATCATGAATTGCATTCTTAGTTGTATGCGATCTCTTTGGGTCGAAATGGTCTATACAGAATTAAGGAAAAACAACTTGTTGTCAAAGTTGATGAGGTTGCTTCATCGATGGCTCAAAAGACCCAACCTTGAGCATCAGACTCCTGGTAAAAGTCATACAGTGGTAGTCAAAGGAACGTTTGGGGATCCAGGGAAATCTTCTGTTCAATCTAACTACCAAGAATGGGAACTCATCCCACCAAAAAGAATCAATCACAATGCTCCTGATTTTTAATTTGATTGATTGTTTTACTTTCATTATATAACTACTCACTTGACACCGTTTTGTCGAAGAGGACTTTTCCACCCACAGAGAGACTCAACTTAACACCAAGCTGCGTGGAGAGGAATGTTACGTTCACACAAGCTGTACAAATGGGGAATAATCAAAATTGTATTTTTAAAAACTTTCGCATACTTTTTTTATTTTACTTTTATTTTATTGGCAGGCACTTTGCCGTTATCATTCACTTTTGCATATTATACTCAATCAACGTTTCAATGACTGAATTGTTCACTCTCGATATCAAAATCAAATTTCTATATAATCCTACCTTGGGAGTTAATGTCCAATTCCTTGATCTTAATTTGCTGACAACATCCACATGTCTTGTCTGAACATGCACAAGACGAAGCGTCATTCAACTGCATGCTGTTCAGCAAGTTGGTCAAGTCCAGTGCATGGCCTGCCCCCAGCAACTCTGATGCTGCATTAATCAAAGTAAAGGAAGATTGGGTCTCGATTGTGGTGACTTAAAACCAAACAGTGTGGCAAAGAACTATCATACACGCACCAAACAAAGGAATAAGGAGAAACGAAGAAGAAAACAAGTCTGGCTGGTCACAGCATGGAGGAAGAAATATGTCACAGTAAGTTTGCTTCAACGTTTGTAAACGTTACATCTGACGAAATGGTTTAGACCTAACACCATAGTTTGTGTCTTTTTTCATATTATATCCCCAACTTGTAAAAAGAACTACCACGTGGTTAGGCTCTTAGTTTTCAGATCCTGGTCTTTTGAATATTATAACCATTCAGTAATTTTTTGAGTGTGGTTAGTCACTCTAATACCTTTGAATGGTATCTTGAAACATCCCAAGTCCACCGTTGCAACAGTCTTACTGAACACCTTGCCCTCTAGGCGGGCACAGGCTTGCATGTCCGCCAACGACACGGCAATGTTGTACAGCTCAACACACAACTCGGCACCGAATTTGTTTTCGCCCAATTTCACGCAGACTGGACCTGGATTTTTGACTGTAGAGAAAAAAAACATCATAAATTGCAGCTTAGTTGTATGCGATCTCTTTGGGTCGAAATGGTCTATACAGAATTAAGGAAAAACAACTTGTTGTCAAAGTTGATGAGGTTGCTTCATCGATGGCTCAAAAGACCCAACCTTGAGCATCAGACTCCTGGTAAAAGTCATACAGTGGTAGTCAAAGGAACGTTTGGGGATCCAGGGAAATCTTCTGTTCAATCTAACTACCAAGAATGGGAACTCATCCCACCAAAAAGAATCAATCACAATGCTCCTGATTTTTAATTTGATTGATTGTTTTACTTTCATTATATAACTACTCACTTGACACCGTTTTGTCGAAGAGGACTTTTCCACCCACAGAGAGACTCAACTTAACACCAAGCTGCGTGGAGAGGAATGTTACGTTCACACAAGCTGTACAAATGGGGAATAATCAAAATTGTATTTTTAAAAACTTTCGCATACTTTTTTTATTTTACTTTTATTTTATTGGCAGGCACTTTGCCGTTATCATTCACTTTTGCATATTATACTCAATCAACGTTTCAATGACTGAATTGTTCACTCTCGATATCAAAATCAAATTTCTATATAATCCTACCTTGGGAGTTAATGTCCAATTCCTTGATCTTAATTTGCTGACAACATCCACATGTCTTGTCTGAACATGCACAAGACGAAGCGTCATTCAACTGCATGCTGTTCAGCAAGTTGGTCAAGTCCAGTGCATGGCCTGCCCCCAGCAACTCTGATGCTGCATTAATCAAAGTAAAGGAAGATTGGGTCTCGATTGTGGTGACTTAAAACCAAACAGTGTGGCAAAGAACTATCATACACGCACCAAACAAAGGAATAAGGAGAAACGAAGAAGAAAACAAGTCTGGCTGGTCACAGCATGGAGGAAGAAATATGTCACAGTAAGTTTGCATCAACGTTTGTAAACGTTACATCTGACGAAATGGTTTAGACCTAACACCATAGTTTGTGTCTTTTTTCATATTATATCCCCAACTTGTAAAAAGAACTACCACGTGGTTAGGCTCTTAGTTTTCAGATCCTGGTCTTTTGAATATTATAACCATTCAGTAATTTTTTGAGTGTGGTTAGTCACTCTAATACCTTTGAATGGTATCTTGAAACATCCCAAGTCCACCGTTGCAACAGTCTTACTGAACACCTTGCCCTCTAGGCGGGCACAGGCTTGCATGTCCGCCAACGACACGGCAATGTTGTACAGCTCAACACACAACTCGGCACCGAATTTGTTTTCGCCCAATTTCACGCAGACTGGACCTGGATTTTTGACTGTAGAGAAAAAAAAACATCATAAATTGCAGCTTAGTTGTATGCGATCTCTTTGGGTCGAAATGGTCTATACAGAATTAAGGAAAAACAACTTGTTGTCAAAGTTGATGAGGTTGCTTCATCGATGGCTCAAAAGACCCAACCTTGAGCATCAGACTCCTGGTAAAAGTCATACAGTGGTAGTCAAAGGAACGTTTGGGGATCCAGGGAAATCTTCTGTTCAATCTAACTACCAAGAATGGGAACTCATCCCACCAAAAAGAATCAATCACAATGCTCCTGATTTTTAATTTGATTGATTGTTTTACTTTCATTATATAACTACTCACTTGACACCGTTTTGTCGAAGAGGACTTTTCCACCCACAGAGAGACTCAACTTAACACCAAGCTGCGTGGAGAGGAATGTTACGTTCACACAAGCTGTACAAATGGGGAATAATCAAAATTGTATTTTTAAAAACTTTCGCATACTTTTTTTATTTTACTTTTATTTTATTGGCAGGCACTTTGCCGTTATCATTCACTTTTGCATATTATACTCAATCAACGTTTCAATGACTGAATTGTTCACTCTCGATATCAAAATCAAATTTCTATATAATCCTACCTTGGGAGTTAATGTCCAATTCCTTGATCTTAATTTGCTGACAACATCCACATGTCTTGTCTGAACATGCACAAGACGAAGCGTCATTCAACTGCATGCTGTTCAGCAAGTTGGTCAAGTCCAGTGCATGGCCTGCCCCCAGCAACTCTGATGCTGCATTAATCAAAGTAAAGGAAGATTGGGTCTCGATTGTGGTGACTTAAAACCAAACAGTGTGGCAAAGAACTATCATACACGCACCAAACAAAGGAATAAGGAGAAACGAAGAAGAAAACAAGTCTGGCTGGTCACAGCATGGAGGAAGAAATATGTCACAGTAAGTTTGCATCAACGTTTGTAAACGTTACATCTGACGAAATGGTTTAGACCTAACACCATAGTTTGTGTCTTTTTTCATATTATATCCCCAACTTGTAAAAAGAACTACCACGTGGTTAGGCTCTTAGTTTTCAGATCCTGGTCTTTTGAATATTATAACCATTCAGTAATTTTTTGAGTGTGGTTAGTCACTCTAATACCTTTGAATGGTATCTTGAAACATCCCAAGTCCACCGTTGCAACAGTCTTACTGAACACCTTGCCCTCTAGGCGGGCACAGGCTTGCATGTCCGCCAACGACACGGCAATGTTGTACAGCTCAACACACAACTCGGCACCGAATTTGTTTTCGCCCAATTTCACGCAGACTGGACCTGGATTTTTGACTGTAGAGAAAAAAAAACATCATAAATTGCAGCTTAGTTGTATGCGATCTCTTTGGGTCGAAATGGTCTATACAGAATTAAGGAAAAACAACTTGTTGTCAAAGTTGATGAGGTTGCTTCATCGATGGCTCAAAAGACCCAACCTTGAGCATCAGACTCCTGGTAAAAGTCATACAGTGGTAGTCAAAGGAACGTTTGGGGATCCAGGGAAATCTTCTGTTCAATCTAACTACCAAGAATGGGAACTCATCCCACCAAAAAGAATCAATCACAATGCTCCTGATTTTTAATTTGATTGATTGTTTTACTTTCATTATATAACTACTCACTTGACACCGTTTTGTCGAAGAGGACTTTTCCACCCACAGAGAGACTCAACTTAACACCAAGCTGCGTGGAGAGGAATGTTACGTTCACACAAGCTGTACAAATGGGGAATAATCAAAATTGGAATTTAAAAACTTTCGCATACTTTTTTTATTTTATTTTTTATTTTATTGGCAGGCACTTTGCCGTTATCATTCACTTTTGCATATTATACTCAATCAACGTTTCAATGACTGAATTGTTCACTCTCGATATCAAAATCAAATTTCTATATAATCCTACCTTGGGAGTTAATGTCCAATTCCTTGATCTTAATTTGCTGACAACATCCACATGTCTTGTCTGAACATGCACAAGACGAAGCGTCATTCAACTGCATGCTGTTCATCAAATTCACCAAGTCCACGATCCTATTTGCACCGCTGTGGGCGTTGAGGGCGACTGACTCCTTGTCAGTCGCGATTCTGGTGTCCACCGGATGGACGTTTTGGGCGGCTGGTCCCAAAGTTTTAAAAAGATATGTTCCTCGTGACCGAATTACCATCGGGAAATCGGGAGTGGACGGCAATGGTGAAACCACTGGCGTCGATGGCCTAAGACCAAGGTAGTATCTTTGCCTTCGGGGGAAAATTAAGTTTTCTTATTTTCGACCGTTTAGACCCATGTGTGGGAAAATGTGTTTCACTTGCCGGGCACAATGGCGGCCGGTCTTTGCGCTTGGGCGCATTTGTATAAGGGACATAAATGGTGCCTTTGTTAATCGTTTAGTGGTTAACAATGGCACGTTCCTTGATGGTATCAGGGGTCCATGGTGGTCAGTGGATTGCATGAGTGGGTACATGGGTGTCGCATGAGTGGGTACATGAGTTAAAGTGCAGGTGCCAGCGGGCACGCAGGCATAATATAAGAGTGTTTCATTATATGCATGTACGTTGCAACCTACCCTGTGTTTCTACCTCCATGCTTTACCGGTACAATTCTTAAAGATGGACGAGTACACTGCTGTTGAGGAGAAAGCGGACGCCTACGGCGACGTGGCGGCCGACAAAGCCGCCCCCCTTTTCCGAGGTCTATGCTCTACCTTTCGGGTTTCAGTGGAATGCTTTAACTCCCTTCTTGATGATGGCTGGGACGATCCGGATCAACTAATGAACTTGTCGGCTGACTGGCGCAGCCAGGTTTTGGCATTGGCACCAAATGGGGGTCAGAAGCGGAACTTGGAGCTTCTGCTCGACCGTGTGGATGCAGGGCCTCTCGACGGGCCAGCACCAAAGAGGCGACGTGTTCTGCAGCTGGCGGCCAAAGAGTTCGACGTTCCAGCCGGCCGGAAGGACGCAGCGGTCGTCGTCCCTTTTGAGGAACGTCCCGGCAGTTCCACCGGTGCGCATGCACCAGAGGCAGCGGTTGCAAAGGAGTCCGCTTCCCCACAGGTATTTCCTTAATTTGTGTAGCCCCATATGTCATGCAATATTAATAGGCTCCTTGACTATTTTGCATTCTATCTGTTGCTCATTGTTTGCTGCTCTCAGAAGCTTTGTTCACAATATATAGAAGTGGGGTATGAATCTATTTAAATTTGGATTTGGTCACTGTTTGGTTGCAGTCGGTCGCAAGGGGTGTATCGCTGTAGGCAGAGGGGGGCTGCGGTACTTCATTAGTATTGCGTTAAGATTGCTTTGCAGCAGTTGACTAAACCTATTTTATCATGGTAGAGAGGACCATCGAGGTATGGTGGTGTGTTGAGCTGACCTGATGCACCATTGGGGGTCGTACTAGTTAGTTAATATATTCGGTGCTTCTGTACCCTAGATAATGGTTCGGGAGTTCAGTGTCCAAATGGGGAAGATTCCCTTTTAATTTGAAGCTTTGCATCCATGTATTAGATAAACCCGTAAAAGAGTTGGTGTTTTAAATGGGAGTGCCTATTTTTTGTGAGCCTTGCATAAGGGTAGTGCCCTAGTAATGAACATGGAAAGTGGGGGTTTTAAATTGGTAGCGCCCCCTTTTGTTTAGCTTTACATCGGGCAGTGCCCCAAGTATAATTAACCCGGAAAAATCGGGTGTAAATGGGGAGTGCCCATCCTTGGTTAGGTTTGTACTCGGAATACCCCAAGTATTGAGCCCGGAAAATCGGGTGTTTTAAATGAGGAGTGCCCATCTCTGGTTAGCCTTAGTTTCCTTCGGGGAGTGCCCCAAGTATGTTCCCGGAAAATCGGGTGTTTTAAATGGGGAGCGCCCATCTTTGGTAAGTGTTAATTCGGGGAGTGCCCTAAGTAATGAACCCGGTAAAAAAAAAAAAAAAAAAAAAAAAAAAAAAAAAAAAAAAAAAAAAAAAAAAAAAAAAATCGGGTGTCTTAAATGGGGAGTGCCCATTTTTTTTTGGGTTTTCCTTAGGGGAAGTGCCCCAGTTAATGCCCCCCCCCCCCCCCAAAAAAAAAAAAAAAAAAAAAAAAAAAAAAAAAAAAAAAAAAAAAAGGGAGTGCCCATCTTTCTTTAGTTTTCCTTCAGGGAGTGCCCCAAGTTATGAACCGGAACAAATCGTGTGTTTTAAACGGGGAGTGGCCATTTTTGGTTAGTTTTCCTTCGAAGAGTGCCCCAATTAAGGAACCCGTAAAATCGGGTGTTTTAAACGGGGAGTGCCCATCGTTGTTTAGTTTTCCTTCGTGGAGTGACCCAAGTACGGAACCCGGAAAAATCCGGTGTTTTAAATGGGGAGTGCCCATCTTTGTTTAGTTTTCCTTCGGGGAGTGCCCCAAGTATGGAACCCGGAAAATCGTGTGTTTTAAATGGGAAGTGCCCATCGTTGTTTAGTTTTCCTTCGGGGAGTGACCCAAGTACGGAACCCGGAAAAATCCGGTGTTTTAAATGGGGAGTGCCCATCTTTGTTTAGTTTTCCTTCGGGGAGTGCCCCAAGTATGGAACCCGGAAAATCGTGTGTTTTAAATGGGGAGTGCCCATCTTTGGTTAGTTTTCCTTCGGGGGGGGGGGGTGTCCCAATTAATAAACCCGAAAATTTGTGTTTTAAATGGGGAGTTCCCATCTTTGGTTAGCTTCCCTTTGGGGAGTGCCCCGAGTATTGAACCCGGAAAATCGGGTGTTTTCAATGGGGAGTGCCTATTTCTAGCTAGCTTACCTTAGGGGAGGGCCCCAGGGAATGAGCCCAGAAAAATGGGTGTTTTAATCGGCGGTTAGTAAGGTTTAGCTTTTCATCGGGGAGAGTCCCAAGAATTGAGCCGGGAAAAAATGGGGAGTGCCCATCTTTGGTTTTACATAGGGGAGTGACCCCATAAATAAAAGGGGAGTGCCCTGAGAAATGAACCCAGAAAATGGGTGTTTCTAGAAGGGGAGTGCCCCTCTCTTGTGGTCTTGGTCGGCACTGGGGCGTCCCCCGTTTTGCTTGGGCCTTGGAAGTTAAGGAAATGTGGGGAGTGCATCCCCTACGTATAGACGTATTTTGCCCGTTACAAGGGGTTGCTATATAAGACTAGAGCTCAATAAAATTAGCTCCTTAAAGAAGGGTTAGCAGTTTGTTTGCACTCGTATCACGTTATATTTGTTCACCGCAGGCAAAATCGGCTCTGGAAGTCCATAAACCTGGCAGGCTTCAGTTACTCAAGGCTTGCACCGAGACCGGTTACGATCGTAACGTAGCCTATGTCATGGCTCTCCTTCGTAAGTACGTCTCCGAGTTCGTTCCTCTATCACCCGAGGACATCAAAGAGAAACAGTTGTATGTCAACCTTCTGTCTGATTGCAACAAGCACGTTGAGGCCAAGACGCCTGGCATAGCAATGTACATCTATAAGTCAATTACTGGGGAAGATTCGGACAAGCGTCTGCGCTTTGCAAGAAAGCATCTTGGTCACATCGTCCCTCCTGGTGATGTCAAACCTCGCTCAGCGGCCCAGAGTGGCACAGCCTTCAGAGCCGGGCAGCCTCAGCGACAGGGTTTCAGACAATTCCGTCAGCCGGGTGTGCCGAGAGACAGGGATGTCTGTTTCCGATGCCGTAAAAGGGGTCATTTTTCTCGAGACTGCAAGGAAATACTTTAAGTTCTCCCGAATCGGTTTGCCATGGTGGACTTTTAGTCAACGTACGGCGGGGGAAAGGGGCCTCGGGGTGATATCTCGGGTTTATATGTGCATGCTCTAGGGGGGGATCATAAGATATTCAGGTTTGTTCGAGGAATGCCTCGCCCTACTTCCAAAAAAAAAAAAAAAAAAAAAAAAAAAAAAAAAAAAAAAAAAAAAATAAAAAAATAAAAAATATCACGTAGAGTACTGTATCGTTTATGGTGTTGTGGTTTAGTGGCTCAAATAAAACGATATGAGCGGTTGGCAGTTTGACGCTAAGAAATTACATTTGTGAGTGAGTTGTATTCATGACTTATTGTCCGAGTTTTCTTTTCCCTTTTATATATTTTATAGACCGTTCATTGGCCGTTGGAAATGTTTTACAAGCTGTGCTTTAAACGGTTTCTCTCTTGATTAAACCTAGGAGTATAGGCGGTACTTGAAGATATTGGGAACCCATGTGTGGGAGAGCTCATCTTGCTACCCCTTTGATCCTGGTGCAGCTCAGGCGGCCAGGCGGCGCCAAGGTTCGTGTATCTGGGTAGATATATCCGGAGCTGCTGCAGGGCCCCCCGATGGATCAGAGCCAACTCCGGCTGAAGTTCTTTCAGGTGTTTGCCGGCCTAATTTTCAAGCCCTGCGTTTTCGAGACCCAGATGTATTTGTAGCTGGAGGTCTCCACGATCATCCCCAGGCGTGGGATGACATATTGGCTGAGTGCCCTCACGCCGGTCAGCAGATAGGGCAATGGTTGCGTCAAGGCGTAGACTTGTTTGAGTTTTTCCAACACTTTAGAGGAGAATACCGGGGTAGAACCTTTGACTCGGCTATCCCGCCACCCATGTACTTTTCTAACGCCCCTATTTGCAAGGAATTCATCCCTTTCATTAATGAGACAATTTTGAAGCGCCTTGTAGAGGGGTCAGTGGAGCTTATTGGGGCGGTAAAAAGTACAAGACCGCCGAGGTGTGTCAATGCGCTCACCATCGAACCCAACAAACCCAGATTAGTTTTGTCGATGAAGGGGCCAAACCTCTGGTGTAAGGATACACCTTTCAAATTAGTTCCATTGGGGGAAATTGTGAAATCGATTGGTCGGGGTGGAAAGTTCTCGGGAACCGACGACGCTCAGGGATACAAACAAATCCTTCTAAATGAGAGGTCTAGGACCTTCTGTGGTTTTGAATGGGCGGGATTCTATTTTGTTGACACTACTCTCCCTTTCGGTTTCAAAAACAGTGCCTACATATATTCCTCACTTGGGTTTTGTCTCTCAACCTGGTTAAAAAACAGGGGCATTCACACAGAAGTTTGGATCGATGACCGTTTCATTGGAGAGTGTGGTGGAGAGGGGAAGTCTTGTTCCTAAAAGCAGAATGTTTGTTTTTGTTTGTTTGCAGGGCTCGATCAACGATTCGAGTCAAATGGCTTGTACAAGGGCTGCTAGAGCGTTGTATGTAGTCTGTTACATGCAGTCACGCCTTGGATACTTCATCAACCTGAGGAAGAGCCAATTGCAGCCGGTTTCACGGATGGTGCATTTGGGTCTAGGGGTTTGCTCAGACTCCCTATCTTTTTGGATACCGGATAAGAAGAAGTGCTCATTCGCCCGGGTTAGGGAGGACATGTTGAAAGCGGGCTCGGTGCTTCTGAAAGAGATGCAGCGCTTTGTAGGGAAATGCCAAAGCTTCATTTTAGTGTTCCCTGCGGCTTCCCTTTTTGTCCGGGAGTGTTGCTCCTTTATGGTCAAGTTGGATGAGGTCACACCTGTTGTTTTAACTCAACCGGTACGCGATGAAGTGCTCTTTTGGCGTTTTGTCGACTCATTTTCAGAGCCTATCCCATGGAGGAAAGAGCGGCACTTGACAGTAAGGTTGGCGTCGGATGCCTCTGGTCATAAATGGGGTGGGGTTTTGTCACTTCCCGGTCAAGACGCCATCACCTTCGGCGATTATTGGTCATCCAATGTGCAAGTTATAACAGACATCTGTTACAAAGAGGCCCTGGCTTTGTATTTTGTTTTGCTGTCAGTAATAGATACACTCTGGGACAGAAGAGTCGACGTGCAGGTGGATTCGCAAAGTCTCTTCCATGCGTGGTCAAAGTTGAGAGCAAGGTCCCGAGCTCTCGCAGAGGTATTAAAGATGATTTTTGCTCTCACCCTAGAAGCTAATTTCGACCTAAAGTTGGAGTGGGTCCCAAGTGGGGAGAACCAGGCAGATTTTCCGTCCAGGGAGCTTTCTAGAGCGGACGCTCGTCTTACAGCATCGATGTGGCATTTCCTGCAAAGGGAGCTGGGTGGAAGTTCGGGGTTTTCATGGGATCTCATGGCACTACCCTCCAACGTTCCGAAAGGCCGTGATGGAAAAACCTTAAAGTTCTTCTCAAGATTCCCAGTTCCAGGCTCGTCAGGGGTGAACGTGTTTGCACAGTCATGCCCTCGGGGTGAGAAGCTGTATGTTTTCCCTCCCTTTGTGCTAATTCCAGCTCTGATCAAGCTATTCATCGAATGGGGAAATGTGTCGGTGACAATAGTAGTGCCGAAGCACCACCATCCAAGGTCCTGGTGGCCACGGTTAGTGTCTTTTGCGACACGGTCTTTGCGCCTAGCGGAACTCGGTCAGACAGGCGTCCTGGAATTTCCGACGAGGCGAGGATATGGAAAAAGCTCAGAGGGCCTTCGATTCGAGCTTTGGGCATGCGAGTGTCGTTTTCCTGCAGATAGTCGGATTTCGAGGGAGGTTTGTTTGCCCGCTCAGCACCCAGTGCTTCTAGTATCTGATTCGATGTTCAAGGGTATGAGGGGTTTTGGTTGGCCAGCGTCGCTGGGCGTCAGGTTGAGCGTAAATGGCGGAGCAAGATTAGGAGCCTTGTGCAGCGTTTTGGCACAGTCCTGTCGAGCAGAGAAGCCGGAGGTGGCGGTTCTACACGGGGGTGTAAACGACATCAGCAAGGCTGGCGATGCAGGAGTAGAGGAGTTGCTGAGAGTTTTTGCCTCGGCGGGTAAACGTTTGCAAAACCAGTGTCAGGGGGTGAAGTTTGTATTTTCGGGGATCTGTCAGACCAAGAGCGGCGTGATGAACCGGTCGGTGGCGCTTGCTAACACAGCTTTGCGTGACATGTGCAAAGAGTTTGGCTGGTTTTTCCTCTCCAACGATTGTATAACTCAGTCAGACCTAGGAGATCAGGTTCATTTAACGGTTTGGGGGAGTATGAAATTACAGAGACGACTGCAAAGGCTACTCAGGTCAGTTTTGGTCTTGCGTACCGGAGTGCACGTGGACTTAGACATTTAGCTCAGGTTCCTTTTACCCTCAGCAAGTTTTGGTAACCTTATTGTTTTCTTTCCTTGTCTCTCAAGCTCGACCGGGTCAAGGCAAGGCTTAAAGAGTTGGACAATCGTTTTGACAAGTTGGCATACAATAAGCAGAAAAGCAGTTTGGTAAGCAGCTTGTCGACTTTCCTTCGGAGCAATCATAACTCAGGCTATTACACTGACGGCGGAGAGCTCGATTCAGCGACACCAGAGGATGTGGCTAAGTTTTTAGTGGATCGAGACTCCAAGGGGCGAACACAGGTTCATGTCTTGGGTTGCAAACATTTTGGGAAAAGTGGGCCTTTTGACTGTGGGTGTGAGCGACATCTTTCAGCCGGAACAGTCGATTCATACATTGGTCAGCTCAGGGCCTATTTCAACACATGTGGAAAGACACTCCCTTGGCGGCAGAACTCACAATGGGGTAACCCTTGTATTTCCTTCCGAGTGCAGAAATATTTAAAGGCAACGAGGCTTGAGCAAGCTGAAGCCCGGGTGACGCCCAGACAAGCAGTCCCCATTTTCTCGGACAAGATCAGGTGGCTCGCAAACGAAATCAGGAAGCGAATAACAAAGCTTCAGCAGACCGACCATGTGCACTTCGTGGGGCAGTTCATTTTGTACAGGGACTTGGCTTTCTTCTTGTGTCTATGGTGGGCAGGAGATAGGTCGGCAGACCTAGGGCGATCGAAGACCAGTGAAGTCACTATGATTGATGGCAGAGATCTTCTTCTCAACCACACTATTGGTAAAACTGTGCGGCAAGGTGGCTCGTCTCTCGTTGTAATCCCCAAATTAGATAGCAGTGAAATGGACCCGGCAGGGGCTTTGGAAGACATGGTCAGGTTCGCACGGGAAAACGGACACGATTTAGAAGATGGTTATCTCTTTCGTCCCTCTTCGCCGGATCACAGGTCGTTGATTAACAAGCCGTTCACAGGAAACGGCCCGACGAATCGCCTTAAACTATATTTCTCAGCTTCGTCAGATCCGGGTGACCGCGTCTTAAGACCCCACGGTGGAAGGGCGGGAGTAGCAGCCACTCTGCGGTTGCTGGGAGCCACGGACCAAGAAGTGATGGATCACTGCGGATGGGCGACACAGCGGACGTACAGACACTACACTCAGATGGAAAGAGTAACCAGGCGCCGCACCACGGTTCTTTTGATAAGGAAGGCCGTTGAGGATGAAGGAGAGGGGCGGCCATCTCCAGCAGACCAGGCTGGGGAGTTCTATCGTGCCCTAAACTCCGGCTTCAAGGCTGAGAAGGCCTTTAAATCTCCAGCAGGACAGGCAGCGACGGTGTGAGAGTTGGATGAGATATGGGTGGACAGTGGGGGACAGTGGCGTGCGGATCCTGGGTGCGGGTGAGGAACCTTTTCTACCCAGTCCTCAATCCATGTAGAGACCGGAGCCCGGGACGAACACAGCGGTGCAAATAATTTACTATTTGCACCGCTGTGGGCGTTGAGGGCGACTGACTCCTTGTCAGTCGCGATTCTGGCTGGGCTAAGGTGAGGGCGTCAATAGCGGTGGGACTGTCCGGCGGGGCCCCCCCCTCCCTTTTTGTATTTTGGGTTTTGGGGTTTTGGGAGTTCCTTTTTACCCCACCCACCCTACCCCTTTTCGCGCCCGGGTCTGGTTTCTACGTTTAGAACCTTTTCTACCCAGTCCTCAATCCATGTAGAGACCGGAGCCCGGGACGAACACAGCGGTGCAAATAATTTACTATTGGGCTCCACGGGCCCTTTGTTTGGGGAAATATAAATAACGAATATTCAATCAATACAAAGGGCCGAGGGGTTACGAGACTGACAAGACTTACTAAATATCCGACTAAAAATATTGTAGTCAAAACAACACTTATTAGTTACTTGAGACATGGTTATGACTAAGTTACATCAAAATCATGTCTGATCTGATCAATTATTGTTGTTTGACTAATATATTTTTACAGTATAGGTTTGTTCTACCCCCCCCCATGTTATAAATAAGGATGATGCGGACATGAGATAATTGTTTTGTTAATCTTACGTAAATGTTTGCAATTAAGGGTAAACATCGCATTATTTATGTGAATATTAATTATACGTAAAATATCTAGGAATATAAATAGGCACAAATCGTGAATATTCACGTTTATTAACGTGATTATTCACGAATTGGGACACAAAAGGTGAACAATTATGGGAATTTTTACGTAAATATTTGCTATTAGGGAATAAAGCGTGAATATTTACGTGACTATTAACACGAGAGAGCAGTGATCTTGCGAGAGCAGTACTGATCGAAGAAACCTGAATTATTACGACACTGCCTCAACTCGACTATCTCACCGCGGCAGACCATTACAGGCAGTGGAAACTATTTGCAATTACTCAAATTGATTATTAGCATAAAACTTTACTTGGTGACGAGTAATGGGAAGAGGTTGATGTTTTAAAACATTGTGAGAAACGGCTCCCTCTGAAGTGACACATAGTTTTCGTGAAAGAAGTAATTTTCCACGAATTTGATTTTGAGACCTCAGATTTAGAATTTCAGGTCTCGAAATCAAGCATCTGAAAGCACACAACCTCAATTCAGTTCAATTCAATTCAATTTTTTTTTTTTTTAACTCAATTGTTTTATTGTCACACATACATATACAGTGAAATTCACTTCGGTTTGCGAGTCTAAAAATATCGTGTGACAAGGGTGTTTTTCTTTCATTATTATCTTGCAACTTAATTCGATGACCGATAGACCTGAAATTTTCACAAGTTTGTTATTTTATGTATGTTGAGATACAGCATGTAAAGTGAGAAGACTGGTCTTTGACAATTACCAAGTGTCCTGTGTCTTTAAATTGGAACGTCAATATGCGAACAAATGTCACGACTTTTTCCTGTACGCTTTATTTGCGGTGAATGTTTTCTCCGAGGGGACTCATCCTGTGGACCATCGGAGGAAGTCGCATCCTGCACTGCACATGACATCTAATATCAAATAGTGCAGCTTGCCCATGAAATTCGCAGTGCTATTAATAAGCCTATTTTAATTTGGTGTGTCCCTTCTAGGTCCATGGTGCACATAATAAGTTATACCGTGCTGTTGATCAGAGACAGCAGTTAGATGTTATATAATATACTGATTTTTCCAAGGCATTTGATCGAGTCAACCATGATTTTCTTTTGTACAAACTGAATTGCTACACTATTCATCCAAATGTATTAATTTTGTTACAAAGTTATCTAACTGGCAGAAAACATAGAGTAGTTGTGGATGGTTTTTCTTCCGAATGGAAAACAGTGCCCTCTGGAATTCCACAGGGTTCAATTCTAGGACCTCTCTTATTTACATTATTTGTTAACGATCTTCCTAAATGTTTAATAATAAATTTTTACTTTATGCTGATGATCTAAAGGTTTTTCGTCAGATTGGTTGCACAGCCGATACTATTTCTTTGCAGGCTGACTTAGATAGAATTCTTGACTGGTCTAAAACATGGCGTCTATTTCTTAACGTTAACAAATGTAGCATTTTAACCCTGACTCTTAAGAAGAAGCCTGTCAAATTTGATTATACCTTAGGTGATAATATTCTTACTCGTGTTGATGTCCAAAAAGATCTTGGTATTTTTATTGACAGCAGGCTCACTTTCAACTCGCATGTTAATACTATTATCAAAAAAGCCAATCGCATGAGTGGTTTAGTATGGCGTAACTTTCGCTCCTTAAAGAATGAGCATGTTTTACGTACCTTGTTTTGTTCTCTCATCAGACCTAATCTTGAATTTTGTACCATTGTATTTAACTCTATTTCAGCCCATCAAGCACATAGACTAGAGGGAGTTCAGTTTCGTTTTCTCAAATTTATTCATAGGACACTAAATAATGGCACTGTTTATAACTTGGATTATCTTGACCTATGTAAAATGTACAGACTTCCACCCCTTAGACAGAGAAGAATATTGAATGACTGTCTATTTCTCTACAAATCTTTCCACAATCATTTTAGCAACACTGAGTTCAACCCCTTTGCCTTACATGTTCCTAACCGTAATACTAGACAGTCTATTAAACACATCTTATGTGCCAAGGAATCGGGTAGATGTGACAAAGCGTGGCTTTTTGTCAAGGATTTCCTCCACATATAATAGTATTCATGGTTCTTGTGATGTGTTCGGAGCCACTTCTCTTAATTCCTTTCGTGGTCAGGTTTTGAGTGCCATATCCTCTTCCAGTAACTAATGTATACATGTATTTACAGTGTTTGTTTTATTTTATTTGGTATTGTTTACATCGATTTTTTTCCCCCTTGTCTTTTTATCGTTTATTCTGTTTATAATTTATTTTAAATATATTTTCACAGTCGTTCATGGTGGTCTGTTTCTGTTCCCTATTTTATTTTACTTAATCTCCAATGTATGCTTTAATTTTCTTTCCTAAGATGATTCTATTTTAATTGTTAACTTTGTACATATCAGATTGTTTTTATATAGGCTATATGAATATTTCTAATTGTTTTTTTTTTGTATCCTTTCCTGTAATTGGCGGCTCGTCCGCTGTTGGTTTGGTCAATTTAATATATATAATATATATATATATATATTCCACTACTATACTTCGGACTTCGTTAAAGGCACTGGACACTATAGGTTTTCTCGGTCAATTTCGGCAAACGAGCAGCCAATTTAATCACCAAGCTATTCTATTTCGCGCGAAATCGAATGCTACTCAAAAGGGTAGTTCGATTTTGTTTTATGATTTGTCAAATGTAATGCTGCGTCATTCGATTTAACAAAATAATCATTCAATTTAACAATTCATCAAAGCAGCATTCAAATTCGCAGACGCTTCTTGATGCGTGTGTGTCACGAAAAAGAATGTCGATACGCTAAATTGAACAGAGTGTTAAAGGAATTTGACTCGACTCAAAACGAATTTGAATGGCCGAATTCTGAATTTGAAACGCAGTAACAACCGGAGAGCCGAAACAGCTTTAATTGGAACGCATGAAACTGAAACTGACTGCTCATTTACTGAATTTGACCGAGAAAACCTTTAGCGTATCGTCATTCTTTTTCCTGACACACGCGCCTCAAGAAGCGTCTGCAAATTTGATTGCTGCTTTGACGATTTCTTAAATTGAATGATATGACGCAACATTACATTCTGACTAATCATCGCGAAATAGAATAGCTTGGTGGTTAAATTGGCTGCTCATTTGCCGAAATTGACCAAGAAAACCTATATTTTGGTACTTACTTAAAATAACGGTAAGCATAAAAAAACTTACTTGGTAACAAGCAATGGAGAGCTGTTGATGTAGTATAAAACATTGTGAGAAACCGCTCCCTCTAAAGTAACGTAGTTTTTGAGAAAGAGGTAATTTCTCACTCGAATTTGTTTGACTAAACTATTTGAACTGAATTCGAGTCCTTAGTTGGGGTTTCGAAAATTCAAGTATCTGAAAGCACACAACTTGTGCGACAAGGGTGTTTTTTCTTCCAATATTATTCTCTCGCAACATCGATGACCAATATTGAGTTCAAATTTTCGCAGATTTGTGATTTTATGCATTATGTTGTGATACGCCAGTGAGTAAAGGTGTCGTGCCTGTCATATAGCCGTGTTAGAATCATCATATAATACGACCACTATTTCTTTCGAACGGAGACCATCGCACAGAGCCCATACAGGGACCGATACAGAAACAAAATAACAGGTAACAATTAAAAAGGACAGCTACCTCATCCTCCAATATTAGATCGTCCCATCGAACTATTAACCGAAAAATATTTCAAGGGAACGAAATTGGAACGGAGTAGGCCTACAGTATCTCTATTTCGAGTTTTAATTAATTGTTTACCTGGTTCAGTTTTTTTGTAAGTTTTTATTTTTTATTTTTTATTTAGCCTTTTAGATAGGGGCTCAAAACCTTCGTAAACACAAGGATGTCTGTTATTTAGAAAATTAAGAAACTTTACCATTTTGATACATCACCCGAACTGCCGACTCGTCTTTCGGAATCTGCAATAACGGCACTGCAGATACGTAAGTTACACACTGCACGCAAATCACAGCGGCCAATATTGTCATCATTGGTGCAAACGACATAATGATTGATTCACCAACACCTTGTTTCTTTAAGATTCAACTGCTTTCTGGTCACTCCGGTGAGAACGAAGACTTGTGAAAAGTCGTTAATATTTGTCGCTGTGAAATGAGATCGAAGGCAGCTGTGGAGCTGTATTTATACAACTTCTGTCTAGTTGTTTACGTCATGGGAACTTTTAGGAAATGTTGGAAATCACAATATTCAAATTTATCGGGTCCAGGCTTTAACTTAAAGGGTGACAAAGCAAAAGGAGCAATGACACGACTAAAACGAAAGTCAGGATGTATGAAAGTGAAATGCAAAAACGCATCTTATTACTGAAGTACGTGCCAGTAAAAGTGAAACTATTCCAAACCAACCAACCCTTCATTGTTGGTGAGGTGATTATCCGGAAACTTATATTTTCATGTGTAGTATCAGGTAGCTTGCAGGTCCCGGATTTTTCCCAAATCCAAAAGGCCTACATTCTACAGTGCAAATTGAAGGCTTTTTGTTTTCGTTTCCTTCATCACTTATGCCTCTAATTAAATTGCACCTCAGAAAAATCTAGAGTACAAAATTTTCCGGTGAGCTTGCAGGTCCCGGACGCCACGCCGTAAAGGTTTCGCGCACCGCGCTCGCAATTTTGGGCTGATCCGCCCTAGTTCTGAAGTGCCCCCCTCCCTTAAAGAACAATTCCCCCCCCCCCATTGTGCCCCTAAAAATTTACCTTATAGTTACACCGCTGTGGGGAACCCAAATTCTGGCACCCAACTCTTGAATAATGTGCACTGGACCCCTAACAACAACACATCCCTTTAAGTAGGAGCAGATTCAACCTCAACCCTAACCTTAACCATATTTGTTGCTGGACTTTGCTGGGAAAACCTACCCACAATTCTTTTATAAGAACAAAATATATGAAGCCTATTATTTTAATTAATAATTATAATAATAACACAGCATTTGTAAAGCGCACTTTATCTGTGTGACATTCAAAGGCGATTTATACCATAATGATTACGACTTTTCAGTCATAACGATGAAAGTCATTTTAATTTGTTATTTACTTTCTTGTCCTCAATGTCCCTTTGATGTTTCCGGAAAAGCAATATTCGGTTTCGTAATCGCGCCCCTTGAAACAAGGAAGTAATATTGAAACATTTAATATTGTTTTGCAAGTTTTCCAATCGAGGCCTCGCACATTGTTAGTTTTGCATTTACTTAATCCGCATGCTCATGGTAATTAATACATTTTAAATGTCAATGTTATTGTAGAACAACGTTTGTAGTCTTCAATTCATTTCATAATGCCACGAGAAGTCAGAACGAATTCCAAGGTTTTAAAGAGAACAACTGTGGGTGGAACCAGATGAAAGGTGAAACATGACCGCAACTACCTGCTATATTCATTTTACCTTGCCTGGATTCTTTGAACACGAAGGCCTTGGTGCGTTTCCTGGTTCAGTCACCTTCTATAGCTGAATCAAATTACTTACTCCTGCAGTGGCGTTACTCTAGAGGGGCACGTGTATCTAGCACCCCCCCACCCCCCAGCAATCGTTCCCCTCCCTTAAAAAAGCCAGGCCCAAACCAACTAAAACACAAAGAACAATATAAAACAGTCAAAACATAAAGAAAGAAACAAACAAACAGAGAAACAAACTAACAAACAAACAAACGAACAAACATCCCCAACACCCCAAACAAAACGAAATCAAACAAAACAAATTGAAAAACGCGCACACACACAGAGTTTAAACTTGATTTTTGTACTACTACCAGAGTAAATCGATTACTTCTTCCCACTGACAATGTATTTGTTGACCATTTCAGCATTTAACAAATCGTATAACGTCCTGGTCTACCAAAAGCGCTAAAAATTGCATTTCTTAAGAGAATGTAAACAGGAACAACAGCTTTAATTGGTCATAAGTGCCCCACAGAAAAATGGCGCACTTACTGTGTGTTCCATCGAGCTTGATATGGTTCTACCACGGTCAACATGTTTGGGCTCAATAATACTAATAATATATTTCATTATGTGAGAACAAGAGCTGGCCACAATTATTCAATTTCGTAAACTAATGAATCCAAGTGTTGCATTCAAATATATAATCTATGTTGAGTGAGTTCTGAGTAATGACCCCTTATTTTTAAGCTTGTAGTTAAAGGCAGTGGACACTATTGGTAATAACTCAAAATTATTATTAGCATAAAACTTCACTTGGCAACGAGTAATGGGGGCTGTTGGTAGTATGAAACTTTGTGAGAAACGGCTCCCTCTGAAGTGACGTAGTTTTCGAGAAAGAAGTAATTTTCTGCGAATTTGATTTCGAGACTTCAGATTTAGAATTTGAGGTCTCGAAATCAAGCATTTGAAAGCACACAACTTCGTGTTACAAGGTGTAATTGTTTCTTTCATTATTATCTCGCAACTTCGATGACAAATTGAGATCAAATTTTCACAGGTTTGTTATTGTATGCATATGTTGAGATACACCAAGTGAGAAGACTGATCTTTGACAATTACCAACAGTGTCCAGGGTCTTTAAAAATAGTCCGAACATTAGCAAAACTAAGGACACATTTATCGGGTCCAGGCTTTAACTTAAAGGAACACGTTGCCTTGGATCGGACGAGTTGGTCTAAAAGCGTTTGAAACCGTTTGTTATGAAACGTTATGATTAGAAAGATGTTTTAAAAGTAGAATATAATGTTCCACACAAGTATCACTCAAAATTGCACGGTTTTCTTTTTACGTCGCGAACTATGACGGTCGGCCATTAATTTATGACTCCCATAAATGGCTGACCGTGTTATTGGACGATGTAAAAAGAAAACCACGCAATTTCGAGGCATATTTGTGTAGATCATTGTATTCTACTTTTACATCATCTTTCTAACCATATGCATTTTATAACAAACGGTCACAAAATGCTTTTCAAAGACCAACTCGACCGATCCAAGGCAACGTGTTCCTTTAAAGGGTGTCAAAGCAAAAGGAGCAATGTCACGACTAAAACGAAACTCCGAATGTATAAAGGTGAAATGTAATAACGCGGAAACGCATCTTATTACTGAAGTAGGCCTATGTGCCAATAAAAGGTAAACAAATATTCCAAACCAACCAACCCTTCAAAGTCGGCGAGGTGATGTGACCGGAAATTCAACTTTTCCCCCTGATACTTCAAATGACAATTTAAGTTTTTCCCAAATCCAAAAGGCCTACATTCTACAGTGCAAATTGAAGGCTTCATGTTTTCGTTTCCCTCATCACTTTATGCCTCTAATTAAGTTGCACCTCAGAAAAATCTAGAATACAAAATTTTCCGGTGAGCTTGCAGGTCCCGGACGCCACGCCGTAAAGGTTTTCGCGCACCGCGCTCATACACCGCTGTGAGGAACCCAAATTCTGGCACCCAACTCTTGAATAATGTGCACTGGACCCCTAACAACAACACATCCCTTTAATTAGGAGCAGATCCAACTTCAACCCTAACCTTAACCATATTTGTTGCTGGACTTTGCCGGGAAAAACATACCCAATCTTTTTAGGGCAAAATATGAAGACTGTAATTTTAAATAATAACAATAATAACACAGCATTTGTAAAGCGCACTTTGTCTGTGTGACATTCGAAGGCGATTTATATCACAATTATTATGAATTTTCAGTCATAACTATGATAAGTAAAGCAGCATTTTAAAATCTTCAGTTTATTACACTAGATTTGGTTTATCTCTATTTATATAGGCTACACAAAGAAGACAGTGGATTGCCTTGGCTCTCATGCTTAAAAGTACATAAAATATGAAACATAAATTATTTATCTTTTCGACCACTAACTAACGTGTTTTTTAGGACCAGTGTTCACAACTTTTGCGTCCGAGCTACGCTGCAGCCCAAAAACGCTGTTCAAAGATAAATGTATGTGTTCAGACATTTCCCTTTATTCAATAATTGACAGATTTTGAAAACTTGTTTGTGTATTCAAATTGCCTTGTTTGTAAATAATTACATGCCGGCCCACGTTTTTGTCTGCATCTCTCCTGTGACAGGAGCGACAGACGAACATAATAATAATAATAATAATAATAATAATAATAATAATAATAATAATAATAATAATAATAATAATAATAATAATAATAATAATAATAATAATAATAATAATAATAATAATAATAATAATAATAATAATAATAATAATAATAATATAATAATAATAATAATAATAATAATAATAATAATAATAATAATAATAATAATAATAATAATAATAATAATAATAATAATAATAATAATAATAATAATAATAATAATAATAATAATAATAATAATAATAATAATAATAATACAGGTACTTATATAGCGCTCTATACACATGGACATGGTTCCAGAGCGCTTTACAGAGTAGTACAATATACATAACAGATAAGTTAATGCTATTAGTCAAACAGGAGGGTTTTTAAGGCTCTCTTAAACGCATCTAGTGATGGCAACTGGCGGACAGATTGGGGGATATTATTCCAAAGACAAGGTGCAAATGTCTGAAATGCATTATCACCGGCTTTACTGTTTGTTCTGGGGATGTGGATCAAAGTACAGTCTGAACTTGAGCGAAGACCGGGTCGAGCAGAATGATATTGTGTGATGAGTGAGTCAAGATAGGTGGGAGCTTTACCATGAAGAGACTTGTAGACGAGGGTCAGGATCTTAAAGGTGATTCGTTGTTGTACCGGGAGCCAATGTAATTCTTTCAGCAGAGGGGTCACGTGATCATATTTCCGGGCCATGAATATGAGTTTAGCCGCACGGTTCTGAACTCTCTGGAGACGCTGGATACTGGATAAGTTGACTCCATGCAGTAGCGAGTTGGCATAGTCCAGTCTAGATGCAACGATCGTTCTAATTGCATCTTCACATGCTTTTCTGTTGATGAATGGACGAATGCGTGCAATGTTGGACAGATGAAAATGGAGTGCACGACAAAGATCAGAGACATGCTTATCCATCTTTAGTGTAGAGTCAAGCTGAACGCCCAGGCACCTTGCAGACAACCCTGCTTTGATCGAAATGTCAGAGATGGTGAGTGTGACATTTTCAACATGCTTCCGATAATGTGGGCTAGAGATGACCATGGCACATTACAAATGATTACTATCATCATCTAGTAGCGTTTGAATGTGTAGTCTGTCAGGTACCACGCGACATACAAATGTTCATTCTCAACACCCTTAGACAAAATAAAATCCTTTCTACAGAATGCAATATTGTTTAATGTTGTACAAATTTAAATGGCCAAACAAACAAACAAACAAACAAAGCGCGCAAACACCCAAACAAACAATCAAACAGATGTTTTGATAGAAACATTATACTATCGGGAACTATCGGCCCATATCAGTTCTATCGACATTCTCGAAGACCTTTGAAAAACTAATGTATGCAAGACTAATAGGCTTTATATCTAAGCATAACCTTCTCTCTGAATCTCAATTTGGTTTTAGAAAAAATCGCAGTTTACAGCCACAAAAATGTTAACGTAGCTGTCAATAATTTAAATATTGAGCTTGTAAAAATAAGTACTTGGCTTAAAGCTAATAAGTTATGTATTAATTTGTTGAAATGTAATTATATAATATTCTGTACAGCACAGAAAAGATATAATCAGTCTGTTCCTCTAGTTTTGGACGGTGTGGGGATTAACAAATTGGAACACACTAAATTTCTTGGTTTAGAAATTGATGAACATTTATCCTGGAGAAATCATATTAGTGAAGTTACTAGTAAAATAGCTAAAAATATTGGTATAATTAATCGTCTAAGGAAATTCGTACCCGGTTATATTTTACTAACACTTTATAACTCTTTAGTTCTGCCGTATCTAAATTACTCAATTCTTACATGGGGTGGTTCCTTGTCACAATGCAATAAACTTCTTACATTGCAAAAGAGAGCTGTTCGCATAATTTCCAATGCTGGTTTTCGCGAACACACAGCTCCATTATTTTTCAATCTTAAAATACTATACAAATCATCGACCTTTATCATCTTAATTTGGGTAAAGTTATGTATAAATTTATGACTAACGCATTACCAAGCTGTTTTAGTTCATTTTTCACTTTAACTTCAAAAGTCCATTCATATAATACTCGAAGTACTGCAAAGACAAATTTGTTTGTTTCCCGCCAAAGAACATCATTATACCAAAAGAGTTTTGTTCAGCGTGGAGTTGGGTTCTGGAATGGTCTGAGTAACTCAATTAAAAATTCAATTACTCTACCTGTCTTTACAAGAAATTTGAAAAAGCAACTACTTGATGGATATTCATAGATTATGACTGTTTCTGCATTGCCTAGGTTATGTTATCTTTCAACACACCTTACATTAGCCGTTGTTGTGTTTGTCTGTCAAGTCTATTGTCTGTACAATATGTGCTGGTGCCGTTATTTTTGTGTTCGTCTGTCCATAGGTTAAGGAACAAAAGCCACGGCTTCACCTGAACCTAATTGTTGTCCAACCGCTTATTACATATAAAATTGTTGTTAATCTATTATTTATATTGCGTATACATTGTAATAGCCTACTTTATCATAAACATGTTATTGTGTAACTGAATGTAATGTTAATCTATGTACTGTAAGATGAATGGGCAACGATGAAATAAATGTTAATGTTAATTACATGTTATTGTGTAACTGAATGTAATGTTAATCTATGTACTGTAAGATGAATGGGCAACGATGAAATAAATGTTAATGTTAATTACTCTGATAACATCAGATTCAGAATAATAAATAGACATATTTTTTTTTGAACTTTAACACAATTTTGTCCTAAGTTACTTACTTCTTTCAATAGTTCTATATATAAAAATAAAAAATAAATTCATATACTAATCCTTAATGTGTTTTTCTAACTATAATTAAGAGCAGTAGTTTTACACAACTTTCAAAAAAGCTTAATCCTAAAAAACAAGTTAACATTGTTTTATCTTTTTATACTCAATGTTGTTATGTAACAAGTGAATAATGTAAACAAATGCAGAGTAAAGACAGATTAAAAAGTAAGTAGTATCCGCATGGATGTATGACTGGAACAAGAACCCTAACACCTCCCCAACCAACCCCTATTCTCTATTTGGGCGGCTAGGTGGCAGCAGACTCACAAGGTAAATTCATTGTTCCAAGAATTTGCACTGTAATTACAAACAATATTTGTGTAAATAATAATTTGCGAGATAATAATGGAAGAAAAAACACCCTTTTCACACGAAATGTGTGCTTTCAGATGCTTGACTTCGGGACCTTAAAATCTAATTCTGAGGTCTCAAAATCAAATTCATGGAAAATTACTTCTTTCTGGAAAACTATGCTACTTCAAACAGAGGGAACCGTTTCTCAAAATGTTTTATACTATGAACACTCCATTGCTTGTTACCAAGTAAGTTTTATGCTAAAAATTCAATTATTTTGAGTAATTACCAACAGTGTCCAGTGCCTTTAAAGCCATTGTACACTTTCGGTAAACAGTATTGTCCAAGTCCCACACTTCGTGTATCACAACTTATATATAAAACAACAAACCTGTGAAAATTTAGGCTCAATCGGTCATCGGAGTCGGGAGAAAATAACGGGAAAACCCACTCTTGTTTCCGCGCGTTTCGCCGTGTCATGACATGTGTTTAAAATAAATCCGTAATTCTCGCTAACGAGAATTTATATTGTTTTACTGTTTTCTTAGAAAGTAAAGCCTTTCATGGACTTATATTTCAAGAGATGTCTTTCACCATTACCTTCTGTAAACCCTGTAAATTATTTGTAAATCTGTAAACTTTTTTTTGTTTCTGTACCGAAAGGGTCCAATGGCTTTAAAGGTAGTTGACACTATTGGTAATAACTCAAAAATAATTATTATCATAAAACCTTTCTTGATAACAAGTAATGGGGAGAGGTTGATAGTATAAAATATTGTGAGAAACAACTTTCCACAAATTTGATTTCGAGACCTCAGATTTAGAATTTGAGGTCTCAAAATCAAGCATCTGAAAGCACACAACTTTGTGTGACCATGGTGCGACAAGTGTGTTTTTTTCTTTCATTAATATCTCACAACTTCGGCGACAGATTGAGCTCAAATTTTCACAGGTTTGTTATTTTATTCATATGTTGAGATACACCAACTGTGAAGACTAGTCTTTGACAATTACCAATAGTGTCCAGTGTCTTAAACCTTGCATCTCTGCTGCCACCTTGTGGTCAAAAGTCCCCTATTTACCAAAACATTTTCATGAAGTGCACTTGGAAAAAGAAGTGACTGGTCCTTCAACTTTGAATGATTTACTAAGCACATTCGAGCCAACTTGTCGCTTTTGTCCCGGTTGTTGACCGCCAGCATACACAGTGAATAGGCCAGGTTCTAGTACCAGGCTATCTTGGTAAACTGCCCTTACACGGACTGGAATTGTCAGTTCAACTGTTATTTGGCTCTTCACATTTGTTTTCCTGCGTGCAAAAGCAGCAAGCTGCAGCTTGGGTACGACTACTGAAGAGTTATGCCACTGTATGTAGACTTCAATCGTCTAAAAAGAGAAAAATAAAAAAATAAAAAATGTTAAATTTGCTAAAGAATATTAATGATGGTTTTGACCTTACACTGATGTGTGTTAGGACTGTATACTCAGTACTTTCCCCTTACACCGATGTGTGTTAGCACTGTATACTCAGTACTTTCCCCTTACACCGATGTGTGTTAGCACTGTATACTCAGTACTTTCCCCTTACACCGATGTGTGTAAGCACTGTATACTCAGTACTTTCCCCTTACACCGATGTGTGTTAGCACTGTATACTCAGTACTTTCCCCTTACACCGATGTGTGTTAGCACTGTATACTCAGTACTTTCCCCTTACACCGATGTGTGTAAGCACTGTATACTCAGTACTTTCCCCTTACACCGATGTGTGTTAGCACTGTATACTCAGTACTTTCCCCTTACACCGATGTGTGTAAGCACTGTATACTCAGTACTTTCCCCTTACACCGATGTGTGTAAGCACTGTATACTCAGTACTTTCCCCTTACACCGATGTGTGTAAGCACTGTATACTCAGTACTTTCCCCTTACACCGATGTGTGTAAGCACTGTATACTCAGTACTTTCCCCTTACACCGATGTGTGTAAGCACTGTATACTCAGTACTTTCCCCTTACACCGATGTGTGTAAGCACTGTATACTCAGTACTTTCCCCTTACACCGATGTGTGTAAGCACTGTATACTCAGTACTTTCCCCTTACACCGATGTGTGTAAGCACTGTATACTCAGTACTTTCCCCTTACACCGATGTGTGTAAGCACTGTATACTCAGTACTTTCCCCTTACACCGATGTGTGTAAGCACTGTATACTCAGTACTTTCCCCTTACACCGATGTGTGTTAGCACTGTATACTCAGTACTTTCCCCTTACACCGATGTGTGTTAGCACTGTATACTCAGTACTTTCCCCTTACACCGATGTGTGTAAGCACTGTATACTCAGTACTTTCCCCTTACACCGATGTGTGTAAGCACTGTATACTCAGTACTTTCCCCTTACACCGATGTGTGTAAGCACTGTATACTCAGTACTTTCCCCCGAGTTCTGTGAAGAAAATCACAGGCATATTACTCGGGTGGGATTCGAACACACAAACTTTGCATCTAGAGCAATGTCTTACCAACTAGAACCACAAGATTGCCTGGTAACTTGAGGCAGTTTGAATCCTATATTTTAGCAGCCGATACAAGAGTTTTAAAGGAACACGTTGCCTTGGATCGGTCGAGTTGGTCTTTGAAAAGCGTTTTGACCGTTTGTTATAAATGCATATGGTTAGAAAGATGTTTACAAGTAGAATAATATGATCCACACAGATGTTAGATTTGTATGGGGATAAAGAATATTAGCTTTGGTTGTTACCCTTACACTGATGTGTGTTACAGTGTTAGAACTGTATACTCAGTAATATGCCTGTGGGTTTGGGGGTTCTTTTCTCAAAGAACCTGGGAAAGTATGAATACTGGTGACAATAAACTCAAATGCATTGTGGTGGTAAGCAGCGCTCATAGATTGGGCCAATGTGGTGTACCAACTGCATAAGGTATTTTGATCTCTTACAATACATGTATATTCGAATGCCTTCAGAAGAAACAATCAAATGAGGAACAAGAATTTTTACTCATACTGTTTAACGGGATACAACAATAAAAAGTGACACATGAGAAAGAGAGGGTGATAGTTTCCTTACCTCATCAGCATCATATTTGCCGATATTCATCAAAGTGACATTGACTGACACATCATCACATGGACCAATAGTCTCCGGTGTTAAGGTCAAATCAATGTACTTGAACTGTGTGTAGGATAGACCATACCCAAATGGGTACAATGGGCTCTCTAAAGAATAGCGGTAGGTGCGATTAGCCATACTGTAGTCTGTCATGGGAGGTACCTGGGTTAGAAATCAAAATACCGGTTTCAACACCTTAGCAATGATATGGGCTGAAAATATTAAGACCAATAGACATCAGAACTTAAGAAATAAAATAAAAGGAAAATATCAGAACTTTAAAATATACCAAAGACCAAATGACATCAGAGCTTGAGAAATAAAAAATAAAAAAATGACATAAGACTTAATTTGAAACAAAACAAAGCACAATACACTAGAATAAAAAAAATTAAGAAAATACCAAATGCCATCAAAACTTAAGAAATAAAACGAAGACCAAGACAGAACTTAAACAAAGACCAATGGCATCAGAACCTAACAAATAAAACCAAGACTGAATAACATCTGAACTTCAGTAGTACATGTATATATCAAATTACAACAGTCAGGAGTATTATTTTGCTTTTAAGTTCTAAATGCAAAGAGTCAAGGGCTATAACACAAAATTATGTTTTAAACACAAGCAAGGGAATAAAACAAGTTAAATTGAAATGTGCTGCTGAGTCTTTTGAAGTCTATGGCATAATGGGAGCCAGTTGTGAGTAGCCCAAGATACGCATGAGAGAGCTCCAAACAAAAATAACTTAAGACTCTGGGCAAGGCGTTAACTGCCATAATAATTTTGATGTTGAACCCTACCTGATCCATTCTAGTAGGCCATGTGAATGGTAATCTTCCTGCAGGGCTGGCTAGGGTAGTGCTTCCATCATTGCTAAGAAGAGCTCTGAGTGCTACACCTGTTGCCTGTCCAGGGAAGAAACACTCTATTATAACAGGTACCCCAGGGTTAGCATCAGCCCATCGGATGTCTAATGGCCCAGCATTAAAGAGGAGGAGAACAACTGGCTTACCTGACGCTGATGAAGAAACATTGTTAACAGATTCACAGGTTAATTATCAAGCATGAGTCCTCTTTTTAGGCACTGGACACTTTTGGTAAATACTCAAAATATTTGTTAGCATAAAAACTTACTTGGTAATGAGCAGTGGAAACAATGATGGTATAAAACATTTTGAGAAAAGGCTCCCTCTGAAGTAACATAGTTGTGAGAAAGAAGTAATTTCTCACTCAAAAAATAAATGACTTCAGCTGAAGCCATTTATTATGCATCTGCAAGCACACAAAGTAATGTAACAAGGTTATTTTTTCTTTCTCTTACAAATTCGATGACCAATTGAGCCAAAATTTTTACAGGTTTTTTATTTTATGCATATGTTGGGAAATACCTAGTGATCTTGAACAATTATACAAAATGTGTCCAGTGCTATAAACATGAGAAGGTGTTATTCATCACTTAGAATCTATCCAAAGAGCATTTTGGGTTTTTAAGTAAAAAAACAACAACTTTGCTTTGAACTCATAAATAACTTTTGAAAACATCTCATCAAACCTCACCCTCCAAGAACAATAGTGGGGACTTTTGACCCTGGCCCTCAACCTTAGTGTGTAATTCTTGATTACTGCTTCCTTTTTTAGCAGCTGCAATTTTATAGAAACAAATTATCCAACTAGTATGTGGTTCATCACGGAGTGGGAAAACTGAACATCTAGAAAACTAAATGCAGTTGTCCATTTGAGTTATTTTCATCCTAAAAGTATAATAAAATTATAAGAATATTTATTAAGAACATTCACTTCTTCCTCTCTGGAAATTTCATAAAGAAGATGGGCTCAACAAACAATTTATGTCTTAGTATTAACCATCATACCATATTTGACAGCATCTTGAAGAAGTTGAAGCTGATGACCAGGTAGAGACATACTTCTTCTATCATTACCCTCACTTTCAACACTTACTCCTTCAAATGGTAAGAAACAATGAAAAACAATAAGAACATTTTCTTTAACACTATTCCTCCAATATTGAAGAAGATCATGACAGAAGTACTAAAGAGGAAAGTCACATCACAAAATGAGAAGTATAAAAGTAGCACTAGGATATCATCCATGTAGTACTAGATTTGACTTTCCTTTCTTTTCTACGAGGTATCTCCCAACTCACAAGTCCAGACAGCCACTTGAAGGTGAGGGCTACACTTTACTGCTTTGGGATGTCGACCCATGCAGATTCAATGTCAGTAGGGTCATGCTGCCACCTTCTCCTACCTAGTGCTGAAACAGGATTACCCCCCTCACCGCAGTCCGTAAAGATATAGGCATGGGTATCATCCACTAGGAGGCTGGTTGGCAGAGCAGAGTGACTACCTTCGCAACTTTTGTTGACGTGTCATTCAAAACACATACAATAAATCAAAAAATGTGTACTATAAAGATATACTGAGGACCATTTAAAAACTAAGTTTATGAACTACATTTTACCCAGTATAGCCAAAAAAATCCATAAAAAATATGGACTTTTTTCATTCAATCGAAATTAAATGCAAATTTTGACCTTAAAAAAAACCAACACTACTCACCTGTACCAAGACAGACTACAATCAAATCTGCACCAGTCACTGCCTTCATTACATCCAACTGGTTATAAGTGTCACATATTGGATTGTTACATCCTGCAGCGTATTGGTTTACTTGAGCAAGATTCTTCAGACCAGTCCTTGGAGTTGTTATAAACTTGGGATCAGTCATAGGTTTATAACTACCCATTATTTCTTGGGGAGAATCTGCAAATGGACCCACTACCTGGAGTTAAGAGAGAAGATAGGGAGAAAAAATATTGAAAATCTTTGTTGGTCGTTCTTTTAATAAAAAAAAGGATTTGAAATTCTCAAAGGTAGGAAAACTAAGGTTTGGGGCGATTCCATGTTATATCTTTTATGAGCTGAGGTGGTTCTGAAAAGAACCAAGAGAGAAGAGAGGGAGAAAAAATATCGAAAATCTTTGTTGGTCGTTCTTTTAATAAAAAAAAGGATTTGAAGTTCTCAAAGGTAGGAAAACTAAGGTTTGGGGCGATTCCATGTTATATCTTTGATGAGCTGAGGTGGTTCTGAAAAGAACCAGTTAGTGTAACAACTAAACATTTCAATTGGATCAGGTCATGACCTGATCGTCTTCAGAAAAAAGTACTGTGGGGGATTATTCACTAGATGAAGCATGAAGACTGGACACTAGACCAGGATCCCCTTGAACAATGCTTCGATCCTGCTGCAACTCAAGTCATCAGTAATCTCATTTTGGAGGTGCAACTACAGTCAACTCTCTTTATAAGAGATCACTTGGAACGGCCAATTTACCTCTCAATAACAGAAACGTTGTTATAAGAGGACAGCAAAACAAAAACACAGAGAAGAAAAGATTCATTACTTCTAATGTAGTCTTCATAAGCAGAACCCTCTCGATCTATAACAATGTTTTTTTCAATGTGGGGTGAAAACTGATCTTTTTAAAGCTATAACAACTTACAGCTAATGTATGGATTTTGGCCACTGGTAGAACACCTCCCTTATTCTTCAGCAAGACAAATGACTTTATAGCTGCCGTAATTGCTACATTCCTGTGAGGTTCAGACTCCACAATATCCTTAGCATCGAAACCAGCATAAGGATTCATTGCAGGTGGGTCAAACTCCCCCAATCTCAGTCTGGTGTAGAACAGAGGTCTGACCAAGGCTCTGAGCTCCGTCTCAGCCACCAGGCCTAGCTGTAATGCCTTAGTGAGATTGGTATACACATTATGAGCTGAGTAACATAACTCCAGGTTACATCCTGCTTTGACTGCGGCTACTGCGGTCTCTAGTGCAGTCTGTGTGTATGTGTGCTTTGTCAGGACATACTCCACTGCTTTCTGGTCGCTGACTACATATCCTTGGAATCCAAACTCAGTGCGGAGGATGTCAGTGAGAAACCTCTTGTTAACGCATGAAGGGACACCATTAATACTGTCAACAAAAAGAAACATTGCCAAGGGTCAGGGCAGAAAAAACATATTATGGAACTGTACATACTTCAAATCAAAATAAATACACAAACTGCAGTTGCATACAGTTATTGCTGCATTACTATAGCATCCACGCATCTGACAGCCAATGATGTGCAAGTTGATCATTGCCCCTCATTCACAGAGCTGTGTACTGTGTGAACCACATAATGTGCAACACGGCTTTTCTATTTGCACTTGTGCGATTTGGGATACAATCATATTCATGCTTGTGTTTTGTCAATTCATACATTGTAACAGGGCAGAGCTTATTGAAACGTATATTTGGAAGTGTATTGAGAAAGATCTATTACACACACACTATATGAGTACACTGCGAGACCCAAAGACTGATACCTCTTACACACTTTAACAATGAGTACACTCAGAAACCTGAATCATACCAGCTTAATTGACAATCTCACCTATTATAGCTACACATGATACCATAAGATCCTGCCTTCACACACTCACGAAATGCTGGAAGATATGTCATATAAAGATCCTCATCTGTTACCTGTAAAGTCGAAATAATGAACAAGACGAAAGTTTAACATTTAGCTGACAAGTTTCCCCCAAAATACAATCAAACTATTTGCACAACTGAAAACCCAATCCCCTTCGTTGCATGCATAAACCAATGTTATACCAAAATATGTCCAAGAGAACCACTTGACAACCAAACAGTGCATTTTGACAAAACAAACTACACTGTTTAGTCTATTGGGATTAAGCTGCCGTCTTGAAGATAGAAAAGCAACTTGTTTTAAATAATCATCATGCTGATGAAGCTTGGTCTTTTACGTTTGGTAAACCACTCTTAAAACAAACAGCAGCTTTCGTTAGTGTATGAGAAACATTTCACTGCGAAATTTGCCCAACAAAACCACCAAAATGGTAGGAAAATGTTATCAAGTACAATGGCTGACCTACATGTTTCTGGCTCTAATAGACTTTTTAGGCATAATTAGTAACAGTTTTCAGACTTTTCTACAGGCAAACAAATACAAAAACTGACTAAAGTAGGACAAATATCAGGCTTGCTCTAAGATGGTGGTGAGATGTTGATAATGTTTTTCAAGGATTCAAGTTAAACACTTAAAGATAAGTTAGTGTATACATGGTCCAAATGGCAACTACATGAAGCTTTAACTACTTGGACATACCATTGCAGAAAAGAAACGTAGTTAGAGTAATAAATCAAACCACTTTTCAACAAGCCAACACTATCGTACCACAGCATTGAATGTGAATCTTGAGGATGGGATATCTTCTGGCCCACTGTGTACATCAAAGTGTTTACATCCAGCACTAGTGCGTAGTATTCTCTCATGTGTGCCACGTAGTCCATTAATAAATGCCTTGGCTGCTACTCCAGTTAAGAATGGATCCTCACCATATGTTTCCTAAAAGTCAGTCAAGAAAAATATGATGTTGTAAGTTCTGATTCAAATGTTAGAGACATTTTTGTGACAAAATTTGTTTTATCATTTTGTATGTATGGTGATATATTACAAACAGACTTTTCCAGCAAAAATATTTGTTTCCAGCATTTCAACAGACTTTTAAATTCTTTAAGATTCTTTTAAGATTCTTATAAGATTCTCATAATATGCAACCTAGTAAGATCTTGTCATGAATCTTGTAATGAATCTTATAAGAATCTTATAAGAATCTTATATAAGAATCATAGAAGAATATTCCAAAATCCTGAGAGCATTCTTATAAGAATCTTATATAAGAATCTCATATAAAAATATATGCGAATAAGTAAGATCTTTAAGAATCTTATAAGAATTGGACTATATAATACCGGTACCTGATTACGCCCCCATAGAGGATGTCTCATTATGTTGACCACAGGGCTGAAACAACTTAACCCACCATGATCACGGTAGATACCATGCTGTGTTAAGTTGTTGTACTTGGCTCGGACTTCCTCACTAGTCGCCTTGGCTACTTCATAAATTAAATTCACACTGGAAAAGAGTAAAAGTTTATAAACCAGACAGTGCAAACCATTATGATTAAGAATCACGAAACAATAATTGTGCTCAGGCCTATTTAGTTCAGGATTTCACAAAGCATCATGATTCATGTTACGATGAGAGCTGTGAGTTATTTTACCAGCAGTAACTGGGTACTCCTTAAACTATGCGGTTCATTCTGCTATCGTCTCCATGGAGACGATAGCAGAACCTCATAGTTCTA
The DNA here is from genome assembly GCF_902459465.1 of Asterias rubens. Classification (NCBI taxonomy): domain Eukaryota; kingdom Metazoa; phylum Echinodermata; class Asteroidea; order Forcipulatida; family Asteriidae; genus Asterias; species Asterias rubens. The sequence continues at coordinate 7,797,044 of NC_047071.1, read as the reverse complement.
GGACTAGGTGGTACGTAATTGGGGCACTGGCTGTGCTTCTTCAATCTTTTGACATTTTCCATAGTTCAGCCGCAGATATCATGTCAACACAAAAGAAAAAGCTTAAAAGAAGTTCAAGCACCCCAGTTACTGGGTCTAGTATTGACCTCATTGACCATTATTGATTATCATTGTAGATGTGCTTGCTTTTAAAATTTGTTAATCAGGCCTCTGTCATAACAAACAGATTAGCCCAGGTTGGACTCCTCAGCTGCAGGCAACGCGACGTCCTACCAGGGCTAAACAGATCTGCTTCAATTTTACCATGGAGGAATAACCGAGTGAAATTGAAATAAATATTAAGAATTGTGAACATGCTAATTGAATTGAAACCGGAACGCTTACTCAAATGTGGCTGCCAGGCCCAACGCCTGAGGGAAAGATGTTGCATTTCCTGCCTCACCGTCCCCATGAATGCACTCCGTGTTCCAGTTATAGGGACTGATACCTAACCGTGCAATGGCAGGAGCTGGGCCGTTGGGTCCAGCTCCACCACGGGTCAACTGAAGCACAATGTCCGGTACCTCTAGACGAGAAACCAAATCATCCAGTCGCTCCTCCCAAGAAAGTGAAGCATTTTTGAAAGGAAAAGCTGCTTGCGATGATACTGCTCTGAGTAAACATATGATGTTTGATAACCAAAAGATGAAGGGTAGACAGAGGTAACCAGAGTATTTCGCCATATTTTGTCAACTGTTTTCAACAACACCAAGCAGTGCCTTTCCACATAGTATTGCACTCTTTTCTTGTTTGCAGACAATGTTTACATTTCGCGCAGTGACGGGTCAAAGGGCAATCAACCCAAAACGCAAGCTATGGACGGCCAAATGAACAAACAACATAACGCCATATATTGCAAGCAAGCATAAATTTCGAACTTTAAAACGATTTGAGATTATACAACAAATGTGATCAATACAAAGAACACGTTATCAAATAGTGTTCCTATTGATCAAATCAAGGTCAGTTTGTCATCAACTGGGACCATGTGAAGGATTTGGGTACTTTTTGTAACACAAACACAATGTCTACAGATTTACATTAAACTTCACAGTTTGAAGATATTATGATAGCAGACAATTTGGCGTACCTTAAAATATAAGTTGCTGAGGTGCTGTAGTTTTTGTTAAATGAGTAAAACAATGTCATGAAAATATGTTTTTACATGAATAAAATAATTTTCGTCTCATTATCACTGAGACAAACATTATTTTTCATTACATTATTGCTATTTTAAGCACTGACAGAAACTGGTTTCCTTCCGAAATTCAGTCAGTGCGCACCGTTCGGAAAAGTCCTTTCTTTCATTTGCAGCGTATGCCAGACAGTCGCAGTTTTGCATATTATAATGAGCTTGGAGGGCACATTTTCAAAAAATCATATCGTGAAAACCCAGCCATGTAAAAATATAACAACGTGACAGTATAAACGAGGAATGCTTAATTGTAATGACAAAAACCATAGGTGAATTTTTAATTGTTCAGAAGTAAGAAATTTCGGACTATAAAAATGATCATCGTTGTACAAAAATAACGGTCTCCGAAAAAGTCCCTTTTGTAGCATTTAACGAAATCGTGCAGACAAACCTTAATCGTGTGTGTTGAAGGAACACGTTGCCTTGGATCGGTCGAGTTGGTCTTTGAAAAGCGTTCTGTAGCCGTTTGTTATAAAATGCATATGGGTAGAAAGATGTTGAAAAAGTAGAATACAATGATCTACACAAACATGCCTTGAAATATATAGTTGCTCACGGTCAAAAAATGCTTTTTGTTAATACTTTGTGGGTGGAAGGGCCTTGGGGTGCAAGTAAACAAAATCGCATTTTATATAGCCTGTTGTTTTTGGCCATTTTAGGCCGATTTGGGGGTTTGAAAAACTGGTTTTTAGCTCATATTTACAACTCCACCCCACCAAAATGCAAAATTATTTCAAAAAACCTTTTATATCACTACAAAGAATCATCCTTGGCCTTCCTTGAGAAAAAACAATTATTGCTTTAAATATCACCCTTGTGCTATTTTTGCATCATGCATTACATTACAGTATGTTTTTAGAACTTGCAAAATCGACATTTTTACCCTATTTTCGGACCCCAAAATGTCAACTTGCCAGGGGTCTCAGAAAATTTTCCTTTCGGCTGTGATTAGGGCCAATATTGGTCTTTCCATATCTGGTGTCAAAAACTTGGGCAATTGTATCCTGTTGTGACAGTACTGCCTCAAAACTAGACTTTTTTCCCAAAAACGTGAAAAATGCCTTTTTAAGGGTCTTTTCACATAATATTGACATACGAGTCCACGGTAAAAAAAAATGAATATTTTTCTTATACTTTGTGGATGGTAGGGACTTGGGGTCCAAATAAACAACATTTATATTTCAAATCATAATATAACACGTTGCCATGGTAACAGTTCATTTGTGTTTAGGCCACTTTAGGCCGATTTCGGGGTCTGAGAAACTGTTTTTTTTTAGGTAATAGTTACAACTCCACCCCACCAAAAAACAAAAATATTTCATAAAACCTTTTACATCACAAACCCAGGTCACCCCCAAGTGACCCACTCCACAATCAGGGTAGACCCAGGGAAGCTAAACGAACGCACCCTATACTAATTTTGGCGGCCATCTTGGCGGCCATCTTTGCGGCCATCTTGGATCTCTAGAGTTTTCCTATCTTTAGTCAGGATACAATTATGGAAAACCTTAATAACATAGTGCCACTTCCGTCTTGAGGGCTGTGCTTGGTGAATGATTCCAGGGGATTATGCAAACGAGATTACTTTAATAATTATAATGAGGATAGCCACACATTTAAATTTACTCTTTGACAGAAGTACTCAGCCCTCTAAAATATAATCCTGGGATTCCAAGCACAAAATGAGATACAATGTCAAGCTGCCTGGCCCATATCTATTCCACCAATGTGTCAATTAGAGTTAGGGTTAGGGTTAGGGTTTGGTAAACGTCTCCTGAATGTGTGAATTTTACTAGGGACTTTCCCATGAAACCATTGAACCTGTAAGACCAGTGACCGGGGGTATTTGGGACCAGTCACCGTGGAGCCTCGAATCGTGAGTGTTGTATTGTACACGCAAGCATATCGCATAAATGAAAATCACTATAGCCTTTTAAATAGCATCATCCAGATAGAAAGTCTTGCAACCCTGCCAATTGAACGTCGAGTGGAACAGCAACGGAAATTTCGGGTAGCGCGTACCACAAACCTCCATAGGAAACCATAGGAAACAAGTGCACAGTTCTAGGTAAGCCTTGAAGTTTTACTGGTCGGATGCCATTATAATAATATAAAGAGCTTTATCACACAAACAATGGGCGTATTTATTTTTCTTTCAGGGTAGTTGGAGCAAAGATTTGAAGTATGAAACCTATTCCTTTTTAAAGACAGTGGACACTATTGGTAACTGTCAAAGACTAGCTTTCACAGTTGGTGTATCTCAACATGTGCATAAAATAACAAACCTGTAAAAATTTGAGCTCAATCGGTCGTCGAAGTTGCGAGATAATAATGAGGAAAAACCACCCTTGTCACACGAAGTTGTGTGCTTTCAGATGCTTGATTTCGAGACCTCAAATTCTAAACTTGAGGTCTCGAAATCAAATTCGCGGAAAATTACTTCTTTCTAAAAAACTATGTCACTTCAGAGGGAGCCATTTCTCACAATGTTTTATACCATCAACTTCTCCCAATTACTCGTTACCAAGTAAGGTTTTATGCTAATAATTATTCTGAGTAATTACCAATAGTGTCCACTGCCTTTAAAAGCACTGTGTAATGGTTTACAGCGTGCTTTAGCGCAATATGCAGCAAACAAACCAAGAACACCGGGGCAAGCCTATTCTCTTTTCTATAAGTGCACTGAGTTCTTTTACGTGCGTTACACAATACACGGGACCAGCGGCGTAACGTCCCATCCGAAGGACCAAGCAATAGTTACGTGTCTTGCTTAAAGCCATTGGACACTTTCGGTAAACAGTATTGTCCAAGGCCCACACTTCGTGTATCACACAACTTCTATATAAAATAACAAACCTGTGAAAATTTAGGCTCAATTGGTCATCGGAGTCAGGAGAAAATAACGGGAAAACCCTTGTTTCCACACGTTTCGCCGTGTTAATACATGTGTTTAAAATAAATCCGTAATTCTCGATATCGAGAATTGATAACTGTTTTAATGTTTTCTCAAAAAGAAAAGCATTTCATGGAATAATATTTAAAGAGAAGTCTTTCACCATTACCTTCTGTAAACCCTGTAAGTTATTTGTAAATCTGTGAACTTTAAGAAAAACAATTGTACCGAAAGTGTCCAATGGCTTTAAGGACACATGATGGTAGTCGGTATCCGTTCATTGAATGTGAAAAAGACATGGGATGGGACCTCATTATTTTGCAGACACAAGCTTCCGAGAGTAGGAAGAAGGCCGAATCGCCGTAGATTATTTTTAAAGTAAAAGTAAGTATAATTGCTCACGTCAAGTTCGTTTTATGAAGTTGAAGCTTTTGCACTGGGTTTGGGGTAATGGTACATCTCAAACTGAGGGGTTGCTGCGGCATGTTATAACTCACCGAGGGGCAGGGGAGCAAAGTATGGGTATATCTCATCCTTTTTAAACAGCCCAAATGATAGTCCTCAGATTTTTTCAAACAGTGAAAATGATCTGTGTACCGTGCTCCATAGCCCGGTATAGAGCTCTTCCTCTGTGCCAACCGTGTTGCACTAAACAATTCGAAGTTGGCCTTACGGTTGTATTTTAAATCGGGATAAAGATTTAGTGACAACTACGTATAGTTTCGCGCGGTTTGCAACTTAGCCCAATACAGGACTCTAAACTCTGTGCTGTGCAATGCGAAAGTGAAAGGCCGCACAATTTAGCAGCTTGCTTTAATTTGCATGTGTAACGTCAGGGATTATGCCCTTTTATTGCACGTTGTTAAGGGTGAAAGGTGAAGCGGAAACTGTGCTCAGCTTTTAAAGAATTCATATATTTTTTCCAAGAATGTATAAATTTAGCTTCCTTTTGTATTCAGTGGGTGATAAAAAAACAAGTTATAAATAACTGCATTCCACGATTCACGCTATTGTTACGTGGGGTGCAACAGTACTGGGGGAAACTACATACAATTTGGGAATGTTGGATTCCAAAAGTTTTATCTGGTTATATAGGATTACGGCAATTTTTAGGATGCTTAAGTAATGACACAGACAAAACAAAACGCGTGTAAAACTGAGTGGGTTAAAATCTTAAATAGTTTGGGCGTTGAACAAAGAAAACAATTACCAAAGCGGGATTTGAACAAAATCCTATGTTGTTAAAGTATCAATTTCTGGGAGTGTCGTGGCCGAGCGGTTAAGAGCACCGGATTAAAACTCTGGTGTTTTTGATCAGCAGAGTGTGGGTTCGAATCCCCCAGTCGTGACACTTGTGTCCGTGAGCAAGACACATTGCTTCGTCCTTCAGATGGGACGTAAAGCTGTCGGTCCTACGTGTTGTTGTGTATAGCATGATAAAGAACCAAGTGCACTTATCGAAAAGAGAAGGGGTTCGCTCCGGTGTTCCTGGCTGTGGCTGCTGTATGCGCCGTAGCACCTTGTTAACCCACTACATAATTGGGTCTCAGGATTCATGACTTCAATAACATATCTGTCTGAAAGTTGGTTTATCCTCAGCGCTTGAGTATTGATGGTAGATACGTGCCTATATAAAACTTCAATATTATATTATTGTAATTTTGAGGTATGGTGGACACTATACTATGACACTATTAGGTTATACTATAACACTGTTTTGGTTATAATTTTGCCTGTAACCAAACCCAATAGTGTACTACAGAGTGTCAACCATAATAATCTGAAAAGGCTAATTGAAGTATTAAAGGCATACTGCCAAAATGAACAAAATGAATTGTTCTGAGGTGGTCCCGTTGATTATAAAGCAAATAATAAAGTCGACTGCCTTTTCAATGCGAGTTTTGGAGATTCATATTTTAATACGTCACGTGGTGGTGTACTTAGTGTATGCCTGCAGTTGTTTACCCTCTTTCATCACCTCGCTAATACCCCGTTCACACAGCACTACGACCTTATATACCAAGATCATGCCGATCACCCCGATCTGAAAAAAATTATCAAATCGGGGCACAGTCGCCGTCAAAATCAATAAATTTTGCAAATTACAGACTAAATCACGACTGTACTGCGATGCTTCTACGTCAAAGGCATTGCTGACTCGATGCCACGACGGTTACAATTAAACCAATGCCGACCAAGCAGTCGTTCCTACTTCGTTGCCGCTGCGACGTACAGGATCATACTACTTTGTTACACAAACCTATTTGAAGACTGTAAGACGATACCACTACGCTGGTGCATGCTGACCATATTACGCTTCTAGTACGCTTCTAGTACGACTTGTCGACGTGTGGCGATGTCTTATCCGTTCGCATAGCACTATGACCTTAAGAAGATCGTGTGTGCGGCACCATAATGTAGCCCGAGCCCTAAATGTAGCCTGACCTATGGTGCCGCACAATTGTGCGAATCACCCTGATCTCGAAAAAAATTATCAAGTCGGGGTATGATCGCCGTCAAAATCAAGCAATTTGGAAAATTTACGACTCCGCCCAACTTTACTATTTCTACGCAAAAAGTGTGTCTGACTCGCTCCCACTACGATTACTGACGAAAACACCAAGACCAATGCCGACCAAGCGGTTTTCTACTTCGAAATGGTTGCCGACGGTGCTACGTTTTAATAACAACAACAGAGATCTCACCACGATGCTACCGCGCTGCTTGTACGATAATGGCGTTTCCACTACGACTTTGCTGGCAAATTGTCGGCCACGAATCGGCTACGCTTATTTTGTACATGTTAAAAATAAGCGTGGGGAGAGCTTGAGCTTCCCGACCTAGATCCCACCCTGACCCGACCACGCTCATGGAGATCCTCCGACGTTTGGCCCACGATTGGTTCGCGATTGGTCACGCTCTCGGCCACTTTTCCATCGTGTATAAGCGACGTCTATCTGTTAACATGTTCAAAATAAGTGTTGGGAGAGCTTGCAGCTTCCCTACCTAGGAGATCCCACCCCGCCCATGATGATCCTCCCACGTTTGACCCACGAATGGTCTGCGATTGACCATCCGCGCTCGGCCATTTTTCCATCGCAGTGGAAGCGGCGTCTATATGTGTGACCCGAGTATAAACGTGGATAGACTCGACCTTTTGTGATGAAAATACAGTGTGTGTGTTATTGAGTTGGAATAAAACACTAAACCTCATGGATTTTTCATGTACAGGCGCTGACATGGCCGAGGAAAGAAACACAGATCCAAAGATGGCAACAAGCCAACCCGTAAGTTTCGTTGTTGGGTATAAGGTAATGGGTTGGGTGGGTTAAGGGGATGGGTGGTTAATGGGGTAGGCCGGTAGGGTGTGGTATGTGTTGAGTTGGGTTAAGGGATTCGGTTTGGGGAGAGTTGGGTGAGATCGGGAAGATTTGGTGGGCATGGGGGGGGGGGTTGACTTGATGTGAGAAACGGGTGAGGTGGGGTAGGATTGGGTGTGAGAATTTGATAGGGTACGGGTGGGTCTGGGTGTGAGAGTTGGTTGGTGGGGTTGGATCGGGTGTGAAGATTGGGTGGGAAGGGTAGGATTGGGTGTGAGGGGGTGGGGTTGGGTTTTAGAGTTGGTTTGGATGATAGGATTGGGTGTGAGGTAGGGGTAGAACTGGGTGTGAGATTAGGCTGGGTGGAGTAGGATTGGGTGGGAAAGTTGGGTGGGGTGGGGTTCAGTTCTAAACTGCAAGTTGTGTGGTCTTTAATTACATTCTAATGAAAAGCACAGCTCAGGTAGGTTAAGTAAGAAATCCACAATCTTCAGTGGTCACACAGGATGAGTGTTCTAAAAAAAAAACTCAAAATAAGTCCCCAAACCCTCCAATCTTACCCCACCCCACCCAAGTCTCACACACCAGATCCGACCCTCTACGCCCCTCCCATTCAAACTATTTCGACTTGAACACACAAACTTTAGTTTTTAGATTGTTTGCCTACTTAAGAAAGTGCACTATCCCCTTTCTACTGTGTTCATCCTATAAACAAGAGGGAGAACAACGGTGATGGACGCAAAGTATTCCTCCACAATCTGGACGATACGGAGACTTATGGTGTGCACTTTGGGGTGAACCTACATCAAAAAGACGGCCGGTTTGTCTTTAAGGACTTTCTAGAGGGTGGAATGGCTTACAAAACTGGCTTCCGGTGAGTTACACATTAGTAATAAGTGAATAGAAGGGTAGCGACGAGTTCTTAAACTGCCGTTTAAAACCGGCAGGGTCGTGGCCGTGCGATAAATTCCCGAGCCCGACGAAGGCGAGGGCCTATAATTATCGCACGGCCGCGACCCTGCAAGGTTTTAAACGGAAGTTTGGGAGTGAGTCACTGTACTGTTTTATTCCCATTCATTAATACCTTCTTGGTTAAAATGCGTAAAAGAAACTCTGTAAAACTTATCCGTTTTCCGACGTCCTTGAGCTCTGTACGTGTGTTGCATTTGTATGACAGTTTTCGGATATGCATTGACGTTTAAACACCCCCATGTGACGCGTGTCTACCAAAAGGAAAAGCGAAATTGTCTGAGGTATTTATGAATTACTGTTTAAAGAGCATGTTTGTATAATGACTCTTAAGAACTATTTGCATATAGCAACTTTCGAATTAGAAGTAGGCAGCTTTCAATAATGTTTGAGAATCATGTCACTTCAAAGTACCACGGTTTTGGATAAAATTATTGTAGGCTATTCCTTTTTATCCCAGAAACGCGACCCCCGGAAATGTAATTTACAGTTGTCAGTTGTCAAGAGTGAACATTTACGTTTATGATTACAACAACCGAACGGTTAAAAAAGGTATACAATGCCATTTCAAGGCAGATATGGCCGCTATTGGTAATTACTCAAAATAATTATTAGCATAAAACCTTACATCAGGTGATAAGCAATGGGGAGAGGTTGATGGTATAAAACATTGTGAGAAACGTCTCCCTCTGAAGTGACATAGTTTTCAAGAAAGAAGTAATTTTGCACGAATTTGATTTCGAGACCTTAGATTAAGAATTTGAGGTCTCGAAATCAATCATCTCATCTAGGTTTGCTATTTCATGCATGTGTTTAGACACACCAAGTGAGAAAACTGTTCTTTGACAGTTACTAATAGTGTCCAATGTCTTTAACGAAAAGAAACTGTTGTGCTTTTTTCTTTTTCTTTTTTCTTTAGTATATATTCCTATTGTTCTTTATTGGGTTTTTTTCTGTAAGATATTTCTCGCCAATTTAAACGCACCAATTATTAAATCAGTTTGTTGGTTCTCTCATTTCCACCACCACAAGGTCACAATTACCCATCCCAATATAATGCCAACGCACACACCAGTGTAGGAAGTTCTCTGTATTACAGTAACAATTTGTTTTGATTTTTTTTTTTTTTTCCAGATCCGGTGATGTGTTAGTCTCGGCAAATTCCATCGACATTGACAACGTGGACTTGATGCAATTACTGAAAGAGCTTCTTGACTACAAAGAGTTTAACTACATCATTGTAAGTTCACACCACGGGACAGTTTTTAGTCTGGAGTTGGTATAAAACAAAGAATTCACCTAAGAATGCCCATTGGTGACGTCATTGAGATTATGGGGCACTGTTCTCTAGTATGGGATCAATGGTGGGTGGTATATGGTGTGGGATCTATACAAGTTGTTAATTGCAACCAATTGGGCGTTAGTTAAAACACTTTAACACCATGACAATTTTATTGATGTGAATTATCTTAAATTTTAAGGTGTCTTTTTTTCAGGGAGTCGAAAGGAAGTTAGACGACGGAGAAAATACCAAGTTCATTTGGAAGATTTTCAAAATCTTCCCAAAGGGTGAGAGTTACATTGAATGAGTTTGCAAATAAACACAATTTTAGGCCAATAAAATAAGTGTTTACAATTTCTGTGCAAAATATCACTAAAACAGTACATCTTAATTTTGGTGTAATTGGCACCCGTTAAATCGGCACTCAATGTTCGTCCAAAACGTTCCAGTTTTGTAGCATTTGAAGACATTCAGAACATTCAAGTAGGACTTGTTGCAGCATTCAGTCTAACGAAAACAAAACAAGCAGAAAATAAATTTAAAAAACAAATAAACAAACATAACAACAACAACAACAACAACAACAACAACAACAACAACAACAACAACAACAACAACAACAACAACAACAACAACAACAACAACAACAATAACAACAACAACAACAACAACAACATCAACAACAACAACAACAACAACAACAACAACAATATTACAACTTCGTCTAGGCCAGTTTACTGCTCCGAGAGCTAAGCATGGTGCATTGGAGCCCCATTTATACATAGCTATTTTTTCTTTACCTTTTTGCATGATGTTTTATTCTTTTCTCAGACAGTGTTCTAGATGTTGCTGTTCTCGAGACCCTCGAAAATGACAGTAATGAAATGCCACATGCCATGTTATTCCCCTCTACCCCTATATATGATTTTATAAGGGCTTCTACCGACACGTACAACATTTATATTGGAGGAGATAAAGGTCCCCCCAGGTATCTGACGGTTAGAAACAGGCAACTGATTTTCCAGAATTACAACGAAAACAGTAAGTGGAGCGCGCATAATAAACCATAACACTTTGATGACGTCACCAGGGCCCAATTTCATGGCTCTGCTTACCGTAAGCACATAATCGGCGCGTACGGAAAGCAGGGAATTCTGTGCTTACGGCAAGCGTATTTCACGGTTTAGCGGCAACTTTCGGCTTCTGCGCATGCGTAGTCCGCGTTACTAGACATTTTTTACTTTATAAGGCTAACACAGAAATTCGGCGCTTGCACGTCAGCGGGCAATCGTCATCGTAAGCGCAGAATTCGGCGGTAAGCAGAGCCATGAAATTGGGCCCTGGTCGCCATAAACGACGATCAAACAATGCAAAACACACGTCTTTGAAATGTGTACGCGCGGTGCACAAAATGGCCAATCTCTTGCATTATGACGTCAATGCTTAAAAGCGCCCTCGATGAGATTAAATTACCAACTAGACTACCGAGATTGCAGAGTGTAGTCTAGATTTCAAGCCGTCTACTTAACTAAATCATACCGTGGCGGGCGCGCTTTGGCGATTCAACCACGCGTAGTACACTATCCAGAATCAAGCACCATAGTCTTGGGCCAAGACTAGGTCCGTACGCGTAACAGCGCCAGCCATCAACCAAGGCCATTACCACGCTGTGAAGACCGGGTCCTCGCACTGTTATTCCCTAATTATTCATTGAAGAGCTGTGAGTTTATTTTTGTTTTCTGATTGTCCACCAGGCAAGTTCTTTCAATACAGCTATACAGATCCGGGGACGGGGACCTGTGGGAATGTTGTGGCATATTCTTTAGATGACTCGTTTAGACGTGATGTGGTAAGTGGTAAAAATAATCTTATTATTCATGCGTCATAGTTCTTACCCCAAAATAGGCGCACGTCCGCCACCACCTACAGTGGCGGTGCCTATTGCCTAAATTTGGGGTAGATGTAACGTAGCCTACTCATGCATAAATATTAAGAGAGGCGCATATAGGTAATAGAAGACGCTAGGTGGCAGCAGATAGCCGATGCCAAAGCCTTATTTGCCCCTGGTGCTTCTGGAAGTGGCTGTTAAACTTGCACCACATCATCTTGTAAACCATTAAAATGTGCTGTGGTATAATTTAAATCCAATTCATATCTGCGCTTCCTGGTGAAAAACAAAATGATGAGCTTATGGTATACCATTCAGTGCCATTGGTGCTCAATGGTATACCAATTAACACCATAGGTCTAGTACACAGTACCATTGATGATACACCATTGGTCTAGAAAATGATATACCATTCAAAACCAAATGGTATACCATTCGATACAATCGTTTGCCATTCAGTATACCATTGGTGATATCGATGGTGAACCATTAAATACCATTGGTTGAGCCAACGTTTACCATTCAAAACCTAATGGAATACAACCCAGTACCACATGGTGATATCAATGGTATACCATTGAACACCATTGCTCTAGCCAATGGTATACCATGGTAAAACCATTCAATACCATTGGTGATATCGATGGTATACCATTGACACCATTGGTTTAGCCAAGGGTATATCAATGAACACCATTGACCGAGCCAGTGGTATACCATTCAGTACCATTGATGATATCAATGGTAAACCATCGAACACCATTGGTCTAGCCAGTGGTATACCATTCAAAATATTATACACATAATGAATGTTTATGAGTGCAATGGTGCGAATATGTTCATGAGTTGAAAGATGGAATGTTCTATTCAACGAGGCGGAGCCGAGTTGAATGGAACATTCCAGCTTTCAACGAATGAACATAATTCGCACCATTGTACGAATGAAAAACATTCATTATTTGTTTTATATAACATCCAAGTAGAACTTTGTAATTTTGATTGAAAGATACAACTTTCAAAACAAACAATTTCAACTAGAAGCCGAATGCTAGTAATTTTATTATGCCTTCTTGCAGTAACACCTGCTGCGTTACCAAAGACACGCGCACGCAGTGATGTTTTTACTCAGCTTTTTCGTTCCATCCGAAAAGTACCATTGCACGCTGCCAGCGTGCCAGCGTGCAATGGTACTTTTCGGATGGAACGAAAAAGCACGGTGAGTGACTCAGCGTGCAATGGTACTTTTATTTGCTATCACGTGACGGACAATCCTCCAATCAAATGGCAAGGATCTGCTTGGGTGTTATATAAAATGGTATAACCATTCAGTACCACTGGTGATATGAATGGTTTACCATTGAACACCATTGGTTTAGCCAAGGGTATATTAATGAACACCATTGACAGAGCCAATGGTATACCATTCAGTACCATTGGTGATATCAATGGTAAACCATCGAACACCATTGCTCTAGACAATGGTATACAATTCAAAATATAATGGTATAACCATTCAGTACCATTGGTGATATCAATGGTATACCATTGAACACCATTGGTCTAGCCAATGGTATACCATTCAAAATATAATGGTATAACCATTCAGTACCATTGGTGAAATCAATGGTATACCATTCAACACCATTGGTTTAGCTAAGGGTATATCAATGAACACCATTGGCAGAGCCAGTGGTATACCATTCAGTACCAATGATGATATCGATGGTATACCATTCAACACTATTGGTCTGGACAATGGTACACCATTCAAAGCCCAATGCTATTCCCTTCAGTTCCATTGGTGATATCAATGGTATACCATTGAACACCATTGGTCTTGCCATTGGTTATCCATTCAACACTATAACCATTGTGCGACCATTGTACACACGCGCACGAACATCGCTCTCTCTCTCTCTCTAGCAACATACAACACATGAACAAATTTTTAGCATGCGCATTTTATTTGACGGTCGTCATTTTATCTTGCTCAAATAGATAGTTATCGATTATAACACACCTCTTGCTTGTTCTGTGTTGAGGTTGGCTGAAACACGGTCACGTTGGATGAACTAATATTATAGTCTAGTAAATCGGGCGCGCGTATTTTGCGGGAACTAGCTCCCGTGCGGGCACTAGTCTCTGAAAATAGTGTCCGGCTAAGCGCCCTCTCTTGACTTGAACCGTGAACAGCAACTAATAAAACACTGCCTTTCATTTTCCAGATTTCTGTTCTTATTTAACAATTAAGACGGAGCTGTGTCATAAAACGCCTATTTCCCTCGGCCCTCGGCCTTCGGCCTCGGGAAATAGGTCGCTCTTCTGGTCACTCAAAGTCCCTCTTGGGAATAGACGTACACTAGTTACCTCATTGCCAGTCAATATGTGTATACTATTCACCCTCAAATCGTGTTATTTTTTTTATAATAAAATAACTCATTGTTGTTATTACTATAAATCTCAACTAAAAAAAACACATAGTTTGGCATGTGTGAAAATAACATTGCGTATTTCTAACCTCTTTTTTACAGCAGTCTTCACCAGCCACCTTTAAAAACTTGAAACGAATGACAGTGTTGGTGAGTTCACGGGAGTTGAAGGGACATTCGAACTGAATGTCGTTAAAAACAAACATTGGTTGCTTGTTTGGTTGTTTGACTATCTGTCTGTCTGTCTGTCTGTCTGTCTGTCTGTCTGTCTGTCTGTCTGTCTGTCTGTCTGTCTGTCTGTCTATCTTGTCTGTCTGTCTTGTCTGTCTGTCTGTCTGTCTGTCTGTTTATTTGTTTGTTTGTTTGTTTGTTTGGTTTTTTTGTTTTTTTGGGGGGAGGGTGTTTATTGGGGTGTTTTTTCATTCTTTTTTTAACCAACACAAGATAAACCTCTGCAATTTTGCTCCTTCAAACATTTACATCAGATTACTAAACTGACCGTAACACTGCAAAAACCGTCGCATGCGGATAGTGTACGGGGGCATCGTGTCGTGCGATGTTACGCACAGTGAATACGGGTGGGTTTTTATACAGCGGCGGTCTTTTTTCGGAGTGAATAATTCGACTGCCTTGAGCAAGGCTAATTAATTTGTAACTAAAAAGACCCCCATCAGGGTTGGAAATGTGTTGAGTTAGTCTTCTCAAAGATTCACACAAAATGTATTATGCAGTCTTCCCCTTCGTGCAAACTGAGATTATTCTCTTCGGTCCAAAAAATCGAGTATTTTTGTTACTGTTCCTTCCAGGATTTTCCAAAGTATATGACAGGAAAGCACATCCCACCAAATGCTCGCTTTTTCTACAAACTGGTTTCTCAAGGAGGATTTTCACTGCAAAGCATGATTGCACCAGGTATATAGGCATCTCTCTGTGTTTTGGTTTGAGTTCTTAAAATTGTTCGCCTTTACATTAAATGATATATTTATTTATTTAGTGTTTTCTTGCTTTGTTTTTCATGGTTCTTCCTGATGCTCTTGTCTAGGTTTGTATGTTTTTGTTACTTTAATTTATTGTTGCTGTTTCTTGCAGGTTTTTTGTAGGACCCCGATGGAAATAAGTCTAAATTATCGTTGCTTTCGGGGTTATTCTTGAATTATTTTTTTGTAGTCATTTTGTCTTGTGTTCTATTTTGGTTTATCTTCTTTCATTGTCTTTTCTCATTGTGTATAATATGTATTTTGACAAGTTTTTATCCGAATAAATTCAATCAATCAATCAATAAATCAATCCGATACATACATTATGTGTACGTACCAACCTCTACCCAATCTAAGAACATCAAACAAACTAATGTTTAACTATATATTGTTCTTCACATGTGGACCAATTTAGTTTCATAAATAAAAGTACGTAAGCATAAAAACTAGCTAAGCACACTTACCAGCCAAAATACCATATGGTTTGCATTGCTGCGACTGCTGCTTTACCCAACACATGCTTAGCAAATATATCTTTAGTCCAGCAGAATTATCTGCTTAACAGCTTTATGAAGTAGGTTCTAGAAGACAGTGACTTCGTGTTTATGTGCACCAAAGTTGTGGAATGACCTCCCATCAACTCTGTGCAACTCTGTACAACTTTTTAACGTTGGCTGAATAAATAATTTTAAATAATTCTAATTCAACAACTGCTTAAAACCTGCAAACTTGTGTGTGCCTTTGTCCCCCATGGGGAAGGAAGTTCTGTTTTAGAGGTTGGTTTGAGACTCCTTGGTTTCCCACAGTCAAAAGAACCTGAAACTGAAATCATATATTCTGAGGTCCAAACAATTATTTATGTCTCCTTCTCATTCACTGCCTGTCTTTTCATAACTTCTTAACTTTTGTGGTGTGAGGTTTAAATTATTGGCTGGTCCATTTTTGTGGTTTATAATTGCCGTTTCTTGGTGCTATTTTAATTTGTACCTCGCCTTGGGGTCCATGCAGTCATAGATGTAAGGCGCTTTATAAGCATTATTTATTATTATTTTCTCATATTATTTACATAATAGTTGACAATTTTTCGAATTTGATTAATTTATCTTCAACAAAATTGGAATTGTTGTTGTAGGAATGTATCTTGGAATTGGGCCTGATGACGAGGCGATACTCAAAAGGACTCCAACGTCGCTCCTAATTTCTCGGGATGGAGGGGCTTGCAAGCAAAATACCGTTGAGTAGGCGAAATAACTTAAGCCCTTTTCACACTATAGTTATTTCCCGGGAAACTACCCGGAACTTTTGGTCGATCTTTTCACACTTTACCAAAAAACTCCCGGGAATTTCCCGGGAAATAACTTTTTCCCAGGAAGTAATTAACCCTGCTCAGGAGTAGGATTGTTGGAGTTAACCCCGGGGTTAAAAAATTTTGTGTTTAAACGACCGCGTATATTCCTTGGAAGTAGTACTCCCGGTGGTTATACCAAATCGGGATAGTGAGAACAGTTGCTGAGTGGGTTTAAAACCTCACAGGATGGCCATGTGGTGTGAAAATGGCTTTAGCTTGTTTAGGCTCGACACGTCGTCAAAGACCGCTTACCGCTAGGTGTATCTCAACATATGCATAAAATCACAATCATGCAAAAACTTGGCCTGAAATTGGTCATCGAATTTACAAGAGAATACGAAAAAAACACCCTTGTTGCATTACTTTGTGTGCTTTCAGACGCATAATAACAGGATTCAGATGAAGTCCTTTAATATTAAATTTGAGTGAGAAAGAACATCTTTCTTAAAAAAAGAAATGGTTTATACTATCAAGTAAGTTGTTATGCTAAAAAAATATTTTGAGTAATAACCGGTATCTGTCCAGTGCCTTTAAACTACACAACACTAATTTACTTAGGCTATGGGTCTGTTTGGCACTTTTTCTTTACAAAATGTATCCAAAATGTAATAATTGTAAAACAAGTCTCTTTTTTGTTTACTTTGACAATGTACGTCAGCTTGTAGGTTCTTCTGAGTTGAAACGTTGAATATTCTTTTTATGTGCATTAATACAAGGGAAAACGACATTCAATTTGGGAGTTTGGAATTCCAAAAATCTGGCGACATTGATTATGATTACGTATATTTTGTTGATAATATAAAAGCAGACATTTATACAGAACTCTTACGAGGGTATCACAGCGCTTTACAAAGGGCCTTTGTTAAAGGACACTTTGTTACTTGGGTAATGACCCAGACAAACAAAAACGCGTGTATTGTATTGTATTATTGTATACTTGATCATTTCAAGGGCATCAAGGCAATGGAGGCAATCTTCTTCGTTGCCCCCGTGAAGTATCAGGCCTGCCCCCTTTTGTATGAAGAAACTCCTGAAATGACTTTTATAAAATAAAATACATCACGTGCAGAATAAACATTATTTTTAAACTTACCAAGTTTCCTTCAGCGTTATTGAACTACCTGCTGCTCCGTAAGCCACCACAGAAATTATCTTCAGGAGCTTAAAAAAGGACAAGTGGGCTTAATGGCAACCACAAAATTTTAAAGGATGATGGTCCCCACCCCATCCCTTTTTTGAGGCCGCATATTGTTTATTTTTTTACTCAACTTTATTTTCTCAAAAATACACATTTTCTGTGTATTTCCCATTAAACTTGTGACTTCATAGTGGTGACTTTAAATTGAAGAATTGGTGACCAGTTTGAATTCAAATGCTTGGCGGCCACTTTTGAAAGAAATAGAAAATACAAAATAAAAAGGCCCTCGTCCCTCGTCCTTTGGATAAAATCCGGACTATGAACTGTTTTTATTTTTACTTGGCCTAATACAATGGACAGCCAATAGTAGTAAGTAAACTCGTCATGATTGAAATCACACTGGGTTAAATCACAATAGGTTAAAACTTGCACTTTCTATGTTATTTTTTATTATTTCTCATCAAATATGACATTTCAGACAGAAATATTTCATGGGATGTTTTCTACTGTCATCATCATTATGCCGTGTAAGTTTTATGTAAATCTGTGATCTTCACGATTTTTGTTTCTTACCAATTCTGTACCGTTCCTTTAAACTTTGGGGTGAACAATTATACTTGGGGATTTAACCTGCCACCTTAATGTTGCAAGTTAAATTTGTCTTTTGAGAAAACAACCGAAGGGCAAGATGTTGGTAGAGCCCTGACATGATATTTATTCCAGAGGTCAAATGTTATAACCCCATCCGACTTTGATTACCCCAAAAAGGAATTAAATCTGCCGTCAGTTTCCCTTGTGGTTTATTACTTGATAAATTTTGAATTAGTAATGTCTAGATGCTGAATAGGCTTTTATGAAGTAGGTGAATAGAATAGATTGAAATTGTCATGATTTAATTTTTTTTAAGTATGATAATTGTATTAGTACAGTAGAACATTATTTTATAAGACTTGATTTCATGTGTTGCTTTGGGATATGTCAGGTTGTAAAAAGTGAGTTACTTTAAAGAATTACTGTATATCATCCCCCCTGAAACAATTTAAAATGCAGTGTCGACCCAGGTGAATGTTTTTATTTTTTTTAATACATTTGAAAAGAGCATAAATGGCTTTAATAACTGTTTATAAGGATAAATTGTTGCGGATTGTTTATACGGATAAATTTGTTGCGGATTGTTTATAAGGATTAAATTATTGTGGTTTGTTATACGGATACATTCTTGTGGATTGTTTCTAAGGATAAATTGTTGCGGATTGTTTATAAGGATAAATTTGTTGCAGAATGTTTATTAGGATAAATTGGTTGCAGATTGTTTATAAGGATAAATTTGTTGCGGACTCATTAAATAAAAATATTGTTGCGGATTGTTAAATACAATAAAACTGTTGCGGATTGGTAGATTGGATAAAATTGTTGCGGATTGTTAAAAGATAAATTTGTTGAAGATTGTACCATTCTGATTTCTAAGAATAAATTTGTTGCGGACTCATTAAATAAAAATGTTGTTGCGGATTGTGAAATAGAATAAAACTGTTGCGGATTGTTAGATTGGATAAAATTGTTGCGGATTGTTAAAAGATAAATTTTGTCAGTATATAGGCCTAGAGATCAGTGGCTATGAGATGCCAGTTTTGTCAACTTAGAAAATGGCCGCCTGCGCGCATCCCGGAGAGCGCGTATATAGGCCAGTGCGCCCTCTAGTTCTTATAACTCTATGATCCTCACTCACTCTGGGCGCACGCATGGTCTATATAAAAGTCTCTGAGGCATACAAGATAGCTATTCACTTTAAAAGGCCATGAAAATGAGCTTTTGATTTGATTCCCGTTCTCTTATCGAATGCTGCACAGCACAATCCCCCATGCCCCAGCGCAGCTGACGCGAGACTAACTTCATTTCTTGAAATCTATTTATTTTTTGGAAAAAAAAAAAAAAATGCTTTATATCAAAAATTAATTGATTGTTTCGTCGTTGCCCCATTATAGGGGGCCTAGATCAGGCTTCTGCATAATACTCTAGGGTCTCGTAATAATAATAATAATTCCCTTAGGCCTATTATTTCAAAACTTTGTTATTAATCAAAATCAGTGCAATCTCTTTTGTAACACTGAATTCATGGGGATGTGTTGAGTGTGTTTTGTGACCCAACACCGGTGTTGGGTCACACAATAATTCTCCCTCGGTCTGCTGATGCCTTATACACCGCGTGTATGGCATTCTTATGAGTCAATATTGCTATCAAGATCTGGCCCAACACAGCGAACAGCTAACTAAACTCAGAAAAGGAGCCTCGCGTTCAAAATTCAATGTTCATTGAAAACCGCGCCTTTCCCGTTACCCGAACAAGTTCGTGTTTATAGTGTGACTACATTCTACGGGTTTGTAGGCCAACTTGGGACATGTGGATAAATTAAGCTTATCTAAGCTGTCTGCCCCAGTAACCAGAACCACCGTCTCCTCCCCAGTTGTGTGATGGCGTCGGTGGATTCAAGTAAGTTCAAGTAAGTTCAACTGAATAATTGCTAGCCCAAGGCCGGCCTTGCCCAGATCTGGGAGAATAATAAGAGGTTGCATTCGTCAAATCGACGGTTCACTCATTGGATTGTCATTATTGGGCGACACCCCCATGATGAGAGTGATGTTACATGGTGAAGACCAGATTGGGGAAAATGTCGACAGCAATGATTTGGTAAAAGAACAGGCCAATTTCATTATGACATAATTTTGACGTAAAGAGCCAATCACAGCGGCAGGGGAAAAAATATTGCAATGTCGTTTGGAGAAGAAAAAAAAAAACGCGGCCGGGAATCAGTGTCCGCCGGAGATTCGAATCTGTCCCCCATTATTAAAACGATCGAAGGCACTATCACGGTTGTTTTTTGTACGGGGAGTCCGCCGTAATGAGGTTGTGAATTCTCATGCCACACCGGCTGGATGGCTTTTTATGATTTTGACACATTCATTTCCATAACTCCACAGTTTTAAGATTTTGACACATTCATTTCCATAACTCCACAGTTTTACCTGAACCATGGAGGTGACCCCCCCCCCTCTCAAAAAAAAATTTCCGCCCGAGAAGTTATTACCCCAACATGTCTCTTTCAAAACTAAAGAGGGCGTAGTATTATCAGCTTGGGAAAAAATACAACTGGACTTGATGATGGCGATAGAAATTCTGCACACGAGAGCTGTCAGTTTGTGTCACCCAAAGTAAAACAACAAAATTGTTTTACATTTCCCAATGGTTGCTGTACTTATCTTATCATGATTTAGGTCCTGTAGAGGTCGTTTTATAAACGTACACCTACGTCTGGAGAAACGGGACATTCTCTAATCTCTGCTGCATGCAGTGGTGCTAGCTAGGCGCTCTACCTAGCTTTGTTTGTTGAGTTGAAGCATTCCTCCATGGTTGAAGCAAGTAACTCAATTTGCGTATGTAGCCTGTCCATCTCTCTATTTTCGGTTGATGTTTGGTGAGCCAAGCCTCTACGATCGAGTACGCCCATGCACCTCACACTCACAGTGCCGAGTGATGATCCAACTTCAAGTCATGCAAGTAGTCGGTCAGTATTGAAAACAAATTCTGTTTTTTTTTTTTCTTTTTTGTTTTACTGTTCAATTTCCTACAGAGTACAATATCGATAAATTACATGTATCCTCCTCTTACCAGTTTTCACGCTATCATGCCTTTTTCTTTGAATTGGTGACATATCAACCGATGCCCTAATTATCTTCATTTGTTAATATGAAGTATGCAAACATTTATTAAAACTTGACGGACATTGAAATGTCGGTCCTACTACTTGCCGTCAACTCGCCGAATTGCCGTCAACTCGCCGTCAACTCATTTTCGTGCCGTCAACTCATTAAATTTACATGAAAAATCTATAAAAAGGGGGCACGGAAGTGTTAAGTCTGGGCTATACTACATATTTCTCATGGTTTTCGGTAAAAATTCATTCACAAAAACGACTTTGTGTTGATAAAAAAAAAGTACCAATCATTGACATCTTGGGCCGGCTAAGACTAATCATTGTGAAAAAGCAAGATGGCGGCCGACAGTTTTTCGGCTTCGAGAATTTTTTTTTAAGAGAAAAAAAATCAATTATTATTCCAAAATATGACCTAAAACTTACGCGAATGCTCTTTGAGCTGATACTTTACAGTTCTATGCTTCTTTTGTGGATTTTAAATGTATATTGGAGGAGTTGACGGCGAGTTGACGGCGCAAGTGAGTTGACGGCGAGTTGACGGCAAGTAGTAGGACCCTTGAAATGTTCACACCACACACCGATCTTCGATGACTTCAACTGGCCCCATTTGTTTTGAGTTTTTCCTGTTTTCACGGCAAACAAGAAAGTATGGTTTCCCGTTGAAGCCATTCATGGAAGAAACATCTGTAGTGACTACTACAACTTGTTCTTTCAGCAATACATAAACCCGAATTAGTTGCGATAACGTAACCCTTCTCCCAACGGCTGAGAGGTCAACGTCCGCCTCTCGGCCGTCCGGAGAAGAGTTCCGTTATCGCAACTAACCCAGATTTGCTTAAAGATTTGTCCCACTTCTGTGGCCAAGTAGTTGCAATAATTTAACGCAACCCTCCTGGCTGAATTCAATTGGCCACATGCGATTCAGGAATGTGCCGTAGCTTTTAAAAAAAGGACCCAATGGCCAGTGGCTCCAGATGCTGTGACAGCGTTTAAGATCACTTGACTAGATACAATTGTAATCTAGAAAAGTAAACAATGGAGCGATGCATACGTACACATGTACAGTCGGGCTAAAGTCAACAGCCACATGTGAGGCGATTTGTGCAGACAAAATATCAAGCTTGGCCACAGAAAGTGGGGCTAGTCTACATGGTTATCTAACAATAACATTGAGTAAAGTTCTCACACAACAGTCACACGTACACGTTACTTTCCGATTTGGAGTACCCAGTTAACACTATTCGCTGTGCATTCTGAAGTAATATTGGATTTCCACAATGTGTAGCTCATGCAGAGCTGTTTCGACAGACAGAACTGGGTGACCCACCAAACCCAGTTGACAATGGTTGAGCCCAGTCTGTGGTTAGTCATATTGACTAACACTGCAGCAATGTGTACTCAACTGAAGAGATTGATTTACAGTAAACACAACTGCCATTGTGCCCAAATGCAAACGGTTTTTCAGACATTGAACTTCCCTCTTGAATTGAAGGCGAACAGCACATTTCCTTCGGTAAGGGGCACTTCTATACACCTATTCAGGCGTGCACCGGGCGCGCAAGTGTTGAGCAACGCGGCCATTGCTGAGGTAACATGTGCCTAGTTTTGTGCACAGAGACATAAGGAAATCATGTTTCTTTTCTCTTTTTATGGAAATTTAATGTCTTTCTCAACAATCTATGCGATTTTTCTGACATGGCTGCATGGACGACTTACTACATTCTTGCTATTTGTTTTTTTAAATTAAGCACAAAGGAAAGTACTGAAATTCTCACAACATTTTATTTTAGTGACTATTGTATGCAGTTTCTGCGTCTTTTTCCCCTAATTCACCTAAGACAAGCACCGTTTTCAAGATGATTCGGTTTCTATTTAGTTGCAAATTTTGTAGTCAGTGATCTTCATTAGTATATCATGATGTCCTGTTAAGGAAAATGTGATAGTTGTTGAGGAAAACATTTCATGTCTGTAATAATACTATATCGGTTACGGTAGACATTATATTCTGGAGTAATGTATTGATTTATTATTGACGTGACCGATTCATACAAGATACAAGATTACTGTTTTCTGGCAGAGTACCTGGATCGACCTAGTGACGTATTGAGGTCACGGTATATTACTGCGCTGTGTATATAAAGTAGTACCTTCACATCCTCCCTTTTTCGAGGAATTCATATAATAAGATGGCTTGCTAAATGAAGGACTGTCTGGGCATATTGGAATCAATAAAAATTGAAAACACTGGTACAAAATACTTCAATGTGCGAGATCCAATGATGTAAATTTTGTCACATAATGCAAGAACAGTAATCTTGTATCTTGTATGAATCAGTCACGTCAATAATAAATCAATACATTACTCCAGAATATATGTCTACCGATATAGTATTATTACATGTGGCAGCGGTATATAAAGTAGTACCTTCACAATGTCCATATAGAGTAAAAAGAAACATGATTTCCTCATGTCTTTGTGCACAAAACTAAGCACATGTACACCTCAGCAATGGCGCACGGTGCTCCTGAATTGGTGTATAAAAGAAAATGTAAATTTATATTGGAACTTTGCACTGGGTAGCATGGCAATTGCTGTGGGTGCCATGGGTTAATCGTTCTGTCTGTGGCTTTTAAATAATGTACTGTACAACATGTTCAACATACAAACTTTGTGCTATTGACCTGTTTAGTTAGTTGTGAAATTCGTAATCCTCCATGCTCCCTGGCCATCACATTGATGGATGGTTGTATCTGTGTTGGATACTGCAATCATGCTCCCTGGCCATCACATTGATGGATGGTTGAATCTGTATTGGATACTACAATCAAACTCCACCTTGGGATAATTACAGGGCCCAATTTCATGGCTCTGCTTACAGAACCGGCGCTTACGGAAGCAGGGAATTCTGTGTGCTTACGGCAAACGTATTTCACAGGGTAGCGGCGAATCCGCGTTTCTAGGCATTCTACACTTACAAGGCTCATGCAGACATTCGGCGCTTGCACGTAAGCGGGGAATCATGATCGCAGAGTTCGGCGGTAAACAGAGCCATGAAATTGGGCCAAGGTTTGCAGGTTTTTAATGATTGCAACTAGCCAACCACCTGTTTAACTAACAGTCTGGCTAGATGTGATTGTAGGGAGATGAAAACGCTGTGGATTAGCCAACTTGGTTGAAGGCCAACTGTTAGTTTAAAGTAATTTTGGTCTTGTATTTCGTTCGTCTTACTAATGGAAACGTTGCCTTTGATCATGCGAGTTAGGCTATCAAAAGAGTTTGTAACCGTTCGTAATGAAATGCGTGGTTAGAAAGATGCACATGTTATAAATGATCCACACAAGGCAATTTATGGCACTTTACTTGTAGAGTAAAATTTGGCTGACCTCCTGTGTTAGTAGTAAACTGAAAACCAATCATTAGGCCTATGTGGATTATTTTAAATCTACTTTTAAAGCCATTGGACCCTTTCGGTGAACACTATTGTCCAAAGCCAACACTTCGTGTATCACAACTTCTATATCAAATAACAAACCTGTGAAAATTTAGGCTCAATCGGTCATCGGAGTCTGGAGAAAATAGCGGGAAAATCTACCCGTGTATCCGAGCGTTTCACCGTGTCATGTTGTGTTTAAAATAAATCCGTAATTCTCGCGAGAATCGATATTGTTTTACTGTTTTCTCAAAAAGTAAAGCATTCATCAATATTATTTCAAGGGAAGTCTTTCACCACTACCTTCTGTAAACCCTGTAAGTTATTTGTAAATCTGTGAACTTTTTTTTTTCTGTACCGAAAGGGTCCAATGGCTTTAAAACATCTTTCTAGTTTCTAACCATAGGCCAGACGCATAATTTTAAAAAAAATTTCGCTTAAAGTCACCTGGAAGTGGTATTTTGCCAAATAAAGCTTTTGTCACTAAAAAATGTGTGTTTGATGAGTGAAATATGAATTAAACAGTAAACCAAGGTTTAAAAAATTAGTTTCCATTTTATTAACAAATTTTAAAGTAGGGTCCACCCGAGAGGGCACTGTTCGTGACGTAAATCGAGGTGCGTTATTTAAAGAGAAAATATGTAGTCTGGCCCCGTACACTACGTCTGGATACCTGATCGGTATGATGCCTTTGTACAGAACTACGATCACGGAGCAGACTGCGCGAACTGTATGGCTGCTGTGTGGACGGTCCACTCAGATTACCCAGCAAGGTGAATCACATGCAGTGCCAACACAGGATAGTGACGCTTGGCGCAAGCTAAAAACATGACCTCAAAGTTGAAAAAATACCCGATTTTGTTCATGTTAGGCAAACGCTCCTTTAGGTTCGTTACATCATTCAGGTACCTTCTTTGACTTCCCACTAGTGACTAGAAGGAAAAAATGTTGGGATGGCGTCAGGTTTTAGAAAAGAACTTTTCCCTTCATGTCAAAATGTGTGGTGTATTTTGGATTCTCAAAGCACGACGGCTCAAAGTGTTTGCTGCGCAACGCTGGAAAAGCGTCGGACCGGACCACTTTGCAAACTGACCCCATCTTTAGTTGTTTTGCTGCATCCAGCAGCATTACACCTGGTCGTCCTTGCCAGGAAAATGCTAGGAAAAAAAAAACTTTTTTCGAATAAACAAACTCACGACTAGGACTTGCACGTACGTGTGTTCGATGTTCGATCGAGGCAAAGTCCTGCCTCCATTGACGTCACAAAAGGGGTAGGCGGAGTCACCCCCCAAACAACTTTATCTATTAATTTTTTAAATAAATCGTTACAAACAATTACTAATTTTTTTTTTATTGTTCATAAACATACTCTAATGTTTGAAGAATTTTTTCATATATTTCCAAGTGCTTTTCATACATGTAGACCATCTCGCTCGATCCAAGGCATTGTGTCCCTTTAATGCGTCCTGCAGTTCTTAGTACAATGTATTGGGCATGAAGCTGTTCGATTGAAAAAAAAAAAAAAAAAAACACTGTTTGGTATTTAATCAAAGCTAGGTCGAACATTAGGCCTAATTGAAACCAACTTGGGGGAGGGTTGGAAAGTTATTGGTTGCAGTTTAATTTAGGTCAAAATACTCAATATTGGTCTTTTAAAATGATTGATGACGATCACTGTTCCATATTGATTGACTAGGCGCTGGATGTATGATGCCAAAATTAATAAACATGCTATCCTTGAATGTTTCATTTCATTATAAAATAGGCCTATGCATTCCAGAATTGAAATTTTCTTACATCAGGGGGCAGAATGAACCTAATTTTATTTAATTGACAAAAATACCAAACTTTCTATCTCCTTCACTGATCGCACGGCCACACTACAGACTGCATACACTGACATACAGTACAACTGGATAAAAAGGGTTGTTTATTCCAATGACAAACTAGTTTCTGTATTAGGGTGATTAAGTATAATGTCAATTTAGAGAGTCCTGATGTCAAGTCAACTTTACCAATGACGCTTTTGACATAAAGTTAGGTAGTTGTAGTAAGTAGCATAAGGCTATAATAACAGATTTCACAGATAGTGATGGGGATGTACAAGTACATACATTACCATGATTAGAGTGGCAGCTATTGTTGTGAGATGGATATAAACACATGATAGCCCATTAAGGTGAGAGAAAGCTGATCTTGAATCAATAGAATGTAAGCTTAGGGGTAAGAAGTCATTTGATTTACACATCATTAAAGGGAAGGTACACGTTTGGTAATTACTCAAAACAAATATTAACTTAAAAACTGACTCGGTAACGAGCATTGGAGAGCTGTTGGTAATATAAAACTTTGTGGGAAACGACTCCCTCTGAAGTAACGTAGTTTTTGAGAAAGAGGTAATTTCTCACTAAAATAATAAAAGACTTCTAGATAGAATTCTTTTATTCCTATCTGAAAGCACACAAACTCGTCCAAAAAGGGTGTTTTTTCTTTCATCATTTTCTTGCAACTCCGATGACCAATTGAGCTCAAATTTTCACAGGCTTGTTATTTTATGCTTTTATGATGGGATACACCAAGTGAGCATTCATGAGCGTCAATCAGGGGGGGGGGGGGACACAGGGGGACATGTCTCCCCCCACCTTTTGGAGGGTGGGGGACACAATATCAAATGTCCCCCACCCCCCACCTTTTTGACCACCTTTATCATGAAGCCCAAGTTTTGCACTGTGTAAGACGAAACCCTGTGTCCCTATATGGGCATTAATCCTGTGGGCAAAGGATGACACAATATCCCCCCTCAAATTGGCCCTAGATTGCATCACAGAGCATCTAAAATGCAAAATTTTCCTGGGCCCTTAATCGGGCCCGCACCCCGAGCGGTAAAAGCTTCTCACACGCATGCTCCATCGTTGACAGATTTGCACCTCCCCCTTGAAAGAGTGGAAGGTACGTGTACCCCCACCCCACCCCATCCCATTTTCGAAGGGTGGGGGACACAGTATACAAATTAATGTTCCCCGTGTTGTTTGACCACCTTTATCATGAAAATCCTGTTTTGCACTGTGGAACTGTGGAGCACTGATCACAATATTCACACACCTCATTGTTCTGTTTCTTTGCCATTTGGCCGCTAAATGGCCTAAAGATTGCACCACAGAGCATCTAAAAATACAAAATTTTCCCGGGCCCTTATGCGGGCCCGGACCCATGCCGTAAAGGTTTCACACTCGTACGTGCTCACTCTTTGACAGTATTTCCCCCTAAAACTTGGTTCATAGATCCGCACTTGAAGTTGCTGTCAACCCAAAAGGTTCTACTGCTGCTCACATTTTACAGATGTTTTGTTCCGTTCTGTATGCCTCTTATTGGCCTAAGATTGCACCACAGAGCATCTAGAATGCAAAATTTTCCCGGGCCCTTAAACGGCCCGGAACCATGCCGTAAAGGTTTTACACTCGCGTGCTCACAAAGAGACAGTATTTCCTCCTAAAACTTGGTTCATAGATCCGCACACAACCCAAAAGGTTCAACTGCTGCTCACATTTTACAGATGTTTTGTTCCAGTCTGTATGTCTCTTATTGGCCTAAGATTGCACCACAGAGCATCTAGAATGCAAAATTTTCCCGGGCCCTTAAGCGGGCCCGTACCCATGCCGTCAGGGTCTAATTCGTGAGCGACTTTGAAAGATTTTCCCCTTAAAACTTGGTTCATAGATCCGCAATTGAAGATGCCGTCAACCCAAAAGGCTCTACTGCTGCTCACATTTTACAGATGTTCTGTTCCATTCTGACAGATTTGCCCCATAAAACCTGTGTCTTAGGTCTGGTGATGATAGGGATGAAACGCCGTCTGAGCATTAGAATGCAGAAACAATATGGATATAACGAAGCTATAATTGAGTTGCTTTTTAGGTGCAATAACCATGATAGCAAGATTAGGTGCATCATAACTTGAAATAGGCATTGGTATAATAATAATAATATCGAAGTCTTTTATAGCGCACGTATCTACCAAACAAGGTACTCAAGGTGCTGAGTATAAACAAACTTTCAGAAAGATAGGTTATGCAGTGATGAATTCTGAGACCCAATTATTTAGCACCTTATAAGGGTTTACAAGGTGCTACGGCGCATTAAGCAGCCACAACCAGGAACACCGGGGCGAACCCCTTCTCTTTTCGATAAGTGCACTGGGTTCTTTTACATGCGTTACACAACACATGGGACCAACGGCTTTACGTCCCATCCGAAGGACGAAGCAATGGTTAAGTGTCTTGCTCAAGGACACAGTGTCATGGCTGCGGATTCGAACCCACACTCTGCTGATCAGAAACACCAGAGTTTGAATTTGGTGCTCTTAACCGCTCGGCCACGACAGTAGTAGTGGAATGGATGGGAGCATGTACATGTACGTTGTAGTGGGTTCAAGCTGCTTATTGACTGAAGCTGGCTTGTGCTGGCGTTCAAATGTAACCAAATGACAAAACTGTGACAGCTAAGTAAAATATTCATATAAAATTATGTTTGTTTTCTAATATTTTAGATGGATTTTGGATTGAAAATGTAACGATTTTTACACAGCATTTTCTGAGAAAAATCTGTTTGACACAATGACACTCCAGTCACCCATCAGATAGATTACTGTTTTATTGTAAATATGCAGTGCACTCAGTTTGTCTATGATAACTGAACATGTATGCAGGGAATAGAGGGCACTGGGTATTGGCATGGTGACCATGGTGACAAATTTGATAATAGCCTTACATTTTTTCAGTATGCAATCCAACTGCAGTTGTTCTGTATTAATTCAGAGCTAGCTGGCTGTAACTGAGCACTAGCTAAAACTGACGCATGGTACGCACAGTAGCAGGCACTAGAGATCTACATAACATTATATAGATGCCAAATGAACTACACAGGCCTACACTACACATTTTAGTTGTGAAAGTTAGACATATTTTGAGTGCATGTATGTAAAAACACAACAGTTTCTGCTGTACCATGCGTTTTACCAAAATGAACTAAGAGAAATTTGTGTTTTTATCAGTGATTGAAATGGGCGTTTTGTCTGTAATTATGCTCCATACTTAAATTAACCTAATTAGTCAATAAATAATACAGTGTAGTACGAATTAAATTGTGATAAATTTAAACTTAAACATGTTAAAGGCAGTACATGTGTATACTTTTGGTAATTGCCGAAGACCAGTATCCTCACTCCGTGTATCCGTTCACAAGTATGCATTGACAATTTGGGCTCAATTGGTTCTCGAAGTTTGTAAAAAACAATTAAAGAAAAAACATCCAGTTGTTTGCTTTCATTCAGATGCCTCAGAAAGGCTTCTCAGATTCAAATGTTGGGGTGGAAAACAAACTTATAAATTAACTCTAAAACCTCATATCTTCAATATTTTACAATATCAACACATCAGCTCCCCAGTGCTCTTTACCAAGTGGGTTTTTATGGTCATATTTATGGTTTTTAGTAGTGACCTATTAAAGTATCCTCCCTTTAAGGATCTTTGAGTAGTCGCTGATGCACTTAAGATTAAATCAGGCATCACTTTGGCAATAACATTTTGGCAGAGTGCGATTGAAGCAAATCCCACCTGAAAGGCATCCTTGAGACTTTGAAGAGACAGTTCATTGTTGGTCACTTCCTTAAAGAGGAATCCATGGGTCATCATTGATCCTAACTTCTCCCTGCTGCGAAGTAGTGGATGGTGGAGATTAGCTATCCCCCTCCCCCCCCCCCCCCCCAATCGCAACTCCCTCTGCTGCCATACTGATCCACTGGAACCTCATCAATGCTTTTAGTCATTTTATATCATCTGATGGTGACACTTAACAGCAGACACTGCAATGTATATTTGAGTGTTTGAAGAGTGACTTCTAGGCATTGCCCAAGAATACAAGTCAGCGTGTACTGATTACTAATTTGACATGTACGTAGTCTGTACTGATGCAGTGGATTGGTTCAGTTTTCAGGACAGTAGAAATGTGATCATGATAAAATGCTCTGGGTATGGTTCCCCTTTGCCCACCGACCCACTGGCACACTGGCCCACATCACTGGCCAATACAGTGTACCTGTAAGCCTATCGACATACCGGTCCACTGGCCTACAAACCCAACCGGCATACTGGCCCACCTCACTGGCCCACCAGCCCATAAACACAATGGCCCACTAGCCCACCGCCCCACTGGCACACTCACCAACCTGCCCACTGGCCCAACGGCCATCTAGCCCATAAACACACTGGCCCACTACCCCACTGGCCCACGCACCAACCTGCCCACTGGCCCAATGGCCCACCAACCCACTGACCAACTGCCCACTGGCCCACCAGCTTACAAGCTCCTAACTCCAAAGGCCATTCAGGAGCTCAAAACAAGCCACTTGCACAATTGCACAATACAAAGAAATTGATTTTCACATCTGTAAGATATATTTCTGGCAAACAATAGACCTCAATCTAACATGTCTAACAGAATAATATGAAACAAAAATTATACATTTCAGCTTAAGTTTTTAAAGACACTGAACACCTTTAGTAAAATTGTCAAGTACCAGTCTTTTCACTTGGTGTATCTCAACATAATATGCACAAAATAACAAACCTGTGAAAATTTGAACTCAATTGGTCGTCAAAGTGCGGCGAGATAGTAATGGAAGAAAAAACACTCTTGTCACACTAAGTTGTGTGCTTTCAGATGCTTGATTTCGGGGACTCAAAATCTAATTTCGAGGTCTTGAAATCAAATTGGTAGAAAAATACTTCTTTTCAAAAACAATGTTACATACATCAGAGGGAGTCGTTTCTCACAATGTTTTATTCTATCAACAGCTCTCCATTGCTTGTTATCAATTAAGGTTTTATGCTAACAATTATTTTGAGTATTTACCAATAGTGCCGGTGGTTTAAGGGAAATTAAACAGTTTGCTGAGGCCTTATTGGTCAATTGTGCTGAGTGTTATTACATTTTATATCTCGAACTCTAGACTTGCACAAACTAACTTTGGGCAAATGCGTAAATTTAATCATTTTGTTAAACAGAGAATGTAGTGGATTTATCTGTAACTACCAACTTGACTTGAACTTGGAAGTTAAAGCAACTGGACACTATTGGTAATTGTCAAAGACTAGTCTTCCCACTTGTTGCATCCCAAAATATACATAAAATAACAAACCGGAGATTAACGAAAGAAAAAACACCCTGGTCACACATAGTTGTGTGCTTTCGCTTGATTTCGAGACCTCAAATTCTAAACTTGAGGTCTCGAAATCAAATTCGTGGAAAATTACTTCTTTCTCGAAAACTCTGTCACTTCAGAGGGAGCCATTTCTCACACTGTTTTATACTATTAACCTCTTCCCATCACTCGTTACCAATTAAGGTTTTATGCTATTAATTATTTTGAGCATTTACCAATAGTATCCACTGCCTTTAAGATGGCTTTAATCATGCCGTAAGATGGCGCTCTTTTTGTGCACGTTACAATGAGTGCTGTTCACCATCGATCATTGACACCTTGGGTCAAAATTAATTGTACAAGTATG
This sequence comes from Asterias rubens, assembly GCF_902459465.1. NCBI lineage: Eukaryota > Metazoa > Echinodermata > Asteroidea > Forcipulatida > Asteriidae > Asterias > Asterias rubens. Next base: position 7,764,857 of record NC_047071.1, on the reverse strand, counting down.
TGCATACATGTACATCACAGTAGATAAACAATCAAGTTGGGGTAGATCAAATAACAATCATTCACAATTCGCCTCTATTATTTATGAATAGAAGGGCATGTCAATTTTTTTTACATTGCAATATTTTTTCACTTCATGGCTTGATACAGGGAGCTATCACAAATTGCTGCATAGTCAATAATGCTTTTAAGCAAATTTCTTAGTTACAATAATTGGTAAGTGGACATACAGCTACATATAATTCCCTTTTATTTAAAGAGTCATCCCAAATTGTGAAAAACATGTTAAAATTGATCCTGGGGAGTTACATACCAAATGTTTTTACAGAGAAACAAGCTTGTCAGTGCAATCTAGCTTATTAGAGGGCAATGTGATCACATGACACGCCTACCATTCAATATAAAGATGTGGGTAACAGATACATGTACTTAGTAATACTTGTGTTTATGAAACAAAACACCCATGTACAATTTACTAAACAACAAAGTTTGATTACCCTGCAGAGTTTTCAGTTTCAAATTAAGCACCTTTTCAAGTGCTTATAATTTCAACACATTTTAATGACGCTCATCTCTTTACGACATGGGTGACAATGGTTGGCATGACAATAATGTTGATTGAGTTGCCCTTGGTTTCTAGTTGATTGCCTGCATCATCTTAACCTAAATGCCAGACCTTAACAACTAGTGTTATTGCGACATGTGCGACTTTGAACTGCATGGAGGTAGAGGCTCATTGTCTCTCACATACCCTTGACTATCTTTTTAGTGTCTCTTGAAGTAGCTATTTGTAACCTACTTTCTATCAGGGTCTTGCCTCTTTGTTTTTAAGATGAATGCATGTTAAAGGCAGTGGACACTATTGGTAATTACTCAAAATAATTATCAGCATAAAAACTCACTTGGTATTGAGTAATGGGGAGAGATTGATAGTATAAAACTTTGTGAGAAATGGCTCCCTCTGAAGTGACGTAGTTTTCGAGAAAGAAGTATTTTTCCACAATTTTGATTTTGAGACCTCAAGTTTAGAACTTGAGGTCTCTAAATCAAGCATCTGAAAGCACACAACTTCATGTGACAAGGGTGTTTTTTTCTTTCAAAGTTATCTCGCAACTCCGACGACCAATCAAGCTCAAATTTTTCACAGGTTTGTTATTTTATGCATATGTTGAGATACACAATTTGTAAGAAGACTGGTCTTTGACAATTACCAATAGTGTCCACTGTCTTTAAGTAAACCATAGTAGACATGGTGTAGAATCCATGTAAAATTAGTCAACTGCTCTGCAAAAGAAAAATTGAAAAAAAACTCCATGGTCAATAGGTTTACGTGTAAACGCTGCATCGCCTATAATGCGCACTTCACTGAATAACGCACAGTTACACTGCACATGTGGCGGTTCCAAGATTATTCTGATGAAGATGTTAGGTGAATTTGTCAATACTTGTGAGAAACACCTCATTCTATTTGTTGGAACCCTTTTTGTTGTTAGTAATTGTCAGGTCTGTATGATTCGTTTTGAAAGAGCAAGGGCTCCAGGGCATTTTCTCCTTGGTAAAGAGCACCCTATGAGGAAATTATACATTTCTACTGGAACATTACAAGGGGCATGGAGGCAATCGCCTTTGTTGCCTCCGTGAAGTAGCAGGCCTGTATTATATAGGCATGTGAGACTTCCTCTTTTCACCTGATTTCCTCTATTTTGGTTCTGATTTTCCTCTTGTTTACTTTACTTTCTGTGTACAAAAGTATAGGAATAAAATCTTTTCCTCTTTTTTTCTTCCCCAGTTTTCTGTTTTTTCATGGATAGTTACTCACATGCCTGATTATATGTCCCGTACTGTAGTGTAATACATAACATGGTGTCTTCTTGCTTTTGGTACAGGGCATTTATCTCAGTACAGCCATTATGTTTTAACTTACATTTGAACCAGATTGAGGCTGTAAGAACTCTAGTCTGCAGATCCCATGTTTGTGTTTTTATTCCTTCTTCATCTATGTGAGGTAGAACCCTGACTCATCCATGTTATTCAAACCATTCGAATGTCAACATTTTATGTAGCACCTTATTGTGGTTTAGAAGGTGCTGCGGTACATTCAGCAGCCACTGCCAGACACACAGAGGCAAGCCACTTTTCTTAGCGATTAGTGTAACTGGGTTCTTTTCATACTATATACGTACACAACACACAGGACCTACATACATACAGCTTTAAGACCCATCAGAAGGACTTACTATACGTAGCAGTAATGGTAATGTCTTGCTTTTAAGGACACAAGTGTTACGGCCGGGACTCGAACCAATGCTCTGCTGATCCAAACACCAGAGCTTGAGTTTCATGCTCTTAACCTCTTGGTTACGACAAACCACAGCCTTGACACACAAACATCTTGGATATCACACATTCATTTCTTTAATGATTTAACAGCTGCTGCTGACCAAATGATTAGGCCCTATGGGTTGATTCTGGTATTTGGTTCAGTAACTTGAGTTACAATTAAATAGGCCTAAAACCCATAAGAAATACTTTGTTCCTAATTAACTTGTTAACGATTCTGGTATTTGGTTCAGTAATTTGAGTTACAATTAAATAGGCCTAAAAACCACAAGAAATACTTTTGTTCCTAATTAACTTGTTAATTTCCTTTCTATTGCTTGTTTTTATTTAGAGATTGGGAAGGAGACTGTGAAGACATACAATTCATTGACACCGTTTGCTGTGACCAGTAAGTATGGACTTTAATTTAAAATTTTGATATGATAACAACAAGCCATTTGTGAGTTAGATTTGAATAATATCTGGTACAATGACTTGCTTAGTCACAAGTTACCGCTTACATTTGAATTCCTCAGACTACAGAGACAGTTGCTATGTCACATGATTCGGGGCAAGCTTTTGTATAGCAACCTCCAGATGAGCAGACTGTGGTACCTTTGTGCCATGGCCATCCATTCAGAATTGTGTGTGGGTTTTCACCATCTCTTACGCAACTACGTACGCAAAAGGTTTCCCTGAATCGTGTGATACATGTACCAACTGTCTCTATAGTCTGAGGAATTCAAACTTGAAAGCACTGGACACTATTGGTAATTACTCAAAATAATTGTTAGTTTAAAAACTTTTGGTAGCAAGCAATATAACATTGTGAAAAAAGTTTGGCTCCCTCTGAAGTAACATGAACATAGTTTTCGAGAAAGAAGTTGTTTTCCACTTAAATATTTAAAATTGATTTCGAGACCTCAGAATTATATTTTGTGGTCCCGTAATCAAGCATCTGGTGTGATGGGAGCACACAACTTTGTGTGACAACATGGACAAGTGTTTTTTGTTTTCTTCCATTCTAATCTCGCATCTTCGGTGACCAATTGAGTTCAAATATTTTCACAGGTTTGTTGTTTTGTGCATATGTTGAGATGCACCAAGTGAGAAGACTGGTCTATGACAATTACCAAAGGTGTCCAGTATTTTTAGGTGGTGACTTGTGATCAAGCATGTCATTGTACATGTGTGTACCAGACAACATTCAAATCTAACACGCAATTGGCTTATTTGAAGACTGCATACTGCATCTGGGGGTGCAGAAGTCTGATACTTCATGGCGCATTTGTATAGATCTATACAGCTGGTCATTGCCTTGCTCGCTTTCAAAATGCTTCAAATTTTTCTCAAAGAGGTGAGTTTGCATTGCAAGTCCATGGACAAAACAACATGTCAGGACTGAGTGTACAATACATTAGTGTACTGTACGTACTTGGAGAATAGCACTACCATGATTCTGTTTCCATTTTATTCTTAGTCCCTTTCTCTATGGTCCAATTCATTTCAATGCAACAATTATTTCCAAGGAATGTGTAATCTAATACACATTCACTTTGACCAAAGCCCTTTTTTAAGCAAAGTTAAGTCGCAGCATGTCTTGAGTATGGTCTATCTATCTATCATGTCTATAGGCCTGTAGACACATTAAACTGTATGTTTACAGCAAGACTTTGATATTGAAGTCACCAAGTCTAGCTGGACAGGCATGACAGGAATGAAGGTTTTTGTCCAGCCTTGTCATGCTTGTAGAGTGTATGTACATGTACATGTACTGTGCAATCTACCAAAAGCAGTGAATTAATTGCTTTGCTTTGTCATGTTTCTGTCTGCTTCTATCTGCACCCCTTGAGTCAGTTGATAATTGATAAATTGTGATGGACATTGTGATTATTCTGTCACCAATCCATACTCTTGCTGTAGTGTGTGATTTAACACGCTCTGTAAGCACAATGTTTTTCCACCTGCCATTGGTAACTGTAGTGACCAATGCTTAAAATTAACCTTTCCCATGAAATATGCTAATTTATTTATGCATGATTACAGTTTAATACAGGCACTATTGGTTGAGAAATCTATGTACAGGCAGGCATACATGATGTTAGATGCACAAATGCGTGCTTTGTGCCATCATCAGTCCCGTAAAAAAAGGCGCGATATTCCCTCATTTTGTCAACCGGTAGTGCTGTGTGCAATTTGTATGGGAAAAGGTCTTCATGTACCCGTTGTATCTAAGTAACATACTTAATTTTTCACAGTTTGCATTTTTTCTCTCTCTCTATTGTGTCATTATATAATGTAAAGTTACTTCCAGTTGTTTTCTTTTTAAACCTACTGTTCATTGTAGAAATCACTTTATGGACGTACCATTCCTTCCCTAGTATCATGACTGTAGTCAATTGTGGTCAGTGTCCTATCGTAGCATGTTGTGCATTGGATGATCTCATGCTTTTGATAGTTTGTTCTCCTTTGTTTTTGTTTACTGCATTGTATCGTGTGCAAGGCAGCTTTTGTGCCTAGTGTGCTATGCATGCCCTTACATTTTATCATAAGTTTTATGATCACCAAATCATGTTCTAAAGGGTTTACTGCAGACCAAGTTCCAGATTGTATATCTCCATCATCTGACCAGCCCAAAGATTTCAAATTCCACTCATGTACAGTTTGTTTCTGTCTCTTTCCTTACTCTATGGTTTCTGCAAACCTTTCTAGATATATCTCCATCGTGCACAGTTTCAAATCCTACTCATGGTTTTACCTCAAACCTTACTACATGTACTTGTATTTCCACCATGCAAAGGTTCAAATCTAAAAAAAAAAAATTATTATATAGACGATGTGACCTATGTTTACATTCAAACCGCCCTCTGTTGACAAAACACTACATACGTCATGTTTCGCCGGGCACTGAGTTGCGTAGTCAAAGTAAGATTGTGTACACTTTCTAGCTGGCTGCCAAAACACAAAGGTTTTGCCCGGCGGTATGCGCGCGAATCATGTTATGGTTTTCGTGTGACATCAGAGGTCACATCGTCTATAGGCTTATGTTCTTGTGTGCAGTTGTTCAAGCGAGTGTAAGTGCAGTAACCATGATAAATGGTTTAAAAACCAATATGCCCATGGGTAGTTAATGTTCATAACATTGACTTTGTGCTTGGTAGGACGACACATTTAAGCCAATCAGACGCATAATACGATGCTGCCAGGCTGTGTTGATCAATGTGTACTCACATTTGTACATGTGTTTATTAAACTGCCCCCAGATTTCTGTGAAGATTTTTGATTTAATTTAAAAAGAGTGTTTTGATAGAGCAGTAGACTAACATATTGTGCTCATATCTTTGATGGATATATAGCTATGTGTGCACACTGTCGGGATGTCATGAGAGTGTTATGATGAATTACACAGTCCACACTCACACCCCAACAGTAGGGGCCTATGGCTTCAGGTCTGTGTGTGAGATTGGCATACATTTTGCATCGAGAATCATTCGCTAATATTCATGACTTGATGATTCCAAACTTGTATAGTGTGAATATATGTGCACTAACTGAACATCGAGTTAGGTACTAGAAAGTACATATTCATGATTAAGTAGAGTACAGTGTACACATGTGTACATCCTAATAAGCCTACTGTCCCCAAGTTTTTGTTTCTCAGTGTCTTGTCCTTCTTGATCATATCGTGATTGTCCATATAGCACGTGTACTGTACCAAAAGTGTGTCAATTTAAAATTTAATACTGATAGAAATCTACCGAACAAATACACCAATACTTTAGTGAACTTTTAAGGTTTAGAATAACAATTGGTTGTTACAATGAGCACTTTATCTGCATTATAGGAGCACCTGAAGCACCTATTATGGAAAGACACAAAAGATGGAAACAGTTTATGTTTATAGAAATATATGAAGTATCACACAAGCGTGAATGCTTCTGCATTCGGCCATTTGTAAAAAATATACCGCAAATGCTGTGCTGTGTGCATCCATGGTTGCTAGCACATCAATTCAAAGCTCCTTTTCATTTAGGGATGTAGGTTATCAGAACAGTAATGGTTTCAGCAGTAGTTCAAAGTATGTACGGTTGGGTGGTTTATTTCCATGGTAACCCTAAAGCCATTATCATTGAGTTTGCCAATATGCACTTAAAGGCAAGAGGCATTTTAGTGACTTGTGATGTAAATGTAGTTTACGCAAACACTCAGCCTCTGCCCTAAATGAGTACAATGTAGCCTCTCAGTTGAGTGGATGTATGCAGTCTTTCTGGTTATACTTCAAGGTCGGTTTTTAAAAGGCTTCCCTCTTTCATATTTTAGTTGAAAGGCACTGAATCACTATTGGTAATTACATAAAATAATCTAAGCATAAAAACTTTGGTAAAAATATTGTGAGAAACGGTTGCCTCTGACATGTCTGAAGTAATATAGTTTTTGAGAAAGCGGTAATTTCACTCAAATATGACATATATTTGTACAACAAGGTTTCTTTTTTGTCTTTCATTCTCTTGCAACTTCTATGACCAATTGAGTTCCCAAGTTTTCACAAATTTTTTCATTTTAAAAGCATATTTTAGGATACATGTACATCAAGTGAGAACACTGGTCTTTTACAATTACCTAAAGGTGTTCAGGGGTGGATTTCGCAAAGAGTTAGGACTAGTCTTAACTTACATGTAGGACTAGTCCTAGGAGATAATTATTAAAAACTTAAGGCTAGTCCTAAGTTAGGACCAGTAATTCGTCCTAACTCGAGATGAGACTTGTCTTAACTCTTTGTGAAATCCACACCAGTGCCTTTAAAGCACTAAAAAGTGTAATTCTTCAGATTTCAGAATTGTTTACCAGCAAAGAAGTTTAACTGAATCAAAAAGCTGTACTCACTAAATGCTGGATATATTTAAGGCTATAGTAGTACCAATTTCCTCTTTTAAATGTCTCAAATGTGTGACAAACCATTTTAATGATTTTAATGATTTTAATGGGTAAACACACTCTAACACCCCTCCTCATATTCATGTAGTTGGTTTCCCTGTAAATCCATTAATAATAATAATAAAAGTAACCAGTTTTTATATAGCACTTTTCACACCCGAGGGCATCTCAAAGCGCTTCCGACATTATTACCCCTGGTCACTGGGCCTTAAATCATTCCTTAACCATCTCAACTCCCTGGGAAGTATACAGCCTGTGCGACAATTATATGTGCTACTCGGCTAAACCATTCGCAAGAACCATCTCTGCCCTCACAGGTACCCATTTACCCCTAGAGTGTCGTGGCCGAGCGGTTAAGAGCACTGAATTCAAACTCTGGTGTTTCTGATCAGCAGAGTGTGGGTTCGAATCCCAAGCCGTGACACTTGTGTCCTTAAGCAAGACACATAACCATTGCTTTGTCTTTCGGATGGGACGTTAAGCCGTTGGTCCCATGTGTTGTGTAAAGGCATGTAAAATAACCCAGTGCACTTATCGAAAAGAGAAGGGGTTCGCCCCGGTATTCCTGGCTGGATTGGCAGCATATTGCGCCATAGCACCTTGTAAACCATTACATGGTGCTTAAAGATTAGGTCTTATATCTCAAAATTCGCCCCACTCCTTGCGGTAATAATACCTGGCGCTTTGTATCCTTTGGCAAAAGGCGCATTATAAATACGGTTATTAGTATTATTATTATTATTATTATTATTAGAGAAGCAATTGTAGAGAAGTGTCTTGCTCAGGGATACAAGTGTCACGACCGGGATTCGAACCCACACTCTGCTGAACAGAAGCATCATCAGACCTTGAGTTTGGTGCGCTTATCCACTCGGCCACGAGACCCCTTTTGGACTTATCTTTGTTTTTACATTGGATATTTTGTTGTACAAACCACTTGACCCATATCCTGAAAATTGGTCTGACCTACGATCACTAAGACTGGGTCACACGGCATGTAGACAGAGCAATTGATCGACAGAGTGATATAAATGAATCATTTAAGGAGCATTATTAATGTCTTATGCGTAGTGTACCTAAATAACATTAGTATGGAAGCTCGAAGCATATGTCAGCATCATAAAAATTGAATACGGCAAGCTTGTAGGCTAAAGGCTGAAACCCCAAACCCCATATGAAATTCCATGCCCATGAATTTGGTTAATTACAGACCTAAATGATGGTTTCTTCGAATCCCTGAGCAATTAGATACAGTTTCTCTCGTAAAGTTAATCCCAATGATGTAGTCTTATTTCACTATGGTTACCGCTAGCCGACGCCATCTACTGTACAGCTTTGATGTTGTTTTATCTTCAGCCATTCCGTGGTATTTGCGCTTCATAGTAAAAAATTTAAAATGGTTATCGTTGAAGTTTTTACATTTATTTTGAAACAAGAACACCTAGTGCTTCTTCTTCTAAAAAGACTTTATACAAATATTCTTTATTGTTTTTGCGACAGCCTTGGGAGTAAAGGGTAAAAAGTGTACACAAAAGTCTGAACAATCCTTGAAATTCAGGTTTTGAAAAAAAAATCATGAAACAATAGGTGTTCAGATTTAATCATTATGTATAAACAACAAAGAGTCATTAGTAAGGACAGCCAAAATTAAATATGCCTTTTTGAACTATTAACTTTTGAAAAATGGGAGTTAATTTTTACCCTCGTTTTACTGTCACGCGAGTCACATAAAATGATTATAGTATTTTTTCTATCATAGACCCTCAACATTTTTTTTCTTCTCTCTCATAATAGTGGTCTTTTCAAAGGGTCTTTCAAGAATTAATTAGTTTTTTTTACCTAGGCCTTCTACCTAAACAAAAAAAAACACCCTCGAGTTTGTCACGCGAGTCACGGCTAATGCACTTAATGCACATGGTTAGCAAAAGCTACCAAAGTATTCTGGGGATGATGTCTATGGAATGTTACCAAAGCACCCCCAGCCCACTGGAACATACTACTATGCCCCTGAATTTATAAATTTTTGTTAGAACAATGAATTATAACAGTGTACAATTGTAACATGGCACACTGTCAGCAGATCATGTTGAACTACATACACTGCATACTGCACTGTACAATACGCTCACATCTGCATAATTTACCTGCATTATTTAAATAATACAAGGAATGATAAACTTTAAACAAGAACAAAGAAAAATATTTGATGAAACAGGGTATTTTAAGACAGTATTCTTAAGTTAGATTTGGAGGGGGGCATCAATAAAGAAATTACTTATCAGATTTACATGTACTCAGCCTAACACAGTCTAATGCCATTAGAACTTGACACCAACATTTGTGGTTTCTTAACCACTCTGCCAAGCGTAGTGAGAAAAAAGTCCTTTACCCAATCACAAAACAATATAATAATTTCTAGTAAGGGTTCTCTCTATGGGTTTGAGTGGTTCTGAAAAGAACCGGTGGTTTAACAACTCAACGTTTCGACCAGACAGTGTTGTTAAACCACCAATTCTTTTCAGAACCACCCCAACATTACCATGTTTAAGTCAAAGCCTGTTCAGATAATTTTTCCTTTAAATGTTGCTTCAGGCGTTTCTTCCTTTTATGAAAAGATTTAATTTCAAGTTCTGAGTGTTCTGAATGAAATAAAATGTTCTTGTTATGCAGTATCCTGTTTAGTTATTGTATATTTTCTCACTTGTGACGCGAGTCACAAACTTCTGTCACGCGAGTCACGTTGCATTTAACAAATTTTCAATTTTTTTAAAACTTTTTATTTTGTACTTTTTATAGTATAATATAGTGCATCTCTGGAACTAAAAAGTTCCTCTGAGTTCTCACGACTGGGCAATGGCATACAGGGATGCAACACCTTTCATTTTTTGGCAGTCACGCGAGTCACATTTTTGGAACTCCTATAAAAACATGATACCTACACAATTTGTTTTCCTTTTTTATTTTTTGTTATAGGGCTCTTCACTAAGTTTATATAAATTGAGTTACATGAGAGCCATGTGTTATATTTTGGAGTATAGATCTTTCAAAAGTTGAAAAACCAGTGAGATTGTCATGCGAGTCACAATGGAATGGCTGTCTTACATGTATCATGTGATCATATTAGTTTCAAGTTAGTGTACATGGAGAAATTTTTCTTACAAAATTGAAAAATTGTATTTTTTCAGACAGGGATTTGTTGCAAGGTAAAGACACTATTGGTAATTACTCAAAATAATTGTTAGCTTACTTGGTAATGAGCAATGAGAGCTGTTGATAGTATAAAACATTGTGAGAAATTGCTCCCTCCGAAGGAACATATTTTTTTGAGACAGAAGTTATTTCTCACAAAAATATTAGAATTGAATTTGAGACCCCAGCTGAAAGCACACAACTTGTGTGACAAGGGTGTTTTTTCTTCCATTATTCTCTCCTAACTTCGACCACCAATTGAGTCCAAATTTTCACGGGTTTGTTATTTTAAGCATAATAAAAATGCTAAGATACACCAAGTGGTAATACTGGTCTTTGACATTAACCAAAGGTGTCCAGTGCCTTTAAAATGTTATTCTCTCTCGGGAAGGTCGACAGATGTTGCAATAAATATCTCTTCCTTTTGAAACCAACCAGGCTAGATGACGTTAATGACATTGACTTCAAGAATGATGCATTTCTCCAAGATAACTATTCTGCCTCATCTCGCTGTGAAAGAGGAATAAGACGAAGAAGACTCATGTCACATCCTCCTGTTGTGAAGAAGAAGCGGAGAAGTTATTGGCCTTCTGGGTAAGCTCAAACCCTTATTTACAACAGCAAAAAACACAAAAGATAATAAATTTAGACTTAAGCTAACATTTGAATTTCTAAGTGGCATGTACTCGGTTACATTTTAATTTAAGAACTTAAGAACAACTTGATTCAGCTTCTTTTTAGGTATCGAAGGTGAGTATTTCCTTAGAAAGAATAGGAAATCCCTACAGATTTAGGGAGAGATCTCAGATTTCTTTCACTATTTTTCTCTGGGATGTGACCTGAATTATGCAGCCTCTTGTACTAAAACATGTAATGTAGTTCAACCCACTAAAGTAAAGCCTTCTTCCATTGAATTGGCTGCGGCTACTCTACGGTGTATGTGGCTTTAAGACAATGGAAGCGTCAAGGTAGTTGTCAAAGACCAGTCTTTTCACTTGGTGTACCCCAAGTATAAAATAATAAATCTTTGAAAATGTTGTGTCAATTGGTCCTCCCAGTTGCAAGAGAATAATACAAGAAAACACACCCTTGTTGTAAAGATGTGTGTGCTTTCAGATGCATAATAAAAGGCTTCAGGCCTATAATATTTGAGTGAGAATTTACCTCATTCTCGAAAAACTACGTTACTTCAGGGGGAGCTGTTTCTCGTAAGGTTTTATACTATCAACAGCACCCCAATGCTCATTACCAAGTAAATTTACCAATAGTGTCCAGACTTTAAAGCTGTGTACATGCTGAAGCAGTGAAGCTGTAGTCATATTTTAGTCATTTAGTTACAGTAAAACCTGCCAACTGACACTTGCCTCACATTGTTTGAATCAAATCCTGCTCCTGCAGTAAACTGTACACTGGGTGATACGAACACTAGAATATGAAACATGGCAACACCAAGTCTACAGGCAGTCATGATGGATATAGTGGATTGAATGAAGTGATTAAACACAGTCTGAAGAACATTGGCAAAAACAAGTCTTTCACAGTGGATATGGATTGATGGATCATCAATTGAAATCAATTAGCAGACTACATGTAAAAAAAAATCAATTACAAGTTTGTGTCTTTGCTTTCTCCTCAGATCTGTCATCAGCAAAAAACGAGTCTTTCAGAGGTAAATATTGACTCGTGGCTGTTCATACATGTTTGTACAGTAAATGTCTCTTACTCTTAGTGCACCATATATCTTCAGTCCGTTTATGATTGTTCTGAGTGTCAAATACAATTTGCCGAGCCCAGTCACCTAGCAACGGCATGAGTGTCTGGGGAACGGCGAAACGTGAGGGAACAAGGGTGGGTTTTCCCATTATTTTCTCCCGACTCCGATGACCGATTGAGCCTAAATTTTCACAGGTTTGTTATTTTATATATAAGTTGTGATACATGAAGTGTGGGCCTTTGGACAAAACTGTTTACCTAAAGTGTCCAATGGCTTTAAAATACATCAATACATGTACAAGGTACTTTTTTTTTTTTGGGGGGGGGGGTCAGTTTAACCAGCTTTTTAGTCAGTTTGAAAGTACTACCCTGTACATGTATGTATGTTACATAAATGTCAATGTAAAACTGAGATAACAATAGTCAGGTTTCTATCATTTAGACCGCGCTCATTTCTGTCAATCAGTGGTGCTTAAGGCGCTACAACATTCAGTACTTTCACGAAATGTCTTAGTGGAGCTCTGTTTATGAAGTATGAGACAACATTTTCTTTTACATATGCTCTTATCTGCTGTGCATTTTCAAAAATGTCCATCATAGCTCGATTTCACAAAGAAATAAAAAATGACCTCAGATATTTCTCAATCTTAACTGCTTAGGCAACTCATATAAAGAGGAATCTTATATAGCTTTGTGAAATTTAGTGATATCAGTTGAAGATAGTGTACTTCTTTTACCTGCCTCCCCTAAAATAACCAAATACTTTTCAAATACACACACAGTACATACAGTATGCCAACCATCAAAAGAAATATAACTGACAAGAAACTTAAGAGTTCACAAGTCAATCACAATTTGATGCTTACAAAAGTTCCCCAGACACTCATGCCGTTCGCCTGGTTAGTTGCTAAGACTTTGCCCCAAACCTCCCAGCTGTCTTTGTGAATGATGGATGTCATCTACAGTTTCTGTGCATTTAAAGGCAGTGGACACTATTGGTAATTACTCAAAATAATTATTAGCATAAAACCTTTCTTGGTGAAAAGTAATAGGGAGAGGTTGATGGTATAAAACATTGTGAGAAACGGCACCCTTTGAAGTGCCATAGTTTCCGAGAAAGAAGTAATTTTCCACGAATTTGATTTCGAGACCTCAGATTTAGAACTTTAGGTCTCGAAATCAACCATCTGAACGCACACACCTTCGTGTGACAAGGTTGTTGTTTTCTTTCCTTCATCTCTCGCAAGTTCGATGAACGATTGAGCTCAAATTTTCACAGGTTAGTTATTTTATGTATATGTTGAGATAAACCAACTGTGAAGGCTAGTCTTTGACAATTACCAATATTGTCCACTGCCTTTAAATGAAATCTTAGTCAAGGTTAAGTTTATTTCTGAGTTATAACGTAGAAGTTTGTCCAAACTGTACATGCATGTATGCATAGATTTCACACTATCTGAGTTTGAATCCCAGTAATTGGTGTCCGAGTCTGAATCTCTCAAGGTTGAGTTCAAGTTCGAGTCAACTTCATGTAGTGTATAAATTTGTTTAGTCAACTGGTTTGTATTTTGGTCAACACTTTCTAAGGCAAACCGATGCACCATGGTCCTCATTGTATGCCTTAAAGACGTCTGGTAATTTCCTAAATAATGAGACATTTTGTATACTGTTTGTACAAAACAAAATTAAGGGGAAAATGTTGCCTTTACTGTACCCTACCGATCACAGTAAAAAAGTTAGAACAATTTGTTATGGACCCAAAGTGACAAATTAGTGTGGACAGACCTGGATGTGGCAAAAAGCAACTCTCAATCATGTCAATGAAAATCCAAATGATTTAATTTCCTAGCTCTTAAGAAAGGATCAAAGATAATAAAATCTGATATTTCATAATGGAAGGAATTAATAGGGATACCGCTGACATGGGCCTAAATAGCTCAGCTGGTACTTGGATAAAGTCCAGCTCCAGTCAGTTTTCCTTTATTTTAACCCAGAGACTTTATTACATTTAACAAACATAACTAATTCCAAAATGTTTAGAGACAGATAGGTGTATATTGTGATCCCACCATTGCTTCTGTAATGTCAACTACCCAAAAAGTCACCAGAAATCTATATTTGCCAGACTTAAATAAGGGAATGAAAGGGTAGCGACGAGTTCTTTAACGGCCATTTAAAACCAGCAGGGTCGTAGCCGTGTGGAATCGCACGGCAACAATCCTCTAAGGTTATAAACGGACGTTTAAGAACGGGTCACTACTCTTTTATTCCCATTCATAAATGCCCTTTTGTAAAAAAAATGTTAAAAAATACAATTAAAGACACTTTGACAATTGAATATTCGAGGTTTGAAGTATTTTTTTCAAAAACTTTGATGCGCGTGGGTTGTGTGTATGCACGTGCGCTTAGAGAGAGATTACGCGCGCACTTAGAAACAGATTACGCGCGCTCGCTTAGAAACAGATTACGCGTTGTTACTAATAGCTATGCGCAATCTGCGTGATAATATTGACGTACATGCATGCCCGACACGCGGAAGCCAGCCGGGTAAAAACAGCTCACGTGATGCGCTCTCCACCAATAGGAGTAGCGAAATTGTCTGGGGTATTTATTAATGTGTTTTTTTGCACATCTGGAATTGATGAGAATTATGTTAAAATTGTTTTAAATAAGAAATCAACGCTACAAATGTGTATCACAAACCCATAAATGGAGCCAACTATTAACTATCCTGAAGTTACTTGAAAAAAATCTAACCAAATTAAAAAAGAAAAGAAATATTATTTCAGACTTGCCTTGTTATGGAAAAGGGGGATCATATCATACTGTATGAACAAAGGATGGTGTAAGAAAACATGGTAAAGGTAAGCAATGAAACAGGTTAATGGTACGCTATTCTAAGCATTGACAAATTACTGAATTGCAAGCGATGCTATGCTATTGGACCCACTTGCATCCGATCAGTTTAAAGTTTAATGTCAAATCGCTTCTTAAACGTAATTATCTCCCTTTTAGTTTGAAAACTTATGAAATATGCACAAGCAAGGTCTTTGAAATATTGATCGACTAACAGTCCTCTAGTAGTGCATTGATTATAATAATAGCATTATAAATAAGGACTTGTATTAATAAAGCTGACAGACTGATGGAATAGATGCAGGGAATGATGGGTTTGGGTAATGTCAATATAATTACAATGCTCAAACAGAATCTAAAGCTGGGGAGGGGACCAAGACTAAATGACAACTGGAGCTACCTCCTAAACACTCTCTGCTGTAGGCTCAAATACTAGAAAATGAGAGTCAGCCTCAAGCATTAAATTCAGAAAACAAATGAATGTATGTATACTCATGAAAAAGGCAAACTTTCCGATACATGTACATGTGTGTAGGAGTAAAAAAAAGAATAAGAAGAAGAGGAAGCAACACACTTTTGAAAGAGTTTATTCCCTTGGGGAAAAAATAATAATAACCCCTACAATTCAAAAAGAAACATCTATAAAAATTATAATAAACTGTATGTTTCAGTTTAAAACTATTGTGAGCAACTTTAAAACTTTTGCAAGCGAACATGCAACCCATCAACCTAAGATGGGTTTTATAACTTGTGCACTCCACAAAATTATTTGATAGCACTCCTTTTTTTACTCTTACCCTCCGGCCATGTTTAAATACTCCTGAGTCGTGTTTATATTAAATGTGTGTGAACAGCAATATTTTCTCCAAGGTATTACTACTGTAGAACAAATCAAACCTTACTGCATAATTTGAGCAAAATGTTTAGTTACATGTATATCCAACAAACTTGAAAACATAATGCCACAGACTTATTGGTCGCAGACATCATGGATTCTACTTCATACTGAAGTAGTTAACACCACTCAGTCAGTTTCAATTGAAATCTGGCTCAGTCAGTTTAGCTTTGGCTTCAAATTAAGGGGAACAAGGCCATGTATTTGTTAAAAGCAATAACAATAATAGTTTCTTGCTTGTGCCCTAATGTCATTTTGAGTTTGTCATACATTACTATACCCTCACAAAGTCACATTTTACTTCCTTGATTCTTGAATAACTAATCCAAGTATTGTACACATTTTGGATGCATTTGAGTGCATTGTCTATTGGGCTGAAATCTGGACTATTCCATTTTTGAGGCAAACATGAGTGCAATAGAAAAGCCAGACTCCACGATGTGAATTATTTTGTAGTCAATCATTATTTTAATATCATAGTTTAAAATATATCATATTACTTTTTTTTGCTCCTAAACATTGCGAATGACTCATGTAGACACCAACCCTGTTGTCCACCATAACATGACCTCGCCTTGTTTTGACGTGTTGGGATCGACAATTTGCAAAACAAGGCTGTCATGACTTCATGGATGTGTTTGATCATGGAGCCCTTCAAAATATTCCTGCAATTTAGACTTTCAGGTTTTGTAGCAGTAGGTCTTTTTTTATTTTGTAAAAAGGGCCTAGCCTTTTATGGACTATATTGCATGACTGTAAATTTGTCCAAATTTGGCACTTGATGTAAATTTGTTAGAGGGCAGAGTGATCGTGCATTTGCATCATCTACACACATTTGAAGCACGCACTTGTATTTGAACCACAAAAGCACACCATACCTTATAGGGTTTGACTCTACAATGCTATAAGTGCTGAGTGGTATTAATGGCACGTTGCAAGGGACCTACATTGACTTGGATTGTTTTGTGACAGGGTTAACAGTGCGAGATATATGTATTCAAATTCACATTAATGTTTACAGTGCTCTACATACAAATGTATTTCAATTTACACATATATAAGATTCATTGTTCTGCCACTCATGAAATTTAGAGAGATGTTTTGCGCAACTGCAAAGTATTCTTATTTTCACAGTATGGTTTACTTTATAAGTGATTTTTTATTAATGCAATGGACACATTCATAATTTACGCTGTTGGAATTTACTCACCATACACTTGCAAATTTTACCTGGATACAGTTTGCAGTGTTTCACATGGCCCTTCCAGTCTCCCTGATCCGAAAATGCTAGAACCATCCTTTGATCAATTTGGCTCCCACGGGTTCTTCACAGTTGGCTCTCCAATTTTAATTTATACCGATTGTTACTTTGATTGTCTTGGGTTTTATAACAGTGAGTACAGGAAATTATCAAGTATCTAATTTCCTTTTGTATACTGATGTTTGGATCTACTGTTCAATGTGTGTGTTGCGCGGCAAGCACTGCATACACTTTAAGAGATGTTAAATAATTTGCATCGATCGAGGATAAAGAATATTAAGTTTGGGTTTACTCGACACCGATGTGTGAAAACACTGAGTTCTGTGTTGTGGGTTCGAATACCTCCCGAGTTATGTAATGGTAAAACAAAAGTTATCTGCATAACAAAAAGTGTTATACCTCTCCAAGGACGTCACAATATACATGTACTTGGCGCGTGACCATAGAACACACAAGACGCAGGTAGTGATATTATTAGGTGTGCAATATAGGTTTTTATCACCACTCCATTCTGCGAATCTGAGTGGTGGATTAGCGAGTACTTGAGAATAATCATTAGTGACATGTTTGTTCCATGCATACATTGGAGGCCTGGCGTTTTGGATTGGATTTGAGATTGTGTTTTCTTTACACACAAAGTCATCTCTCATTGAGAAAGACAATTTTAAATTTTCTTTGGTTTAGTTATAACATAAAGACATTTGTGAAGTGCTTTATGCAAAAACCTCTATGCACATAAAATATACAATGAGTGAAAGATACAATTATAAGTAAGCAGATAACAAATGAGTTTTGAACCGAGACTTAAAACAGTGTAAAGAACTATAGCCATAAAAATACCATAAAAGATGAAAGTTTAAAGAAATGACTGTTTAGATGATCGAAAGTCTGAGAAGGGAAAAAAATAATGGTGAATACGTTCAGGTAAATAAGCAGAAGAGCTTTGAAGGCTAACAAAAGAATTTTATTAATTGAATTAAAAAAAAGGGATATCAAATGGTCCGCATTCCACGAAGAGATAGGTGTACCATTCCTTAGAGGAACAAAGGATCTATTTTTATATTACTTTTTACCATAATGGACAACATGCTTAAAGCCATTGGACACTTGCGATAACCAGTATTGTCCAATGACCCACACTTCATGTATCACAACTTAAATATAAAATAACCAACCTGTGAAAAGTTTACAGATTTACAAATAACTTACAGGGTTTACAGAAGGTAATGGTGAAAGACTTTTCATGAAATGCTTTACTTTTGAGAAAACATTAAAACAGTATCAGCTCTCGATATCGAGAATAATGGATTTATTTTAAACACATGTCATGACACAACGAAACAGGCAGAAAGAAGGGTGGGTTTTCCAATAATTTTCTCCCGACTCCGATGACCGATTGAGCCTAAATTTTCGCAGGTTTGTTATTTTATAAAGTTGTGATACACGAAGTATGGGCCTTAGGACAATTTTGTGCGGTTGCTTTAAACAAGCATATGAAATCTGAATCCAATAAATCTCCTGTCTGTGTTATAAATATGTGAAGAAGAAATCCTAGCTCTAAACCTGAGGCTATTTGATCACACCCAAAACATCTCTTGGGTTTTGAAGTTTTACAACTGTATACAGCGCAAATACTGTCATGGGTCTTCAGTCAGCCTGATTAATGAAGACATTGGTTGTCTGTAAACTTTTACTCTGCTTGAGCCCCAATTTTAATTTTACAATTATGTTTACTTGCTTGAGCCCCAAAAAGCTACTTTATCCGCTGTGCACCTGCTTGAGCCCCAATTGGGACTTAAGTTGACTGCAAGTTTTACAATATGTTTACTTGCTTGAGCCCCAAAAAGCTACTTTACTTGTCTGTGCACTATACTCTGCTTGAGCCCCGATTGGGACTTAAGTTGACTGCACTATGCCCTGCTTGAGCCCCAATAGAGATTTCAGTTGTCCGGGCACTACTCTCTGCTTGAGCCACAATAGTGACTTTAGTTAATATAATACATTAAAAAAAAACTCTGGCCTGAGCATAAAGGTCACTTGTTAAAAAGCTGTAGATTTGTCCATCTTCACCCTCCATTATATCCTATAACCCAAGCCTATTCCATCATTGGAAAGGAAATGATTGTATCTTTCAAAAATATTTCTGTTTGAGTTTACAGAACACAGGGACTTGGGGAAACAAAGACCAAGAACTTGGGAATTGTTTTTGCTGATTTCAATGATTTTTTAGTAATTATGAAAGAAAAGTCAAAAGTAATACTTATTATGCTCTGAAGTAAAATATTCCTGGTCATTTTTAAAATTGAACTTTGTAGACACGAGGTTTCTGTTATGTGAGAATGTATGCCAAATATTGTGTGAACCAGTGATTGTCAAAAGAACTTTGGGCTGTGTTAAGGCTTTTATCACCTTTCTTACACCTGGGGATAATGGTAACTCACTATTGTATTTATCAGCCTTACTAAAAAAAAAAAAAAAAACATTTCATATTTTGCGGGGTCAGTTGATATTGAGTTATAGTATGCAAAAGGTGTTTTGTTTTTATTATCTATGTCTTCTTCATCATTTCAAGTGGATTTGTTTTAAACAACCAGTGTTTGTCTAAAAAAATCCCCAAACCTTGAAAAGTGATTTGTGCAAAACGATCAAAAGTGGAGTTACGCCCTTTTTGCATTGACTCAATAATTTCTGCAAATCGTTGCTTTTATATTATTTACCTCATTCACAACATCGTTCAAGCTGATTTGGTTCCATTAAATCCCTTTCCTGCCGCAGCTTTGTTTTCAATATTTGAGAGAAAGCTAAATTTAATTGTTGTCGTTGTTTTGATTGTTAAATATTTTTACCACTTTGGTCTCAATGAAGGGTTTAAATTTCGGACTCATTCAAATTGGAATTCTTTTGTACACGATTTTAATGTAGTTTTTTTGTAATTGCCATGTTGTACGCTATATCATCCTTTTTGTAATAAACAAACCCCTGCCCTTAATGCCGCTTAGATGAACATTTCATTTCATTAACTGCTTGATGTATGTACATGTATTGTGAAATTTTGCCTTTATAGTCAATATCCAGTATACCATGTATACAGGTTCCTGATTCTTCATTGTTGCAATTTCCAATTGACCTACTCACTCACTCACCCGTTTTGAGTTTCAATGTTGCTGCTCCCTGGTTTGAATTGATGGCGTACTTTAGCACAGTGATTCAGTTCTGTAAAAATGGTTTCTTTGTTCAGAGACCACCAGGCGTGTCCATTCCTCCTGGATGGGCCCGGTTGAACAGGACTTGTGCTCAGTTTGTGCATTGCTTCATGAACTGACAGTGACGGGAGGTTCATTTGTAATGTGTTGATTCCTGGAGTATATAGTCTGGCCTTGACAGGAGCATCATCCAATAATATTCCCAAACCGCCTCATGGGAAGAGCCTATAATTCCACTTCCCTGTTGGATTACAGCGATTAATACTACATTGACTTTAATATTGATGCTACAAACAGCGGAATCAAGAGAAGATGCTCCTGTAAGTGTATCTAATTGTTTTATGAAAGTACGTAACAATATTAGGTAGAAGGTATCACTGGCTGCTGAAACAGTGGTAAAGACATAATCAGGTTGTTTTTAGATGCATCGGACACTATTGGTAATTAGTCAAAATAAAATCCTGTTGGTAGTGAGAAACGGCTCCCTTTGAAGTAACATAGTTTTTGAGAAAGAAGTAATTATAAAATATTCAATTTTATTTCAAGACCTCAGAATTAGATTTTGAGGTCCCGAAATCAAGCATCTGAACGCACACAACTTTGTGTGAAAAGGGTTTTTTTTCTTTCATTATTATCTCGCAACTTTGATGACCAATTTATTTCAAATTTTCACAGGTTTGTTATGATGTGCATATGTTGAAATACAATAAGTGAGAAGACTGGTCTTTGACAAATACCAACGGTGTCCAGGGTCTCTGAACAGGGTGTTATTGTTTGGATTCCTTTTGTTTGTAGTAGTAACATGTAGGTACCGTAGTCCAAAAGTATTTTTATGGAATTATTTGTTATTATATTTGTATCTAACTTCAATGATAATAACCAAATAATAATGTAATAATAGGTTTTTTGTTCACAAAAGCTACACCTGTATACATGTCTTTAATTCTTAGGCAAGTCATTTGTTTCAATGATTATTTCATTATTATGCTATGCCAGTTACATGCACAATTGTCCTTCGTAAAGCAAGAAACATGTGTAGTTGAACATTTTCTTTCAAGCATTGAGCTGCTTCTGTGTTCTTACATGGACATACTTACCTAGAAAGCATCTTTCTTGTTGTTGCTTATAGCTGTAAATGTTCTTTGGAAGATATGGGCAAACTTATCTTAAAGCAAGATAGTTGGAAACGTCTTTCAAGCATTGAGCAAGCTTTCATTTCATTACAAGTTCATATCCATGAATTTGGTGAAGTTCATTCTGATTTATTTTGTTTATAAAAAAATTGGTAGTTGTGCTGGTACTTATTTCGTTTGACATATTTGTGTAGATAATTTCTTCATGAATATTAATAAAGTGGGCATCATCCAATAGAATCCAAACTATCTCTTACGAATACCATATAATTTGACATTCCTGGTGGGCTACAACGATTAGGCCTATATTTCCTTATGATACTACATAGAGTGGAGTCAATCTGAGATAATGGCGTAAGTATACTTATCATATAATGACAATTTTGTACAATTACATCAGTTAGTGCTATAGGCATTATCACTCTATTGAAACAGTAGGAAAGACAAGATATGTAATTTTGTTTTTATTTTATTTGCTGTTTTTATTCTGTTTGATATCCTTATACTCAAGGGTTGTGGGCTTCTAGGTTTTTTTTTCTTCATTTTTTTATGTGAAAATTATTGAAAATTTGTTGAATATGGCTATCAAAATAAAAACTGTTTCTGTTTTATTTTAAACTGCATGGGTTTTTCAACCTTGTGTGTGGCTATCAACAATGTTTTTTTTTTATATTTTTATATATAAACAAGAATGACAAAATTTACTTGGCACAGTAGTCTACTATAAAAAAGCTAGGAAACTCATATCATGTTAACAAGTATTAAAAACAAGTTATTGAAAGACTACCACTTTCCACACATGGCAGAGTAGTGTATTAACTCTGTGGGAGTATGGTACACGATTCAGTCTTTGGATGTTCAAATAAAAGCCTGGCTTTCTACCAACTGAATATAGATCGTGTGTAGTTGGCCTGATAACAATCTACAAGGTTAATATGCCATTTTTTTGTTCCTTCAACTGTATTATCCTCTATTAATATAAAGAAAACCATTTTGCTTTTTTGATTCTATATATCAATAACTATTGAGGTGTCGTGTTAGTCTGCTGTCTCTGTATGCTCAACCATGGTAAACTGTTTTCTGTGATTGCCGTTTGGGAGCTCATTGTGTTTGACATGACGCCTACATGTAGTGTGAAATTAACAAGGCAGCCAACAATGCCTCTATATGTATATATATAGACCTACAATGTAGAGCAGGTGGTTCTAACACTCTCATCATATGTTTGTGATAATTAATATCACTTGGATTATCATAAAGTTATTATTTCAGTTTGTGATAATTAATATCACATGGATTATCATAAAGTTATTATTTCAGTTTGTGATAATTAATATCACATGGATTGTCTTAAAGTTGTTATTTTAGTTAGGCCTAATTACTTCATGTTGTTTATTGGTGTTTTCATGGAGATGTGCGGTCAAAGGCAAATTATGAGACATGGTGTTGATAAATAGCTGTCGGTACATGTACATGCAGATATAACAGTTCCTTACAGAGCCAATAATAAACAGATCTGATATTTATACCAAAGTTATGGTTAAAGGGAAATTGTTGGCTAAAATAACTAACACATTTATTTGATTACTTTAATTCTTTGTACTACAATTTACAACGAGCAAAGGCTGTCAATGCAAAGGCAAAGTAACAAACCAGATGTACCCTCCCCGATCTTGCTCATAAAAGAGTACAAATTATGTATGAACATGGTAACAATTTTGTTAACAACAATTCTGATTTATTCAGTTAAATAGAGATGTTTGTGGTATATTGAGCTTTTGAGAACTACTTAACATGCTTAATAGGGTCAAATCATGTGTACCATCTGTCACGTTGGTTGGTGAGCCGTTTGCTGGCTGCAGGCAGCAAAGACAAGTAAAGGAACCAAGGTGCACCTGTCATGTTAGCAATTTTTCCAAAGGTTGTATTTTTTGTTTAGAACCTGAAACCACCTGAAATGTTTGTCAACATGTGAATGGACATGCAGGCTTATTAACTAAACATATTTTTAAGCACTCTCAAATAAAAAAAGGGTTATGAAGAAGTAGCCTGCATTTTCTGCCAATTTGTTTAATAAAACAATAGAAAAAAAAACAATTTGGGGTGATTTTGTCATCGGGTACTAAAAAGTTCCATCCATTGGCAAAACTGCTAATATGATGGTAGAAAAGTTTTACACTGTCAGCAGATAATTCGAAATAGTATAATTATATGATATTGATATGATAATTTACATGTATATTATATATTTGTATCATGGTTATCAATGATGGAAAAAAGATTGTGAAGGATCTAGGTGGATTAGAAGTAAACAGTTGTAGGTCTGGAATTAAGACAAGAGGTCACATACATGTAGGTTAAATGCGAAAAGTTTTATTTGTATCCGATTTCTTAGTTCACAGAGCAGCAGCAGGTTGATATGGAATAAAACAGGCTAGAACTTGTCATAATTGCTGGGTGTTTTTTTCCGTTGACGAGTTGGCATATGACTTTTTGTCATTAGTTTAATTTGTATGGTTGTGCTGTCTAACCAATCGGGGCTGGTCATCTTCTGCACACTCCTCTTCAAATATTTGATTTGTTTCTGTAAAGCATGTTGGTCTCTAGATCCCATTGCATTTAGTGTCCATGCTGTCACACCAGTATGACGTCTGTGTAGCAACCATTGTGCAGTACTAGATGTACACATACAAGTACACACTAAGCATGTTATGTGCGTCTAGCGGGCTGCATCAAACTCAAATAGGAAAATGACAACATGTCTTCAAGAGTTTCTTTTTGGCGTAAAATCAAGTGAGTGGGACTTCTTCATCATCTGGTTTGCAGTCTCTGGCTCATAAGAATATTTTTAAATATTTTTTTTTTTTTTTTTGGGGGGGGGTACTGACTTCATTTCATGGTTTTTCAAAAAACATTACCGCATTACATGTAGCTGCATTGTTTCTGAATTATTATGACTTGGTATTTTGTAACTAAGATTGGAGCATATAAAAAAATATAAAAAAGCAAATGTGTGATTAAAGGCCAATATTTTAATAACTTGAAAAATGCCCAAGTTCATGAATGTGTTCAGAGTAACTCATTTGTTGTAGATACGTAGAGTGTTCCATTTGTTAGTATTTTTTGCTAGTATTTATGATCTCTTCACAGGTTTCCTGAGATACTAATTTCAGTTTGAATTCAGTGTATAACTGTAATTATTGTATTATAATACATGTATAGGTTTTCTCGGTCAAATTCGGCAATTGAGCAGTCAATTTCATTTTCATGCGTTCGAATTAAAGCTGTTAATTTGCCTCTCCAGTTGATACTGGGTTTCAAATTCAGAATTCGGCCATTCAATTTCGTTTTGAGTCAAGTCAAATTCCTTTAGCACTCTGTTCAATTTAGCACATCGTCATTCTTTTTTGTGAGGCATACGCCCCAAGAAGCGTCTGCGAATTTGAATGCTGCTTTGATGAGTTGTTAAATTGAATGATTATTTTGTTAAATCGAATGACGCAACATTACATTTGACTAATCATAAAATGAAATTGAATGACCCTTTTCAGTAGCATTCAATTTCGCGCAAAATAGAATAGTTTGGTGGTTAAATTGGCTGCTCATTTGCCAAAATTGACCGAGAAAACCTATATCTTAATCATTCCTCTCTCTGGATTGAACTCACATGTAATGCTCTTAAACTGTATTTTCTTGGCTTTTCATTCTCTTTTGGTTTCTGTCTCCCGTTTCCCTGTTAGGTCAAAGAGGTTAGGCACATCTGTTTCCAAGGCCTTCACTGATGCTCTTTCCAAACTTGAAGTAAGTCTTTCTAAACATAACTAATACATAAATAGATGTTTAATTTGCATCAGTACTTGCTACTAAAATATAGAATTCGAACATCCTCTAGCTACCAGGCAATCTTGGTACATGTAGTCTAGTTGGTATTCTAGAATTGAGAAAGTCGTGGGTTCGAATCCAACTCAAGTAGAATGCCTCATGTTTTTTCAACAAAACTCTGGAAGTACTGAGTATTTATGTGTAGTCCGGTAAAACCAAAATGATACATAAATGTTTCTATAGAAAAGTGGAGTATACATTGTATACTTTGAATACACTATGAATGAGAGTTTCAACCTAATGTGACTTTGTGATATACATGAAATCACGGGAAAATTATTTCTTTTCTTTATAATTAATTTTATGTGTTTTAAACACAAACAAAAACATCTACAAACCTAGCATTCTTTAAAGGCAAAGGGGATGGACAAGGTTGCCCAAACTGTATTTCTGAAACATTCACTATTTCTACATTTTATGGTTGCCATATCACTTTGAAACAAGAAAACAGTCTTGTTGAAAGGTTAGCTTTTTCTGTTTGGCAGCTGTTGTTTTTTGAACGAAAACATCTCACCACTAACAGAGTAAATCTCTACTTTATTGTATGTTAACTGGCACAATGCTTGAAGGACTAAACAAAACACTCACACGCCTCACCCTTAATAACAAAAAGGGGTAATAACTGACACGGATTTGATGCAGGTTTTTCAAAATAAAGAAATAACAGAAATGTTTTGCAGAAATGGAACGTCCCTCTTACATTATAAGGACAACATTTATTTTAAAGATCTGTGATAATTTGCAGTACTTAACATATTTTAACCATTCATTTTTGTAAACACAAAAACATGTATATTGGTCCAAATTGTATCGTGGAAGAAAACCTTTTAAGACATGTTTTTAGATAAAATTGGTGAAAATGAAAATCTGGGAAACCGCAAAATAAAAATAAACTTTTACATCCATTTTCAAACTCGTGAATTCTGGAACCTTTAAAGACAGCTATGTTTGAAGCAGTTCTTTTTCCTGTAACAACATAGTATTTAAGGTAGACTGTGAAAGCCTTGAAGCAAAATTAAATCTGTGGGACCAAATTGTTCTAAAATGTACAAGTATGCGCGAGACTTGCATGGTTTGTTGTCTTTGTCTACCAATGATCACTGGTCTTTGTGCTGGATAGAACATGTCGCTGGAAATATAATTTAGCATGTATGTAATTCAAATAATTCTGGAAAGAGGTTTACGTATGTTACGATGCCTGCTGCTATCCATTGTGGTTTTACATGTTTTTATAGGTTTTGCTTATGTGGGAGGCATTGTAATGTCATTTTTACAAGTAGTTTACGTATGTAAGAGATATGACCAGTAATATTGCATGCAGAATTTATGACACGTCAATAAGTCGAACACTTTTTATGAGAAGACATTTGTTTGTGCTTTATGCAGGATACTTTTTTACTGGTACAAGTGATAACATAAAAACTGAAATAAAATATTCAAATTCAAACAGTTTGGAAAAAACCCAGTTATAAAACATTTTAAATAAATATGTTGAAAACTGAGATGATGTTATAATATCTCGATTTCAACTTATTTATTTAAAACAAGCCTTAGGTTATCATTTTACTGCAAAAGTATTTCGTAAACACCTTTCGGTATTAAGTAACAATTTGAGGATATTCAATCTCAAGGCAGAAACCTTTCTGTTAAATCTGTATAACTTTTAAACCAAATAAGACTCAAAGTGTTCTTCATTTGTTTGTGTTTGTTAAACAGCACAGCACCCGTTTGAGAGTTTTATTTGTTTGTGTGACACTAACATGAGCACTTATTGTTTCTGTTCAAGACTTTGTAAGTGTTCCTGCAACAGCAATAACACCTACCTGTATCCTTTTCAGAACCAACCCAACTCATTTAGATATAATTGTTACATGGTGTTACCGCAACAAACACAACTCATTTAGATATAATTGTTACATGGTGTTACGCAACCAACCCAACTCATTTAGATACAATTGTTACATGGTGTTACCGCAAACCTTTCTATAACATCCTTTTGATTATTTTTTTTTGGTCTGGTGTTTTTTTCAGTGTTTGTGCATTATCGCCAAAAACTATCAATTGTATTCTCTTTTTTTGTTGGTCTGGTTTTTATTTTTAAGTGGCAACACCTCTTTTATAGTTTTTATTCTTCTATGTCTAAAAGGTAATTACTCTTGAAAAGAATCATGATCAGATTTATCTCACAATTTAAGAAAACTTAAAACATTGATAATACAGAAATCAGATACTGACTGCCCTAATTAACAATAATTATGCAAATCGATCAAATTGCACTCCCAGATTTATTATTTGAATCTTGTTTTTAACTGATCAATGCAAACAGGTGTTTAGAATCAGCCATTACAGATTAACGGATCCTGTTACTGTGGGCACACTTTCTGTGGACATACTTTTCCCCAGTTGTTAACTCTCCCATGACATGTTTTGTACAACCTTTGTAAAGTGTCCACGCAGAATATGAATTCACACAATACCAATTTATACCAACAGTGGCATCACTAACAGTAAACCACAATACTCAATAGCAACCATGTTGCTATTGAATATTGTGTTGTTTGGTGTCATCATTGTTTTCATGTGGACATGGTGGAAGATGAAATAGAATACTTTCACTTGTGAGATCATAATATAAGAACGCATAGTCACAGATTGCCCATAACTAAGTGCTACATCAGATCATGCTTCATCAAATCAAAAGACATTCACTGTCCAGGGTCCAAGGCCAACAAGCCCACAATAAAGCTAGAGCTTGCATGGTGTATTGTACAAAATGTATGTTACTAGCTTCTTACTTCTTCACACAATGAACACTGAGTAGTTTTCTGCTCATCTGATTGGTTCCTGCAAAACAAAACTGCAGCAAGTCACACAATTGCCTCACACTCTGACACTACGCGGAAACCAGTCATTTGTTGCTTAAAGATCTACTCACCTTGGACCAATTCCTTACATGGAGAGCTCCCCTTAACAACCAAATTTCCAAAACAGTGAAAAGATGTTGCTTTTGTTGTCTGCCAAATACTGCATATTGTATTTTCATTGTTACAGGTTCCCTAGCACCTCTTTCATTTTGAGCCTACACACATTCCATGAAAAAAGTTGTTCCATGAAAAAAGTTAGAATCATTTTTAAATGATTCTAACTTTGATTTCAATTGTTTAAAAATGATTTGAATCCTAAATACAAATAAATACATCAAAACTAACCTGAGAAAATGTAATATCAAAAGGGCTTTTTTTGAGATATCGCCGAAAATATAACATTTATTTCCATCCTAAAAAGTACGTAAAAGTATGCAGAAGACAATAATCAGTACTTCTAACCAAGTTTTGATTATTTCCATAATTTTAAGAGTGGTTACTAAAAGTAAACCCTCCCTCCCGTAAAAGCAGTTACCTTACCCTCCAGTTTGATTGTAATATTGGTTCAGAAAATGAAGCAGACAAAGAGCAGGACTTTTACTGCTGTTCATCATTGGATTGTTCAGTTCTTTCTCTCTGTTGTCATTGTGGATTATAATTGAATTATCCTTGCTTTGAGTACATCAGGTACATCAGTGATTGTAGGTTATAATTGAGTTTGAGTGGAGGACTACAAATAAAGAGAAGACTGCTCATTGTATTGTGGTTAAGGTCAAATATTCCATGACTGCAATTTAGCTTTCATCTTGAGCAAAGTTGAGAAAAATGTCACAGAATAATGTGTACTGAGCGGTTTAGGAAATGTACATTAGTATTAAGGTTTGTTTGCATACAATGTACAATGTACAAGTCATCCGCATGTGATTTGCTGATAATCAAAGGTCATAAAAAGGAAGTCAGATAACATGTGGAATTTCTTTTATCGAAAATGATAAAAATTGTTTTACCTTTTTAAGATAAAATTGATAATGGAATAGACACTGCTAACAAAGCCAATTTTTGAAAACATGAATCAATTTACAGTAAACCAACTTCTACATGAGCCAACTAGTACGCACATCAGTTTGGGCACACCCAAGTCATGCGCACATCAAGTCATACTCGTTCCATTTCATTTCATTTTATTTGCCAGCAAAGATGAAAAAACACATACAAAAAAAATTGTCATCAAAGATTTACAAAAACAAGCACTACAATAGTTTAAAGAAAAATACACATATGTTAAATACACGTACAAGCAAAGTACTGAGGAACCTGGCCGGGCCGCCGGCAGATACATGAATTATACGTAGGAAACAACCTCCAGTGGGGGCAGTACACAAAACACTAGAAACAAAACAAAAGACAAGAACCCTGGCACTATGG
This sequence comes from Asterias rubens, assembly GCF_902459465.1. NCBI lineage: Eukaryota > Metazoa > Echinodermata > Asteroidea > Forcipulatida > Asteriidae > Asterias > Asterias rubens. The sequence continues at coordinate 7,735,183 of NC_047071.1, read as the reverse complement.
AAAGCCAATAGTGACAGAAAGTCACTTTCAAAGTGGCTGACATTTTTGGTTTCCCATAACAATGAGCCTGTTTGCAGGTACATTGTTTTATCTCTACTCTATGAAGAAATGTTTCAGGGGAAAATCATTTCATGGAAGTGAAACACTGAAAAAAAACTTTTTGGGATTCAATGAAAAAACTTCTTTAAACTGATTGATTTGGTTAGTTAATTCTACACAGCAAAACCAGGTGACAGAACACTATACTTTCTAACAAAATACAATGTAATTAAAACTTCTCAAACAAAATGCTTTCAAATAAAACTGAGGGAATATGTTTTCATTTGTTTTGGTTCTGTCAGAATATTGGTACTATTCACATAAACAAACAAAAATGTAAAATGACCTTTAAACAAAAGGTGAAATTAAAATGGCAAAGCCGTGTTAAGTAATTAATATTCACATCTTACTAAAAAAAATTAGTGGCCAAACTTACCTAAATAGTACATTTTAGTGAAGTATATTTAAAGACAGTGGACACTATTGGTAGTTACTCAAAATAATTTTTCCCATGTCTGGATATCTCTTTATACTTTTACTGCCCAGATTATCAGCTGATATTTTTTTCAAAATGTATAGGTTTGAACAGATGTTTAAAGAAGGTTTTTATTCATGTTGGCAAAGCAAGAACCATTCTTCAAATATTTACTTGACTTATTTGTTTGACAGAACTATTGAAAGCATCAAAAACACACAAACCCTCTGTTTTATAGTGATTGTGATGATTTCGTTATTCTTGATTTCATATTTGGCATGTCAACAAAACTTAAAAAAAATAAAAAAATAAAAATAAAAAAATTTAAAAAAAACTCCCAGATCCGCCCAAAAAAAGGACGATCAACAATTTTTTTGTTTTATGTGGCCTTACGCTGCTTTCAGCAGAGCCTTGAAATTTGGCCCAGTTGGCCCTTGTGTACAACAGTACAACAAACATACAAACATCTACATTTTTTTGTAGGGAGAAATACCTGTGAATTGAACCATTTACTGATTTGTAACCGGCGGGCTTATGAATGGTTTGAACTTTAGTTGAGCTAAAATGGCTGGAAGTGCACACACCAAGCTAAAGATTACAATCAAAATCTCACTGTTGGAGCATGAATACGATAAATCCCAAAGGCGCTGGTTGCTAGACCTAATTATTATGGGTTATCGCCACCCTAATAAAAAGTAGGTACATGTATGTGTAAAATGTTCAGGATGCATTTCTATCTTAGGGTACACTTTAGCTTTAAGCAAGTTTTTAAAGTCCCAAAAAATAGTGACAACAAGTACTTAAGAATTGTGAGGCTAACTTCAAAGGTAGATTGACTTAAAGGGAAGGTACACGTTTGGTAATTACTCAAAACAAATATTAACTTAAAAACTGACTTGGTAACGAGCATTGGAGAGCTATTGATAGCACAAAATATTGTGAGAAACGGCTCCCTCTGAAGTAGCATAGATTTTGAAATAGAGGTAATTTCTCACTAAAATAACAAAAAAACTTCTTGCTACATGTAGAAGTTTTTTATTCCTACTGAAAGCACACAAATTCGTCAAACAAGGGTGTTTTTTCTTTCATTATTTTCTCCCAACTCTGATAACCAATTGAGCTCAATTTTTCACAGGTTTGTTATTTTATTCATATGTTGAGATACACTAAGTGAGAACACTGGCCTTTGACTATTACTTTAAAGTTGGTAAAGTTAAGGACTATAAGGTTAGGTTTATAATATTTACACCATTTCAGTATAATTATTGCTCAAGCAAATTTGAACTGGCAAAAAACAAACTGAACAAGAAATGTCAAATGAAATTAAGTTTTTAACTGAACTTAATTATCTCTTCGTAGGATTTCCTTCACTTCAGTCCTTCAGGTAGAATGGCACATCCCCCTCTAAAAAAGAATTCCTTACTACATCTCCAAATTGAGCCTTGAGTATTTTAGGAATGAAATTTGCTTTAAATGTTACAATGTGACCTTTTAAATTGTTCAGTGATCTCTATATGTCACGTATACATTTGTACTTAAGATAATTTGTGATTTCCCCATGGATTTCCGATGCTTGAATCTGAGGTCTCAAAATCAAATTCGTGGAAAACTACGTCACTTCAGAGGGAGCCGTTTCTCACAATATTTTATACTATCAACCTCTCCCCATTACTCAGAATCAAGAAAGATTTCATGATAATAAGGGAATCAATCTGTGGTGAAGAGGTTTTCAACTAGTGGTCTGGTTCTTGATAATTTTACCAAGACTGTAATTAAAACCTACACATTCCTGACTAACTCCAACTCTCCAGTTGCTAAAAGTGTTTTTCTAAGCAAGGCGATTGATTTCTGCCTGTAATATATCCCCTTGCATGTGGTGCCTGTATCTCAGGTTTTTACACATTCTTCAAGGGAGTGTTCTTAAAATTGAACTTCAGGGGTCAAAGTGTTCAAGCTTATGACATTGAACTCCCTTGTTGTCATTTGCAGGGCCAGATTACTCGAGAAAGGGCATATCCAGAGGCTGGAGTTACCAAAAAGATATACACATTTTAAGAACATTAAAGAAAGAAAAAGCTATTAAAAAATAGTCTGCTAGGGTACATCAGGCCAAAGTCCGTCATTACTCCATAGCATTGAATGGTATTCATCAGATCAAAGGCAACATTTGTATTCAAAGAGCATACTGTTGTTTTGTTACACGGTAAATAAAAAAATAAAAACAAGACTTTCGACCTTGTCCAGTCAAATTTTGTGCACTCGTACGTTTACTGGCAAACACTAAAACTAGTGGCCTGATCTTGAGTTTACACTCTGTGAAATAACCCACAATTTTGCTTAGGTAATTTTAAAACTTATTTATTATAAAAAATGGTTAAAAATGAGAGGTTTCCTATAACATTACAATGCCCAAAAGCCACTTCAAGGTAAGGGTTTACACTTAACTTATTGAGCTGTCTACACAAACAATTCTGTCACCAGGGTACATAAATAATGCCACCTACTACAGACTGAAACGGGGTTATACCCCCTTCAAAGTCCCTAAAGATCTGCAGGGATGGGTATCATCCACTATACGAGTATGGCTAGTAGAACAGAATGCACTGTAGGAGGAGAATTCTGTTCAGTTTGTTGATTGAACTACCTCCCCATGCCAGTATACCATATCTAAGATACGATCCAAGTTGGTGATAATAAATGTCTTTGACTTTAAGAGTCTTATGTTTAGTAAAGTAGGGACTTGTATGTGAACAAAAATCAGCAAAATTAATGGTACGTAAAGCCCGTTTCTGTAGGAGGAGAATTCTGTTCAGTTTGTTGATTGAACTACCTCCCCATGCCAGTATACCATATCTAAGATACGATCCAAGTTGGTGATAATAAATGTCTTTGACTTTAAGAGTCTTATGTTTAGTAAAGTAGGGACTTGTATGTGAACAAAAATCAGCAAAATTAATGGTACGTAAAGCCCGTTTCTGTAGGAGGAGAATTCTGTTCAGTTTGTTGATTGAACTACCTCCCCATTCCAGTATACCATATCTAAGATACGATCCGATTAATGTGTTATAAAGTCTAGTACTTTTGCTGGTAAAAGAAATTTGATCTTATTAATCACCCCAATATTTCTAGAAATTATTTTACATAACTGGTCAATATGAGAATCCCACTTTAATCCCGCGTCAATATATAACCCCAAAAATTTATAACACTCAGTTTTTGTAATAACAGTGTTAACAATTTTAACATCGCAAGGAATTTCATTGTCAGTATTGCTAAACAACATGAAATTGTTTTTTTCAATATTGAGAGACAGTCCATTGACCCTGAACCAGTTTGCGACATGTATCAGTTCAGTGTTGACCTTATTAATTAAGATTACTATGGGAATAAAATAAATTTGAATCATCAGCAAATAATTTAAAAGAAAGTTCATCTGAGGATTGTGTGAAATCATTAATATATATTAAAAAGAGTAATGGTCCTAATATTGATCCTTGAGGTATGCCATGTTTTAGGATTCTGGTACTTGAATTAGTACCATCTATGGACACATATTGAGATCTGTTAAAAAGATAACTTCTAAACCAATCCAGTGTAATTCCTCGAATGCCATAATAGGAAAGTTTATGCAGTAAGATATCATGGTTGATTGTATCAAAGGCTTTCGAAAGATCAAGGAATATCCCCAGTGTGTGCTTAGAGTCATCGATTGCTTTGGAAACCTTATCAATAAAATCTAAAAGGGCATGGGAGGTTGAATGTTTACTACGAAATCCAAATTGGGAGTTTGACAAAATACTGAATTTATCTAGAAATTTAATAGTACGTGCATAAACACATTTTTCAAAAATTTTAGAGAAACAAGTCAGGATAGATATTGGTCTGTAATTGCTAACACAACTAGAGTCACCTTTTTTAAAAACAGGGATAACCTTTGCAACCTTTAACTGAGATGGTACAACACCTGTCATAAAAGAAGTATTAATAATATGTGCAAGTGGTTCACATATGGCAGTTATTGAGTGTTTGATAATAAACATGTTTAGAAAATCGTGTCCACAACTCTTTTTGTTTTCTAGATTGTTAACTATATCAGTAACCTCATATTTATTAACTGGGGTAAAAAATAAAGAATTTTTGTTGGGGTTAGTCAGGGTGTCAGTAAAACTGAGAGAAGTATTTGTTTGTTGGATTTTACTTGCAAGGTCCGGACCAATATTGGTAAAATATGAGTTGAAGCAGTCAGCAATTTCATCAGGACTGGAAGTTAAATGCCCATCAGAGATAATTGTTTTAATAGTTTTTGAAGATTTGTTCTTGTTTAAAATTGAATTAATTTGCTTCCAAGTGTTTTGAACACTTTTTTGAGCCTTTTCAAATTGATTGGCGTAATAGTTTTCCTTAGAAGTTCTTAAAAGGCTAGTTAGTGTATTTTTGTATTTAGTGTACTTATTTTTGTGTGGAATTGTAGGATTAGACATATATTGCCGGTAAAGTTTATTTTTCTTATTAATTGATCTTAGAAGTGAGCATGTTATCCATGGTAAGTTAGGTGAATGTTTACGACTGGGTTTATGGTTGTGAGATTTAGGTGGAATATCTTTATCATACAAATAGTTAAACTTATTAATAAAAACATTGAATGACTCTTCCGGGTCATTGCAACAAAACACATCAGCCCAATTTGAGGCAAATAGGTCCTCGTTAAATTTCTGTAGAGAAATTAAGATTGGAATGATTATTATTATGACTGCTAGTGCTACTATTGGGGACATTGGAGTTTGGGGACTGTATGTACATAAAGATCGGCAAATGGTCTGAAATATCAGACATTAAGATACCTGATTTGGGACAAGGTAATATGTTACAAAATAAGTTATCAATAAGAGTAGCAGAGGTATCTGTAATACGGGTAGGCTTGTCAATTAGTGGGAGGAAGGTGTTGGTAGCCAGTAAATCCATAAATGACTGGGAACAATAATTCGAATAATTAAGTAAATTGATGTTGAAATCGCCTGAGATAACACAAGGTGTGTTGCAGCTTATGCTAGAACAAATATTTTGAAAAGTGGTCATAAACTCATCGTGGGCAATAGATGGCGCTTTGTATACAACTCCTACAATAATATTTTTTGCTTTTGGTTTTGAGATTTCAACAAATAAGGATTCAAGCGAATCATCTGAAAAGAACCGTTGGTTTCAACTCCTAGAGTTGAAGAGTTGAAACCAACGGTTCTTTTCAGAACCACCCCAACTCATTGGAGATAGTCATTACATGGTGTTACCGCAAACCTTTCTATAAATCACAATAGTGTACCTGTACCTAATGAACATTGTACAATGTACATGTTGTTGTCTAGGAACAAAAAATAATGGTGAACATTTCTAATGTGCCAATTCTTCATCAATGATAGTCTTGGTGCCATTATCTCAAATAAGGTGGAGGTTGTTATAAGAATGTTTTTATGAGACAAACCAACCATAATACAACATCTTGAAAAGGAATAACAAAGTGAGTCTAGCACACGCTTCTGCAAGCAAGCCAGAAACTCAGGGCAATTCAAGCACCTCTTTACGATAAGTGTACTGGCATGACTGGGTTCTTATTAACCTGTGCATTAAACACAACAGACATGACCAATGGCTCTATGTCTCATCTGAAGTACAAAGTGACTGTGGTCAAGTGTATTGCTCAAGGACACAAGTTCCATGTCTGGGACCTGAACCTACACTCTGACAACACCAGAGTTTGTGTGCAGTGCACTCGACCTCTACCTAAAGTAATCAATACATATAGAACTTCATTAACCTTGCTAATTTAATGTGTGTCTTAGAGTGATACTTCATTCGTAGACACACAACGTAACACAGAATGTTTCCCTTCCCCAAGAATGCAGTGACATTACGATAACATATCATCAGTGTGGGGGAGATGCAGGCAAATGATAAAGTGATCAATAGTTGTGTGACCAAGCATATCTAGCAGTAGGATAAGACCCTATGGTACAGTTGATGCTGACTGGGAAACAAGCTGTAGATTTCTCATGGATGATAACAGGCATAGGCTCTTGTGTTTGATTAGCTGCTTCATTACAAAACATGTAAAGGTAATCTTTCACATAATACAGTTTTCAAACTGCGTGTTCTTAAAGTGTGTGCTTGATAGCGGCACTGTGTATGCAGATAAAAATCAGGCTTGAGTTGGAAGTCGGACGATTGTACTTTTCTTCAAGCAACATCCTCTGCTGGTCTTCATCAACATGTAATCGGTCCAACACATTCTCATGGTCACACACTGGACTTGGTATTCACAAGAGAGACAGAATCCCTTATTAAGAAATGCAATGTTTATGATGTGCAAATGTCGGATCATTTTGTTATTGATGTACAATTAGACATACCTGTACCGAAACCCCAAAAGACTTTCACAATATCTCGTAATTTCAAGGCAATTGATAAGGAGGCATTCTCGACAGCTTTATGTGAGTTTACTCGGGGTTTCAACTACCAAGGAGATGCTGAATCTGGGTTCAACTGGTACAACAAAACCATGCAGTCACTTCTGGATTAATCTGCCCCTCCAACTGCCAAAGAACGTCCAGTTCGTCGGAGGATGCTTTGGTACAACAATGACATTCATTTAGCACGTCGGGAAAAACGTCGGGCTGAGCGAAAGTGGAGGAAGACTAAATCAGATGTTGACCGTGATGAATTCTTGAATAAACAGCGTTATTCATCAAACCTGATCTGTCGCACAAAGATAGCATACTTTCAAAGAACTTTGTCAACATGTGAACATAAAGATCTCTACAAGACTGTTGATTATTTGTTAAATAGAAAGGTGCCATCTCTCCCTTTTCATGACTCAGTTGAATCATTATGCAATAACTTTTTAACATTCTTTGATGATAAAGTAAAAAGGATTCAGAGTAGCATTAATGATGATCTACATCATTCCATTGATCTTATGGGTAATCAAGTGCATATTAATTCACTCTCTTACTTACATCCTGCAACTGAAGATGAGGTATTAAAGATTATTTTGTCATCTCCTAGTAAGTCTTGTAGTTTGGACCCAATTCCCACTTGGTTTTTGAAGGAACATGTACATTTTCTTCTTCCTGTACTAACATATATTGTTAATTCGTCAATGCAGACTGGCACATTCCCTTCGACAGCACGGTCCGCCATAATCCGACCTCTTATCAAGAAGCAAAATCTTGATAAGGACTGCCTTTCCAGTTATAGACCTGTCTCTAATTTGAGTTTTATTGGAAAGTTAATTGAGAAGGTTGCTTGTCGTAGACTCACAGTTTACATGAACGAAAACAACTTGTGGGATCCTAACCAGTTTGCATATAGACCATTTCACAGTACTGAGAGTGCACTTATTAAAGTCAAAAATGATATTTTATCTGCCATGGATAAAGGTCAGGTAGTTTTACTTTTGTCATTAGATTTGTCAGCAGCTTTTGACACAATTGACCGTCATATTTTGATTTCTCGTTTGTCAACCAGGCTAGGTATAGAGGGTGTAGCCCTGAGTTGGTTTACGTCATACTTGGATGATTGGTCTGCATGCGTTGAGATCAAAGGGAAACATTCGGTAGTGGCTACCAACACAGTCGGTCTACCTCAGGGTTCTGTATTTGGACCCATTGGTTATACTATATACACGTTACCTGTCTCAGATATTGCTAGACATCATAAGGTTTCATATCACACTTATGCAGATGATACACAGTTGTATTTTTCATTTGATCCTAAGCAACCAGATAGCCTAGATACAGCATTGCAAACCCTTTCAGCGTGTGTTATGGATATTAAAGTAGTTGGATGGGAAAGAACAAACTTAAACTTAATGAGCAAAAGACAGAATTTTTGGTAATTGGCTCTAAACACAACTTGCGCAACATGAACAATGTCATTTTTACATTTGGAACCACTCAGATTGCACCATCAACATCAATCAAGAACCTTGGTGTATATTTTGATTGCAATATGTCTATGTCTTACCAAATAAACCACCTTTGCAAGTCTGTTCGATTTCAGTTAAAAAATGTGTCACAGATACGGAAGTATGTATCTGAAGAGGCATGTCATCATGTGATTCGCAGCCATGTTCTTTCCCGGTTAGACTATTGTAACGGGTTGCTTACAGAAGTCCCACAGGTGCATATTAAGAGACTTCAAAGTTTGCAGAACTGGGCTGCTCGTGTTATCTTTAGGTTAGATCGCCGTCATGATGCCATGCCTCTTCTAAGATCGCTTCATTGGTTACCAATTAAACAGAGGATTGTATTTAAGATTCTTTTATTCGTTTACAAATTCTTTCACAATCAGGCACCAGTGTATTTTAATGAATGTATTCAGTTGTATCGACCTTTGCGTACAAATCTTCGCTCCAATGCAGATCCATTTCGCCTTACTTTTCCCATGACTCACAGTAAGGCGGGAGATCGAACATTCACTGTTTCAGCAGCTAAAGAGTGGAATGAACTTCCCTCCTATATTAAATCTGCTGAAACAGTGAATGTGTTTAAGAAGATTCTTAAAACCTACCTTTTTTCTAATTGATTTTTTTTTTTTTTTTTTTTTTTTTTTTATATTGTTGTTTGTTTGTATAATGTTTAATTTATTGCTCTTTGTAAACGCTGTGATATGGTTTTACCATGAATAGCGTACCTAAATGCTTAATAATAATAATAATAATAATAACTTCACTATGTTGCAAGATTAGGGCTATATTAATGTATGTGATGGCACAAAATAACTGTTGACAAGTGAACAAATATAATGAAACAAAATGAACCTATTGATTCAGGAGGTGTGTCAGTAACCCCTTGACTGACCCTCTTGGGTCCAGGCCTATTTGTCATAGTCGAACAGAAGAATCTGTATACATGGTAGCGCAAGTTAAAAGTTTACAAATGAACAAATATTAAAAAACAAAATCAACCTTGATTCAGGAGGTGTGTCATCAGTAACCCTTTGACTCGCCTTCTTGGGTCCACGCCTATTTGTCATAGTCAAACAGAAGAATCTGTATACATGGTAGCGCAAGTTAAAAGTTTACAAATGAACAAATATTAAAAAACAAAATCAACCTTGATTCAGGAGGTGTGTCATCAGTAACCCTTTGACTCGCCTTCTTGGGTCCACGCCTATTTGTCATAGTCAAACAGAAGAATCTGTATACATGGTGGCGCAAGTTAAAAGTTTACAAATGAACAAATATTACAAAACAAAATCAACCTTGATTCAGGAGGTGTGTCATCAGTAACCCTTTGACTCGCCTTCTTGGGTCCATGCCTATTTGTCAGAGTCAAACAGAAGAATCTGTATACATGGTGGCGCAAGTTAAAAGTTTACAAATGAACAAATATTAAAAAACAAAATCAACCTTGATTCAGGAGGTGTGTCATCAGTAACCCTTTGACTCGCCTTCTTGGGTCCACGCCTATTTGTCATAGTCAAACAGAAGAATCTGTATACATGGTGGCGCAAGTTAAAAGTTTACAAATGAACAAATATTACAAAACAAAATCAACCTTCATTCAGGAGGTGTGTCATCAGTAACCCTTTGACTCGCCTTCTTGGGTCCACGCCTATTTGTCATAATCAAACAGCAGAATATTATTGTATGCATGGACTGAGTAAATGAGCGGTTGTCTGTTGTTCATTATTCACCATAGAAGAAAAAATTGTGCATTGGAATGGGAAAACATCTCTTTGGGGTAATTCTAGCAACAAAAATGTAACAGCAATGCCACTTTATTTGTCAGGAGCCATTTTGTTGCTTCTAGCCTTTTGTAAGTGAAAATAAAGTACCTTGTGTGGCTGGGAGACTGGCACTAAGGCAGACTGGTGTAGAGCCTGGCCATAACATTTTCAGTATTTGATTCCAGCAGTTCAGGTAACTGGTTACCATGATTTTGGGGGTAAATCATGTTTCAAAACATTACAAAAACAATAAAAACTAGATGTTCATATAATATCACATTATACTTGGTATCGCTTGCCAAGAAGGGTTGATCCGGGATCCTAATTGATCCCTATGGTTTTAATAGTCAATTCAGTTTTATTAAAAATGCAATTTCTTGCCCCTTGGGTCTTTTCAGCTGCTTTTCATAGTCAAACAGCAGAATCTGTGTGTATACATGTACATGATGGCACAAATTAACAGTTTACAAATGGTGAAATATAGTGAAACAAAATGAACCACCTTTCGGGTCCAGGCCGTTTTGTCAAAATCAAACAGCAGAATCTGTTTGTACACATACAATTGTAGACTGAGTAAAATGTGTTTAGATAAACATGATAATACATATATGGAAAGGTTTGCAGTACACCATGTAATGACTATCTCTAATGAGTTGGGGTGGTTCTGAAAAGAACCGCTGGTATGGTTCTTTTCAGAACCACCCCAACTCATTAGAGATAGTCATTTCATGGTGCTCTGATCAAAACGTCGAGTTTAAAACCAACGATTCTTTTCAGAACCACCCCAACTCATTAGAGATAGTCATTACATGGTGTTACCGCAAACCTTTCCATATCGTATTTCCACCATGCAAAGTTTCAAATCCTACTTATGATAATACATGTACACGGACTGAGTATTTTTGGTTGGTGCATAAAAAAAATGCATAAGAACGGGAAAAAATCTCTTTGGGATAATTCTTGCAACAAAAATGCCATTTTATTGCTTCTATCCTTTTGATAACGGAAAAAGTATTGTGCGGCTAGGAGACTGGCGTAGAGCCTGGGGCCCTTCTTCCAGGCACACAACATTTTCAGTATGATTTTATCAGTTTGGATGGTTACATTACCTTGGTTTGGGTTATAATATTTCAATACATTGTGAAAACCATGAACCAGATGTTTAAAATAAAATTATATCCTAAAACATAAGAGGTCTGGTCACCGAATTGTATTCCTTGCCAAATTAAGAAGGGTTAATTAGGGATCTTAATTGATCCCTTTTGTTTTTATAGTCAATTCAGTTTGATAAGAAATACTAATTCTTCTCTTGTTCTGTTTTTGTTTTCCAGGAAATGAGCCATGATAGTCGAAACAGACAGTTCCATAAACTATTTAGTTTCATACCAAGTAGTGAAAGAGTCATTGTATGTAAGTATTTTAGTGAGGAGTCAAGTGGTCAACATTTTCAACCACATCAAATAGTTTCATACACAGAAATACAAAATTCCACTTACTTGTCTAAATCAATAACAAGATTTGATGAAAGAACAAATAAACTTGACACAAGTTGTTAAAGGCACTGGATATGTTTGGTAATTACGAAGGTTGAAAACTTACTTGCCAACGAGCAAAGAAGAGCTGTTGTTCGTATAAAACATTGTGAGAAACTACTCTGAAGTATCATACATGTAGTTTTTGACTCACTAAATTATTTGACTCTGAAAAAGTCTTCATGTATGAAACCTTTCTGGAAAGTTGGAAAGCACAAAAATTTGTGCAACAAGGGTGTTTTTTCTGTCATGTTTTTTCCCCGAATGTGTGATCGAAGAGGCAGCAAACTGGTTGTTTGACTCCTACAGTCATGACAGTCGTAGTCCCGCAGGTCATTAACTCCCTCTTTAAGCGTTGGGAGGTTGTGCGCCTAAGAAAGAGATCTAGAGTTAAAAATAAAAATTCACCCACTTGTTTAAACTGAAATTCACCAGGGTAAAGATGGCGTTGTGTACCATTGTTCTCTAAGTGTGTTTTATTGTTGCTTGTGATTGTGTGCATCTTAGGGAGTATTTAAAACTAAGCTTTGTTTTTTAAAGGCACTGGACACTATTGGTAATTGCTCAAAATAATTGTTAACATAAAAACTTACTTGCGGTAACGAGCTATGGAGAGCTGTTGACAGTAAAAAAAATTAATTGTGAGAAACGGCTCCCTCTGAAAAGTACATGTAGCGTAGTTTTTGAGAACGAAGTAATTTCTCACTAAAATATTTGAATTGAATAAGAGAACTCAGCTGAGGTATCGAGTCAAAGGCATCTGAAAGCACACAATTTGTGAAACAAGTTAGTTTTTTCTTCCATTATTCTCTTCGACGACCAATTGAGTCCAAATTTGCACAAGTTTGTTATTTTATGCATATGTTGAGATACACCAAGTTAGAGGACTGGTCTTTGACAATAACCAAAGGTGTACAGTGTCTTCAAGGTTTAATTAAATGGAAGAAAGTATAAATACATTATTGTAAAATGTGCTTAAAAAAAAAGAACTAGTTATTAAGCGTTGCATTGTGTAGGAGGAAAGAGGACACTAGTTTGTGGATGACAATGTACACAAAATTCTCTTCTTTGAAGAAGTAGCGGATCTGTGATAAAGCAGATAATTATTGTAAATTCTGTGCTTTTTTTCTTAGGTATAAAATTAAAAGCACTGTTAGATTTTCTGTCATCGTCTTGAGCTTTAAAAATATTAATTTAGCTGAAAGTTGAATGCGTAATACCCAGACATCCTTCAAGGTAGAACGTGACTCTAAGATTTCATCTTTCTATGTTCCATAAACAGTTAAAGTTTGCCCAAGGAATCTACAGAACCATTTGATTGCAATGAGTTGGTCATGGTACCCCTGGCCACCTATGAACATGTACAGTATGCAAAGCCATGTCGCTCATACAAACTGCTCATAGAGGTGACCCACAAATATTAACGCACTTCCGTACATGAATGCATTTTTAAAGAAGTTTCTTATTCAGCGCTTCATCCCCAGAAGGTATGGATGTTAATTATTCAATCTTAAGAGACCATTTAAAATGCTGCATTGGTTCAAGTACATTTTATCATTCATTCGTGCCAACTCATTTTTAATAATATGCGACTGAACTATATATGTTAAACCCACCAGTGAAAAATGTCTACAAGCATGTAAAAGTAACAATTATGATTGATCATTGTCACTCAAATCCCACCCAAGAGATTTTGCCTGTGGATTTTGTTCGGGAAAGTACTGATTAAAAAAATGCAGTGCTTAATGCACATCGATGTACATGTAAGGGTAAAAAACAAACTTAATTACAAATTAAATCTGTTTTTTTTAGTTTAAAAAGTAGATTTAAGATCGGCTGCGTATTAGAAAGATCTATTAAGCCTGGTCACCATAGCAACTTCATATAAACAGTAACCACTACTCACATTGGTTACCATCGAGCCCATATGGACCACAGGGCACAATGCAAACACAGTCTGCAAAGCAGACATCTCAAACAGCGGAGAGTTGTTTGTATTTTGACATGGGGTTGGAACGTGTCAGACTTCAGTCAGACTTTGGGACGCACAGTAACAATTATGATTGATCAATGTATAGTTATGAATCTGAGTCTGAGTCGGTATTCCACAACATTTTCTTGTGTCTCTTTTAAGGACTTTTTTGGAGATTCAAGTATGTGGATTATTTGCAACAAGAAAGTGGATAAGTCCCTTGAGTTGGTCCCAATAATATGTGAAATTTCAGCCCCTGGCTCATTTTACAGTGCCGGTAGATTTTTTTCTGCAGGACTTTAGGAAAGGCATTTAGAATAGTGCCTATCATGCATCTTTGAGGGTAAAAACCAAATTATTATAAAAATGGAACATGTTCTATATTCACCATATAAAAGGAAGTACAGATACATGTACGTATGTTAAAGGCAGTGTACACTGTTGGTAATTGTCAAAGACTAGCCTTCACAGTTGGTGTATCTCAACATATGCATAAAATAACTAACCTGTGGAAATTTGAGCTCAATCGGTCATCAAAGTTGCCATATAATGATGAAAGAAGAAAACACCCTTGTCGCACGAAGTTATGTGCGTTTAGATGGTTAATTTCGAGACCTCAAGTTCTAAATCTGAGGTCTTGAAATCAAATTCGTGGAAAATTACTTCTTTCTCAGTCCGTGCGCACGGGTCAGAAAAACCTTTCATTTCATTTGTTACGTATTCATGACCGTCGCGGCTATGAATATATGATGAGCTCTGAGGACACATTTTAAAAAATCCAATTCGGGAATATTATATACTGTAACAGACAAAAACTCTTGTAACACGGAGCAAAAGGGTTTTATTGTACCTACAAAAATTATTTCATAATTTTATATATCAAAAAATAAGAAATATGAGACAAAAAACGTTACCCTCTTTGTGTTTGTGCAGAAATAAGGGTCTCCAAAAACGTAATTTTTTTAAATATTTAACGAAGTTGTGCAGAAGAATTTTACAGATGGACTGTTAGGTAAACTATTAATGTAGTCTTTTGCTGTAGTCGTTATTTCTAAGGTCACTCGAAACAGTCAAGTTCACCAAAAGAATCCGTCTTCGTCAGCGTGACCGTTCAGAATCGAGAAGTCCGCCATGTCTGGCTTGTAAAATGAGAGCCCACACGTGATTGGTCAAAACATGGACAATGCTCACTGTCCTATGTAACCAATCAGCTGCTGTGTAAGGAAACGCTAGGCATTTGCGTTTCCGTACATAGCAGTCATGTCTGGTTCCCTACTTCAAACGTCACACTGATTAATGCGGTGTTGGGTAAACATTGAGGTGCCAGGCTTTTCAAATGGTTGTGAATTTGTCTAAAAGGGATTCGTTTAAAGTAGGTCTGCCGTACAATGGCTAAGCCCATTACAATTATATTTTGAAGTGTTTTATTATGCCATTCCTCCGAAAATAGTTGCGAGATAATAATGAAAGAAAAAAAACACCCTTGTCACACGAAGTTGTGTGCGTTTAGATGGTTGATTTCGAGACCTTAAGTTCTAAATCTGAGGTCTCAAAATCAAATTCTTCTCAAAAACTATGGCACTTCAGAGGGAGCCAATTCTCACAATGTTTTATACCATCAACCTCTCCCCATTACTCGTCACCAAGAAAGGTTTTTTGCTAATAATTATTTTGAATAATTACCAATAGTGTCCACTGCCTTTAATACTGTAAATGTTTAAGAGGCTACTATGGGTTGTTTTTTTGTTAGAGTTTCAACGGCACATGTCGTAAATAATTTTTTCAAAGTCAGTCCACTTTAATTTGACTTTCATACTTCATACTTGACCAACCACCACTAATCCTTTCCCTTTCTTCATAAACAGCTTATTCCTGTGCCTTAGTCAGAGAAATTCTGCTTCATGGCAGAATCTTCATCTCCCAGAACTGGATTTGTTTCCATTCTCACATCTTCACGTTTGTAACGCAGGTAATTTGAGCTCCTCATCACAACTCCAGACTACACTGGGGGGCAGTGGGGATCCTACACAATTCATTTTGGTTGATTTTAGAGGATTGAAGTCTATGTTATAAACTTTATTCCTTTAATACTGTAATTCTGTCTTAAGCTTTGTCATTGGTCAAAGAATCACTTGAACTGAGAGATAACAGCCGATTTGTCACCTAACCACAAACAAACATATTTTTCAGTACGTCATTATGTCTACATGAACATTACATTCGTACATGTATATTGAGCAGGTGTTCATGTTTAATTCAAACCAATGTACATGTAGCAATAACTAAATTATAAAATGGGAATCATGTTGGATTCTTTTTGTGTTATAAGTAGGTCAAGATGGCTGAAGTATAACAAGAATCTATCATGGCATGCACAGACTTTCTTGGTATACGTTGTATAGTCTCACTGTTTCTTTAATTTAACGGTTACATGTAGATCCGTGATTGGTACTGACAGGAAAATCTGAGGATTAATTTTAAATCTAAATACTTGCTTTTGTAAAACTCGATGCCTACCAATTGTTTTGACAAATGTTTCCAAAGAGGTGAAAAACTGCACCCAGATTTGACACTGATGGGGCTACACTGTATAAGGAACACTTTATAATAATATTAATGTGGGAGAAAAATTGTTTCTTCCATTATAAATTTACATAAAAATACTGACCAAGCTCTTGAAAACTTGATCACCTTAAATTGGATAATGTTTGAACAAGTTGATTGTTGTTGTGTTTTTATTAAAAGATAGGGGACTATTATACTCTTTTAAAAACCAAAGATGTACCACATCACGTCTGGACTAATTCCATTAATCCAGGAACTTTTATACATCAACTATTTTTCGTTTTGTTTTTCAGGTGACGATAGAAATAAGTTCTGTCACGAATATAAGCAAGGAGAGGACGGCGTTTGTGATTCCTAATGCCATCGGAATCCGCACCGATAATGGAAAGGTATCAACTCAGACTAATAATCTACACTATTTAGAAAATATTGTTGTTGACTCTTGCTGAGCAAATGTCAAATTATTAAGGGTTGTTTGAGTGTACATGTTTTGATTTAGTCCAAACATGCCCAAAGACTGACAGATTGGCATCAAATTAAGATTTGTTTTGGTGTTCATGTTTGAGCTCAATCTATTTGCTCATTGTCTTTCATTTTTGCTTATTGTTAGTATTTCTTATCTCATTTGCTACGCCCCATCTATGCCTCAGTAACTTGTGTCTGGAAATCCTATTAGGCTTTATAGGTACTGCGCAAGATTGAAGAAAAAAAATTAACATGAAGGTGGTGATGGTGACAAAATTTCACTTGAAGTATTTTTTCTTGAAATAATATAGTTTTTGATAATTCAAAAACACAATTATTTGTTGTCTCTCGAGTCCAAACAGGGTGTTTTTCACTAATTTCTTATGTCTCTGATGAGAGTTCCAGCTTAAATTTCTCAGGTTTCTTTTTCAAGTATACACTGTATATGTACGTGTATGTTGAGTCACATACATAGTGTTAAAGGCAGTGGACACTATTGGTAATTAGTCAAAATGATTATTAGCATAAAAATAAATAATAATAATAGTAAACCTTATTTGGTGACGAGTAATGGGGAGCGGTTGATGGTAAAACATTGTGAGAAGCGGCTCCCTCTGAAGCGACATAGTTTTTGAGAAAGAAGTAATTTTTCCACGAATTTGATTTTGAGACCTCAGATTTAGAATTTGAGGTCTCGAAATCAACCATCTAAACACACACAACTTCGTGTGACAAGGGTGTTTTTTCTTTCATTATTATCTCGCAACTTCGTCGACCGTTTGAGCTCAAATTTGTACAGGTTTGTCATGTTTGTTATTGTATGCATATGTTGAGATACACCAAGTGAGAAGGCTCAGTCTTTGACAATTGCCAATAGTGTCAAGTGTCTTTAAGTGCAGATACTGGTCTTTGAAAGTTGCCAGCATTGTCTGTGTGCTTAAACTTGTAGATAAGATGGAAAATAATTTGTGAAACCCTGATGACATCATTATATTAAGGTATTGAGTTACACTTGTACAGAGTTTGATATCCCAAACAATCATATTCATTTCAAATACACAATCATTACACTATTTTAAAATGAATGGGATTACACAATATGAAGAGAAAATAAATCAAATGTTCAGACAACATTGAAAGAAACTTTACCTTGGATGTATTCAAAATAAATGACAATTTACTCTTAGATTTTTACATTAATGTTCTAGATGAGTTATCTTGCGAATTCAACAAAAACTTCCTTGACATACATTTTTAAACTGTGGTCAGAAATTGGAAGAATTTGCAGTAAACAAGATTCAAATCTCTTCTTTTGAAGTTTTAGTTTAAAGATGCTATGTCAGATTTTTGGCCCCAAACATTAAAAAAAAGTTTAACTTTTACTTTTAATAGTCAGGAACCATGACTCAAATGTAAAACGTTTCTTATAAAACACAAAAGAATAATTGGTCATGTGATATATTGTCGGGATCCCGACAAAAACTAATTTTGAGCACTTTATTTCATTGCTACTAATAATTGGCGGAATTTTTCGAGCAATGGCTCAAATGAAAGCTTGTAACTTTCTCGACCCCATCAAAATACCTATTGAATTTTAAATCAAAATTTGTGGGTCAAATCGGCCAAAAATCTGACATAGCATCTTTAAAGAGGCAAATAATTTGATATTTCATTGCTGAAATTATCATTGACCTGCCCCTTCTTGAGACATGAATTAAGAATCAAAATTATGAATGTTGTCTTATTAGTCTTTGAATCATGACCAGATGACTCATAAATCCAAACACTTTGGTATCATGTGTCATTTCCAATGCCAAAGTACCTATAGTGTGTGCATGGTTGATAAATCAGCTAGTCACAAAACATGTTCTACTGTACTCTGTTTTGCTATATAATTTGTCAATCATAAAAGTATTTGTTAATATACATTTTCAAACAGTGAGATTTCAATTTGATATTTTAAATACAGACTGATTTTAAAATCATATTCATAAATACCTCAGACAGTTTTTTGTATTCCTATTGGTCGAGAGCAACGGCTGAAACAGTTGTGCCACATCAGGCGATACGCGCGACGCGCACAGCATTCCCTTATAAGGAGTTGTTTACCCGAGGGCGGCGGAGGGCTTTACCATTTCATAGCTGGAGGGGTGTTGTGTTGAAAGAAATCATTGAACAATCAAAATTGTTGCGTTTATTTTACTTTTTGACCGAAAAGGTATTCATGAATGGGAATCAAAGTGTGTTGAATCGGTAAAATTATCAAGAACCAGGCCTCGTTGGGATTAAACCACTAGTTGAAAACCTCTTCACCACACATTGATTCCCTTGTTATATCCTTTCTCCCTTTAGTAGATTGAGTATTTGAGTGGGTATTTTGTTTAAGCGGAAATTCTTCAAACATGTTAAAGGTTTGATATAGCGATCTTCATAAGCCAGTCCTTTAACCTCATAGAAAGCCATCTCACTGAGTATGACCATCGCAGACTAACACAATGCCTCATTAATTGTGTACTTTCCCCTAAAAGCCATCAATTTTACAGTAATACCACATCCTGTACTGTCATTATCGGTATGCTTTTCCAATAGTACTTTCCTAATTTATTTAGACTGGCTGTAATTCCTTCAAGGGAAACTGGGGGGGGGGGGGGGTAGTTGCTGATGAGTCAAGAGAAAAAGTCCAAGGATTGTTATAGAGTAGATGAACAGTCGCGGATAAAGGATGCGCTTTTTTAGTAATGATTGTAATGAATTCCTATAATCAGACAGCTCAAACCATTATTGGATTAATGGCCAACTCCATCTTGCCCTGGCAGTTAATTACTTGTTATTCTAATCAGCTGTACTTATAGCTCACCAGTTTAGAAATGTTTATGTCTGGGAATTTATTCTTCAGTGCAAATTTATTGTCAACACCAGCAGTCAACTTACTGTACAATGTATACTGCGTTAACGTTCAAAAAGACATTCACCAACAGCATGCAAGCATAATAAATCTGCTCCATCTTCCTGTGTGTTGAAATTATAGTGAGCTCTCTTCAAACAAAAGTCTGGCACCATCTAGTATTGTAATCCTCTCCCTGCCTGCGTTTGATATCATTCATTGTGTCACAGTGTGATGTACTTTATAGTCCAGGTGAACAACAAATTTGGTGATTTATTTTTATTTCTTTGAAAGCACAAACTTGGCACACAGTGTTAGTTATGAATCATAAACAATCCTAATTAAAAACTAAGTAATAATACTTGGATGGAGATAAATGGACCTCTGAAAAATAACATAAGTTATAATTCAAATGTACTAAAAGAATGATATGTTTTGATCACTTGCAGTTTGTATTTGGTTCGTTATTATCAAGGCAATCTACCTATATTCAGCTGCTGAAAGTCTGGAAAAGTGCCATCATATCTACCGATCAAGAAGAGGTATGTTAATAACAAGACATCTTGTAGATGAGTTGAATGAATTGTTTTTCTCATTATACTTACATGTAAGTTATCTTATGTCACAGGTTTTCAATGACTAATTTTGTTGTGTCTGTTTTTCTTTGTGTTGTGTTTTGTTTTTGTTGTGTTTTTGTTTTGTTTTTGGTTTTACTGCGCCTTGAACACCCAGCAGGGTGGATATGTGCGCATTACAAGTCTTATTATTATTATTATTATTATTATTATTAGTATAATGAGAAACATGTAGATCTTATTGCAAATACTCTTTCTGTGTGCATTAGGCGTGGAATGAGGTGCATGCTGGTCTAGCTAGCGATCAAGTTTATGTATACATACATGTTAGGGCTGTTTATTTGTATACATCCCAATGTACATACAAAATATAAATGCCTACAAGTACAGTCCTGAGGTAACTAGGAATAATTTGTCCCCTACTTGTCCATGATAAGTTAATTGTAAAACCAAAAAAATCTTGAGTTTAAAAAAAAGTTATGCTTTTGTAAATTTACCTACTTTTATCCCTCTGTCAGTCTGTAAAAATAGCGCAAAGTTTTTACAACCCTACATTGCCAACAATGTACACAAATACTTTTGTTATGAAGTCAGTTATTACACTGCTGAAACAGATTGTAGAATTTCAGAAACCTACTTTTGAGTCTGTTTGCAGTTTCTGCTGTAACCCTTTGTTCGCACAGTAAAGCCATATATTAATACTTACATGTATATTTACCTACTAATCAGCTGAATAAACCATAAAGGGAAAAGCTAACAAGGAGTTTTTGCAAACTAACCACTTTGGAGTTTCAGTATCCCTAATGTAGTTTGTATGATTTGAGACCTGTCAAAATGCACTACTACATGTATATGTATACACACAATATATAAACAAACAACAACTTGAAATGCTCATAGAATACAAATGTTGGATTGCTTTTTGTAGAAAGCAATGCAACGTATTCATTTAAGTTTAATTATATGCATGAGTGCTTGATTGGAACGGTTTTGATGAGATGTCACGTATGAGTGATTTCTCATCAATACAAGTCATTTTTCAAAGTTTCACTGACCTGGGACTATTCCGACGCTGATGATTAAAGGTCGTTACCCAAACGAGGAACGGGGACAACTGGGTGCCGAAACATCGTTTTCTGAAAACGTGCAAGCGGGGGAGGGGGATTACAGGTACCCATTAGTGCTCGTTAAAACTTGCTCTCGCTCGATTCGCCTACTTTAAGTACCTTTTATCATCTCTGTAGATAGGATGTTATTGTTCAAATCCAATAATGCAGTTGAATGTAATGTTTGCAATAATGCCATTAAAATTCTCTTTTTTACCACTGGCTACCAGTTGAATCACTCTCTCTATTTAAGATCCTCCTATTTGTGTTTCCCTGCCTCAATGCCTCGGCCCCTTCATATCTCATTGACTTATTGTCAATCAAAGAACCTGTCAGAAATCTGCGTTCCTGTTCCCAAACTTCAATTTTTCACATACAAAGAACACAGTTGGGGGATTGTTCCTTTTCTATCGCAGCACCAAGGATGTGGAATCATCTTCCTCAGAACATCAGGCAATGTTCTTCATTAGCAAATTTCAAAACTTTGCTTAAATCCCATCTTTTTTTCAAAAGCCTACTGTGCGGCGCTATGAGCAACGACTGTTGGATTAGCACCTTGTAAATTAATGATTGATTGATTGATTGATTGATTGATTGAATGGCGAGTCTATAAGCATGATAAAGAATATGTAGTGTCCAAGCTCAATGTTTAAATCAGTTTGATGTTAAAGCCTTCGGACACTTTCGGTAAACAGTATTGTCCAAGGCCCACACTTCGTGTATCACAACTTCTATATCAAATAACAAACCTGTGAAAATTTAGGCTCAATCAGTCATCACAGTCGGGAGAAAATAACTGGAAAACCCACCGTTGTATCAGCACGTTTCGCCGTGTCATGAGAATTGATATTGCTTTACTGTTTTCTCAAAAAGTAAAGCATTTCATGGAATAATATTTCAAGAGAAATCTTTCACCACTACCTTCTGTAAACACTGTAAGTTATTAGTAAATCTGTGAACTTTTTTGTTGTTCCTGTACCAAAATGGCTTTAACATTGTCTGAAGAAATAGGAACATGAACAGAGCGTACTGATTGAAATGTTGAGGTGTAATAGTTGTTGTTTTTGCTTTTGTTGTTGTTTGTCAGATGTATAATGTTTATTGTATTTAAACTCCTGCCATTTAAACCATTCAAATCCTATACTTTATGCATGTGTTGGTACAGATTCATTAGAACCTGCAGGCCTGGAACATGAAGAATGTGGCTCATAGGCTTAGCTATGAAATCATGGTCTTTTAACTTCACCATGACATTTTTGGAGGCCTTGAATTACCAGCTTATTTTGCTACCAGATTTTTCCTTCATACATGTATTGCACCATTGCTTTAATTCACTTGCTGCCATCATTCAAGAACTAATGGAATAATTGGCTTAAAACAAGAGGCTTACCTTGGAAATACAGGGCAATTTCTACATGCAGGTTACAGCGAATTACATGTTCATAGATCACATACATGTAGGGATTAGAAGTTGGACTTAGCAAATCTAGACATATCAACATTTATATGAATGTTCAAGATGAAGAAAGGGAAATGTGGGCAGTCAATAAGTTGCATTACTCCTCTCTCTCATCCATCAATGTGTTTACCCTCCACTTCATGCAATCACCATCACATTTTATGCTGTTACTTAAATTGAGATAGAAACAGCCAACATGTCAAAGGAGAGCAAGGCTTAGGATGTAGAGAGGTTACTACTGGGGTTATTATGGAAAGATAACATGATAACAATACTAGCACCAGAAACAGCCAACATGTCAAAGGAGAGCAAGGCTTAGATTTAGAGAGGTTGCTACTGGGGTTATTATGGAAAGATAACATGATAACAATACTAGCACCAGAAACAGCCAACATGTCAAAGGAGAGCAAGGCTTAGATTTAGAGAGGTTGCTACTGAGGTTATTATGGAAAGATAACATGATAACAATACTAGCACCAGAAACAGCCAACATGTCAAAGGAGAGCAAGGCTTAGATGTAGAGAGGTTATTACTGGGGTTATTATGGAAAGATAACTTGATAACAATACTAGCACCAGAAACAGCCAACATGTCAAAGGAGAGCAAGGCTTAGGATGTAGAGAGGTTACTACTGGGGTTATTATGGAAAGATAACATGATAACAATACTAGCACCAGAAACAGCCAACATGTCAAAGGAGAGCAAGGCTTAGGATGTAGAGAGGTTACTACTGGGGTTATTATGGAAAGATAACATGATAACAATACTAGCACCATTCATGCATAGATTGAAGCTTTAATGCCGATACTGAATCCTGTATCTTAATTACAAAGATTCGATATCAAAACAAACACTATCCGCATGGATTCCAATTTTTTAAACGTAAAATATAGTGGGGTTATTAAAATCAGACTGATATAGTTGAATTAAAATTGTTTTTGATACAAAGGTTACATGGTGAGTGTAGCTTTGAGCCTACCTACCCTGGACATTGTCTTGTCAAAGTCTTATCTTTGCCCAAACCAGCCTAATCTTGTTACACCCACTTAGATGCACCCTCCCTCTGAGATACAATTTCCTGTCTCAGTAAAATCCGGAGTAAATTGTTTTGTTTTTTGTTTTTTTGACAGTGGTCATGAAACAAGTACCTAGTTTTCAAGGAGGTTCTGTGCGGATGTGAAGAAATATGAGGGAGCTTCAATTTAGCTATCTGACCCTGACAGATTTGTAGGATATGGATAATGACATGTATGCCTAAAGTTAATGCAGTAAGATAGTGGAATAGATTACTCTTTTGTATGGCGTTATTGGGTTGGGCGGAGCAGGCTAATGACTCAATAATTTCAGGTATTTACAGCCCTGGGACATCTTCAGACAATTTCCATTCTTCAAGTATGTGTAGATTTCATATTATTTTTGCCGATGTTGTGAGAGATCAGCAACATTTTCAGAGCACTTCATGGTTCAGCCACTCCTACATTACCTCCTGCCAGAGCATGGTTCAGTACAAGCATGCCAGGCCGGGTCTGAGGTCATCAGGCAGCATGCTGTTTGCCCCGGACTCGCCTTGTCACTTATAGTGGTAGGGCCTTTTTTGAACATTGCCCCCATCTCTGGAACTCACTGCCCAAATATCTTAGAGACACACTTGATAATTCTCACTTCCAACAATCTCTTAAAACTTATCTTTTCAGATTTGCCTTTGAATACATCTGAGATTTTTTTGATTGACCCAGAACGGGGCATTTAAGAGTTTAACTGAGAAATGCGCCCTACAACTGCAATTTTTGTTATTACCATTATTAAACCATTATTAGCTACAGCAGTAGTCTTCTACGTTGATAAAGTGCAGCGGATAAGCAAACAAATTGTGCACTTTTTGAGAAAAGCATAGTTAGTTTTTACCATAAGGTTTATTTTCAGATTTGGAGGGAAGTCAGGTTTGACTTCTAACTTTTTGTCGTGATCTACATGTATCACCTAAAAGTGGGCACAATTTCAACTGAATTGCTGTATTGTTACATGAGAAGCATTAGCGTTTAACCCAGCTTGTGATAGATGTGTCATGCATCATAAATTGCATCTAAATGTAAGACCAAGACTGAATGGCCAAGACCTTTTGTAGACCTTCACCGTATAGGTTTGTAACACAAAGTAATCTCTGTGATTGGTTTAATGTTGCAGGAGGTTTCATGTTCAAGTCAAGAGTCAAGTGAAACAATAGAAAGTGATGTCCAATCAGCCAACCTGTTAGTTGAGGTAAGTTAATAATCACTCCTGATCATAGAAAAGAACCTCGTTTGTGTTTTCACCATCAATGATGTGGTGGCTTCATAAATAGGTCAGAAATGGAGTCATTTACAAACCAGTAGCCGTACAATGTGTACAGGGTTGTGTCTGTGTTCATGTACATAATGTATGGGGTGGGCTAGAGGGAGGGGATGTACCACTTTGTTTTGTTTATATCCCAGAAATAAATCATAGAATCAAACTGAGCCTGATGGCAAGCTTGTCGGGCTACAGTTTTGTCAGGAAATGTGGAACTCTTGTTTTGCTTCTGAATATTCATAGCACAAAAGCTGCCAACGTGTTTCTGTAGTTTTGTCATACTCTGCATGCAATATAGTATTTCATTTCCTGAAGTTTCTCTCCCAATGTACATTTACATGTACAAGAAAGGCAGGCAGCAAATCTTCTTCCATAAAATTTAGGATACAGAGTTTGTCATTTGGTAATACCATGGACAGAGGAATCATACCCCATCCCCCACCTCAATTTACATTTTTGTTTATTTTTTTGTCCATGTTCATGTATCTTTTCGTCTTGTCATTATTCATTCTGCAGTTCCAGTACTAGGTCATGCAGGTGGATCATAGTGCTTAATGTGACCAATTTCCTGTCTTAAATTTACATATATTTACTAAGGCTGGGCATCCCCTAGCATCTTTAATATATTTCATATCAAGAGCTATATTTGACTGATAAGTGACTAAATTAAACCAGACTGAATACCTCTGATTTCATTTGCAAAGAGCGTACCATCAATCAACCAACAATTAGGGACATATCTCAGGCCAGGGGTTTTATTTAATGAAGGACTCCGGCAATTTCATTTAAGTAAAAGCTCTGGGAACAAGCTGACAAGTGAAAAAAAAAACAAAAAAACACAAGACATTGTTTTGTTTAACATGTGACTAGGCCTACTGGTGACCATTTTCTGGTTAGCGAATAAATTTGTTTACTCTGTTTTACAAATTTTTACCTCAGTGATAATGCACAAAATTACTTATGCTGGAGAGATGAATCTTTTTTAATACATAGTAGGGTCATCTGTTTTCTCATGTCTTGTACATGTAGTATCATTTCCTTCAACGTACAAAAGACTTAGGAACATTGCATTTTTATAACGTGTTTGAGAAAGTAGTGAATATGGAGATTTTGTGCCCGCTCAAGTTCCAGTAGGTTGATTTGCCTTTTTTCAGCTTAACAGAAATGTACATGTCTGAAGAAATTTGCTCTGGCCTTAGAAAAGGGCGTCAACCTACATGTACACTGTTTATTCAGCTTGAAAAGTAAAGTAAAACAAACAAAAAAATAAGGAATTTGCGGTAATCAGCCACTGTACAAAACTGTGCTTTTTTCTGATGAGTTTGTCAAGCAGGTTGGAATGGTGGTTTGTCTATAACTATTGCACCTTGTAAACATGTCTTGTTTTTAAATGTGGCTAAAAAATATTATAACTCAGAAAGAAAAAAGAAAAAATCCTGACCTATCGACCCTAGTTTGAAATTGCATAATAGTAGCAAAATTGTTTGCTTTTTTGTACTTGAATAAATAAAGATAATTACAAATATATTTTTCTTTGTCAGGGTGAGACACTCTCATGGACTGAGCAAAGAGTACCAAGTGATGAGGAATGTTCTGTTGAGGATGGGTGTACATCAACAAGAGATATTTATGGTAAGGTATTAACAGTTAAAGGCACTGGACACTATTGGTAATTACTCAAAATAATTATCACCATAAAACCTAACTTGGGACAAGTAATGGAGAGCTCTTGAAAGTATAACACATTGTGAGAAACAACTCCCTCTGAAGTAAAGTAGTTTTCAAGAAAAAAAGCAATTTCTCACTAAAATATTCAAATTAGATTTTCGTACCTGAGAATCAGATTTTGAGGTCTTGAGCATCTGAAAGCAAAAAACTTGTGCAACAAGTGCGTTTTTTTCCCATTATTTTCTCGCAACTTCGAAGATCAATTGAGCTAAAATGTTCACAGGTTTTGTTATTTGATGCAATGTTGAGACAAACCAATAGAGACTACTGGTCTTTGACAATTACCAAAAGTGTCCAGTGTGTTCAAAAACAGAGCCTTCCAAGAAGGGTTTTTGAGTGAGCACTGATGCAGTTATCTACTAGTTAATGGTCCCAGTCCTGGCTGAAGTTAAATTTCATTGTTATCTTATTTGATTATACTCCATAGAAGACGATACGAGTAACCTTCAATCCATCCACTCCCCACCAGGGTCATCTTCAGTAATGGACTCTTCTAGCCAAATGTCTATCCATGACATATGCAACCACTTATATAAATGTAAGTAACAACAACTGCAAATATAATATAGAAAGGTTTGCGTAACACCATGTAATGACTATCTCTAATGAGTTGGGGTGGTTCTGAAAAGAACCATTGGTTTCAACTCTTGACCTTTCTATATCGTATTTCCACCATGCAAAGTTTCAAATCCTACTTAACTGCAAATATAAGACACCAGGTAGTAGCAGACATATTGTTCACACAACTTTCTAGAATAATTATTTAGTTAAATTGAAAAGTTTGCTGTGACTTGATTTTAATACTATTGTGAATGATTAATGTTGCAAATCCTCATCTGAAATTTTAAAAGCACTTGTTTTTGATCCATTTTTGTTTGTTTGTTCAGAAATCAGTACAAACTTCACTATTTCTGCTTTCTTCCCACTTCTTAATTGTAAAGAATAACATTCCAGATGCATGTACATGCATTGTGTCTGATGCCTCTACCCACAGCTCCAAGGTAGAAAGAGTAGTGACTGCATTATTGGTTTCATTATAAGGCTTGCTAAACAATTGTTACCTCCCCCTTCCTGCTTAGATCACCAGATCAGTGAAGAGTCTGGGTTCGCGTTCCAAACCCCCCCCCCCCCCCCCTTCCAAACAAATCTTAGCACTGTAATATTTGCTTTTTTGATATTACTGGCTGCTAGTTCCTTGGGAAAAATCAAATACTTGCGATCTTGGCTGTGCTCCGTGGTCATAATGGGTCGATGTGGCTGGCAGCCAAAGGCGCCCTTGCATGCCTGCTTCTCAAACACGTTGTAGCCGCGTCCTTCGCAATTCAGCTCTAAGCTGCGAGTAAGGATGATTAGCCCCCCAAATTATTATTATTATTATTATTATTATAGTATGCAATCAGGAGACACACATTTATAAGAGCTTATGAATCAGCTGTTGAATGATATTTCGAGTTGTGTTCTTAATCCTAGTGGTGTTTGCAATGAGTGTATTCAAGTCTCTGGAAAGGCTTCTGAAGATCATCAAAGCCATGACCCCAGCTCAGTTTTTTCTCCTTCTAACTGCTTGCTTGTAAGTAGAAACATCTCATGCTCTAACATTACCTTCAAATGAACGGGAGACTTTGAAATGCTAGGTGGCAACAGACTTGCCAGGTAAATTTCCATTGTTTTAGTAATTCTGAGCATGCGCACACATTACTGAGAACAATGGATTTTACCTGGTAAGTCTGCTGCCACCAAGCGTCCAAAAGTCTCCCATTGTATAAATTATTGAATAAATTAATTGAGCTTCCTAGTTGAAAATGTTGCTTTACAAACTTATTTGCTGTGTAAAGAGAAGGAACTCTTCTGGTCAGTCGCATGCCCAAGGGGGAATCGATGTGCACTTGTTTTACCAAAATATGCCAGTCAGTATGTGATTGTGTTTTATAACACACCTCGGTTGTAAATGTAAAAAAAGAAAAGAACTTTGGAAAAGAAAGGAAGTTTTTTAGCTGCTGTTCATGGTTCAAGTCAACAGAGGGCGCTGAAACCAGTCACTATTTTAAAAGACTAGTGCCCGATCGGGGACTTCTGCGCAAAACACGCGTGTGCGCAATCACTAGACTACGTGACTATGTTCACCCCACGTGATACATTCTTGTGAATTTTTTTTTTAATGACTACAAAGCTACAAATTCATTTGCTAACAGCCATTTTGTTATCATTTGTTATCCTAGAATTATTTGTTTGACTATTTCTGCAATGATTCTCACGTACCGTATCGCCAGACTGCAGCCTCAGCTTGAGAACAAGCATCCCTCTCTGCAGTACACACAGACACTCAGCGAGTAAGTAAACATTAACATACTCCACAACTGATAGATGGAAACATGAAGTTTGAACATTGCCCAATGTCCCTAACACGTAACAAGGAGACAGACACTAGTAGGGAGGGCTTTAAAGAGCCAATCTCATAAAGATCCTTGAACTGAAAAGCGAAGACAGACTGATCAAATAGTGTTCAAGGAAGAATTATAATCTTTGAACATATAGGTATTACATGTAATGGAAGAACTGTTATCATAGACATGGTCCTAGTACTCTACAGTATGTGTGATCATACAGTGTACATGTTTTATACTAAAAATCTTAATTGGTCATTTAATCAATAATAACAATAGAAATATTAATTGTTTTTTATGTAGACATTTTCACACCCGAAGGGCTTCTCAAAGCGCTTCCAACATTATTACCCCTGGTCACTGGGCCATTTGATTCATTCTTAAAGCCATCTCACCCCCTGGGAAATATACAGCCTGTGCAATGTGCTATTAAGCCAAATAAGTCAATCACAAAAACCATCTCTTCCCTCACAGGTACCCATTTACATGTACCGCTGGGTGGGGAGAAGCACGCGGCTTTGTGTAACTGTCACATGTTATGTAATTGATGTCATGTTTTGCTTTATGTATGTAACAACGATGTCACAAGTTTATATAACTGTCACAACAGGCTTAATGTAACTGATGTCATGTTTGCTTGTTTTAACTGACGTCACAAGCGGCTTGATGTGATGTAGTTGATGTCACATATTTTGTTTGTGACTGATGCCTCATGGGGGTTTATTTCTTGTTTAGGTGGAGTAGTTTATGGTGGTCTCAACAAGCTGCTCATAGTCAACAGATTTCACAAATGTGGACCTCAATCGCTGATAATCTCAGGATGCTTGCAAAGGTCAGCATAAATATCATGTCTGTTACTTTAAGAAAATAGTCACAAATAGTAGATGTGATTTGATCGCATGGTGGATTATCAAAACTTGTCTCACAAGAGATTAACAAGGCATGAACTAAGGAGGACCGGTTTATTACAGAACTAAAATCCACATGTACTCTGAAAGTAGACAAACAGCCAAAGTAATAGCCAATTTCTTTTTATGAACAGGTCAAGGCGAGTTGTTATTCGAACTTAATTGTATTCTATGAAAAAAGGATAATATCACATGGTGTTACTGCAAGCCAAAATCTGTAGGGAAATTCTGCTCTCTGATAAACATGAAAAAAATTAAAGGAACACGTTGCCTTGGATTGGTCGAGTTGGTCTTTGAAAAGCGTTTGTAACCGTTTGTTATAAAATGCATATGATTAGAAAGATATTTTAAAAGTAGAATATAATGATCCACACAAGTATCACTCGAAATTGCGTGGTTTTCCTCTTACCTCGTCGCCAAACACGGTCGGCATTGACCGTTTTAGTTCGCAAAGTAAAAGGAAAACCACGCAATTTAGAGGCAAATATGTGTGGATCATTGTATCATTGTAAACATCTTTCCAACCATATGCACTTTATAACAAGCGGTTACAAACGCTTTTTATAGACCAACTCGTCTGATCCAAGGCAACGTGTTCCTTTAATAAACCACGCGGGACCTTCCTCACTTTAACAGTCTAACTGAATCAAACATGCTGTTGGATTTTGAATGGCTATGGTGCTTAATTACTGCTTCTTGCCTATGGTAGAACAAATCTGAGATTTTGTGATGTTTCATTTTTCCTTCAGGTACATCAGTCTCTACAGATACTGCAAGGGGAAATACAACCAACGCTAAATCATCATAATACAGCTTCTGAGACAGATGATCAACGTGTCAGGTAATCAGTTTAGAACTCATCCAGAAGATGTACCTGAACATTCCACAATGAGCTCCACCGCCCTCTATCAGCAATAGGTGATTGTCAGACACCGTTGTAGTTCATAGGATTGAAAACGTTGGATAATGAGAACAATAAGCTTGAAACTAAGGTTGGCAGTTACATCGGGTTTAAATTTGAGTCGTAGAGGTTATGAAATAACAAAAAAATCTGGTGTAAACAGATCTTGGATCACAAGACAAATAGATATGGAAAGGTTGGTGTAAACAGATCTTGGATCACAAGACAAATAGATATGGAAAGGTTGGTGTAAACAGATCTTGGATCACAAGACAAATAGATGTGGAAAGGTTGGCGGTAACACCATGATCTGACTATCTCTAAAGAGAACCTTTGATTCCAACTCACGGTCGTGAGTTAAAACCACAATACAAAGTTTCAAATTCACCTTTACACTTTAGAGACAGGGATTCCTAACAAACGAGATCAATGCCCAGTAAAAGCTGTTATGCAAACTGTTAAAGCATTTTGATTTAGGGGTTGAACAAAAAACAATTGACTAGAGTGGGATTTGAACCAATGTCCTCTGGGTGAGCGTACCGATGCTCTACCAACTGGATGAGCTGTTCTCTTTGGTTGGGTGTGCCAGTCCGAAGCAATGCAACAGTTAACCTGCCATCACTGTAAAACTGACACCAGATCAAATACAGTACAAAGGAGTTTGGCTGGTAAAACATGTACATGTAATGTATTTCTGCAAGCAGCAGTTCTCAGTGTTGCAATTAAGTGCTTATTATTTTTCAACTCAGAAACCGTATTCAATGACGACCAAAATCTGATTTCTAGGGAATCAAAGGGGACCAACATTTGTATGGCCCCAATGTGTTGTGTAAGGGCAGTTAAAAGTTATTTTCTTGTCAATCAACAGTAAAAAGATCCATCCACTGAAGGAATTAGAAATGATGTCAATATTCATAATGTCATGGTCCATGCCAAGGCCAGGCACTTCTTACCAAAAATCAAAACTGGGTTTGTTTCCACGTTTTCCAATGCCATCATGACATATCCAATGCTCCACCAAGTTCAATATGTTATAGCTAAAAACAACCAGAGTTTATTTATTATTATTATTATTATTATTATTATTATTATTATTATTATTTATTTGGCAATTCACATAAAAATACAAAAATACAAATAATGTATACGTTAAAGGATAAAACTCTTAAAAATATTAAATATATAATAATATACATCTGGATTGGAAAACAGTACAAAGGGGGATACATCAAGATATAAAAAAGGAGGACAGGCGGTAAAAGAGAAGACAAAGTACTACATGACTAAGGACAACAAAAAGACAACAACAATCCAATTTAGTGCTGGTCATAAACTCAATAAGGTAAATTGATAACAAAATGAATGGTCTTGTTAACCACTTCAAATCAATTCTGGTATCAGGTAAACAACAAATTAATAGAAATTGTTAACATTCCAGTTATTTAGTATTTGTTCCAGAAATGAGTATGTGCTGAACACTAATCCACTACTGGAGTGTTGCATTCTACTGGTACCAGCATTGGTTGCCATTGCTGGGATGTCAGTTGGCTCATGTTCTTATGTGCTTTTTATAGTAAGGTATGCCAACACAAAGTTTGTCAAAGAAGCCTGTGGTTAATAAATTATTTTAACAACCGAACACAATGTATGAAAAAGTATCCATCGCAGCTGCTATATACAAACATGTATAGCCATCACATACTAATTGCATAAATTAATTGTTAAACACTAAGTGAAATTGTATTAATTTTAAGTTGAATTAAACAATGCATTGCCACATGTATAGTCAAAAATTATTTATTAACTTATAATTGTAATGTTAATAATAGTAATAATAATAAGAAAAAGAATAAGAATAAGAATAAATAACACGGAAAAGTTTGCAGTAACACCACGTAATGAATATTTGTCTATGAGTTTGGGTGGTTCTGAAAAGAACCGTTGGTTTCAACTCTTTTTTTAGAGCTATCCCAACTCATTGAGCGATGTTTATTACATGGTGTTACCCCAAGCTTATCCATATCATATTCACACCATGCAAAGTTTCAAATCATAATAATGATAACAGTAATAATAACATTTTTTTTATTTTATAAACGAAGGCGTCTCAAAGCTCTTCCAATATTAAACTCAATCAATCACAAGAACGATCTCTGCCCTCGCAGGTACCCATTATCCCATTTATCCTTTGCTTCATTGTGTAAGAAACATGTAACACAAATATTGACTTGTGTGGGTGTGTGTGTGTGGTTGTAAGAATTTTATTATTAACAATTTCGACCAAAAGAAGATACGTAACTTCTATTGTAATGTTTAACTCACCCTGCAATTTTTGAAGACGTTTTCCCCTTTTAAATCGGGCCGCGATAGTATCAATGTCAGAATTACTTTGTACCATGTTAGACTTGGACATTCATTGATTCTTTGGGTGATCTTGCGATCCTCCTTAACACTATTTTCTCTATTGTTGAGAGGAGATTTTTTATGTTGTGGAATCACAAAAGTAAATTTGGTTTCATTTGAAAAGTTGTTAACATACGCAATTACCATCAGTACTTGACCCATCATGTTGGATGTTAAATATTTATTTGTTATGATTAGTGTTTATCTTCCCACTTTAATTAATATGGAGAACACCGTGGAGAATTGTATTTTTACAAACCAATCTGAAATAAATGTAGAAGTTTAGATGCAGCTTGATTTCATGATAGATGTGTATTTGTAAAGAAATCTTATATCCACCCACACGTTTTCGTTTCATTTGGTTGTAAGGTTTTTTTCTGCATGTACAGGGAGTTGTTGTGAATGTGAAATAAGCTAGCTCAGGTGGATAAATGCCTTGCCATGGTAATTACTACGAGGGAGTCAATGGTATTGGGTACAAGGTTTGTTATGGGTGTCTTTCATAATGGTTTGTGGTAGAACAGGTTCTCTTAAAGGGCACTCTTTGGTGTACGGTTTCATGTAGTCATTACAGAGTAATTAGAGGTCTAACAAAGTAGCAGTAAAACATGCACACAGAGGTAATACAAAGATTCTGAAGGAGCAAATTGAAATCTGCATTAATTATGTTGCACTGACTTTCCGATTCATCATTTTTGTGGTTAAAACTTGAGTTAAAACTTGAGTTACAACAGAGCATGTTTTGCAGCGGTCATGACTTTGTGTGTATAACTGATAAGACGAACAAAACAAAACTATTTCGTTTTAATTGATTGATTTCCTTCCGTTTAGAAATATTTATTATTCCAATCAAAATTCTGAAGTTATTTTATATAACCATGAAAAACAGCGTTACAAATTTATGGCATGACTTTTAAAGTATACTGATAATGTGTTTTAGTGGTAATGTTATTCAAATTTTTAACATAAAATTCACTGTGTGTACATTTAAATTCAAAATTTTACTGATATATTAAGGAAATATGTTTGTATGTATATTTATGGCTAAAAGTTTTCTATTGTCTGATTTTATATAAAGTTACTGTGTTCTAGATTTGGTGTATTTTATGTGAAACTTCAGGGACATATTTTAGCTTTGTTCCCATATGTGTAAAAGGCGAGTACATCAAAAATTAATGTTTGTATAAAATCCTAATTGAATGAAGTGTTTACATTGGTAACAGTCTTAAAAGCAGTTGTTTTAGAGAACTATTTTTACTTTGGAGGAATTAGATCCATTTTAACCATGAAATAATAAAATGTGTACTGAAGTTAGAATATATTTTTGCCACTTTAGCTCTGAGCGATATAATTAAATATGTGTGGCCTTGTCCTTTATGATGCGTAGTGTAGTGCAGGCATTTTAAACAGTTTTTAGTGGGTTTGTCTGAGACAGTTTTAAATGGGATTAAATGGTATCAGATTTGTTGTTACAATTTAAACAATTTCCTTCATTTCGTCAATGTAAAAAATTGCACATTTTGTAAGACTTTATGTTTTCAATGAATTACTGAGTTGGGTACGTGATAATGCTAAGCTAGTGTCTTCTTAGATTTAGCAAATTGTGAAGGAGTGATGTGATGTGACTACCTCATTTTTCGTTGTGCTAAACGCTAGATAGTGTCAGTGTCGGCCATAGTTTGCTGTTGTTGAAATTCACATTGCTTTTAAAACAGAAAACACTTATAGACAAAGTTCAGAATCTTGGTTATTTAGGTATACCCCAAATAATGGCTTTTTACATTACTTGCATGTCATTTTGACCATGACTGTGGCTTACCATAGCTGTATGTAAACTCAGTTGGTGTCCGGTTGTAATTTTGTTGTTGACTGGATCGATCTTCAGATCAGTAGGAGACTCCTACTATTTGTTGGTATCGCAGTATGAGCCAAGGATGTAAAAAACTAACACCTTTTGGTTTTCTCACATTCAAATGTATGTAACTTTAAACCTGTAACCTTTAACCGAGTTGGAAAACCGCCCAAAAAAAGATGGGCAATCATTTGGCTCACTCACGCTTTAATAAAAGTAAATCAAAAGTGGTTTCCCATTTTTAACTTGCCGCTCGTGACCGCCATACCGGCTTCTCTTGCTCTATCTGATGTTGCAGTCGTGGCTGATTGGCTGATGCGTGATGGGGCGTGGCTTTGGATCGTAGGTTTATTAAAGTTTGGACCGCACCCTGAAATTTGTGTTACGACATTTCTAAAAATAAGATTTTGCTTAGGCCTACTCGAAATAATTAGAAAGTTGGATTTATCTATTTATGTATTATTAATAATTGCTGACGTGTACATATATTTACCCAGCATTGTTCTATCTTGCTATAAAAAGCAACTCATAATGATGATAATAAGACTAAATCAATGGAATCACGAATTGGATTGTGTTGTTTTTGTTTTTTGTAGGTTATAAGGTTAGATTTGTTTATGAACTCGTTACGTTTAATGCTGTTCTGGCATGAAAACCACGGGCCAAATTCGGTTCAAATGTCCATCGAATTATGGTTGTCTTTTTAAGTGTTGAGACTTTGCCTGTTGAATTGAATAGGGAATTGATAAGGGCCTCATATACCTTCAAACCGAATCCAACACTTGCAATAGCTTGGAGAGTGACAACACTTTGAAAGTGTTGAATCAAACGTGTGTTTGTTAAAACGCATTTTTAAGTTTTGATCCAATGCAAAAAGAGTTAATTCAACAATTAAGTGTCAGTACAACATTTCAAAAAAAAAAGAAATCCATGGAATTCTTGTTGGATTAGCTTTCTGTTTACTGAATACTAAATGCAGGATTTTTTTTTTCAGCACTTTCAAAGTGTTGTCACCCTCCGAGGTCTTGAAGGTGTTGGTTTGGATCTGGATAATATACTCCGATAAAATCAGATACCCGCATCGCATCGGAGTTTTATGACCTGACCAATGACCTAGTGGAAATGGCTTAAGTGTGCTTTGATCGCTGTCTTGAAAGCTTTGTAGTCTCTGGATCTGGATAAAAAGTGTGCCTCCGCTCCGTCCCTGCCCTACTTTTTATTTATCTCTACTTTACTGTTCTTTTCCACCAGTATTCTTGTTGTGTGTGTTTTGTTGTTTTCCCTTTGAGGTAGGAAGACTCTACTAGGGTCGAAACGTCAGACCATTAAATATTTGTCCCCACATATTTACGATATAGGTCCTTTTGGTTGGTGAGAGCAGTTTGCAACAGGTGACTATTATTATTTTGCTCAATGTATAATGCCTTTATTAAATAACAGCAGAATGCATGCCCGAACTCACTGACACCTTTATAATAGACCTCACAGCACGAGTTTTTGTCAACCAAGGTTGGACAACTACCACAAATTAAGCCACAGACGCAAAGCAAAACAAGATAGCAACAGCTTGTATAATACAAGTATTAAAGGATATTAAATTATTCAAAACTTGAAAGTACTTCCAAAAAATTAATGTTGATTTTTGTCAGAGTTAAAACACGATTAAATGTTTGGAAAAGTTTCCGTATGGCGCCACCACTTTTTCATTCGATATGAAATAATATAGTATCTAATTTACCTCTATGAGATATCCTTTTTTGTAAAAACTAGTGAAAAAGTGGTGGCGCCATACGGAATGTTATCCAAATGGGAAATACTAGCATAATGGCTGTCAATACCCCCATCAATGCGGTTTGTTTATCAACAGTCATGACATTGTCCGGCCAACTGGTGGCGCTGTTCCAAAACACAGCTCCGAGGCGAGACCCACCTCCTGTCGTCTGAAATTATCTATACACAGTGTCAATTAAAATAGGGTTGATTTCCACAGCTTGTTCATCCTCTTGTGCTGTGGAGAACTTTGCGAACTTTGCATAGTGGTTAAACAAAATTATTCCCTGGATGTGTCTTTATCTCTTAACCATGGCACGTGTCATGCTATTAATTATGCCAGCAACCTTTGACCATCCACACCGGAAGCATGGAGTGATGGAGGTAGAATGCCGGAAGTAAGTACTACATTGAGTCAAGAGTGTACTACCATGGAGCAATAAACTAGTTTATTGCTCCATGGTACCACTGCGCACACGGCCAGTTGGAATTTGGATGGAAGTGATCATGATTAATAGCTGTCTCTCTACCCTCACTTTTATCAAACTAGAAATTGTATGTAGTCTACATTTTTACAACCAAAGAGCAAGGACGCTGCAGCTTTGTCAGTTCGACCGTTCGAGTCATGTATGATGGTTTTATATCGTTGTAATGTGCACTATGTCACATAGGGCCTAATAGTAGTTACCTGTCGTTACTTTACACGGTACACCAGCTGTGGGGCATAGCCATGGTGGCAGGACATTAATGCCACCGTGCCACACTGAGTGCAGCGGAGGAGCTCAAGGCTTAGAACAACATCGTACTGCAGTCCACGATGTACGTAGTACATGTACTTTATGTAGGGCTACGTACTAGTTGGCAACAAAACCATCTTCCAATCTGATTGTGTTGCCATTGACAGACACTTGTACTTGAAATGGGGGCTTGTTGTTGTCGAATCAGTTATAAAGATGTTGGCTATAGTCCAGTCGACACATCACGGTGGATGTCGACAATTAGTGATGATCGTCAAACGTCAGATCTGTCACTACCAGGAACCCATGAGTCCATGAGCCTATATGGTGGTTGTTGGGCACAATGTCAGTCATGGTCCTTAGCCACCCAGTATAATGCTGGAGTTCGCTTTGTCGACATACGTTGTCGACATTTCAACAATAGCCTGCCAATCCACCATGGTGTCATTTACCAACATGCTAATTTTGATGACGTGTTAAAGACAACCATAGCTTTCTTGGATGCTCATCCGACGGAAATCATCTTTATGCGTATTAGGGAGGAGTACCTACCCAAAAATAACACTACAACTTTTGCAGAGGCTGTACAGACTTGTGTAAATAAATATCCACCAGAAAGATTGTGGTGTGGGGATAGTATCCCCCGAGTAGGAGAGGCAAGAGGTATGCTTGTGGTACTCAGGAACTATTACGGTTCAGCTACCTTTGGATTACCGTACGGTGACTTAGATATTGAAGATCGGTGGGTCATTCCAAGTCTTCTGCCAAGAGATATTACAACAAAGTGGAACAGTGTACGGAGCCATCTGGAAAAGGCTCAGCAGGGATCCAGAAGTACGCTGTATCTAACATACAGCAGTGGAGCGAGTGCCCTTGCTTGCCCATGCGCAGTATCTAGGCAACTCAACTCACTTCTTGCCAAGTTCTTTCATGGGCAGGCAAGGTGGGGTTTGGTTGCCATGGATTTTGTTAAAATCAATGTAATATTTGAGATAATAAAATCAAACTTTCAAGCGGATTCCTCAATTTTAAAAGAGACTGAAGGATAATACTAAAAATTAATCTGTTTTTGATTTGTTGTTTTCCCCAGATCCACACATTGAAATAATTTGAACCGCACCTTTCTATCATCCTTCCTCCATGGTGGTTTAATGCCTCTGCATTAGATGATCAATAATTCAAAAAGTGTTGCAAGTACATGTAGTGAGTCTCCTAACTCAAGACATATGTATATTGGTATTCTAAGATCGATGACTTTGTCATAATGATAATGAGAACCCCATCCACATTGCACAGCAGAGTGTGAGTCTTGTGGCTCGGTTGTAATCGGATTGCCTAAGTGCTGGGCCAAAAACATCCCAAAAAACAAATAAACAAACAAACAAGCAAACACCCCAACACCCAACAAAAAACAGCCGAAACTTCCCTATTTTTTTTTATGATATTGTCTCTTTAATTGGATATACTTTGTTTCGGATTAATTTATTTAGTTTCGTTCGGGCAGCCGCGTGGACAACTTTAGCAGAAATATTGAGCATAGTTGCTCTTTTTACTTTGCAAACTCGTCATCCATATTTGGAAAATAGATTTCCCGGGAATTATCGCAAACAAATAATGTCAAATTTAATACGTTTTCGTTTAAATGAGACACAATCAAAAATAATAATAATAGAAACACGACACAAACACAAGACAACTGAATAGTTTTATTAAATCAAACTGGGTTTGTTTTCTTTTAATTATTCTAATTCGTGTCTTATATACACTTCAATTCAGACAGTCTTGCCGTGACGATGACGTGCACATTTAGGCCTACAAGTTTTTGTTTCGTACACAATCAACGATAAGAGACTGTAGTAATCCTATATAGTAGTGGTGTGTGTCTTCATGTTATTTATTGTGTGAGAGGTTAGAAATCACTGAACTTTTCTTCATGTAAGTGCCATAATAATTATTTGCAATGTTTAAACTTATTTTGACTTGATTTCAACGTTGTTTAGTTTTACGGTAAGCTTGATGTTTAGATCATGAAATACCCAAGCGCCTAATTTTCAGGTGACGGCGGATGGGTACAAAATCATAATATTAACTTTGATGCAAATAATATCACGTTGTATAAATGTTAATGACGTCACCAGATTATGCATTCCTATTATAAGTATTTGGAAGTAATGAACATTTTAAATCATGTCATTTGAAATGAAATTAAAAACTGCTGAAAACTTAAGCATGATCTCGTCCTTTAGCTCTTGCCCGAAACGGAGAGTGAAATATAATTTGTTTATAAAGTGCAGGCACCCGGGGAGAAAAAACAGAGCGTCAGCCTTATTATACCAAAATATTAAAGGCAGTGGACACTATTGGTAATTACTCAAAATAATTATTGGCATAAAACCTTACTTGGTGACGTGGTGACGAGTAATGGGGAGAGGTTGATGGTATAAAACATTGTGAGAAACGGCTCCCTCTGAAGTGACGTAGTTTTCGAGAAAGAAGTAATTTCCAACGAATTTGATTTCGAGACCTCAGATGAAGAATTTTGGGGTCTCGATCGAAATCAACCATAACTTTTAAAATCACAAGGGAGTTATTTCCTACATTATTATCTCGCAACTTCGGCGACCAAAGAGCTCACATTTTCACAGGTTTGTTATTTTATGCGTTTTATGTTTAGATACACCAAGTGAGAAGACCTGTCTATGACAATAATACCAATAGTGTCCAGTGTCTGTAAATTCTGTATTAGCCAGATATTTAGAGCCTAATTAAAACGGTGTACAAATTGTGGCAAATAATTAATTGTGAGATGAGATTGTTGCTCTACCATGTTTTAAGGCCCTAAAAAAAAATGGTACATGATTTCGCTGAGAGAAGTAGGGGACGCTTGTCAAGATTGATGCTCGGACTTTTTTTACGTTTGGGGGAAGAACTCCGGCACTTTGTATAGGGGTGTTATAATATTGTGAGGGAGAGTAATTTACCCTCCCTCAAAACAATAAGTAGGCCCTATAGTGGCATGACTGGCTTTGGACCCAATTTATTTTTACCAAACTGAGCTTGCAGGGAGCGGGTAAGGACAATAGTTATTAATAATGCCCCCTTACTTTTTAAACAATTTGTCATTGTATGTGAGTTTATTATGTGATTTTAGAAAATAATGATCCAGATCATAGTGTAGTGAAACGTGAGTATTCATCATTCATAAACCAGTAAGGTACGGCCCACCCATACAGCTAGTCAATATTGACTAGAGCGCTAACTTGCTCTGAAATAAATATATAGCTCTAAAGGCCCACCCCAAATAAATTATTGCGACTTCACAACTTCGGCGCACTGCTGGTTGTATACAGCGCCCTCTGTTGAGGACATTTATCCATGTCGGTTTACGAGAGGTCAAAGAGCGCCCGGCGGTGAATTTTGAACCGCTGTCTGTAAATCACACTGTGTCGGTGTGTGTGAGTGTGAAAAACTGTGATGAAAAGAGTCTGAGTGTTTTACGAATGTTACCCGCTCAAGCTAACTAGTTTAAGTTAGTGAATATTCAGGTAAGAATGCCTAGATATTGGAATAAATAATTGAATATATTTAATGTCAACACTACAGCAGCGGTCCTAGCCCCGTGTGGCCAAGGAAAGGATAGCTGAATCCTTAATAATATAATAATAAGGATTCAGCTATCCTTGGGATTTTAGCTATCCTTGGCCACACAGTGACAAGTGGGGCTACATAGGTCCTAACTATACTACACTACGAATGTCAGACAACTCGTCCGTCGGACAACTCGTCTGTTCGGACAACTCGACGGTTCAGGCAACTCTACTTTGTTTGATGAATGAGACAACTCGACGGATGGCCAAGACAAGTCGACGGTTGAGTGGCCGACCTCCGTTACTGTCATGTTTATACGAACTTTCCTGCATAATTCCTGCGATTCTATAATTTATCATTATTAATTATTTATATCAACAGAAAGTGTGGTGTCCCAGTGAAGCCATACTTACTTGCACAAACATATGTTGTTCGTGACTATCTCAAGACTTTGTAAAAAAGCAGACTATGGCTGATCTCTAGTCTAGTGTATAGCCAGCTAGAAGTTGTCTTCAATTTATACAAAACCACAGGTAAAAAAAAAAATTAAACATTAAATAATTAAAACATAAACCAGCTCTATTTAGTCTTAGTTAGAAGATTTACATTTTTATTTACTTTATTACCAACAACAATAACAACTGGATCATGTATGGTACAAAAATAATGAAAATGGGGGGGTCATGGTAAAAAAAAAGAAAAAAAGTATAAATTAAATCTGTTAGCCCGGATATTAAACATACATGTATTATCCTATTATCCTTATTATCCTTATCCCACCATAATATACCCCACCCCCGGGGAACGCTCGTGCATCTTTGTCAAGTCACTAGTCAGTACATCCCTCCACCCCCACGCCGCACCCCTCCCACGCTGAGCCCCCCCTCACGGCCATCCGTCGACTTGTCTTGACCCTAAGTCGAGTTGTCGGACGGTTGAATAAATCATCCGTCGAGTTGTCCGAACCGTCGAGTAGTCTGAACCGTCGAGTTGTCCAACGGACGAGTTGTCTGGTCTCTGGTTTCGACTGGCTGCCGGACGGAACCGAAATAGTTCTAGGAATACAGCGGTCCTAACTACTAAAAACGCAGACAGCAAGTCCTGAGCGCCGACAACATGCCAACAACAGGTTTCAAATACCTTAAAAACAGCAAATATACCAAGGAACCAAATGAACTGGCTAGGTTACATGTAGTTAGGCGTGCTTTATTTAAACTGAAATAAATGCAATGGAAAAACTTCATGAACAGTCATGACAGTGTGAATTTTTAACCAGAAAAAAACTTAACTTACACAAAAAGCGGTCGGACACCATCTTGGCTTTAAAACTGTGTTTGTTGGACCAGTCCATGATGCGGGTAAGATGAATTGAGCAATAGAGGGCGGGTGTTATGTAAGTACATGTACAATGTAGGCCTACCTTCGAAAAAGTTCAACTGTGCACACGGCTCTGAGGTCTTCACATGACGCCCGCCCTCTGTTATCTTGCAATGAATTTTCTTAAAGTCTAGACAAGCAATAGCATTTACAATATATTCCATTACATTTAAGATTTATCGCGAATATACACAAAGTATCCAGAGAGGGTGCTGTTGATTGAACCCGGACACATAGATATTGACCCCCTTGCAAGCACGTCACATGGTGACTGTGCCGCGCTCACCATGATGTTGGTGGTCAAAAAGGTTTATCTGTAAACGCCGCTTCGCCTAAAATGTGCACTTCACTAAATAACGCATAGAGTGACATTGCCCACCAGTATGGCGCATCCAAGATACTCTAGTGATGACGTCAGGTGAATTGGTTCAATAGGTGGAATGCGTCTTGCGTGTGCGAGTCGTGCTTGACAAAATACATCGCATAGTAAACTGCCCCATCTGCTTACCCATAACGCATTGCGGTTCTGAATCGTGATAAACCTTATCTTTAGGTTGACACATTTGGGTTGTCCAATCCACTCCGTATCCTCACTCGGTGGATTGAACCATCACTCAAATCTGTCTAGTACAGTAGAGCCAGTACTACCTCCATGGTAGAGCACAACGACATGGATCTGTAGTACAGTCGACATGAAGCTCATTTCATTCAGCCGTTCATGTATAGTACGGTTTAGGGGCCTCACTCTACGACATGGAGGTAGTACTACATGTGTACCTACTACATGATGAGGAAAATTGTTCCCTTATTTCTATTTGCCTACTGCTATCGTATGGGCCAAGACCAAGCCTACGATGTACAGTCAGCACAGAGGAAACATGAGAATAGGATGAAGAACAAAAACTGTTTATAAATGGTTTGAAGATCATGTTGTGACTTACACTGTTGTTTGTTTTCTCCTCTAATTCCAGCAAGGCATTTAGTCTGTAAGTTCAAGGACATATACTTGTATTAGAATGGAAGCCACAACATTAGATGAACTCAAGCAGATATTTGAAGCCAAGATTGCTGGACTGACAAGATGTATGGATTT
Organism: Asterias rubens; assembly: GCF_902459465.1. Taxonomy (NCBI): domain Eukaryota; kingdom Metazoa; phylum Echinodermata; class Asteroidea; order Forcipulatida; family Asteriidae; genus Asterias; species Asterias rubens. The sequence goes on along the minus strand of NC_047071.1, from coordinate 7,691,319 downwards.
ATCATCAGAAGGTAAAATATTCAGACACAATGTACAACATGTACTTCCTGCTGGTACATAACCTATTGGGACTATGTCTCAAATTGTACATTAGGGTGTCACATCTGGAACCCTTGGAACACTAGATGGCAGCAGACAGCTGGTGCCAAGTATTTATTTTAGGGCATCCATGGTACAATTGTGTCCTGATTTAGGCCTACTGATTACCAATAAATTGTTATTTTGCTCCCATTGAAACCCACGTGATCAAACTCAAATGAAAACAATGATACTGTAGTCCGACACATTAAATTTTGTTTACCAGTACAACTTGTACTGGTAAACAAAATTTAATGCACTGTACAAGTCTTTCCCATAAGTTTTTGGGGACTTACGTTGTTGTAACCATAGAGCAAGGTCTGAGTCGAATGGTGAATAAATAAAACCATGACTAATTATTAAACCGTTTCTTGAATGTCTTTCAAGTGTTATGACTTGGAGGGGGGGGCGGGGGAGGGGGTGTCAATTTCCTTTTTATTCCTGAATAGACCCTTCCACATACCTACATGTACAATGTATGAGGGGATGGGGACTGGTGGTCAGTTGCCAGAGCTGGGATAGTCTTCAGTGAAGTAAATATTTGACCTTTGAAGCACCAGGATAAAGTTGGCATGGTTGGGGTTGCCTTAAAGGAACACGTTGCCTTGGATCGGACGAGTTGGTCAATAAAAAGCGTTTGTAACCGTTTTTTTTTATAAATTGCATTGGTTGGAAAGATGTTTTAAAAGTAGAATACAATGATCCACACAAGTTTGCCTTGAAATTGCGTGGTTTTCCTGTTACTGTGCAAACTAACACGGTCGGCCATTTATGGGAGTCAAAATTTTGACTCCCATAAATGGCCGACCGTGTTAGTCGACGAGGTAAAAAGAAAACCGTGCAATTTCGAGGCATGTTTGTGTGGATCATTGTATTCTACTTTTACAACATCTTTCTACCCATATGCATTTTATAAAAAACGGTTACAAACGCTATTCAAAGACCAACTCGGCCGATCCAAGGCAACGTGTTCCTTTAAGGTTTAAAATGTGAAGGATACAATGTTGTTCACTTTTTCAAGACCCAATGTATGTCCAGGCCTGGTATGTCTGAATTTTTTTTTGTGATTTTGAATTAGCACATCAAGCACAGATGACTTGATTGTGTACCAGAGCTTTTAACCATTATTTTACCATAATTTATTTCATGTATTTTTAATTTTGCAGTGTTAGTTCCAGGTGGTCTGGATGACTCCTGCAGACAGCAACTTTCAGGAATCAACAGAGAGTTGTGCGTGCTAGAGTCAGTCGTTGGGCAAATGAGAGAACTGATTCAGTATGAGAAAGATCAGTTTCAGAGAACAAAGGTAACAATAAATACCAATAGGTGATGTTCAAGGAACACGTTGCCTTGGATCGGACGAGTTGGTCTATAAAAAGTGTTTGTAACCATTTGTTATAAAATGCATATATGGTTGGAAAGATGTACATGTATTACAAGTAAAATACAATGATCCCCAAAAGTTTTCCTTGAATTTGCATGATTTTCCTTTTACTTTGCGAACTAACACGGTCGACCATAAATATGGCCAACCGTGTTAGCCGACGAGGTAAAAGGAAAACTGCAATTTCGAGGCATGTTAGTGGGGATCATTGTATTTCACTTTTACAGCATCTTTCTACCCATATGCATTTTATAACAAATGTTTACGAACGCTTTTTAAAGGCCAACTCGACCGTTCCAAGGCAACGTGTTCCTTTAAAAGGAAAGGGAATCAGGTTTCACAGGGAAGGAACTGTTTCACAATGTGCCATTAACTTTGCAATTCAATTGATGTTAATATTTTCAGCCAATTTCAATACAATATGTTGACAAAGTAGGGAGACGGCCCTGGCTAGATAGCTCGGTTTGAGTCCTACTCTTGTCAATTTTTCTTTCATCAACCCTAAACTAATTTCAAGACCTACAAGTAACACATGGATAATGGTTTGGTAATTCTACCAATTAGCATGATCAACATGTGCTTAATTTGCCATTTTTGCGTTTTCGCAAAGTGACAAATCAAGATTTGCCATCTTATCCATTGAAATGAAATAACTGTACCTGATGACCTATTTAAGTTAAAGGCAGTGGACACTATTGGGAATTACTAAAAATAATTATTGGCATAAAACCTTACTTGGTAACAAGTAATGGGGAGAGGTTGATAATGATGGTAGTATAAAACATTGTGAGAAACTTGTGCCATAGTTTTAGAGAAAGAAGTAATTTTCAACGAATTTGATTTCGAGACCTCAGATTTAGAACTTGAGGTCTCGAAATCAACCATGTCAACGCACACAACTTCGTGTGACAAGGGTGTTTTTTCTTTCATTATTATCTCGCAACTTCACTGACTGATTGAGCTCAAATTTTCACAGGTTTGTTATTTCATGCATATGTTGAGATACACCAACTGTGAAGGCTGGGCTTTGACAATTACCAATAGTGTCCACTGCCTTTAAGTGTTTTCATAAAGCGATGAATCTCATTCAATATGCACTGGTTTGTACACAGCACTTTGCCTGCACATCACAATTTTTAGTTTAGAGAGTGACAAATGTATTTAGGAATTGATAACTTACCAGAATAGTTGCAAGAATAAGATAGAAAACAAATGGAACAGTTCTGCATGAACAAAAATTAAGTTGTCTTACTAATTTAATAAGACAACTTAATTTTTGTTTATATTATGAGACCTACTCCTCCTTTATTGTATAACAAGGTGCTGTGGAGCAATATGCCGCAATCAAACCAGGAACACCTGGGCGAACCCCTTTTCTTTAAAAAGTGCACTGGGTTCTTTTTTGTGCGGTACACAACATACAGGACCAATGGCTTTACGTGCCATCCGAAGGACGAAGCAATGGTTAAGTGTCTTGCTCAAGGACACAGGTGTTACGACTTGGTCTTGAACCCTCTGCTGATCAGAGTTTGAATCTAGTGCTTTAAATGCTAGGCCATGACACGCCATCTTATAATCTATACCTGGAAATCACTGGTTTTAGACTGTTGCATTCCAAGAAAATTGTACACTTTCAAGTACATGTTACATGTATTATAAATGTACATGTATACAAGAAACACCCCTGTTCCAAAATGATATCCAACCAAAGAAATCTAAGGAATCTAGATTGATCAATATTGATGTGTTGTCTTTTGTTTCAGACTCTTAAAGCGCATATTGAAGAGATGTGTCGTCATGTTCAGCATATTGAGACTCATATACCAGACAGGTTACCTGGAAGAGAGAATAGAACATCCAACAGCAACACTACAAGCAACAGGTATTGTAATGAACCAATGAATACTTCCCAGCCCTGATACTTCGGCTTTTATTAGGGGCACGGCAGTTTTGCCTTGACTTTTTGTAAAAATTTAGGGCACCAAGGCAATTTTCAAAAATTTGGAAGGGCATCACGGCAATCATAAAAAGTTGCGAAGGGCACGACGGCAGTTTGAAAAAAAACCTCCGAGTTGCCTGTAAAAAATCAAAAATAGTTCTTCCAATTTTTCCATTTTCTAACTGTTACCCAATGAAAAAAGAAAGCATTCATCTAATTCAACAAAATAAAGAACAACTACTTACAATACACAATAAATAATTTTTGTTCATACGTAATCCTACTATTGGTCATGCACGTTGTGTAGTTTTTCGTAGAGACGCTAAAATTCCCACGTAACTGCTCCATTTTGACACGATGTTGACAGAATAAATCCATGCGGTGCGCGACGACTATGCTGTACATGATGGTACATCACATGTACCAAGCATGGGGAAAACCACTATCCCAGCATGCACAGACACGTCGAGTCTTTGTCTCAAGGCGTTTAGCGTTGGTTCGCGTAATTTTACCACTAGAGGGCGTTTAATCTCACGCTATCGCTTTGTTCCGAAACGCCCTCTAGCGTTCGATGTTTCAAGTATTTTTTTGTCGCACGCAAAGAACAACGACTAACAGGCCTGAAATCTGCTGTTGTGCCTTACGTGCGTGAAATTGGGGTCTATTTCGTTGCGTGAAATTTACACAGACATCGGGACTTTTTGGCTTATTTTCGAACTTTGACAACGTTGAATATAATTTGTTTTCGGGAGGAAGGGCACGGCGGCAATGATGAGAAAAGGGCACGGCAATCACGGTTTTTGAAGGGCATTGCGGCAATCGGTAGGGGCAACGACGGCAATTGCCGTCGTTGCCGTCGTGAAGTATCAGGGCTGACTTCCCTCTCACTGATACATAGACTCTGTGTCTTGGTCAATGGTGGTCAGTTTGGCGTAAGGGTATCTTTCCTGGCCTTCCACCTCTAGGACCCCGGTTCGAATCCCGCCGGGTCATTTTGTGGATTGGATTTTCAGTTCTGACTTGACTGCGTGGGTTTTCCCTGGAATATTTCTCTAGGGTTTTCCTTCCACATCTAAAACCGAAACTCCCTTTTCTTGTCTTCTCTCCGTTTAGTTCTGGCTAGTACAGTGAAAAATTATGCGTTTCAGAAAGTCCTTGGCTTCAGAACCAGAATAAATGAAATTAAATCAAATTCCAGGGTTACTCAAAAGGCAGAAACCATATTTTCTGTTGGATTTTGTAACTTTCCATGTTTCATTTTAGTAATAACAGTAGCTAATCTTAAAATACAAAGTCCTGAAAATAGTCAGAAGAGAATATTATTTCTGATTTAGTTTGTTGTTGTAATAGTGTGGAAGTGATATTAAACCATTTGAAGGTAGAACCGGAAAAAAAATCCCTTCCAGATAAATTAAAACAATACATTCTTTAGAGTTTCATATACATGTACATTGAAAGCCTTCTTACAAGTTACACAGTTCCATTTTTTCCCCATGGTTAAAAAGCCATGCACATTCATTGTGTGTTTGTTATTCTCACAGCCGCCCACCTTTGAAATCAGTAGAAGATAACCAGAGACCAGGTTCAGGTAGCTCAGGGCATCAGATGGGCACCAAGAAAGATGACAAGGGACATCAGGGCGGCAAGAATAAGAAGATATGTCTGCCCTCGATGGAGTTTATGACAGTGGATGAATTTGATGCTGTTCCCAAGTAAGCCACAATAAAATGGAACTAAACTTCATAGAGCTGCATCAGCAGCAAATAATGGTCAACAATTGTCTGCTAAGCAGAAATGAGCAGGATACCAGTCGAAAAATGTACATGTGACATAGTAGTTTGGCTGGTAACCTAGTTCTGGGTAGCATAATTTTGTTGTGCTTAGCTACTTTTAGTGCTTTCCAAGCAGCTCTATGAAATTGAGTGCAGCAATGGCAGCATTATGCTTGGAATAGCACCCCAAAACTTTCAATCAAGCCCAAGTTTGTGTATTGATTTACCACACTTTTAATTCAAAAACATAATTAATCCGCATATTCCATGGCTTAAATCATCGCAACCAGCAATGATGTTATATATTTGTTAATGGGGTGGGTCGGTAACCATCAAAAAGGCAAAGCTAAATTGAGTTTTAATACAAAATTTGGAAAACTGAAAAATGATTTAGTAATCTGTTATGATGAATGAGTGCAATAATCATAACAAAAGATTTTGAATTTGTGTTTACAAACCTGAAATTTTATGATAATGAATTAGTAATTTGTAAGAACAAATCAACAAATTAACTACAAGTAAAAATATGTGTAGCTAATTTGTTATCATTAAAGGGACACATTGCCTTGGATCAGGCGAATTGGTCTATGAACAGTGTTTGAAACCATTTGTTATGAAATGCATCTATAATGGTTAGAAAGATGTTTTAAAAGTAGAATATAAAGATCCACACAAATATGCCTCGAAATTGTGTGGTTTTCCTTTAACCTTGCAAACTAACACGGTCAGCCATTTTATGAAGTCAAAAACTTGACTCAACAAAATGGCATGCCGTGTTAGTTCACGAGGTATAACTGTATAAGGAAAACAATGCAATTTCGAGGCATATTTGTGTGGATCATTATATTCTAGGCATTTGATAACAAACTTTTACAGATGCTTTTTCATAGACCAACTTGCTTGATCCAAAGCAACGTGTCCCTTTAAAGTGTTTGTAACATTTGTTCAAGACTTGAAGTACAACCAAACCCTTACATGTTTATATCTTCAGGTACATGAAGGGTAGATTGACCTATGAGTCCATCAATGCTGCTGTAGACCTCATCAATACAACGGTCAGTACACGCTACTCACTCCTACAAAAACCACAAAAGACTCTCGGCAAAACAGCCATGAAGAAAGTGAGGCAACTTAAAGAGCAAGAAAACAAAGATACTAAAGGTATGAAGTCTATGTATGTCTGATGAGTGAGATAGTTTTTAATCATTGAGATGTGCTTACTTTTATGTTCAAGCTACTTTAAGTCATGGTGAATAGACCTCTTTTTTATTTGTCAGAATTTTCCCCACAAGAGGGGGCTATCATACATGAACTACTCTCTGAAGTTGAAATAAGGTCATGCATCAAGACTTACTTTATAAACTAGAAGCCACTCCTGATAAATATTTGTGTCAAAAATTTGCACATATCATGATAGTTTATGTTTTTATTTGACATAATATCATAGTCCGCTTTTAACAAAGGACACAAAATATCTTGTTTTGGTGTTTGTTAAAGTATGACAACTTGTTTTCTGAAATTATCACAGTTACTTGTTTGTCATGACTATTTATATTAGGAAGATATGATGGAATTTTCCACAGAGGAATGATTTTGGGTGGCATCAAAATCAAGTTCTGATGGTTATTCATCAGAGTGTGGGTTTGAATTCCGGTTGTGACGCTTGTATCCTTGAGCAAGATACTTTACTATAATTGCTTCTCTTCACCCAGGGGTATAAATGGGTACCTGGAGGGTAGAGGTTGATATTGTGTATGGAAAAGCCTTTGGAGCGCTACAGTTGCCCAGATTGTACAATATTTTCAGGGTGCTGAGAAAGATTAACGGAATACTATTTGCACAGTGACCAGGGCACTAATGTAAAGCGCATTGAGACGGTTATTGTGAACTGTTTCATGTCTAAATATTGACATTTTCTGTTGTTACCTTTTTACAGGCCTGTTTTTCTTCACTGATGATGATTTTAAGGGAAGTAGCAACGGTCGATTCTTGACAACATCTCGCTCAATCTTCACAATCCTAAGACACTGTGGAAGGCTCAGAGAAATCCGCAGCACAGGTCTGACACGATATGCACTTGTTCCCTGATGAGGTGGACTTAAATTTGTCCCTCTTTGTGAATGTGTAAAAAGTAAAATCTGGTAATGTTTGAGAAGTTCAATGCCAAGTAATGTTTCATTTAATATAATGTTAAAATGGTAGTAGTAGATTACTACCACTTCCCTTATCAAAATAGAATTATGAAAGTTTCAAATTTGTAAATCGCCATCTATCCATATTGTATTATGATAATTACTCAAAATAATTGTTAGCATAAAAACTTATGGAGAGCTGTTGATAGTATAAAATATTTTGAGAAACTGCTCCCTCTGAAGTAACATAGTTTTTGAGAAAGACTTCAGGGCTGAACCCTTTTATTAGCCATCTGGTAGAACACAAAATTGTACGACAATGTTGTTTATACTTTCAACATTTTCTTGCAACTTCATGACCAATTGAGCCAAGCTTTGCACAGATTTGGTATTTTATGCATATGTTGGTCTTTAACAATTACCAAAGGTTTTTAGCACCTTTAAAGAGAGATGTGGACGAATAGACACATCATTAAAGACCCTGGACACTATTCTTCTCACTTGGTGTATCTCAACAAATGCATTAAGTGACAAACCTGTGAAAATTTGAGCTCGATCGGTCGTCGAAAATGCGAGATATTAATGAAAGAAGAAAAAAAAACTTGTCACCCCATGGTCACACGAAGTTCTGTACTTTCAGATGCATGATTTTGAGACCTCAATTTCTAAATCTGAGGTCTCAAAATAAAATTTGTGGAAAATTACTTCTTTCTCAAAAACTACGTCACTATGTATGTAGCTGTTTCTGACAATGTGTTATTCTATCAACCTCTCCCCATTTAATTGCTCGTAATCAAGAAAGGTGTTATGTTAATAATTATTTTGAGTAATTACCAATAGTGTCCACTGCCTTTAAGAGTCAAATTTTAAAAGCAATGCCCAACAAGCATGTGTGAAAGGGAAGGTACACGTTTGGTAATTGTCAAAGACCAGTGTTCTCACTTGGTGTATCCCATCCTAAGCATAAAATAACAAACATGTGAAAATTTGGGCTCAATTGGTCATCGAATTGAGAACAAAAGACTTCTACCTAGTCTTTTATTCTCAAAAACTACGTTACTTCAGAGGGAGTCGCTTCCAACAATGTTCGTTACCAATCAGTTTTTAAGTTAATACTCGTTTTGAGTAAATTACCAAACGTGTACCTTCCCTTTATGCATGCTTTTGAAAATGTTCTGTTGCTGAGATGTTAATAGTAAAGAGTTCCAGAGTTTGAGAGCGGATACTAAAAAGCCCAAACGCCAAAGGATGAGAGAAAATCCTAGAGATAAGTTGGTGCCTTGTCATTCATAGCTTCCATATAACTTTGAACATAGTTCTTTGACAGAATGTAAGCCAGTAAAGTTGTTAAAAGGGAGGGTGTACCTTTTGTAATTACACCAGAAACTAACAATACAAATTAATACTTGGTAAAAAGCAATGCAGCTGTTGGTAACACTTTGAGAAAAAATTCCCTTCAAAGGATTGTGGTTTTAGAGAGAAGGATTCAAAAGCATTTCAATCTGAGATTCTGTAGAAACGCTTCTGTGGAAACGCTTCTGTAGAAACGTTTCTGTAGAAACGCTTCTGTAGAAACGCTTCTGTAGAAACGCTTCTGTAGAAACGCTTCTGTAGAAACGCTTCTGTAGAAACGCTTCTGTAGAAACGCTTCTGTAGAAACGCTTCTGTAGAAACGCTTCTGTAGAAACGTTTCTGTAGAAACGCTTCTGTAGAAACGCTTCTGTAGAAACGCTTCTGTAGAAACGCTTCTGTAGAAACGCTTCTGTAGAAACGCTTCTGTAGAAACGCTTCTGTAGAAACGCTTCTGTAGAAGCGCTTCTGTAGAAACGCTTCTGTAGAAACGCTTCTGTAGAAACGCTTCTGTAGAAACGCTTCTGTAGAAACGCTTCTGTAGAAACGCTTCTGGATGTTGTGTATTACAATTACGGAATATTCTTTGTCCAAGATTTTCGGCGATATCTCAAAAACGCTTCTTCCATTTGAAATGAAATTTTCACAGCTTAGATTTATTGTATATAATTTTTGACTTTTATATAATAAAATAAACCAATCAAACGTGTATAATTAAAACCCAAAGTGTATAATTTTTTCTTTTAAAGGAACACGTTTCCTTGGATCGGACGAGTTGGTCTATAAAAAGCGTTTGAAACAGTTTGTTATGAAATTCGTATGCTTAGAAAGATGTTGTAAAGTAGAATTTAATGATCCACACAAGTATCACTCAAAATTGCACGGTTTTCCTTTTTACGTCGCGAACTATCACGGTCGGCCATTTATGGGAGTCAATTTTATCTCAATATTCCTGGCCAATTTTATTTCACCTCCGGCCCATTCCATTTAGTTTGAAAATAAACTTTCCCTCAAAGCAACATTTATTTGGTATGATTCAAATAGTTGTTTCGGTCAGTCAATTTCATCCAGACCTTGATCAATAATTTGACTGAATCAAATATAGTTATTGTACAAGGATAACAATTCAAAGAATGAACGACAATACAATGTGAACTGAGTTTAAGCCATCTTTATAGTGAAAGCTCACCTGTGTCAGGAGGTGTATCATCAATAACGTTTCTCTTGTTTGTGCCCATACATCAGCGCCTTAGAGCAAACTTTTGATTTTGGCGCCTTCTAAAAAAAAAAAATTGATTGGTTGATTGACTGACTGATTGATTGATTGAACAGCTCATAGACCTAAACTCCTTAGTTAAAGTTGTGACGCGAAAAAGTCGTTGTTTGCAAGTGAACGAAAAAAATAGCCTACCCATCTAAGAAGCCCCTTTTCTACTTTAACTGTTCCTGATTTGATTAGATTTTGTGAAAATACACGGCATGGAAGAAGGAAGAACGCTGACAATGAAAACAAGAAACCCAGAGTGAAATGGAATGTAGACATAACAAAACAAAGAAAACCGTTACCTTTGATTGAATTCTGAATTAGATAAATCGAACCTTTTTTGTGTTTTTTTGCGAACCTTCACCTTGCCAGCGGCGTAGTTAGTTTTTTTTTTTTTTTTTTTTTTTTTTTTTTAGGGTGGGGGGGGGGGGGGCACACGTTTTTCTAGGGGGGGGGGGGATGGGCACAATGGAACAAAGATTAAAGATGGAGCATGCGAGTGCGTAGCGCGAAACCCTTACGGCGTGGGGTCCGGGCCAGCTTAAGGGCCCGACAAATTTTGCATTCTAGATGCTCTGTTGTGCAATCGAAGTCCATTTGGAGGCATAGTTGAATCAGAACAACTTGAGGCTTTGAAAGCCTTCGAACTCTGGGATGTAGAATGTTGCCCTTTTGGAATTGGGCAATACTTAAATTTCACTTACAACACATTGTGTCGTGTCAGATTATTTCAAATTGCAAGGGGAAAAAAGTAGAATATAATATATTTGTTTAGAACCCTTAATCGAGCCTCATCATTGCATCCTGGGCCCCTTAGGTTGGTGGAAATAACGTTTATTAAGCTGAACGATTTGTTTTTATATATATACCAATGTGATCATCCAATTATTATTTACAACGGTGACCCAATTAATGAGATTCAATGTCACGTCATTGATTGTGTCAAAATAAATATAATAACATTAAGACATTTTCTTGGATTTCAGATAAGAAAAAGAGGAAAATAAGATTTCAGACAAACAATGTGAAAATATTGGTAATAAATATATGGCCATTTATATTAATATTTTTTAGAAACAGAAAAAACTACTTTGTGTGTGCATCTCTATTTATTAATTTAGACGGTAGTATTTTTTTAAATTTAAGTTGGACCCTGATTTGATTCCCATTCCACCACTTTCACTTTCCACTCTCTACATAAACAGCATATTTAAAGCTATGAAACAAACATAATGGAAGAAGATCCCCCTTGGACGTTTGTTTTGTTGGTTTACGGTTCCATTGTTGCCCGGTCCCACCCTTACCCTTACCTCCGCTGAATAAACAAAGTATCTTATTTAAAAATCCAAACAGTTGCGACAGTTGACCCAAGATAAGGACAGAATCATTGCTTCATTTTAACGCATAATCAAACCAGCAATAATCCTGGACCTCAAGCCATAGTCGATACTTTCTCAAACGCCGTGATTTCCAAAATTGCTATATGGTGCCAGAGACCTCAAGCTGTGAGCAATTTCGTCACAGGTTTAACCCGTAAACCATCGGACTGACTCTACCACCGCTATTACCCCAAGCAAGACGTTCTGTACGAAGCTAGCTCCGAGGTCCTGTCCGTGCACCGTGATTTAGCCGTGCCGACAGGGCCTGCAGTGACTTCATCACGGCGAAAGGTCTGAGCTTTAACACCCTATAAGTGGATTTCATTTCATTTTGCATACGCATGAAGGACTAGGCTTATTATAAGCACACGTCTTGAAGATTAAAGTATCTTGAAGATTAAACCACGGCAAAGATTAGGATAGAAATCATTGGTCTTTGCCTTCGAGCAATGATGTAAAAGATGATGAAAAATGCTGCAGTTACTGACCCTAGAAAATGGAAGAGTGGAAGAAAAATCTGAAGTTCTGTTTTCCTTCTTTATATATTCTGGTCGGCAATGCTGGGGTGAATACTGCCATATCACTTATTGGAACAAAACAAGTCACATTTAACACAAACCATAACCAAACCCAACGAGGCATAAAGAGAAAACATAGTCATTTTTGTTCGAAGAGACAACCTGTGTTCTTGAATCTTAGACAGATGAGGTGTTAGCAAAAAAAAAAAAAAAAAAAAAACATCTCACACAGTCATTCTTTGTTTAAACGTTAGTGTTTTGCACTAGTGACGTCTTAGTACCAGTCGTTATACTAAGATGACATTATTTATTATACTCCTAGGCACTATCTAATCTAATTTAACATGACCGGACTGAGAGAAAGGGAACATATTTGGACAGCTTTGTTTTAGGGAAAGTATGGCTTTGGAAAAGTTGGATTGTTCAAATCCTTAATGAATATAGATATAAAGACAATAAAACCTGCGAACATTTCATTTCAAAGGTTGTAGCGTTGTTAAGATATCGCCGAAAATGCAGACCCATTATGTCCAGAATAGTATATAATTGGAATACACAATCTGAGAGACGTTACTGCCAGTAACGCTTCTCATGCTAACATTGTGGTAGATAAATACTAATATATTTGCCCATATCCACATTCGGCTACTGTAAAGTGAAATGTTTCTAAAAAACTCTTAATACTATCGAAAGCTGCTGTACTTTAATCCAAGTGAGTTTTATTTGCCATTAGTTTTAAGAGTGGGTTAAATTACCAAACGTATACCTTAATTGAAAACATTCCTTCAAAGATAACACCTGACCCGAGAAGTGGCATGACCTAATGCTGATGAAGCAAATCAATCTAATTAAAAAAATCACTGACAGTCTTTAATTGTTTTCAATAAGTGTGTAACTCTTCATTCTTTATTTTACTTCATTTTATTTTATTTTACAGTAATTAATATTTACATTATAATAGCAGGCATGTGCGATACTAAAACACTTAAAATAAATAATTAATTTATTGACAAAATACTTTAACTCCATACGCCTACTCAGTTATACTGTGTGCATTTATCATGCAGATTGCAATGGCTCGTAAAATAAAAACGTGTTTTGGAACCACTTGCTTTAAAGACAAAATCAAGATAAATATTGCACATAAGTATTACGTATTTTTTTCAAAAAGTAATAAGATCTTTCTATCTACAAGATAACTCGACCCTTTTCCCAATAATATGAACTATAATCTAATTATGTACAAAACACTGGCAAAATCTTAGTTGAATACTTAAATATTCCTTTTCGCCAAAAAATCACATTACTAGTTATTTCAAGGAAATAACTGTTGTTATCAATCATAATAGGCTACTGGTTTCAAGATTTATAATACAATAAGATATAATGCTTATTGTGTTTACTGTGATCACAGAAACTAAGTGAACAGATAATATTAATCTACTTAGTTGGATTTTTTCCTTCTAAATTTTAAAGAGTTGATTTTAAGATATTGCATGGTCATTCCGTTACATGGCAATGTTTGTGCTAAGCATTAGTTATAGCTCATCTATTTGGTGAGTAGTTTACATAAATTTGAGCCAACCTCGAAAATGGTGTGGTTACCTTCAAGTTTAATCATTTAAAAAGAAGGAAATTTTTACTGTCAATTTGTCGTTTGGCGTTCCCATTACTTAAAACATGATTATAACAACTTAGATATTGGATGATCATCTGTGATTTTCTCCCAAACACGCATATAAGTTGTGTATCATAAGTCTTACAAGAAGTTACTCTCACCAATGGAAAAACAGTGTTGGAAATGCGAAGTTTGCGGTCTGTTACAAAGTGATCTCTTGGCAATAAATAAAGACATATACGAGAATTGTGATGTCATGTGAATGGATTGCAAGTCTTACATTATGAAACTGAAGTCACAAATCATCAATGCTAAACAAATTAGAATTAACCTCAAACAGTTGACTCGTTTAAAAAGATGGATGTGCCATTTTGACATAATCATCGTTATTCATTGTTTCCTTTGCAGTTTGATGGCAGTTTCCTGCACCCTATTTGCCTCATAGTGTCATTGTTAAATCACTGCCTTATTCAGCTGCTCGCTTCTTTAATTCTTGAACATGTCACACAACAGTCTCTCCATGGGTGTGTTACCGATGGTACAACGGAAGAAAATGCGCTCAATCTTTTCAGATGAGATTGACCGCAATGAGGGCAGGAGCAGTAGCAGACGACCAAATCTGGCGGGAAAATGGGTGGGAATAATGAACATTGGCATTTAAGTTTTAGCTCTGGGCCCAATTTCATGGAGCAGCTTAAGCAGACATTATTGCTTAACAATTTTTCTCTAGCAGAAATGAGCAGGATACCAGTCTCAAAGTGTACTCTTGACATGGTAGTTTAGCTGGTTACCTTTAGGCCTTTGTCTGGTAAGCACTAGATTTGTTATGCTTAGCTACCTTTTTTAAAGCTCAATGAAAATGGGCCCTGATGTGAGCTGTAGTCACTGTGAACTTCATAGGCTACTATCATGGAGCAGCCGTCTCTTGTCCCATTCATCAAATCAATATTAAACCAAACCGAGGCTGAAAGGACAATATTAATCTTGTTTTATAGTTTAGAGAGTGCGCAATCGAGTGAACAATATGCGTGCAGCACAAAGAAAATGGTACGGTTAAATTTATTTACACATTTTGTAAACCACAATGGTTATGAAAATCTTTAGATGTATTGGTTTCTACATGATTGTCTGACTAATTGTGGCTATTCGCCCAGGATTGAGTGTTACCAACAGTTGCTCGATCACACTCGTTCAGTTAGAAGAAGTTTTGCTTGAAATCTTCTCAGCTGATTAGAAGTGAGCGATTTGACCTAATGATACCTGCTTGGATGGGTTGGCTGTTGACTTCTAACGTGCTGACCCAACATGACCTGGGCTTGATCCTGCAAACTCTCTACTTGAATTGGATCCTTCAGGCCCCTTGTGTCTAGATAGTAAAGGGTCAATATAAATGCAATTACTGTTCATTCGTTAAAGACAATAGGTGTTAAAGGCAGTGGACACTTTTGGTAATTACTCAAAATAATTATTGGCATAAAACCTTTCTTGGTGGCGAGTAATGGGGAGAGGTTGATGGTATAAAACATTGTGAGAAACGGCTCCCTCTGTAGTTTTCGAGAAAGAAGTAATTTTCCACGAATTTGATTTCGAGACCTCAGATTTAGAACTTGAGGTCTCGAAATCAACCATGTAAACGCACACAACTTCGTGTGGCAAGGGTTATTTTTTCTTTCATTATTATCTCGCAACTTCGATGACCGATTGAGCTCAGATTTCCACGGGTTTATTATTTTATGCATATGTTGAGACACACCAACTGTGAAGGCTAGTCTTTGACAATTACCAATAGTGTCCACTGCCTTTAAGTTAAGGAAGAGAAATGCAGATAAAAGTTGAAAAAAACGAGATCTTGACGAACAAAAGTTGACACGACACTCAAATCCCTCTTGGAAAGTCCATGAAGAGTTTCATTGTAATGCATTTGTATTCAATTTGGGAAGAGTGCTAAATGGGTTAAGCTATTAAATAACGGGGTCAAACTTGAGAATACGGGTTTATAATTGGGTCTTTCTTTGGATTTTGGTTCAACTGACCAAGTGGTTGAGAAAACAATAATGCCTGTTTTATTTGGAAACTTCATTTGTGAGCTTACCTGGTTTAAATAAGACAATGGCTTTCATACAAGCAAACTCAGCTGCATCTACTGAGAATGATTTAAAGCGTGCCATCACCTCACGAAGGACTCTGATGTCGGACAACATGGCGACGGCTTTGGTGTCTGGTGACGTAGCACCCACTTCGTGGGCGTGTTCCGAGAGGGAAAGAATTGGGCATGATTCAAGAGGCATCGACCATTGAATGGCACAGAGTACAAACAACTCACTCCATGCCTCCTCAAGAAGGATAACCTGGTGAAATATAAAATGTCAATTAGTTTCTGTAACAGTATGCTATACTGCAGACTACAGAGTTCAGATTTGAGGTAAAATCATTGAAATACGTAAATTTTGTGTCACAAGATGCATACTTTGAAAGAACAATACACACTCAACACAGGTAGCCCTTATTAAGTCTTGACATTCCAAATAAGAAGAGTTCAGTCAACACTATAGCTATTTTCAATATCAATCAATGCGATAACTAAATGGCATGCATTACTCTAGAAATATCCAATCCCAAAATCCATGTTTTCAAGTTGGGGCACCCGGGGTCACTCACATCAATTAGGGTCAGACACGTGCCCCCCCCCCTCCCCTCCCCCTACTGACACTAACTGTCTAAGTCAAAGTAAAAAGGGCCAACAAATGAAAAGGGAACATTCTCGGACTTTATTACAAAGAAAATGTATAAACTTTTTAGTTGTTATACTTTTGACACATAACTTACGCCAATTACTAGAGACATTGTAGTTAACATCATTTGAGCTAAAATAAGCTTGAATAAAATATAAATGGCCATAATGAGAAGGTGTTGATTCTTAGGTTAGTGCGGATCAACCACTTCGCACTCACAACAAACTCACGATGCTTCACAGAATTACAAAGTGTGTTCCCCAGAAACTGCTTTAATCCTTAAAATGGCAATTTACCTGATCTCGAAAGGGAAGATTAGAGAACGACGGTAGATTTTTAGCCCACTTGACGGCCATAAAGAGAAGCCTGGCTGATGACTCGTAAATGTTCTCTTGAGCCCCCGGGTAGAGTGAGAGTTCCCGGGGTGTGCTTGCCGGTTGTTGTCCAGTGCGATGGCGAAGATGCTCCTCTGTCTCACTGTCCATTCCTCCAGTCACATCTATGTCAACATTGTCATGTAACGCTGAATAAGAAGAAGAATGACTAAGGAGTCAAACTTTTGTCATAAATGCTTGGGGCGTGAGCTGTCGAAGCTAGGCATGGTGTGTCCATATTTTAATATCGCATGCATCC
Source organism: Asterias rubens (assembly GCF_902459465.1). Lineage (NCBI taxonomy): Eukaryota > Metazoa > Echinodermata > Asteroidea > Forcipulatida > Asteriidae > Asterias > Asterias rubens. The sequence continues at coordinate 7,674,520 of NC_047071.1, read as the reverse complement.
AAACCTTTACTTATTTATGATTTTCCTCCCAGGTTCCTATTCATGCTGAAGTAATTGAACGGGCTTGGAAATTAATGTTTTGTTGTCTGGTAATGAAGGGTAATGTATTCTCGCGCCAAAACAGAAGTCGGGTCTTTACTCGTTAACATGAAACTTGACAGAGCCGGGGGGTCTTTATTGCTCATTATATGTTGAATTGCCGGTCTTTTGTCAATGAATCCGCCTTAAGGATGATGAGCATAATGTAACAGCCAGTAAGAATACTCCTTATCTGTACTTTTATCATAAAACAAAATTCTTCACCAAAACAAAACATTTTGGATTGCTGGTTGATTTGTTTTTTTTTCTGTCTGTAATCATGTACTTTTAATGACATAGCATATCTTGGGCTTTATATTGCTGATATACACTAGGCCACATGGAAGCACTCATTAGCCAATGGGTCACAAATAAATAAATAATAGAGAATGGACAGTTTGTATGTACCATCTTCAGGTTCAAGTTTAGCACACGTCTCAGCCGTCATTAGACTAGCCATGAAGCGATGATTGATAGTAGGTGTGACCGAACGATGCATGGTCGGTACCGTGGACGAGGCTTGTTCACCGCGCATCATGCTCACTGGACTGCCGTCGAAATCATGATGATCCACGGCAGTCACTGAAGGAACGCAGTCCATTCTTATCTGGGCAGTGTTACGTGGTTGTCTCTCATTCTGAACAGCTGCTTGAGAAATAACAAAAACAGGTTTCCGAATCATTTCTGTGGTTTTAAATGCTGTCTTGGTTTTAAATGGTTAGTTAATATTCATATCCCTTTGCGATTACAATACATCTGAGCATAATCTCAGCTGTGAAGCGGTTTAAAACCAATCATTTAATGGAGCAACCGACAGGGCAACGACTCAGTTTAACATCACCTAACTTTCCCTGAATTGATATTCATGCTGTTGGATACGATAATACAACGTTATAGAGTATGGGTTTTTATTTTTACTGATTACTGCTGCATCTTCCCCGAAATTGTCTTGCAGATTTTTCACATCACCGTGCCCGGCCTTGCTCAATGCCTTGGAGGTAACTTGCCATCGTTACTATTTTTTTTCTAGCCGCACAATCTTAACCGACTCTCATCCACTCGTGATAAAATGAAGCAATGTCTGACCAAATTGAGAATCTCTGGGAGGCTTGACGGGCTCCGGTGTCAGTCGATACTGTTTAAACAAACTGCCAGAAATGACTTTTGACGTAGTTTAAAACGGCACACAGTCCGGCGGCTACACGATTCTGCTGCGAACCAGTTAACAAATTGGTATCAATTTCACGCTAGCGCGAGTAGAAACAGCAAAATGCCATCTCGTAAATTGTGGAGTAATCGAATTGATGGTTGGGTCCTGCCTCTCGCCACTCTGGCTAATTCCAAGCCGTGTCTCCGCCTTGTCCGGGGAATCAAGACATTAGCGTTCAGATAATCAACGTGCAAACTGGTTAGAGGAAAGGCGATATTTTCCCGGCTCTTGGATCAATGATGGTCCACATTTTCCATCACCTCTCAATTTAGTTAGTTCTTCAACGAGTCCAGTCTTGGTGTGTATAACCACTGTATGCCCGAGGTTTAAGTACCAGACTGTTGGTTCAGCATCAGAACTTTCAGAACGGCAAGTTATCGAATTTTTGAAACTGTAAAATATCGAATTATTCAGCCTATGTTACAATTAGTTTTGTTGATTTTCCGTCACTAACCGGCCATCTTTAAGTATCACATAAAACTTCAAACTTGAAAATTGGATCGATGTTGAGATTCAAATGGAGTCGAATCAGGCAACGGATGGTGTCATTTCATTTTATTCATGCCATGCACCAACTAAAAATTAAACCACCAAAGGGGAAAATCAAACGATTGCAAGATGGAAAAATGAAGGGGGTGTAAAATGCATGAATTGAACACTTCTCGAAAAACTCTCAGTGCAGGACCAGCCGGTTTGAAACCTTGCGGTATCTTTAACTGTTCAAATGTGCCGCCGTAACGACAATCAATTTAACGTAGGCCTATCGGTGTTTGTTTTTAAAGTCTGATTTGCTTATCGTCGTGCTGTTACCGAAACCAAGAGTTGCGCTCCAATACGTATCAACTTCAAGGGACTTCTACAGGACATACCAAATCATGTTTAATTTTGAAAAAGTTTGGGAAGTAAATTTGGGCGTAAGTATGCAGATTTAAAGAAGACGATGATGTTTGTCCATATTGTGTTTGCACCTATCACAGTGATTTATAAACTCAGTCTTTTGCCTTAAACATGTCGGCCATACATCATTCACGCTCAGTTATTCCTTCACACTCTATTAAATCATCAATGTGCCTCTTCGCTAGAAAGCAATCTGGCAAGCACGAAGTAGCAAGCCTGCTGTTCAAACACCCAAGTCACGGGCAATGGGAAAATAACATAAAATGCACCTTATTGAATTAGTGCAAGGGGTGGGGACTATCAAATTTGAGTTGGGTCCAGCCGTCAGGGCGCGAGCGAAGGATCTCCGCTCGATATCAACTTGCGGCTCAAGTTACTCTTGTCGCCCCAACGGTGTCGCGGCATTCCATAACAAAAAACTCTCCATATATCTGCTCTTTTTTATTATCGTCATCATTGCCATTATTATTCTCAAGATCCCACTGACAGGCTCGTGCTTTCTCACCGCCAATAATTCAATTTGAGAGGGCCGAGATGACGGCACAGGCTGACAGTTTTGTTCGGTCTTCGTTCTACGCGGCCCCGTGTTGTTGCCGTACACGGCGGTCGGCAAACACGAGACCCACTACCGGCCGCTCTAACACCAACAATTTCCCGCCATCGAATACGTGATTCGTACGTAATGTGACAACAGCGCTCTTGCGACTCTCTAAATATTGGGTCATTTAAAATACGACAACTAGCTGGCCCCTTATCAGGACACGTTTCATTGCGTCGGATGTTCTTGGGGTTTGATTTGAAGATGGTCTTTGATAAGATTAACATTCTAACGGCATGTACTTGTAGTGAGAAGGATTTGATCAGGTTTTTAATATAATCTGTCTACACCTTTATTTATTCAAATTATACGTACAACTTTGTGCCAAGTAATTGTTCATGTCTTTCTGTGCAGTCTTGTCGACGCTAATACAAATCAGACCCGCCGTTTCCAGAGATTTCCAAACGTACCCCTTTTCCTCTCCCCCTCTTTGATTTTTTTAGAGTGGATTTAAACATCTCACTAAAACCATTTATTGCCAAAACAAACATGAAAAACCGATGAAGTAACGAGGGCATACAACAACAATTGCTGAATGTGAAAAAGAACATTGGATGAAAAAAACCTGTAATTTGACAATCCTTACGCAAGTTCAAACTGTTGAATGTGCGAAACTGCATTTTGATGAAAACAAAACATTCCTTTTCTAAGTGATTGCCTTATCAGATTAATTGATTTTGTTTTTGAGAAAGTTTGTATTCGACATTTTTGCATGGATTTATCTATGGCATTTTATACAACGACTGCGTTTTTCTCAAAGTTGTAACCAACGTAATTTTTTATCTTAATATCGAGCAACGTTTCAACTACATATTACATTTAATTTTGTAATTATGAAAAACAATTGCTAGTGAGCCGTGTTTACCACTATTACGTCAGACAGTTCAATAGTAAATTTACAAACCGGACAGTAATTTACACTTCCATTGTATAGTAGTGTCATTGTTTTACCCACGAGAGCCAACTTACACCCCTATATATTACGTGCATATCGGTAACATATTGCAAACATAATATCTTTGAATATTTCCGTCATGCAAGTACGCGTTAGACGTAAACCATGTTCGACAGTCCAACATAAAGTTACGAATAAACCGCACATCACTAATTCCATAATAAAAGCTTTTTACAACTTTATATATTTTACGTTGACTGATCTGACCTATAACTGGCGATGTTATTCCCCGACTCACCATCTTTATTCATGCCCGTCTCCAAGCATTTTTTCAAGCGGCAGGCTTGGCATTGATTACGATGCGCCTTGTCGACCACACACATCCCCGTACCGGCCTGACACCTGTACAACAAAACAGATTATCACAACTTTAATTCGATGACACAGACTTCGACTCTTCCAAAATTGTGTTTCGGTAATTGACTTTAAGTTCTTATTACTTGGTCAGTGACTCTGGGACCCGAAATTTTATAATGATGTGCAAATTGATGCTGTTCAAACATTCATTCAAGTTTAAGGTGAACTTTTAAGGTTTCTTTTGTCAAAACCTTCAATTTAGCACCATCATTTTAAATTCTTTAACCAAATTCCCAGAGCTGTGCATGGTTTAAAAAATGTATGTACGAAAAAAATTCATTATTTTCTTCTTGTTATACACAATCCAACTCTTTATGAAAATGACATCAAAATTACGATCACTAATTTGGACTGCTCCACTGTCACTTAAATACACTGTGGTCTCATCACTGTCACTGAGTAAGTTGTGATCTCACTGGCACTGAGTAAGTTGTGATCTCACTGTCACTGAGTAAGTTGTGATCTCACTGTCACTGAGTAAGTTGTGATCTCAGTGTCACTGAGTAAGTTGTGATCTCAATGTCACTGAGTAAGTTGTGGTCTCACTGTCACTGAGTAAGTTCTGATCTCACTGTCACTGAATACGTTGAGATCTCACTGTTACTGAGTAAGTTGTGATCTCACTGTCACTGAGTAAGTTGTGATCCCACTGTTACTGAGTAAGTTGTGAAGTCACTGTCACTGAGTAAGTTGGGATCTCACTGTCACTGAGTAAGTTGTGATCTCACTGTTACTGAGTAAGTTGTGATCTCACTGTCACTGAGTAAGTTGGGATCTCACTGTCACCGAGTAAGTTGTGATCTCACTGTCACTGAGTAAGTTGTGATCTCACTGTCACCGAGTAATTTGTGATCTCACTGTCACTAAGTAAGTTGTGAACTCACTGTCGCTGAGTAAGTTGTGATATCACTGTCACTGAGTAAGTTGTGATCTCAGTGTCACTGAGTAAGTTGTGATCTCAATGTCACTGAGTAAGTTGTGGTCTCACTGTCACTGAGTAAGTTCTGATCTCACTGTCACTGAATAAGTTGAGATCTCACTGTTACTGAGTAAGTTGTGATCTCACTGTCACTGAGTAAGTTGTGATCCCACTGTTACTGAGTAAGTTGTGAAGTCACTGTCACTGAGTAAGTTGGGATCTCACTGTCACTGAGTAAGTTGTGATCTCACTGTTACTGAGTAAGTTGTGATCTCACTGTCACTGAGTAAGTTATGATCTCACTGTCACTGAGTAAGTTGTGATCTCACTGTCACTGTAAGTTGTGATTTCATTGTCACTGAGTAAGTTGTGATCCCACTGTCACTGAGTAAGTTGTGATCTCAGTGTTACTGAGTAAGTTGTGATCTCACTGCCACTGAGTAAGATGTTACCTACATTTCACTGAGTAAGTTCTGATCTTACTGTCACTGAGTAAGTTGTTTCTTCACTTTCACTGAGTAAGTTGTGATCTCACTGTCACTGAGTAAGTTGTAAACTCAATGTCACTGAGTAAGTTGTGATCTCACTGTTACTGAGTAAGTTGTGATCTCACTGTCACTGAGTAAGTTCTGATCTCACTGTCACTGAGTAAGTTGTAATCTCCACTGATACTGAGTAAGTTGTGATTTCATTGTCACTGAGTAAAGGGTGATCTCGTGTGGGATTGGGATCTCCGAGTTAGATTGGAATCTCACTTTAACCGAGTGGATTGGGATCTCACTATATCACTGAATAGGATTAGGATCTCACAATCACTTAGTGGGATCGGAATCTCACTTTTGCTGAGCAACATATTCATAATCCTTTACAAAATATAGCCTTGCAAGCCCTATACGAGGATATTATGTTTGCTGCAGAAACCTATAACTCTCATATTCCATAGCATAACCTTGATTCACACTGCCTGAAAAGTTGTTTCATAAACCATAAAGTAAAATCTTCGCAAACTAAATCTTGTCGTTATTGAATTAAGTTAGTATATAGGTCATCTCAAATCATACTTTGTTTATGGATTGTGTTGTATTCAAAGTACACACGTCTTCCTCTCAGATAACTTTATGATTGAGTGACTTTCCTCTTCGTAGGCGCAGCAGTATCAGCATGACTAACCTCTCACACCTCAATCTTACAAGGCTGAGTATCTAAGATGCGGCTTTAAGACTTCAGGCGTTAAAATGTGAACGCCTCTTTGGGAAATGCGGAGGTGTCTGTCCACCAACCTTCAAGTTTACTTTATGGAATTGTGATGTGAAGTGAATGCTAAACCGGAATTCACATTGCAAGTCATAAGTGCTTTTTATTGATTGGTGTTGATTGATATGCATAAATACCTTGTGTTTAGCCAACATGTGTTCTATAGTAAATTTTAGTTCTGGTTAGTTCAGCGGATAAACTACCGAAAGATGAAAAGACTTGGAAAAACGCACACACAAATTGCTGATAATAAAAATTACTAAACAAATTGTACATAAAACTTTAAATTCCCAAAATGCTAAGTTTTGTTCATCTCTTAAAAATTTGCTCTTGTGTGTTCAATTTAAAGGTTGTATTTGTTTCACTTCTTCCCTACTTAAGACATTCCAAACGTTATAGTATAAAGCTGTCTAATTCATGTTTCTATTAATGATTTATTTAATTATTTGTTTTGTTGTTTGTTTGTGTAATTGTTTTGATCCTTATGATCGATGCTGAGAGCGAAAATGTTTACACACAAAATAATCATGGAACCATCATGCGAGCTCAGCTTTACTATTTTTTTTTTTTTTTTTTTTTTTAGCTTTGCGCATTATATTCGAGTAAAAAAATTATAATAATAATAATACATTTATGCAATTTTCCGGGAAAAAGAAAACAAAGACTTAATCCAATCTTTGCCATTTGATGAATTCTTCTCATTTCTGCGACAACTGTTATTTTTGTTAGTCGTGATATACAGTATGTGTTAACCAAACCAAATTACGTGCATGTTAAGTTTTAAAATTACAAGCAGTGCTGTTTTTCAGTTTCTTTATGATTTTTTTAATAATTCTTAACCTGTTTTTTTTCCCAGTTATTCTTCCAGAAATGTTTTGATTTGCTTGGTTTTTTTGTTTGGAACATGTTCTATTAATCCCAATTTATTTGTTCCTATAGTTTGAATGTTTTTTCCTGTTTGGCAAAATTTGTGGACACAATCTTGGGTAAAAGGTAACACAATGAGGGAAATGAGCACACTACAAAACAAACGGTGTACTTGGATATGGCTTCATTGTTTTCTGACCACCTCCGATTTTTTTTTTTTTTACGCAGTGCTTGTCTAGTCCTTCAACTATAAACGAACAATGGTATCTCATCTTCTGATGTCCCATACAGCAATAAAGGGTGCCTGATATAATGTTCATATTTTCATGTATACCTTTCCTAATACCCATTACACCATTACAATTAAAAGTGAACTTTGTTTGAGTTCTACTAAATGGTATTTCCGATCTGTTTGTCTAACGATTGCGTTTTGTCCTGATTCAGAGTGTGCCGCCCGCTGGGAAAATAATATCTTCTAATGTGTGGAGGCGGAGGTTATGAATGCAAGAAAAGAGTAGGTTATAGGTTCAATCATGGATCCCCCACATTCCTGACTGATTGGTTAAGCGACAAACCATAATAATAATAATAGATCTTATTACAGTAGACTATTGAACTGTGTTGGGCTTAGCCCCTCTTCATAACGTTAGCAATCTCTCTTTGAATAGAGCAACACAGCACGACATTGCACAGTATGACCTTGTACGTCGACATTGCTCTATCCCCCATGCTATTAATTAAACTCTTTTATTCTCCCCTGTTACAAAGGTTCGCTTCATGTGTCATATCACGCTGGTTAAATAATTGCTCGCTTATAATGGCACAGTGTCGCACGATCTGTGTGTCTTTGATGTTTGGATAATACTCCTAATGAATTGTTTGTTCTCTCTTCGCGTCTTGATTGGAAAATTGGCCCGTCTCGTCAGCCACGGCACGGGAGGGAACTCGGCACCACCCAAACAAAATTACGGAAACGTATTCAAAGTTAAATAGCGCTATTCCATAGTCGTTTAATATTATTGGATCGATATATTCTCCACAGCTTTTTATCCCTACCTTTTTAGGCCAACCTTTTAGGGATAGAGAGAGATGAATCTCTGAAATGCTGAGCACACTTTTGTTTTTCAATTGTTTTTATAAAATATTGTTCTGTTCATTAAGGATGTCTTTTATGGATACTTCCATCCATACTCCTTTAGGTGTCGAATCATAATGCACCCACCTGTATATGAGTTTTCGACGAACACTTCTCTTGAAGAATCCACTGCAACCGTTGCAAGCGTAGATTCCGTAATGTTTGCCCGAGGAAATATCGCCACAGACACGGCATGCCAAACCCGGAGCAACACGCTTATGAACTGGGGAGTGTGAAGAAACCAGGAGTCAGTACACAAATAATAAAACAACATATTGTCGGATCATGTGAAAGAGGAAAAACTGATAGCATTATAAGAAATCTGTTATGAGGGATCAACAGCCCGACTTGTGTCCTTTAAGACAAGAAACAGTCCAATTGATGATTGGATTCACAATTTAAAAATCAGTCGCACCGGACAATAGCCTGAATTTTTGAATCGTTGTTATTTTGTTTATGTAGATGAGTGACAATCACTGTCAGTTTCCAAATGCATCTAATTTCTTGAATTGAATTGAAAGCGCCATCAAACATTTTAGGAATCTAAACAAATTATAATAGTTACAAAATAAACGAAGAAATCTAATAAACGTTTAAAAAGTAAGACTTGTGTCTTCTTCATCCGAGCCAGACAGACATGGTAATTGCAAATATAAAAATCTGCGTCCCTCACCCAGCAATTTTCTTTTGATTTAAATTAACATTTTGATTTCAAACCGTTTGACTGAGGCCTTTATAATATAATGTTTTCAAATCCGTTCTGTGATTAGACGAATCTCGCTTGAAATGACGCAAAGTAATGATTATCAACACTTTAGGGTAATTATGATCACAACTTAACTTCAATATCATCCGCATCTTCAAATTGATTGTCTTCAGAGCTTCGACAGCTTTGAGTTTGCTTTATCACACAAGGATATTGGTCATAAAAATCAATGTAATTTAATCAAATTCTCGAACAAACCGGCACGACTACCTCAAAATATACACACCCAATAATTACTCATCCACAAACCGTTCCTTATTCTTTCATTAAATTTCTAAGATTGGGAGAATTGTGTAATCTTTGATTAGTAGCGTGTGACTGAAACCATACGTTCCGCAGAATCGATCTCTTAACTTGCCTATCATTCCACCAAAATTAAAACAAATTCGAGTGTAAACATTTGAACAATGACACCACTCACAAACAGTGTTATTCCCCCATTCATCATGTTGTTTACCCATCTTGTTCGCCTAAATGAGACATCATTGTTTCCCATCAAATGGTTTGCATGTAGAGGAACCACGTATAAATATGGTAGCTACCCGGTCGATGCCAGCTGAGGTGACTAACGTATGCAAACATCTGTTTTTACACGAGGAAAAGTTAGGGTCGGGGTTTGGCCAATTTATTGACTATCTGTTTAAACGGGACAAGAGTAATGAATTGAAACGAACTAATTGGAACATTTTAACATGGAATGCTAGAGTGTAATGCACTTTGGGGAAGGGGTGGACGACAACATTATAAGATTTCTTTCCTGTGGTAGTTCCTGTCAAGATGTTTTTGCAGTGAGCTTCTTGCCGTTTAATCAATAATTGATTTAATTGGCAAGAAAATGCAAACTTCTTTTTAATGCTTAATAGAAGCTCATTCACAGCTTATTTCAGAGAATTCAAAATTTACAAATTACATTGTTTATTCCAAAGTTATAAAGGCAAACTATGAGGAATACTAAAGGGCACTACAAAGGAAATGTGTACGCTAGTTTCAACAAGGTAAGTTTGTCCATTTAAAGGCAGTGGACACTATTGGTAATTACTCAAAATAATTATCAGCATAAAATCTTTCTTGGTGGCGAGTAATTGGGAGAGGTTGATAATATAAAACTTTGTGAGAAACGGCTCCCTCTGAAGTGCCATAGTTTTCGAGAAAGAAGTAATATTCCACGAATTTGATTTCGAGACCTCAGATTTAGAACTTGAGGTCTCGAAATCAACCATCTAAACGCACACAACTTCGTGTGACAAGGGTGTTTTTGTTTAATTATTATCATGCAAGTTCGATGACCGATTGAGCTCAAATTTACACCGGTTTGTTATTGTATGCATATGTTGAGATACACCAATTGTTCTTTGACAATTACCAATAGTGTCCACTGCCTTTAAGCAAAATGTCTGATTCTGATAACTGGGCCATGAGAACGAACACATTTAATGCGAGTTTGTTTCAATCACTCTACTCTCTTGTAATTTTAAACAACCATATTTAAAGAACATTACATAATTGTTTTTTGATAACAAAACACTTTATTGTAATCCACCATACATAAACTGACAAACCCGAAGTTTGAGATCGATCGGCCATCTGGGTCACGAGAAAAATAATAGTGAAAACCGATTACACATTTTGCTTGACATCGATTAAACAAATGAATAAAACGCTCACTGAGCGATAAACTCCCAACGGGAAATTAATTGTATTTATTTACATCGAAATTACATTTCAGACTAAAATAACATTTGAAAAAATAAAACACATTTCAAGGATGTTTTCTATTATCATCATCATCAGACCCTGTAATTGTTATTAAATTCTGTGACCTTGGACGTTTTTTTTTCTTACCAATTATGTTTTGATCATTTAGTGAAAGAAGAATCAAAATGAGACAAAACAAAACTATTTAGCATACATTTTAACAGTGTAGATTCGACTATTTTTTTAAATCATCAAAAATTGTGTTGTGTTTCTTACTTCGAGCTGTCAAACACATCAAGTTTGACTCGCTGCTTGCCTGACTCGCCAAGAAACTTGCAATGTTTGCTCAGGTTCCCAAAATGAAGACTGTTTAGCCCGCCCACCCTGCAACCAAGCGGGTTGTTTCACTGGCAGACGACATGCTACAGTTAACACAAACCATAGACCGTAATCTATGTTTACCGGTCCCGTTAGAGACTATCAACAATTGATGTTTCCTCATCCAAACTGAAGTTGCTCTCATAAATTAAATCACAACTTTCGATACAACTTCAGTGCGCGTATACGACCGATCCTTTCTGGTTGATTAACGTTACATTAATTGAACAAATTCACATTGAAAAGGTTATTATTATTTATTCCTGCTAGTCGTTTTTAATAATTTTATCAAAAAGCAGCAGTGGTTGAGTGCTTGCAATGTGCGGCCGTGACTCATTTGGTAGGCCAACTGTCAATGTTTAGATTACGAACACCTTGACATCATATTATTCATACATTGTTGGTTTTTTGAAGGGAATTTCAATGACATCCTCTAGTTTCAACAACGAACAATCAATGAAACAAACCTGCCAATAACTTATATATTGTAATGACCACGTTACCATGGTAAACAACCAAAAAGGTATTATATTTTCTCAGGTGTTTTTGCACGTGTTTATTTGGATTGCGGCAATCAAAATTAAAAAGAAAAGATTTTTAGATTTCCTGATGTTTTCTCAACTTTGAATTTATTTCAGCGATAATTCGTCCCTGGATGATGGGAAGGTTTTATAATCAGTCAAGACTAAAACTAATAAATTCCCTTGATAACAATATAAATCCCGTATATTACATTTATTAGAACGATTGCCAATAAGAGTTAAACATTGCCTGCAGTGTACCTTGTTCATTGTCTTGTCTACGCGTTGCACATTGTCAATTAAACGATATTAGCAAATTAAGAAGTTTAGCAGCGCAGACTACCTGTACACGGCAAGTTGTTTCACGCAGGCCATGTGGACAATATCGGTTTAATAAATTGTCCCAACCGCCGTCCTAGGGCCATTCCACAACGTATTAAAACCAGCCTGTGAGGGTTGTCACGTCACGTGTTTTAAAGACTTGTCGTTTTATCACATATGATAAATTATATCTGACCAATAAATTTTGATGTTTTCTGCCTTTCCGCAAGATTACCCGTACATGGTAGCGTAATCGGATTAATAAGTGAAACAGCTGTTGTAGAGCCCATGGCGAGTGGCTCTTGGTCAATTATCACAACGGAACTCGCAATATCCTAGCACAGCATTGGAATAGGACGCTTGCGACTCTTCGTGCACCGCGGCACCACCGGCAATAGCGGCCTCCGCATACACACAGTTCGTCATCTTTGTCCCGGAGGCGAAAAGTTAACTCGCCGTACATCGCACCGTCAAGCCGAGGCCTCCCAAATCAAAACCGAAACATTTAGTTATGGAAATCGAGATTTATTCAGATAGAAAGCAAAGCAAATAACGGAGCAGCGGCAGATGCATTTATCTGGTTTTAATCATCCTTGGTCTTCGCGTCGGCGGGCGGCGCGGTTTGACTTGAAGCTGCGATGCCATAGGAGTTGACGCGATGTGAACTGTCACATTTAACTAAGACACCTGCCTTCCGCGGGCTAAACTGAGCCGGTAACTCGCTCGAATCATCGGCGATGTAGGGAACCACATATACGCTGCTTGCCCATCTCGTTCACTCCCAAGGCTCTCCAAACTCAACAGTCGTTTAGTCAGATGGGCAGTTGGTCAGATGCTGCATTAGAGTCTTGACAATTGTCTGAAGACAAGTGGAATCAAGTGTACTTTGACTTACCGACAAGACGGCCGGTGCAGCCTCTTTCATCAAAACTCCTTACACTTTAATAAGAGTCACTGTATGCGGTGGTATATCATTTATGTGATCTTCGTTTTATATTAACTTCCCAATTGTTTAACATTGACCTAATTAAGGTTTAATGGTACATTTATCTTCTAACTAATGATGAGCAAAAGGAGCCAAGTGTATTTTAAGCCAATTACCACGTCTCTATAATCTGTAAGAATATATTGGAATCTTCGATATGAAAAAAAAAGAAGAAAAACAAGAAAGGAATACAAACTACTGTTAAACGAGACAAACTTAAAGAGCAATTGACTATCTGGTATAAACTTCCATTCAAGGATTCTGGTCCATACCAATTGACAGAAATTTAAAAACACAATAGGCTGTAGTTGGTTGAATTGGGTTTGTGGAAGGATCAAGGATTAGCTGTGCGAAACTTTGGGTTGTTAGTGGTGATGAATTATGACGAGGGGCAATTAGTCAAAACGAATTATGAATCGGTATGTTCAAGGCGGGAGTTTAGGTACACTATGGTTGAGTGCATTGTGCTGAGTATAGCCCATCCAAATAGTAACTAGATGAAAGTGATGGAACGAGTCGAGAGGAGTTTTTGAGCTGTCCCATGCGCTCTCTCATGTATTCAAAGATCAGGGGTTGGAATCCAAGCTAGGTTGATCTAGCCGCCATTTTCTTAATATGCTGTTTTATTTAGACGGGATTTTGTTTCCGTGTCTTGGATTTGGTAAGGCTTGTGCAAGAGCAGAGAACCTCTGTTTTTGTATTTATGCCGATGTTTGGGGTTGACGCATGCATCCTGCTCATTTAGGCATGTTTCGCCATGCTTCTGCGGCTAAATGTTTTTAGGGTTCACGTTTCAGTCATTCTTGGTTTTTATAACCGGCTCTAGTTAATAAATTGTTCTTCAAAATATGAAAACCTTAAATTTGTTTATAGACTTCAAAACATCATACATCATGTTATTCGCATGCCAAGTCGTATACGTTTGTCGCGACAAACCTTGATGAATAATGAAAATGTGTCCAACATCATTTCCAAGACGCACAAAACTTGTTACCTCACTTTTTCATTACGGTATTTCTACGTTACCAGGGTGTGGTTTAAGAACTACTCAAATGAAAATGAACTACCCGTCATATTTGACTTGACTCGCATCCATGTTTTAGACTTATACTGAAAATTGCGTATGAGTGATTGTTATAAGCAGGGTAATGTTGTTCGAGATAAGAGCCTATATGACTATATTAAAAGAAGTGGTAATAAATCGCAAATAAATCTGCTATTTTTTTTCCGAGCACTACCCTAATATCACCGTGTGTGCGTGTCACCTTCAAAGAAACAATTTCTATCATAAAGTTAAATACTCCCCAAGTCCCATTGTAATAAACCGACAAATTTTTTCTTACAAATTTTGTGTTTAGAAAATATTGACAGATGACATGTCCGTGTATAGTGCAAACAAATCAGTCAGCGTGAAAAGGGTTGCTTGATCTTTTCCCACTTGCAGCTGGTAATCTATTCCGGAGTATGGACTGGACCGTCGTGGTTGTTCCTATACGACCTGCTAGCCTCGGGCTACGCACCGCTCTCCTGGGCTAGCCCGCCGGCTTTCGCTTGGATGCAACACGGAAGAGAGTTCCGACATGTACGCGGATCCGAGTTTCCTTGGCTAGCACCTGCCCTAAGTTTGGCTGCATTGCTCGGGGAGCGGGCCTCAGCCACGCTCTGGCCTGGCGGTGTTTTTAGACTGATGGAATGGTGCGTATACCATACGGCAGCCGTGCTTCTTTGTCACACCTATTTTCAAAAGCCCCCAACACCCGCTCTAAATAATCCTTGATTTTTGTTGGCGCTTTCAGCTAAGAAGTGCCATTTGTAACTGTCATGGTCGCATTTGTGCACAATCAGTTATTCATTGTTGACGTAGATCATGGTTAAATATATCTATAGCTCTAATAGATTGCGAAGATAGAAAGAATTACTTATTATAAATAAACCGAATCTGAAAATGGGTCAATGATGAACCATCAGTGTCATGCAATGTATATCATTCATTCTCATCAACACAAATTTGTCTTCTTGCAGTGTTCTATTTAACCTTGAAACTAATCCTTAAAAGAACACATTGCCTTGGATCGGTTGAGTTGGTCTTTGAAAAGCGTTTGTAACCGTTTGTTATAAAATGCATATGGTTGGAAAGATGTTGTAAAAGTAGAATACAATGGTCCACACAAACATGCCTCTAAATGGCACGGTTTTCCCTTAACCTTGTCGACTAACACGGTCGGCCATTTATGGGAGTCAAACCGTGCCATTTAGAGGCATGTTTGTGTGGATCATTGTATTCTACTTTGTAAACATCTTTCCAACCATATGCATTTTTATAAAAAACGGTTACAAACGCTTTTCGAAGACCAACTCGACCGATCCAAGGCAACGTGTTCCTTTAAACTGTTTAGTCTGTACGATACTTTTACACACAATTACCAGAAAGATTCGTGGTCCTATCCAATGCTATTCTTAATTTGAAAACTGTTAACAACTTCAGCTGAGACTATTACTACCCCATAGATGTTTTAAAATAATATGATGGGAACAAAGAACAACATACCTGGTACACTAGCCATGTTTGGTTCCTTTTTGTGGCGATGGTAAACCCCACACATTGAAATCGGTATTTTATTTGATCAACTTAATTTTCCGTATAATTTATCAAAGTGGGATTATGCAGAATGTTCAGTGCCTGATTTATTGCAAACATCAACTATCTATGACGTGTTGTTGTACTATTACTGTCTCCTTCATTTATTCAGCCGTGTGTGTGTGGTTTGACAAGTCGCTCAGCGTCCTGCAATAAAAAGCAGACTGCTTTAGGCGACTTGCTCCCATGAAGTCAATACACAGTGAATGGAATCATAATAATGTATCGTTCTAAAGCAACCTAGGAATATTGTCAAGGACTGAATTGAGTTATGGACGAGTCGTCATTTCATTTCTATATTATTTGGATCCAATCAAATCTCAATTTTTTTTTGTGAGTTTAAAAAAGTAAAAGATGAATGCTTTTACTGTGACGATTTTAAAAGATTGATAGTTTCAGTACTCAAGTTTATACGATTTTTTTATGAATAAGCTTATACTGATTTTGATCAATTTAATTTGTTCACTTTTCTTTCAAGCTTAAAGGCAGTTGACACTATTGGTAACTGTCAAAGACTAGCCTTCAAAGTTGGTGTATCTCAACATGTGCATAAAATAATAAACCTGTGAAAATTTGAGCTCAATCGGTCATCGAAGTTGCGAGATAATAATGAAAGAAAAATAACCCTTGTCACACGAAGTTGTGTGCGTTTAGATGGTTGATTTCGAGACCTCAAGTTCTAAATCTGAGGGCTCGAAATCAAATTCGTGGAAAATTACTTCTTTCTCGAAAACTATGGCACTTCAGAGGGAGCCGTTTCTCACAATGTTTTATACCATTAACCTCTCCCCATTACTCGTCACCAAGAAAGGTTTTATGCTAATAATTATTTTGAGTAATTACCAATAGTGTCCACTGCCTTTAACAAGTTGTACAATTTTAATATTCAACATTATTCCACAATCTGTGGACAACAATCTTCAAATGTAAATCGTTATGAACCCGAATCACGGATTCACACACATTTGTTTACCTAAAATGTACGTAATTGACGAAAGAAATGCTAATGATTAATAAAAACATTCAACTTTATAGCTAGACTGGATCACTCTCAAACTCTATCGATGGCAATCAAACCTATCTTTACGAAGCGTAACAAACAATGTATGATTAGTGAAAATATGCGCTTAATATAAATTCCTTTTAAAGGGAAGTTACACGTTTGGTCATTACTCAAAACAAATATTCACTTAAAAACTGACAAGCATTGGAGAGCTGTTGATGGTATAAAACGCTCTGAAGTAGCATAGATTTTGAGAGAGAGAGGTAATTTCTCACTAAAATAACAAAAGAATTCTAACTAGAAGTATTTTATTCTTATCTGAAAGCAAAGAAATTCGTCCAACAAGGGTGTTTTTTCTGTCACCATTTTCTCGCAACTCCGATGACCAATTGAGCTCAAACTTTCACAGGCTTGTTATTTTATGCTTATGTTGAGATACACCAAGTGAGAAGACTGGTCTCTGACAATTACCAAAGGTGTACCTTCCCTTTAAAATGATATTATAGACAATTTTGGAACCGGGGAAAACACGAGACGCTTTTATACTTGGGTTGAAAAGAACGTGTTTAAAATGATTGAAGACATTAGTTTCAATGCTGTCAGTTCTTGGTGTTGTTTCTGCCGAAAATTACCATTTACTTTTAAGTTGATGTGTAGCTGTTTTATATTAGCTCGAACCATGTTTTACAACATGGATTACTTAAAAAATTGTTTTACAGAAAGTTGCTCTTCGACGGTTTGATATAAGGGGAGATTTAAAGAGAAAATGTAAGGATAGAGTGACGATGACAGCATTTGTCTTGTGCCCTAATCATAGTGTGCTAAGGAGTTGCAAGGATGTATTAGACACCAGTATTGTAAGGCTATGGTTCTGGGTTCAAACAGAGTCAAAATAGACTCGTGAATTCCTGATCTGTGGAACTAAGAGTTGATGAGATTGCCCTTCGACTCAAACTCTAATCAATGCGAAACAAAATTGTAACACAGAGTGACAGCTTATGATTTTGGACGCTAAATTTGAAAACAAGATTCTATTGGAAACCACACACTGGTTTGTCCTTTCATCTTTCATAGTTAACTGCTGTATTTTGTCTTTTGGAACATCTAAAAAATCATTGACGCGCCAATCTGTTTTCTCTTTTTTTTTTTCTTCTCTTCTTTTTTTCTTTTTTGCTTTTGTCTTGACCCGCAAATGTTTTATTAATTGTAAGGTTTTGTAAACTGTACTTTATAGGTCCAACAATTAATAACAAATAAAATAAATAAGGATATTTCACTTGGTTCAAAACAAAAGCAATATTAACTAAACCAATGTATTATAAACATGTTGGCCCTTGGTGATTTTGTCTATGTTTACCTGTAGTAACTGCCCTATATCAGTGTTTTACCATTTTTTTAAAATATAAAACAACAACTGCAAATACCTCGATAGGGCTATGTGTTTTTCCCCAAAAATAATTTTAACAACGTAACAAATTTGGTATTGTTTGTAAATAATGAGCGAAACAAATAAATAAAGCCATTTTTGATTGCTCGTCATTGGATTAGGGGACAGAAGTAACTTCGGATGCTTGTAATAATTAATACAAACCAAATCATTTGAGCTGCAGTCTCAAACAAAATGCTCAAATCATTATTGTGTGCCCGGAGTTTTGTTAGAAACGAGCACGAGTATAGCGCCTTAAATTATAGATGTTTAAGAGAACAATTTGACCTTGTCCTTAAATATTTGTCACTTACCTTGTTCGGACATATCCGAGCACAAATCCTGCCCCATTCTGACGGATTCCATGTCCATTTTGAAGAATTTTTGAGATGAATCTCCACTTTGGACGAACACCGTGAAGTTGGCGTGAGGATGTGAGATGATGTCCAGTTGGGTTCCGCTATCTTTCCCTGTGTCTTGCTTCACACCTCCCTATCTACCGTCAACTTGTTCTACACAGTCACCGCACCGAGCCGTCTGCGCACCACTACACACTGCACCCGCTAAAATCAAGAAGCTGACTAGATTTATGAAAAATCCATCACATAATAACTGTTTACTTTCCGAGTGATTTGCTCCTAGGGTGTAGACCGTCAGAGAACGGTTGCGAGTGCTTTAAACCCCTCCTCCCTTTTTCCCGCCGGCGCGATTGACGTTTACTTTTCCCTTTGCACATTAATACAGGGCTGGCCTTACCGTTTGTAAATGTCTCCTCGGCCAAACTTTTGATTGGTCGATGTTTGATGAAATACCACGGCTGGACGTTGGGTTCGCTTAGCTGCCTGTAATTTCCTAGTACCTTGACTGTTTCGTGTGCCAATAAATGGCAGTGGCTGCTCACTATGGTAATATCTCTGGCTATATTCCTCCGAAGCGAACAGTGATGTTTTAAGACACTGTTCACTGTCTCCTTTTTTACCTAATGTTGTATTTTAATAATTAACTGTCTGTAGCCAGTTTGGCTCCATGTGGTTGTTTTTTTAGTTATTGATGGAACAAAAAGTAGCCTTTGGTTCAGAAGAGAGCTCCTGATGGAGTTATTGACAATAAAAGAACAATACAAAAACCCAATTAATAACATTCTTGCGTCGGTAAATCGGACAAGTTTGTTTGTTTGCTCCGTAATGAAGTAATTATATTAGTTTAATACGTTTTACTCTGACGACGCATTATAAGAAATATCTAGGTTGGATTCGAACCCATAACCAGATTATTCTTTAAAACCTCGTTATGACAGTCATCAGCACTATGATGTATAGATTTAAGACGGGGGATGGGGAGTTTTGGGTCATTTAAAATGCTGCAGATATGCCTGGTGTGCACAAATAAAAAGCAACTCCTTGCTTGGTAGAATGTCATGTCGGGCATGCTGTACCAGTACTGTAAATATGTATATTATATTTCCTATAGCAACCTATGAACAATTCCTTAAAACTGGTGCTTATTTCTTTTGGAAACAAATACAGTTTTTTCAAAAATTTATGTTTGCATTTTTATCCATGCTTATTCTTCTTTCAATTTTTATTTCAATTGCGGCAATATATTTATAGCAACAATTTATTGAAAGGTCTTCAAATACTGTTACATCAACCATGACCTTGTATTAGATGGAGAAATAACTCTCAATCATTATAGTGGCTGTAGATTTCAGAATGAAACTAATCATTATTAAGTAGTATTTTGGCAACATGTTAATCGTATTACCTGACAGTGTCTTTGGAATACGTGAAATGTCGAGATTCAGTTGTTGTCTCTGTTAATCTGTTTTTATGTCAACTTAATGTATACGGTTAGGCCTGCCTATACTACACTTCAATACAAACATCGGCCGGCGGTCGGAAGACGTTGTAGTCGATCCCATACCTTGCATACCTAAACACTATTGGAAATTGTCAAAGATAAGTCTTCACAGTTGGTGTATCTCAACATATGCATAAAATAACAAACCTGTGAAAATTTGAGCACAATCGGTCGTCGAAGTTGCGAGATAATAATGAAAGAAAAAACACACTTGTCACACGAAGTCACACGATTTTGATACCTCAAATTCTAAATCTGAGGTATCGAAATCAAATCCGTGGAAAATTACTTCTTGCTCGAAAACTACATTACTTCAGAGGGAGCCGTTTCTCACAATGTTTTATATTACCAACCTCTCGACATTACTCGTTGCCAAGTAAGGTTTTATGCTAATAATTATTTTATGTAATTACCAATAGTGTCCACTTCTCTTAAAGGATTCGTGTACTTTTTCAAAATGACCACAGATTTAGATTAAACTTACGGGGTTTGAAGATAATGATAGTGGAAAGCTTCCCTCTAAATATTACTAACTAAGGTTGTGTAGTTTTTGAGAAATGAGTAAAACAAGTCACAAAATAATTTTGGTCTCATGAGACCAAAATTATTTTAGCGTGTAAAATCCCCTTAACCAGTTATGATATTATACCAAAACCATAGCATAACTGGTTAATACTTTTTTACATGCTAAAACCGAGACGAAAATTCTATCTGAGACAATACCTCTATTCGGTAAATTTAAGGTGATTTCAAATCGTACAAGGTTCAACTCCAAACAACAACGCATATTGAACTTCAATGCTAAAAAGGTTGTAAAAGATAAATGTATTGTTTTGCAGTTAAACTGTTTGACGATACTGACAGGTTGTTTTCCCTTCACGTCAACAATTGATAATCTGATACGAGTCTTCCTCATATGTGAATTTTCCTTTCATGTCATCATGGCTTAAGAGATCTCCGTTTTCGGCTTGACTCCTTTTTCTGTTGTCACAATGTTTACCTGATTTACTGTAATGATATAGCAGTGTGTAATAACAAGATACGTTAATACCAACTTAAAGTCCGTCCCCATCTACATCGGAGCTGATTGCCGTCCCTTGATAGGTAAACCGGCCCGTCACCCGAGCCGCTTCGCCAGAGAGAACCGATCCAAAAATTGCAGCACTAAATCTAATTTAAAAACATCACTTTGCTCTTCCACTCCCATGGATTGGATTGGCTAATACAATTGGAACTGTGGATCAATCACGGAGTCGTGTATTGGCGGACGCCAGCCAAAACGCTGAAAGTGTGGGGGGGGGGGGGGTAGTATAGTGCAAATTGCCGTTGTATCTTCTAATGACCTAAATGGGACGTGCTAACCGATTAGTGAAATGAAGTGAGAAATTCAGCAGCATATTAAAACAAAATTGTGTTTCCATTCTCGGGGAAATGACAGACCAGCTTTCGTTTATCACTGTTTTTACAGTAAATGTGGAGAGAAAACTATAGAGTTTCAAGTAATTCCGATTTATTGAGTCGTAACGTTATCCATTGAAAGCCCTGGGATTAGCCGATGACGGGCCCAGCCCTCGGCCGAAACAGACACCCTTTTAGTCCGGTGAATTCACACTGTTCTTACGCTGCCCCGTTACTTCATATCAACCCCATACATACCACACATTAAGAACAACATTCTAAACATTCAGTGTCTATGGTGCTAAAGTCAAAGCTTCCACATCTTGACAAATTCCCCCAAACCACATTTCCTCTTTGTAATAACCATTCACACATGATTAGGAAACTTGAGACTATGTCAAGATGCAATATTTTCCTAAAGCAAGAGACGTTTCTCACAGTGGATAGCCCTCATAGCATAGTTTGGCATCGTATATCTCAGACCATGGTAAATAGCCCCTTAGCCAACGTTGATCTATCTACTACATCGGAATAGCAACAGTAACAATATCATAGAGTCTGATCTACATTCACCATGTATGTCATTCAAGGGAGTGGAAGTTAAGCCAAAGACGAACCCTTTTATAGGAGATGCATCTTGCTGAATAAGAAGCTAAATCTATGAATTAATATGATTGCATTTTGTGTGCAAACATCTGTATTGAATTCGAAAAAGAAACTTAAAAACATCTGAAGATTTAATATTTAAAAAAAAAAGTATCTTGTCTGGCGTTTAACCTGTGTTTCTGTTTTCGTTTCAGAATTGAAATGCAGAACTGTTACTATAGAAGGCCTTAGGTTGGAGTGTGAGGCACCTGTTTGCCAAGTAGAAGAGGTATGTTTCAATCGGGGTATACAATGATATCCCAATTAAGGTAGTTTAGTAGTTTGGATTACTGCAATGACTTCAAAGTGTATCTCTTAAATAAATTCACCAAGGAAATCCAGCAAATTCAACCAACAATTCAGAGGACAAAATTGAGTGGTAGTCTGAAGTATTCAATCACCAATGATCAATGCATTGCAATAGATATTAAAACCTCAAGTGTAAATATGGATGTATTTGACATGTTATAGTGGACTCACTTACTACCCAAGTCAATCCAACCAAACTTCTTTTCCCCTAGGAAGTAGAAACACATGCTTTCTATCATCAGAAGTAAACTGGCACACAGTGATGAAGCTTAAATTTGACATTCAGACGTATTACAGCGTATCGGGTGCCGCAAACACTGCCTAAATAATCTGCCAGTGTGTACGATCACGCCTTGTGCCAAGCCCCTAGTCTTAAGTTTCGGTAACAAAACCCCACCAAAATGGTCTGTAAATGAGACGTAGTCGATCCACACTGCAACTCAGCTCCAGGCATGTTAGCCACCGGAGTCGCTCATAGATTTTCCCTTTCGTGATCGAATTGCCTCTGTCTATACGTGATACCGTCTCGACTCTTAATAGTCGGGGGGGGGGGTAGTAGTTTTGGGGTGTGCTTGCTATAACTGCTTAGAGATACAAATTGAGTCAAAGTTTGGTTGGAGTGTCTTTTGATGAGTGAGTGTGGCTACTATTTATAGATTATGCAAGTTTGTACGTGATGGAAAGTTTGTGCGGTTTTTGTTCACACAATAGTGAGGTTTAGCTGCACGTTACGCGAGCAAAAACGTGAACGTCAAAAAATGTGTTGTTTTGGGGTGACGTCGCCACTTTGGGCTTGTTGCATGCTCACGTATGACGTCGGTGCGCACTTACGTACCTGGCGTGAAAATGGTAACTTATAAAAACGTGAGATTTTAACGAAAGTTTTCTAACGTTGATGTTCACGTTCACGCGGAACGTGCAACTAAACATCTCTATAATGTTGTTTTATTGAATACGCGCAAACCTCAGAAATGGCATAAGGTATTGTCAAACTAACATTAACATATTATTACCACAGATATTGTTGTTTCAGTTTTTATACAGAAAAGATTTAAAAAAAGCCTCTCCTAAACAAGGATTAAAACATATAATACTGATCTTCAAGACTGTTCGAACCTCTTCAAAATATTTAACATACACATACATCAACCCAAGAGCTGTCGTTTTGGAAGTCGAAGATGAGTAACTATTTCTGTCAGAGGAGTAAACTCAGTCCCACCCTACACATCATTATAACTAACATCTGAACATGTCAAACATAAAAACGAATAAATCCATCAGGGGTTTGAACCCTATAGAACACGTATATACATTGTATATATATATATATTGCGGCATCTGAAGTGGTTAATATTTGTTTAATGCTTGCTATTGCTAGTCCGTTGCGGTTTTGTTTGACTGGGCATGCCCACAAGCTTTGGATTTTCTGGTTATGATCCCATTTCCAACTCTCTTCAATAATGTTCTTTATTGTTGTTATTTTGACCTGTTGGAATGAGAATAAATATATTGAAATGAAATGAAATAAATTAAGTGTTAGGGTCACAATGGAATGGAAATAAATATATTGAAATGAATTAAGTTTTAGGGCCACAAAATACAATTTTCTCGAATTGAAATTATTTCAAGTGGATATCTGATGAGAGGCTGGTGCTACACTTAGACGGCAAAGGACAGGCTAAACGCGGGTGGTCATCCAATTGAATGGCTGGTTAGCTCAGTTGGAGCACTCGTCGCTTTTCAATTGAGGTCGCCGCGGGTTCGACTCCGGCATCAGCCAAATTGTCTAGGTCACAATTAATTTTCAGCTGTTCAGTTTTTACACCGATAAGTTTGTTTCTGTGTTATACAATTCGACGAAAAGTTTGTGTCTCTTGTGTTTTTCCCACTGACTGATATATATATACAGCGATTACCCATGTTTGGTCAGTTTGGCCAATAGTCTAATCGGCAGGTACAGGTTAAAATAGGCTAGGATCAGACTATGACTGAAAGCTCAACGACCCATAACTATGGCGGAATGCGATATATCGAGGGTTCGAATCCGCCATCAATTATTGTCTCTCTCGATTTCAACCCATCCATTATATCAGGTAATATTACGTATAAATGGGGTCAACGGACCATTTTTTTGTTTTATAAAGCACCAGTTTTGTACTTTGTTTTTTAATAAAGTGAGCTGCCCGCATCATTCTCTGTGCTGCCATTCCTCTCCATGTTAAAACAACAACTCTACTTCCATCGTACGGAATGAGCCTGAAGGATTCACATCAAAAGACACCAGGTCTTGTGTTTCTAAATGCCACAATAATCCCATCAATCAAGTTTGCATTTCCTTCCAATCAATATTAGTATCAAATGATTGTGGTTTAATTACTTGACGTTTTAATTACTTGGAATTTTGCAGTGACCTGGAGGCGAGCGATGAGAACTCTGTACGAGGTAGATGTACACGCTGATCTCAAGGTTGAATCCCGCAATGTGAATGGAAAGTGTTTTCTACCAGACCATTGTCTCAAAGGCTAAAACCAATTGAATTGCACGTTATTCAAACTCCAATAACCCTGTCTATTGTTAGTGTAAGACCTCATCTTACCATGTTATAAACGCTATAGGGCAGAGCGAAAGGTGACAATAGAGCACAACTTGTTTTTCTATCAGTATTTAAAATGCATTCCATTTTACTAATATCTATTTAATTTTCAGTCAATACACAATATGCCACGTGCACCTTCAACAATATGAGAAAATGTCAGGTTATTAAATTTAGGTAAAACATGTATTAAACTTGATCAACAATTAAAGGCAGTGGACACTATTGGTAATTACTCAAAATAATTATTAGCATAAAACTTTACTTGGTAATGAGTAATTGGGAGAGGTTGATTGTATAAAACATTGTGAGAAAGGGGACCCTCTGAAGTGACATAGTTGTCGAGAAAGAAGTATTTTTCGACGAATTTGATTTCGAGACCTCAAGTTTAGAATTTGAGGTCTCGAAATCAACCATCTAAAAGCACACAACTTCGTGTGACAAGGGTGCTTTTCTTTCATTATTATCTCGCAACTTCGTCGACCGATTGAGCTCAAATTTCCACAGGTTTGTTATTTTATGTATATGTTGAGATACACTAAGTGAGAAGACTGGTCTTTGATAATTACCAATAGTGTCCACTGTCTTTAAGAATATATGTATTTCATCATCATCATTCGGCATAGACTTGCGTCCGTTGCCGCCTCGTCCTCAGGTTGTAATGGGGGCGCACTCCTGGAGTTGCCGCCACTGTATACCTGGTCTCTTTCGATCGCTGCTCTTCTCAGTCATGTATTTAATAACTCTTATTGTTATCTTTAGTATGTCAGTACATTGTAATTGCATGCTATATAGGTCTTACGGAGTTAAACAAATCCCATCCCCCAACCGCTAGCATTGAAAACGTAATTTTTCGGATTAATAACAACTAAAACACTGAAACATTTGGGATCTATTTATTGATAATTTGTCCCCATTCGACTTTGTCTTTCTTTCAATTGGCGGGACCCACAATGAGAACAATAAAATAGTTTTTTATTGGCTCGAAAAGTTAGAAAATAAATTCCATTGGAAACCCGCTCAAATCGAACCCCTTAAAACACAAAATCCAAGATGGCTGCCGGATATGACATCCATTTTGAATTCTTACAAACAATTTAACACTAGCACGTGATCAATGTGGGGGGGGGGGTTCAAATGGTTAATTTTGTCCCCGCATTTAACGCAAGCAGAACTACAAGCAACTGTCACTTCACACCTATAATGTATAAATACGGTCATACTTCGATTTAGACCAGAAGAAAATGCGTGTATATTTGTTACCCGCAAGCTTCCTTGATATAAAATGTTGTAATGGTACTAAGCATCCTTTTGTCTGAAATGCCCCTATAAGCCATTTTGAAATACAGTAGACACATTACTATAAAACTGTTTGGTTTGGGTAAATTTATCTGTATACACCCAAATCAAAAAGTGCACTCCATCCAGTGGACACTATACCTCAAAAAGGCTTATTGATTAGAAATCAATTAAAACATGCCAACAATTTGGATCTCAGTGCGAGTTCCGAATTCCGTAGTGGGGACGGGGATGCGGTTGGTATCCCACCCGCTGTTACCTCGAAACATGGATGAATCAAGATTCTTGGTGAAAATAAAGTTGTCTTTTTGTTTTATCATTAACACGTCAACTCTGTTTAAGCTGCACTTTCCATATGTGACTTGTATTGTATCTTTCTTGATGTACTATATAAATCATCATTACGTTAAACAAATCTATGACACTACATTTAAAGGTTAAACGAATAAAAAGCAAACATCTTAAAAGGACATGCTTTTTCATTTTTATTCATAAAAAGCGAATCAATATATTGGGGATCGAGCAATCTAGCATAAGAAACTTTCAAGAACCAAAATCTGTTAACCATGTTCATTAATCATATCCTGCATTACAATGAATCTGATGCTTCGGCAAGCAAGTCGAGTTGTCTCGCTAGAAAAAAACCTCCGGGGTGGATCAGTCTCACGCCAGGAGCGCCGTGGATTCTGCCGATCCGTCGGTAGGCTTTGGTTCGACAGACTGCAGCCCTTCGGGAAATACACACAATTAACGCGTGATACATTTAAATTATTTGGGAATTATTTAGAGTAAAATGATTCTCACAAAGGTGTGCATTGAATCCAGGTTTTTTATATTGTCATGTCTATGAGATAACTAAAAGCTTCAATTAGTAGTTAGGCCTAATCAGTGAAAGAGTTATGAAAAAAATACTATTTAGAGAAGAGAGATGGAATCTTCCGAATATACAGTCAGTGATCAGTGTCTGCTCTGAACAAGTCCCAACAATGACAGAAATCAACTGTCCTCAAAAATCGCCGATTGTATGTCAGAGATAATTTGATTACCATTTTCACATAGTTTCACATTATAAGTTGCGTTTTATGCTTCATTCAAAGAAAATAAATGTTTCAGTCACACAGTTTTATGTTAATTGTCTGTCCTTTAAAATACCATGTTTCTATCTGCTTTAAAATAAAACTCATTGGTACCCGGATTGGGTTCAAATATTTAATACTAAATTCAAATTTTGAACGATAAGAACGGTATTAAATTGGCCATAATTCACAAACACTGTTATTAACGTCAATTAATGCTTTCAATTATCATAATGAAACGTTATTGTACTCTCAGAAAATTGTTTCTTGTTCGTAATATTAAGTATTCTTCTACTTCAACCATGTGATTTATTTACCAATTATATTAAAAGAGACACAGCATTCATTTGATTTCCATCGTTTAGACGGATTGAAACCGCCAAGTGACTAATCAACAAAGGCGGTAGTGTTCATCTGAGGAATGTTACACACAGAGAGTGGGAAGAAACACGATCAGTGTTGGAGGTGTCTGCTCAATTATCTCTCATATCGATAAGGTAAAGTTTATCCGCAAAACCCAGAACCAAGTTGATCCGATTAGTGCAATCTTAGCAAAATGGTGTTGACTCTAATACACCGATTCGCAGGATAGTACCCGGGGGCAAACGTCACGGTCGCGGGAAGGCTTTTAGCCGCGGATAGAAAACACTTTGTCCTTATCCAATTTGCTTAAATCTCGGGTTAGATCAGGTTATACGCCTCTTTCTGGCAGAAATAAAAAGCGAAAATGTAACAGTATATAATCTAGAGAAGCTCGGTCTGGACTTTCATTTCTTAGGAGCGGGAATCGGGCGTTGACCAGAGCCCGACTGACGGCATGTTTCGTCGGCAAGGATATTAAAGAAGTTTTGGTTAAATTCTGTTAGTTTACCGCTCTGTAATCATTCAAAAAGCATAGGCGGTTCGCAGCTCAGGTTTCATGAGCCATGTGGTGCTGACTGGTTAATATATATAGTATATATAGTTCGTAGTCTTCAAAAGGAGTTTTGAGAATCAATGTTTATGGATCATATCTAGTTCCACCAAATGACAATAAACATGCCCGTTGATAAACAATACTGTCGAGTGTTTAAAGGCAGTGGACACTATTGGTAACTACTCAAAATAATTATCAGCATAAAACTTGACTTGGTAACGAGTAATAGGGAGAGATTGATGGTATAAAACATTGTGAGAAACGGCTCTCTCTGAAGTGCCATAGTTTTCGAGAAAGAAGTAATTTTCCGCGAATTTGATTTCGAGACCTCAGATTTAGAACTAGAGGTCTCGAAATCGACCATCTAAACGCACACAACTTCGTGTGACAAGGATGTTTTTTCTTTCATTATTATCTCGCAACTTTGATGACCGATTGAGCTCAAATTTTCATAGGTTAGTTATTTCATGCATATGTTGAGATACACCAACTGTGGAGGCTAGTCTTTGACAATTACCAAAAGTGTCCACTGCCTTTAATTTGTTTGTTTGAAGTTGTTGTGGATCACTTGAAACTGATGGTAAACTTTGTTCGATTGCACGTGGCCAAATATCATTCATCTTATAGCACAAACATTTTCAAAGAAAGATAGGTTTGTGTCGTATTGTTTTCTTCCCATGCATTTATTACAAAGCATCGTTTTCTTCTAATTTGGAAGATGATGGGTCGCTGGTAAATAATATGAAAGACAGCACCTGACACATTTATAGCTCAAATATTGCTTGAGATATAATCATTTATTTCAAATTCATTGTTATTCCAAATCAAGGAGAATATCAGATACGCCGTTTAATTGATAGATACTCAAGCAAAAAGTTTGATGTAAGGGGTCTTTAATGACTTCATGAGAATCAAGTCCAAGTGTATTGCAATGGTAATGTAAGTTTCCATCTTGATAACAGTTTTCTTTTTAGTTTTTTTTTAAACAGTTTTAAGATCCCCAACCTTAGGAACAAAACCAATCGATCACGAAATGTTAGTCCTTTTCAAAGTGTATTATTAACACTATACACAACGTTGTGTTTTGAATAATTAAATAGCTGACGGAGAACGAATTTCGATAACCACTTTTTGACAATTTCCTTATAAATGACGTATTTATTCGTAACAACCGCCCACTATGTGGATAGAATCGACTCCGTGTGATCGGAACTTCAACTCTTTACTTGTTTATTTGTTTAATCTAATATTAACATTGTGCGTCCTTTTATAGAGTGGCCAAATCGATTGGATTGCGTTGAAAAAGGCTACATTGCACATCAAATTCAATAAATTGTTCTTTATGTAAATAATACCCCAGATTTTTATACTCATTGGAGAGAACCAGATGCCGGTATGAGCTTATTTCATTATCAATAGTCTCCATTTAATTATTCTTCTCAATTCCTCGAGTCCACCCAAATATACGTTAGCTGTATATCAGGGTGCGTCATTTCCCACTATAGTCCGCTAGATTAAAAATAGGGATAAGTAACAATACAGAGATACTTATCTTATCCCGCAAACTCCTCGTCGTCAGGAAATCGAGCAGGCTGGAGAGTGATCCTTACCGGGAGTGATCGCTCCTTAGCCCCCGGGGCATCTTTGGATATTCGCGCTGCTGCTGCAACTTCGCCGTAGTGCTACCGTAGAGGCAATGAAGATATTAAAGTTCAAGCGGCTTCTTTTCGGCCCCCAAACCCCCGTTCAGAACGATATTAATATAACCCGAAGACCGGGAACGGTTACAAATCATGCAGGAAACTCACTGGAGCTGGTAAAAATGACAATATTTCCGGCGGTTTTGTTGCGCTATTTCGTTCCTGGGGGTCAGCCGCAAGCCCGAACTGTGATTAATCTTAGTATCATCACCACAGTGGTAATCTACTTTATTCGGTTAAGGAAATCAAAGCCATTTGCTTTAATGAACACTTCATAATAACACTTTTCTTTATAAGAAACAGGTTATGTATGTTACGAGCAGTTGATGTTCAAAGCAGTGTGATTTTACCAACGAGAAAATTCAAAGACTCTCACGTTCTCAAGGAAACACAGTGCACTTATTACATTCATTTGGGAATGAATTTCGTGCAATGTTTAAGGAAATTGCATTCGGACTATACAGATGAATTTTCCAGTGTGTTAATTTATTTCAGAGTGAAGTTATTTGTTGAAGTGGCGCCTTATTAATACCGTAAGTTGCTGACTTCTAATTTGTTCATTTCTGACACAACCAATCAACATCATCTTCATTTTTAAGATGACGAGAACAATTTTCTTCTCTTATACTCAATACATCCTCACAGCCGCCACTCTGTCCAACAGTCGAGGTGCAGACGTTTCTTCTATTTATACTGCAAGCCCCAAATCAAATTTAGCGGTGAATTTCTCTTATTGTAAAACAAATTCTGGAGACTTTTTTTTCTTTTTCCGTGTGCAGCAATAACTGGCGCTTCTTTCTCAGCCGAGAAAACACCGACAGATCAGTGCAGGAGATTCGCTGTATTTGTTTGGCCAGACCCCGCTGAGAAACATGGTTTATTGCACGGCAAGTTAATAGGAATCGGGAAATTAAATGGAACTACGGAAAGCACACATTGATGTGAGCCGAGCTGACGGGTGCAACCAATTCTGTTACATTGCTAGAGGACATAAAAGTCAGTGGAGGAAGTGCATTGGTACAGAAACACAACAACTAATATGCAGCCCTCGAGATAAGAAAAGGCACAAATGGTTTGAGGATTGTAATACTTGTGTTACATCGCGTTTGGAAGACACTGTTGATGACTTCTACCTGATGTTGCTTCTTGTATAGAGAGAGAGGCTGGTTCTGAAACAAGATCTTAAGAATTGAGCGAGTTGTGTACAGAGTTATTGACAGTGTTAGGATCCTTCATATTCTCTTTTATTCCCCGTATACTGCCAATGATTGCTGACATTTTTGGGGTTTTCAGAATTTATATTTGGTCTGATAAAAGCGTTAACAAAGCGGTTACAAAAAATCCTTCAGGAAAAGTGAAAAAAAAAGATATATATTAAGAAATATATATAAATGCTGTAGCATTTTGAGTTTCCTTCCATACGGGCCAGTGCCAAAGTGAAAAAAATTGCCAAACTTCAAGTATGTCAAGTGATAATATAAGAGATCAAAGCATGCAGCTAAACCTAGACATTTTAAAATGATCTTTTCGTGACCTAAATCTATATTAACCTTAGCTCAACTCGTTATGTCACCCCGCAATATTTGTATCGATAGGAGTGGATGAACTTCTTTGTATGGCCCATTTGAGGATAACTTTCATATTGAATGATTTGGGCATTTAGGCCTAGATGCGAAGCCTAGCACAGTAAAAACCAATATGACTACATGAATATTGTTTCATATCAAAATAGTTGTCAAAAGATGTGTAACTGGAAATAACATGTTCCTTATGGGTTTTTTTGTATGCAGTTTCTTTGGAAACTACGTCATCGTTGACCCTATTATTTGCCATCATAACTCACTGTTATTACCAACTGTTATAAAGTGGTGCATAGCTGGTTTACGAACATCACTAATCATACCCAACGCTGGTTTAAAAACCTTTAAGATGAAAGGAATGCCTATTGGCAGGTTAAAAGGATTCCAGAAGATTTTGTAAAAGTAATTTTATGAGCGCATTACAAGCAGTGTGCATAACTATTACTCAGTACCTGTCCAGGGTTGACTCGGGAAAATGTGCTTACTGAGCGTAACGAAATGAACAATAATTGAATCAGACTTACATGATGTTTGGCTATTTTACATGATGTAAATCCCGTTATGTATGGTCTACGTGGAGCTGTGGATAAAGTGCAGCTACCCTCGGGTTAGGGGAGCGTGAGCTTCAGCGGCTTACACGGCGGGAATGGTTCGTTCAACGAGCAGCTATAGGAACGAGCATTAACACTCAATCAGAACAATTATTGTAACACACTAATAAGGCTGCACGTTACTTCGGAGACAATAGGGGAAACCATTTACGTGCAATTACTGGGGGTTATCAAATTGTATTTGCAAAAAGATTGCCACTTTTTAAATCAAAGTTTCAGTGCACAAAAAGGGAAAAGCACGAATGTCACGCGTATACAACGTAGCTCCTTGAATGCACGGTAGATGATGATAGTTCATAGACACATATATGCAATTAATAAACAAAATAGACTTTGAAAATAATTGTGAATAAATGAGCATACTTCTGACTGAACTACGAACATTAATGAGAGCGAGATTTTAACCTGCGACCTGCAAATTTACATGCCAGCGCTCTACCAACTGAACCATCAGAGCTTGGTTAGCGGTCTCTCTATTTTGTCAATATCTTCGTCGCAGGTTCAAGCCCCGCTCTCGTAAAGTTGTTAAAGGCTCTGGACACCTTTGGTATGTCAAAGCTGTGAACATTTTTACTCAATTGGTCATCGAAGTTGCAAGAGAATAATGCATTTAAAAAAAACTCCCTTGTTGCACTAATTTGTGTGTTATAAGATGCATAATAAAAGGCTTCAGGCCTGAAGTATATTAATTGAGTGTGAAATTACATCTTTCTCAAAAACTACGTTCTTCAGAGGGAGCCGTTTCTCATAATATTGTTTATTATCAGCAGTTCTCAATTTCTCGTTACCAAGCAAGTTTTTAAGCTAACAATTATTTTGAGTAATTACCAATAGTGTCCATTCAGTGTTGATAACATTATAATGTCTTTATTCAAAAGCTCGAGCATTCAAATTGCGGCTAAGGGGGAAAGTACACCAATAAACACTACGTTTGTTAAACGTACCAGACGAACAAACTGGAATGCTGTATAGTAAGCCTTTAATAGCCACTTTGCCATGTTCATATTTTGGTGTATTTTGATTGCATCAATAAGCAGTGATAAGTGTTTTTCTTTTACTTTGACCCAACAAGTTTACTTATTAGAGTTTTAATGAAGTAAGTGATTCCCCATCACTGGTCTTTTTCACATTTATCAATAGTAGAATTCAGAGGAGCCATGGATTTGGAACAAGAATGGTTGGTCATGGGTTCGAATCCTACCGGAATAATTTATTGTGGGTACGTCCTCTTTGTCATTCCCGCCTCGGTTTGAATCACATTGACATGACCGAGAAGAATGCAACCAAGTCAGCCCTTGTATAATGTCTATACTTGAAAAAATTCCACATTTCTTAAAGGCAATGGACACTATTGGTATTTGTAAAAGACAAGCCTTCACCGTTGGTGTATCTCAAATACATAAAATAACAAACCTGTGAAAATTTGACCTCAATCGATCATCGAACTTGCGAGATAATAATGAAAGAAAAAAACACCCATGTCACACAAATTTGTGTGCGTTGATCAGATGCTTGATTTCGAGACCTCAAGTTCTAAATCTGAGGTCTCGAAATCAAATTCGTGGAAAATTACTTCTTTCTCGAAAACTATGGCACTTCAGAGGGAGCCGTTTCTCACAATGTTTTTCAACCTCTCCCCATTACTCGTCACCAAAAAAGGTTTTATGTCAATAATTAATTTGAGTTATTACCAATAGTGTCCATACTGTCTTCAATAATAACTGCACTTTAAAAAGAAGAGATTGTTATTTCCCAGAAGCGCATCCTGGTGCGTTTTTCTTGTTTCCTTTTACGATCTTCAACTGTCTCCTGATTAATGTTGGGATTCATTGACGCATGAGATTGCCATAAAAGACTCTCTGAACTAAACGAAAACAAAAAGATGATCAAAACGATTTGAGAGAGAAATCTTGAAGATTTGCCAAAGGCTTTTGTCAGCTTGAAAACTTCAACAGTGCTGTCAGTGGCTCTTTTGTATTAATATAGACAGGATTGGCGCCCTGCTACCACCACCTATCACAGATCCGTCTAACCACTTGCCCTGGGTGAGCATTCACCCGTGAAGTATAGCAACATCAGCCGCACAGCCCCGGCTCACTGTAGAAAATACCTGCCACACAATGTTGTATTTCCTTGGCAACGTATTGTTAGGCAAGAAAACATGAAGAAAAAACCATCCATTATTTTATAGTTTTCAGCCAGCGGCTTGAGAGTGTCAATATAACGAAACAGGCCTACTGGCGACTTCCTTTCACTCTCTTGATGTCGTATGGAAAAAAACCTTTGAAATAAGATTTATTATTAATTTATCAAACGCATTACTGTGATCAAGAGACGTCAATTTTACAGACGTTAGATAGTCCTACTTTTGGCAGGAAAACACTTCTAGCTTGACAGTGGTAAGTTCTGAAACCTTTTCTGTTGGTTAGGACGTGCTTACTCCTTTCAATTTGTGTCGGTCGTTGACAGTTGCAGACAAGATTGAGTATGTTTAAGTACGAACAGTTTGCCTATTTACAACAGTTTGAAGTTGTGTCCAAATACAGCAACTTTAGAAATGGTAATTTGCCGTAGGCTCCAGATGTGATTTGAAGAAAAAGGTCTTTGTGTGATCTAGCCGTAGCAACAGCCGAAACCACCAATTGAGAAGTGGTTGTAGCAAACGATTTGCTTTATAGAGGGCGCTGTTGTCACTTAAAAATGGCTATTAGAAACGATATTATATATATTATATGTATTAAAAAGCAAACATGGCGGCCGACTAGCCCAAATCAAGGATGCATACACCGGTAACATGATTTAAAAATCCATACAAATACAAAAGAGAATGACCTTTAACCATTTATTACATACAGAAAGCATCAAAAGATGGTAACACAAATGATCACCCAAACATTATCGAAATAATAAAGGATGAAGGGTAAATAATCAAACAATGCTTAACAACATTCAAGAAAATATATCGGTAAATCTCAGCGTTCAAAAAAGTTATGAATGTTAAAGAAAATCGCTATAGTTTGTTCAACTTTTGTGAAAAGAACACAATAACATTCTTTAGAAATACAAATACAATAGTTTTGACTCCGAGTACACTTTTAATACTCTGGCTATGAATTTAGTTTAAAACCCCACTTTTTCTGTGAGAGGACGCTTGATAAACTCAATCTAAAGTTTGAGTAGTCAGGGCAAGGTCGTTCACCCACTGAATTGTTTAAAACATAGATTGGTCCGCTGTATCCAAGGAATTGACTCGTACACAGACAGGCCCCGATAACGAGAACGAAAACTACAATGCTAAAAATGCACGCCCTCAATTGGTTGAATAAGCTTGGCTGTATTCCGTATTCAACCAATCGAGGGCGTGCATTTTTATCGTTTTCGTTTTAGTTCTTGCCCACTCTTTAGATATGATGCCAGTAAAGGAGAGACTCAGAAAAGTGCAAGAAAAACGAGTGAAAACCACTTTGTCTATTACGAATCATTAGAATTGAAGTGTGCATTATTGTGATTGTTTGTAATTATTGGTAGGCCCTATTGGTCTTCTTTATCAATGATTAATAAGTACTACTAATACACCAACACCGAGTGTTTTGTTAGTCACGCTAAACACATAAACTACGCGCACTGCAACAAATGCCACACTCACTAACAAACGCGAAAAGCAACAATTACAATATTATTATTATGCTTCATGAAGCTAGATGTACGACAAGAACACCAAAGACTCGTCAAATATTGTTCTTATAATTCTGTATTGTCTCTTAAAAGTGAAACTTGGTCTTATGTATACATAAGCGGGGATAGGCTGACAACATGACGGGATCCACACAGTCACTGAACAGTTTAGAGTAGAAGACGGGACGGCAATCATTCAAACAAAAAAGCAATGAAAGTGCCATGATTAATAGCGCGTTCGACATCACCCCGAGGCAGCATGGTCTAAGCGGAGTACGGTCCCCTCGCCACGCAACCCCTGGGCTGTTTACAAAGCAGTGCACAATTGGCGCGAAAAGCCGCGAAATCCAAACTAATAAACCCCTGGTCTCTGCACATCTGAAGGGGGCCGCCTTAGCTAGGACCGCATGGGTCAAACGCTAACGCATGCCTGTGTAAACAGGAATCAAATACTGTCCATACGGCCGCGCTAATATAACCAGCCATGTTTTGACGTTCCCGTAATCAGGTCGTCAGTCTGACGCGATTAAGCAATCATCTCACTGCTGACAAGAACTACCAATTTTTCTGACACTAATATTTGAATGTTATTATTTGCATGTATAAACAGCCGAGCTTCTGCCGTCTGTATGTGACGTCACCACGTCAGTATCAGTAATACTCAAACGTTGTCTCTCCGTGCACTTTGTGACTTTATCCTATGTGTATTATTTACTTTACGTGGATCAGTTTTAAACTGTCAAGTTAGAACAAACATTGTCTCTGAGACGATACAAAATGTTTTGTTATTTCTACATGTATGGGGACGTCTACAATCCTTGACTCAATATTATTGATCACATATATTTTAACAAAAACTAGGAAAATGCAATGAACATATTTTTTTTTCATAATGTGAGACCTTTGGGTAACACTACAGATGGCAGCAGACTCACGAGGTAAGCCCATCGCTTTTAGTTATGTGCGCATGCTCAGAAATACAGAAACTAAAAGGTCTTTTTCGAAACCACGGCTTCGGCTTTGGATTTCGGCTTCAGGCTCCACATCAGCTTCAGAGCGCGTATACGCAAATCACGTGCAATTTTCAAAACAACCGCGGGGCCAAGCCGTGGTTTCGAAAAGGGCGCTGTATGCATGACAATAATCCGCTGGTTCCTGGATTTCTAAAGTCAACCATTGTGATTTATGTTGAACCCCTCGTCATCAATCGTGATGATGTTCATCAGGCAGTGAGGCAATCAAGCCCATCAGCTAGGTCTGGTCGACGCTTTTATGGGAGAGGAATGTAAATTCCGGGAAAATGTAAAAGGCCTTCATGTTGCGCGGTATTTGTAAAAAAAAAACAAAAAAAAAAAAAACTATAGAGGTACATGTACAGTTTTTGTTTACTACAAAAACAAGGTGTTCGTGGTGAGTGAGTGAATGAATTGGTGACAACATTTTACCTCATCAATCCAATGACTGGTTAAGGAGTTATGATTTTTTTACAAATTAAACACCAACTTCCGGTTTGCATCGGATAAAAGGTCAAATAGGGGTTACTTTTTATGTAGCGCGTGATAAGTTTATTAAGACTTTTTAAATGATGGATGGGTTGTAAAAATCCAATATTTGGTTTAGAAGTTATGATTTTTTAAATATAAAGTTTCAACTTCCGTTTTGAACCGGAAAGTACTGTCAAATGAGGTCGCACTTGGTAGCGTTGGTGATGTCTTTTGAGTTCTTTCTTTTGACGTATAGATGATAAAAATCAAATCATGTGGTTTAGGTTTTTTTTTATTTTTCAAACATTATATATCAATTTCCAACTTTAACTGGAAGTCAAGGTCAAACAGGGTCGCATATTGTATAGCACGTGATAAGTCTATTAAGACCTTTCAGATGATGCATAGATTGAAAAAATCCAATGTATGGTTCAGATGTTATGATTTTTTTCAAATATAAAATTTAAACATCCGGTTTGAACCGGAAGACAATTTTTTCAGGTCACAAATTATAGCGTTAGTAAATATTTTTCAAAGCCTTATCTTACGACGTTCAGATAATAAACAACTAATTTCTGGTTCTGGAGTAATATTTTTTCAAATAATTAACTGCATCTTCCTGTTTAACTGGAGGTCAAGGTTTAATAGTCAATGTTGTGTATCGTTTCTTAAGTTGTTACATACCTACCCAATGACGTATAAATATATAAAAAATCAAATGTGTGGTTGTGAAATTATTTTTCTTTGACCAATTATTTTCAACCTCTGGTACGTTTGAACAAGAAGCCAAGTTTAAACTGATTTCATTTGTGTAGATCCTGACTAGTTCATTAAAACCTTTCAGCTGATGTATGACTTGTAAACATTTTATAATTATGTGATGGACTATCTGAAGGTGTATAATGTATCTTATAACATCAATGCAAATGTATTCCTACTTGTAGTTTTGGTGCGAGACGTTGTTCATTATTACTCAACTATTGCGATTCACCGCGATTCACTCAGCGCTCGATGTTACTAAAAACGTTACAGCGCCCTCTTTCGCTGGACTAAAGAGAGCACTTTTGGGAATTCCCCCCAAAAAACTCGGCGCTTGCACTGCATAGCGTACATAGCGTGCGTTGTTGATCAAAATGGGGTAAACGCGTGGGTCAACAGGTGCTTTGACGTCCCTTTTCGACTGATGTAAAGGTCCAAATTTTGTTATTTCTGTGCAAAAGATTGAGCGGGATTGCTGTTTTACAATCTGAAACAAAAATTACGTTGAAATGATCAGTAGTTTTAAAAACATGAATACGATAAGATTTTATGAAATTTTCAACTTTCGTTTTGCACTAGAAGTATTAAAAATATTTTACGTGTTCTGTGAAACATTTGTCCAACTTTTAATGATCTATCCGATGATGTGTAGATTGTCAAAATCCGAATCATAGTTTTTGAGTTATGATTTTTACAAATATTAAACTTTGATCTAACGTAATTCAATTCCCGATGACGTCATAATGACGTAATTAAATATGTGTTGTCTTGATACTGAGGTTCAACTACCTGTTGAGTTTCAACATTCCATTCAATCTCAATCTTGAGTTATTCCGTAGAAAAGCTCGAAAGTTGTTTTTTGACGAAAAAAACCCGAAGGTGAACTTCGACCCAGGGTAACGACCCGGATGCTAAGGTCGTACGATTTTGGCATTAACTTTTTAAATGTTGCCCCAGTCTTGGTCTATCAGATGCGAAAACTTTGAACATCATAGCTTTCATATTCGTTGAGATACAGCAAAACGAAAATGGTCCCTTTTCAACTTTAAAAACCTTGTAATTTGACACCTAATGACGTCATCATGACGTAATGAAAACTGTGCCGTCTCTTCGTACTGAGGTTCAATTGTCTGATGAGTTTCAAGGTTCAGTTTGGCTTGAATCTTGAGTTATGCTGTAGAGAAGAGTTGATGGTGAAGAAGAAGAAGAAGATGGAGAAGAA
The DNA here is from genome assembly GCF_902459465.1 of Asterias rubens. NCBI lineage: Eukaryota > Metazoa > Echinodermata > Asteroidea > Forcipulatida > Asteriidae > Asterias > Asterias rubens. Next base: position 7,635,390 of record NC_047071.1, on the reverse strand, counting down.
AAAAAAACGGAACAAAAACAATAGGTGTTCGTGCTGACATGCACGAACACCTAAAAACTTTTACAATGTGAATTTGTCTCTGACCTTTCTTCTCGCACGTCGATTAGCTTTTTTTGAAAATTATCTGCGCTGTTTATTTACCAGATGTTCCATCTAAGGAGGGGGGACCAAGTGATACGATTTTTCCAGACTAGTTCATGTTGCCTGAAATCCTGTTGCGGTACGGGAAAAGCTTACCATTCGTGTACAGATTATAGAAATGAAAATGCTTTGAACACAATTACAAAACTATTGTCATCGGAAAAAATTTACACAAGTGTCCCCCCCCCCCCCTCCAATTTTCGTTCCAAATTCAATATCGTATTGTTTCCATACACTCTAAAAACAATGGTCCAAATTTACCCAGATCCACGTCCCGTAGGGCTTGACCTATACCTGTGTCCGTATCAATCAGAATCTTTCTCAAAATGACCAAGAAAGTTGTCCAAAATAACAAGGAATCCGAGTTGGTATCCCTTTTTCCATTTTCCAGGCCAGCTTGACCCTGCCTGAAACGGATCTGGAACTAGAAATCAGGTTCAATTCTGACCCTGCAGAAATAGATTTATAATGTCTGCATTTTTGTCCAATTCGTAAAAAATCTAAAATCAAAACGCGTCTAGTTTTTTAGAACCAATTACTGGGTCACCCTTGGGTTAGTGGATAGATCCCATTTTCAGGGGAAAATACTTCTCTTTAAAAGACCTGCTTGAACGAAAATGTCAAGTCGTGCACTTTGCTGAATTCCACTTAAAATGTTTTCGATGAATAAGGAAATCTAGTCATATGATTACGAATAGGTTTCAATTGTGTAAAAAAACAATATTTTTGTATGCCCTTGTCCAGAGCTTTTCTGCGAGATTTGCGAAAAGCCCCGTTACGTAATCACTCTCAAAACGTCATAAGTAGATAAAGCCGCTTTGTTGCAGCGTGGATGTATAACAAAGCAAACTCCCACAAATGACGTCAGCGGCATTGTCCTTTGACGCCCGCTCTCAACGGCAGAAGTGTTTTTAGTTTTCCAAAAAACCTTTAGACAGGGGCCTGATTTTTTAGTCGATAATTACGAAAAGTTCAGAAGTGTACACATATCAAAATTACATTAAAATGGTAAACAAGTGCATTATAAACAAGTAAAAATACAATTTCTGTTGAAAACATTCCGCTCAGGTAGCTGTTTAAGCATTTCCACTTAAAGGCAGTGGACACTATTGGTAATTACTCACAATAGTTTTTAGCATAAAAACTTACTTGGTAACAAGTAATGGAGAGCTGTTGATATACAGCATTGTGGGAAACGGCTCCCTCTGAAGTAATTTTTCACGAATTTGGCTTCGAGACCTCAGAATTAGATTTTGAGGCCTCGAAATCAAGCATCTGAAAGCACACAACTTCGTGTGAGAAGGGTGTTTTTTATTTCATCCATATCTCGCATTTTTGACGACCAATTGAGCGCAAATATTTACAGGTTTGTTATTGTATGCGTATGTTAAGACTGGTCTTTGACAATTACCAATAGTGTCAAGTGTCTTTAACAATTTGTAACACACCATTGTTTTGGGGGGGGGGTGGGCAAGGGTGCAATGATGAAGTGAATTTATCTCTCATTTTGCTCTCATTCTAGCCTTCTAGCTAAAGCTGTCTTGATGACAATCTGTATGATATGAAAGTTCTGTAGTTCTTCTCGCCTGAGACTTGTTGGTGATTTAGACGTCATTCACTTGGACGGTTAGTCTTCCGCACAGCATCAGTTCCCCATATTCATTATGAAGAGTGGCATTTCCGTGAAACACGGACTTCTGTATTAAACGAACAATATCAAATTAGAATTTAGGATTTGAAACTTTGCATGGTGGAAATACGATATGGAAAGGTTTGCGGTAACACCATGTAATGACTATCTCTAAATGAGTTGGGGTGGTTCTGAAAAGAAGCGTTGGTTTCAACTCGACGTTTTGATTAGTAAATTCCAAAGTGTAGATTATGTCTGGTTATTCATTGTGTGGCTGCCTAAAACACGTTTTCCTGGTCTATTGGGGAATGGCTTTGCAGTCTTCGTCACATTTAAACTGTTGAAAAACAAATCCCAACCGTTTCGACTAAACTGAACTCGTGTGAGCGACTTTATTAAGGTGTCATATTTGGTTATATAAGTTATTTGAAGTTCAAGGATTTTCTATAACAGATTTTCCGTGGTCACATTAAACAAGGTTGTTGAAAATGCTACATCACGTAATCGCATGGAGCTTTCAAAATGCGTATACTTTCATTCGCTAAGTTTTGTAAAAAGACCAAACTATACATGTAGCCAAATCCGACGTGTTGCGGATTGTCAAGGGAATCTGAAAGGACCAACACGTTGTTATACTCCCTTGTGGCTGTGTTCTGCTCATTAGTTAACTTTGCAGGCCTAACATTCAGTTTTAATGTAGAATGGGGTGGTATGGTTCAAAAATTTACCCACAGCCAAACCGACATACTTGTTCAATACCCTGTTGTTGCATCTATACTTAAATAAGAAAGCTAAAATATGCAGATTGACACATTTTGACAAACACAAGTTACAATGTTTACCGTGAAAAGAGAAGCAAAACTTTCATCTAGGGCAAGCCGACTTCGAAGTGTTCTGATCTCTGTATGAGTAGACAAAAATTAACAAAAGATTTCCTGTCCAGCAATTGAAATAGTCAAATTGTCAATTGTTAATATCAAAGCAGCTTTTAGCGTTGTTAAAGCCATTGGACACTTTCGGTAAACAGTATTGTCCAAAGGCCCACACTTCGTGTATCACAACTTGTATATAACATAACAAACCTGTGAAAATTTAGGCTCAATCGGTCATTGAAGTCAGGAGAAAATAACGGGAAAACCCATCCTTGTTTCCGCACGTTTCGCCGTGTAATGACTGTACTGTTTAAAATAAATCCGTAATTCTCGACAACGAGAATTGATAATTGTTTTAATGTTTTCTCAAAAAGTAAGAGCATTTCATGGGATAATATTTCAAGAGAAGTCTTTCACCATTACCTTCTGTAAACCCTGTAAGTTATTTGTAAATCTGTGATTTGTTTCTTTTTTTTGTTCCGAAAGTGTATAATGACACTATTGGTAATTACTCAAAATAATTATTAGCATAAAACCTTTCTTGGTGACGAGTAATGGGGAGAGGTTGATGGTATAAAACATTGTGAGAAACGGCTCCCTCTGAAGTGACGTAGTTTTCGAGAAAGAAGTAATTTTCCACCAATTTAATATCGAGACCTCAGATTTAGAACTTGAGGTCTCGAAATCAACCATCTAAACGCACACAACTTTGTGTGACAAGGGTGTTTTCTTCTTTCATTATTACCTCGCAAGTTTGATGACCGATTGAGCTCAAATTTTCACAGATTATTTATGTTATGCATATGTTCATACACCAATGTTCATGTTCATACACCAACTGTGAAGGCTAGTCTTTGGCAATTACTAATAGTGTCCACTGCCTTTAAAGCGATATGCGAATTGGCTAACTATTTCATATCATCACAGGAAAACGAGCTAAGTTGAAGAACGGAAGATTCACCGCCCAGTTTGTCTGCTGCCTTGGCGTCTATTAAAAACTGTGCACATGTAATTTACTCACCTCCCTTTTTCATATAACATCCTTTAGGGTCTATAGTAGTCGTTCCATCTTCGCAGTAGATAGATTTGAGATGGTATGGCCATATGTCAAGATGGGCTTCTATGGTTCCCATCAACATGCTATGAGCTGTATCAAAATCACCATAGGAAAACGAGAATCAACACAATAAAGATCATTACTCTATAATGTAAACAAAAGAACAATGAGGATATAGTCATAACAAAAACACAATGTTATTCGCTACTAAATTATTATTGGGCCATGTGGCACAGCATTCCTGATCTGAGGTTAAGTTTCAGGTTATTCTTGTTAGTTTTATTGAGGTTAATGTTAACCTTCTGAAGTGTAGAGGTGTTTTTTTAAATCATTTCCTTGTTCTTTTAGCCGATTTCGGTAGGATTTAGGTTATTATAGTCCACGGAAGTAAACTCTAACATAAACTTAAAAATTGTATTAAGTTAACGACCACAAGCAAAAATTGACTTGACTAGATTAATGCTAAATAATTTGAGGCTTCTTTACGTATCTTGATTGTTCTTTCTATACTTGGTAATTTGAATCGTTTATATGGTTGTTTACATTTTGTAACACAAAGGCCTCAGGGCTGCTGTAATTCGAACGTTTCTACATTAAACCATGTATTTGTATGTACATACTTTCAAATATACATCGGCATTCAACAGAAATCCATCTGTTCGATCTCAAAATCTCTCTTTGCTTACATGGATCACTCTAAAACTATCTTTCAATTATGTTGTTATAGTCCTGACGATGACTAGAGCAAGCTAGTCGAAACGTTGAGACAAATTCAGAACTGACTCCGCGGCAGTACAGTTAGTTACGATCGTCTAAGCTAAAGTAGTAGTGCAGTCTATTTTCTATACCATCCGCCCCGGTAATAGTTTAAAAGCAGGACAGTTCTTTTCAGAACTGAGAAGTCTCCCGAGCCTCCGATTATCTACTCCGCGGCAGTAGATTAAAGCAAGACAGTTCTCTAAGAACAACTCTACCTGGCAAGTAGATACACACATGGTGTTACCGCAAACAAAATGTATATTGATACCTCACCATGCAATGACTCAAATCCTATATAATTCTATTGTTACATGTTCATGTAATCACAGTAGCCCTACACTAGATCCTCAACAAAATCCATCGCCCACTCCATGGGACATTGTCTGAGAGTAATCTTTACCCAGGTGCCATTATGGAATCATGATATAAGGCGTTCAACCCATATTTCATTATTACGTTTTCGTTATTGACTTGTTTATTTTCTGCTCGTCTGTATCCGTGTTTTTGTTTCCTGTCCTTCCCGTTTCTGTTTGTGTCACTATCCTGTTCTTAACTTAAGGCTTCCTTGTTATACCGCCCTCTTGTGTTGGTCACTAGGCTGTTGCCAAGTCAGCAGCCGTAATTGAAGTTTGCTTTTAAACTGAAAGCTTTGAACATGACTGATGAAACAACTAATAAGTGTGTTTATCTCCTTTCTTAACGAACACCCAGACGAAGCATGCTTATCTGGGTTTGCCTAGAATTATGTCCTAAGTTATTTACAGTTATTTCTTGGTTGTTAGTTTGTATCAAAGATAATATAGCGCCGCAAGGCGCAATATGCGGAACTCGGGCTGGAATGTGAAATCCCACTGGACGCCATTTCGGCAAGTAACTATTTTGATACAACAATAGACCTGTGCAGATCAGTGCAGACAAAACTTATCTTATGTCACAGGTTTTCAATGACTAATTTTGTTGTGTCTGTTTTTCTTTGTGTTGTGTTTTGTTTTTGTTTTGTTTTTGGTTTACTGCGCCTTGAACACCCAGCAGTGTGGATATGTGCGCATTACAAGTCTTATTATTATTATTATTATTATTATTATTATTAATGACCATTCCTATCAATGGGAAACAAAACAGTCACTTGCTGAAATGGCGCCCATGCGTATTTCACGTTCCAACAATAGATAAAGCTTCAGTTCCGCATCTTGCGCCTTGCGGCGCTCTATAGTCTTTGGTTTGTATGCCTCTACACGTAAGAGGCCCTTTTGTAAAACAGTGAATTGAAATAAAATTGAATTGAATTGAGTTTTTGTTTAAATAATACAAAATTATATATTATTAAGAACAAGCTGATGGTGTTTTGGTACACTGCTTCGATTATTCGTTTCAAGTCGTGATTGAATTTATGCGAATTTGATATTGATTTCATAGATTGAGTTCAACACTGAGTTTGAATAGAATCCGGATTGAATCATTAAACTGCTTCAACAGTGTGTGGCTTCGTTTTTGTTTTGTTGTTTTTGTTGTTTTTGGGTGTTGATTTACAGCTAGCTGGTTGTTAAGCCTACATCATGCTTTTCAGCTTGGAGGTGTAATCAAATTGAAGCAGATTCAATCTTCAAGCAGATGTGATCTCTATTACCGACTATTATAGTAGGCCTAATAACTAAGTAAGTTTGGCTATGCATTTATTGATTAGGAAATAACTAGGTACTTGCCTGCTTTCATGGTAAGAGAACCATTGGCCATCAAACCACTAATAAGCAACACTGGGTCTGGTTCAAACCACACTTCGAAATCTGGGCCTAAAAGGGAGAAAAGCCACGTGAATATAGAGTTTGCCATAATTGTGTTATTTCTTTTAAAAAAAAGTGCCCTGCATGCCAAATGACCCACCGAATAATGAGAATACAAAAGTAAAGAGCATTATGTGTGGGCAAAGCTGGCGGTTGTGTTGTTATGATAGTAATTGCGATTTGTGACAAAAGGCTACAATCCAAATAATGTGAAAGGGTACAAGACTGCTTATATGTTTCCCTTTGCATTGTTATGCTAGCCCCGAAAAAGCAATGTGATCATACACAAAAAATTCTGAAAATGAAGCCATTTCAGAAGATTTCTTTAGCTCCCCCCCACCCCAAAAGCAACAACAACAGCACAGTACCCAGAAAACACTAGGAGATGGGTTGAGAGGGTCGCCCATGAGCCTTGTTGAGGTATGGCAGCCACTTTACGAGTACCCTTATTGGTTTGGGAGGATACAAAGATACATTTTACCCAAACCCAATCTGAATAATTGTTTAAGTCCGCCATACCTAAAACGGGCTATAATTGTTGGCTCCACTTGGTGTACCTCAACATATGCATGAAATAACAAACCTGTGAAAATATGAGCTCAATTTTGGTCGTTGAAGTTGCGAGAGAAAAATGGAAAAAACACCCTTATCATACATTATGCTTGATTTCGAGACCTCAAAATCTGATATTGAGGTCTCTAAATCAATTCTTGGAAAATTATTGCTTTCTCGAAAAACTACGTTACTTCAGGGGGAGCCATTTCTCACAACGTTTTATACTATCAACAGCTCTCCATTACTACGTTACTTCAGGGGGAGCCATTTCTCACAACGTTTTATACTATCAACAGCTCTCCATTACTCGTTATAACCAAGTAAGTTTGTTTTAATGCTAACAATTATTTTGAGTAATTACTAACAGTGCTTTTAAACTAACTTAGATTATCTAGTTAGCAGATACAACCGTATTCGGCAATAAAACTACGACCAGCATTGCGAAAATCAATGAAGGACCTCAACATGATTTGCACAAAAGGTACAATCAAATTATGTTATAAACAAAATAAACCAACATCCTATTCAATGTACTTATGAACTCACCACAGTTTGTAATTTTGGGTATCAACTGTTTTGTAGCATGAGAACCATTTGGTACCACGTACAGAGCGGCAAAGCAGAAAAACAAAAATGTCGATCCTTTCCCCATCTTGAACTATCGCGAAGTATTAAACTTCTCATCGACGTGTGTGTGTGGTATTATTAGTATTGCCAACATAGTTTATGTTGCTGAGCTTGAGTAAACACCTTTTGTTGCTTCATTCAATGTCAAACTCTCTCAATGGGACTTTCCACACTAATATTGCACAACATAATAATAAGCAACCACATTTAGGGAATTTGTTTTCATTATTCCCTGTGTGCATCATGCATTGTCTGCCGAACGATACGTGGTTTCACTATCGTACGCTTGATAAACATAAAGCCCATAATCATTTGCTCTCTTGTCAACTTTAGGAAGTTACATTACCAATTAATTTACGAGTACTTTAACGATAGCAATACGTGTTGTTCTATATGTGAATAGTTTGTCTTACATACACGAATATTTTCTTATACTTACGCAAGCGATTAGATTAGATTAAACTAGATTAAATTAATTTTAATTAAATTATATTTATTTATTCATCATGAAAACATGAAAAGTGTTTTCCCATTTATAAAACACACTTGTTAAAGCATGGATACGTTTGGTAAATTGATTTTTCCCAACATACATAAAAAGACAAGCCTGTGAAAATTTGGGTTCAATTGGTCATCGAAGTTGTAAAAGAACAATTAAAGAAATTGTGAGCTATCAAATGCCTTATAAAATGCTTCAGGCCTGAAGTCATTTCTTATATAATAGTTGAGTGATAATATATACCTCCTACTCAAAAACTACGTTTACTTCAAATGTTTTTTTCTAAAACATGACGCCATCCCAACAATTTTTCCAGCTAGTTGGGAAGTCGAAAAGGGTACCTTAAAGACACTGGACACTATTAGTAATTGCCAAAGACCAGTCTTCTCACTTAGTGTATCTCAACATATGCATAAAATAACAAACCTGTGAAAATTTGAGCTCAATCGGTCGTAACGAGTAATGGAGAGCTTTTGATATACAGCATTGTGGGAAACGGCTCCCTCTGAAGTAATTTTTCACGAATTTGGCTTCGAGACCTCAGAATTAGATTTTGAGGCCTCGAAATCAAGCAACTGAAAGCACACAACTTCGTGTGAGAAGGGTGTTGTTTATTTCATTCATATCTCGCATTTTTGACGACCAATTGAGCGCAAATATTTACAGGTTTGTTATTGTATGCGTATTGTTAAGATACACCAAGTGGTAAGACTGGTCTTTGACAATTACCAATAGTGTCAAGTGTCTTTAACAATTTGTAACACACCAGCTTTGGGGGGGGGGGTGGGCAAGGGTGCAATGATGAAGTGAATTTATCTCTCATTTTGCTCTCATTCTAGCCTTCTAGCTAAAGCTGTCTTGATGACAATCTGTATGATATGAAAGTTCTGTAGTTCTTCTCGCCTGAGACTTGTTGGTGATTTAGACGTCATTCACTTGGACGGTTAGTCTTACGCACAGCATCAGTTCCCCATATTCATTATGAACAGTGACATTTCCGTGACACACGGACTTCTGTATTAAACGAACAATATCAAATTAGAATTTAGGATTTGAAACTTTGCATGGTGGAAATACGATATGGAAAGGTTTGCGGAAACATCATGTAATGACTATCTCTAAATGAGTTGGGATGGTTCTGAAAAGAAGCGTTGGTTTCAACTTGACATTTTGATCAGTAAATTCCAAAGTGTAGATTATGTCTGGTTATTCATTGTGTGGCTGCCTAAAACACGTTTTCCTGGTCTGTTGGGAATGGCTTTGCAAACTGAACTCGTGTGAGCGACTTCATTAATAAAGGTGTCATATTTGGTTATATAAGTTATTTGAAGTTCAAGGATTTTCTATAACAGATTTTCCGTGGTCACATTAAACAAGCTTTCAAAATGCGTATACTTTCATTCGCTAAGTTTTGTAAAAAGACCAAACTATACATGTAGGCCAAATCCGACGTGTTGCGGATTGTCAAGGGAATCTGAAAGGACCAACAAGTTGTTATACTCCCTTGTGGCTGTTTTCTGCTCATTAGTTAACTTTGCAGGCCTAACATTCAGTTTTAATGTAGAATGGGGTGCATGGTTCAAAAATTTACCCACAGCCAAACCGACATATCCCCTTGTTCAATACCCTGTTGTTGCATCTATACTTAAGTAAGAAAGCTATATGCAGATTGACACATTTTGACAAACACAAGTTACAATGTTTACCGTGAAAAGAGAAGCAAAACTTCCATCTAGGGCAGTCCAAAATCCAAGTGTTCTGATCTCTGTATGAGTAGAATAAAATGAACAAAATATTTCCTGTCCAGCAATTGAAATAGTCAAATTGTCAATTGTTATTTGTAAATCTGTAATTTTTTATTTTTTTTTCTGTTCCGAAAGTGTATAATGACACTTTTGGTAATTACTCAAAATAATTATTAGCATAAAACCTTTCTTGGTGACGAATAATGGGGAGAGGTTGATGGTATAAATCATTGTGAGAAACGGCTCCATCTGAAGTGACGTAGTTTTCGAGAAAGAAGTAATTTTCCACCAATTTGATATCGAGACCTCAGATTTAGAACTTGAGGTCTCGAAATCAACCATCTAAACGCACACAACTTTGTGTGACAAGGGTGTTTTCTTCTTTCATTATTACCTCGCAAGTTTAATGACCGATTGAGCTCAAATTTTCACAGGTTAGTCATTTTATGCATATGTTCAGATACACCAACTGTGAAGGCTAGTCTTTGGCAATTACCAATAGTGTCCACTGCCTTTAAAGCAATATGCGAATTGGCTAACTATTTCATATCATCACAGGAAAACGAGCTAAATTGAAGAACGGAAGATTCACCGCCCAGTTTGTCTGCTGCCTTGGGGTCTATTAAAAACTGTGCACATGTAATTTACTCACCTCCCTTTTTCATATAACATCCTTTAGGGTCTACAGTAGTCGTTCCATCTTCGCAGTAGATAGATTTGAGATGGTATGGCCATATGTCAAGATGGGCTTCTATGGTTCCCATCAACATGCTATGAGCTGTATCAAAATAACCATAGGAAAACGAGAATCAACACAATAAAGATCATTACTCTATAATGTAAACAAAAGAACAATGAGGATATAGTCATAACAAAAACATAATGTTATTCGCTACTAAATTATTATTGGGCCATGTGGCACAGCATTCCTGATCTGAGGTTAAGTTTCAAGTTATTCTTGTTAGTTGTATTGAGGTTAATGTTAACCTTCTGGAGTGTTCTTTTAGCCGATTTCGGTAGGATTTAGGTTATTATAGTCCACGGAAGTAAACTCTAACATCAACTTAAAAATTGTATTAAGTTAACGACCACAAGGAAAAATTTACTTGACTAGATTAATGCTAAATAATTTGAGGCTTCTTTACGTATCTTGATTGTTCTTTCTATACTTGGTAATTTGAATCGTTTATATGGTTGTTTACATTTTGTAACACAAAGGCCTCAGGGCTGCTGTAATTCGAATGTTTATTCATTAAACCATGTATTTGTATGTACATACTTTCAAACATACATCGGCATTCAACAGAAATCCATCTGTTCGATCTCAAAATCTCTCTTTGCTTACATGGATCACTCTCAAACTTTCTTTCAATTATGTTGTTATAGTCCTGACGATGACTAGAGCAAGCTAGTCGCAACGTTGAGACCAATTCAGAACTGACTCCGCGGCAGTACAGTTAGTTACGACCCTCTAAGCTAAAGTAGTAGTGCAGTCTATTTTCTATACCATCCGCCCCGGTAATAGTTTAAAAGCAGGACAGTTCTTTTCAGAACTGAGAAGTCTCCCGAACCTCCGATTATCTACTCTGCGGCAGTAGATTAAAGCAAGACAGTTCTCTAAGAACAACTCTACCTGGCAAGTAGATACACACATGGTGTTACCGCAAACAAAATGTATATTGATACCTCACCATGCAATGACTCAAATCCTATATAATTCTATTGTTACATGTTCATGTAATCACAGTAGCCCTACACTAGCTCCTCAACAAAATCCATCGCCCACTCCATGGGACATTGTCTGAGAGTAATCTTTACCCAGGTGCCATTATGGAATCATGATATAAGGCGTTCAACCCATATTTCATTATTACGTTTTCGTTATTAACTTGTTTATTTTCTGCTCGTCTGTATTGTTTTTGTTTCCTGTCCTTCCCGTTTCTGTTTGTGTCACTCTCCTGTTCTTAACTTAAGGCTTCCTTGTTATACCGCCCTCTTGTGTTGGTCACTAGGCTATTGCCAAGTCAGCAGCCGTAATTGAAGTTTGCTTTTAAACTGAAAGCTTTTAACATGACCGATGAAACAACTAATAAGTGTGTTTATCTCCTTTCTTAACGAACACCCAGGCGAAGCATGCTTATCTGGGTTTGCCTAGAATTATGTCCTAAGTTATTTACAGTTATTTATTGGTTGTTAGTTTGTATCAAAGATAATATAGCGCCGCAAGGCGCAATATGCGGAACTCGGGCTGGAATGTGAAATCCCACTGGACGCCATTTCGGCTAGTAACTATTTTGATACAACAATAGACCTGTGCAGATCAGTGCACACAATGACCATTCCTATCAATGGGAAACAAAACAGTCACTTACTGAAATGGCGCCCATGCGTATTTCACGTTCCAACAATAGATAAAGCTTCAGTTCCGCATCTTGCGCCTTGCGGCGCTCTATAATCTTTGGTTTGTATGCCTCTACACGTGAGAGGCCCTTTTGTAAACCAGTGAATTGAAATAAAATTGAATTCAATTGAGTTTTTGTTTAAATAATACAAAATTATATATTATTAAGAACAAGTTGATGGTGTTTTGGTACACTGCTTCGATTATTCGTTTCAAGTCGTGATTGAATTAAATGCGAATTTGATATTGATTTCATAGATTGAGTTCAACACTGAGTTGGAATAGAATCCGGATTGAATCATTGAACTGCTTCAACAGTGTGTGGCTTCGTTTTTGTTTTGTTGTTTTTGTAGTTTTTGGGTGTTGATTTACAGCTAGCTGGTTGTTAAGCCTACACCATGCTTTTCAGCTTGGAGGTGTAATCAAATTGAAGCAGATTCAATCTTCAAGCAGATGTGATCTCTATTACCGACTATAATAGTAGGCCTAATAACTAAGTGAGTTTGGATATGCATTTATTGATTAGGAAATAACTAGGAACTTGCCTGCTTTCATGGTAAGAGAACCATTGACCATCAAACCACTAATAAGCAACACTGGGTCTGGTTCAAACCACACTTTGATATCTGGGCCTAAAAGGGAGAAAAGTCACGTGAGTATAGAGTGTGTTCGCCATAATTGTGTTCTTTCTTTTAAAAAAAAAGTGCCCTGCATGCCAAATGACCCACCGAATAATGAGAATACAAAAGTAAAGAGCATTATGTGTGGGCAAAGCTGGCGGTTGTGTTGTTATGATAGTAATTGCGATTTGTGACAAAAGGCTACAATCCAAATCATGTGAAAGGGTACAAGACTGCTTATATGTTTCCCTTTGCAGTATTATGCTAGCCCCGAAACAGCAATGTGATCATACACAAAAAAGTTCTGAAAATGAAGCCATTTCAGAAGATTTCTTTAGCTCCCCCCCCACCCCAAAAGCACCAACAACAGCACAGTACCCAGAAAACACTAGGAGATGGGTTGAGAGGGTCGCCCATGAGCCTTGTTGAGGTATGGCAGCCACTTTACGAGTACCCTTATTGGTTTGGGAGGATACAAAGATACATTTTACCCAAACCCAATCTGAATAATTGTTTAAGTCCGCCATACCTAAAACGGGCTATAATTGTTGGCTCCTCGTTAAAGACACTGGTCTGGTAATTTTCAAAGACCAGTCTCCACTTGGTGTACCTCAACATATGCATGAAATAACAAACCTGTGGAAATATGAGCTCAATTTTGGTCGTTGAAGTTGCGAGAGAAAAATGGAAAAAACACCCTTATCACACATTATGCTTGATTTCGAGACCTCAAAATCTGATATTGAGGTCTCTAAATCAATTCTTGGACAATTATTGCTTTCTCGAAAAACTACGTTACTTCAGGGGGAGCCATTTCTCACAACGTTTTATACTATCAACAGCTCTCCATTACTCGTTACCAAGTAAGTTTGTTTTAATGCTAACAATTATTTTGAGTAATTACTAACAGTGCTTTTAAACTAATTTAGATTATCTAGTTAGCAGATACAACCGTATTCGGCAATAAAACTACGACCAGCATTGCGAAAATCAATGAAGGACCTCAACATGATTTGCACAAAAGGTACAATCAAATTATGTTATAAACAAAATAAACCAACATCCTATTCAATGTACTTATGAACTCACCACAGTATGTAATTTTGGGTATCAACTGTTTTGTAGCATGAGAACCATTTGGTACCACGTACAGAGCGGCAAAGCAGAGAAACAAAAATGTCGATCCTTTCCCCATCTTGAACTATCGCGAAGTATTAAACTTCTCGTCGACGTGTGTGTGTGGTATTATTAGTATTGCCAACATAGTTTATGTTGCTGAGCTTGAGTAAACACCTTTTGTTGCTTCATTCAATGTCAAACTCTCTCAAAGGGACTTTCCACACTAATATTGCACAACATAATAATAAGCAACCACATTTAGGGAATTTTTTTTCATTATTCCCTGTGTGCATCATGCATTGTCTGCCGAACGATGCGTGGTTTCACTATCGTACGCTTGATAAACATAAAGCCCATAATCATTTGCTCTCTTGTCAACTTTAGGAAGTTACATTACCAATTAATTTACGAGTACTTTAACGATAGCAATACGTGTTGTTCTATATGTGAATAGTTTGTCTTACATACACGAATATTTCTTATACTTCGCAAGCGATTAGATTAGATTAAACTAGATTAAATTAATTTTAATTAAATTATATTTATTTATTCATCATGAAAACATGAAAAGTGTTTTCCCATTTATAAAACACACTTGTTGAAGCATGGATACGTTTGGTAAATTGAGTTTTCCCAACATGCATAAAAAGACAAGCCTGTGAAAATTTGGGTTCAATTGGTCATCGAAGTTGTAAAAGAACAATTAAAGAAATTGTGAGCTATCAAATGCCTTATAAAATGCTTCAGGCCTGAAGTCATTTCTTATATAATAGTTGAGTGATAATATATACCTCCTACTCAAAAACTACGTTTACTTCAGAGGAAGCCGTTCTCAAAATATGTTATACTATCAGCAGCTCTCCATTGCTCGCCGTAAGTTTGATGCTAACAATTGTTTTGAGTAATTACCAATCGTGTCCAGTGCATTTAAAAAAAGCACCACAAAAAGAGACAATAACAAAACAATCACATATAAAAGATACACATCAAGAGTAGGTAATTAAACAGTCAAAGTTCAAAGCTTTTTAAAGGTAAATTTAAAAAAGAATACATATACATAATTATATCAACACCCCCCCCCCTCCCCCACCTACAATTGAGCTCAAATTTCCACAGGTTTGTTATTTTATGCATTAAGTTGAGATACACCAAGTAAGAAGACTGGTCTTTGACAATTACCGATAGTGTCCAGTGTCTTGAATCCACCTTGTACTAAACAACCAAAAGTTTTAACCCGAATTTGGACCCGAATACAAGTAGGACCTTTTGAGAATTGCTATTACACGGTTTCATCAGGCGATCGCGCCACAGTGCTAGTCTGAAAAGCAGTCGGGCACGGTCTTGTCTTGACGAGCAAACAAAAGCTGTTTTTCTACGTTTACACTCGACCTCTCTTGCATTCCAGTACACAGAACACTCGACCTCTCTTGCATTCCAGTACACAGAACAATGCCAAACTTACTGAAGCATGTCAAGGCCAATGGCACATAGAATAAAATAACAAAACTGTCACTATTGCTGGACGGGAATGTGCAGGCGAAGTTGTTCAATTACATATTAGGTAAATTGAACAACGGTTATATAGAGGGATTCTTGTGCATGTTCCTGAATAGTAGTCACAACTTTCACCTACGTGTCAGCTCTTAATACATCGGTGGTGTGTTTACTGTTCATGACATGTGTAACTAAAGATATGGCGTCATTGTGAATATTCAGAAACGGTAAGTCAGTCGGTATTGTGTTTTGTATTTCATTGAAAATTGTGTCATATGGTAAAACATGCTCGGTGTAATCCCAATAGCTTGTTGGTTTCACAATGTCATTCGTAATGCATGGATTTGACTTTGGCAGTGGCAGCTTTGAGCCATACAGTCTCATAAATTATTTTGTTATCCACTGTTTCTCGAAACCTGAGAATCTGACTCAGAAGTCATTAGCCTAAAATGGCTATCATACACTATATAGTTTTTCAACATTATTAATTTCGTAAATTTAATTTATAATAATATTAATTTATTCGTAAAGGGAAGGTACACGTTGGGTAATATTGTCAAAGACGAGTCTTCTCACTCGGTGTATCCCAACATAAGCATAAAGTCACAAGCCCGTGAACATTTAAGCTAAATTGGTCATTGAATTAAGTTGCGAGAAAATGATGAACGAGTTTGTGTGCTTTCAGATAGGAATAAAATAATTACTATTTTAGTGATATTTAAGTTAATATTTGTTTTGAGTACTTACCAAACGTGTACCTTCCCTTTAATGTAGCGTTTTATATTAATAATCTGAAACACTGTACAGTTTATAAACATTAAGCTAAATAGAGATAAGCAAAACTACAGCTAGAATACAGATACAATTATGTTTGCAATAAAACTGACACAAATTCATACAACGAGATAAAACAATAGGAAGTAAACGTAAAAGGAATACAGAAAAACGTTTCAAACGTAATGCCTTTTGAAAAGAAACGTTTTAAGTTGTGTTTTGAAAATTCCGCATTGATAACTGTCCTAAAATGTGAAGGTTAACTCACAGAGCCGGTGCATCAATGGGAAAAAAAGCACAATCACTTCTTGTGTGAACTGAATTTTTGGGACTTCACAATCACTATAAGACGATTTGAAGCAGAAGTTTTTATGATAACTTTACACGAGACAATTGTTCCTAAGAGCAAATATGAGTAGATCACTTCAAGGCATTCTTACATCCCAGGTGACAGACTAGACTTGTGGACAAGTCGTCATATGTCTGTCGCGGTGATAGCGTGCCGACTCTGCCCGCGATTCCGGCGGTATTCTCGCGAGAATGCTGGCCCTGCGACATTGACTGCTCTCACAACTACGGTCCCATTTAATGGGGAGTCCAAGTCGGCAACCATGCATCAGTTCGCGAGAGGGCACACCTCTCGAAAAGCACCGCCACAACTCGACTATCTAACTGCATGGGACCATTAACGACTTGTCCACTAGTCTAGTTACAGCCACGCCCACAACCTCAAAACAACAACGGAGGGCAACACCCATCTTGTTTTATCTTGTATTAATATAAACAATAAAAACAAAAATACATTCTTGCAACCGTTTCAGTTTCGTTTCCATTCACTGATGTCACTAAACAAAACTGACTTCACGTTGAGAGAGAATGACAATGCTTCCTTTAAAAACATAATAATTATTATTTACCCGTAAACAAATTAATAACAGCAATGTGAAGGTGTGTAACTGGAATAGTTCCACATAGTATCAAGGTTCCCTTTGCTGTCAATGGGTGCACAGCACATTACATTATGGTTACACACGCGTCTGATATCTCCCACGGTGTGCACAGATCCAATGGGTTTATCCTGTCTAGCTAGAAGGCTATGGATGATAGGTTTCTTCATTCTCTTACATCATACTCAATCGACCAGGAGTTCGGTATGTTGTACACCAGACGTGTGCACTGCCCCACCATTGTGCTGCGATGAGGAACGTGAGTATTGCAATCGGACTTACTGCATACATGATTATCAGACTATAATGGCATTCAACAGCTTCATGGGAAATTATCCATGTTGGAATAATGTTTGAAAATTTGTCCGCAGTGGCTCATACAGGGTGTATCTAGACATACGCATTATAAACAAACCGGTGAACACTTTCAATTGGTCGTCGAAGTTGCAAGAGAATAAAGAAAGGAAAAAAAAAATTGTCACACAAGTTATGTGCTTTCAGATGCCTTGAATTCGAGACCTCAGCCGAGGTCTGTAATTTAATTCAAATAAATTATTCTAGTGAGAAATTACTTCTTTCTCAAAAACTACGTTACTTCAGAGGGAGCCGTTTCTCACAATGTTTTATACTATAGACAGCTCTCCGTTGCTAGACCAAGTAAGTCTGTAATATGGTAACACTTATTTTTGAGTAAAGTAGTGACCAGTACCTTCAAGATTTATTCTTCGTTGGTTTTTAGGGAGCACATTCTGTCAAGGATGTCGTACGATGGTGCTTATTTCGATTGCTGGTTTATAGAAGATAGTCCCCAAACAACTGTCTTTAATAATCAGATCATTTGTTTCCTTTTGCTTTGCAGAAAGAGTGAATTCAAGCACAGTGGTGTTTGATGTGAAGGTTGTGACGTCACTTGAAGATGGATGGAGCGTCCAGGCTAATGTCAGCTGGGCGAGACCTCCAGGACACGGTCAGTTATTTCCTAAGATAGGCCAAGGCCGTATCTGAACTGGAGGCTAGCTGCTATGACTATGATTTACGGCTATGGCTAGATTTTCGCTTCTCCATGCGTTGAATTAAGATAGCAGCAGTCGTAGCTAGCTACTATGGCTACGACTGCTACCAAGTTAACTCAAAGCACACTGTAAAATAATATCCGTAAAATTGACGACATTTTATCTGGCAGCTAGGGTGATGCCAGGTAAAGTGCCGTGAGTTTCACGGTGGAAGTTTTGTAAACAACTCCTTTAGGGCACAATTTACAAAACTTCCACCGTGAAATTCACGGCACTTTACCTGGCACCCTAGCAGCCAGGTAAAGTGGCGTAAATTGTACGGATATTTTTTACAGTCAGGGTGAAGCGGATATCTAGCCATAACCGTATTTTTGTAGCTGCCAATTCGGACACGGCCTTTAGACCTTTAAGCTCATCCAAATAAATATAAGTCTTTTATTCAAACTATGCGAAGATCGAGAATAATCAACAAACTCGGTTTATGAACTAGACTCTAAAAACGATTATAATTGACATACAGATCCTTGCAATTTTTTTTTTTATTGTTGGAACTTACTTCAGGTGACATTCACTATTCCCATCTGCACCGGCGATCAAAAAGACCTATTTGCCCATAATAGGAAATAGCATTTCCCATTCAACAGTTAGGATCATCTTTGTTCCCAATCTTTTTGAGCAGTACAGCGCCGCCGCGCCGCTGCTAAAACAAAGGAGCACCTGTGCAAAAGGTTGTGATCCGATTGCTATTAAATTTGTGCATTGTTGCCGCCACGCGGCGCTATATGATTTCCGAACCAGTAATTTGTGTGATTTTTCATAATGTTATACTTTTAAAATTAATCAAATGACAAGGATCTATATCAGTTATATAAAACAATTATTGAGTGGCTTTAATTCGTGGAATGGAAGGAATATTATCGCTCGGTAATATTTGGACTGTTCCTACAGTCCAAATTTACCTTGCGATAATATTCCTCCCATTCCACTCTGAGCCACTCAAATTTGTATACTATCGTGTGTCCGATTTGGCTGGATTGAGGCTCTTAGCAAGCGGGCGTTCATATTCAACACGATGCCAATAGTTTGTTTGTAGAAGATCAAGCAGTTTTGCACTGCTGTGTTTGCAGCTTTGTGAATCGAGTTCATTTACCACACGCCATAGCACTGTCACACTCCAAAGCTCGTCAATAATGCAAGAGGGTAGCCTCAAACCTGGATCAATCCCCGTCCATAATCACCTTCGAACCAATCAGAACACAGGTAAAGAAAGCTAATACGTCACTGCACGTTTATCAAATGAAATCGTTGTATTCTGAAAAGCAGGTACCTGTCTGCAGATAAAGACAAGGTACCAAAGACAGGCCATACCATAAACTTAGGAGAGCTCAAGGGGGCGCTCTTCAAGATGTACATAGACCTTTTTACAAATATCATTGCGCAAGCGCAAACTGTCGAATGAGGTGCATGCTGGTCTAGCTAGTACCCAAATTTGATAGTTAGCTAGACCAGCATGCACTACATTCCACGTCTGTTGTGCGCGTACCGAGTATTTGCGATAAGGTCTATACACAGCTCTGTTTATAATAGCCTGAACATCTGACGTCACACTTCGAGGCTCGTGAATCCTTGCGGATAAAGACAGGAGCCCAGTCTTATTTATAACCACATCAGGGAAAATAGTGGCAAAGCTAGTTGAACTGGACATTTGTAAATAAATTGAACAATAATAGCTCTCCACATGCAGCACTTTGTTTGCACCATTCTGCACGCTGTGTGGACGCGTACATGAAGTTTCGTGGACTTATGGCTCGGTGTTATGCTTTAAAACCATAGTGCGTGACAGGCACTGATAAATTAATTGTAACAATTAATTTTGTTTTCTTTCACATAATTCTAGATTTCGATGGATATGCGGTTGAAGTCGATTACGACAGAATATCATACGGGATTTCGTGTGATATTAAAAACCCTGGTTACAAAACAACAGTAAGGACAAAACATTCATCTATTTCGTTGCTAAAAATAATAAATAAAACCAATTTACGGGGAATAGACCTCATCGCAAGTATTCGGTACTTGGGCTATATAGACGTTGAATGGGGTACATGCTGGGCCAAAAATGGGGCATAAAGGACTACTATCCCGGGGTAAAAAGAGAGGAAAGGGGGATAAAAATGCAAAAAAAATAATTAGTTTTTTACACCAAAATTACTATTTTTATAGAACAAATAAAAGAAAAGACAAAGATTTGTTTCCTTTTTTAAATGAAATCCAACTTTTATATTCAAAAAATCTCAATCATAAACCATGACAATTTGTACTTTTGTTGAAAAATGTTACAGTACATAAACTACCAAAAAGACCATTTTTACTTGATTTTGGTAAAAATAGTCCCAGAAAAGGAAAAGTATTACAAATAAGTACTGGTTTTGTTTGATTAAAAACTTCTGAAATTGTTGAAAATAGTACCAGGATGTCCGAATATGATTGTTTTTTAAACCAAAAACATTGAAAATTTGTTCAATTTAAAATGAGACTATTTTTGTATTACCAAAAAGTACAAAATTGTTTGTTTTCACAGTACACAAATTTACAATTTACTGGCGACAGTACAAATTTGTTTCATTTAAAACTTGCAACATTTATGTCTAAAAAAGTAAACTTTATGACAAATTTGCGGCAATTGTTTAAATTTAAAATACATGTATCAATTGTTTGGTACAAAGTTGTTGATTACAATCTGGCCACATTTGTCAAACTATAAACCAGAAAGAACAAATTTGTGACATTTAAAACTTGCAACATAAAAGTCCGAAAAAGTAAACTTTGTGAACAATTTGCTGCAGTTGTTGAAACTAAATGTTTCACCAAAACTTAAAATTTGTTGATTTTCAACAAAAAAGTAAAAAATTGTCTTGTTTTCGAAGTCCCAAAGGGTGCAAATTTGTTCGTTTGATTAAAAGCTTACGACCCTGTTCAAACTACATGTATTGTGTGATCACTTAGCTAGACCAGCATGCGCCTCATTCAATACTTTGCGCTTGCGCAAAGGGTAGTGCTAAAAGGTCAATGGCAACTAACTTAACCCCCCCCCCCAACGTCGGACATTAACCAACCTAAAAATTCAGTAACTGCACGAGTGCGTTTTGTAATTTTTTACCATTTTCTCAGTCTTCAAATTGTCTTCGAGACGTCAACACTCATTGCAGAACATTACAAATACGATACTTACAATCTTTGCAATTCAAAAGATCTTTCCACTGATACCTGTTCTTGATTTCCTCCCTCCAGCGTACAGAGTCGATTTATCTGAAGGATCTACCATTTGGATATGATGTCAAGATCTATGTAAGTGTCAGTATTGTGTTAATCAAAACTCAACTCCTTGGCAACCTGTGGTATATTGTTGTCAATCATGATTTGATTGATCGTCTTCAAACTGCAACATTTGGCAACAAGACAAACCTATTGTATGCTGTATTTTGTCCGGACACAGGTATATTCTGCTAACCTAACTGCAATGGTAAGAAACGGAAAGCGATCGACTCTGAGAGTTATTGAGCTACCAGGTATGAACGATTCTTTTCTTCTTTGTCAATAGCAAAATGTTAAGAAGTTGTTGAAACTTGTTTTAGAACGGATACCACGTTTTCTTTTTCTTTTTGTCAAATGAATTCAGATTGTTTTGAGAGTACACAAGATTTGCAGTTCTGTCAGACAAAAGGTTTGTTTCAAGTAAAGTTTGTCAGTATTCAATTATAAAACTGAAATAATTGACATGTCACGAATAAGTTATATTGGAGTGATGATTATAACTAATTAAACAAGTTGTAACATAACATAATTTTTTTTTATACATTTCAGTTGTACCAATTTTGTCGAAGCCTATAGGACTGCGTGTGGATAACATAACAACGCGGGTAGATACTACGAAAGGTACACCAGTCGGTATGTTTAACGTATTTTGGCACCCACCAGCCCAGATACCAGTCGACAGAATGATAGGGCAGTTTGAAGTCGTGGTGATACGATCTGACAGTCAGTTTAAAACTTTCACCAGCGAATTGGTTGTTCCAGCGCCAGTAAGTATGCGTAATGATGTTATTGTTATGTTTGTCGTCATGTTCTTGTGACATGGGGTATCCGAAAATAACTGAAAGAATTATTCTCAGTCTCATTATTTGAGCTATAACCAATGACTAGAAAGTATTATTTAAATTGTGTTTGAAGCTTTGCATGGTGTGGAGAATAAGAGTAACTATAAATATAAATATGAATTGTAATAGTAAACTTGCGGGTACAACCATGTGTAAAATCTCTTTTGAAAGAGTGGTGCTCTGAAAAGAGCCGGTTATAACAAGACGTGCAGATTATACTGTTCGAAACGTCGTGACCAAACCGGCTCTTTTTAGAGCCACCACTCCACTACTCATGGTTGTACCCGCAAGTTTACTATTCATATTTATACTTATAGTTACTCTTAAAGTATTGTTTGTTCATGGTCACATTATATTTACCCAAAATAAACCCAGTCAATTATGGCAAAACAAAGTTATACCCCGACATGAACCACGTCAATAAAACGTGTCATTATAATTGTACGGTTTTATGCTTTTACTTAGTCAACTAGTCTTGAAGTGTCACTAAATTGGACAGCACAGTGCCATGAACCATTACATTTTATTCTACATTCAGGACGAGTGTTATCGGTTTGTTATGTATATGTTAATTTCAGAGCCAGATGATGTACACTAACCCGTTCGATGTCTCATTCGAACATTCATTTCAAATTGATGTTCCGTCTAACTGGACCGAGGTTATTGAAATCAGGGTAGGAATCTTCATGGGCATTCTTCATACGCTTTTTTTTAAGTAAGACTTACCCAGTGAGGGTTAAATTGTTTGCTTCAAATTTCTGAGAAACAAATAACAATGAGTTATGAAGACATCACCTTGTAGGCACAATGACTACCTATACCCTATCATTTTACAAAAGATGTTATTGTCTTATTGCACTGACCAATCATGTATTGGTTTTGGTTTATATTGCAACGTTACGGTGTTCTATGATAATGGCCACCTACGCGGCGACGCAGAGCCCCAAAACGCCCAACAGTGCCCAAACCCCCTTTTGTGTTGGGGGGGCAACTTTTTTTGTTTTAGGTTACGACTTTTTTAAACAGTCTGATTCCTATCTCGTCAATACAAAGCTGCTGCTACGGAACCAGATTTATTTCTCGAGGCAACATCATGCTTGTTCAGTTTAGTTAGGCTGCCTGCGAGGCCTAAAAAGTTGCCGCGTGGTCCTTTTAAAATCAATGTTAAGCTATGAACTTTGTTTACAAAGAGCCATCTAGAGTATTTTATTTGTTTCATTCTCCAGTTAATTATTTCCATTCAGTTTTAGGTTCTAGTCAGTTTTGCTTTAGCTTTTATTCTTTTAAGCATTAAACTTCCCTGTTTTCGGTTGGATTATTATATGCAGGAAATGAATGAATTTCAGCTAAATATATTTATTGAAAATTCCGTTTCATCGGACATTTTCATATTATCCCAGGTACAGGGCTTTCTTAACAGTGGAAACAAATCCTGCAGGAGCAATTCGCTTCAATGTACTGGTAGGACTGCTGTGCTTCTGCAACACGTTAATATCACCAAAGACACACCTAAAGCACATCTTCGTAAGTTACTTTATACATCATCGTTAATATTTATCATTGGACGTAATTTTACCAACTGGTTGGACATTCTGTTGAATAACCGTGGCAATCTCAATTTTATATTACTTCAGCTCCAGATGATTTCTGGATAATTGTGGCCAGCTGTTCAGCCGGTGCTCTTGTTGTTTTGTTTGTGGTGATTTGCTTCATCTGCCTTTGGCGTAAAAGATCCGGCATAACATCTGTAAAGGGCAAGTACAACTTCGTAGTACACCTCGAAAGTTGGTAGTTTTCACTAAACACAGGCAAAAATCACAAATTGCATAACTATGTTTGACTTTTTTTTTATAGTATTAAAACATTAATAATTTGCATTCGTATAAAACTTCATACATCCATTTGCAAAGGAACTTACCTGCTAAAGTGACGCAATGGACTGCGCAATATCATCTTTCTATGACCAAAGTTGGAGTTGTTAATATAATTTTTTTGAATAAACGTTAAACAAATTATATCATTGTATAGATACCAGACGTTCTGAACGCTTTTCAAAAAAGGAATTTGACCGGAGTTTATTGAGAGGTAGTACCGAGATCGGACGAGGAAGCTTTGGTGTTGTGTACAAAGCTGTAGCCTTTGGTTCACTAAAAGGGATAGCAGGCTTCTACCCTGTTGCAGTCAAAAGTATCAAAGGTAAGTAAGGGAGAGATCACATGGTGGCAGCAGACACTGCTTACATTTATACAAGAACATTTAATTAACCTGAGTATTGAGCAAAACCTCAATTGGATTTTCCAAATATCATGTCCTGAGGGTATTTAAACTGTTCACGTTTACTGCATTCAATGTCTCAGTGACATTTCTCACCTTTTGTCAGGCGTGGTGAATCATATACAATATTCTCACTACGCCACTGCACTAAACTTGTTTGGTAGGAAGTACAGAAGCTTTGGATAATGCATTTTGAGAAACATTCGACTTCGAAGTAGTTTGTGTTTTTCCCTCTCTCCCCCAAAAAATAAAATAAATAAATAAATAAAGGAAATAAAATAAAATAAATAACACTTATTAAAGGGTAAACACCATTTGAAATTGTTTTATCTGTGTTTTTGCCTAAACCGGGCAAATATTAAATCAAAATTATTACATAATTTCAACATGTACTTGTGACCAAGTAATGTCACAAGCAGAAACCGAAAGGCAAATCTGCTTTTGCGGTAGTTATTACTTGTTCGCAATGCAGCTTCGTCATCATATTGATGGTCCGTATTTAAAGGCACTGGACATCTTTGGTAATTGTCAAAGCCCATTGTTCTCACTTGGCGTATCCCAAGATATGCATAAAGTAACCTGTGAACATTAATTTTGTCTCAATTGGTCATCGAAGTTGCAAGAGAAAGATGAAAAAAACACCCCTGTTCCAAAAATGTATGTGCTCTCATCTCCCTCACCAAAGGCTTCCGCTGAAGTATTTTATTACTTTAGTGAGAAAACAAAAAAATTCTTCTCAAAAACTAAGTTACTTTAGAGTGAGCCGTTCCTCACAATGTTTATACAATTAACAGCTTCCATTGCTCATCTAAGTAACTTTTTGTGCTAAACATTATTTTTTAATTACCACTATAGTGTCCATACAGTGCCTTCAAAAAGAGGAAATAATTCATAAATGAAGCTCATAGTATAATTCTCTAAAATGATCTTGTTTATAACTCAGGCAATGCAACTGAAACAATGAAGAAGCAATTTTTGGATGAGATTGAATTGATGTATGAAATCGGTTCTCATCCCAACATTTTAACCTTGCTTGGATGTTGCACTATTGAGGAACCTTATCTTCTCCTGACAGAATTTATGAAATACGGAGACCTTCTTCATTTCATGTGGAAAAGCAGAGAGGTAAAATTTACCATCATTTCTTTTACAAAATATTTAAACCTAACCTCAGACTTTGTGAGCTCTATATTATATAATGTACATTTTACAAACCTTAAATACGTCGCAAGTGGGTTTAAAAGATTCCTTTACTGTACTAGTTGGTCTGGACCACCTAGATTGCTCGTCGACGAATGGAACTCTTTTTGTAAGATGGTCAGTCCAAGTACTAGCTTTGAAACAAAGCAATCTTAAAACTTGTGAATTTTTAATGCTCCGGATTTGCCACCAATGGTTCTCGTCTAATCGCTCAAGCTCATAGACGATTGTATTACATTGTCTCACAGCAAACGCCATGTTTCAGTTTTGTTTGCAAAATTTCATATCCTAACCACTTCTAGGATTTAAAGACAGTGTACACTATTGGTAAGTGTCAAAGACCCGTCTTCTCACTTGGTGTATCTCAAAATATGCATAAAATAACAAACCTGTGAAAATTTGAGCTCGATTGGTCGTCAGAGTTGCGAGATAACTATAAAAGAAAAAAACACCCTTGTCAAACGAAGTTATGTGCGTTCAGATGCTTGATTTCGAGAAGTTCTAAACTTGAGGCCTCGAAATCAAATTCGTGGAAAATAACTTCTTTCACCAAAACTACGTCACTTCAGAGGGAGCTGTTTCTCACAATGGTTTATATTATCAACTTCTCCCCATTACTCGTTACCAAGTAAGGTTTTATGCCAAAAATTATTTTGAGTAATTACCACTGCCTTTAACTTGGTTAATTTAAATTTCAATATTTTTTCAACTTGATCAGAGTAAGTCAGCTGAGGAGGATTCTATATATAAAGTTACTGAAAAATCAAAGCTTCAAATAGCTAGGCAGATAGCACGTGGTATGGTAAGTAAAGTAACATGGCTTGTGCTCCCTTCATCTTCACTGTCACATCAACATCTATTCAATTAAACTTTTGTTAAGGCAAGAAGAATCGGATTGGTTTTATTCCATACACGCTGATACATTGTGTAGTACCAACATCCTAATGAAATAACTTGATAAGTCCCCTGTGTTTGCAGCACTAATAACCCAAGCAAAGCCCTATTAGTGCCGGTGTCCCAGGGAATTATGTCCGCCGGGGATTCGTTCCCCTAACTTGAGAAATTTAACATGGGCTGAGAAAGATAATTCAAAAGAGGGCGCTATCAAGAGAACTGTACACAGCTTGCTTTATTGGGGGGGGGGGGGTGCGAATATCAAACGGAAATCGGCATGGGCGCATAGTGCGGTATAGAAAAGAAACATGTTTTTCAGCTTGTTTTTCCGTCCTGGTGAATGTGATGATTAAAAGAAACGGTCGACCAATAAACAGACAAAATTAATTTATGAATAAGTAGAAATGTATAAACGGCATTGGATAACCTCACTAAAATTGTGACATTTTGTTTTATATCACGCAGTCAAAACAAGTTATATGCCGAGATCTCAGCATCTCGTTCAGCCTGTTGTAGTCCTTCGCAGGAGTAGTACAACCATTGCCTCAGTCGGCAATGGTTGTTATCAATCACCTTTCTTTGTGATTTCTGGCCTTGGTTACATATTAATTAGTGTAATTTACGTTTATTGTTTTGAAGGAATACATTTCCATGACACGCTATTACCATGGTGATCTTGCAGCCAGGAATGTTCTGGTAGGAGCAAATCTTCAGATTAAGGTATCTGACTTCGGTCTAGCAGCTGATATATATGCACGGGGATACAAGAGGCTGGAACCAGACGAAAAACGACCTATGAAATGGGTTAGTCTGGAGACCAATCTTACTGGGAAATGTACGATTGAAGCTGACGTGTAAGTAGAAAAGCATAACTTTGTGATTAGAGGAAGGACCCTCTATTGACTCAATGGTAACGAGTGATTAAATTCTTGTTAAAAAGCGATTTCACTTCATCTTAAAATAATATGACAATTCCTTGTGAGATTTATTAAAACTTGAAAAGTTTTAAACTTTAAATTTAAATTTAAGAATTTGAAACGGTGAGTGATATTAAAGTCTATGCTTAGAATTAAAGTATTTTTAATTATATTGAGAATGTATCTTAAAGTCACATGGAAGTGGTATTTTTTCAAAATAAAGCTTTTGTCACTAATATATGTGATTTGATGAGTGGAATGTGAACAAACAATTAACTAAGGTTTTAAAAAATCAGTTATGTTATTTACAAATTTAAGAGTAGACCCCGACCCGAGAGGGCGCTGTTCGTCACGTCAATCGAGGCAGACTTTGCCTGTAATGCGTAGAGTAAACACAATTACTAAGTACATGTACGGACCAAGTCGTGAGTTTGTACGTTTCAAAAACAGTTTTTTTTTGCTTTTTTCCGGCAATGCCGACCAGGTGTATTGCTGCTGAATGCAGAAAACACTTTTTGAAACTTACCAACTCACGACTTAGACGTACAATACTTTGCACGTGTGTTTACTATACGCATTGTAGGCAAAGTCTGCCTCGATTGACGTCACAAAAGGGGTAGGCGGAGTCAACCCCCCAAACAACTTTATATATTTTTTAAACATATAAATCGTGCAAAAAATTACTAAAAAAAAAATTTTATTGGTCGTAAGCATATACTCTTATGTTTGAAAGAAAAAAAATTCTATTTCCAGGTGACTTTAAATTTATCGTGTTTCTCTTTTTCTGATCTCGTCACTCATTCCTAGTTGGTCATTCGGCATCGTGTTGTATGAAATTTTCACACTAGGAGATGCCCCATATCAGGGTGTACAGAATGCGGAGCTTCTCCCCAAATTAAAGCGAGGCTATCGTCTGGACCAACCAGAAGGCTGCCCTCTGGAGGTGTAAGTTCACTATGTAACCTTTACGTCAGCGTCCACTATTTCTACTTCCATGGTTTGTCTGATCACGAGGTAGATTGGTCTAATTATAACTCAAATTTCTTTAAGAGGCAATTATGTCGTCATTCTAACATTGTTTTAAAATCTCTGACGTTTCCTGATTCTATGTTATAAAGATTATCATGGAATCAGGAAACGTGCCACTCTTTAATCCAGCCTTAACCACATAAAGTACTTCCCCGAGACCAACACAAATCTTGACCGAATACTCGACCAAAGATACCCACTTGGTAGTCCAGGCTCAAAAGACGATGGACATGACCCAGTCATGCCCTGGGACTCCAACAGGTCTGTTGTAATGATTCTGATTTTTTCCGCCACATGTTTCCAGGAGTCATAGCTCCCTAGAAATTCACCATCGCTCCAGAAAGTTAAGGCTCGTTCTAGAGAGTTGGTTATTGCAAAATGATCTTTAACAACAACAATGTTGAGAGCGACAATTTTCCCGTTGTTGTCAATTTTCACCTAATAGATAAGAACAATGATACTAGTCTCTCTATGGGTCCCTATGTGGCTGAAAAGGGAGAAACTGTGGACAATGCGCCCCAGACTGTTTAACCCCACGCTCTGAACATACTAGAAGGAAATGATTAACGACTGTTTGTCTTTGCCACAGATATCCCATACTTTGTCTACCTTGTATCCGTCTTTTGTGTTTCCAACCTGTTGTGGTTGGACCAGCCCCTTCTCTGAACCCCCCCCCCCCCCCCCGTCTCCATTTCCCTAGTTTTTGTCAGGTGTTGTCATTAAGACTCTGGTGAGATCGAAACGTCGTTTCATTTGCGTTTTTTTTTTTGCAATTATGTTATTTGGGTTGGTAAGCAGTTTGCAAGAGCAACTACTCACATTATTTGTTTACACTTTTACAAAATGTCCTTTTTGGTTGGTAAGCAATTTGCAACAACGAATTTTTGGGCATTATTACCTCTCGTATAATTTCCCTCTTTGACTCCCTGCATAAAACTATGAAGGAATACAATCCCTTCACGATGGAACACGACCTGAAACAGTTCTATTTTCCCCTTATTCCAATTACAGGTATGATATTATGAGACAGTGTTGGTTGGAGTATCCCTTATTGCGACCTTCTTTTACTAAACTCTCAGAGTTGTTAGATGAGTTATTGGCAAAAGACTCGGACTACATGGACCTAGATGGGGCAGCAGCAAGTATGGATGGAGTCAAACCGGAAACCGTTCAATCAAATGTAAGCATCAAGAAGAGCAAACTGTTTCCAGTAATCTAACTGTTGGTGTTGAATGTTGCACCCCTTGGAACTACAATTACCCAATGACAATGTTATTCCTCACCCCTTGGAACACAGTTCCCCAATGGCAATGTTATCCCTCACTCTTTGGAACTACAGTTCCCCAATGACAATGTTATCCCCCAACCCCTTGGAACTACAGTTCCCCAATGGCAATGTTATCCCCCACCACTCGGAACTACAGTTTCCCAATGACAATGTTATCTCTTACCCCTTGGAACTACAGTTCCCCAATGACAATGTTATCCCTTACCCCTTGGAACTACAGTTCCCCAATGGCAATGTTATCCCTCACCCCGTGGAACTACAGTTCCCCAATGACAATGTTATCCCTCACCCCTTGGAACTACAGTTCCCCAATGGCAATGTTATCCCCCACCCCTTGGAACTACAGTTCCCCAATGGCAATGTTATCCCCCACCACTCGGAATTACAGTTCCC
The DNA here is from genome assembly GCF_902459465.1 of Asterias rubens. NCBI lineage: Eukaryota > Metazoa > Echinodermata > Asteroidea > Forcipulatida > Asteriidae > Asterias > Asterias rubens. Next base: position 7,605,204 of record NC_047071.1, on the reverse strand, counting down.
CAATGACAATGTTATCTCTTACCCCTTGGAACTACAGTTCCCCAATGACAATGTTATCCCTCACCCCTTGGAACTACACTTATCAATGACAATGTTATTCCTCACCCCTTGGAACACAGTTCTCCAATGGCAATGTTATCCCTCACCCCTCGGAACTACAGTTCCCCAATGACAATGTTAAACCTGACCCAGTGGAACTACAGTTCCCCAATGGCAATGTTATCTTTCACTCCTCGGAACTACATGTACAGTTCCCCAATGGCAATGTTATCCCTCACCACTCCCAACTACAGTTCCCTATTGACAATGTTATCCCTCACCCCATGGGACTACAATTCCCAAAAGGCAATGTTATCCCTCCTCCCTTGGAACTACAGTTCCCCAATGACAATGTTATACCTGACCCATTGGAACTACAGTTCCCCAATGGCAATGTTATCCCTCACTCCTCGGAACTACAATTCCCCAATGACAATGTTATCCCCCACCACTCGCAACTACAGTTCCCCAATGACAATGTTATCCCTCACCCCTTGGAACTACAGTTCCCCAATGGCAATGTTATCCCCCACCCCTTGGAACTACAGTTCCCCAATGGCAATGTTATCCCCCACCACTCGCAACTACAGTTCCCCAATGACAATGTTATCCCCTACCCCTTGGAACTACAGTTCCCCAATGGCAATGTTATCCCCCACCCCTCGGAACTACAGTTCCCCAATGGCAATGTTATCCCTCACTCCTTGGAACTACAGTTCCCCAATGGCAATGTTATCCCCAACCACTCGGAACTACAGTTCCCCAATGGCAATGTTATCCCTCACCCCTCGGAACTACAGTTCCCAAATGACAATGTTAAACCTGACTCATTGGAACTACAGTTCCCCAATGGCAATGTTATCTTTCACTCCTCGGAACTACATGTACAGTTCCCCAATGGCAATGTTATCCCTCACCCCTCGCAACTACAGTTCCATATTGACAATGTATCCCTCACCCCATGGAACTACAATTCCCAAATGACAATGTTATACCTGACCCATTGGAACTACAGTTCCCCAATGAGAATGTTATCCCTGACCCATTGGAACTACAATTCCCAAAAGGCAATGTTATCCCTCCTCCCTTGGTACTACAATTCCCCAATGACAATGTTATCCCTGACCCATTGGAACTACAGTTCCCCAATGACAATGTTATCCCTCACTCCTTGGAACTACAGTTCCCCAATGGCAATGTTATCTTTCACCACTCGGAACTACAGTTTCACAATGACAATGTTATCCCTGACCCATTGGAACTACAGTTCCCCATTGGCAATGTTATCTTTCACCACTCGGAACTACAGTTCCCCAAAGACAATGTTATCCCTCACTCCTCGGAACTACAGTTCCCCAATGGCAATGTTATCTTTCACCCCAAGGAACTACAGTTCCCCAATGACAATGTTATCCCTCACCACCCGGAACTACAGTTCCCCAATGACAATGTTATCCCTCACCACTCGGAACTACAGTTCCCCAAATGGCAATGATATTGCCACCACTCGGAACTACAGTTCCCAAATGACAATGTTATCCCTCACTCCTCGGAACTACCGTTCCCCATTGGCAATTTTATCTTTCACCACTCGGAACTACAGTTCCCCAATGACAATGTTATCCCTCACCACTCGGAACTACAGTTCCCCAAATGGCAATGTTATCCCTCACTCCTCGTAACTACAGTTCCCCAATGACAATGTTATCCCTCAACCCTTGGAACTACAGTTCTCCAATGGCAATATTATCCCTCATCCCTTGGAACTACAATTCCCCAATGGCAATGTTATCTCTCACCCCTTGGAACTACAGTTCCCCAATGGCAATGTTATCCCTTACCCCTTGGAACTACAGTTCCCCAATGACAATGTTATCCCTTACCCCTTGGAATTACAGTTCCCCAATGACAATGTTATCCCTTACCCCCTTGGAACTACAGTTCCCCAATGTCAATGTTATCTCTCACCCCTCGGAACTACAGTTCCACAATGACAATGCTATCCCTCACCCATTGGGAACTACAGTTCAATTTTAATGATGGTTCATAAAGGTTACCGTTTCATGCTGTTTTCATGCTGTTACCGTTTGCATGCACACAATTTGAGTGTTGAGCAACTTAATTCTGTGCCACCGGAAATTATGTCCGACACTGATTGCGACAGAGTTAAGGATCATTAATATTTTTTAGCGAATTTTTTGGGAGAACTTTGTGACGGGTCGATGACCTTTATAAAACGTTATATCACATCTAACTACTCTTATAACATTGCCGTATGAATCATTGTCTTCAATTGTTTCAGGAATTGTCTAATCTATCTGGAGAACCAGACGAATTGAATTTATGGCTACACATCACGGGTGAAGTTCCAGAGAGTGTCAGGACACTAGACTTTGTCCCATTTACAGCCGATGGTACTTTGAGTGATGACTCAGGGCAGTTCATGGAAATGAAGGACATACAGTTTGATCGTTTTCGTGACAGTGACAAAATGACGCTGACTGAATGAATACAAGAATAACCGGTGGTGTCGAGGTCTTTACTACGCGGATTTAAGCATTCTGATTTACAAGCCTGCGTTACAGGGCGCTGTGAGAAATAATGTTCGCAAACATGATATAAAATGGCACGAAGAATAAGTTTGCTCAAAATGCTGCTTCTGAAAAGGATTGTTGGTAATTAATGAAATGGTTAAAATGAAGGGGCTTTTGTTTTTGCCATATGTAAACCAGTTTGTGTTTATTGCAATCGTGATGCTACTGAACTGAGTATACTATAGCAATAACATACATAAAGTCAATAATATCAAGAAACCAATGGGTGAAACAAAGCATCTCAAGTTAGGATTTGGGTGTCACGATGGCCTGCCTGAGATGAAATGTTTGACTCCTCTTTTCTTACAAATAAGATGCATCTACTTCTTGTAAAGATCTTAAGAGAACAGCTCAATACAGATACTTATTAAAATGCATAAACGCATGTACCAATGCGTATAGGCCTAATACTTAGAATCAAGTAGGATATTTACATCTCTGGTTGTTGTTGTTGTTTAAACATGGACTATAACGGATTATTGATATAGCCAATATTACTATTTTTGTACAAGAAATGTAAAATAAGGACTGATATTTTAGTAGTATTCAATAAAACCTTTTCCTTTATGCAAAAAAAAACACAAATTCGCGCGGCGTACTCCGACCCAGAAAACTCAGTTTCGGCAAAAGCCGGTGACCCACGAACCATTCATACACAGTGTGTGACGTCACACCACGTACCGAAGCTCTGTACACAGTGTGTCAGGTCGATCGTGTGCGTGCATTTTACATGTACATTGAATGTGGAATAACATCGGACACTATAGGCTGCATTTTTTTGACACAAAAAAACAGCGAAAATGTCCGATGGCAGCGGGTCTTGGGAAAACCACAGTATAGATGAGGAAAAGGCATTTCAGGGAGGCACTTCAGAGGAAAGTGAGGGCTCTAGCGATAAGGGGATCTCACCGGACGAGAGAGAAGCCGAAGACGTGTTATGAGTACATGTAGTTAACCAGCCCGGAGACGATGATCGTCAGGCCGAAGACAATGAGCCAAACCCTGATGATCGACGGCTAAAGACAGACTGGTAAGGCCACAAAACGTTTCATGAATTATACTGAATGATTCTTCGTTTGATCAGTTTATTTCTGCTCCCAAAAATAGTTAAAGGCTATCCTTGACTAAATTAAAACATGAACGAACATGATGGACAAGGTTTATTGTTTACCTCCATTCACGTTATAATACATGTACGTGAACAACACATGCACTGACTTAGGCAGTAGAAATGTGAGGGGAGGGGTAATTTTTGTTATTTAAATTCATACATTATCAATTTAAACTGATATTGTAGATTACCTATGTTGTTGTTTTTCTCCACCAAGTAACTGCGTGGTGGTTGACTTATTATGTGCATCTACACAAATATCTCATAGTCATGTACATGTATGTAACTGTTACTTTGGATTATGATTGCCTTCTGGCATGGGTATAGGTTTAAAGCAATTCAGGTACCCACATGCAATATTAACACTTCACCATGCAAACCACAAATCTGTTGTTAATAATTTTGTATGAATTCTTTTGTTAATAATTTTGTATGAATTCTTTTGTTAATAATTTTGTATGAATTCTTTTGTTAATAATTTTGTATGAATTCTTGTTTTGTTGAATATCAGCAAGTGGTGAGCTTAGGACTATCTTGGCCGTTCAACTGCTGCCACTGACATCATGTTTGGTGGCAGCAACACGAAGGACATTTCCAAACCCTAGTGTACAGTACAGTGGAAGGATTTTCGTATCCACCAACGGATTAGGCAGCTTTGCTTTGGTTTATTTGTCTTCAGTCGTAACAATTTTCCAAGTTATAATGATCCGGAGGGAGTGAGAAATAATTTTATAAGCCATAATAATTTACGTATAAATGTACATGTATATTATTTCATTTTGTTTCTTTCAGAGGGGTGGGTGGTTCAAATTGATTAATTTAATTTGAACCACCCACTCCTCTGAAAGACACAAAATGTAAATTACTCTGGCTTATAAAATTAGGTGTGTGGTTCAAATTGATTAATTTCGCACTTATGTGCAATAAACTTGTCCCCTGTTGTCAACAATACACTATGATTAACATGGTAACAACATTCAACTTGGTTAGCAGAAATATAAAAACAAAACAAAAAAAGAGAAGCCTACATGTACACCTCCATAATAACGACAACACTAAAACTGTATGTATTTGCAAACGACAATAGTTTATTTTTCAGTTTTAATTATCAAAATTGAAAAAAGGTTGCCTAGTGATAGCGAAATCATCTGAACATTCCGTCATCAAACAAAGTTAACTATACAACCCTGTCAACGCCCCTCCCCCTAAAAAAGAAAACCTAAGCCATGTTATGTACCTAGTTAGTTAGCTGTGGTTCTCTTTGTAAATTGTAAATTAAGTTGTACATTAAAAGAATATAATAAAATCATTGTGTACAGACCATGTTATTCTGTTTTTAAACAAAGTTGATTGTACTACCCTGGTTACCCCCCCCCCCAAAAAAAAAAATATATATGTAGGGACCGCCCCCTTGTAAGATAAAAATATAAGTAGTTTATTTTCACCCCCCTAAAAATTTAAGAGCCTTCACACTAACCCACCAGTTTATCAACAGCCTAATGCTGGACCCCCCAGTGAGGAACAGCAGGTACGGGAGTGATGTGGTTTTGTGTGTGGCCCACAGCCAGTCATATTCTGGATGACTGTGAGTGAGGAGACACAATAAAATTATGATCACTCCATAACTGGCTGTTTCATCCTTATTTTCAGGTATGTGGATTTCTGTTATACTTTAATTAAAAGTTCACATTACATAGCTCAGTTTAGCATCATTTTAGTCATTTAATCTAATAGACAAAGAGATATTTCTATTCAAATTTGTTCCAAGACTTTCACTTTAGGTCCATTGTTTTAAGCCCTATAGGTTTTGCTAAAAAGGTGGTCTAGAAAGTTCCATTGAGTAATAGTTTTCTTAAGTTAATGTTTTGTTCCCTATTGATATTTTGATTAATTGATTTGGGTATGTGAAACCCCATAGATGTTTGATTTAGGCTAAATTTGTGTTCATTGACTTTTCCATTTACTTGCAATTGGTGAGGAAAAGTCATGATCGTTTTGTAGATAAATACACTTTGGTAGTATCCATTGACTATAGCCACATACATGTATGGGTATAGCTAGGGCACACTTTGAGTCCACCCGCATTGGGTAATGCACAGGCTGGACAAGGGCTAGAGATAGTCTGAGTGGCACCACGACAGATGGTTTGGTAATCAGTGCTATGCCCTAAGGCTATGGTCAGGGTAGGCCAGAGAGGTTTCCATAGGAACAGGCTGGCCAAGGACAAGTGGGTTTTCTTATGTTTTTCTTAATCTATCCAATTCTTTGTTTTTCTTTAGTCAAACCACCTTATGTTTTTCTTTGTGTCGGTTTATGACCAACAGTAGCAAAACTGAGAGTGTTTACATGATATGTGCTGCAGAGCTTGTGTGAATGATTGGTTATCACAACAAGTGGAGTCAAGTTGTTTTGACTTACATAAAGGTGTTTCCCCAAACTGTCTTGTAGATTAGAGTTTTAAGTTGTAGATAGCTTTTGTATTGGGTTTAAGTTGTTATAATGTAGTGTTAAGATATATTCTGGATGACTGTGAGTGAGGAGACACAATAAAATTATGATCACTCCATAACTGGCTGTTTCATCCTTATTTTCAGAACCCTCCCGCCCCCTTCGCCTGGGCCCAGGGTCTACATTTGGCGATCTTGCCAGGACAGGTGCATTTGGTAAAAGCAACAAGCCAAACTAAATGGTGTGCGCCTGTTCTGGGACCACGAACTGCAGATGAAGAGAAACACGACACTCCCTTGTTAGCCGGTTGTCCTTCCCGGGTTTGAGATGACCACCCTTGATGAAATCCACACTATAGTCCACGCCCTGCTGCAATCTGCAACGAGAGAGGACCTGCTCCAGGTATGTGCTTTGGCCGAAATCGAGGGTGAGGGCAAGACCACCCATGCCCTCCTCCGCCAAGTCCGGAGGTATCTCTGTAGTGATGAAGTTGAAAAGAGGGAAGATGAAGGCTTTTCAGTTTTGCAGCGGAGCTCCCTTCGCTACACTCCGAGGCGGAACCAGTAATGTCTGTAGATCAGGACACACCACCTCCTGTAGACTCTCCCTCACCAACCCCTGAGCCAGACCCAGAACCTGAACCAGAATTGTCCGTGGATCAGGACACACTACCTCCAGTACAACCTCCCTCGACACCCCCCCCCCCCCCCCCCCCCAGCCAGAAGCGCGTTACCCCACCTGGAACCGACAACCCCCTAGTGTCCTCACATACGACCAGATGGGAACTCCTACGCAGCAGTTTGTCGCTCCCGTTTTAGCATCCCCAGTGGACCCTAGATATGTTCCAGTGCCCCAGGCAAGCTATCCATTCCCACCAACCCTTCCAATGTATCCACCAGACCTTCACCCTGGACAGTACTTGCCAGCCCCAATCCAGTACTACCCCCAGCAGTATGGACAAGGATGGATGCCGATGTCGAGACCACCAGTCTCCTTCAATCCACTGATTCAACGACATTAGACCTGAACCAAATTGCAGTTGAACCACTTGATAGAGATTTACTATCGTTGTGCCTTTTGGAACTGCTTGCAATTTAATTGCAGTAAAATGCGTTACTTTTTACGGTACAAAAGTACCAGATGTCAGAAAAAGTGAAGGCCTGAATTCACCTTTACACCTTTCTTTTATCAGCTATACCCAATCATTGAGGAGATCGGTTGGCTTATAGTTGGAGAGTTTCTCCTAGTGCGCATGTTTTACTTCCTCAAGTTCTGTTAGGTACTCACGTTGTTGAATGATTTTGAATGTTTTGTAAAGATAGATGGTACTTAGGTACCCCAGGCAGAGACACTAAAGGGATGATACGGGAGATAGGATATTTTCAAGACACTCAGGTAATCCATATTACTTTCACATAATGTATCCTTACCCGCTAGTTACAGTGAAGAGAGATTTTAAGTTTTTGTTTTGTTTTGTTCTTAATTAAAGCGTCTTTGATATACTTATGGTAGGCGAAAATTAAGATTTGTACAGCGGACGGTTGTTGTTTTGATACATTGCAAATGTTGGGACAACATTTAATTTTGCGGGGTAGTATGTAGGGACCGCCCCCTTGTAAGATAAAAATATAAGTAGTTTATTTTCACCCCCCTAAAAATTTAAGAGCCTTCACACTAACCCACCAGTTTATCAACAGCCTAATGCTGGACCCCCCAGTGAGGAACAGCAGGTACGGGAGTGATGTGGTTTTGTGTGTGGCCCACAGCCAGTCATATTCTGGATGACTGTGAGTGAGGAGACACAATAAAATTATGATCACTCCATAACTGGCTGTTTCATCCTTATTTTCAGGTATGTGGATTTCTGTTATACTTTAATTAAAAGTTCACATTACATAGCTCAGTTTAGCATCATTTTAGTCATTTAATCTAATAGACAAAGAGATATTTCTATTCAAATTTGTTCCAAGACTTTCACTTTAGGTCCATTGTTTTAAGCCCTATAGGTTTTGCTAAAAAGGTGGTCTAGAAAGTTCCATTGAGTAATAGTTTTCTTAAGTTAATGTTTTGTTCCCTATTGATATTTTGATTAATTGATTTGGGTATGTGAAACCCCATAGATGTTTGATTTAGGCTAAATTTGTGTTCATTGACTTTTCCATTTACTTGCAATTGGTGAGGAAAAGTCATGATCGTTTTGTAGATAAATACACTTTGGTAGTATCCATTGACTATAGCCACATACATGTATGGGTATAGCTAGGGCACACTTTGAGTCCACCCGCATTGGGTAATGCACAGGCTGGACAAGGGCTAGAGATAGTCTGAGTGGCACCACGACAGATGGTTTGGTAATCAGTGCTATGCCCTAAGGCTATGGTCAGGGTAGGCCAGAGAGGTTTCCATAGGAACAGGCTGGCCAAGGACAAGTGGGTTTTCTTATGTTTTTCTTAATCTATCCAATTCTTTGTTTTTCTTTAGTCAAACCACCTTATGTTTTTCTTTGTGTCGGTTTATGACCAACAGTAGCAAAACTGAGAGTGTTTACATGATATGTGCTGCAGAGCTTGTGTGAATGATTGGTTATCACAACAAGTGGAGTCAAGTTGTTTTGACTTACATAAAGGTGTTTCCCCAAACTGTCTTGTAGATTAGAGTTTTAAGTTGTAGATAGCTTTTGTATTGGGTTTAAGTTGTTATAATGTAGTGTTAAGATATATTCTGGATGACTGTGAGTGAGGAGACACAATAAAATTATGATCACTCCATAACTGGCTGTTTCATCCTTATTTTCAGAACCCTCCCGCCCCCTTCGCCTGGGCCCAGGGTCTACATATATAAAAAATAAAATAAAAACCCACATCAATGTGTACAAACTAGGGCCCAATTTCATGGATCTGCTTACTGTAAACAAAGAATCGACACTTGCGGAAGCAGGAAATTCTGTGCTTACGTCAAGCGTGTTTCACAGGTTACCAGCAAATTTTGGCTTTTGCGGGTCATGGGTGCATACTTGGTTTATACCAGGCATTCTACGCTTACAAATGTAAGCGCAGAAATTTAGCCTTTGGACGTAAGCAGAGAACGGTGATCATAGCACACAATTTGGTGGTGAACAGATCCATGAAAGTGGGCACAGGTCGATCTTTCTTCAAAGTTGATTCTACTACCATGGAACCCCCCCCCCCTACCAAAAGAAACACCAAAAAATCAATGTGTACAGGCTAGGGCCCATATTCATGGATCTGCATACTGTAAACAAAGAATCGACACTTGCGGAAGCAGGAAATTCTGTGCTTACATCAAGCGCGTTTCACAGGTTACCAGCAAATTTTGGCTTTTGCGGGTCATAGGTGCATACTTGGTTTATACCAGGCATTCTACGCTTACAAAGTAAGCGCAGAAATTTAGCGTTTGGACGTAAGCAGAGAACGGTGATCATAAGCGCAGAATTTGGTGGTGAACAGATCCATGAAACTGGGCACAGGTCATTCTTTATTCAAACAAAGTTGAACCCACTACCTTTGAACCCCCACCCCCCCCCCCCCAAAAAAAAGCTGCTGCATCCTTTTCCGGCTGGTGAAGGTTGATGTCAATGACACGGGGGTTACACATCAGCTGCGGATGGAGTTGTTTTCATGTCTTGTCACCCTGCTGACAATGAACAAGTGCATTGTGCATGCATTCTTTGCGTATCTGTTTAATGAAAAATAAAAAACAAAACCAAATAATCGTTATGTGGGATTTCTTGAAAATTTTCAAGGCAGAAATACAATCTCGGAAGGTTAGAAGTAACACCACAGACTGACAATCTCTCTTTGAGTTGGCGTAGTTTTGAAAAGAACCTTACAGAAGTTAACGCAAAACCAGAACAAAAGGAGTCCACATGCAACAAAACCAAGGGGGCAGGTTTTCTTTATGTCTGATAGAAAACATGACCTCCAACCACCCCCCCTCCCCCAGATCTACACCTAGTACAAAACTGTTCAGGTACAGATCGGGGTGGGGGGGGGGGGTTCTTGCGATTCAACACCCCATCCCCCCCCCCCCCCCCCCCCCTCCACCGTGAACAGTTTTCAAAGGGGCAGCTGAAAAACTAAAAATGAAGAAATCATCTGATCCTCTGAAAATTTGCTTGCATAGGCCTACTACTTACCTAAAGTGCTATTGAGAATCTTAGGTCTCCATTTCTAGTTCTGGCTAGCATGTCTCCGTCCTGCATTGTCTTCGTCCTGCATTCTCATTGTAGTGTAGAGCTGCGAGTTATTTCTGTACAAAAAAATATAAAAACAAAAAATAAATAAATAAATTAAAAAACTAGTGCTGAAAAAGAACTGGCCTTATTTTACAAATGCAAATATAGTAAACACTCCATGTAATTAACCAATAAACACAGCTATAGGAAAACTTCACACTAAACTTCTCTGGAATTGGTAATTCCTGAATTAGGAGAGAAAAAAATCTGAATGACCATGGATGGGAGTTTGAACATATTTTTGAGCTGTGCCTTAAAAAAAAAAGCGAACAATTCTTAGGCAGCTTTGGCAAAAACAATGTCCAGCAATCCAGTATAGACCAATATAAATACATGTCGGCGAGGCCAATAAACTGTTAACTGTAACAATCAACTTTTTAAATGGATTAATATAGTGTTCACACATGGTTGAGCATGAACATGCCAGAAAGTGTAAACCAGGGCATAAACATGCCAAAAGCACTTGGGTGGCTACATGGATTCATCACTCAACAGAGTCAATACACTATGTAGCTATTTTATGGTAGTCGGGTCAGATTCAGAGCATGCACATCGTGTCATTTGACAACAAGATGATTGTTCCTTGCATGAAAAGGGTAGAGATTGTTTACTATTTTTCTTATTACAAATACATGTGCATGTATTAGGCCTGAATTAATAATGGAGATAGTTTCTCAGTAGTAGATTTTTAAAAATTATTAACAAGTACTTACCAGGCTTTTCTCCCTCTCTTTTCTGTAATGCCACTTCATTCTTTTGCTGTTCCACGGCCACTTGCGACCAGGGCCACGGCAGAGGGACCCCGTCGACGTCGTACTCGTAGCAGTCACAAGCAGCACTGGCTGGGGCCTGGTGGTAGAAGATCCCCCTGAATTCTCTCGATGTTTAGAGGTTTAAATTTCGGAATCGATCCAGGCTTCTTACACAAACTTTGAAACTTCTAGTGCATCCACAAACAACCAAATAGTCGGCAGTATTTATAGCTGATACACGAGAAACAAAAAGCTTCGTAGCACACACGCACGCCTGTAGTGTGGATGAAAACGCATACACAACACACGGAGTAACATGGCGTAATCTTTGTTTACTCTCGTTGCTTCATGGGTGTGACGTCACCATTTTTTGACCGCGTTCATGACGTCCGCTGGTTTACAAATCCGCTTGGATTTCAGTGTTGGTTTAATAGCCGGGAACCAGTACAGGGCGGGAAATTTCAAAATCGAAGAATCGAGGTCAAATTTTTTCGGTCAAATTGTAGCAAAATTATTTGGAGAAAAACATGACCACAACAATGAATTGATAGCTGAACACAAAATAAACAAGTTCTGATAGTGATTTTAATGTAGGAGTACCGTTATAGTCCATGTTTAAAGGCACTGCAGTCGATTTCACGAAACACTATGATTAATCCTATCTCGAGTTAGGACAAGTAGTTCGTCCTAACTTAAGATGGGTTCAATGCGTCCTAACGTCTTCGCATACGGAACTGAACTCGTCCTAAGTCCTAAGATTATTCCTAAGTTAGAAAGAGTTTGGTGAAATCGACGGCTGGACACCTTTGATAATTGACAAACAACAGTCTTCTCACTTGGTGTATTTCAACATATGCATAAAGTAACAGACCTGTGAACATTTGAACTCAATTGGTCGTCGATTTTGCTAGAGAATTATAAAAGAAAAAACACCCTTGTCGCACAATTTGTGTTCTCTCAGATGCTTGAGATCGAGAGCTTAGTTGAGGTCTCGAATTCAATTCAAATATTTTAGTGAGAAACTTCTTTTTTCTCAAAAACTATGTTACTTCAGCGAAAGAGCCGTTTCTTACAATAGTTTATACTATCAACAGCTCTTCATTGCTCGAAATAAGTTTTTATGCAAGCAATTATTTTGAGTAATTACCAAAAGTGTCTAGTGCCCTAAGAAACAGTTCAACAAACAGGGGAACCACCAATGTCATATTTTGAATTTGTGTTATGTTTTATCCTCTAGGTAAAAAGAGTCTGCCATTTCCCTTTCTGCGAAAGTTGACTAGCAATAAAACATTGAATTGAAAACTAATTAAGCCATCCCAAGTGAACAATCAATAGTTTAGTTGAATTTGCACCTACATACTATACTACGTTACTAAACATACACTTTATTATCAGGCTAACGACCATGCAGTGACTTATACAGTGAAAACAAAAGGGCAGTACATGAACTTGGCATGATATCTTTGTGAATACCCTAGTTTTATTTCCACAATTGTTGTTTTCCCATAATTATTCCTACCTCAGCCGACCTCAGCCGACAAGTGTTTCTACACTCTAAAAACTCCCGGGTTGTTACTGAACCTAGACTTCGGGTCCCTTTGTGATTGACCTCTATGCTGACCGGAAAGTGATTTTAAAACAATATCTGTCCAATACAACAGTACACTTTGATATATCTCTCCACCACCTGTGATTGGTCAAAACTGATGACCGCTGCACGTACGAGACGGGTGTGGTGCGTGCACTGACAGCTTGATACGAAGTTACAATGAGTCTGCGCACACCTTTCCATTAGGATCCATTGCGTGGCATCAGCGATCTAAAAAGCAATCAAACCAATACCAAACTCTCATCATTTCGTAAATCTGCAGGTTTCTTTGACTGACATGAAAGGGACACACCGGCTTCGTTTGGGCTATTTGGGCTACAAAAAAAAACACTAAAACGTGACTCCGATAAAAGTGTTCCAGGAATGAAAACGACCGGTTCCTAAAAATCAATCATCGAACTTGCCGTTTTTGAGCATTTAGAAAAAAGTTCACGTGATGTATCCGAATCAAAAAGGGCTGAACTCCTCGGAGATTGGGAGGGGTTGGAAGTCAGACATAAAGTCATGTTTGTCGTTGTTGACATACACGGCGTGGGGTCTGCGCTCGCTTAGTTAGGTCCCGGAAAGTGCAATGTAGTGCTCTGTGTTGCAATCTTAAAGGCATTGGACACTATTGGTATTTACTCAAAATAATTGTAAGCATAAAAACTTACTATATAGGTAGTAAGCAATGGAGAGCTGTTGATAGTATAGATTATATAACTGACATACAGATCCTTGTCATTTTATTGGTGGAACTTATTTCACGTGACATTCACTATTACTCCCATCCGCACCGGCGATCAAAAATACCTATTCGCCCATGGGGAATAGCAATTCCCATTCAACAGTTAGGATCATCCTTGTTCCCAATGTTTTTGAGCAGTACAGCGCCGCCGTGCCGCTGCTAAAACAAAGGAGCGCCTGTGCAAAAGGTTGTGATCCGATTTGTGCATTGTTGCCGCTACGCGGCGCTATATGATTTTTGGTTGTTAGTAATTTGTGTGATTTTTTATAATGTTATACTTTTAAAATACATCAAATGACAAGGATATATATGTCAGTTATATAAAACAAATATTGAGTGGCTTTAATTCGTGGAATGGAAGGAATATTATCGCTCGGTAAAATTTTGACTGTTCCATTTTACTCGGCTTCGCCTCGTGAAATGGAACGGTCCAAATTTTACCTTGCGATAATATTCTTCCCATTCCACTCTTAGCCAATCAATATTTGTATACCATTGTCCGTATCGGCTCCTTCTGAAGTAACGTAGTTTTTAAAAAAGAAGTAATTTCTCACTAAAATATTTGAATTGATTTGAGGTCTCGAAATCAAGCATCTGAAAGCACACAACTTGTGCATCAAGGGTGTTTTTCTTCCATTTTCTTCTCGCAACTTTGACGACCAATTGAGTTCAAATTTCACAGCTTTAATATTTTATGTAAATGTTGAGATACACCACGGGACAAGACTGGTCTTTGACAATTACCAGCCCGTCCAGTGCCTTTAAGCCAATTTGAGGCATAATTGATGAGGAAAAAAAGGAAAAGCCTTTCTTTGAGCCCACGCGCCTTGGTGTTAAATAAATAAATGATGTTTTGCTGTTGTTTGATTAAAACAAATCCCATATTCACTGATTTGGGGTTGAAGAACTGTACTGAACGATGAGAACCTTCCTGGGTCCTTTAAACACACTTACACCTTACGAATATCATGCCAATCACCCCGATCTCAAAAAAATCAAGTCGGGGTATGATCGCCGTCAAAATCAAGCAATTTGGCAAATTGACGACTCCGCCCAACTTTACTGATTTTATGTAACAAGTGTTTCTGACTAGCTCTCACTACGATTACTGACGTAAACACCAAAACAAATGCCGACCAAGCGGTTTTCTACTTAGAAATGGTTGCTGATGGTGCTGCTCTTTTATTACGACCACCGCAGAGATCTAACCACGATGTTACCACGCTGCTTGTGCGATAATGGCGTTCCCACCACGACTTTGCCCCGCTCATTGTTGGCTACGACCCGGCTACGAAGCGGCGTCTATGTGTGAACAGGTGTTAGTGGGGTACGGTCAGGTGGTGATATAAATGATATTGCACCAAGAGAACATCACAAATGCCGTCAGCCATGAACTTGCCTGAAGGTTTATAGAGCACCACGCTTTGAGGAAACTTACCTGTATAACTTGAATAAGCTCATCGTCATCGGTAAGAGCCAAAACCAGTGCATCCCATAGCTCTTCTCTCGGGCAGACATTGACGCTAGAGCTACGCTTCTCTCGATGATGAGGTGGGATAGTTGTAGATGGTATGGGTGGCGTTCGATCGGGATCGTGGAAATAGTTCCCATAGCGGGATAAGATTTTAGATTTCTGTTCCGAATTGAGCGTGACGATTGGAGTGTGCAGAATAGTGCTTGACGCTTGCAGAAGTTTATCCGCATCACGCCAGGTATTTATGAATGGTGTCTTGCAGAAAGCCTCTCGTTTTTGCGACCAGCTAAGCTCAATTACCTCCTGTGTTTTGATGTACGGCAAACAATCAGTCAGGCTACATGAATTTTCATTGCTGTTGGTTTGCTGTTCCTCTGATGACTCCGGGGGAGTCCTGCTTATGTACCGACGAGAAGACAGCATAGCACTAATGTCTTCGTTGCCTGTACTACCGCTCATCCCACTCATGCTACTAAAATAGGCACCGCCACACATGCTGCTGGTACTGCCACTGCTGCTTGTAAACTGTCGTCCACCGTGAAGTCTTACACTGCTCCGCATTGAGCTCCTCCCGCTACTGCTTCGGTACCATGAGCTGTGTCCGCCGCAGAGAGCGTGTTTTATGATCATCATGAAAATGAGAACATTGAGAACCGTCAGGTGCTTCTTCATTTTGAGCTGGAAGAAATTGATAAAAACTACGAATTCATGTAATAATAATAATGTAATAATATCGAAGTCTTATATAGCGCACGTATCAACAAGGTACTCAAGGCGCTGAGTATATACAACATTTCAGAAAGATAGGTTATTGCAGTGATGAATTCTGAGACCCAATTATGTAGCACCTTATAAGGGTTTACCAAGGTGCTAGCGCATTAAGCAGCCACAACAAGGAACACCGGGGCGAACCCCTTCTCTTTTCGATAAGTGCACTGGGTTCTTTTACATGCGTTACACAACACATGGGACCAACGGCTTTACGTCCCATCCAAAGGATGTAATCAAACCCTCTTTAACAACTGAGTTCAAAACACTACGAATCCAAATTTGTTTGTAAACTATTGATAGCTTTGTACAGTTGTTACGTCACATGTCATTAAACTGGCTGTGCTTGATTTACACTCAGCGGGCATTATCCTGTGTCTTGGATTGCATGATTTACAGAATTGCTGAGAGAAATAGTTGTCATTCACTAGTCTTAATACATCACAAATAAGTAATACATCAACTTCCTGCCATAAGATATTACGCAAATGTACCAGGCACTTTAAGGGCACCTGTCAACCCAGCAGAAGGTCGATTAACATTACCAACTAGGTTGTTTACATTCTCATGTCACAAATCACTCCTCGCTTTTGCTATTTCTTTCACATACCGAATTGATTTTCCATCAATATAAAACACCTGTTAATATCACCGAACCCAAACTTTCCATTAAAAATTGTCTTCCAAACATCTAACAGAATGATCTAATTTTGTTTTGCGATATTGCACGTTATTTGGACCGGTAAATAATTATAACCTACAAGTCATAAGGAATATCAATACAAACATTGTCCCAGTTGGTTCAAAAGTCTTCCTATATTTGAAATCTTATTTTTAATGTTATCGATACGGTAAAGTGATCAAGTAATGATCGCTGTGGCGAAAAGAAATAAACTTGTTATTCAAATCGCAAAACGGATACGGGAGCTATATATAGTATGACACTATGCTGGATTTCCTCTAAAGTTCCATATGAATGATAATATGAATAAATCGTTATGAAGTTATTGTCATCCATGCGCACACAGCTGGATTTATAAACCAGATGTAGAGTTTGCATAAGGAGGAACTGAAGGTGATCAAACCGCTTCCGATGCGCCTCATTAATCGCTCATTCTGCTAATTTTATTTTAATGAAAAAAAAAACTGTTTTCACTGTACCTGATCATCAGTGTACACTTGGATGGGTACTTCTCGGCGGAATAGACGGCATGAAAGATCATCATGTCTCGTTCAGACACACAAATCATAATGATTTATTGATAGGTTTGGACAACTTATAATGTTGTCCTTCCCTCACACCCACCCATCCCTCGTTCAAAAAACGTAATCAAACATCAACATGAGAACTGCAATTACTAAAACCCATATCTTTTACATCGATTGTTAATCTAGATTGGGTTATCATTGTGGTAGGCCTAACCATAGTTTAAAGTGTTTCAAGAACAATCCAGAACAAAATATTTAGGTGTGATTCCAAATTACAAATTCTAGAACCTTTCATGAATTGTATTCATTACTTTAGTTTCGACGTTCTACAATAATTACGTTCATCAAATGTCGAGACAAATATAAGCGTATATAATCTGAACATCAAAAACATGACGTCTTATGTGGAGTTGGTGCAAAAATAAACAGTGAACAAAGTTATATCAACTCGAAAAATGGGAAAATATGTCTACAAGTTTACCAATGTATAACATCTACATGTTGTTATTGTTCATGTAAAGGCGTAATATCCTAATTAAAAGAGCGTTTTGTGGAGTGAAGTGAAGGAGAACCTTTGTGGGTGGCGTTTCTAATTATTAAAGATCAAACTCCGCAGGAATATTTGAGTCATCGCCTTGTCAATCTGCAACTTAGACATTTACATGACGTAAAACGACTTAAACATACGTTCCTCTCTAGACTAATTTATCAAAGAAAAAGCAAACGATGCTGTATTAAGTTGCTGTCCAGAAGTGTTATAATAATTAGCATTTCAATCAATCAAAGGACAGACACTGACAACAGATCGTGCTGAGAGATTTGACCGAGTATTAGTTTAACGAGTTTAGAACATTCTTGTACTTGGTTGTAACTTAAGCCACTGGATATAAGGATCTGAGCATCACAACAAGTTTCAGATGTAAGCATGACGTCTCCATTTTAATAACTGATTTACAAAATAATTGACAACCATGTTTGTAGAACAATTTTGTCAAACCGAAACTTATTATTTTTAATATGAAAGTAACGAGTAGGATCACTCCCAAGTTTGTATAAAAAGAAATATTATAAATAAAGCCAGTTTAAAAAAAAAAGAGACTGTTTTTAACTTCCTTATTTTATAAAGTCGAAAAAGAAGTCTGCTTGAAAATGTATGGGTGTTTCGTGTATACCCGTCTTCTTCTATCTGGGCACAAGATAGGAAACGAGACCATGGGCCCCTGTATAATTTGCCATCCGTGTTGATATTGTTTCGTATTGTAATTGTATGCAAATCAAACAAATACCTTGAAATAAAACATTAAATAAGTGGATTCGAATGTCGTATTTTATGCTGTGTGAGTGTTTCATAAAATCATCAAGTTGTATCATTAGGTCTAACACATTATATGTATCTCTCCTTCATACCTTCTCTGAAGTCGATTGTTTTGTGACGAAAATGAATTGGGAGTTATGAGATTGACACACGCTGAAATGTACGTCTTCTAGGCACAAGATGGACAATAGGCCCTACATAATTTGCCCTCCGTTTTGATATTGTTTCACATTGTATGAAAATCAAACAATGATATTTTGAAATAAAATATTAAACTATCGTGGATTCAAAGTGACTATTACAATTGCATCAACTCGTCGATTGTGTAAAAAAATATAATATTTTTTCTCCAAAATAACCATGTCATCAGTTTTAAACTGACAACATCACAGCTGTATACGAACGAGCTATTAGATTCGCTCTGTTTATATCATGGCAGGAGATTGGGTAAAAAATCTTTAATAAAGGACTGAAAAGACCGCCATCCTATGAATTGAGATCATATATACTATAATTGCATGGACCTAAAGTTGTTCTGATGTTGCGAATCGAAACATAAATGAGTGTGAGTAACTTGAGAGTTTTGAGCGTGACTGTGTTGCAGAACCAGTTTAATATTGATAAATGCAACTCAACAACTGGGGTGTTTAAATTGGTAGCACATGGGAGTTGTTAATACCGAAAAGAGAATCAAAAAGAACATTGAAAGGTGTTCCAATAACACCAATGTTGTTGTTTGTGCAGAAATGTGTGCTATTTTAACACCCTTTGATGTAAATGTTGATCTGTTATAATAAATGTGACAACACCCAATGTCACTGTTAACTATAACCTCCCCAGTTTTGCAATGTGTAACACTTTTGGACATGTCTTCACTTTTAAAAACTCTTCTATTTGATCGTTTCGTTCGTTACTTTCTTACATATAACTTAAAGACAGTGGACACTATTGGTAAATGCAAAGACCAGTCTTCTCACTTGGTGTATCTCGACATATGCATAAAATAACAAACCTGTGCAAATTTGAGCTCAATCGGTCGTCGAAGTTGTGAGATAATAATGAAAGAAAAAACACCCTTGTCACACGAAGTTGCGTGCGTATAGATGGTTGATTTCGAGACCCTCAATTTCTAAATCTGACGTCTCGGAATCAAATTCGTGGAAAATTACTTCTTTCTCGGAAATTATGTCACTTCAGAGGGAGCCGTTTCTCACAATGTTTTATACCATCAACCTCTCCCCATTACTCGTCACCAAGTAAAGTTTTATGCTAATAATTATTTTGATTAATAGTGTCCACTGCCTTTAACTGCGCTTTGACACTGTTTCAAAGTGATACAGTCAAATATATTACAATACAGAATAAAAACTCGAGCAGAATTAGCATTATGGTTTAAAAAAGACACAACAGTTAACAAAAAAAGCAAAATGAAAAAAGTTTGAATAACAAACACGTATTGTTTCTTTAACTTGAATTATTGTTTAATCTTGTTTGCTTTTAAGCAAATTTACCAACTAATTTCCAGTAGCATAATGGTACAAGGCAATCACACTAAATATAGGAAAACAGACAAAATAAAATGAAAAGCAGACACAAATTCTACTCACCTTGTATGGATTCTCAAACAAATCAAATGTTTTATCAGAGATTTTGCTGATGACGTCTTCTACAAGAAGTTCCTATAAGAGATATGAGCTGGCCAATTCACTGCAAATAAACATATAGCGTAGGCCCTATGCTTCACCTACCAAGGTCACGTGGTAGGGCGCAATCCTATGACGTCAGATTCTCAGACGCAACAATGAAGCTACAGCAGGTGTTTTCATCAAGCCTATTTAAATTAGGCTCCAATGCAAACAGCATCCGTCAATTTGTTTTAAATATTTTGATAACTTTTCTGATTTTTGTTGATTTTCTTTTGCTCATTAGTTCAAGACACTGGACAATATTGGTCATTGTCAAAGACCAGTCTTCTTACCCGGTGTATCTCAATAAATGTACAAAATAACAAACCTTTGGAAATGTTAACACAATTGGTCGTTGAATTTGCAAGATAACAATAGCAGAAAAACACCCTTGTCGCACGAAGTTGTGTGCTTTCAGATGCTTGATTTCGGAACCTCGAAATCTATAATTCCGAGGTCTCGCAATCAAATTCAAATATTTTAGTGAAAAATAACTTCTTTCTCAAAAATGGCGTTACTCCAGAGGAAGCCGTTTCTCATAATGTTCTATACTATCACAGTGACTATCAAAATCTCTCCATTGGTCGCTAACGAGTAAGTTTTTATGGTAACAATTATTTTGGGCAATAACCAACAGTTTCCGGTGCTTATAAAGGGGAAAATTTCAATGCATCTCTTAAAATTTTAGCTCTTGAAATATTTAGCACTTGTCTACAAAACACAATTAGGTTGGAGGTAAGACTGGATTCCCAGAAGTCTCAATGAACAAGCTGGTTATGTTAGCAGAACTATTAACACTGATCGATGATTGGTGTTTAACAGACGATTTTGTTCTCTCTCCACCAGTCGGATGGGGCCCCTTTCAATTGAATGTTTCGCTAGTTTTCACAATGCCAACAGTGTACAAGTTTTTCTCAAGATATTGGACTCCAGGTACCTCAGGCGTTGAGGTCTTCGCACAGAACTGGTCCGGAATAACGCCTTACTAAAATTTAGTTCCCCCAGTAGTCCTAATGTTCCGAGTGTCTTAAGTCACATCTCCATGTTTAAAGGGAAGGGGACACTCGTTTTCTCGTGGTGGGGGGGGGGCTTCCAACGCCTTGGGTTAAAGATCTCACCACTACAGCTAGCTGGTCAATCTGCCCATAAACATGGTAGAAATTAACACTCATTGCTTGGGTCTCTATAACTCAACGGACTCGTCTGTGCAATCAA
This sequence comes from Asterias rubens, assembly GCF_902459465.1. Taxonomy (NCBI): domain Eukaryota; kingdom Metazoa; phylum Echinodermata; class Asteroidea; order Forcipulatida; family Asteriidae; genus Asterias; species Asterias rubens. Next base: position 7,584,003 of record NC_047071.1, on the reverse strand, counting down.
GCTAGATTTCTCAATCATACAATTCTTCATACACTAATTTCAAATTGTGTCTTTCTGGACAGATTATACGTGCATCCCTATTGGCTTAGCTTCCCAAACATTTGATGATATCAAGAACCAGATTCTGCACGAAGCTTTCGCTGCAAAGTTGAAGGGGAAAATCAATGCGTACCTATACAAAGGGAATTCTTTGCTTGGATGACAAGTTTACATTTCCCTATTGTTCCTCCCAGTAATTGATGACATTGTTGCGGTCTTTCGGAGTTCACATTTTAAAGTCTAAATGCAATTCAGATAGTGTTATTACTGCGACCGCAGCCTCAACAAACCAACCCTCAATGAAGTGTAGAAAACAATCCCGTCGACTCTCTAATAGTGCAACAAACTGTGACGAGTGCAAGAAAAGCTCTACATAAACCTCCTTCACACAAGCAACGTTTGACACTGGTACACCAAGGTCATTGTCGACCAAGGTCATTGTCGACCAAGGCCATAATATTCAAGTCGATCAAGGCCATAATAAGTGGAAGTTTTCATCGAACGAGTTTGGAAGGGCCTAAGGTGCCATTTGTTCATTGAAGTTAAAGCAGTAATGAAATGGAATTCTTCCTATTTTCGATAACGTCTTAAAGAATTACCAAAGCCCAGATCTTCTGACTCTATGAAATGTACAAAATAAAACTAATAAATAAAATTAAGGGCGAAGAGAGCCTTGTTAATTATCGTTGTTTGAGATAAATGTTAACACACCTCAATGTTAGGTTGATTTCAAACAGTGAAGAATCATATTAAATTTGTCTGGAATGAAAGGAAAACAGAAACAGAAATGAGTTTGTTGCTCAACAAGTTTAAGTCAGTACTTGTATTCTCCAGTCATCCACAGAATGACAAATGTTACAACAAAGAGTTAACAAATAACAATATAATTCACTGCAATTTACCATTCTACAATCACGAAAACCTGTGCTCTAGCCATACTAATTATGCACAGAAATCACCACACTAGTATCCAAACAAAGAAACACACTAAACAACAGGATAAAGAGAAATATAAATAACTCAGCAATGTCTCCTGTGGTTGATAATAACTAATCACTTCTAGCAATACTTTCTTTAGTATTTATCCATTAACTAAATCCCAACCACAACCCAAGAAGTAGTAAACTCCTAGCAAACTTCAATCTATAAACAATGAAATCCCAGAGGCTTGTTTGGTACAACACTTTGAATAATATACAACTCCTACCTTGCACCACTGACCAAACCCTGAGGCATGGAGTTTAAGCCATTGGACCCTTTCGGTACAGAAAACAAAAATCACAGATTTACAAATAACTTACAGGGTTTACAGAAGGTAGTGGTGAAATACTTCTCTTGAAATATTATTCCATGAAATGCTTTACTTTTTGAGAAAACAGTAAAACAATATCAATTCTCGTTAACGAGAATTACGGATTTATTTTAAACACATGTCATGACACGGCGAAACGCGAGGATACAAGGGTGGGTTTTCCCGTTGTTTTCTCCCGACTCCGATGACCGATTAAGCCCAAATTTTCACAGGTTTGTTATTTGATATAGAAGTTGTGATACACGAAGTATGGGCCTTGGACAATACTGTTTTATATTAATATTAATATTAATTGGTCGAATGCAGCGTTAACAAGTTACTGGCAACAATAACCTCCCAGCACTGACTGGATGGACACCTATAAACTCGTCTTTAAAGACACTGGACACCTTTGGTAATTGTCAAAGACCAGTCTTCTCACTAAGTGTACCTCAACAATATGCACAAAATAACACACCTGTGAAAATTTGAACTCATTTAGTCGTCGAAGTTGCGAGACAACAATAGAAGAAAAAACACCCTTTTCAAACGATGTTGTGTGCTTTCAGATGCTTAATTTCGAGACCTCAAAATCAAATTCTGAGGTCTATAAAGTCGTCTTTAAAGCGGAACTATTTTACGCACCACTAAACAAAATTTGTTTAAAGGCAGTGGACACTATTGGCAATTACTAAAAAATTATTATTTGCATAAAACCTTACTTGGAAACGAGAAATGGGCAGAGGTTGATGGTATAAAACATTGAGAGAAACGGCTCCCTTTGAAGTAATGTAGTTTTCGAGAAAGAAGTAATTTTCTACGAATTTGATTTCGATACCTCAGATTTAGAATTTGAGGCCTCGAATTCAAGCATCTGAAAGCGCAAAACTTCTTGTGATAAGGGTGTTTTTCCTTTCATTATTATCTCGCAACTTCGCCTACCAATTCAGCTCAAATTTCCACGAGTTTATTATTTTATGCATTTTGTTAAGATACATCAAGTGAGAAGACTAGTCTTTGACAATTACCAATAGTGTCCAGTGTCTTTAAACCATGGCTTTCCTTTTATGACCGCTTAATGTTTTTACGTTTACGAAATGTTTTTCATGTCATAGTGAAATAACAAACAAATGACACTGGGCAACACAATATATCTGCCTTAGTGTCAACAGCACCGCCGATTTTGAATAAATATTTATTCAACAATAATGATTTTCTCTTTTCTTCATCTAGTTGATGAATTTGAGTACACAAAATACCACCTGTCTTAAGTTTAGGATGACTGCCCAACATCCGTCATTCTATTTTAATTAAATCCGACTGCAGTGAATCGATAGGAGATTATTGCCACTCAAATCGCACCGATGAGCTCAAGCATTAATTTTTATTAAAAAAGTGCCCAATAATAAATCGAGTTATAATTTGGAGATTCGACATTGCACAGCAGGTTTGTTTTTTTCTTGGGAGGATTGGGTTGAGTGGAAATAGTATGGGACTATTGTTAAACCAGGGGGCTGATGATTAGCATTTGAACAAAATGTCACACACGACCAACGAGAGCGACGAGCAGAGAAACCACTGCCAGACCACGCAAATGCATTGATTCAATTAACTGCTTCAAACTCCCATCAACTCCCATCCCCCTTAATAATTCCCCCAAGTTCAAAAGAAAGAAAAAAGAAAAACAAATCGAATGGATTTCTATAAAGGAAGGCAGTGTTTTACCATTTATACAATATTTTGTTTCTCAGGTTGTTGGAGTGGAAGAAAATGCAAACATTTGACAAGTATCAAGACAAGACCATTTGAAAAAGCATTCGACCCTCCAACACCAGGAGCATGGCCAGGCATACCGTTAACCAATGACCGAAAAACACTCACCAAACAGTGTCACAAAGTGCGATGGAAGAGAAAGTTTCAATCATTATACCCCTGAGAATGTTCACATTCTTATTTTGATATAAAGTTGTCTAACATTGCAGGTTTTTTTTTTTGTATCACCTCATTCCACCCAAAAAATGGTTGTATTCTTCAAAACTTCTATTATAGGTTTCATGTATATACCTGTCGGCGTCCTGAGTTTGTATGATTGAAGCCCGGTCACACTGCAGTGATAATGAAAAAAAATGATAACGAGAACAACGCAAAGACAACGCATTCTATTGGTTGAGTTGCTCAGCACTGATTACGCGCACGCTTATTCAACCAATCGAGGGCGTGCATTGTAAACGTTCTCGTTTTTGTTCTCGTTATCGTAGACTGAGCCCCTGTCTTTATCCGTGACTGCTGTCACGTCCGCAATAGAATTTGTGGGTGCGTTCGTTTAGCTTCCCTGGGTCGACCCCGGTGTGTGGCGGTTTTATTTTTTAGGACGAACGTGGGTTATTATCTGCACACGTTCGTCCGGGGAACCGCCACTCACCGGGGAACGCAACCATTATGTGAAATGACTGAGGTCAAAGGTGAAAACACACGCCGGTCTGGAGGCAAGTCTCTGTTGTTAATATTCACGGGCCTCGAAGTGTGACGTCAGATTGAACATCTGACGTCACACTATCGGCAATCGTTATCAGGGCCTGTGTGACCGAGCAGTCAGGATGACAAACCGTGTACGCAACTCAGTGTACATTGCTGGTCACACATAGGCTGCGCTTCCTGGTGTGTAGTCATAGTCTACCCGCAGGTCACTAATTTCCTTTGTGATTTATCTGCAGAGTATGCATCGTGTTTCGTACGTGACCTCTGTGTCAAAAGGGCTTCTGGAATTCGGTAATTTTCAGCCTTTTCTGAAAAAAGTCTCAATCAAAATAATGTACCAGTAAATTGAAATGAAGAGCATATCTGTCGTTATGTATAAAAATCAAATCAGTGCAACTCAAATTCTAAAAAGAGAAATTTGTACGTAAAAAATGACTTCAAAAAAAAAGAAAACAAGTCACAAAAAAAAATGCAAATTTTCCCGTTATGATTGTCGGCAACAGTCCCCAATTAGTATGTATGGATAAATTATTTCATATTCTACCTGGAAATGTTAAAAGCGAGACCGGATCGTACCTAGTTGGATTTACGGTGGAAATCGCTTTATCCTAACTGGACTAGGTACGATCCGGTCTCGCTTTTAAAATTTTCGGGAAGTATATGAAATAATCTATACATTTATACTAATTGGGGACTGTTCCTGACATTCATAACTGGCAATGAGGTCACTAGTATACGTCTATTTCCCCGAGGGACTTTTAGTGACCAGAAGAGCGACCTATTTGGTCTTTTGGTCACTCACAGGTCCGATGGGGAATAGACAAACACTATGTTATCGAATAATGCCAGTCAATATATTATGTGTTTTATAACACAGCTCGGTCTTAAAATGTGAAATAAAAACAGAAATCTGGAAAAGAAAGGAAGTTTTGTAGTTGCTGTTCACGGTTCAAGTCAAGAGAGGGCGCTGTAACCGGGCATTATTTTCAAAGACTAGTGCCCGCTCGGGAACTAGTTACGCGCGTGCGATCACTAGACTATGGACTTTTTTAGTTCATTCCACGTGACCGTGTTTCAGCCAACCAGAATACAGAACAAGCAAGAGGTGTGTTATAATTTGGTATAATGTTGTTCTCGGGAAACGAACAGATTTTTCTTGGCAGTACTACGAGTACAGTTCGAATGGTTCCAAGTCTGTGATTGTGGCTTGAGTCTACCTTCTAGCCAACACAATATTGCCTAAAATAGCGCCCTCTTGCAGATAAACCTCCGGTCCGTCATTGACCTGCGATTAAAGTATACACCCTATGGTGAATAGACCGATCCATTAAGCTCCGCCCATTGCGTATTGACCAATCACAACGCAAAAAAGGTCCCATGCGTGCGCGTATCTTGGCGCGCGTGTGGCAGAGTTGTGCAGAAAGGCATTGGAGAGCCCCACGTGTTCTTGCTCACACGTGCGTCGTGGGCGGAGCCTACTGGATCGGTCTATAAGTCCAAGTGTGGACGGAACACTCTGATTGCTCAGAATCTCCGAGCCCTTCCATAAAAAGCACATTCGAACTTAACTGTTTATGAGGAATTAATCGGGGAAAATAAAAATTAGGCAAAACATTTATTAAGCATCGGTTTTGTTCACTCTCGTGCGTGTTGTTTTCTAGAAAGTACGGGACTATTGGTAAATGATGGGAAAACTCACGGTTGGTTTTCCCTACCATTAAAGGGGCACACCGGCTGAATTGGGCTATTTGGGCTACAAAAAAGACAAAAATATCGATTCAACGGTCTTCCAGGAATGAAGAAGAACAGTCCCTAAAAAAATCATCAAATTTAGCCGTTTTTGAACATTTTAAAACAAAAACGAAGGTCGCGTGACTGTTCGAACCGAAAACTGGTACAAACAATCACGTGACCCTCCGGGCTAGTTTTACTTCCAGCCGTCTAAAATTAACTTACCACACTAAATTTAAATGTTGTTTTTTACAAAATTATTAACGAGTAATTGGCGAAAAAGATCATGTATTCAAATTATCACTACCAAATATAAATAATGGTGAAAAATCGAACGTAAGATTTGCATTCAAAGAGTCCGTGTAACGGAAGCTTGTTATGTCCCCACGGCGTGGAGCAATCGGAACGTAAGCCTTGGGGCATATCACGTACCGCACATGCCGTGTCTCGTGGGGGCTGGAGGTGTGTAAGCCCGGGCGCTTACTCCCAGCTTGCGGGTCTCGCCGTGAGCTTGGGAGGGGTTGGGTGCCAGACATCAAAGTACATGTTTGTCATCGTGGGTTTGTCAGTCGGTACACCTCGTGGCGAATCCGTTATTTCTTATGATTGCAACGTTCCGATATTATGCTCTGTTTTGTTTCATGGCTTCTAATTTCTTTTTGTCAGGAGTTTTCAGGTAATAAAATAAAGATTGATGATGTCAAAACGTAGGTATACCGCATTTTGTTTTTTTGCCAGTGTTATTATGTGAGTATAGCTTAAAAAATGTTTTATGAAGAAGACAAAAAAAGGATAACAAAAAACGGAGCCCCCGATCAAGAAAAGAACAGGTGAATAATATTTTTTTATAAAAGGTTGGAACAAAAATAATGATAAATCAAATTTCCCTCAAAGCATAATTGTTTTTTTAATTCTGGGTGGATGAAGTGTTATTTTTGAGATTGTTGGTTACGTTGCAAGCTATGCATCTTCGCTTACGTTCCTTCAAGTTACGCTATAATATCAAAAGGTACGTTTTCAAGCCCGAGTCAAGCTACGCTTACGTTTACGTAACAAAATACCCAGCTACGCTTACCTTCCAAGATATGCTTACGTTCCAATTGCTATGCTTACATTCCAAGTTTTGCTTGCGTTCCTTCAAGTTATGCTATAATACAAAAGGTAAGCTTTCAATCCTGAGTCAATTGCTACGCTTACGTTCCACTCGCAGCTACGTTTTTGTTCCAAGACAAGCTACCCTGCTACGCTTACGTTCCAAGATATTGTAACGTCGACTTGAGCGGTCTAAAGTCTTCGCTGCAGCTACGTTCGGGCAATGTAACCTTAATTTTAATTGGTCACCCGAAGCACCAGAAGCACTGCCTGTCCCCTCATTACTGGAACGTATGCAAATCCATATTGTTTGAGATGAGAGGGGGTTGGATGGGCGCACCACGACCATTCTCAGGTTCACTGAATGTCGGCACACAAAGATTAGGCATACCTTTCATAAGAGATGAAAGTGCAACAGCTTGGAAGCCCGGCATGTTAGACAGCATGTCGCTGGTTCAACCAGCCAAATTGAATTGAGTGAAGTTGTGGAATCTCATGAATTTAAAGCCCTTTTCACACTATAGTTGTTCCCTGTAAATTCCCGGGAACTTTTGGTCGATCTTTTTAAACTACTAAAGCACTATTCACAGTCTAATATTTCCAAGGGTTTGATCGTAGGTGTGAAACAACCGTGCATATTCCTGGGAAAAGGTACTCCCGGGAGTTATCTTATTGGGATAGTGAGAACGGTTGCTGTGGTTGCGGTGGGGTTAAAAACTTGTTCTGCCGATCGCCTGCGATGCAATTCTATGTAAATTTGAATTTATTTATTTATTTTTGGTGAGCACTTTAACGGCACTCTAACGTTTAGTAAATTATCAAATTATAAATTAGAAAGAAAACTTACTTGGTAACGAGCAACGGAGAGCTGTTGATGTAAAACATTGTGAGAAACGGCTTTCTCTGAAGAAACACAGTTTTTGACAAAGAAGTAAGTTCTCACTAAAATAATAGAATACTTCTGGCCAGAAGCCTTTTATTTATATACTATCTGAAAGCACACTAAATGTACAACAAGCGGGTTTTTTCTTTTAGTATTTTCTGGCAATTCAATGACCAATGGCCAATTCATGAGTCAAAATGTTCACAGGTTTGTTATTTTATGCATATGTTGGGATACACCAAGTGAGAATACTGGTCTTTGAGAAGTACCAAACGTATTCAGTGCCTTTAACTATTTAGGGTAGACTTCTTTAGACCACCCCCATCTTTTATGCCTTGGGGATTTTTTTTATTATTGTTTATTACATGTATGTCTTCATGTTTGTCTCGCGAGTAATGCATACCCCAAATGCACCCCTAACCCTACTTAATAAGTATGTAAGGGGGCTGAATGCATATTCCGATTTTCTCAGATAAGTCAAGGGCTGTTTAAGAAGCAAAACTCGGATGTAAAATCCCCTAGAAATTTAATATTTGAAGTCATTTCTCCGAGAAAACAAAGCAATGGCTACTATGTTTGAGAGGTATACACGATACGGAGACACACATACGTTGGTACTCACTGAAACTGGGACAAACATTTTTATACCCTTTAAAGGGGCACACCGGCTCACCGTTTACGCAATTTAGGGGTGTAGAATCATATATAATGTTTTTATAGATGGTTGCTGTTAAAAAAAACCATCATCAAAATGCCGCGTAACTAGCAAAAAATGATTTAAAAAAAACAATGCGGTAAAAGGCCAGCGTAAACGTGTTTCCAGCCGTTGCAACTGTAAATTAATCTCCGTGACATTGTCGTAAAACGTTGTGAGTAGACTGGTGCTTTGTTTATAGCAACGTTTTACAATGACGCAGCATAAGGATCCAGTCTATCCATGTATTATAAACAACCAGAATTAAAGGAACACGTTGCCTTGGATCGGTCGAGTTGGTCTTTGAAAAGTGTATGTAACCGTTTGTTATAGAATGCATATGATTAGAAAGATACTTTAAAAGTAGAATATAATGATCCACACAAGTATCACTCGAAATTGCGTGGTTTTCCTTTTACCTCGTCGACTTACCCGGTCGGCCGTTTATGGGAGTCAAATTTTGACTCCCATATATGGCTGACCGTGTTAGTTCGCAGAGTAACATGAAACCACGCAATTTCGAAGCAAAGGGCGTGTTCCTTTAATAAACTGCGCCAATAAAGTATCTAAACACTTACAAATGGTCAGATTTACCGGAACCTGAAATAGTATACAAAAATTTAATTGTTCGTTTCTGTTCACCGTTAATTTCTGCACGTTTTGACACATCTTGTGTTGCGCTACGATGTTGTTTGGTGGATTTATGGACACTTGAGTGGCTTAAGGTCGAATTTCAAAAGTTGCAAAAGCCCCTATTCACCCCAATTACAAAATCTCCGTGACATTGTCGCAAAACGTTGTGAGTAGACTGGTGCTTTGTTTATAGCAACGTTTTACAATGACGCAGCATAAGGATCCAGTCTATCCATGTATTATAAACAACCAGAATTAAAGGAACACGTTGCCTTGGATCGGTCGAGTTGGTCTTTGAAAAGTGTATGTAACCGTTTGTTATAGAATGCATATGATTAGAAAGATACTTTAAAAGTAGAATATAATGATCCACACAAGTATCACTCGAAATTGCGTGGTTTTCCTTTTACCTCGTCGACTAACCCGGTCGGCCGTTTATGGGAGTCAAATTTTGACTCCCATAAATGGCTGACCGTGTTAGTTCGCAGAGTAACATGAAACCACGCAATTTCGAAGCAAAGGGCGTGTTCCTTTAATAAACTGCGCCAATAAAGTATCTAAACACTTACAAATGGTCAGATTTACCGGAACCTGAAATAGTATACAAAAATTTAATTGTTCGTTTCTGTTCACCGTTAATTTCTGCACGTTTTGACACATCTTGTGTTGCGCTACGATGTTGTTTGGTGGATTTATGGACACTTGAGTGGCTTAAGGTCGAATTTCAAAAGTTGCAAAAGCCCCTATTCACCCCAATTCCAAAAGTTAGCTCACATAAGCATCACACTCAGACAAAATCAAGACAAAAGACACAAACTCGTTTCGTTTACATGAACATGAAATTAATTGCCGTATCTTTAACTCTAAAACTGCTGTTATCCTGTCCTCCATTCTTGTTGTGTCCTCCATCATTGTCCTGAACGGCAAGGAGTCGTCTTCTCATACTCTCAATGAAACCTCGATCTGTCCCTGGTTAATCCCCTGCCATTTCCTGATCAGGATGCGTTGCAAACCCCTCGAGAGTGGTGTCAGGCTTTATGGCTTTGTTCACTTTCTTCTTCTGCTGCAGAAGTCACCCTCGGACGACCAGTCCTTGGCAGGTCGTCCACATTTCCCTGAGCTTGGTAGCGATTCCACCATTTACTGACCGTCGCTGGTGACGTTTTCACCTGATGAGCTGCAGCTCGCATCGACCTACCGGCTTCTATCAAACCAACGGTCCGTCCTCTTTTCTGTTTGGTCGTTTGAGCCATCTTTCCTGTTATCTTGAAACACCTTTCCTTGCTTAGCATTGTTGTATGCCTCCCATCTTTGACCCCTTTGCTTGGTTACTGACAATTATTGCTGATGTTCATCGCAACCGATTTATCCAAAACGCGACCAAAAAAAATCATTTATAAAAGGCAAAAGAAACGCCGATCTTACTCGTCACAATACAACGATTTAGCTTGAATAGGGGCTTTTGCAACTTTTGAAATTCGACCTTAAGCCACTCAAGTGCCCGTAAATCCACCAAACAACATTGAGCGCAACACAAGATGTGTCAAAATGTGCAGAAATTAACGGTGAATCGAAATGAATAACTATTTTTTGGCATACTGTTTCAGGTTCCGATATATCTGACCATTTGTAAGTGTTTAGATACTTTATTGGCGCAGTTTAGTTATACGGGTAAGGCAAATCCTTCGACGATGGAGGTAGTTTGTATTTTGACGTACATCCAAAGATTGTCACGAAGAACACAAATAAACTAACCAATGATGGGACAGTGACAAGTAAATAAAGCATTAATGGCACCAATAAACTAAAGGCCTACTACTGCATAGCCATGATGCCGTTTGGAATGCGATCGTGCCATTGCGTTACATGCTCCCGACGTGCGCGGACCCAATATCATTACTGTAGTGGCCCAAAAAAATTGCTTAGAACAAAATAGTATTGCATAGCAGAAACTGATTACCAGCCAAATTTAATTAAATTTGTGAAGTTTTGGCTGGTGCCCGACTAAATTTTTAAATAGTAAAGAAATTTTGTAAGCAGTATTTTCTGCTAAACAGAACTGATCAATGGGCCCTGTTATTTACAGTGAAATATTTTTTAATCTCGGGGGAGGGGGGGGGAGGGGGGGCGGGGCGAATTTTTTTCCAGGATGGTAAAGGCCAAGATTTGCATACCTCGCTCTCATTGTCTGAGTCTTGCTTATGAATTATTCATTGAAAAGTTGTTGCATACAAGCTTACGCGCGTGTGTTTTGTACACTGTATGTACATTATGTATGCTCGACTCTAACACACCGTGTCTGATCTATGTGAATGTACAGTACACGAGTGTGTGGTGTACATTTACATCCATGACATCGCACACTCAAAAAGAAGTTTGTCTTATGTCCTTTTGCTTCTCTTGTTTGTATGAATTACACATCCATACATGACATAAAGTTTGTAAAACAATACTGCGACCATGGACTGTGAGTGCACACGTCTCGTCCTGTGGACGAATGTCCTTCTTTGAAGGTAAGGATGAGTATAAGGTTTATGAATGTGATTCAAAACTAGAGCCAAACAATAATACTTAATAGTTTGGACAAGGAGAAGTAGTGTGTAGGCCTACGTATGTTGTAGCATAATGGCCATTGAGATGTACGTCTACTATACACAGTAGTCAGGTGGTCAGTTCTGCGATGCAACGTTCAAAAACTCCATAAAACTTTTGAAAACTTAGATGTATCAGCTTCTGATTTAAAAAAATTTGGGCCCTTTAGATCCTACTTTGGTACGATTTTCATAATGTTTAGACTTTTAGAAATACAGTTAGTTACTCAAGTTAGACACGCTTGTTATCATGAATAAAGTCTTACAGAAGGTGGATTGTTGGTTAATTTGTTGACATTATTTGTTTGGACATGCACAATGTTTCTTGCTGATCGGCAAAAATGACTTCTGTTACAAATAGACCCATTGTCTCCGAGCTTCACACCTTTGGGAAGTACAATGGGGCAGCTACTGCAGCAAAACGAGTATGCAAAAAGGCAAGGCGTAAAGCCTTGCAGACCTCTACACAGATCATGGTACAACCAACTTCTATAAGTCGGAGGCGGATGGCCCTGGATAAAAGGAGGAGACTGCATGTGGGTAGACCATGCAAGGTTGACCACACCTCTGAACATGGATACAGCAAAAAGAAAGCGACCAAAGTATCGATGAGTCAGCTACCTCCCCGTAAAAAACCAAGTGCCCCCATTCCCTCTCACACTGTGTCTCTGCAAACATCAGCTTGGGAAAGACCCACTCTACCAAGTAAACAATCCTAAGAATAATACACTTGTAAAAGTTGTTCCCTTGATACACTATGCACCCTACCTTTGTTCCCTGGCCTAATTGTTTTTGAAGGCAAAGTATACCGTTTTTTATTAACCCTTCGATTGTTTGAATCCTCTAGATTAATACAATAAAACTTGTTTTGAGGTATTGCTAACAATCCTGAGTGAATATATCCACGCACAAAGAACAATCCTTAGTTAGAACACACGATCTACAGTAACACTTCTCAGATCTTACTCGTCAATACTTTGGTCGTCACCTTCCTTTTGCCGTGTCCATGGTCAGATTAAACTTTTGGGGCATTACAACTGATTTTGTATTACCAACCACATTTCTTCGAAGTGAACTTTATTTCAAAATGTTTTATACTAATGAATGCTGCGCTGTAGGCTTCAGATTGATTGATTAATTGATTACCAAATGTTTACCTTCCCTTTAAAGACACTGGAAACTATTGGTAATTGTCAAAGACCAGTCTTCTCACTTGGTGTATCTCAACATATGCATACAAAACAAACCTGTGAAATGAGCCTAATTTAAAAATATAATTTAATGATCCGCACAAGAATGACTCGAAATTGCACAGTTTTCCCTTAACGTTCCAAACTAACATGGTCTGCCATTTTATGGAGTCAAAATTTTCACTCCACAAAATGGTCGACCGTGTTTCTTTGCGACGTTAAGGGAAAACCGTGCAAGTTTGACTCATTCTTGTGTTGATCATTATAATATTCTACTTAAAACATCTTTCTAACCATATGCATTTCATAACAACCAGTTTCAAATGCTTTTTTAAGACCAACTCGTCCGATCCAAGGCAATGTGTTCCTTTAAGTATATTTTACTTATGTTTCAATTGCGTTATTAGATAATGCTCATGTACTTTTGTTAATGCTTTGAGGACTCTTTTAGTTTAGTCTGGTATTTAAGCATTTCAGTTGAAGATTTTGTAACATTGATTTCACTTAAAGCCATTATACAATTCCGGTAAACAGTATAGTCCAAGTCCCACACTTCGTTTATCACAACTTATATATAAAATAACAATCCTGTGGAAATTTAGGCTCAATCGGACATCGGAGTCGGGAGAAAATAACGGGAAAACCCACTCCTGTTTTCGCGCGTTTCGCCGTGTCATGACATGTGTTTATAACAAATCCGTAATTCTCGTTAACGAGAATTTATATTGTTTTACCGTTTTCTCAAAAAGTAAAGCATTTCATGGACTAATATTTCAAGAGAAGTCTTTCACCATTACCTTCTGTAAACCCTGTAAATTAGTTGTTAATCTGTGAACCTTTTTTTTCTGTACCGAAAGGGTCCAATGGCTTTAAAGGGTCCTTTGGTGAAATTACTGTAGGATTGTAGCTGCAACTGAATTTTTAATGTTTAATGGTTTTTTGGTGAAAGTTTTCTCGAAGAGTAATTCTGGTTTGCTAGTGCTTAAGGGGATCACGGACCTCATGATAAAAAGCTCTTAAACAATTTGTTCAGGAAATCCCCGTAATGTGTAGATTTTTACAGCAGAACAAAATCTTTCACATACAATTGTTTTTGTTCCAGGTATGCAAATCTTGGCCTTTATCATCCTGGGAAAACAAATTTCGCCCCCGGGTCGACCCCGGTTTGTGGCAGGGTTTTTTTCCAGGACGAACGTGGGCAATTATCTGCACACGTTCGTCCTGGGGAAAAAAACGCCACACACCGGGGTCGACCGGGGAAGCTAATCGAACGCACCCATAGTCAACCACTGGGCGACTAGCCTAGGTTCGAGTCAAAACTAATGGTCAACATTTTACTAGTTAACCATGGTGCACACTCTAACCTTAGTCTGTGCTCGAACTTGCTCTCTAGTGGTTTCATTATAAGCGCCACCATTGTTATAAACATGAAATGCATTGTTCATAAACTCAGAATTGTTGAGAGGCGTGGGAGGGGCGTGTCTATAGAAAAGGTACCGACCGTGCTTGGATAATAACTCGTTTAACCAAAGTTGCAGAGGGCGGTTTAGTTTCTATAAATTGCTGAGGCAAGACATGTTTTGGTAATAATATATAATGTAAGGGGAAGGGGTGGGGAGGAGGACTTCATATTGTTACAAGAAAGTCCTCAAGCAGTACAGAGTGCAATTAATTCTAGCTCAAGAAGGCATCAGATACATTAAATGTATTTAGCTGCATTATCATAGAATCGATTGCGATTTTAATTCATACAAAGTAACCTAGAGGTGTGTAGCAGGCGAAGACCAAAACTATAAGCAAATACAAATTCATTTATTCAAATTATTTAAGATATATTTGTGTAAAATATACTGTTCGTAGTACTGAGATTCTTTGCAACTATAGACGGTTTTCATTGAAAGTGAAACATTTGTTATAAATATGAAAATGCATTATTAATTAATTCCGTATTGTTCAGTGACGGGATGTTCGTATTTATTTATTTATTTTGATTTATTTATTATTTTGTTTGTTATTGTTAAATGAAAAATGTTATTGTTAAATAAAAAAGAATTTAATTTAGAATTTTTGTAAGTACTAATGTTCGGTATTCTTGCATGGTTTAAAGGGTGTGTACTTTTTGTAGGACAACACACAAAATGTCCACAGATTTACACTTAACTTACACAGTGTGAAGATAATGATAGTAGAAAGCTTCCCTGAAAATATTACGTGCTGAGGTGCTGTAGTATTAGGGAATTGAGTAAAACAATTTAATGAAATATTTTTCGTCTCATGAGACCAAAATAGTTTTAAGCATTTACAAACGTATTTTCATGACATTGTTTTACTCATCTCTCAAAAACTACAGCACCTCAGTAAGTAATATTTGAAGGGAAGCTTTCCACTATCATTATCGTCAAACCCTGTAAGTTTATTGTCAATCTATGGACATTTTGAAAAAGTACCCAAATCCTTTAAGTGACATCGAAATCCAAATTACTTGAATGTTAAGAATATCTGTTGATAGAAGAAAAAAAAAACGTCTCCCTCTAGGGTTACATAGTTTTCTTTTTCTCACTCAAAATATTAAAATACTTCATGGCTGAAGCCGCACATTAGGCATCTGAAAACACACGAATTTGCGCAAAACTATTATTAATAAAACCACTCTTTTAAAGATATCATTCCGCATGAGCAATGAAAAGACAAGAAGTATCTCCACTTGGTAATTAGTCAACCGTAGTGGTCACTCTATGATTTTTCATAGCTGGTCCATTAGTTTGGGTTTTTCTCCTCATAATTTATAAAGAATCATAATTTATGTTTCAATCTTATTTAATTGTAGTCGTCATATACAGCGCATGCAGTATTATTGTACCTAAATTCACTATAAAAAAAAGACCCTTCAAAATAAAAACTTTCTGTTCTGTAGATTTTCATTATAATGATAACAATAGTTTTTTTTTAAATAAACTGTATGTAGTTTGTGTTTTTTTTTGTGTTTCATTAAAAGGGCGTTTTTAGAGTAACTCGAGGGGCCTACGAAAATCGGGGGCCTATAAATAGCTATAATAAATCAGCAGGAAACCGGTCACAGCAGTATATAAAAGAATAATATTGAAGTCTTATATTTAAAGGCAGTGGACACTATTGGTAATTGTCAAAGCCTTCACAGTTGGTGTATCTCAACATATGCATAAAATAACAATCCTGTGAAAGTTTGAGCTCAATCGGTCATCAAAGTTGCGAGATAATAATGAAAGAAGAAATAAACCCTTGTCACACGAAGTTGTGTGCGTTAAGATGGTTGATTTCGAGACCTCAAGTTCTAAACTTGAGGTCTCGAAATCAAATTCGTGGAAAAATAATTCTCTCTCGAAAACTATGGCACTTCAGAGGGAGCTGTTTCTCACAATGTTTTATACCACAAACCTCTCCCATTACTTGTCACCAAGAAAGGTTTTGTGCTAATAATAGTGTCCACTGCTTCTACCAAACAAGGTACTCAAGGCGCTGAGCATAATTTTTTATATACAAACTTTCAGAAAAAAAGGTAATTGCAGTGACGAATTCTGAGACCCAATGTAGCACCTTATTATGGTTTACAAGGTGCTACGGCGCATTCAGCAGCCACAGCCAGGAACACTGGGTCGAACCACTTTTGAACAACTTTTAGTCGAATAATTTTTATTTCCCAATAAAAAAGGTGGCCCAAACTGTTCTTTTCGTAATACAAATCTGCGTCCTCCATTTAGAGCTAATGGCTTCAAGGTGCACAAATTCAACCCTCAAAAATTCAGGTGGGTAATTTTTTTGTTCACGCCACGTGAGACAAAAACAACGAATTATATCTACAGCAAAATAATTTCAGAAGTTAACTATAACCAACACGATACCGTTCTGCTTTATCCAAGCTCTAATCGACGCAAGAGCCAAGTCTTTTGTTGAGAGAAGCATCAAGGTCTTTATCATTTCTCTCACGACAGCAGCCCAATTTCATAGAGCACAAAAAGTAGCTCAGCACACAACCAAATCATGCTTACCAGAATAAGGTTACCAGCCAAAATACCATGTCACATGTACAATTAATTTCTGACTGGTATCCTGCTAATTTGTGCTAAGCATAGACCTTATTGCAGATAGCGATTTTGAACAACTGCGCATGTGCGCGCAAAGGACTGTGGGAAAAATTTGGCACCTCGCTCAAAAAAGTAAACAACGTTCAACGTTCGTACACGATCGATCGGTTTGCAAAATGGATGTGGCAGGAGTGACGACCGAGAAAGAGCTGATTGATAGAATAAATAGTTCTGGCATAGACGAACTAAGGTAATCTTTAGCTAAAGTGAATGTGCCAAGACACAGTAGTTAAAGACAAACTCCAAAGGCGACATTTTTTCGCGATAAAATTACTGTTTTTAGGTTTGCCCGTCTACGTCTGTAGGCGAGAAGGTCAATGGCGAGAAGTTGCAACACGGATCAGTGACCCTCCCGCAACCATCAGTCACCCTCGAAGGATCGGAAATAACAACCAAAACTTCCCACCAGTGACTCCGATTTGTGCTGATAAATACTTCGACAAAAGCATGGACGACCTCCATGACAAAAGTAAGACAATTTTTCTGTTACAAAACAGAGAAACATTGCCAAGGTCATGATGATCGAGGACTGTCATGACTGTTTTACAAAAAATACAATCATTTCTTATTCCTGGTCTAGATAGAGTCTAGATATAGCTCTATGGATAAAGCCCATCAATGGTTACATTGTCTTGATTCGATTGTATCTGTATTTGTATGCCACTAATCAGCAATGACGTGGACGTAAATAGAATAGCTTTCAATCATGGTAGTTGTACATTTTTAAAACTTTATGTGGCAGATGATACTTTTTCCTTATTTCTCACACCATCAACTTTTTAGGTCTACCACTGATATGGTTCAAAATTAAAGTGACCAAAAGTGACTAAGTAATTGTGGTTTATATTTATATTTATTAATATAAACCTATTTCTACCTCCATGGTTATACCGTAGATCATGACATGACAAGTACGACAAGGTTCTGGTGTAGGTCCTAGCATACTTCTAGTTTCTAGAACATATAAGTAGTCCTAGCATAAACATTTTTTTATCAAGGGTTCAGTTTATACAAGTTTGATGTACACGTATTGTACGAACATGATTCTGTGCATAATATAATTACATACTTTGTGCTTTGTTTTGTGCATGTATTACAAAAATGATACTTTTAGTACACTGTACCATAAACTTAAAAGCATCAAGTTGTAAGCTTTATTGTTAGACCCTACTGGTACTGTAATAATGGTATGTTTGTTATGTCTATAATTTTATCATATGATATGAGACTATGAGTTTTTGTAGGTTTGTAATTCGAAAAGCAAGGACTAGGTCACATGAGCGAAACCCTTCTTAAGGTAGGAATTTGAAAAAAGAATATAATTTCTTTTAAATTTTTGTTTTCAAATAAGTTTGATTTATTCAATAACAAAAATAGATTATGCATTGGGCATCCTCAAAAAATAAATCATTTTGGTTTTACTTGGAAATTGTTACCATTTAACTTTATTATTTTGGGGGCAACTATCCCAATTAATACATTTTTGGTTATGATAGACTAATAAAAAGCCATATTGAGAGGACTATTTATACAGTAACTCGCTTTTATATTCTTTCTAAATAATAGGCTATATTTGTACATCTGTTAAACCTGATTCTAAACTTATTATACTGATAGGTCTCATTTTGTAGTTTAAGTGGGTGAAAAGTCATTTCAAACCTTGCCATCAAAGAAGAAGTATTGTGAGCACTTAAATGTAATTCTCTGCAAACTCTGCATCTTCAAAATTTGGATTTAAATTAACAAGTAAGTAGACTGGCACTGTGGTTAGGTGGTTCAGGGCCCACTAATAATGGGTTCAGTACTGCCAGAGGCAATTTGTAATGTATTAAGCTGTCTCATGACTTCACAAAGCCAACATTAAAACAATTGATATTTATTAAGCTGCAGCCACCTTTGGCAAACACGTCATGCATGTCAGAGTCCTTGTTCACAAAAAGACTCTAGAAGAGGGGTCAGACTATCTGCTACACCCACAGGTTGGAATGGAATCTAAAGATGACTGCGCCATGATAAAACTGCAGCTATGTATAAAACCTGTGACAAATTCTAGTTTGTGAATGCTATATCATGCATGTTGTGAATTTAACTCTCGGGGTTGGTGTGAAAACAATTGTTCACAAATTAACCAGCATCTGTAATTATTTGACCCATTTTATGGTGAGAGTTTAAAGGTTTCATTGATAACTGTTGGGTACACATAATTTAACTCTTGCTGAAAATAAATCCAAACCTGTCACACTTTTTGTTCAATATATTTGTTTACAAAACCTTTTTTATTTACAATGTCCATCCTTTAATTTTTTTCTTCAAATATTTAAATTGGTAATATTAACTTTATAACACACTTGGTATTTTCATGGCCCCTTAAAAACACTTACATTGCAGTTTACTTCACTCAATTATTATCTACCCTTGTTTGCCTCAGGTATTGTTCATGTTGACTGTACTGAGGCGGTTAACTACAACCCTCTAGATCTTTGCAATTGCAACCCTTGGTATTATTTAAATCTTTGCATTATGAAGTATTATTGTATGATTTAAGTAACCAGAATAAATGAAGCTTTAAACTCTTCAAGACAGTGGAAATGGACGTTTGGACAGTGTTATTGTTTGTATTGTATTGTATTATTCTACTTTCTCTCAGAATTGTAGCCTACAACCGCAAGACGCCACGCACAGGCATATTAAGAAGCACTTGCGATACCTTAGGTGTTTTCAAAGCCCAACAGCCGACAGAACGCTTGCGTCACAGTTCAATCTGCAAATGGCCTCAAGAGCATGAAGACACACACACACACACACACAGCCTTTAGTCAATTCAGAAGATGGTCAATGAGCTCTCCTGCAGCAAAAGAAGTAGGATGTGGTTGGTCGAGTCCACAAAACAACAGTACAGATCACATCTTTGGAGTGAACACAGAACTGGGAGAATAACTGCTTCCAATATGAGTCCTGTCACGAAGCATGTTGATGCACAAGTAATTATCTGAAAGATAAAGCAGACAAAAACTAAGGGAATAAATGAGTGGTTAAAAGTTCTTAAAAAGGCATTTAAAACAGGCAGGGTCGTGGTCGTTCAGCCCTTGTTTCCTCTTTTACGTATCTTATTTGATGACCTGACATGTGTTGCATTTTAATGACTGAGACAGTTTTCGGATGCATTGTGTGGTGTGTGCGTAGTTAGTCTTGGTGCAAGACGTTTCTTGTTTTGCTTTCACACCCAGCGCGGCCAACTCACAAACATCGCCCGTATCGGTGAAACATCTAGCACCAAGACCAGCGCATATTATGCATCTAAACATATCCGAAAACAACCGGTAATAAACAGCTCCAGCTGGTCTTTATCACTCGTTAACTTTAAACACCCTGACCCCACGTGAAGCGCTCTCCACCACAACAGGAATGCAGATAGCGAAACTGATTGAGGCATTTATGAATGATCTTTTGCCTTGTAAATCATAACCAAACACTCTGCCCTGAAAGTCAGTCATGACTAATATGACTATGAGCTAATTAATGAGCAGTATCATTATCAGAATATTGATATTATATTCTGAATATAATATCAATATCTGTCATCTCTAAAAAGTGTTGAGGAATATATAATTGAATAGGCCTATGTTTCTTTTTTAGTTTCTACCACCAATCACACATAAATCTAGCCTATACTGTTACGTTATATGTTATACCGCCCTCTTGTGTTGGTAACTGTAGGCAGTTGCCATGCGGGCAGCCATTTTGGATTACATGTGATTCCTGAGAGTTAGAGAACATGACCCGATGATACTACAACAGAAATGTGTCTTGTCTCTATTCATAAACTATAAATAACATGGTGTCAGAAGTAGAGGTACTTCGCCTGATCTACAAGGATTCCAAGTGCAATTTCGCGAAGGAAATTCTGGAATTTGAACTCTGAAAACGGAACTTTAGAACGAGTTTCCACATCAACACTTCACGACGAACGTGTACGAGAGTGAATCGCCACGCGACGCTGTACGCTGTGTGTGAACTCCATATTGCTACATGGAAATAGGTTGTGTATGTGTGACTATAATCATCGGACTGAACTATAACTTACGATCGCAAAGAGTATCATATGAATGAACTTGGAGGTGAACTGTTAGTAGTAGTATTATTATACATTTTTAGACATAAGACTACGAAACACTTTCTCATGTTTTTCATGTGGTTACATGAATCTGTATTCCCACAGAACTTTGTTGGATTGTTTGATTGAGATATTGTGAATTTATTGCAAGAGTATTGAACTGTGCTATTTTCTAGCTGATTTATAATGGAAACTGATGCCCATACAAGTTCTAGAACGAGGGTTCCACTGCCCAGACCCTTAGATCTCCAGTCTGTCAATTTAAAAAGCAGCTGGGAAAAGTTCAAACAGGTCTGGGACAGCTATGAAATCATAACGGGACTTGATAAAGATAGTGATAGGGTGAGGATAGCACATTTCATCACTGCAGTAGGTCACGATGCCCTAGATGTACACAATGGTTTACCATATAAGACTGAAGATGAGAAGAAGGATTTCACTGTAATTTTAAACTTATGGGAGAAATATTGTGTAGGGAAGACCAACATTATGAACGATATAAGTTTAATTGTTGTGTTCAGCAAAATGAGACGTTCGACAGTTACTATGTGCGCTTGCGGAAATTGGCTTTAACATGCGAATTTGGGCAACTAACGGATGATTTAATCCGTGACCGGATTGTCTGTGGAATCACAGATAATGCCACCAAAAAGAAATTGCTCCAAGAACCAGAACTTAATTTGAACAAATGTCTGGATTTATGCAGAGCCACTGAAACATCAAAAAGTCAGTTGAAGATAATGTCGAGCGATCATGTTGCAGAGACAACTGTGCATGCTGTGAATAAAAGGAAAACACACAAAATACAGAAGACACGGGCAAAGTATGAAACTATAAATTGCCGTTATTGTGGTCAACGTCATGAGTTGATCAAAACAGAATGTCCAGCATTTGGGAAAATCTGTAAAAAGTGTTGAAAATCTAACCACTTTGCTGAAAAATGCATGACCTGCCAGTTTAATCAATATCAGTCTGGCTCTAAACTCCAATCTAAAATGAGGGGCAAGGTTAACGTTGTACAAAGTGACAATTCATCTGAATCAGAATTTGAGTATGAGGTTGAACAGTGTTTGTGGCTTACTACTGTTGTCATGAACGAGGAAGTTAAATGTGTTGATGAACACATAAAATGTAATGCCCAAAACACAAATAAGATATATGCTCTGATGAAAATCAAAGGAAACCATAGAGCAACTAAGTTTCAAGTGGATTCAGGAGCCACATGCAATGTCATACCAGAGGCAAACCTTCCTTTTGGTACTGAAATAAAAGAATCAGATCAGAAGGTGTCGATGTACAATCAGAACACTATGCCGGTACATGTACAAGGAACTTGTAAACTACAGATCAGAAATTTAAAGAACAGAAAGAAGTATCTGGTACCATTTGTTGTAATTGAAGGGTGTAAGCAAATGCCATTGTTAGGATCAAGTACTGCTCAACAAATGAAGTTGATTGAAGTTAAACATGAGAATATAGCTGTAACTTTAAGTGAGAACTGTACAGTTAAGGGTGATACTCAAGTCGCATACACACTTCATGATCACGCGCGGAACAACGAACGAACTTTATCGACTCACACATGCAAAACGAAGGAGGAGATGATGTCCTGCCCAAGCTAGCAAAGGTTAAGATTTTCTCCAGTGTGAACTTGATGAGGAGTCATCTCATCTTACGACATGCCAAACACCATGGGGCAGATATAGATGGTGTCGACTACCTTTCGGACTCTCACCTTCTCCAGAACTTTTCCAAATGAAATTGGATCAGTGCCTCGAAGGGTTGCCAGGTATTCACACTATCGCAGATGATATTTTGATCACAGGCCAAGGTGAAACTTACAAGGAAGCAGAAAGTGATCATGATGAGAATATGACACAATTCCTCAATCGCTGTGAAAAAATGAACATCAAACTGAACAAGGCCAAGTTTGAATACAATTGTGACGAAATCACATATATTGGCCACCGCCTCACAAACAAAGGACTCAAACCGGATCCAAACAAAGTGGAAGCAATTCTGAACATGGGAACACCAGTAAATGTTGAAGAAATACAGAGATTTGTTGGCATGGTTAAATATCTAGCCAAATTCCTACCAGATCTGTCTGACATCAGCGAACCACTCAGACGACTATCACATAAAGATACTGAATGGTGTTGGACAGAGGAACAATCACAAGCATTCCACACAATCAAGCAACGTCTGACAACAGCTCCGATTCTAACATACTTTGATCCCAAAGTAGCGACAGAGGGTCAGGGTGATGCGAGTGAAAAAGGACTGGGATTTGTCTTACTGCAAAATGGACATCCAATCACATATGCTAGTAGAGCTCTAACGCCAGCTGAAACGCGATACTCACAGATTGAGAAAGAATTACTCGCACAGATTTTCGGTCTTGAGCGCAACCATGAATATACTTATGGCCGACAGATGGTTTTATGGACTGATCACAAACCACTAGTCTCCATATCAAGGAAGCTGCTTGCAAATGCACCAAAACGCTTACAACGACTCCTACTCAGGATGCAGAGATATGATGTAAATATTCAGTACAAACCAGGTCCTGAAATGTATCTGGCAGATACGTTATCGCGTGCATATCTGAAAACCAGTAATCGCTCAGCTGTTGAGGAAGAAGTAGAGAGTGTGCGCATGATTGATACAGTACGAATCACACACAAAACCCATGCACTGATCAAAGCAGCAACTACTGAGGATGAAAGTCTACAAACTGTCAAACGCTATATCCTCAGCGGTTGGCCTGAAGACAAACGACAACTTCCTACAATCGCTCATGCATATTACAGCGTACGGGATGAACTATCATATCAGGATGGAATAATTTTTCGCGGAGAACGCTGTGTTATTCCTAAATCAGCTCGTCCACGAATTCGACAGAGGCTGCATAAGGCACACATGGGTATTCAAAGTACACTTCGCAGAGCCAGAGACACAGTATACTGGCCAGGCATGACACATGAGCTCACTGACTACATATCGAATTGTGAGACATGCAACACGTACCAAGCAGTGCAAACAAAGGAACCTCTGATCAATCATCCCATACCAAGCCACCCTTGGGAAAAGATTGGAGTAGATTTCTTCACGCTGGACAGCAAAGACCATTTATGCACTGTGGACTATTATTCTGATTACGAAGGATGCCAAAACTACAGTCAAACGCCTAAAGCGTCACTTTTCAACGCACGGTATTCCAGCTTTCATCTACTCGGACAATGGCCCCCCTTTCAACTCACACGAATTTGATAACTTTGCAAATGACTATGAATTTCAACAGGTCACCAGCTCACCAGAATACCCACAGAGTAACGGTAAAGTAGAAAGTGCTGTTAAGATCGCAAAGACACTACTCCGAAAAAACGCAGATAGCAACGGAGATGTCTATCAAGCTTTGTTGGCATGGCGAAATACACCAACTGAAGGAATGGGAAGCTCTCCAGCTCAACGCTTTTTTGGACGTCGAACGAGAACCGGTTTGCCAATCTCACCAAAGCTACTCAAACCAAAAGTGCAGGGCGACGTCAAAGCAAAGAAACAAGATAAACAAGCTCGTCAAAAACGTCACTATGACAAGAACGCAAAAGAACTGCCAAAGTTAAAGACAGGAGACACAATACGTATCAAACCAAGCGCGAATCGCACAAACAGGCGTTGGGAAAAAGGACAAGTACAAGATCAAGTGAACATCAGATCTTACAAAGTAAGAACAGAAGATGGACGCGAATACAGACGCAACAGAAGACATCTCAAACTCAGTTCGGAATCTTTCATACCGCAACACGAGATTCAATTTCCCACAAATGCCCAAGACGAGTCAACAAAGGATACGACCAAACAAACACAGAACGCGAATGGAGGTACTCCACGAAACACGGAAAACACAGAAAAGACTACACCACCAGAGACAGAATTGACAAACATCAGACAGAGCACTCGAGAACGTAGAGCGCCAGCATACCTAAAGGACTATATAACTTGAACTCAAACCAAATCAAAGACATCACAATAGTTGATCATTAAAGTTGTTTATTAAGTTTGTGTGTTAAACATGTACAAAGAAGGGAAAAGTTTAAGGATACAGTCTTGGTTGAAAGTTAAACCTGTTAAACTTTCAGTGAAAACCAACTGTAAAAGTTTTGTTCACTTAGTAAGGTTTTGCTTTTTGCAAACTTGTGTTTATTAAAGTTTGGAGTTCATGACAATCTTCTTGTTTACTGTTAAAAAAAGAAGGATGTTACGTTATATGTTATACCGCCCTCTTGTGTTGGTAACTATAGGCAGTTGCCATGCGGGCAGCCATTTTGGATTACATGTGATTCCTGAGAGTTAGAGAACATGACCCGATGATACTACAACAGAAATGTGTCTTTGTCTCTATTCATAAACTATAAATAACATATACAATACTCAAATTGTAGCCTACAGCTTGTTGGGTTTGACATGCTTGATGATTTAATCATGACCCGGTCATACATACATGTACAGTCCCTCGTTCTTCCGTTGAGTCGCAAAGCACACACACTGGTCCGATGGCATTATTGTCGTAGTTTTTTATATTAATAATACACATCTGACATGGCTAAATAAAGCATGGAGGTACATGTACACCCATTCGTGGGTGAGTTCCGTGGGTGAAATTGTCCAGAAGCATGACCGTCCACCACAAACAATGTCAATGTTTATAAACTTATTGTTTACAAACAAACTTTGTAGAACACGTTACGTGACGACCGTATAACTGGAGGTGCAAAATATTTCCCACAATCCTTTGCGGGACGTCGGATTTTTGCTATCTGCAATAAGGTCTATGAAGACTTGTTAACAATACTTTCTGCTTCAGCAGCTTTATAACAATTGGGCCATGTATAGTTGCGCGTTGGGTGGATTGACTATAGATTATTAAAATCCAGGCCTACTGGATTGGCGGCATCTTCGCAAAAAACAATAATACTAAAGCACACACTTTCCCAAGTGTGACGTACATGTAGTTCCACTGCAAGTCCCGCCCACTTCGCACAAATTAATTAGCTCCACTGATAACCAGATGTGTTGCGTTTAGGTAAAACGATTTCAAATGAAAAATTTACTAACGTGACTTGTTTCTTAGATATTATAGAGTGGTGTTCCTGTAAGGGGGGGGGGGGCTTTGTCACAAGAGTGTTGGGGAGTATTGACATTAGTGAGGGTGTGTTGCTATAAGCAGTGGGGTAACCAGACGGTTTTATTTTGTAGAGAGAGAAGCATGTAGGCAGGGGGTAAGGACATAATAAGGAGAGGGCAGAACCAAAATATCGAACCAATCATTGTGGAGAGAGAAGCAGGCATGGGGGGGGGGGGGTTAAGGACATAATAAGGAGAGGGCAGAACCAAAATATCGAACCAATCATTTTGACATTTATTTTCCTTCTCACGGAGGAGCAAAAAGGCCCCTGTCTCAAGGCGCTCTGGCTTCATTAGACTTGGTTCCAAGTCTTCGATTGTGGCTTTTTAGTCGTCCTGAAAGCCGCTACAAACAACGCCCTCTTGTGATATTTCTTCGTCATTTTATCCTACGAGTTAGGGCGCGTGATAGCTAATAATGTGGGAGCGTTTTCGTGGTTGAGATGTAGAAAAATAACCGCGATCTAAGACGTGAATCAAGTCTATGGCTTCATCAGTGCCAACACTGATAATAACATGACAAAAGACTAGCGTGAGGGAGGAGCTTAAAATATAAGTTACACGATTTCATTCTGCTCTTTCCAAAGTCTGGTCGATACAACTGCCAGAGCTAGGTTTATGTCCCATAATTTGCATCACGAACGATGCGATCGTGTGCTGGACTCACTGGTGAATTTTAATTCACCAGTTCAGGTAAATAATTGACATACTTGCTCACGGTCAAAAAATGATTTTTTTGTTATACTTTCTGGCTGGTAGGGCCTTGGGGTGCAAGTAAACAAAATTGCATTTTCAATTCCATATATAGCCCGTTGCCATGGTTACGGCTCATTTTGTTTTTTGGTCATTTTGGGCCGATTTTGGGGTCTGAAAAACTGGTTTTTAGCTAATTTTTACAACTCCACCCCACCAAAATGCTAAACTATTTAAAAAAAACTATTTATTACAGTATGTTTTTAGAACTTGCAAAATCGCCATTTTTACCCTATTTTTGGACCCCAAAATGTCAACTTGCCAGGAGTCTCAGAAAATTTTCCTTTCGGCTGTGGTTAGGGCCAACATTGGTATTCTCATATCTGGTGAGAAAAACTTGGGCAATTGTATCCTGTTGTGACAGTACTGCCTCAAAACTAGACTTTTTTCCCAAAAACGTGAAAAATGCTTTTTAAGGGTCTTTTCAAATAATATTGACATACGTGTCCACGGTGAAAAAAGGAATATTTTTTCTTATACTTTGTGGATGGTAGGGACTTGGTGTCCAAATAAACAAAATTTACATTTCAAATCATTATATAATACGTTGCCATGGTAACAGTTCATTTGTGTTTAGGCCACTTTAAGCCGATTTGGGGGTCTGAAAAACTGTTTTTTAGTTAATATTTACAACTCCACCCCACCCAAAACCTTTTACATCACTACAAAGTATCATCCTTGGATTTACTTGAGTCAAAAAATTATTGCTGTAACAGTCACCCTTGTGCTATTTTTAGAACGTGCATTAGAGTATGTTTTTCGAACTTGCAAAATCAACATTTTTACCATATTTTTTCCCTCAAAATTTCATTTTTTCAGGGGTCTCAGAATATTTTCCTTTCAGTTTTGATTAGGGCCAAAATTGTTCTTTTTATTTGTGTATTCAATACTCAAAGGGCATGGAAACAGTGTCAGATTTTTACAAGCATGCATTGTTTTTGTGGTAAGAAAAACTTGGGCAAGTGTATCCTGATGTAACAGTACTGTCTCAAAATAGACTTTTTTTCCCAAAACAGAAAAATGCATTTTGAATTGTTTTTTCTTCATATTGAATTTATAACATTATGAAGTAATAATTCTATCAATCTTGCAGCTCTTGCTAAGCACTCTGTAGGCTTAGTGGATTACCCAACATTGATCAGGAACTTTTGGTGACATAAATTTTAGAGTTTGGCGGCCCAGCCCCGATCATATTCCTTGACATTGCATAAAACAATGTGTTGTAAATAGCGCCTCTTCTTTGAAAGTGTTCCCTTTCGGTTGTGATTGGGGCGATTCTTGGTGTTTTCATGTCTTCTGGGGAGAAAACACTTGGGTTTATTGTATCCTGTTGTGACACTACCTGCCTCAACTAAAGTAATTCTTTTCAAAAACAATGCATGCTTGTAAAAATCTGACACTGTTTCCATGCCCTTTGAGTATTGAATACAAAGTTTTTATTTAAACATAATGGTATCCAACCAAGCCATAACCAATGCTTTGCCACTGAGAGTTCTTGATTTGGCTACTTCACCTATTGTACAGGTACATTATGATTCCCATTGCAAGTAGAGTGCGATGAGCATTCTTTACAAGTTGCTTTAATACAAGGCCTACTCTCCTTGGTCCCTGCCTGCTACCAAATGTAAAACTTTTCATAGAGATAGAGATCATAAACAATATAGTTTCTGTGCTGCAGATGGTTTGGAGCATCCAATCATGTCTAGCACAAATGTGGGAAATTAAAAAGCCTCCGCTTAAAAGTGTTGGAAATGTTTGCCAAGATCTTATTAAAAACAATGATACTAACGATTTGCGAGATGAGCGTAAGAGATCATTTAAAAGGAACACGTTGCCTGGGATCGGTCAAACTGGTCTTTGAAATGTGTTTGTAACCGTTTGTTATAAAATGCATATGCTTAGAAAGATGCTTTTGGGTGATACTTGTGTGGATCATTGTTTTCTACTTTTAAAATATCTTTCTAATCATATGCATTTTGTAATAAACGGTTACAAACGCTTTTCAAAGACCAACTCGACCGATCCAAGGCAACATGTTCCTTTAATGAAACAACATTGAAAGAAGTTGTAAATACTTGCACCTGCTCAACCTAAATTAGTAAGATGCAATTGCAGTGAAAACAGTTTATTCATCCTAGTTTGATTATTTTTTCCATTCACTATCTTACTAATTCATATTTGGTATATATGTCTCTGAGAATGATCAACAAAAAACATTGTCAAACATTACCTGCTGAATTGTTTATCACGTTAAATAAACCAACTCTGTTATTGTTTGCAACAGTACAATTGAAAGGAACCCCACCATGGGTGGGGGAACTGCTTACCGGAGGCTAAGACAGGTGAAAGGCCATTTAGATACTAGTATTTGTGCACTTTTAGAGCCTCTTTGTTCTGATGGGGATGAAAATGTTTAGTTTGGTAGCAGGCAGGGGACCAGTTAGACTGTTATAAGGCCATGTATAGACAACTTGTGAAGAACGCTCATCGCACTACGTCTCTTGTGAATCATACCTGGACAACTAGGTAAAGTAGTCATGACAAAACAAGAACTCTCAGTGGCAAAGCATGGTTGTGGCTTAAAAATAAAAATGTTGTACTTGTTACTTTAAAGAGCATGGAAACAGTGTTTAACGATCATGCTCGTTTTTGTGTTTTATCAATTCAAACTAAGGGTTATCTTCAAAATTTTCTTCAAAATTTTCGGAAAAAAATACTTCGCCCCAGCAGACATGCAAACCACAATGATAGCCCAATCATAACCAAATGGGAAATATTCTGAGAACAAATAAAAATTAAGACAGCACAAACTTTCTTGATGTGCAAGGGGAATTAAAAAATGTGACTTTCAAAAAAGAGGCGCTGCAATTCATAGCTATTAGTAACAGCGCGTAATCTACTTCTAAGCGCGCGCGCGTAATCTATTTCTAAGCGCGCGTGCGTTTACACAAAGTTTTTGAAAAAAATATTTCAAACCTCGAATTCATAAATACCTCGGACAGTTTCACTATTCCTATATATTGGTGGAGAGCGCATCACGTGGGGGTGTTTAAACCGTTGATAATGACCAGTGTTTATAACCGGTTGTCCGCGCTAGTCTTGATGAAAAACGTTCTTTGTTACGGGCGATACAGGCGCTGTCGGTGATTTGGCCGCGCTGTGTGTGAAAGGAAAACCAGCGAATATGCACCAAGACTATACGCGCCTTCGCACAAACGGGATCGGAATACACACGCGTCCGGACATCGTACATGTAAATTCAACACGTATACTGAACATACCATGGAGGTGGAAACATACAGATAAGAGCTCAAGCACTCGGAAACGGATAAATTTTACAGAGTTTCTTACCGTATTACGCCTTTTAAAGACACTGGACACTATTGGTATGTCAAAGACCAGTATTCTCACTTGTTGTATCTCAAATAACAAACTTGTGAAAATTTGAGCTCAATCGGTTGTCTTAGTTGCGAGATACTAAGAAAAAAAAAAAGCACCCTTGTCACACGAAGTTGTGTGCTTTCAGATGCTTGATTTCGATACCTCAAATTCTAAATCTGACGTCTCGAAATCAAATTCGTGGAAATTTACTTTTTTTTTTTAAACTACGTCACTTCAGAGGGAGCTGTTTTTTACAATGTTTTATACTATCAACCTCTCCCCATTACTCGTAATCAAGAAAGGTTTTATGATAATAATTATTTTGAGTAATAACCAATAGTGTCCACTGCCTTTAACCAAAAAGGTATTATGAATGGGAATCAAAGTGTATTGAATCGGTTTTCAACTAGTGGTTTAAACCCGCCGAGGCCTGGTTCTTTATAATTTACCTCGACTTAGTCTCGGTAAATTATCAGGAACCAGACCTCGTTGGGATTGAAAACCTCTTCACCACACATTGATTCCCTTATTTTCAACTGTCAAAGTGTCTGTAATTTTTTGTTTTTAACGTTTTTTACAAAAAGGGCATTTATGAATGGACGGAAATAAAAGAGTAGTGACTCGTTCTTAAACGTCCGTTTAAAACCATGCAGGGTCGTTGCCGTTGCGCTATAGGCATGAAGTTGGTATCGGATGTGCACTTCGTGCGACATGGTCCAACTTCCGGTTAACCCAGTGTGGACGGCCAGGGCAGAGCCGTATATTTGGATCCCCGGGACAGTGTATTCTATATAGGGTGCGTTCGTTTAGCTTCCTTGGGTCGACCCCGGTGCGTTCGATTAGCTTTGACGTCATTCCAGGGGCTCACCCGGGTCAGCCCTCAGTGCCCTGCTTGTGGACTGGGTCACTTGGGGGCTGGCCCCAGGTGCATGACGTCACTACGAGAGCGGTGAGTGACCGTTCGTTTAGCTCTTGTCGGGGGCTCACCCGCCGAGTGAGCACCGCGGGGTCTCGACCAAGGGAAGCTAATCGAACGCACCCAGGATAAACTGTCACTTGTTAGGTTATACTGTCCGCCGTGCTCGGCGGGGATTTTGTCCCCCAACGGAGAAGGTGTGCTCCAGGCATGAGCGTCCACACCGACGACGGAACTTCAGTGGGAACATTTCGCAAGGTTTTACACACATGTTCACCCGTAAAACAGCCACTTTGTGAGCAGTAAAACACATATCCGAAGACGTGTAGGCCTACTATTGTATCAATGTGGGCCTGAAAAATAGTTTAACGTTGCAGCTTTACCTTGAGAATAGTTATTTTCAATATTTGTTCACGATCTTTTCGTGACACACGAACAGTTGCGGACGTAGGGTACACACAATTAACTAAAAGTAGTTCCGGTCGGCCATCCCAACAAATACCAACCTGGGGCCGTATTCACGAAGCCCTCGTAAATTGGTCACTTACGTGGCTCTAAGTAAGACTTTAGTAAGACTTTATAGTAAAAAAAAAATAAGCCCTTACTATTATTCATGAAGCATTCTTACCGCTTTACTACCGCGTTACTACTTACTAAACCTCTCGTCTTGAGCTGAACAGTCATGGATTTGTTATGTAATTCACTGGAGCGTGATCGCATTGTCCAGAACGAGTATTTATACAATGACTGGCATGGACTTGCTACCGTCATTTAGAAGACATGCAAACATGGAGAGAAAAAAAATAAGCCCTTACTATTATTCATGAAGCATTCTTACCGCTTTACTACCGCGTTACTACTTACTAAACCTCTCGTCTTGAGCTGAACAGTCATGGATTTGTTATGTAATTCACTGGAGCGTGATCGCATTGTCCAGAACGAGTATTTATACAATGACTGGCATGGACTGGCTACCGTCATTTAGAAGACATGCAAACATGGAGAGCCAGACTAAAGAAGCAAGGAGGAAGAGCGTTGTCCCGCAACGCGAGGAGGCAAAGGGGGAATCATTTTAAGGCGAAGTTTCTCGCCTGCTGAGATAGTGAAGATAGTTGACTTTGAATTGGTAGGTGCTTAACAACAAATTATCAGATGTTGTAACGCTGAAGAGAAAGGCCGAACCCTGGGCAAAATATTCGCGGAGAATCCACTGTGTTGGGAAAAGCCCTCAGAACTACTAAAGTGGTTCATCACAAATTAATGGGATCGATGACATTCAGAGATTTCGCAAGCTTTCACACGACGCAAACATGCAATGACAGTACAAAATGTAGTTGGTAACCCCTAAACTAAAAAGAATAAAAAATAAATAAACGAAGTAAATAAAGTAAATGAAGCAAATGCTACAGAGCAACGCGTTCACGCCTTTGTAACCTCCCGTCTTGTTTTGGTCTGCTTAGGTTAGTACCCGTTAGTACCTATTTTGATTGTATGAAGTAATTTAAAGAAACGGCGACTTCGGCTACAGCTACGGCTAGATCGCGCGCGTCTGCCTATTCTTCAACACTGGTAGACGCGCTGATCTAGACGTAGCTGTAGCCGAAGTCGTCGTTTCGGACACAGCCTTAAATAACTAGATCGGCCGCGCGTACATACGCGCCACTACCTGTGTAGAAAATAAAATTGTTCGCCATGGACGCGGTAAAAATTTCACGTTCGAAAGGCGACGCGCAAAAATGAACACGGGAGATAGGCCTTTGACGCGCTAAATGTCACGAGCTGACGGCAAAAAGTCACGTGCTGACGGCAACGCACAGAAATGTACACAATGGCAGCCCTCATGCCAGAACCTGCGTATTTACGCGCGGCCGATCTAGTTATTCTATTCTACATCTATGGTTCATACTCACTCACTCACTGCGACTGCGTGCACGCACCCGTCAGTTCGAAATTGGATTTAGCGTTCATACTTCATCCAAATTAAAAATAGATATGCGTTAAATTTGCGTTCGCGCGCGGAAACGATCGCGTCAATTCGTGTTCATACATTCGTCCGGTGCAAGGATTTTTCATAAAATAAAATGCCTTCCGTCCAAATCTTTATCGCAAATTTTCCAAAATTCCTTCCATGAAATCACTGTCCTTTTTACATCTCGGTATTCTTTTAAGTTTGTGTTGCACAGAGTTTGAAAAAAGAAGCACAGTTTTTATCTTTTCGTATCAGGTTGTTGCCATTATTCACTGAAATTGGGTCTACGCATCCGACAAAATGTTCAATTATTTCAACTCGTCCGACTACGCATCCGATTAGTGTGTATGACCTAATTTTCATTTTGAAAAATTCAATTCGTACTGGAAAAGTCGCCTATTTTTTTTTAGGACGAACGTGTGCAGATATTTACCCACGTTCCACCTGAACAAAAAAGCATCATGACGTGACCCTTCTCGTGGTGACGTCAGAGTACCTCGGGCCAGCCCCAATTGACCCTATCCAAAAGCGGGTCACTTGGGGCTGGCCCGAGCTGCTCTGACGTCACCACGAGCAGGGCCACGTGATGATGCGTATTTTTTTTCAAGGTGGAACGTGGGTAAATACCTGCACACGTTCGTCCTTAAACAAAATAGACGACTTTTCCAGTACGAACGTGGGGTAATTATCAGTGCCAACAATCGTCCTGGGAAAAAAACAAAAAAATACGCCACCAGGGAAGCTAAACGATCACAGTGTCACACCCCCCAAAATTGAGCCATATACTCATATTTCCTTGTCTTAACTGTTTCTTGAAAAAGTTTCTCCCTTACGGGCTGTGTGAGTGTTTCTTATTAGAAAATTGGGAGAGTGGGTATAAAATTGGGTCTATTAGCATTCCGGGGGTATATTCATTCATACGCAAAACAGTTTTTAAAGATTGGAACACATTATAACCACAGACATCTAATCCATCAGCTATAGGCATTCTGACTTTGAGCTGCCTTGCTGCTAAGACGTGCAGTTGCCGTTAGAATCGCTGCTGTAGTTGATGTGCTAAGACCAAACAACTCTTTTATTTCAACCATGTTGTTTTGCTGGTTACTAAACTTTGTGCTAATGTAGTTTCGCAATATTGTGGTTGAAGAGGAGTTGCTGACCGTTGGTGATGTAGACGAAGTGTTTGGACGTCATCTATAGTTTCTATATCATCGTAGTTTTCATCATTTCATCGTGTACCTGTTTGTCTTCAATTTCTTTTAGTCTTCAGTTCTTAAATGTGTTTTCTTGAATGTGAACTATTGAAGTTTTCGTGATTCCTTCTGGATTTGTTTCGTTAGTTCGTCAAATTTTCTTCATTTGAACAATTCGTTGGTTCTTAAGAGTCAGTTCAGGTAAATAATTGACATACTTGCTCACGGTCAAAAAATGAATTTTTTTATACTTTGTGGGTGGAAGGGCCTTGGGTGCAAGTAAACAAAATTGCATTTTCAATTCCATATATAGCCCGTTGCCATGGTTACGGCTCATTTTGTTTTTTGGCAATTTTGGGCCGATTTTGGGGTTTGAAAAACTGGTTTTTAGCTCATTTTTACAACTCCACCCCACCAAAATGCTAAATTATTTCAAAAAACCTAGTTTATCACTACAAAGTATCATTCTTGGCCTTCCTTGAGAAAACAATTATTGCTTTAAATATCACCCTTGTGCCATTTTTGCATCGTTTATTACAGTATGTTTTTAGAACTTGCAAAATCGCCATTTTTACCCTATTTTTGGACCCCAAAATGTCAACTTGCCAGGGGTCTCAGAAAATTTTCCTTTCGGCTGTGGTTAGGGCCAACATTGGTATTCTCATATCTGGTGAGAAAAACATGGGACCATCCCTTTCTCATCCAATCACCATGGTGTTCCCATGGGAATCCCATGGGGGCATTTCTTTCTCATCCAATCACCATGGTGTTCCCATGGGGGAACATGGGACCATTCCTTTCCCATCCAATCACCATGGTGTTCCCATGGGACCCCATGGGGGCATTTCTTTCTCATCCAATCACCATGGTGTTCCCATGGGGGACATGGGACCATTCCTTTCCCATCCAATCACCATGGTGTTCCCATGGGGACCCCATGGGAGTATTTTTCCCCAATCAACCATCATATCCCTATGGGATTAGTAGGAGCATTCATTTCCCCTTTTGCCCTCACCATGGAAATCCGTGGAGGCCCAATGAGGGAACCTGGAGGATCCAAAAGAATACCCCTTTCCACCCCCTCAATAATTGCATGGAAAAAATCCCAACCATGGTATCTCATGACAATATATTATGTGATTCCAATGGGGGTGTAATCTCACTATTTTAAAACCATGTGTCATGTACCAAGAATCGGATTTGAAATCCCTGTGGAGGATGGGGTGCATGTACATGTACATACATGTTACATCATGCTTTAACTGGAATGTAGAAATACTTTGGTTAACATGTCATTATACATGT
This sequence comes from Asterias rubens, assembly GCF_902459465.1. Taxonomy (NCBI): domain Eukaryota; kingdom Metazoa; phylum Echinodermata; class Asteroidea; order Forcipulatida; family Asteriidae; genus Asterias; species Asterias rubens. The sequence continues at coordinate 7,548,442 of NC_047071.1, read as the reverse complement.
ACAATGTATTAACTTTGATTATAAAAAGAAGCCTTTCCAAGACCAACTGAATTTGTTTATTCAAGAAAATCATCCTTTTATTTACAAATTAAAAACATGAATATAATGTGCATTTATTATTTTATTAGTTAAACGAAATGAACTGAGTAGAAAAGTTTCATTAATTTTGTAGAAAAATACAATAAATTTTATTTCCAATTGTTAAGCAATTGGTTAAAGGCAGTGGATACTGGTCATGGTTTTGACATCACTTTGGGCCTATAACTTTAAGTGCCCCTCATAGCAGTCAGTATTTCCATGTTCAGATAGCAATTTACGACTTAAAGGTGCAGACATGAAAAAAATCATATGATGATGTCACAAGAGCTGTTTTGGGCTCGCTACGAAACAGCTACTGACAAATTTCCACTATGCATTGTATACAAAAATGTTTATGTAGACAAAACTCTGGAGTTGTATGAAAAACATTGTAAAAAGGCGGTACAATTTCACGGAAGAATTTAATCACTCTCAATGGTATTTGGAAACATGCAAATGAAAGAATCAGGGAAAATTCTTTTTTTCTCAATGAAAATACACTTATTTGTTATAGCAGTAGCTTTACACGCTCCAAGAACTTCACTAACACATCTTACAACCTAAATGTGAGGGGCTGAAGAACCAGTTTGTCTGTCAGTTATGATGCTTCTATGGTCATACAATACTACAGGGTTATAAATAATAAAACAAGTGCCCTCAATTATACAAATTCTAGTAATTATACCAAAGGAGCCATCATTAAACACTACAGCAGAAGAATTTCTTTTTCTCACTCGAGTGTATGCTTTTGTATGAAGTAGTTTGTTGTGTACAATGGCACGATCATGGAAGGCAACATTATCAGGAACAGGGTCATTAAGTATCCTTTCTAAGGCAAGCCTTTCTTCAATCGTTGTTTGACAAAATTTAGCACAACCAGAACGGTTACATCATCATTAACATGGAATGCATATTTTGTAGACAACAAGCCACTTAATACAGATTTACAGTACGTCTCTACTTGGGGAGATTTATTATACACAAATGATGTCATAAGTTTTGGAATGTACTTCCATAATGTGAAGTTGTTGATAATTTGCAAAGGCACACCCTGAGTTCCACGAAACATCTTAAGAAGATTGCCATTATAAGATCCAAAGGCAAATGTTGAACTGGGCCATAAAGGACCCCAATTATGAACAGTATCAACAGCATGAAGTAGTTGGTGAACATTGTATGTCATGTGCTTTTTGCCATACAGCTCCTCTACGAGAAACACAAATTTCTTTAACATAATTTCTGCATTAATTAAATCATTTAATGAAATAGACTCTGATAAAAGTGTCATGACATGACATGTTGTTTACTATAGTTTCCTAAGATGTGTGAAGTTTGCGGTTGTGCGCCTTGAGTTCTAGACTAGCCACTTCTACACACGAGTTCGTAAAGTTTTCAACGTTAGAGTTTACTCTCCAGATTCCCGTATTTTTCTCAAGTTTATGCCGTTATAAGGTATGTAGATCTTACATTTCTATCGTAGGATTATTTCAGGATAAGGCAAGTTAGGTCTGTAGGTTTGCATTACTCCTTGTTAAGCTCTTTAGTGTAGGTTTAGATCGTTTGTTGGAAATTCCCCGTTCAGTTCTGCCTAGTTGTATGCATTCAGCGTGTAGCCTGCGCCATGTTTAGGGTTGCTCTGAATATTGCGTAGGAATTGCCCCTCTTTAGTTCTCATAAGTGCTGGTGGTTTAAATAACTAGGAGTTTAGGATTTATCTGCGATAGGTTCAGGTGTTTACTAATGTCCTTCTTAGTTGATTCCTTTTGGTGTATTTTGATATACGTGGCGATCGTTACAACGCACTACTTTTTGTTGTGATTGGTTGCAAGTTAGTATAGTGGTGCTACGGTGATTCAGTGACGCGGACTGATATTTGTCTTTGTAGGTTGGGGAGTCGCCGCCCAGAGTTAGTCTCGCTGCAGTCGTTTCTAGGCTTTAGCTAGGCCAGTGTAGTTAGGGTGTGTTTTTGCCTTTTTGGGTGATTTCTTGCTAGGCATTAGTGTACTCAGAGTTTTCTAGGGTTGGCACAAGTTCAGATTAGCTAGATTAAGGATATTTGTCTCAGTTTTGCATTATAGTGTGTACCTGTACTTATACAAGGTTTCTTTATTTTTAGCTGTTCCGACCTACCGTCAGAACAGGTGTTGTTTTCGTCGAGATTTGTATTAGCTGTTCCGAACTACCGTCGGAACAGGTTTTGTTTTCGTCTAGATTTTTATTGTTTTTATTATTATTCTTTGTTTCTGCCTAAAACCCCATTGCATTTGTACACGTTTTTTGTTTATTCCTAATCTCCCAAACCACAAGGTCAAAAGAGTTAAATCATAATATCAAATTGAAGCTTAGAACATAAGCTTAATTCTAAATGTCACAAATGTCAAAATTCTTAATTAATTAACCACGTGATCTTCATTTGAAATTTTAATTTGTAAACTTGATGCAGTCACTTTCATGTTATTGTGAAATATTCTATTTGGTAATACAACACAGTATGTACCTATATGAGTTGTTAACTTCTTGAGAGGAGTCTATAGTATTTTGTTTCCTACCCGCGTTCTGGACACATAACTCTGTACACGCACAAAGTACGGACATTTAGGATTTTCGTTAGAACGTGCGTTAAATTTGTCCTTGTTTTTCTAACCGCGTTCTGGACCAATTACTCTGTGCATGGGTTTTCATTAAAACGAACGTACGTAATTAGATAAGGGTTTTTGACGACATCGACGTCGTCGTCAAAAACCCCTAAAGGCATCTAATACTACATTTCAACCCTTCTTAATAGTTATAGGCGTTTTTAGCAGTTCATATTTAGTGACAATGGTCGCAAAATCATGAAACGAGAATTATTTCGCCGGATCATAATCCCCTCTGTTGATGCACACATGTAAAAACCCACCATTTTTACATCGTGCCCTTCTAGCCTAGTGGTCATCAGTCGCGACTACGCTCCTGAGAATTGTGAGTTCTAATCTCCGTCCGAAATCAATATTTGTTTATCCCCCAAAACTAAAAATATATTTCTTTTTGTAATATTTAAGTTTGATTCTTATCTTTATATCGATAGTGTTGCCTTTTCTTTTTCTCAAATGTTAGCCCAACATAACCTGTGTGCATGCATGACACGATGATGTTTAAAAACACAGTAAGCGAAAAATGGTGATCATAAGCGCAGAGTTTGGTGGTTAAGAGTTCTGTGAAATCAACTTATACTAGATCAAACATCAAACCAGCGACCCCAAAAAAAATTAAAATCGTAATTAATTAACCACGTGACCCATATTTGCATATTTAATTGTACAAGGGGACAAAGTTGTTGGAACTTCCGGTTGATGCTGACATCATGAGAACATCAGCATAAGTATTGGAATTGCACTACCTATTGAACCACTTGGAGTCCAACACGTCAGTCTAGAGTCCAACTCTGATTGTAAAAATCACCTCAGGCATCATCTTCAATTTAATTTTATGCAACAAGCAAACTTATACATTTTCTGATTTCATTTCAAAGGGTACCATAATGGCTGTTAGCAAACGGTTTCCAACAAAAACTACATGGTGTACGTGCACAATACTCTTACTGGCCTCAAGCATTTACCTCTAGATAATAAATCAAGCATTCAGTTCAAAATGATAAAAGTTTGTTATTGCCACATTATTCAGCGAAACATGAATCATACACAGCTACTATTCACAAGAAAATCTATGTGTGGAGGGTAACAGACAGCACACAATGGAACCGGAGTTTAACAATGACAATACCAAAAGTGCAATCGTCAGCCCTTGAAGTTTATTATACATGGGGCTGATGGTGATCAAAAGGATAAAAGTATGTTATCACCACATTATTCAGCGAACCATGAATCATACACAGCTACTATTCACAAGAAAATCTATGTGTGGAGGGTAACAGACATCACACAATGGAACCGGAGTTTAAAAATGACAATACCAAAAGTGCAATCGCTCGTATTTAAACTTGCGGGACAATTATGTTCCAAACCTTATGGAGTTTTACGTGGGACATTTTTGTCCGTCCATTATTTTAGTTTAACGTAGTTTATGACCATGAATATTATAAATATTGTTGGAAATGTAATACTAGTTAACAAAACGTATACAAGTAAAATCATTTCAACAACAAAAATCCTACTTTCGAGATGTCGACTTCCCGAGATAAATTATCACAGGAAGACGACATCCTAATTTTAGGATGTCGACTTCCCGAGATAAATTATCACAGCAAGACGACATCCTACTTTTGGGATATCGACATTCCGAGATAAATTATCACAGGAAGACGACATTCTTCTTTTAGAATGTCGACTTCCCGAGATAAATTATCACAGGAAGATGACAACTGACGTTTAGGATTTCGACATACCGAGATAAATTATCACAGCAAGACGACATCCTACTTTTAGGATGTCGACATCCCGAGATAAATTATCACAGGAAGACGACATCCTACTTTTAGGATGTCGACATTCCGAGATAAATTATCACAGGAAGACGTCATTCTTCTTTAAGAATGTCGACTTTTTGTAGTTATAAGACTCCTTGGGGATAGGAGAAATATTTGGAAAAAACCGTGACCTCAATTTGACCTCTACTTCCGGGTCAACCGGAAGTGGGACCATATCTCAAGAACTACTCAACCGATTTTCAATTTGTTTTCACTTACAGACTCCTTGACATTAATATTGACTGTGAAAACTCGTGACCCCATGTTGGCCTCTACGTCCGGGTGAACCGGAAGTGGGACCATACGCCAAGTACTATACAACCGATTTTCAATCCTGTTTGTTCAGTTTTATCCTCCTAAGGCATTAAAAATAAACTTTGAAAATCCATGACCCCCAAGTTGACCTCTACTTCCGGGTCAACCAGAAGTGGCACCATATCTCAAGAACTACACAACCGATTTTCTAACTTTTTTTCAGTTACAGACTCCTTGGGCGATAGAGATTAGCCTTAGGTTACCGTGACCCCATGAAGTGGCACCGTAACTCAAGACACTGTACAGTATTTTTCAAACATTCAGTTATAGACTCCTTGGTATTGTTAACACATAATCAAAGCAAAAGAACACGGAACAGCTTTGTGTTTGTTCACAAACACCTAATGTCTAGTTCTTCTTGTTTCAGGATCACACACAGTTGTTGAATAATACACATAATTGATACACAAGCAGTTTTCTTCGTCAATTTTATTGCAACAACGTGTTTAAACTTTACGAGCTCTTCACAAAAAGAATTGCAAGACTTTGTACCAACAGTAACCAATGTTTTAGATAATTATCTGGAAGAATCCCGATTAAGCATGGGATAGACAAAAATATAATCCAAGACCTCCATTCAGACCCTTTCCAAAATCGTCTATGTAACAATGACCTTGGTGCTCGAGTTAAGTTGTTTGGAGGTTGAATACTTGTCAGTCTTTCATCTACCTTACCAATTGGGTTGCCAATATAATGATCCCCATTATGATTTGACGAGTCAAACCATAAAGATGCAAAGTATCTAGTAACCCCCAAAAGACTATTGTGTAAATAATCTACAGTAAAGCCATGTAAATAATCTACAGTAAAGCCATGTATTATATTGAAATAACTCAATAAAAGCAAAATGGGTAAAACCCCATGGGTATAGGGTAGAATCAACATCCAATGTGCAGCATCAACATCCCATTAGTTTTGAAAATGCAGTACACACTTTAACACTTTAACTTGTTTGTTGTCACTTTCAATTGGTTTTAATGGTTAAGGCCTAATTGTGTCATGCATTGAAAATTATGTGCTACTGTTACCATCTTGCCATACTACTTGTAATCACCTTGCTCGGTCAGAGTCGAGAATAAAAGTAATATTTCAAACACTCTTCACCTTTAAAAAGCATTTCACAGAAAAAGTTACAGAAATCTTTGTGTGAAATGTTTTTCAAGTCAAGATAATAGTATTCTTAAATTCACTATAATTGTTTGTACATATATATGGGCCCAATTTCATGAAGCCTTTTAGCACAAAATTTGCTTAGCATGAAATTTCTTCCTTGATGAAAACAAGATTACCAGCCAAATTTGAATTTGTCGCGTATTGCTTGTTACTGGCATTCGGCTGTTGTTTGCTTATACTGGAAATCGTGTGGAAATTTGGTTGGTAATCCTGTTTTTGTTAAGGAAGACATTTCATGCTAAGCAAATTTTTGTGCTAACAGCAGGCTTTATGAAATTGGGCCATGATCTTCATGAACTTCAAAGTTAATTCTAATTCCAATAATTGTTGCATCAGTATCAAATAAACGTGTTCCAGAGCACAATTGTAACTAAAGAATGATTGCATCTTTTGAATTAATATAGTTGCTTTCATAGGCCTAGTAAGTCAACCTACAAATGGAGTGCAGACCATTATGGGGGTTCGAATAGAACCCCATGAGCTGTGTTGGTTAAAAAACAACTTGGTGCATGGGGAGCATGGGTAAAACTCCATGGGTATAGGGTAAAAAAAAACCATGGGGTGCATGGGTAAAACCCCATGGGTATAGGGTAGAAAACACCATGGTGCCTGGGGAGCATGGGTAAAACTCCATGGGTATAGGGTAAAAAAAAACATGGGGTGCATGGGTAAAACTTCATGGGTATAGGGTAAAAAAAATTAAAAATAGGGTGCATGGGTAAAACCCCATGGGTATAGGGTAGAAAACACCATTGGTAAAACCCCATGGGTATAGGGTAGAAAACACCATGGGTAAAACCCCATGGGTATAGGGTAGAAAACACCATGGGTAAAACCCCATGGGTATAGGGTAGAAAAAAACCATGGGGTGCATGGGTAAAACCCCATGGGTATATGGTAGAAAACACCATGGGGAGCATGGGTAAAACCCCATTGGGTTATGGGAGAAAACACCATGGGGAGCATGGGTAAAAACCCATGGGTATAAGGTAGAAAACACCATGGGGAGCATGGGTAAAACCCCATTGGGTTATGGGAGAAAACACCATGGGGAGCATGGGTAAAAACCCATGGGTATAAGGTAGAAAACACCATGGGGTGCATGGGTAAAACCCCATTGGGTTATGGGAGAAAACACCATGGGGAGCATGGGTAAAAACCCATGGGTATAAGGTAGAAAACACCATGGGGTGCATGGGTAAAACCCCATGGGTATAGGGGGAAAAACACCATGGGGTGCATCGGTAAAAAGCCATTGGTATAGGGTAGAAAACACCATGGGGTGCATGGGTAAAACCCCATGGGTATAGGGGGAAAACACCATGGGGTGCATGGGTAAAACCCCATGGGTATAGGGGGAAAACACCATGGGGTGCATAGGTAAAAACCCATGGGTATAGGGGGAAAACACCATGGGGTGCATGGGTAAAACCCCATGGGTATAGGGGGAAAACACCATGGAGGGCATGGGTAAAACCCCATGTGAATCCATGGGAAATATCCCATGGGAAGTTCTCCCATGTATACATGGGGTCCAATTTCTCCTTGGGTTTCCCATGGGGAATCGCCCATGGGAAATCATCATGGGTTTCCCATGGGAAAACACCATGGGCAAATTTTGTAAGGGTTACGTTCCGCGTGATAGTCTTGCGCGTCTGACACGCAGAAGCCAGCCAGTCATAAACACTGGTCATTATCAACCGTTTAAACACCCCCACGTGACGCACTCTCCACCAACAGGAGTAAAGAAACTGTCTGGGGTATTTATGAATGTTTCATTATAAATTAGGACATCTTAGTTGCATTTATATATATTTTATTATTCAATCAGGTTACTATTTTCAAAGGATGCACTTGGTTGCAGCAAAATTACAACACTACTCACTTCTCATTACAGAGCAGCATGCTCAATAAATGTATACAGTCATGACAATGGAATAATGGAAGCATCATTTAATGAAACTGCCTTGGTAACCGCATGTACTATGTAATAGTATTACGTACTCTCTTAAAGAGCCACTAAAGGATGATCTCAATATTTCAACTATTACCTTTTTATGGTCAAATAGACAATGTAGATACCGGTTATTAACCATTTTACTCTCAAAATTTGCATTTAGTAACGAATAATTCGGGCGAGTCAAAAATGCACCCGGCCGCGCGGCTTTTTCAGCCTAGAGTCAATAACGGCTTATCTATTATAATGACCTCTTGACGCCAGTGACGATATTACCCTAATTTGGTGTGAACACAGTTCTACAGCTTTGGCAAACTGAGGGCGCTATTTTCCAAACCAAATAGCCGCCACTGACGTCACGATTCCTTTGTCGCGCAGGTTTGTTTGACCCCGCGTTTTTCAAAAATTTGGCTAGAAGCGTTCTGTAGAAAAACCATTTTTACCATGTTTTAACGTGAGGAAGAGACTCGTTTTGTTTTATGTTTCCTATGGACACCAGCTATTAGAAAACTGTAATATCTATATATTTAAAATCATCCTTTATTGGCTATTTACTGTAAAACAGTCAACATTTCACTCTTTTGTCCGAGTGGTTTTCGTTCTTTTGGGAGTGAAAGTCAATCTGAATCACTCTTGTTTTTTGCGAATTTTAACCGAACTTCACTCTTAATCGAGTTTAAAGTATCCGTATTTCACTCTAAAATGAGTTTTCAGCCCGGCATCTGGCTCTTTGCAAGAGTGGAATGGTGGAGAAAATGAGTGGTTTTCACTGTTTTACAATAAGAGAGTAGGGCCTATGTTTCTAAAAAATATTTGCAAAGAAGCCGAAAAATACAGTATACATGTACAGCAATGTTCATATACATGGTGTTGCACACTGTTATTTCGGTTGTGTAAAATCTTCAACAAGTTGTGTAAAATTTTACACAACCCCTGTTTACTATATGAACCTAGCAACTGTTGTGTAAACAGTTTACACAACCGAAGTTGTGTAATTTGTAAACAACAGTTGTGTAGTATTTCTACACAATAATGTGTAAGATTAATTTACACAATTAGTTGTGTAAATCGTTTACACAGCTATTGCTTAATGTTTTACACAATAGTTGTGTATTACTTTTAAGTTGTGGAATGGCCATTTTAAGACACATAAAAAATATACAATTCAGAAACCTTGGTTTTAAATTAAATTTTGGGGTGAGTTTTATTAGCCACAACTAGGCCTACACCAAATAACATTTCACATCACAATTCATTTTTATGAAGGCATACAATTAACAACTATAACAACAATAATTGACAGTCTAAATTTGTTTTCCATTTTTTCTTCTTGGGGGGGGGGGGGAGTTAGTGATGGGCGTTTTGTGCAATTTGAAACATTTTGTTTTTACCTTTTTGTTTCTATAATGTGAAAAAAATAAGAATTTCAAAAGTAATGCGCACTGGTATGTGCGGCCATTGGGCAAACATTTCAAATTACAAAACAAAAGCTGAAACACTACCCCCCGCCCCCCCAAAAAAAAAACACAACAAAAACAAACATTAAATCCCAATCAATAATTGCACAGTGGAAAAACAATCTAGTAAGGTTTGCAGTAAACACCATGTACATGAGTTTCGAAAAGACCAGGTGGTTTAAATCTTGATGCCTCAAACCAGTGTGATTTGATTTTCTTCAGAGGAATTCTTCGTTTTCTTGAAGACAATCAGAGCACACTGATCGAAACATCAAGTTTGTTAAACCACCAGTTCATCCCAGAACCACCACAGCTCATAGTGTGGCGTTTGTTCATAGCTATGCACAAGTTTCTGACAGGAAGTTTAAACTATAACTTTGTTAAATTTGTCTTCAACTGCAATCAGATAAATAGCACACCTTTATCTGTATGCACGAACAACCTTTGGTCTTTTCATTCAGGAAACAAAGAATTAATTTATACATACACCAATGGGTCAGTTTTAATCAGACATTTCCCTGTTTAATTTGTAGTGGCTATGGTGGTTGCATGCCACTGGCTTCACCAAACACCTACATGTACAGTGACCATGCACAACCTCATCGCGTTTGTCCTTATCCCACTCATCAAAAAATACATGTAGCTATGTACAGGTCATGTCATGAATTGACCATTTTCCATGTTTTCCTTGTTCTATCTGAAATCTTAAACTTACCCAAATTGTACAGGTATAGTGTCAATGAATTTACTATTTTCCACGTTTTGCGTGTTAACATACTAAATTGTACAGGTCAAGTCATGAATTGACCATTAGTTTTCATGTTTTCTGTGTTCTATATACATGTATCATCTAAAAGCAACTCAAATTGTACAGGTAATGTCAATGAATTAACATACTATACAATATATAAGACTACAAATTGTACAGGTCATGTCATGAATTGACCACTGGTTTCCCATGTCCACATCTGCCATCAAAAAGTAAACAAATTTGTTGATTTAGAACTCAATTATCTCACATGCTTTTACAATACGCGTTTGGTAATTGTTAAAGACCAGTATTCTCACTTGGTGTATCCCAACATATGCATAAAATAACAAGCCTGTGAAAATTTGGGCTCAATTGGTCATTGAAGTTGCAAGAAAATGATGAAAGAAAAAACACTCTTGTTGTACAAATTAGTGTGCTTTCAGATAGGAATAAAAGGCTTCTGGCCAGAAGTCTTTTATTATTTTAGTGAGAATTTACCTCTTTCTCAAAAACTACGTTACTTCAGAGGGAGTCGTTTCTCACAATGTTTTATACTATCAACAGCTCTCTGTTGCTCGTTACCAAAGAAGGTTTTTATGCTAATATATATTTTGAGTAATTACCAATTAGTTTTTGAGAAAGAGGTAATTTCTCACTAAAATATAAAAAGACTTCAGGCCTGAAGCCTTTTTCAGGCATCTGAAAGCACCCAAATTTGGGGAACAAGGGTGTTTTTTCTTTCATTATTTTCTTGCAACATCGATGACCAATTCAGCCCAAACTTTCACATGTTTGTTATTTTATGCATTTGTTGGGATACACCAAGTGACAATACTGGTCTGTGATAATTACCAAACATGTCCAGTGCCTTTAAACTTTGAAAACAGTTTTTGTTTGTAACTATGCATGTACTTCATTATTATTATAATTTCTTTGCCATTACATATATTTTTGTTTCGGAATTTTCTTTATTTATGCTGTGTGTATAACCTATCTGAAAATAGATTCCTACCTAGGCCTCTGGCAAATGTCTCAGCCAAGTTCGGAAAGTTATCAATGAGACACCTGCCAGGGAACCTGGTGGCAACATATACACCATGTGTTGTAGCATGTGCCACACTGCACTGCAGTGTGGCTGGTAATCCAAATCGAGTACATAGATAATTTTCATGCATATGTCTACTGCTTGAAGAATTGATGAACATAAAACAGCCCTTCTCTCCACTACCATGAAGACTTGTTGAGGGCTGAACCTGCTTCCACCAAGAAGAAGAATGAAGGGCTGTGGGCGTTCCTTTGCCGGAATGCTCGCCATGTAGTTTTGGATGTCAGTACCTTCCTATTAAAAAATATATGGTATAATTTAAACATAGAAGAACAGCCCACTTGGCACAAAATTGAATAGCTGAGATTGCACTTAAAACATGTAAGGGGTCTAGTGGATCCCAAACCATGTCTGTTTTCAACAATTATGCAGGATCCAGTGTGCTCTAAAGATAAGTGTATTTGGTTTATTTTGGCACCTAGGCCTATTGCCCAGAGGACTCCTTTTTCATTGTATCTTGTCATCCATCAAATTAAAGGATCCTTGTTAACCCCAAAAGCACCAAGATTTGTAAGTATAAAGGGATCAGTTAGCATTTTCAGGAGTAGTGGAAACTGAAACCCTTGAAGTGCTTTCCCAATAAATAGTAAAATGGAAGACCTGAAAACATGGTTTCTACTTTTCTAAAAAAGGGTCGCAAACACTACAAACGAAAAGTGTCTTGATTTGGACAAAATTTACTTTTGTTAATCCCCAGCTAAATGAGGAATTAGCCTCGTCTTACAATGTCTGACAATAAAAAACCACTTATCAAAATGACATATTGAACAAATTCTCAAAAATTAAAAAATAGCTTACTGGTTTCATATCGATGAACGATCGCAGGGATTCTGCAGGGGTACATCTCCCTTTCATGCCTTTGCTCCTCCCCACAAAAAGTAATGGCAAAACTGAGAAAGCCAGTTCTTGACACTCCTCTGAAATTATGAAAATAATTCAAATGAACAAATTAAGTATGATGTCAATCGACTGCAGGATAGAGAGAAAAATGGGACAGTTAAAAATACACACTTGCAGAGCAGACATGTTGATGGAAATAATAATGCAAGAGTCCCTTGAGTTCACTTGTAAAATGGCCATATTCAGGGCACTCATGTGTGTAATTTCTAAAGCAACTAATTAAAGCAGCAAAAAAAGAAATTGTTGCCAAGTTGTCATAAGAAATGTCAGAAAGTAGTAGCAATATAAATTAATATAAGATATACACCCGATAATGGAAATGGAATCAATCCAATTAACGGCTACTACAAAGCTCAGTTTCAAAACTCTTTTTCAGAATTTACAATTGTTGAGTATTCTTTTTCCACATTGCACTGAATATAATAAGGTAAAGTTAAGAATAATTATTATGTTGGGTATTTAATATACCTCACCTTCTGTCAAGTTGCCAAAATCGATCTCTCCTACATCCAACTGCTTTTCCCAATTGATCCCGAGTACCTTCGAGTTGTACTTGTACACTTGTTTGGAAAAAGAAGGCCACTTAGCATAAAGCTGGTTAGTCTCTTCAGAGATCGCCAGTCGGAAATCTTGCTCAACCTAAAGTTGTCATAATAAGGAAAATAAGTAAGTAAATGAGTTATAAATAAATGGTTTAACATAATTATCAGGTGAGCTTTTACAACTGTGTCAAACGCTACAGCCACCACAAAAACCTCAACTGGAAAACTCAGTTGCAGAAGGATGCAGTCTCCCAGCTTTTTTAATTATTTACGCACCGCATCTCTCAAAGTTTTTGTCATAATTACCCTTTATTGAAGTTATTAGCAATTTGTTAGTAAAGGCAATACATTATGCTTAATAATAATACAAGGCAATAAGTGTCAATGTCCTGTGCAGTTTTCACTGGATTAGAGGTTTCTTCCACAATTTGAATTTGGCTATTTGTTATGTTAAAGCCATAGTCAGTAATTATTATTTAGATTTTTACAAAATTGAACTAAGTTCAACCAATAAAAGTAATTGTGCTGTGCAAACATCCATACAGTTTTGCACCCTATTGAATGCTCTTGGCTAACCTTCTGGCAGTAAATATATTTGTTATCTTTTAAATAAAGTTTCACTTTCATCGGATTCAATAGGTTGTTGCTATGGACAAACATTCAGAATAATTGCTCCATAGGTCACTGTTGATGCTGATATGTAAAAAAGAGATCTTTGTCTGTCTAATTCCAACATATTAATGCAACTTAAATTCTACTAAATGTTGTACTCAACACGCATATACCACTGCAACAAAGAGAAAAGCTAGTTATTAAAACATGCAACTTACAATTCCTGGATCTAACAGCCGAGGATACACCTCCAGGATCTCTGCTGTAGTTGGGCTATCTGTCTTGATCCAGTTGTAACGTTGTTTACAGGTGTTGGCCATGTACTCAAATAACATTGCCTTTGGTTCTTCATTATGTTTCATCCATGTTATTGCATCTTTAACTAAAAAATGACCATAAAAATAAATTGTGAACCGTCGAATTTCAGTGCTTATTTCATCGAGTGTAACTTAACATGACAACTTGTCTTTTATGCTCAACAACCATTTTGCTTACAACTTATTTCATGGCCTAGGTTTACAATAGGAGTGCATTGTGTACTGACTATACTGGAATTTTGTTTAAAGCTGCAGGCAGAACAACTCTTCATAAAAACAACTGACCATTTGGAAAATAAATCATAAACTTTCACTTGAAATAGTCCGTGAGAAATAAACAATTGTTTCTATGTCACATGGGAAACTATGTTTTTCAGAACTGCAAGATAAAGCCATCAATATTTGTTTAAATATATGGTTTACAATGCATCTGTTAAAACAGTGAAAACCAACTGCAAATCTGTTTACAAGTGTAAAATGTCAAAAAATAGTAATGGTCAAACAAACACATACCTTGTGACTCGGTCAGTTCAACCAGGGTCATGTCAGCCTACGAACGATGTACAAATGAATACACGTTGTTTACAATGCTAGTATATGTATTAGCATAGGCCTTGCTCTATGGTATTTATAGTAACACTACCATACCATGACTACGGAGTTGGAGGTCAAAATCATCACATTCACGGCACGTTCTTTACTGTTTTTTTTCACTCAAATTGCATTATATCCCTCCCTTTAATCAACAACCATACATAAACCAGCTTACCCCTGCTCTATATGAACTCACACATTGATTGTTCACTCATAAAGGTCACAAATCAACCATAAACTTTCAACATTTTGTCGCCAAAGTGAAAACAAAATGGCTGACGTTCTGTTTCTGTCTTGGTGCAATGATAACGCAACGGCTGTTGCATGTTTCTAACTTGTTTTTACTGCTTATCTCTATAACATTGGATCCGTAAAATTTTGAAAATTGCCAACTCCGGAACTGAATCGGCCGTTGGTTAATAGAGAGTTTTTTAACGTGTAAAGTTGAAACTGAATTTTTATGTCGGAAACGGAAACGGAATTTGCACTTTTCCGAAACGGAAAATCATTGGTCACAAATGGTTGTACTAATATTAAGTCATTTCACAAACACATTTATTACGGAATACCCTTCAAATAAAAAATTGTTTTGGGTGTAAATTCTGGCTCAAACATAATAAACTTGCACGGAAAAAATATGATCGAAGATTCGAACAACTTCGAGCCTTCAGTTCAGAATCAACGTATATTCCTGTTGAACTTCATGTGCACTACTGTATGCAGTGCCGTCGATGCCGTGTAAGCAAACTTCTTGAAATAAATTTTGGGCTAATTTACCAAAAGCCATGTGATAAAATCACACACAGTTTACGCTACAATACTTCATGTTCGTGCTTTTTATTAATAAAACAATTGAAACATTGTACTTACCGTCAAAAACTTCAACCAAATCCCCAAATCCCCACTGCTCTAACAACTCCGGCACGTCTGCCATTTTTCCAGCTTTTTTGTGACGTCGTGATTGGCTACTTTCATATCACGTGCTTAAAAGTTTACACAACAGTTGTTCAAGTTCATTTTAGGCGGCAAATATCGGTTTATAACATAAAACTACATTTACACAACATAGGATTTACACAGCTTGGATATGATCACACAACCTTGTTTAAAAATTACACAGGTTGTTTAAACAAAAAGTTACACAGCGTTATTTTACACAGGAGAATAACAGTGACTCATGGCCAAATATATCCATACATTAAAAATTTGTTTAGTTAAACTGAGCGCAGTAAAGTACAGTGGGTCTCATGCAGGGAGGAGATGAAGTTTTGTGTCAACCGCATGGAAGGGGGTGTGGTGTTCTGGGGGTACTGCTGGTGTGGTTTGGGTTGGGGTACAAGGGTGTTAGTAGAGTTCCTGAATCATCTTATAAGATTAAGTTACTGCAGTATAAAAGCACTGGACACCTTTGGTAATTGTCACAGACCTGAATTCTCACTTAGTGTATCCCAACAAGAGCAAACAACAAACCTGTGAAGGATTTCACTCAACTGGTCATCAAAATTGCAAGAAAATCATGAACGAAAAACACCATTGTTGCACAAATTAATGTGTGTGCTTACAGAGGAATAAAAAAGGCTTCAGCTGAAGGGAAGGCTTTTATTATTTGAGTGAGAAATTACCTATTTCTCAAAAACTATGTTACTTTAAAGGTTAAAGGAAACCATTTCTCCCATTTCTGTTATACTATCACATCTCTCCATTGCTCTTTTATGCTTATAATTATTTTGAGTGATTACCAATGGTGTCCAGTGCATTTAGGTAATTCTTGCACAATGTCTACAGTTTGAAGACAATGATAGCAGAAAGCTTCCCATAAAATACTTTAAGGAAAGCTTTCTACCATCCTTATCTTCAAACCATGGGTGTGTAAGTTTGATGGTAATCATATCTATGGGCATTGGGAATGTGTTTTGTGTCCTAAAACAAGTACCCAAACCCTTTAAACAAATCAATAAAGTTATTAAAAAAAGGAATGAACAAAATGCAAAACGGATCGACTGAATACATTAACTAACCAGTGGGCTGCACTCAGCCGGGATTAAATCATAAACTCTACTTCATTTATTGGAGGACATCTTTTACCTAAGTTCTTATTAAAGATGCAAGTTTACTTATTAAAGATGCAAGTTACTTGTATTTATTTTGTACACTTTGAGAAATTGTTCTTTTGGATAGTGATTTAGTAGCTTTTTGGCTCCTATTTGTTCTTTGTATTTTGGTAAGTCTCTTCTGTTAAATAAACATTTCAAGTATTTTGTTGCTGCTATGTGTTTTTGACGTTTTTAAAGCCTGAATGAATGAAGACACAAATCAAGCAATATCCCATACAACACAACTTCTTATAAAATATGTAGCTCTAAGTCAAGATTTACAGTTACATTTTTGAAATGGCTGATTTTGATTCCATTGCAGTGGCATCTACAATCCTATACCAGGCAATCTTTTTTACTTCATTGATACCTTTTTCAAGCTCTGCATCCTTGGAGTTGTGAATTCTGGATTTCAGTTCAGCAATAATAACAACTTTTTTGTTTTCCCTCGCACAAATGACAAAAGGGAAGTTGAACTTTTCTTTATACCGTGTGTTCATGTCTGCAATGAGATTGGATTCTTCTTGGCTGAGGTTTAGTAAGCCTGCACTGCTCTGTTCTTGAGCAGACTCAGATGAGAGTTGATTAGCTTGGGCTAGACGTCCAGCGGGGTCAGGGTAACATCGCAGAATCGATTCTTTGCCTGATGAAAAACAATAATGCAAGGTTTGACATAAGTGAACCTTGACAATTTAAAAAAACATTTAAAAAAACACAATAATAACAGGTCTTACTCATCAAATACAGATGGACTTAAATGCTTTTGGGTCCCTCACACTTTTTGACAGCAGATTTTCTCGACTTGCTACTAATAATCAAACACTCGTTTTCACAAACAAGTCAAAGAAATGGGGCACACTGTCATGGCCCTGATTACCACTAAAATATGTGCTTAGAGCACCCTACATTGTATGACATAATCATGTCAACAGTTCTTCTGCAGTTCAACTGGAATTAGTCCTTGGGCGCGGCACTTTGCACTTCCCTTAGCGGAAAAATTCATGTGAATTGCAGAGCAACACCGAGGACATTATTTATGTGGCATACTGTGGCATGTCATGGCCGAGCGGTTAAGAGCACTTATTCAAGCTCTGGTGTTTGATCAGCAGAGTGTGGGTTCAAACCCCGGTCGTGACACTTGCTTCGTAAAATTGGGGAGGTAGTGCTTTCTGCTCTACCGGCCAGGCTTCGGACTAATGATACCAAAGCCTACATCCGTATATGGACTGTAAAAGGGGTAACCCTGTTTCAGCCCACACCTTGAAGTGACCTTCAGACCTTGTGTGTCTGGCGACTTGCATTAAAAAAAATACTTCACAATAAAAGAAAACAGTGTAAGACTATGATCAAAATGATCCACGTGCATGGACAAGAAAAAGTAGCTATCTAATTTGATAACTGTGGACATGTTATCATTATTGTGGACACTAAACTGATCAATGGTAATTTTGTGGGGACTTTGGGGTGGAATGTGTGGTCTGGTGACCAGAGGAACTTAGCAGGGCTCCAAGAGTTTGAATGGTTTTATAGTTAAGTGTACACAGTGAAGGGAAGGATGACCCATATAGAACTCTCAAAACCCATTATGACATTGTTACTGTAGTGCTTTAAAGGTAAAAAGGCAGGCCTTTACCAATTTTATAATATAAACCTCTTGAATATGTGGGAAATGCAAGCTGGGGAACCCACCACTGCTGTGGGGTTGACTGAGATTCTGCAACTGGTTAATGTGGATTCTTCCTTCATGTTTTTAAAAATGTTCCCAATGTAACATCACTCGGGTAGTCGATTGGCGACATTCAGTTTGTTAAAGCCATTGGACACTTTCGGTAAACAGTAATAAGTGTCCAAGGCCCACACTTCGTGTATCACAACTTATATATAAAATAACAACCTGTAAAAATTTAGGCTCAATTGGTCATCGGAGTAGGGAGAAGATAACGTGGTTTACATGTATTGTTAGTTTTTTGTATTTACATCTATTCCTACCTCCATGGATAATCCATGGTTATTCAACAAGTCGTCATCTGGTATTATTTCTATACAGTATTCTATTCTCTGCTTTTCCTGGAGGAATTTCTTCCTCCATCCATGGTGATGGTTTATTAATTGGTTTTGCCTGATGAGTGAGCTCTGATTGTCACAACAAGTAACAACAAGGCACAGCAATTTATAATTACTTGCTTTGTACGCTTTGTAGTATTACAGCCTTTCAAGGTGTAGTGTAAGTGTAACGGCACTAGCAAAGGAAAAGTTTCCGTATGGCGCCACCACTTTTTCATTCGCAATAAAATAATATAGTATCTAATTTACCTGATTGATAAATCCCTTTTTGTAAAAATGAGTGAAAAAGTGGTGGCGCCATACGGAAAGTTATCCCTAGCAAACGTATACACATAATGAATGTTTATGAGTGCAATGGTGCAAATATGTTCATGAGTTGAAAGATGGAATGTTTTATTCAACGAGGCGGAGCCGAGTTGAATGGAACATTCCAGCTTTCAACGAATGAACATATTCGCACCATTGCACGAATGAAAAACATTCATTATTTGTTTTATATAACATCCAAGTAGATCTTTGTCATTTTGATTGAAAGATACAACTTTCAAAACAAACAAAGCGTAGGCCTCCAATTTTTAATTGTAGAAGACGAATGCTAGTAATTTTACTAATATGCCTTGCTGCGTTACCGAAGACAACGCGCACGCAGTGATGTTTTTACTCAGCTTTTTCGTTCCATCCGAAAAGTACCATTGCACGCTGGCAGCGTGCAATGGTACTTTTCGGATGGAACGAAAAATCACGGTGAGTGACTCAGCGTGCAATGGTACTTTTATTTGCTATCACGTGACGGACAATCCTCCAATCAAATGGCAAGGATCTGCTTGGGTGTTATATAATAGTACATGTACTCGTAATCCTAGCGGGTGGGTCAGTGCATGTGCCACTGCACTGCTGCCTGTAACGGAGGAGTCCAACCTGGGCTACGGTCCAATCCACCCAAGGATACGGAGTGGATTAGACCGATTTATGGGGCTAGGATGGAGGTAGGAATTCCTACATCGATCCATTGATAGTATAATCATTTAATCATTGCCTTACCATTTGGGGGTAGAGAGTCCATGAACTCACAAACGGCTTCATGTAGTGCTTTAGTATCAGCAAATGGTCGCAGCCCCCATATAGCACCTGCTACAATCCGTCCATGCTCAACAACGTTACCAAACTGCTGGATAAATGGTTCCCAAGAGAGGGCGTTGATTTCGTCCATCACTCAAGCTGTACATAGCCTTGATCAAGGCTGTGTAATAGTTTGCTTACTTTAAAGCTAAAAATGTGCATAACCACAGCCGCACGAATGCGATGCCCGAATGCAATGCAACTCCTGTTCCGGTCCCCCCGACTGTCTTTAAATAGCACACCACGCTCTCACCCAAGGAAGCACACAACAGCTCTGTTTCCACAGTCCAACACACACGTCCGCTATTCCACACAGCGCTATCGCCCACAATCCTAGCACGTGAGCCTGACGGCTCACGGGCTAGGATTGTGGGCGATAGCGGTGGGTGGAATAGCGGTGTGTGTGGGGGGCTGCGTACATGTACAATGTACAGGCGCTATGTGGTGGTTAGTCTAGGTTCCTAGACCATTGGTGTTGCGTGGTCACACACAATTTAGTTTTGTCTGTTTGGCGCGCCATAGGCCTTCTCTCTAATTTGCATTTTATGCTTTCCTTGCGTCAGAGATGCACCCATACCATTGTGTTCGATAGTCTAACTCATTCAAGCGTACCCCTATATAAATGAAGCGCTTTCTCAGCTTCCCCATTCAGGTGATTTCACAAACACACCAAGTATCATCTATCTTTGCCAATAATACTTTAAACCTGACTTAGTGCCCTCCCACCCTCCCGATCCCCGGGCAAAGGGTTTAAATTAATTAAAATATTTTATTTAGTATTTCCAGTCGCCGTTTTTCTTTCTCTCTTTTTTTTCAAAATTGTGTTTTTTTCCAGGCATGCCGTCTTTTGAGTCGTGCTTCTCCTGTGGAATGTCTGGCCATTGGTCCAGAAATTGCCCCTACTCCTTTGGTTCCAACACCTACTCACGTTACCGAAATCAGGCAAGACCCACACCAGCCGTCCCTTTCACCGGGCAGAGACCTCCATTCCCATCATGGCACGCCCCATCCTACCAGTTCCAGAGAGCATTGCCCCAAGCAGGCAACCAGGGAATTGCCCCGACAGGGTCTTTTGATACCGCCAGTACCAGCACCACCTCAACATTGCCAAAGGCACAGTAAAGACAATATTCGCAATAAGTTCGATGACGTTCTAAGGGTACATTGTTTTCCTGAAAAGGCATCCTTACAGTCTGATAATTTACCAGTTAAAGGGAGACTAAAACAACATGTTCAATTCTGGCGTGATATAGGTTCCCCTGACATGATCTTATCAATAATCGAGCAAGGTTATGTAATCCCTTTTGAAGAGGAACCCCCTCCTATGTTTTTCAGGAATAATAAGTCGGCCTTACGCGAGGCCAAATTTGTAACAGATTCCATTTTAGATTTACTGGCTTCTTCCCGTATTTCAGAAAAATCTCATCCTTCTTACGTGAACAGCCCTTTATCTGTCTCATGCTCAGCTTCGAAGAAAAATAGACTTATTCTTGATCTCAGCGTTCTCAACAAATTCATACCAAAAACGCGCTTTAAATTGGACGACTGGAAATCGGGTATTCAATTTCTGTCACAAAATGCTCTCATGGTTACATTCGATTTAAAATCGGGCTACCATCATTTTGACATTGCCCCTGCCTCCCAATGCTATCTGGGATTTTCTTGGTCTATTAACGGGGTAGTCAGACATTTCGAATTTACAGTTTTGCCTTTCAGGCTCAAATCCGCTCCTTACATATTTACCAAAGCTCTGAAACCTTTGGTCGCCCACTGGAGGTCATGTGAAGTTTTAATAGCTCTCTACTTGGATGATGGTTTCATTGTCATCCCTAGACCAAAGGAATCATCAAAACACAACCAGATTGCCTTAAACATCTAACAGTATTGGAAACATTTTCGCATTATTGGAAATGGGTAGATTTAATTTTTTTCCTCTTAAATAATTGAACAAGTTAAACGAATTGTTTTGTTCATGCATAAAATCCAAATCTAGTTCTTTGTATTAGTTTCTATCTCAAGATGCATTTTTTTGTCAGAAAAGTGGTGATTCCTATTTATTTTTGAGATGATGATGAACTTCTTTGAGAAAAACACAAAATAAACAAATCTCAACAATTGTTCTTAAATTTAATCAGTAAATATCTTTATTTGAGAAAATGAGGCAATGTCATTACATGACTCAATTTTTTATTGAACACCCATATGTATATACAAGCTTACTCAGAACAGGTTGAACACAACATCATTATAGTCAAGGCATACATGGCAAAGAAGACAAAATAGCCTCCCCTTAATACTCAACCGACCTGAATGAACACACAATACCCCATCAGAAAGCAATGGTAGGGGACAT
Source organism: Asterias rubens (assembly GCF_902459465.1). NCBI lineage: Eukaryota > Metazoa > Echinodermata > Asteroidea > Forcipulatida > Asteriidae > Asterias > Asterias rubens. The sequence continues at coordinate 7,526,547 of NC_047071.1, read as the reverse complement.
AAATTGGCGTCCCTTACTCAACCAACCCCTATGTAACACTATATATCAGAAAGCAGAGGTAGGGGACATAAATTGGCGTCCCTTACTCAACCAACCCCAATGTTACACTATACATCAGAAAGCAATGGTAGAGGACATAAATTGGCGTCCCTTACTCAACCAACCCCTATGTAACACTATATATCAGAAAGCAGAGGTAGGGGACATAAATTGGCGTCCCTTACTCAACCAACCCCAATGTTACACTATAAATCAGAGAGCAGAGGTAGGGGACATAAATTGGCGTCCCTTACTCAACCAACCCCAATGTTACACTATACATCAGAAAGCAATGGTAGAGGACATAAATTGGCGTCCCCTAAGAGGCTTGGTCTATGCTGCAATGTACAAAGTCTATCATACAGGTTGGTATGGTAGGGGACATAAATTGGCGTCCCTTACTCAACCAACCCCAATGTTACACTATACATCAGAAAGCAGAGGTAGGGGACATAAATTGGCGTCCCTTACTCAACCAACCCCTATGTTACACTATACATCAGAAAGCAATAGTAGGGGACATAAATTGGCGTCCCTTACTCAACCAACCCCAATGTTACACTATACATCAGAGAGGAAAGGTAGGGGACATAAATTGGCGTCCCTTACTCAACCAACCCCTATGTTACACTATACATCAGAAAGCAATAGTAGGGGACATAAATTGGCGTCCCTTACTCAACCAACCCCAATGTTACACTATACATCAGAAAGCAATAGTAGGGGACATAAATTGGCGTCCCTTACTCAACCAACCCCAATGTTACACTATACATCAGAAAGCAGAGGTAGGGGACATAAATTGGCGTCCCTTACTCAACCAACCTCTATGTAACACTATACATCAGAAAGCAAAGGTAGGGGACATAAATTGGCGTCCCTTACTCAACCAACCTCTATGTAACACTATACATCAGAAAGCAAAGGTAGGAGACATAAATTGGCGTCCCTTACTCAACCAACCCCTATGTTACACTATACATCAGAAAGCAATAGTAGGGGACATAAATTGGCGTCCCTTACTCAACCAACCCCAATGTTACACTATACATCAGAAAGCAGAGGTAGGGGACATAAATTGGCGTCCCTTACTCAACCAACCCCAATGTTACACTATACATCAGAGAGCAAAGGTAGGGGACATAAATTGGCGTCCCCTAAGAGGCTTGGCCTATGCTTCAATGTACAAAGTCTATCATACAGGTTGGTATAGTAGGGGACATAAATTGCATCCCTTACCCAACCAACCCCATATTACACTATACATCAGAAAGCAAAGGTAGGGGACATAAATTGGCGTCCCCTAAGAGGCTTGGTCTATGCTTCAATGTACAAAGTCTATCATACAGGTTGGTATAGTAGGGGACATAAATTGGCGTCCCTTACCCAACCAACCCCATGTTACACTATACATCAGAAAGCAAAGGTAGGGGACATAAATTGGCGTCCCATAAGAGGCTTGGTCTATGCTTTCATGTACAAAGTCTATCATACAGGTTGGTATAGTAGGGGACATAAATTGGCGTCCCTTACCCAACCAACCCCATGTTACACTATACATCAGAAAGCAAAGGTAGGGGACATAAATTGGCGTCCCCTAAGAGGCTTGGTCTATGCTTCAATGTACAAAGTCTATCATACAGGTTGGTATAGTAGGGGACATAAATTGGCGTCCCTTACCCAACCAACCCCATATTACACTATACATCAGAAAGCAAAGGTAGGAAACATAAATTGGCGTCCCCTAAGAGGCTTGTCTATACTGCAATGTACAAAGTCTATCATACAGGTTGGTATAGTAGGGGACATAAATTGGCGTCCCTTACCCAACCAACCCCATGTTACACTATACATCAGAAAGCAGAGGTAGGGGACATAAATTGGCGTCCCTTACCCAACCAACACCATGTTACACTATACATCAGAAAGCAGAGGTAGGGGACATAAATTGGCGTCCCTTACCCAACCAACCCCATATTACACTATACATCAGAAAGCAAAGGTAGGAAACATAAATTGGCGTCCCCTAAGAGGCTTGTCTATACTGCAATGTACAAAGTCTATCATACAGGTTGGTATAGTAGGGGACATAAATTGGCGTCCCTTACCCAACCAACCCCATGTTACACTATACATCAGAAAGCAGAGGTAGGGGACATAAATTGGCGTCCCTTACCCAACCAACACCATGTTACACTATACATCAGAAAGCAGAGGTAGGGGACATAAATTGGCGTCCCTTACCCAACCAACCCCATGTTACACTATACATCAGAAAGCAAAGGTAGGGGATATATATTGGCATCTCTTACTCGACCAACCCCCACGTTACACTTTCCATCAGAGAGCAAAGGTAGGGAACATAAATTGGGGTACCCTCAGGGGCTTGTCTATGCTGCAATATACTATATTATACCGTTGGATAGCTTTTTTAAAGAACACACTAGAAAATTGAGAAAATGGGTTTAGCTAGGATAAAAAGGGCTAAAAGTAGAATTATCTAATTCACAAAGATTGATCCTGTGACTCCACAAATCACAAAGCTTCAATCTCACCATCAGTGACTTAATAGTCAATCGAGCTTGCATCTTGGTGACTTATCCCTCCTGTATTCCCTTCCAGCTCAGTGTGGCACCTTGCCTTCAGGTGCTGCAGCATCACTATATTGCTGTCCATGGCAAAACAAGTATTCCGTGCCTCCTTGCAATGAGCCTAGTTCCTACAATGATGAAACAATGTTTTATTTTGTCACTTTCTTTAAATAATAGTGATGGAAGCAAAGACATTGGTAAAAATGAAAACCCAGGCTTGGACCCATTCATTAGTTGCCCGCTGTGATGGTGTCCATGGGTTTTGTACACGCAATGAGCAATGAGCGAGTGGAATCTGAGGTAAAACAGATGGTGCTATTTGTCCCAGAGTGTGTGAAAAACCCATGGACAATATCACAGCATTTTGTTATGCCATGATAAAAGATTACAGTTACAAAAAATGTTTTATCATTGTGCTTGGGTTACAGCATGCACTTTTGTTCATCTGAACCATGTATTCACCTTGGTAAAGCATCATGTGATTGTTATTCTACCAATAACAATTCGCCTTGGCATTACATAAACTGAAGTTCATAGATTTGTTCAAACAAAAGTACCTGTGCCTCAGCATACGTCTTAAGTCCCTGTAGATATGGAGGGGCATTTGTTCCACAACTTCCCCATCATCCTGAAACCTTTTGCTGAAGTTGTCCGTGTGTCACACTAAGTGCCCAGGTTACTTTCTTTTGCTTCCTCGAGTCCTTGTCAAGGCCAACACCAGACATAAACTGAAGGAGTAGAGGCTCCTCTGCAGAAAAAAGCAAACAAACATAGTGAGTAATTAACCTTATTTCACTCTCCAGCTGTGATGACCGCTGAGATCCAATTTCTTCCTAGTGAAACATTAACATGGTTTGTACAAATCGCAATGACCACATATTCAAGCCATGTGGTCAATTGTTGAGCTCATTTAAAAAAATATATTTTGGAGGCTTTTTTTGGTTGGAGAGGGGATCTGACGCCCTGCCCCCCCCCCCCCCAGCTACGAGCTTGGTGGTTTTAAAGGCGATACATGAACAAACTCTGACATGCTGGTACTATTGGCATTACCAAGCAGATTATATCGTTATATAAAAACAAATAGGCCTAAACCGAGTATGACAATCAAAATATTCATTTTCTGTTCTGGTTTGTCTTTTATTCTCACAATTACTGGTAATTACTCAAAATAATTGTTAGCATAAAAAACTTACTTGGTAACAAGCAATTGAGAGGTTGGTAGTATAGCACATTGTAAGAAATGGCTCCCTCTGAAGTAATGTAGTTTTCGAGAAAGAAGTAATTTTCCACTAAATCAAGCACTTTACACAACTTTGTGCGACAAGGGTGTTTTTTCATCCATTATTATCTCGCAATTTTGACGACCAATTGAGTTTAAATTTTCACAGGTTTTTTATTTGGTGCATATGTTAAGATACATTAAATGAGAAGACTGGTCTTTGACAATTACCAATAGTGTCCAGTGTCTTTAGATGCATGCACAGAAACTACCATACATACAATAGATGTTAAATTTGCATCGGGGATAAAGAATATTAATTGGTTTTTTTTTTACCCATACACCGATGTGTGTTAGCACTGTATACTCTGAAAAACTATCACAGACATGTTACTCGGGTGGGATTCGAACCCCAGCCCTTGCAATTCTACAGCAGTGTCTTACCAACTAGACTACCGAGGCTGCCCGGTAGCTAGAGGCAGTTCGAATCATATGCTTTGGCAGCGGGTACCACAACGATATAATATATGTTAAATACATACCAAACTTCATTATAAGAATCAGTAATAATCAATGCTTTACAACAAAAACAATGTAAATTTTTTCAAGCGATTGTGTAGATTAGCTAAGCTAATTTTGTCGCTGCTGTCATTGCAAAAAGTTACTTACCAGATTTTTTGTTTTTTTTTAACATGGAAGAAGCTTTGACACCTGTACTGTAACTGCACAAGTCTCATGCATTCTGTGCCTCTTTCTTGAACTGTTCCGCCTGAGAGCTGTTTTGCTTATGGTGATGGGGTCCGTCTCTTTTGTATGAGTGCAAGGGGGGGTGTGATATCTCCTCTCCTATGCTTCTTGGGATGGCCAGTCAAGATACTGGAAAATTAAACATAAAGAATGAACAATTTCAATGTTTAAATGAAAAATGTTTAATTTTTCAATAATGCAGTCAGATTTTATTAAAGGCCAAGGAAAATGTCAAATTCATCCTCATTTTCCAATAGACATAGAGTCTTCATGTGACTGTGAGTGGGGAATTTTTTTTTAACCTCACGTTGAAATGGTGTAAATAGCCATTGTATTTGATAACCTTTTTCAACATCCAAAACATCCAATGACATCACGCTGAGAAAAATGGGTTTGTACATCTTAGTGGGAAAAACAAAAATTCTTGTTTGTTTTTGTTCATTTGTTAATTGTTAGTGTTTTTCCATGAGCCAGCCAACACATTGGACACATTGCCTTGGATCGGACGAGTTGGTATATAAAAAGCGTTTGTAACCGTTCGATATATAATGTATGGTTAGAAAGATGTTGTAAAAGCAAATTTGTGTGGATCATTATATTCTACTTTTTAATTATCTATCTAACCATATGCTTTTCATAACGGTTTCAAATGCTTTTCAACGACCAACTCGTCCAATCCAAGGCAATGTGTTCCTTTAAATGAAGTTCACAAACATTGAAATAACCTTTGTTTTATACTTTTTTATTTATTTATATTAATTTATACATCTTTGTTGTTGTTGGGGGGAGGGGTTCTCGAATTATTGTTAAACCTAATGGATCATTACAGTCCAAGGTTTCATTATGGGTAAAAAACAAAGATTCTGAAATTTCATTTTGATGTGGAGAACACTTACCTTTGACTGGGTAATTGTGTCTGTGACTCATCATTGATATCAGCATCATTACTGTCAAAGTCATCCTTTGGTGTGGACAATACATGCAACTGTTACCAACACCACCTGTATGAAAACCTTGTATATCTCTTCGAAGTCATGACTGGGAGAATGTGATCTTAGTTTGTGGTCAGAACAGCTTGCAAAAGATGTTCATGTTCCACAAAAAACTGACGGGTTGATAGTAGGCGTGCCGTGGCTTTTCACCGAGGTTTATGATGGTAACCTACATAAAAATGTTCATAAATAAAATAGTTTATAATTTGTTTAGATTGTTTAAAAACAGGCCTAAAATTTTACACTGGAACCCAGGCCCGAGGCAAGTGGTTATAATTTAAATCAATTTTCTCTTACACAAAATTGTGTAAGAGAAGATTGATGTGCTTGTTCTAATAAAATACAAACAGATGCACGTAAGGGATTAGGATTATTTTTCTTGTTTTTATCCTGGCTTTGTAAAATTCTGATCCAGTAAATATTCTGAGCCATGAGAGTGAGCTTCTGCATGCACACAGAAATTCATGTGGATCCCCCACCCCCCCCCCCCCCCCCCACAACCAAAAAAGACCTTTTCAATTCTTAATCTTTAGAGTAAACAAAATAGTAGTCATTCAAAATAGTCAAACAAAATAGTGGTTCTTCTCAACCATGTCAAAACTAAGTCTGATGCCGGAAGGCTACTGCTGGGATTTTGGTTTTATTTCAGAATAAGAAAATTATTTTTAAATATGTATGTACATATGCACTGGTAATGCACGGATAATCAGGTACATGGGACGGGGAAATGTTCAATTCTACAAGTGCCTCCAGTCCTGGCCCACATCAGAGCAGACAGTGTGACCGGCTAATAACTACGTACTATATGATGTAAAATAGCCCATGCAGCACGATGGATTAAACCATGGAGGTAGAAATAATACAATCATGGAGGCTATTTCTACCTCCATTGTACAATGAATGTAAAATATTGACAGCTTCGCAATTTCAGCGAACATTACAATAAACATGATTTACTGTAGGCTTACGCTGCTGATTCCCGGAGGATCCCTCCCTGAACGAAAACAGCAACACTAAATTAAACAGTGACAAATAATTATAAGATTTACCTGCATTATTAGCTCATGGTTTAACCAAACGCCCACGCGTTCAGAAAACTTAAAAATCATTCCATAATACTTTCTTATTCAACTACAAAAACACACGCGTTCTCCACGCCTCCGGGCTGGGACGACAACCAGCTCTATAGGAACTCCATCCAACAACCACGCGGGTATCAAAACAACAAGACGTGTAGCACACACACACATCCACACACATTGGCCATTTTGCCATGCGACGATATGATGCATGCATCGCGCACATGCTGGAAATCTCTTATCAGCGGCGCCTACGATCTTTGCTTATCCACAGCTCGTTATACAACATTCTTATCTTAGACAAAATACGCGCGGCAATTTTGTCCATTAATACATACACAGCTGTTCACAATGAAGTTTTACAGATTTAGCTCCATGGTTGGTGCTGACATCCAGCCATCCACATCCGAAGAGAATGACCAGTGTTACTATAATAATTATAAATGTCGTAAGTGACATCGACAGTCCACACGCGCGCAGATAGATACTATACCACTTTCAATGCTGAAAACTGAGCCCCCCCCCCCAATTCAAACTTTTTTAATCCAATATTTTGTGTATATATAAATACAATTCAAAACCTATTATAGTATTATGGTGTTTACAAAATTATGATCCAGCAACCTATTATCAACGAAGAGCATCTGGGATGTGAAAATGGGATGATAGCTTACCTTCGATAGCGACGCAACAGTGTGGTTGATTGGCACCCAACTTATTGTGCCTGATGAAACGTAGAGCTCTAGTAGAGTACATCGAACTTTTCAAATTTTCCAATTGGGGCGCTGACCTTTCCTGATTTTTAATTGGGTGTGTCCGACCATACCGACTGATAATTGTTCCTGTAGTAAGTCAATAAGCACTTTAGCGAGTTCTGTTCGTCAATTTTTGAAATCTTACCCGAATTGTGTTGATAATAATATTAAAAGTCCCTGGACAATTTTTGGGGCAGCGGCCTCGACAACTCAGTTGCGTGCTGTCAACCTAGACTTGATTCAAGTCCCGTTCTCGTGCGAGAGGTTACTAAGCATGCCCGCAGTCAAAATGTAGCCATCGTGTGGTCCCCAGAGAAAAGGTTGGGGAATGCAGAGCATCACCAAACAATAGTTTTCTGACGATGGCCTAGCATAGTCCAAGAAGCAAAATTGACTAACATAGAGTTCACGCCACTGAATCTTAGGACAGGGAACGAGACTATTGTTATACAAACAATAACAAAAGACAGCGCCCTCGTTTGATAGAAAATAGTCGAAGTATGACCACTCAAACGGTGAGAAAATTGGGAACTACAAAAACGGTAGCCTAGGCCTCAATAGGCCCTACAGGTTTTTAATTTAATTATAACAGAACAATGGAAATGAGTTGTGCATGCTTCCAATTATTTTCTGAGTTTTAAGGGACAGGTAAACGTTGATGAGCACGCGAGTGCGGCCGGCAGATTCAAACATGAGATTTCTGGACAGGTTTTTTTCACATGGAATCAAGACTCCTTAGAATGCATAAAAATGCAGCACTGTTGGTTTGTTATGTACATGTAGTACTTATTATGTTTTGTTTTTTAAGCTGCCTGCGCAGTCATCCAATCAGATTTCCTTGTTGTATCAACGAAAATGGAAAAAACATACGAGTTTCAACTGCTACTCTGTCATTTACTAGTTAAAAATTAAATAAGATAGGCTAGGGAAACAAGTCTAGTACTAGTTGTAATGAATACCACTTTAAATAGTATTATTAGTGTTATTAATATAATTATATTTTGCTATTATCATGATATTCAATTTTCATAATAGTTATTATTTTATTAATTTGTTTATTTACAGGCAAATTGAAGAAGAGTTGATCGAACACCATGTCAATGGCCACATTAATTTTTTTTTGGGAGCAGCTTATAGTTAATTGTTATATACTTATAGGTTCAATAGTTGTAATTAATCGACTGTACGGTCTCATCTCCATCTCCATCTCCATTGGTTCAGTCAGCAAAATATCCTGCCGGATACATCTACGCTAACTTTATTACTTATTTATTACAAATTTATTCAAAATTATACTGAAATTGATCATGACCTAGATTTAAGATTGCACCTTTAAAACGTTTCGTTACAAAATTAGTGTTATTATCCAATCAGCAAAAAAAGTTAAACGTATGAACATTCCGTCCGATGTTTGTTGAAAATCACTTGACCACGTGATGGCGTTTCTCGAGTCGGTCCATATAATGTACAATGAACATGTACTGTATATAAGTATTGTGGCGGAACAGGGTGTAAGTTGAGTGTAGTGGGTGGACTGTGGCCAGTCTACTGCGCCTTTCTGCGTCGCGTGGGGTCTGCGCGTTGGCTATAAAACAGGCGGCGCTGGAGGCGTGCTCTCTCTCTCTCTGCGGCGTGCTGTGTTATCTGATCTGGAAGGTTATCTCTCCACGTGTTGCTCTAGTCTAGCATTTAGGGATTGAGGTTACGTGTTGCTGGGTTGTCGAGGGATCGAGGATTGAACCGCCGACCGTATAGATAGAAGAGCGAGGTAACTAATAAGTTTGAGTACCGGGATTTTGGGAACGGGAGCGTGTGTTGTGTTTCCTTACGTTGGAACTGCGAATACTGAGGTCGTGTGAGGGCGAATAACCGCATCTCGGGTAGAGAAAACGGTTGAGTTTAGCCCGGGGAATTCACGACTTGTATGTGGTTCGGTGAGGCACACTGTTTATCGCTGGAAGGTTCCTGGGGAATTTCCCTCCTGCTTAGCCTTTGTGGGCTAGAAGTTACGCCGTGTGAGGCATAGTCTGTATTTGAGAAGATTGTGTAACTTGTATGAGGTGTGAGGTTCACCTGTCACTTGGGCCCAATTGTGTATAACTTGTGTATGAGGTTTAGTGCATTTATTGATTGCATTGTCTAAGGGCCTGATACTATTATTAGGCGAGGTTATTTGGTTGTGTTGTGATTATAAACCTGTGAATTATCTATTGATTATTGTACTTGAAATAAACCAATTAATTGTGCCTTGGAACCTATGAATCCTCGTGAGGTTATTTGAGGTTTCCTAACTGCTCGGTTATAATTTGAGGTTAATCTAAGTCTAGGTGGTGGTACATCTCCACCAAACGAACCGCCCGCCGGCTTTAGCCGCCGCTCGTTATTAGTCCCCCCCTTGTGTTTGGGTAGCCGCTCACCTGAGCACCAGGGCTCATAAATATATTTTGGGGTGTGATAATTAACCCGGGGGCCGGTGTCCCCGTCGAACAAGACCAGACTGGTTGGCCCCACCCCCCGGTCCCGCCACAAATGGTGTCAGAAGTGGGATTCCTAGACTTTATTTTCCTGTACATATTTTTGAGCAATTGTAATTTTTAGGTGCATTATTTTAAGGTTTATTTTGTACATGTTTGGTGAACCTCTCTGATGTACACGTTTGAGGTTTACTGTAAAGATTGTCGTAGTGAGAGACAACCTGGTATGAGTGGAAGGAGAGAACCAGATAGGGTCACCTCTAGAGGTGTAGGTGAACAGGGTCCTTTCAAAGATGAACTTAGTCGCTCCAGAATGGAGGTGCAGTGGCTAAAGTGGGAGAGAGAGCGGTTGGCGGCCGAACTGGAGGCCGCAAGGCGAAAGGGTCAGCCCGAGGGCATGGAAGAGGGTTCCCTTAGAGTAAGGGATCGTCCTTCTTGCGAGGCCGACACGGAAATATTCTTTAAGTTGCCAGAGGATACCGCCGACTTTGCCTCATTAAAGGCACGGCAAGTTTCCAGTGTTGGGATGTCCCCTGAGTTGGTTGAATGGGGTGAAAGGCAGGTTGGGAGTACACCTCATCAGAGGCCTATCCCTTTCCCGTCGCACAGTTCCAATACGAACCCGTTTCTGAACACTGAGGTTCCGTCGGCAACTGAACGAGGTTTGCACAATGAGGTTTTGAGTTTTTTGACTCATCCTTATGTGGAGAAAGAGTGTCCAAGAAACAGTGAGGCTAGTAAACCTCATGCTGGTCCATGGCCACTCAAAAGAGAGGCAAGGTTGGTTGGGGATGAGGTTTCCTTCCAGCCTCAAGAGGACAGGCCCCGCCGTCCTACTATTACCCCCGACCGGTATAAGGGTAAGGTCCTTTGGACCGACTACCACAGGCATTTTGAGGCCTGTAAAAAGGTTAACCAGTGGAGCGATGAGCAAGCGGCCGAGTTTCTGGCTGCGAGCCTCCAGGCTGATGCGCTCCGAATCCTTGGTGATGGAGCAAAGAAGAAGTTCACCTATGATGAACTGGTGAGGCTCCTTGAAAGGAGATTTGGCCCTGGTCAACAGGCCGAAAATTATTTGGTGGAGCTCAGGCATCGAAGACAGGGTGCGAAAGAAACTATTCAAGAGTTGGGACAGGCGGTCCGAGATTTGACTGTGAAGGCCTATCCTGAGATTTCCGAGGAGGCACGAGAGCGCCTCGGGAAAAACCATTTCATAGATGCTGTGGACAGTCAAGTGGTGAGAGAAGGCATTTATCGTGCGCGCCCAAAATCTTTGGACGAAGCCATCCAGGCTGCTCTCGAAACCGAAAGCATCGAAAAGGTTGAAAGTCAAAGAAGAGAGGAACGTAGGCCTGCCAAGTTTGCAAGGGCCGTTGACTCTGGCACCGAACAGCGTCTCCAGGAATTGGAGGGCAGTGCTGGTGAGCAGTTAAAAAAGATGGACATGGTTGTGGAGTTATTGTTTGAATTGACCAAGAAAGGCCCAGGCTGGAACAGTCGAGGTGATAAACCTCAAGGGTTTTCACAGAGGCCTGAGATGAGAAAGAGCCAGGGTGTGAGGTGTTTCAATTGCGGAGAGCTTGGGCACTTCATACGGGAGTGCACTGAACCTCGCAAAAAGCAGGGGCGTTCGGGAAACGCCGACCAGCCGACCGGGGGGCCCACGGAAAGGCTGGATGTACCCAAGGGTCCAAACGAGGAAGGGAAGAAGAACTAGATACAGCCAAGAAGAGGCGAGTTACAGAGGAAGAAGAGCCGGTGGCGACCCGATCTTTTTCTGTCCTTCGGCCTAGACTTGGGTTGTTTGTTAATGGATTGGTGAGGGGCACTAAATGCCGTTTTCTGGTCGATTCTGGTTCGACAGATACAGTAATTAGTGGTTCGGTGTACCATAGCATGGCCAAAGAACAGAGGCCGGTGCTGATCAACGAGGGGATTAATATTCGGCAGGTGGACGGCAGCCCGCTTGCCGTAATGGGTGTTGCCTCGGTGGATGTTCAGGTGGGTAAAACTGTCCATCAGGTCAAGGCAGTTTTCGCAGACATCAAGTGTATGGGTATACTTGGAATGGACTTCTTGTTGCCAACCCGTGGGAACTTAGATTTCCAGAGTCTTGAGTTGAGGTTGAATGGAGAACGAGTGAGGTGCACAAGTAGTGCAGGAGAGCCATTTGTTGGCAGGGTAGTTGTCACAGAAACAACTGAAATAGCATCCGGACATGAGGCCTTGGTGCCTGGGTCGATTGTTAACACTGGCGAGATACCACTTCGGTCTGCCATCATTGAGCCTGTTGAGGGTGGAGGCGAATTGGCCCAACGAGGTTTAGTTTTAGCCCGATCATTGGTTAAACCTCAGGGTGAGGTATTACCACTTCGAATCCTCAATCCCAGTGATGATGCACGGGTGGTGCGGAAGGGTACCACAGTCGGGACTGTTGAGGCAGTTGAGGTTGAGTCGGTGGTTCCGCTGAGTCAGGTAGGTGCTGGTGAGGTTAATGACAACCTGCCTAAGCACTTGTACGACTTATATGAGAGGAGTAAGGTGAACCTCAGTGAGGATTACCACGATGAGGTTAAGTCTTGTTTATCAGACTATCAGGATGTATTTTCCTCCGGTGACCACGATATTGGGAAGACCAATGTTGTTGAGCATCACATTCATACCGGTGATGCAAGACCCGTTAAGGAGAGGCCTAGGCGCCACCCCTTGTGTAACCAGGAGGAAATCATGAGACAAGTCAAAGAGCTTAAGCAGCGAGGGGTTATTGAGCCTTCAGATAGCCCCTGGGCTGCTAATGTAGTTCTAGTGAAAAAAAAGGATGGGACACGGCGATTCTGTGTCGATTATCGAGGTTTGAATGCGGTAACAATCAAGGATGCCTATCCCGTCCCCCGAATAGATGAAACTCTTGATGCATTGTCAGGTGCCAAATGGTTCTCGACGCTTGATTTAGCGTCTGGGTACTGGCAGGTAGCCCTCGATGAGGAGGCTAGCCAGAAATCAACTTTTGTCGTGCGTAACGGTTTGTACCGATGGAAATGCATGCCCTTTGGCCTCTGCAACGCACCGGCTACGTTCGAGAGGTTAATGGAAAAAGTGATGGGAGGGCTTCAGTGGGACATCCTGCTGATATACCTTGATGATGTGATTGTGTTTGGCAAGACAGTGCGCGAAGAGATTGAGCGACTGCGAGTTGTTCTCTCACGACTGCGCCAAGCCGGCCTAAAGCTGAAGCCGAGTAAGTGCTTCCTTTTCCAGAGGTCGGTGGGTTATTTGGGCCATATTGTGTCCCCCGAAGGTGTGGCTACGGATCCTGAAAAGGTTCGAGCAGTGGCAAATTGGCCCGTACCGAAATGTGTCAAGGAAGTTCGAAGCTTTTTAGGCCTCGCTTCCTACTATCGTAAGTTTGTCAGGGGGTTTGCTGAGGTAGCGTCACCGCTACATGCTTTGACTGAAAAGTCACGGGAGTTTATCTGGACTGAGGCCTGTCAGCAGGCGTTCGATGAACTTAAGCACAGATTGCAAACCACCCCAGTCCTGGCATATCCCCTCCTGGACAGTGACTATATTCTAGACACTGATGCTAGCGGAGATGGGATAGGGGCTGTGTTGTCCCAGATGCACGGTGGGGAAGAGAAAGTTCTAGCCTTTGCTAGCCGTAAACTGAGTCGCGCCGAGAGGAACTATTGCGTGACCCGGCGGGAACTTTTGGCAGTTGTAGTATACCTCAAACAGTTCAGGCAGTACTTGTACGGTCGCAAGGTGACTGTAAGGACTGACCACGCTGCTCTTAGGTGGTTACTTAATTTCAAGAACCCTGAGGGTCAGTTGGCGAGGTGGATTGAGGTTATATCTGAGTATGACATGACCATTCAGCATAGGCCTGGGCGTAAGCATGGGAATGCTGATGCGTTGTCCAGAAAGGTCTGCAAACAGTGTGGAAGAGGTGCAGACACCGAAGAGGTTGTAGTTGGTACTGAGGTTTCTATGCAACCTGAGACAATCGAGGTTCATGAGGAAGTTGTGGAAGACTCTGAACCTCCCGAGGCATTGGTTAGGGGCGTACTTGCTGAGCCACATATGCCTATGGGAGCAGTCAGGGAAGCACAACTAAGTGACCCTGGTATCAATTGGATTGTACGGGCAAAGGAGGAGTCGAGCAGTCGGCCTCTCTGGGAGGCTGTGTCAGACACCTCAAAGGTACACAAGACTCTGTGGTCTTTATGGGACCAGCTGGAAGTGCGAGACAATGTTTTATGTAGAAGCTGGGAGTCGGATGATGGAGGGTCGATCAGGTGGCGCATTGTGCTGCCAGAGAAGCTAAGGGAGATTGTCCTCCTAGAGTTACATGGTGGTCGGGCTAGTGGTCATTTGGGCATTACAAAGACGCTAGCCAAGCTCAAACTGAGATATTACTGGCCGGGTATGGTCGCTGATGTGAGGTCGTTCATTAGACAGTGCATTCTGTGTGGGCGAAGGAAGTCTCCGGCAAAGAGGCGTGTTCACCCCTTGCAGCAATACAGGGTCGGCGAGCCGATGGAACGAGTGGCTCTGGACTTGCTGGGGCCACTGCCGCGAAGTGACAGTGGCAACGCCTGGGTTATGGTAGTCGGTGACTACTGCTCCAAATGGATGGAGGCGTACCCCCTTCCCGATGCAAGGGCGGTAACTGTGGCTGACAAGTTTGTCAAAGAATTTGTTTGTCGGTTCGGGGTTCCCTTGGAACTACATTCCGACCAGGGAACGAACTTCGAGTCAGCAGTTTTTGCTGAAATGTGCAGGGTCCTTGGCATCTCGAAAACTCGGACCACGGCCTATAACCCAAAGTCTGATGGGATGGTCGAACGGTATAACAAAACGTTGGTAAACATGGTGGCCATGATGATTGAGCCAAAACGACAGCAGGGTGACTGGGACGAGTGCCTACCCTACGCATCTTTTGCATATAGGTGCACTCCCCAGGAGTCAACCGGTGAGTCCCCGAACATGATGATGTTGGGGAGGGAAGTGAGGTTGCCAGTAGATTTGATGGTAGAGTGCCCTAGTGTGGAGGACACGACGCGTACTGATTATGCAGAAGCTCTACGACACAACCTGCAAGAGGCTCACACCCGAGCGAGAGAGTGCCTCAGGCAGAGTGCCAGACGGCAGAAACGGAATTATGACCGTAAGGTTCACGGTCAAGGGTTGAAGGAAGGCCAGTTTGTTTGGTTATTCAACAAGTTGAAGAAAAAGGGTCGGTCCCCGAAGTTGCAGCTTCGTTGGGAAGGACCGTATTTGGTGGTCAAAAGACTCTCAGATGTGACGTTTCGAGTTCAGCTGAAACGTGGGAGCAAAGCTTTTGTAGTCCACGGGGATAGGCTTAAGCCATATGAGGGTAAACCCCTTGAGCCTTGGGCGTATAAGCCTAAGAGGGTTGTGGAAGTTCACGTTGGAGATCCACATGAGGTTGCCCTTGAAAGTGGGCAAAATGAAAGTGAGAATGTGAGAGTAGGTGATGAACCTGAGGTTGTCCTGGAAAGTGGGCACAAAGATATGGAGGAGGTGAGTGAGGAACCAGAGAGAGGGCTAGAACCTACTGCAGGTTCAGAGACTAGTCCAACTAATGTAGTAGGCCAAACAGGGTTAGATATAGGCCTACCTGGTGGGGAGGAAACCTCTCGGAGGTATCCGAAGAGGGGACACCGACTACCTGTGAGGTTTAGGTAGCACTATTAGGTAGTAGGGTTAATGATGTTGGTTTGACGGAAGGCTTTGTTTGTTTGTTTCGTTTTTGTTTGCTGCAGGATGGTTGAGGAGTGCTATAAGTGTCGTGACACCTTCACCTGCAAGCAGGGCCTGTGGCGTCACCTTCGTGTAAAGCACGGCCCGCCCAAGTTCCTTCATTGCAAGAGGTGCAGTTTTAAAGAAAAGAGAAGAGACAATTTTGGTAGACACTACCGGATTTGCCACCCTGATCACCGGGTGGAGGGTGCGTTGATCCAAGCCAAGCTCGAGAAGGAACCTCGCAGAGGTTCACCTGTGTTGTTGAATGGGGGAATTACTCTCCCGGTATCGGTGGACCGATCAGTTCTGGTGGGAAGACTAGCTCGTGATAACCCAACCAAGCGGTCCTCAGCCCCAGCTACGGTGAGCAAGCCACCCCCATCGCCCAAGGCTCCAGCCGAAGAAACCCAGCCACCTCTGAGCCCCACCGTCATCAGCCTGTCACCAACACCGATATCGCCTCTTCAGGCTCCACCAAGGTCCCCGTCGATTCGGTTGGGTGGGAAGCCCCGCACCATGTTGGCAATCATGAGAGGGGAGCCTGCAAACACAGACGGCTCTTCCCCAGGGACAGTGTCCGAATCTTCATCCAAGAGCGCTGCCCTCGAGCCAGGCCAAGACATTGGCGATGACTTCGTGGATCCGCCGGAGGTACCAGCCAGACGGACCCGGTTTGCCCGGGTCGAGGAAACGCTCTGCCGAAAGACCTACCTAGGAGACACGTTGGTCGACGTGGAGAACATCACTCGCGTATTTCTCAAGCCAGTGGACCCTTCCCGCTACACCTTGGACCCCTAGAGACGAGCAGGGAACTTACGACTAAATTATCATTATCTTGCCGGAATGACATTTTGTGAAAAATCAGGGCAGTATTTGTTAAATTTATATTTTGATTATTGTCAAATTTTAAGATAAATCACAGTGTTCTTGTTTAAGTGTTGAGGCCGCTAACTTTCATATTTTTGTATTGTTTAAGAAACCTAAGGCATTTAATCTTGTTGTATAAGTATATGTGATTAATGTACATGCTCTGATTAAGGTTGATTCGATAATGGTGTAGATCAAAGACGCTAATTCGTAGTATAATTAATATTTCTATTGTGTAATCCAGACAGTGACCTCATTGGAGGTGGGGGTTACTGTTTGTTCTGTATGACTTGTAATGTAAACTTTTGTATAGGAGTTGGGTAAACCTCACCACTGTGAGGATGACTTTTTATCTTTTTGGTTAAATTGTAGAACAGAAGTTGTGAGGATGAGGTAGGCCTCATATGATTTTCTTGTATTAACGAGAAGGCATGGATCTGTGGTGACCAGTACATGTGTTGAGGATGTATAAATGAGTAGATGTGAGGGTTAGTAAACCTCGCATGTTTCTATTGTATAAGAGGTTTTAATGTTTAAGTTTAGTGTTTAATATTGTTCCTGTTCCTGAGGTTTGTTTGTTTTAAGCTGTTTGGACCGGGACGGCCCAAGCTTAGCTGGGGCCTGTGTGGCGGAACAGGGTGTAAGTTGAGTGTAGTGGGTGGACTGTGGCCAGTCTACTGCGCCTTTCTGCGTCGCGTGGGGTCTGCGCGTTGGCTATAAAACAGGCGGCGCTGGAGGCGTGCTCTCTCTCTCTCTGCGGCGTGCTGTGTTATCTGATCTGGAAGGTTATCTCTCCACGTGTTGCTCTAGTCTAGCATTTAGGGATTGAGGTTACGTGTTGCTGGGTTGTCGAGGGATCGAGGATTGAACCGCCGACCGTATAGATAGAAGAGCGAGGTAACTAATAAGTTTGAGTACCGGGATTTTGGGAACGGGAGCGTGTGTTGTGTTTCCTTACGTTGGAACTGCGAATACTGAGGTCGTGTGAGGGCGAATAACCGCATCTCGGGTAGAGAAAACGGTTGAGTTTAGCCCGGGGAATTCACGACTTGTATGTGGTTCGGTGAGGCACACTGTTTATCGCTGGAAGGTTCCTGGGGAATTTCCCTCCTGCTTAGCCTTTGTGGGCTAGAAGTTACGCCGTGTGAGGCATAGTCTGTATTTGAGAAGATTGTGTAACTTGTATGAGGTGTGAGGTTCACCTGTCACTTGGGCCCAATTGTGTATAACTTGTGTATGAGGTTTAGTGCATTTATTGATTGCATTGTCTAAGGGCCTGATACTATTATTAGGCGAGGTTATTTGGTTGTGTTGTGATTATAAACCTGTGAATTATCTATTGATTATTGTACTTGAAATAAACCAATTAATTGTGCCTTGGAACCTATGAATCCTCGTGAGGTTATTTGAGGTTTCCTAACTGCTCGGTTATAATTTGAGGTTAATCTAAGTCTAGGTGGTGGTACATCTCCACCAAACGAACCGCCCGCCGGCTTTAGCCGCCGCTCGTTATTAGTCCCCCCCTTGTGTTTGGGTAGCCGCTCACCTGAGCACCAGGGCTCATAAATATATTTTGGGGTGTGATAATTAACCCGGGGGCCGGTGTCCCCGTCGAACAAGACCAGACTGGTTGGCCCCACCCCCCGGTCCCGCCACAGTATGTACATCATGTACATGTATGTTCAGTGCGTGCGTTTATATATATGCGATGCGCGACGTACTTTTTATTAAAGGAACACGTTGCCTTCAGATTTCACAAAATTTCACGTTTGAGGGTGTTCCTTATACTTATTAAGAGTTGTTCTTGCAATAAAACACATTTAATGTGTTGTAATTAGTGAATGGTAATTAAAAAAAACAAACACTGACCTCTGACCCCGAAACATGGCCCGCGAAATATATACGTTTTTCAAGCCGTCAAAACGATCGTCCGTTTATGCGCGATGCACAGCAGTTAGGCTGGCGCCGTAGCCAATGGCCTGGTAAACCTACCAGAAGAACACGAGGTAATATACCGTTCTCTACCATACGACGTTGTGTGAAATGTAAACACACCATTTTGCTGTCAAAATGGATCGCCGAAAAACACAGATTCAGCTCATTGCTCTACGCAAAGAGATGATTGAAGACACGTCCAAAAAGAAGGAAAGGACACCTCGCCAATCAGGGTAAGAATAATGTAGTGGGACATGGACTAGCCGACGAGAGAGAGAGAACGGACCGTGATTGTTTATACCCAATGCAATGTTATTGTTAGTTATTATGTGGACATGACACGTAAATTCACAGCCATGAGACAGCCGCAGCACTGAGTTGTGAGAGTACATAATGTACATGTACTATGACTAGTTTACATATAATTTTGTAGAACTATTCACTCGGTGCATAGATGGGGGTGGGGATTTGAATCGAGTGCCCAGCGTACTAATGACTTGGCATAATTTACTCTAATTTACTTTGATGCTACAATTAAAAGAGTCGTTTATCTGGCTGGGAAGGGGAGGGCTTTTGTAAAAATTGTAGAAGTACATTTTAAAAATAGTACAGATTTATGAAATGTTTTTTGTATATTTTTAACAGTTTACCCAAAATATTGTACCCAAGTCAACTCGTACCCAAGTCAACCCGAATTCTTTCAAAGAAGTGTGACCTTTCAAACAATAAAAAATAAAATTTTCGAGAACTAATATAATAAGTTATATCAATGGTTTTCAATTTCTTGTTGAAGGTACTATGTGAGCAGATGCCAGGACTTGGCGTAAACATCTTGGAGACCTCATCAAACCCGGCACCTCCAAGTCCACATCATCCACCTCCGCAAAGCTCTTGCCAAGCTGGTGGGTTTGTACCAACTGTAGGGAGATGCCAACACAACAGGACAGGTCATGCTGCAAACAAAGGCCGGATGAATACTTCTCAAACTTGGCAGTAAGAGACTGATTATTTCATACTGTCAATGGCATGTGCATGTATAACAATATACACATGTACTGTCAAAGCAGTCCAGTTTTGTTACATGATATTTTGATCTGTGTCCCCCCCCCAAAAAAAAAGAAAAAGGAAACCAAGTAAATGTGTAAACAAACATTTAATAAGGAAACACAAATTTAAGCTTTCATTCATTGTAGTTACTTGTAAACAGCCTCCTTAGCCAACGTTGCATTACCAAAATACTTCACACTGAACAGCCACATCCTAATAACATCATGTCTTTGACCAGCAGCCGATTTCACAAAACTTTACGCAACTGCGTAAGTCCACTTGTGCAACGTTTATGGAGCAACTTGCGCCATTAAAATTGCGCAAGTGGACTCACGCAGTTGCGTAAAGTTTCGTGAAATCGGCTGCAGGGAGGTAGTATTTGCTAAAATGTCACTTTAATGAATCAACATCAAGTACATGGGTTTTATATTCCATATACATGTACAAATAACCAATTTTTATTTTGTTAATTGTTTCAAAAATTGTTGTGTTTATATTTGAAAAGATCTTGAGGCACCTTGTTCTGGACCACCATTAGAGTTGGCACGACATCACAGGAATGACATGTACACCAGGGCAGCATGATGTACACAACAAATGACTTTGCCACCCAGCCAGCCTTCACAGACAACATGTGTCATGTCAGAATGGTACTGGAAATAGAGTAACACTACCTGGTTACTGTGTTTGTAAAATCAGGGGTATATTTCCAGATAGTTTCAACTTTCATTTACACATGATTTATGCAAAACAGGTTTAACAAATGGCAATATTTCCCGTTGTCAACAAGTAGATTCTTATTCCTAAATTAACACATGTCAATACTTAAACTTATTATTATTTTTTTTTTTTGCACATTACTTATGTCAACAAATCATTGAATGTGATGTGAGCAGAGTTTGTTTTCATCACAACGACATATGATTAAGTTTAATTTAAAGTACATGGCCAATTGTTTATACAATCATATTTATTGTATTATTTGAGATTTCGATATTTTGTAACAAAAAACACACAAGAACAACAAAATGCAAAAACATAAACAATCTGTATTCAAATAGATTTATCTGAAATATCTTTATTCTGTATTCATAAAGAGACATGGATCATAGATGCAGCAAGTTT
Organism: Asterias rubens; assembly: GCF_902459465.1. Taxonomy (NCBI): domain Eukaryota; kingdom Metazoa; phylum Echinodermata; class Asteroidea; order Forcipulatida; family Asteriidae; genus Asterias; species Asterias rubens. The sequence goes on along the minus strand of NC_047071.1, from coordinate 7,505,911 downwards.
GATAAACACAGTGCCATTTCAATTTTTTAACCTTAACCCTTGCAAGTGTATTTTGATTTCAAACCACATGCCTGTTATGAAATGCATGGTCAGAATGATGTTTTAGAACTAGTCATATTGTTGACTAGCAGACCATGTTAGTTCAAATAAGTAAAAGTTTTAAAGGAAAACCACCCAATTTCAAGTCATACTTGTGTTGATCATTCTATTCTACTTTTAAAACATCCTTTCTAACCATACAATGCATTTTACAACCAAATCACTCGATTTAAGGCATTGGTCTCTCTAAAGGGACTTTATACCTTAGATGTTGGTAATTACTAATCTGTGATCATAAAACTCACTTGATAAAGTCTACATGATGAGAGGCATGTCAAAGGACTTGTTTCTATACTGCAATGGTGTTTTTCTTTCACTGTTTCTTGCAGCTTTTATTGCCAAATTTAGCCCAAATTGTCACAGGTTTATTATTTTATGCATAAATATTGAGGAGATACACCAACTATTACTAAGGATCACTATGACCAACTTTACCCTGAAAATGCCATGAAAATCCGTTTTGCCGTGAAATAGATAGGTTCACGGCAATTTCAGGGCAACCCAACTCAATGAAAACACCCTGAAATATTCTTCAGATTTCTGCACCAATGAAAGCGCCGTGAAAATGCCGTGAACTAGTCTTGGCAATAAATCACAAGAAACACACCAGAACACACCGTGAAAATGCCGTGAACCTATCTTTGCAATAAACAAGATGTCTAATTGGCTTGGGGCTAGACAACCCTATAATTGCAATGTGTCAGTTCCCTTTCAATTGACCACCAGTAGCCTAATTGATAGGAATGTTCAAGGCTATTATCCTGTAGTCCCGGGTAAGGTCATCAATGGACATCCGTTTACATGTACACAAGAGCAGAACTCGGCTTGCACATCACACAGTTTGTTTACAGAAACTGGCCACTATGAACTGCTGCCGCTGAGTGCCCTGGACACCGGACATTATGGTTGTCGTGAAAAGATTTAGCAGCTTTTTATATTGAAAATAACCTACAGAATTGTGTAACAATGGTTCAAACGAACGCGGAAAACAGTTTACTACATTATACTTATCAGTGCGTCGGACGTTTTTCCCGACGCCATGTGGTGGTGATTGCTGGCCGAGGGAATTTCCCCTTATCGATTGCACCCACACTGCTGCAACACTGAGTTTATTCTGCCTCAATCTGAAAGCGACCATGCCAACAGCCTTTTCCAAGAATGGTCATTCTTACGGTTAGAAACAAGCCGCGCATTCGAAAATTACAATGCCCACAGATTAACTTACACCATGTGAAGATAATGATCGTCAAAACCTTACCTTGAAATATAACTCCGGTAGTGCTGAGGTGCTGTATTTTTTTTTTAGACTGAAGAAATGAGTGACAACAATGTCACGAAAATACGTTCTTCATGCTGAAACAATTTTCGTCTCCTGCACGAAAATTATTCACCTAATTAGACCCTGTTTGGTGTTTCACGGCAGAAAGCCATTATACACTTTCGGAACAGAATTTTTTTTAAAGTTCACAGTTTTACAAATAACTTACTGGGTTTACAGAAGGTAATTAGTAAAAGACTTCTCTTGAAATATTATTCCATTAAATACTTTCCTTTTTGAGAAAACATTAAAACAATAATCAATTCTCGACAACGAGAATTACCGGATTATAGTAAACACATGTCATGGCACGGCGAAACGCACGGAAACTCCGATGACTGATTAAGCCTAAATTTCCACAGGTTTTTTATTTGTATTTATAAGTTGTGACACACGAAGTGGGGCCTTTGGAGAATACTGTTTACCGAAAGTGTCGAATGGCTTTAAACAAAAATCTGACTTTATCAGCGCGGGGCGGGTCGTCGCCGTTACACTTCTTGTTGAAAAACTAAATTCCTTTTTCAAGTGTGTTCACATAGTAATATTGGTGCGAATAAAGGGTGATACGCTAAATTATCTGAAGATGCATAAGTTTTAGTCATGGCAGTCGAGTTCTGCACCTCCATGGTTGCATTTAATAAAACCTATATTTGCCTAAAATCGGTTCATCATAAGACTATACATTACCAAATCGGGTCCAGCAAGTTTGAGAGTGAAAGTAAAAAACATTCGTGGTTATAAAGAAACCTAAAACAAAACAGTGCAACGAAGCAGCTTTTAAGCATTGCACGGTTTGTCTACCATAAATATCAGTTGATGGCACAGCATGTAAAGCAGACACGCACACAAGCTCTGGTGGGGACATTTTACCCACCAGATCCAAATGACTGTTCCCTATGCCGCATCTGATTCACCATTTTTTTTAATTACTGGATCTGAAGCACCTTTCGGTATCTATAGTGTAAAAGAGGTGATACATGTAGATGGAATAAATTTGTCGGATGTTGAACCGGGTCTGAACCTTATTTTGTGCATTTACATGTTATGGAGATTATACAACCGTTAATCAACATCGCTCTGATGAAGACAGCCGATGGTCTCCATTATAGACCATGTGAACCTTGTTTACAATAAATGTGACCTTGTACATTCTTTGAGTATACTGGTAGGCAAGATACTACACTGGTCCTATGGGAAAGTTGACATTTTGTGTCATAATTTCCACATAAAACCAAGACTTGTGAAGTAAAAGCTGGTCAAGTTTTGAGATGTTCCCACTTTCATCATATTGTAACGAAAATCGTTGGTGAAGGGAGTGATGTTTCTCTGTTGGACAACAGAGGGCGCACGACATGTAGCGGTTACTGCCATGCTGCCGCATCGGACGGTGACTAGCGGAACGCACGCTGATTGGACGCCCGGGTCTGCACGGATACAGGCACGGCGCACGCTGATTGGGCAATGGCCAGGATGAGTCACCTATGATGCGGGCAGCACCATGATGGCAGTGTGAGCAGGCATGCACGAGCGCGGAAGTATCAGTGCTTGATCGGCCACCCCGGAGAAAGGACGTCAGGACGGACCAGGGCCGGCTCCAAAAAGAGGTAATCAGGTTAGTATACCTGGAAACTAGAGGAAAGGTGTAACTGGGGAACCGAGGGTTAGTAGCGCGAGGCTACAAGGTGGACAAGGACAGGCTAACGTCAGGGAATTAGCGTGAGGCTAACGGGAGGCTAACGTACGGGGCAATCTGGGGGAAGCACTGAACGGTGTGGTAACGTTACCACAGGAGGCTAACGGAGGTTACTGAGGCTATTTGCGGTTGGGGCAATAGGACTTAATGCTCCAGGATCAATAGGGGGAGAGGCTAACACTTGTTACGTTATATTAAGCATTCACTATTTATTGTTATAGAGGCTCCGCCATTATTCCCTATTATGTCAGTTAAACCTGAGGTCAATTATTCCAGTTCGTACTCAATAAATCATTAAACCGTCAGACAGTGTCTATTCCTTGTGTTATTTGTGGTTGTTTCCCCATGACAAATTCCATCTGAGGTTAACTAGGGTTCTACAGGTATTACGATCCGTGCATGGGGCGGTATATTTCCACCCGAACGGACTTATTCTCCCGGCCCTGATATAGGAACACCCACCTACCAGTGAGTGATTGCCGGTGGACACTTTGTCCCAATTGGTAATTGGTAAATTCCGCCACAATATCAAAAGTTTATAAGAATTAGACAGTGCAACCTCCATAAAATCTTAGATTTTATGTTTTCTTCCGTTGAGCGCTCTGCTGTATACAAAGCATGCCAGCAGGAAGTCCAGGCTCTGTGTCTCTTGTAAACATGTGACGTCACATGTCACATCGTCTATACAAGAACAGAAACCGTAAACAGAGAAACAGCTGGCGTCGTCCCTTGCAGGCTTTTGTGTCATGCAGGTGGAAAGAATAGGGCCTCTGAACGAACTGCTTACTAAAATTGTTTAGTTTGGAAATCAACATAAACATTAACTTCCTCCACACAGGATATATCAACAAACTTTTGGCCAAGTGAATGAGGTACATCATTTAAATATGTATGTATAAAAGCTGATGCTTTGAATATAATCTATTCTTAATTCCACAATTTGATTGTTTGCCTTTGTTTTATGTTCTTTGCGAAATAGATATTTCCAGTGTTAGACAACGCAATTAGGCCTACACATTTTCAAATAAATAAAGGTATAATTAAAATGAGCCCTGGTGGTCTTACACTTTCGTATTGTCCTACCTGTGTACAAAGGAAGAGTCCTAACATATAGGGCTAAATTAAAATGTGTGTTGTAGGGAATAATTATTAGTTCAGTTGTGTGCATAAGAGTAATATTAGTGTATACGTTCACTCCCGCCGCAGATGGTTGTGTAGTAACAATGAATTCAGCTATTGAGGAAATACATCGTTCCATCAAAATTCCAACCCCACACCGGGTTACTAAATAATAATTAAAGTTAACACAAACCACTCGTTTGCAATTGGGAGTCGCAAGATGCATTTGTTCTAAATTGACACGTTTTGTGTTTGTATAAATGTATACCTGGTTCTGCACGTAGGCCTATTAAAGGCTACATTGAAGAGAGCCAATCCATTGATATTACAATCAAGTTCGCGGAAGTAAAATTACGGATTATATGTCATGGACACATTAACAGTGTTTTAAGGTGATGCGATTTTGATGCATATGACTCGTCTACATATTAACGCTTGACTTGTTTTCAAAATGTAATGTTCTTTTGTCGTCCGTTGTCGTGATCGTGAGGGATCGTGACACACGATCGCTATTATTAAACTAATATATATATATATAATCGCATGTGGTAGTTACAATTAAAACTCCATGTATTTGCAATTTAAACTGCCGTGAGTCTACTCTTAGTATGACTCTGTGGCAGTTTGTAAACGGAATATTAATGGTTCCTCGTACGAGTCGTGGGCCTACGAAGGAATTTGTAAGTTTTGCTGCGTATACGCCGGAAATTATTTATAAGCCGTGTTACAAAATACAATCAGACCATGCATGTTGCTTAAATAATAATAGTTTGCTTTTACGGAATGCTTGTGTAGTTGTTTGGCGCACTAGAAATGTTCATTATTTTTTATTATTAAAATGTAAATAACCGTGTTGAACGTTTTCAGCTGAGGTTTGCAACTCAAATCCTGTACTAGGTTTATTGGCTTATGAACAGAGTATGATTTTATCATGAATTCATTGACAACGTTCATATGTCTACAGGCCCTGTTATTGTGTAACTCACTTGCAATCTTGATTCTGAGCCATCTCCACTGTAGGCTGAGTATTCAATGATGATGCTACCGGCCGGCAGCCAGTCACGCAGGGCACTCGATTTCTTGCAGACACATTTCCATTTTTCGTTTATGCTGACCACCCACTGCAATTTAGCAAACTGTCCGCGTTGGCAATTGAAATTCAAAGGGCTCACCATATTACCGACGAAATAGTTATAATCCTGAAATCACTCTGCTGGCATTTAATGACGATCCATGGTTACTTTGGTCGATTTAATCATGATTTAATTATTATCTTTCAGCAGATTTGGAAAGTTTACAATTGTGTGATGTGTTCTGTGTGTGCCACTTGTTGTGGTTTTTTTTTCCCGCGAAAACTTCCAGCAGTGCGGCTATCCGATTACATAATGCAGCGCAGGGGTGGGCGCTAGCGGCTAATTTGGCCTTGCATTTTTCTCTCTGTCGACCTTATTATAATACTTAATAATAGATCGAGCTGCTGTGCAGCTGTGTGCACGTATACTGATATCGTGGGAGGAATGTACCCATGGATGGACAACCATCCGTACACCTGATGCTGTGGTGCCTGGTGTGATTCAGCTGCTGAGAGAGCAACATTCTCAACTGATAAAGTTCTGTTGTAACGTAACAACTTGTCCGTCGGCGGACAACTCGATCGCGACCGGTCAACCCCCATCACAACGAAAACCATTTACCTGGACAGCTTCATGAACAAATATTCTGAGATTTACTTTCAGTTTTTTTCATTGACACTACTCTAAAAGAAGAGAGTAACATGTTAACAAAACAAACAAGGTTGAATAATAATAGTATAACACATTATGATGTCTGCCAATCAATTGGAATCGCATCGTGATATTTTAGGCCTATATACAAAGTATGTTCCTTTTTTGCCACATCACTACAAAATAAAATAATACAGGGTTTAAAATATAAACAAGAAGAAACACATAATTTTACAAATTCATTTGGCGATCAACGAAATCTCTCCTAGATATTATTGTGTGAACGCCTGTCCCGCTTGCCCAAAAATTGATATTCGTGCACCTCCTGTGAGCCCATGCATGCAGCCCACATAACACTCCCACCATATCCGACCCACACAACGGGTATACACACCCGTCCCGGCGCCACGGTGGTGATTATACGCGGCCACTTCGCAGACTTATCTTGGCCCTGAATGTAGACTTGTCTGACTGTTGAATAAACAATCTGTCGAGTAGTCTCAACAGTCAAGTTGTCTGAAGGGTCGAGTTGTCCGACTGACGAGTTTTCTGAACACAATCATGGTTGCAACACAATCATGGTTGCACCGTGCTTGGTACTTGGTAGTTATTCCTCCTGAAACTTCCCCTGGGGAACTTGAAAATGAGGTTAGGGCAGCGCCGTCTAATTCGTTTTGTTGTTGTTACAAATTGTTACTGTATTTGCTTTTTAAGATTTGGTGGGATTTGGAATCTATGTATTGTTGCAGATGAATCATGATTATTTTAGGTAGAAAATTTTGATCACCTCCCCATGGTATGATCAGAAGTCCTTCCTCTTTGGTAGGCACTGCGATCTCGAACTTTCTTCGAGGTCTACAACAAGCACAAACAAATCCATTTACAGAAAAAAAATGGGAAAGGAAGAATCAATAAAAAAGTGGGGAAATTATAGCCAGTCAAAGTTCTATTTAAAAAAAAACTTGTGGTTATTGACCAAGAAGAGTAAAGTGGTGCGGACAAAGGATGTTCAGTATGAAAGGATGGATTACTGGACCATAAAAGTGTTTAAAAAACATTGTCGACAATAACGCAGGAAACAAGAAAGGGTAACAAAACTTACAAGATCAAAGAAGGTGTGAGGAACCTGTGTGAAAAAAATAGGTTACTATATGAGATAGTTGTTGCAACTAGTATATAAAAAACAACTTATTGACATAAAAAAATGTTTATTTACACATTATTTACAGAATATATACAACGAATAAATTCTCAGGCAGGAGTGAAGTGGAGAGTATTAATATGCATTATTTGTTTCTTAAGAGCGCCCGATAAAAAGCTTCTGTATGGTGGTACCAAATGCCAAGTGGACAAAAACACTCCTCACACACACTTCGCTGTAAAGCCACATGCAGATATGAAACTATATTGGCATTTTGTTTTTTTGTTTTTAATTCAAAAGGCACTCGGTCTAATTCTTCTCAATAGGGAGTTTTTGTTCTTCTTGGAAGACAAAGGAAATTTTGTGTATGGAGATATGTGGAGGTAGTTGACACAACACTTTTTGTCTAACCAAATTTGGGACAATTCTTGTGTTAACATTTTACCAGCAAAAGGATATACATTTGTACTAATAGTTTGCAGAGCATTGGGACAAAATGTAAAACTTTTTTTCTATTATGTGCATGGAAAGATGCTTTTTTGACAGAGTTTAGGTAGTTGACGCGACATCTTAAACCAAATTTGGGGCAATTCTTGTGTTGCGTTAATATTTTACCAGCAAATAGCTATACATTTGTACTCAAGTTTGCAGGCATTGGGCCAAAATGTAAAAATTCACCATTTTTGAAGATAACTTTTTTTAAATTGTGCTTATGGAAATATGCTTTTTTGACAGAGTTAAGGTAGTTGACGCAACATCTCAAACCAAATTTGGGGCAATTCTTGTGTTGCGTTAATATTTTACCAGCAAATAGCTATACATTTGTACTCAAGTTTGCAGGCATTGGGCCAAAATGTAAAAATTCAACATTTTTGGATATAACTTTTTTTCTATTATGTGTATGGAAAGATGCTTTTTTAACAGAGTTGAGGTAGTTGACGCGACATCTCAAAACAAATTTGGGGCAATTCTTGTGTTGCGTTAACATTTTACCAGCAAATAGCTATACATTAGTACTCAAGTTTGCAGGCATTGTGCCAAAATGTAAAAATTCAACATTTTTGGATATAACTTTTTTTCTATTATGTGTATGGAAAGATGCTTTTTTAACAGAGTTGAGGTAAATGATGCGACATTTTAAACCTAATTTGGGACAATTCTTGTGCTAGCCAGCTGCCTCCAAGATGGGAGGAAAGAAATAATTATGCACACAATTGTCAAATCGTAGCAACAAAATGGAATTGAAGTTCACAGAAGTGTGTGACGGTTTCTAATCTGTATCCCCTAATTTCTGCCCCTTAGTTGCCTATACTTGAACTATCAACAACTTTTTTGAATTATTGATTTGCGGATAGGTTTGACTGAACGTGACAGATTGATATGAGACCAAAAAACCGATGAACTTTGCCCCGCACCCTCTATCGGCCGAAGTTGTCCCTGCTTGGTTAGCCTTAATCCAAGTCTGTGTTAACCACAAAATCCTCAGGCATATGCCACGTTGTGCATCAACCCTCCACCCGGCTCGTGAACGTCTGCGCTGAGTTTACAGTCTAACGAAGAGCTTGTGGAAATTAAGTGGGACCTAGCCTGCTCCCCACAAAAACAACATGTGTATTGTGTGTGCATGGACCTGACGTACCGGTGGGAGATCGAACATTGTGGGAACCTGTGGAAAATGTCTTGACAATGGAAAAAATCACGTCAACAAGTTTGGAACTCGAAGGCATACCATGCTGTCGTGTGATGCGACTTTTTTGTTTTACAACAGTAACTTTTTCCACATGCTCTGCAATGTAGTTTTGGACTAGAGCAACAGTCGCAGTTCATAACAAATTTAAGTATTTTGTTGTAATTTATATGTCTGCTTGATTTAATTACAAAGTTTAGGGAACGTTTTTACACCTGTATTGAAAATGGAATGACCCAAGTTTCGGCTTAGGACGAACGCACAGCTTCACACAGATCGGGCTATTCCGGCTACTGTATTTCTGTATAGAATTTTAGCAGTACTGGGGTCTATAATGTACTTTTTGCAGAACAAAAAATACAATGTCCGCAGATTTACATAAACCTACACAGTTTGGAGATAATCATGGTCGAAAGCTTCCCTGAAAATATTACCTGCTGAGGCGCTGTAGTTTTTGAGAAATGAGTGAAACAATGTTTAATATGAAAATAAATTTCGTCTTATAAAAACAATTATAGCAGTGACTTTGTGAGATAAACGTATTTTCATGAAATTGTTTTACTCACTTATCTAAAACTACAACACCTCAGCAAGTTAAAATTTTAAGGTACGCTTTCTTCTATCATTATCTTCAATTGATTGTAGTTTGTATTACAAAAAGTACCCACTATTGGTAGTTATCAAGACCACTCTTCTTGGTGTATCTCAACATATGCATGAAATAACAAACCTGTAAAAATTTGAGCTCATCCGGTGGTCTAAGTTGCGAGATTGTGTGCTTTCAAATGCTTGATTTCGAGGTGATTTCTTCGTATTCCGAAATCAAATTCGTTGAAATTTACTTCTTTCTCGAAAAACTACGTTACCAAAGGGAGCTGTTGATCACAATGTTTTAAACTATCAACAGCTCCACATTACTCTATACCGATTAAGGTTTTATGCTAATTAGTTTGGAGTAATACCAAAAGTGAACACTAATCATTTAATCAAATTAATGGTTAACATAAAAGCACTTTGTAAATCACTTGGTAACAAGCAATGCTGAGCTGTGAGAAACAGCTCCCTCGGAAGTAATGAAATTATCGAAACAGAAGTATCCGAAATCAAGCATCTAAAAGCACCATAACTTCGTTTGAAAAGGGTCGAGGGTCTCGCAACTTCGACGACCAATCGAGTACAAATTTTCACAGGTTTGTTATTTTGTGCATAATATGTTGAGTTACACCCAAGTGAGAAAACTTGTCTTTGACAACTACCAAGTATTGAATACTATAGTGTCCAGTGTCTTTAACCTCGAATTACAACAGCAAAGTGAAGTGGGACAGTGGGGAAATAACTCAGTACTGTGGTAATCTTCTTAACTAGTGTAATCACATTTAGTTTTGTGTGATTTGATTTGAAGCAGAAAATAATTGGAAATCATTTTGTGCTGTGGAACTGCAGCAGTTTTCATCGTTCATGTTCGGTTAGCCTTCACTTGTTGGTGACCACACAGCCGACCTTGGGCTGTTGACTATCACTGCAGAGGCCGTCCCATACCTGACAAAGCACTTGTTTTGCACACAGGACGACACACATATACCCGACAAAATGCTAACGTGAACCAGCTGTGGCATGTTACGATTGAGCAAGATTTGAGAAGGGATCCTAAAAACAGTAGGCACACTCTGCCCATAACCCCTTTTAAAGGAAAGTACCCCAAAGTTCAGTTGCAACGAAACAAAAAATAATAACAATTCGCTTTGCCAAATTCTATTTATATCAGTTACCGATCATGTTTTGGAAGAAATGGGAAGACATAATATGAGATAAACACCAGAAAAAAGGGCAAGCAAAATATTTAGTTTCCACTACAAACAGTAACTTGTCATACCTGGCAGCAAAGAAACGAGAACGTAGTTATAAATCACGGGGTATAACCAAACAAAGGGAATGTAACACTTTGACGCAGAGTATACTAAACCAATAGACACATTGTATACAATGATTATGCTTGGAATATTTTTTATTAACAAATTGAACACTTACTGTAATTTTTGGGTTGCTATGAAAATCAAAGAAGTGGTGGCAGACTTTCAAAAATGGGTTTCGTTTATTCTTTGCACAAGTGAAGGCCATCAACCAAAGTGTACAAATAAGCATGACAAAAGTATAAAAATACCATATTATTTCACCCAATTCAACAGATTTATAAGAAAAAGTTACAAGTCGAGAGCTTCACTGTGTAAAAACAAAATAGTTGACCTACCTCTCAGCTGGATATGGTAAATAAAAATCATTAATCTGTCCAAAAACGCATTTGACAAAAGTATTGTGAATGGAATATTAAATTATTTCAACAAAAGGGTGTTTTTAGGAAAAGTCAATTTTGGAAATACATGGGGTCGCTAAAAATATGAATAATGAATAATGAATAATGCGGGATGATGGTAAACTAAAGGTATCTTAAGGTTTTGGTTGTGCGCCTCGGTCCAACGGCTGGGGTGAACGCCTTCGAGGCCACTGCCTCTCCCTCCTCATAGCCTTTCCAGCCTTTCCTATAAAATAAGTGAACAAGAATCCCATTATTGCAAGATGTAACTTGGTATGGTATATTCATGTATTTATTGTTTCTAACTATCTCTAAGCAAGCTTGATTTTGAGAAATAAACTGATTTTTAAAAACGGCTTCGTTGACGAAAGCTTCCCTTCAAATATTATTACTTGGCATTCAAAAGGCCTACCTTCTTTTAGAAGGCACATTACAGAATTGGTAAGAAAAAATAATCTCGTCTTTAAGATCACAGATTGACATAAAACCTACACGGTCTAATGATGATGAAAGTACAAAACATTCACTTAAATTATTTGTCTTAAAGGGTCTATATGTACTTCCTGGAGAAACCTCAACCGTGATATCATTGACCGAGGACACCATTCGAAATAGGACAAATTCTACAGATTTACACTGAACTTACACAGTTTGAAGATCATGATAACAGAACGCTTCCTTGAAAACATTAGTTGCTGAGGTGCTGTATCTTCAAACTGTGTAAGTTTAATATAAATCTGTGCCTTTGTGTTTTATTTGATGTGAACAAAACAATACAAATTTGCCCGTTTAGAGTTAATTTTTGATGGGCGTTTTATTAATCCGTGTCTAATCTATGTACAAATTAATGTGATCCAAAATTGTACAATCGGTTTTCACTATGGTTCGTGACCCAGATGGCCGATCGATGTCAAATTTCAACAGGTTTGTCAGTTTATGTATATTATGTATAACGGAACGCATAACAAATCTTACCATGCCAGTAAATTTGAAGAATAAAAACACAAACAAAACCGGTAATGTTTCGTTTATGTAAATGAGTAAACAAACCCTGACGTTTGAGAACAGATTAAAATATAAAAAGATGTTGTTCACTTGGTGGCATCGAAGACCAACTGAGCTTAAAATCTTTCAACTGTGTGCAATCGCAACTGTTGTACTCACTCTTTAAAAAGATAACTGTCATTGATTGATTTGTGTGCAAGGTTTTTGGAAACGGTTTATTTCTCTCTTCATGTTGGGAAAGTGAGATAGGATACGGCAACACACTTGTAAAAGATACTAAAGTACAGCGACATGATAAGACCGTGGATATGCAACACACAAAAATGGTTATATAATTTGGTTTTGGAGAGTGAATCAGCGGGAGCTCACCACCCGAACGGAGTTGTCTGCCCTTTCCTGAGTCTCTACACTTACTTGTTTCTGGGCTTCAACCTGGGAGTAGTTTCTTCTTCTTCTTCTTCTTCTTCTTCTTCTTCTTTGTCTTCTTCTTCTTTCTTCTTCTTGCTTCTTGCTCGTTTTCTCTTCTCTTCTTCTTCTCTTTGTCTTCTTATTCTTTTTTCTCTGTCCTTCTTCTTTCTTCTTCTAATTCTTCTTCTTTTTCTTCTGCTTCTTCTTCTTCTTCTTCTTTACCTTGTTCTTCTTCTTCTTCGCTTTGTCCCTCGTCTTCTGTTGTCTTCCTGCTTCTTTCTTCTGCGTCCTTCTTTAACTTGGTTCTTCGTCTGGCGGCGTCCAAGTTTCATTTTCTGCTGAACCTTGCACACTGTAGTTTATAATTGACAATTTGTAATCCGTAGGTTGTGTAGTGTGTGACATTTTGTACCTATTTTACTCTATTGCATTATTACATTAACTTTGTCCTGTAAATGAGTAGGCTAACATTTGCATAAACATTAGATTGAAATTGCAACCAAAGTGAAAGCGTTTTAAAAATGTTGTTACTTATTAATTCCTACCTTGGTATCGATTCCTGCTCCGATAGTACACCTATCCCACTGATGTCGCCAAAATTGTCTTCATCTGTGAGTGGCCTAAAAAATAAACCAAACACGACTTATTTCTAAGAATATTCCTGTTTGAAATACAGCACTATAATCAATAATCATTGTTGTGGATGTGGTCTTTATTATGAGAATGTTGGCAGTGATTATGCCAACAATTAAGAGGAAGGCTACAGGTAGGCCTATTGGGCTATAGGTCAAACATTGATACGCACCTTTCAAGTTGTTGGTTGGCTGCTTTACGTCTGCAGTAAAACAAAACGAACGGGGATAGATGAGTAACATACAAAAAAAGTTAAGACAATTTATAATTTTGCCTGCCTATTTTCCTCTTCAGACAATGTGCTTATTGACAATATTCATGTTAATTTGGTTTGTGTCAACACGTCACAAATAGTTACAATTGAGTCTCCAAAAACAGTTCATAATTTAAATAATAACAATGAACCATTCTATACATTGCGCCCAAAGCATAAAAACGCTTGATCTTGCACATAAAAAGTCAGCAACTACCTTATTCGACAAGGAAAACATGGGAGGGGGTGGTTGGGGCTTTACCTCTTTCTATTCTGGTAGGTGCGCATGTTGCTGACGGACTCTCCAATATCCTGCCTGATCCTCGATCTTGTTTCAAAAGTGTTTGCCAGTGTCATGCTTGCCATGACGCAATCAACAGCTTGCAAAATCTTCGGGTCGCGCTTGCCCTCGACCCCCGTGATAGCTATTGCCTCTCGAATAGCAAGCTAGAAGTGACATGAGAAATAATGAATAAGGTCAATTAATCTTTTTGAGATGTAAACATGGTTAGGCACATAAAGTTGCTGAAGTACATTATAATTTTAGCCCTTTGATGTTGTGGTTCACACAAACTATTACGCTTGAATAAACTCCACGCTATGACAGCTACAAATTATTTAAAGAAAATAGTATTACTACTATTAAGTTTACGAAAAAACACCAATTGAAAGCAATGGATTAGGATTCTGACTCTAGGCTATATATTACTTACAACATTTGTTAAGTTGCTTGCCTTAAAAACTGTGGACACTATTGGTAATTGTCAAGACCAGTCTCCTCACTTGGTGTATCTCAATAATATCCATGAAATAACAAACCTGTGAAAATTTGAGCTCACTTTGTCGTCGAAGTTGCGAGATAATAATGAAAGAAAAAACACCCTTGTCACACGAAGTTATTTGCATTTAGATGCTTGATTTCGAGACCTCAAATTCTAAATCTGAGGTCTCGAAATCAAATTAGTGGAAAATTACTTCTTTCTCTAAAACTTTGTCACAAGTGAGCCGTTTCTCACCAAGTTATTAATTATTTTGAGTAATTACCAAAAGTGTCCACTACCTTTAAAGACACTGGACACTAATGGTAATTGTCAAAGACTACGTCTTCACAGTTGGCGTAAAATAACAAAACCTGTGAAAATTTGGGCTCAGTTTTTCGTCGAAGTTGCGAGATAACAATAAAAAAACACCCTTTTATAGTCACACGAAGTTGTGCGCTTTCGATGCTCGATTTCAAGAGCTCTCAATCTAATTCTGAGGTCTCGAAATCCAATTCGTGGAAAATTACTTCTTTCTCGGAAAATATATTACTTCATCACAATAAGCTGTTTCTCACGATGTTATCGACATATCCCCGTTATCGTTACTAAGAAAGGTTTTATGCTAATAATTATTTTGAGTAATTACTAACAGTGTCCACTGCTAGAGGTCCTCAGTTGGCAAAAAGGTATTCAACAATCATCTTTTTTAGTGTACATCATGATTGGAAGTGTTTTAATGTTACCAATATTGTTAATCACCCACAACTGGGACCTAATGGAAAAGGGTTTATAAATTGTCAAACCGACTCTAAACTCTACGTAATAACAAAACATTATTTACCTGGTAGGACAATCGTCCAGGAGACGATTTTTTCCTCTTTTTCTTTTCGTGAGGAGATGGTATCTAAGAGGAGGGAGGTGCAGCACTGGTTGAGGGTTGATTTTCGGCGAAGTCGCTCAATACTCGCATCGCATTTGCAACTAAGGGTCCGATCTCCATTTTAGCGTGTTGCACGTTTTCAGTTTCATAAGCAAAAGGATCGGTACAGTATAAAACAAGGCTTAAAACAACCATAAAACATCCCAGGCAAGACCACCTTAGTGGTAGGCGCTTGCCCAATAGTTATGTAACAGTGCTCGTCACGTCACCACGTGTTGCTTAAGAAATACCAGCTGTCTCTATCATTACTGGGTTTTACCTATCATTGGGCCTTATCTATATGAAAATTTAACAGCGCTACCTGTATAATGTGTCTAGCCGCATTCTAAATTTAAAATTATGTATTGAAATTTAATTAGCTTATTTACATTTCGAAGTAAACACGAGTTAGAATTAATAACCAAATTAACCGATTTATAGTAAACAAAATGAACAATTCCACAGCAAGGTTTTTTGCATGCACTCGATGTACCACGAGAAGAGTACGTCATTAACGGAAACGTTTAATAATGAATATTATAAATATTTGTGATGGAAAAGTCTGTATTACCGACGACCATCTCACAATGTGTACAAGAACTTATTTGATCTTACTCAATACAACAATGGACCTGTGTGTAAAGTCCATTAAAGTCCATTAAGCAGGGATTTCTCAACCACAGCACATTCCTTAGCAATGACAGAGTTTTTAGCCGGAAAATAAGGGATAGGCCTATGCCCAAATTTGGCTTAAATGGCCCCATTAATTTGCATAGTCCAACCCCTTGTCTTGACCCATCCAAACATTAAGGTGTCATCGCGTATTCTCTTGATGACAGCCTCATTTTCAATTCGATATCCATCCCCAAAACGACACTTTCCAAAATAGTTTTCAGGGAGACTTAGTACGCAGCAATGGATAAAAAGGTTTTGTGCCGTTGCCCAAAGTGTATGATTCAAGGGGGGAAGTTTGTGTCTCCAAAGACTGAGGTACTTCACACGAGAGAAAATTCTAAACTTCAACAGAAGACCAATCGCGACATTGCTGGATTCTGCGACACGGCCAAACCAAATCCGTTAATAAAGGAACCCTTTTTCGACAAGTCATCGACACGACCATTGTACGCAGGGAGCGGCATCAGTGTTCTCCAAGCTGTAACGATGCTTCTATCAATTCAAGGGCTGTTTCCTGGGGTAAGACTTGTATGAGTTAAACATAACATAATGATTAGAATCTTTAATGCTATTAATTAGATTTAAACAGTCAATGCGTTTTCCGTCACTATCGGTTACCTTTCATTTAACTTTGATAATGGCAACTAGTCAGGATTCCATTTTTACAAAATGAGCCTAAATAGCAAAAAATGACGTGGACATAATACACGTCATGCTTTTTTTTAAATTGTATTGCCTCTTTAAGGGTGCATCATCATGAATAGACCTGGGCCCAATTTCATAGAGCTACTTAAGCAAAAAAATTTGCTTAAGCACAAAATTCATTGCTTAGTAAAAGCAGATTACCGGCCAAGACTCCACTCAATTGTTATGCTAAGTAAACAACAGCTAAATACTAGTCATAAGCAATGTATATGGCGTGAAATTTTGGCCAGTAACATGTGTAAAATAAGCGAGCTATTTTCGTGCTTAAGCAAATTTTTGGCTTAAGCAGCTCTATGAAATTGGCCCCTGCTGTACCCCACTGTGTGGATTTCTTCACAGACTCTGAAATGTCCGTTTCTAATTGACACCGAGTGATAGTTTGGTCAGTCAAGCTCAAAGCACTTTAACTTCACCTTTCCTGTGAAGCAGACTTATTGACAAATGTCAATTTTTTTAATACATTTTATCTCTCAACTGACAAATGGCACACTTTCAAATAGATCTCTGTCTGCGCCAATTTCAATTACTGATATGACAAGACAATTCGTTTGTAACTATAGGTAATACATAATCATTAGGCATATAATATATAATCAATAGGCGTATAATAGGCTGCCTCTAGTGAAGGACATGGCACAATTGGCTTTTGATCCAAAACTATAGGCATGGGGATATGGCCGTAGTAATTCCAAATCGGAACTTTGTTAAGGCCATTCGAAATGAATTCAATACCTCAGAGTATTATGTCTAAAATTCAAGGCATCTGAAAAGCATACAGCATGTGCGACAATTGTGTGTTTTCTTCCAATTATTCTCTCGCAATTTCAATGACCAATGAGTCCCAATTTTCACAGTTTTGTTAATTTATGCACACGTTGGGATGCACAAAGTGAGAAGACTGGTCTTTGACAATGACCAAAGGTGTCACGTGCACGAACACAAACAAAGGCAAATCCATGATTTATAGCAAACAAGGAACAAGGAATTATTGAAACGCATTTCGAAAAAGGGGAAGATAATAAAACAAAGCAAAACTATTAATTTACAATCAATTATTGGGATTTGAGGCTGGAACAAACTTAAAACTACAGTGCCTTTAACTCTTGATCAAAACCGAACGGTTGATGTTTAACCAATCATATTTCCTTAGGTAAGCCAAAGGGCCACCAGCGAGATGCTTCGTGTGCTGCATCATTACATCCTACCAGCAGGGAATATCCTTCCTGACACATTCAACGCTGCAAAGAAGATGGTGGAGGAATTACTGATTCCAGTGAGACGGTATGACGTGTGCCCTCGGGACCATGTCGTTTTTGACGGCAAACTCAAGGATAACACCCATTGCCCAGAGTGCAATGAACCAAGGTAAAAACATGTTTTTGTTATTAAACTTTTATTTAGTTGAAAGTTAAAAGCAGTTGGTCAGACCATTTGGTAAACGTGCTGTAGCAATTTAGGTTGGTCTCGCACCGGCACACTCGGGTGGGGTATCCGCAAGAAGTAATCACGCTAATTCGGCTTTTCGGGGTGGCTCGAAAATTAAAAAGTTTATTCCCTGGGCAGGGAAAAGGGAAGAGGGGCCATCTTGTTTTTCTAATAGCCAACTCTGGAAATCGCGTTTTGACGCTGCAAAAGTCACTTCTCATGCCCCTTTAGCCAGTAATGTCACAGTATTTTACACACTTGAAATGAATAACACTAGAGATAAGCGTATGGAGATTATACAAATGAAAGAGTACTGTATATTTTATTTTGACAAAAACAAATTCAATTTTGTACAGGTATAAAGATGGAACAGCACAGAAAGCATTTCACTATCTGCCACTCATTCCTCGCCTTCGAAGGTGGTACCGGATTCCAACGATCTCAAATACCTTGAAGCGGCATGCCTTAACAGCCGCGGAAACTGTTGTTTCTGATATCCATACATCTCCTGCCTGGAAGGAGATGTACAAAAATGGTGAGTTTGTTGCCTTAAACATGCAACCTTTGTTGTACTTTCATTAAGTGAAAATGTGAACATTAAAACGGAATAAAGAGGGTTTTTTCAAAAACATACCTCAACAAGAGTCAACCTTAGCCCGTATTGCAAATCGATACCAGAGTCACGGCCCACTTTTTGTTTATTTTATATTTTGTGTTGTTGTGGCCCAATCAAAGAATCCAGTTATACCTCAGTGTTATCTTGTATAGATCTTGTTCTTTCAATATTGTTCAGTTTAAATCCCTTGCCCGTCTACATGATCATGTTCATCTCCCAAAGCAACAGCCCATTAGCCTCAACATTTAACCATATGGTGTCCATTTCTTCCTAATAGATTGACTAGTTATCTGTGCCAAGTTCCACTTTTATTACTTTTTTGTACCGTCATCATCGACCTAGTCTAAAACTTAAGTTAACTTTTTGTAATTATTGGTTTTAAACCAGACAGTCAGTGCAACAATGTTCATTTTAGTATATTGAACATCTCCAGTTCCAGCCAACAAACAAGACACACAGTAGAAAATTGCTTTAGCAAATGGACACGGGGGTAAATCAAAAATAAATCTTTAATGGTCTGTCCTTTTGACCATAGCAGAGTCTTTCTCGAATGCAATACAAAAAAAGGGGTAAACTACAAACGCTTAATATGAAGTGTACAACGCCGCAAAAATTAGTGTACGAAAACAACTAATGTTACATTTCCCATTCAACAGAGGGTGTGTTCCAAGGTGATGAACGGTGCCTGTCGTTTGCGTTAAGTGCAGATGGATTCGATCCCTTCAACCATCAAAAAGTACAGTACAGCATGTGTCCAGTGCTGCTCAAGTGTTTGAACTTCAACCATTCGAGTCGTGATAAGATAGGCAGAATGCTACTTTCATCAATTGTTCCAGGTAATATTGCTTTCAGTGTTGGGTTTGCTTCTAAAAATATATATAGTGTTTTTTTTCTTTTTCTTGCTAAACCGGTTATAACACTTTGAACGGCACATTCCACCTGATTCTGCATCTGAAAGTCTTGATCCGATAACAGAAAATCAACGAACACACACAAGCCTTCAATTAAAGGATGTGTATGTTTGGTAATGACTATGCAAACTAATGTCACAACTTGGTATGAAGTACTGCAGCTTTAAACAGTGTCAAGCATTACAATTCCGAGAAACTTGCAACTTCTGTGTGAAAATATTAACTCCTGTTTTCGGCAATTTCGTAAAAACAAGACACACTTTAAAATGAAAGTTATACAGTTGGGTCTATAGTTTTGTTGTGTCAGTTGGCTCAAATTGCCAATCGTCAGCAGCTTTACAAGGTATTTGAAATGAAAAAACAATTGTCTTGGCTGCGTTGATTGAACAGGTAATCAAAATAGAAGCGCATTTAATCAGCTATCTTACTGTCACTCATCAAAACACAGGGCCATGTGGACCGTCTGATATAAATCCCTACATGGCGCCACTTGTTGACGAACTTGAACAACTGGAAAACGGGATAGACTGCTTTGACGCATCGATAGGGAGTAACTTCAAGCTAAAGGGGCGTGTTATAATGGGAGTGTTTGACAACCCCGGCTCTTCCAAAGTGCTCAAGTTCGCTGGCCCAGGCTCAATAATTAATGCCTGCAGACACTGCACAATAGAAGGTAACTTTAAAATTCACAACATGTATTATGACCGAGGCAACCTCACTATGCAACTAAAGACTAATTATGCAATGGAACTAGTTTGGTACATCACCTCACTGGTGTAACTAGGGCATCACCAACCAAACCCCTCTTGAAACAAAATGAAACAATTCAGTTACGCAACTGAGTCAGCTGACCATCCTCTTCAAGATCCCAAGAGCAATACACACAGTGTAAACCCAGCCCACAAATAAATAAACAGATAAATAAACAAAGGATCAAACAAACAAACAAACAAGAAATATCAATAATAGCAAACAATGTTTCACAGTCAAGTCATTGTGGCGTAATCGAAATGTTCGTTCATAAATATAACGCGGTGATGTTGACCCCACCCCTCCTATTTCTTGATTGATTTATCTAGCACCTGTATAATTTCACTTGATTTTTGTTTCTACTATTGTAGGGAAGTACAGCCAGGAGTACCGAAAAGTTTTATACCTGGACAACAGGAGGTTTCTGAGGGGGGACGACGTTTTGCGGAGCCGTGACCAGTTCAAAGATGTTGAAGCAAGGGGCCCCCATCCTCCTCACTTGAAAGAAAAGGAGCTAAAGGATGGACGGATGGTGGCCGAGCTTCACAAAAGGGCGTTGACTTCTCCAACTGAAAAGCAACGCAAAAAGGCAAAGACAGATGCGGGAAAGTTGGAGAAGTCAACGGGAAAAAAGGGCATCGAAGAGCTGGCACGGCTTCCGTATTACACTGACATGGACGTCCCTGTTGAACTCATGCACACTATCCAGGTAAGGAATCCCGCCCGAGTAATATGCATGTGATTTGTTTTCACTGAACTCGAGTATAGGCCTACCGAGTAAACGGAGCTGAATACACATCTTTGTATATGGGTAAAAACAAAAATGAATAACCTCTTTTCTATCAACAAGATAACGGCCCAAAGTATCTGTGTTGTAATATTGGCTAACTAAAGGTAAAAAAAATGTGAACGATATGCTGAATATAGCTGTCAGTCCGTTCAAAAAGAGAAGGCTGACTGTTAATTCGTAATATATCAAACTATTTCCAAACGCACGACTTTCTGTTCTATGAATAATGACACTTCGCGGCGGTTTAAATAGCGAGACAAGTGCTAGAACAAAATTGACTACCAGGAGATACAGAGGCTGGGATTATTACCGCAAAGCGACCAAATAACAGAGATACGGCACTATGCAATCCATCATATCCGTTACAACTCGTTATGTCTTTAAGGTCATAATAAATAAGTTTTGATATTTTAAGTTGGTATTTAAATTCCATTTAAACGTGCAGGTTGTGATGAAGAAGTTCTTCGGTCTGTTCACGGGTAGGGACAGCACAGAAAAGATGTTTGCTGCGGAGACCTCCCTGGGCCGACACACCAACGCCTCCAAAGCACAATCCCCATGGACCCTTACCCCCCAAGAAAGGAAGGACGTCGATGAAAGGTTAATGCAGATTCGGGTCCCTTGCGACTTCGATTGGTCTCCAAAGAAGCTGTTTGCTAAACCCACTTTGCCATACATGAAATGCAGCGACTGGAAAAAGGTAGTTAGTAATTGTACTTATTCGTAAGACAAACAAACAAGCAGCAAACAAACAACAAACAAACAAACATTCCTTTGAAAATTTACATCAACATCAGAACAATTATTATTATTATTATTATCATCATCATTATTATTTGAACCAACGGACTACGCTATCCTAAAGCAGATCTGTTTAAATCCTACTTTTTAACAGCAAGTACCGAAGCAAAATAGTAGGACCGGAACGCAATAAAAAAAATATATTGGTTTACTGGAGAATCATTTATTGAAAACCAACACTTCAAAAACGTTTTTGTATACTCAAAATGTGACCCCTAAGGGGTAAAAGGAAAAACAATTTTGAGGCATGTGTGTGGCAATTATTGTATTTTACTATTTTAACATAAATTGAACCATAACATGGATTTTTATAGTAAACGGTTTCAACCGCTTTTCGAAGCAATGTGTTTCTTGTAAAAGTGTAATGTCTTTAATACATTTTAATACAGCTTGCATCTAATGGTATATTAAAGTATGCCATGAAGGGAACGATGGGAAACAGCCAAAGGAAGACCTTTTTCAGGCTTTGCGACGTCATACGAGATTTAACCGACCACAAAATAGATCTTAACTGTCTGTCGGAGTTGGATGACGAGGTACATCGTGTTTTCTCCCTGATCGAACGAGATTTCCCCCTCGGCATTCAGGTAATGTGAAGGCTGTGAGATTGTGTTATTTGAGTCAGAAACAAGAACAAAACTATTTGGATCCTGGAATAATTTTTTTCAGTTTATTAGTGTGTGACGCGTAATATAACAACTACCAACTTACAACACTTTTAAATGGTGCATAAAACCTTCAAACGTAAGGTTCTATTATATACATTCTTATTGATTCAATGTTCTTTATAATATGGACCTATTAGTGCAGCTGCTAAGGTGAACAATTGTGCACTTTGTGGTAAAAGCATGAAATTTGCTATGATGGTTGGTATTGGGCTAATTAACAATTTAAGACCGGGACCCACCTTGGGTCTCGCTTATTTAGGGGCGGAGCCTCATTTGCATAAAAAGGGGGGGGGTCTTTGATATAAATATTGGGCAAAATCATACTTAGAATAATTTTTTTTTGTTCTTTGGACCAGAAATATAAACTTGAAAATCATAATTATAAGTTAGAACATAAATTAGTGAAAAAATTCCTTTTTGTGGGCGGAGTTTCAATATTTCTAAAAGTGGGCGTTTTAAAAACAAAGTTTTATCTTCAGTGAACTATTACTGTTTTTTAATTGTTTTTTAAGCTGATTTATGTTATTTGAATAGAAATACTATAAAAGAATACATTTTTCCCATGAGTTTAAATAGTTTCTTTATTTATCCCCTCTTTTGTGGGCGGGGCCAGAGTAGTAAACGAGGGTGTGTCTAAATTACACATGTGTAATACAGCCAAGAATGCACAAGCAGCCAACAATCTCATCAACAATACAGGAATGAAAGTATGTCCTGGGCCGGCAAAATCTGATACTCTGTCATAGTAATGACATCAGACATACATGTGCTGTAAAATCGTCGGTTATGTATGCTATGGCTATGGCAAACTCAAGCTCTCAAATCACGCCATTATACCCACACAGTGTGATCTGGCACCATGCCATGCAGGCCAGAACAATAAGTAAAATTTATATTAGCAGTTTTTTTGCAATTTTGAGAAAGGTTTGCAGGTTGGCGATGAATCCACTCATACAGTGTAGTTATTCGGTTGGGATGTGTTGGAATGATCACTGAGCTGTAGCATACATGTCGGAATACTGAAATAGGTAACATGTACAGGGAAAAGGAAAAGTGGTGAGTTGGTATTTGATGAGGCCATTAGAGAGGCCATTGAAATCTACCAGTACGACCCAAGTTAATGGGGGTTTAGGAAAGGTATTGTGGATAGAGGGTCGATATCCATGGTCAGGAAGAGAAGAAGCCAAATGTCATTTAGGTGGAGGCTGATGTTTTGAAGAAGAGTGTCGTGAAATTTCAATGGCCTCTCAAGGCATTCGTGGTGGCATTCGTGGCTTCTTGTTCTTCTTATCGTGTCCACACACACTATATATTGTGTTTCAGCAAGGTCCTCAGTTCTGTATTCCTGTTCCATAGTTTGTGGCTCTGTCTTACATATGCAGGTAACGTCTTCTAGATATCCCCACTTCTTGAGAGACACGTTGCACCGGCCAGTTGATGTTCTAAGTTTGTTGAGGCACTTCTATTCAGCCCAACCTGAGTCAGCATCAGGGAGGAGTTCTTCCGAATCACTTATGTCCATGGATGTTCTAGGTGGAAGTTTACCAAGTCTCTCATGTCACATGGCAGTTCGAAGAGCCCTGGCTTCTGCACTTGGTTTGACTTTGTTGAGGAAGCTTTTCTTGGACCGAGTCTATTCTTAGCAGGTGTGTGGCTGAATGGAGGGTTTCGCTCGTGGTCTGGCTATACCAGAAAGTTTGTACAGGCTATCAGTTGGTGTTGGTCTGAGGCATCCAGTGATGAGTCGGCATGTAGCATTGATGGCTTGATCAATCTTCTTAGTGTGGGTAGATCTTTCCCAGACTGGGCACGCATACTCTGCAGATGAAAAACAAAGGGCTAAGGCTGTTGATCGAAGAGTGTCTGGGATGGCACTCCATCTTGTTCCCAGTAAGTTTGCTGACAATGTTGTTTCTTGCACAGACTTTGGCTTTGGTCTTCGCAACATGAGTCTTAAAGGAGAGGCAGCGGTCTAGGGTGACACCTAGATACACTGTATGAACACAGTTTTCAAGAAGAGCCCCAAACCAGGAGACGTTCAGTTGGCATTTGGCTTTTCGATTACAGAGATAAAAGGCTGAATGAGAGTGATGAGCTCTGCAGCACTATAGTCAATTCGATGATCGGTTAAAGAATCCCTCGTTTTATGATGAAGTTTCTTGTGAGCGGAGGGTATATTGGCCTTATGCCTGATTGATTGAACATACACGGAAGAAAGTGAGTAGTGGTATGTGGTTGACCTTGGGTATGGGAAACATATAGTTAAGTTTAGGGCGGCTTGGTGGTGTTAATCTGGTTGAAACTGTCCATACCATTGCGGTGACCCTACAATTGCCTTTAAAACTCCTCTGCAGAAGGTGGCTGTCAAAATTGGGACCAGAAACAATATGATCCACAATCTCACTGGTAAATTCTTGGTAGCAAATGCCGAAACACTTTGCTCATCGGCGCTAGCTATCTGCCACTGTGGGCTGAGTATTGTGATCCAGTTTGGAGAAACTCTCAAGCCTACTCGATATTCAATTGAACAGCACCATGAGGACCATCGCTGGTGCTGTTAGCTGCACAAAGACTGATTGGCTACCAGTCCTGAGTAAGGCAAATTTCCCTATTCAGATGATCCAAAGAGAGTGTGCCATATCAGTGATGGTTCTGCAAAGCTAAAGCAGAAAAGCGGCGCACGCAGTGGCAAGGTCCAGACGGCACAAGTTCCTGATGAAATAGGATCGCACCATCCAGTTCCCGGGGATAGACCTTCCCAATGGTAAAATGTACCTCCTGAACCGATTCCGCACTAACTCGTCACTCCAACTAGCCAATTCTCTTCACTCTGACTCAATTAATCAACTGCAGAGACAGCAAGGGTCAGTCGCACCGATCTCCTGTGTCCACGTCCTATAGAGCTTTGTGGTCGATTTCAATAGGCCAGGCAGTTGTTTACCCCAAGATGATCTTGGACGGCCTCTGGATATTTTCCAGCCAGGAGCTGGTGCTAGGCCTCCCCTGGAGTTGCTGGCGATGCGAAGAGCCTTTTTAGCTGGGGTGTTGTCAGCCAGGCGAGCGACATGACAAAAGAAAGCAGAAAGGCGGCGTTGAATCACTCAGACTGGCAAACCCACAACTCCAACAGACCAACTCACAACTCCGACAAAGGCTATCCTGTCCTATATATTGAACACCAGAGACACAAGTTGTCGGAACCTTGAACAAGAGGGTGTGTTTAGATGCTAGGGTAATGGAAGAAGAACTGGTGTACAACGGTCAATGTTGGTTATTTTTCATTGGAAACTGTGGTGGAGGGTGTTGTCTTGTTTCTTTGTGGTGGGGATCAGGCATCTAGACAGCTATTGCCAGACTGCCCTTGTCCCATTGTGAACATGGTGAACTTGATGCTTGGGTATTGCTGGTTGAGGTATCTGTATAGCATTTTGGGGGCTGATAGGTAGAGTCGGGCCACATCATCAGTTCGAATGAGCTCTTGTGGGAATTTGGAGAGGCAAAAACTGTATAAGAATACTCAATATCAAGGCATCACTGCTGGTTCGATTTGTTTAGCACCCAATCGTTTACTCTCAAGAGGGAGCAAAGAAGTGCTGTGAGTAAATTGTAAACACTGTTACTGCAAACAATTATTCAGTGCATACTGAAAATGTAGACATATTGTAATTAAATGTCTATACATGTATTTACATGGTTTTGCATGCATCAGTACAACAATCAAGGGGCTAGAATGGCATGTTTTATTTTATCCCCACTTTCAAAAAATGTGACTCCCCCCACAAAAGGGGCAGGAATAAAGACTATTTAAATAACTATTTTACTGTTATTATGTATTTTAGTCTAAAAAAAATTAGCAGAGAAAAGCAAATTTAGTCAAAATTAACATTATTATATTTTTTACCCCCCTTCTTTCTTAAAAATTTGACTCCGCCCACAAAATGGGCAGAATTCAAGACAGTTAATAATTTTCAAACAATTATTGAACTGTTATCATGTATTTTAGTCTAAAAAAATGAGCAGAATATTTTTTCAAATAGTCAAAACTGACATATTAAATTTGTTACCCCCCACTTTCTTAAAACGTAGCCCCACCCCTAAAATGGGTGAGATCCAAGATGGGTCCAAGTCTTAAAATGATCTTTAGGGTGTATATAACAACTGCAGGAAGTTTCATGCTTTTACCACAAAGTGCACAATTTGTCCACATATGGGCCTTAGCAGCTGGACTATATTTATACACTATAAACATGAAAATCAGCTCGCCTTTGGAGTGTGCAGACTTGAATGTCATGTTTGGCTAATCAAACAAGTTGGGCGTTTGTAACCGTTGGCGTTTGTTATGAAACGCAAAGATGTTTTAGAAATAGAATATTATAAACCACACAAAATGTGTCTGCGCCAGCAAATTGCCTCTTTTCACATTAATACTTTGCGCAGTAAAACATTAGACCGTTGTCGTTCACGACGTATACGGAAAACTGTGCAATTTCGAGGCATATTTTGGTTGATCATTCTTTTTTACTTAAATAATGCATCTTTCTGATCTTATGCAAACGGTCTACCATGGATGTGGACATTTCTAACTCCACGGTGTACCGAAGCTTTTCAAAGACCAACTTGACCGATCCATGCAACGTGTCCCTTTATAAACTCTCTCTTCTCAGGGTTGTTATTATGATGTCTCCCGGAAACAGTTTGTGTTGGTTTTTAGTGAGTTTTCTTTGGAGGTTGACAAACATCAAAATCGATTGACGTTTTTGCTCTTCCATGCTTCACAGACACTGTGTATGCACATCATGCACCACTCTACTGATACGCTGTATAAGTACGGACCGGCCACATCGCAGTGGATGTACGGGTTTGAAAGGTTCATGGCATTTCTAAGTGGACGAATTCATAACCGTAAACAGCCCGAAGCAACGGCTATTGAGGCATACAGAGTAAGTACTGATTTGTAATGTGACATGGACCTGTCACACAATGTATCAATCATGGATATGAGTGTAGGTCATACCTATTGCGATTCGATGTTTTGGTTTCAAGAACAAAGAGCTCTTAGCAACACAGTTAACAAAGGTATAGTAGACCTGTCCAGCAAGTTATCTTCCTAATAAGTTATTTTGGGCCTATCCATGGAAAATGTACAATAATGTTTATGCTCATAGGAAAAATCCGTCACATATCCATGAATAAATAATTAATTTGAACAACACATAGAATAAACAATACATCATTGTCATTGTTAGCATAAAAATTTACTTGTAAAAAGCGGTTGGGAGCTGTTGAAATTATAAAACATCGTGAAAAACGGCTCCCTCTGAAGTAATGTAGTTTTAGAGAAAGAAGTAATTTCCACTAAAATATTTGAACTTGATTTCAAGACAACAGAGTTAGATTTTGCGGTCCAAAAATCAAGCATCTGAAAGTACACAACTTCGTGTGACAGGGGTTGCTTTTCTCCCATTCTCGCAACTTTTACGACCAATTGAGCTCAAATGTTAACAGGTTTAGACTGGTCTTTGAAAAAGGGTCCAGTGTCTTTAAAACAATGTACATCGAATGCAATGTATGCATTGTTGAAGAATTTGTCAAGGCCCTCTTCGAACTTTTTATCTCGTTGTGATATTTTAAAATAATATGTGTGCATCTACTAGTTTAACATTTTATTTCACGATTTTACATAACTTCTGAGTATATGTAATTATTGGTTTTGTTTTTACCTACAGATGTATGAATTTAGCCAGTTTATGGCAATGGCTGGTTATCTTCCGGAGGGCAGTGTTTGCACCAGCAATACGCTGACCATCCTTGCTGCTACCGATGATGGCAGTAAAGTTCAAGGTAAGTGTGCTTATAAGAGTGTGTACTCACATAAGAAGAGAGCTGCAAAACGTACGGAACAGGAATTGCGTTGACCTTATCTTAAAATTGTAAAATGTACATCTGTACTGTATCATTGAAGGACAGTTAAGCGTGAGATAAGCGTGAATATCTCATTTATAGCTTTAATTATTCAAAATCGCCAACAAACCCTAAAAGCTCTATCAAGGTTAAATAATTAATTTCTGCCTCGTCACAAGTTGTACCGCCTGTGCAAAATTTACGAGATACCCTGGTTCCCAAGGAAGGTGCAACCAAAAGGTTTTTTCAAGACACAAGTTACCTGTATTTAGGGATCTATAATTATAAACATTGAACAATGTAATGCGCTGCTACCCTTACTGCTATTTACAAGAATTGTATTGTACTATTTTTCTTTGTAGACGGGACTGTTCACCTCCTTAAAGGAAAACGGCCTCAGGTTGAGGTGACCATCCCTGCAGAGGACCTCTCGATTCTAAGGGAGAAGGGTGTTACTGCTGATGTCGCCCAAAAAATTTTTCTGGCACAGAGGGAACACCCAAGACGTCAGAAGTACACTTGTCATGAAATTGACTCAAGCAAGTCTGTTATTTCTTCGATAGTTGCTGGTCTTTTCATGACAGGTGGAACTCCATCAAACAGATTGGGTGAGGGGTACCTGTTCTTTGGACAGGTACTTCATTTCCTTTTGTGCCAAACTGGGACTGGACATCAGCAGTTTGCCAAAATTCAGTGGAAAGAGGCGCCCGTTGAGGACTGTAACGTTCCGGGTTTATGGCGAGTGGGAGGACGGGGCACGATACATAAAACAACAGTTGTATCCATTTCGGATCTTTCGCCACCGTTCACCACTGCTGTAGACTCGGACGAAAATTTATGGATATTAGATTTTAATCGTAAGTATGTGAGTAATAATTATTTTGAGTAATAACGTACATACGGTTGAATTTACCTCCTTAAAGACAATGGACACTATTGCTAATTGTCAAAGACCAGTCTTCTCACTTGGTGTATCTCAACATTATGCATAAAATAACAAACCTGTGGAAATATGAGCTCGATTGGTCATCGGAGTTGCGAGATAACTTTGTCACACAAAGTTGTGTGCTTTCAGATGCTTGATTTCGAAAACTTAAATTCTAAACTTAAGGTCTCGAAATCAAATTCGAGGAAAATTATATTCTTTCTCGAAAACTACGTTACTTCAGAGGGAGCCGTTTCTCACAACGTTTTATACTAACAACCTCTCCCCATTACTCGTTACCAAGTAAGGTCTTATGCTAATACTTATTTTGAGTAATTACCAATAGTGTCCACTGCCTTTAGTTCATCGGCTCAATCGATAATAAAACATTTTCGTGGCCACTACGTTATTTCATCTGAAAGAGAACACATATTTATATAATGACATTACGTTTGGGGAACAATGAGCTTCAATGCAAGCGTTGGTTATATCAATGTGCCCCCAAATTTCCCATAAACTACACTATACTTCAGAGGGAGCTGTTGCTCACAATGTTTTATAATATCAATAGCTCTCCATTGCTCCTTGCCAAGTTATGCCAACAATTATTTGGAGTAATAATTACCAATAGTGCCCAGTGCCTTCACTATATGCTTCAAGCAACCAACAGGAACGGCGGAAGCCGCCACCAGAAAGCACTAAAAAAATGTCTGACTTTCCAGTGTCAAATCTGCAATTATACTCAATGTATGAGTTTCGGTAGCGTGCCAAAAAAGAAAATAGATATTCAGCTTCAAAGCAGTTTTACAATTGTATTAAATCATTTTTTTAAAGTCCTGTACTGGGGGTGTGATCAGTTAACGAGGGATACCAGTTAACAAGTAAATTCTCTCCATTTAGTGTGATTTGAGCTTGTAAACTTATACTTTTGGTAAGTACACTTCATGTAGTAATTTTGTTTCATTTTTGGTACCAAAATGATGATGAAATAGTTTTGGTTGTTTAAATTTGTATTAAAAAAGAAAAATAAAACACGTCAGCACAAGTTGTCAACTTAAAACCTGCCGTGTTTTTATTGGGGCATGCCATTTCTTTTAAAAACAGAGGATGCTGCTGTGTAGTATGGTTCGTTGACTTGAGTCACCTTTTCACTTGCTTCTGTGAAAGTGTTTTTTTATATAGATTTAATTGTTCAGTTTCAGGAATGTTTGATACCTGTTTGTGAATGTAACCCACCCAGGTTTAGGCTGACAGACGAACGCACAGCTTCACACAGAACAGGCTACTCCTCTTATTTACTTCAGTATAGGCCTATAGTTTGGTTTTAAGTACACTCAGCATGATACAACTTAAAGGAACACGTTGCCTTGGATCGGTCGAGTTGGTCTTTGAAAAGCGTGTGTAACCGTTTGATATGAAATGCACATGGGTAAAAAGATGTTGTAAAAGTAGAACACAATGATCCACACAAACATGCCTCGAAATTGCGTGGTTTTCCTTTTACCTCGTCGACTAACACGGTCGGCCATTTATGGGAGTCAATTTTTTTACTCCCATATATGCCCGACCGTGTTAGTTCGCACAGTAAAGAGCAAACCTCGCAATTTCAAGGCAACTTGTGTGGATCATAGTATTCTACTTTTAAACAGTTTTCTAACTACATGCATTTTATAAAAAATTGTTACAAACGCTTTTTATAGACCAACTCGACCGATCCAAGGCAACGTGTTCCTTTAATTCGGTTTTAGAATGTTCTGTGCTAAAGGATTCGTGGAAGTATAATGTACAATCGATGCACTTGATAATTCTGCTCCCTTGGGTTAGGCTATATGCGGTAAGATCTATGCGTGTATTTGTTTATGTAAAGCCCACATGTGTTATGTACCTTGTACAATGTAGGCCTATACTGAACTTAAATGGTGGCACTTATCATAAACATTACACTCTGACTTGTTTTAACAAGTTAAAGTACGGTCCAGGCAACCTTTGCAATACAAATAATCATACACAATAAATGACTTTCTCTGTGCAAAACCAACACATGTTTGCTGTAAACAAATTATGGGGTCATAGAGAAAGTTGGTGGTGAACGACGATGATGAAAAAAAAAATGCTAATTTAGTTTGATGGTGGCCAATTATTTACGGTAAAAGACAATCAGGTTTCGCGTCTTAAATCAGAATTAATGAATGGTTCAATTATTTAGATGCCTGAATTTTAGAAATCAATGCATATAAACTTTATGAAACAAAAAATTTAAAAGTTCCTTTAAACAAAATCACGGGCTACTCTTGAGAATCCCTTGGGTTAGTAATTTTAATATAGGACTATCAAGCATAAATCATGTGAAGCATGTGTATTATACATTAATTTTCTCGCAAGTATCCTGAAAGCGGGATTCAATTCAATCTTGTGATAGAGTAATTTTCCACTAACCTAAATTTAACATTGTGTATATTACCATTGAATTATTACCATTGAATGTCATGTCCTCCGAGTGAAACATTTGTGAACAGACAAAACCTGATGACATCATTTTTAGAAAAAAATGGGCCGTACATTTAAAACAAATTGCTTGTAAAAATTATTTATACTGTTTATCTTTATGTAGGGTTTTCCACCTGTGTTTTAATGTGTTCAGTTGTTCCTGTGTGTTGTAGCGGTTAGTTGATCATTTTCTTTTGATTGTTCGTTGCCGCAAAGTGTATTGCTGTTAAATATTGTATTGTATAAATTGACGCAACTTAGCCGTTGGCTACAAGTTAAAAAATAATAATGAAACGGAGACTTTGTTTGTTCAAACCTTAATGGTTTCTCACGCACATAAATACTCTATTGGCGATGATTCTGATAAATGTATTGCCATACTTGCTATATAGCATGGGAAAGGCCGGGATCGTATAGATATATAGGGGATAAACTAAGATGGTTATACCAAAATAAATGCGTGTTCAAGGGTGCCAAACTGCAGCATGTCTGCGGTCGCACTTCGTTCCTTCGCAGTTTCAAGACATGTATTTAGATTGGAATAAAAGCATCTGGCACAAATGACGGTCCATATTAAATGCTGACCACTATTAGGCTTTTAGGCATTAGTTTCGAAAAAAAATAGTTTCGTACAATATATTAAATTAAAAAAACAATAGGTGAGGGCAACCAAAGTTGCAGGTAAACCTGCGCCGCATTTATTGAAGATTCAATTTCGAAAGTTTATTTGCGCTGTAAAATTGCCGTTTCGACTGTGTCAACTAGAGGAGTCTCAAAAGTAGTAAAACATTGATATCAGCCATGGCTCAATAGTTGGCCTAAATAAAAAGAGAGAGAGAGAGAGAGAGAGAAAAAAACGGCAAGTTCTTTGAGGTTCCTACCAGCATGAGTCTGTGGATGGTTTGGTATGGTTCGAATTCATTTATGAAATCGGGGTTAGACGACAAGTTATACGAATGGGACAAATTTTTGGGAACGTATAAGTTAAAACACGGAGGAAGAAGTAAGTTAAAACTGTACGCAAAGGAACTTTTACTTTCACTTCAAAAGCTTCACTTCAAACGATAACCCATTTGGGACATGTATACAATAAGGTTGAATAAATCAGTTGGCAATACAACAGGCCCTGTGGATAGTGTATCCATGCACGTCGACCACCACACTAGCTTTGGCATTGCCTGGATGGGGGTAAACCTCAATATGGCAGTGCCATATTTTTATTTTAGAATTCAGCACACACTTGTGCACGCGGGATGTGTGTGTGTGTGTACACATGCACGTAGGCCGGGTATGACTGTGTGTGAGAGTGTCCCCAAGTAGGGTCATGGCCTGAACAGAGCTCCATGGTCTGAAGGTCACTCTTATCACCTAGGTGTTGGGTCGTTAAATGTGACAGTCGTTAAGTCCACTTAGTTCAGTAATTGAATTATTCACTGTTGATGCTGACAGGAGTGTGGTATCTCTGAGGAAGGTGAATTTGCCGTGAAATTGCCATGAATACTTTTGGCAATAACTGAGCAGCAGAGATGCCCTGAAATTGCCGTGAATTTACCGTGAGCTCTAATTTCACGGCGAAACGGATTTTCATGGCAATTTCAGGGTGAAGTTGTTCATATAGTGTTCTTTGACAAAGGACAAATTTAATTAATGTTTGCAAATACATCGTGTACTGCTGTGAATTGTAAAAACATGTCTCAATAAATTGACCACATTGTTTTATAAAGTTCCTATAAATTTGTGACAAAGATTCTATTTGATTACATACAAACTCTAGAACTTGCCAATAATGCTAATAATGCACTGACCTTATGTCTTATGCACACCTGTACAGACATTTTTGTAGCCAAATTGTGGAAATTAAATTTAAGAAGTGGAAAATCTGGATTTGTGTTTTGCTACAAGTTCTTCTGTTGGTAGTAGTGGTGGTGGTATTAGGGGGGGGGGATGGCGGCTGTGGGTAGAAGCCATCCTTGCACCATTAGCGGTAAGCCTGGGCGACTAGTGTCGGACTCCAACTATTGAATCCTTAGTCGAGTCGCGACTATTGTTTTCAACTATCCGGTTAAACGTGCTACAAAAATAGTAAAACAAAAATTATGTCTACCTGTTTGGTGAACCAATTTAGTCGCTCATTACTATTCATGACAACATAATTTACTTACAGAACACAGTCAGACATCAGTGACACAAATCTTCAATCTTTTCCGCTTGAATTAGACTATAATATTGTGCTTGCGGCACACATTGCCACAGTGCATCGTGATAATTAAAAATTTGTCGCGACTAGTGTCGTAGTCGCAACTATTGGATGGAGGTGCGACTAGTCGATTAGTAATTTTCACTGGTCGCCCAGGCCTAATTAGCAAAGTTTTCCTGTCCTGCGAAGAAGCTGGTTGTCATCTAACCGTGCTTGGAAAACTTCTTTGATGTACGTGTAATCTTTCTTGTCCATACCGGCTTCAATAATCACATCACCACCCAATTTTCACTGTGACCTGGCAATCAAGTATCAATACAAAAATGTTACAAAATAATAAAATTGTTCCCCGTTTCTGATTTTGTTTTGTAATTTTTGAAAAGAGTTCTTCTAGACTATGGCTCTTTTTGAAACCATGGCTTTGGCTTTGGATTCAGCTCGGGCTAGCTTGGCCCCGCAGATGTTTGGACAATACTGAGCGTGCTTTGCGTAGGGATTCAGACAAGAGGACGGAGTCTGAAGCCGAATCCAAAGCCGAAGCCGTGGTTTCGAAAAGGGCCTATGGAAGCTTCATTTTTGTGGACAAGAGTATTACTTTATTTTAGCTTTCCTTGCCAACTACCATTTGCAGTATGTGCTCCCTGTTCAGATGCATCGCACAGTAAATTTTGCTGTCAAATGAGTCTGAGCAATGTAAACAGGAGCTACCTCAAATAGTACCGTCCAAGACCAAGGTCAAGGAATTACATCCCCATAATAGACATAAACATTATTTTATAAAACAATGAATGTATACCCCGAAGAAAGGATCATGTTGGCAAATAAGACTAGAAAGCACGGTAGCTGTATTTGAGCAATAATATTCTGCATGGTTTATGTTGCACTTGGAGAAATGAAAATTGTGTGTGTTTTGGGGGTGATACAGAACAATCTGTAACATGAAGCTTATAACTCCGGCAGGCACAGCGTGTAACAATAGCAATATATTTATATGAAAGTACACACAACCATCAATAGAATAACTACATGAAAATAAGTCAAGAGTTCGGAAAATAGTAACTTTATTACATTTTTTTTTCAAGTTCACACATTTTCTTTATGTCGAGATAGATTCTTTGAATTCGAGGTAGGTCCTTGCCACAGATGGATGAAACAAAATCATGTTAATTCTTGTCTTATTAGGGAAAAGTTTTGTTTAAAATTGAGATACATATTAAAATATACCAGGGTCATTCCGTGTCAAATCAACCAGTTTTCAGAAAAGTTCCCAGGTGACCCCCTCAGATTTTGATGAAACTTCATCAGAATGATTGAATGTGGCTCAAATGAACACATACAAAAAAGCTAAGTCATACTCCATGTCGTTTGCGAGATATGACCCATTGAAATTTGGTCGAGGCGGCCATTTTGTGCTCGCGCGGGACGCGAAAAGTGATTTTTTTGATAATTTCCGACTTTGAAAGCTCATAATTTAATAATTGTACCAGGTAGAGAGCTCAAATTTGGTATTCCATCTTACTTCTTGCCAAATTTCATGAATCTGCACTCAATTTAGATGTGTCTCCTTTAATTTTCTAGTTATGGTCACCTAAAACAGGCACTTTAATCAGCCAAAAATGTTTTTTGTGATTTTGGGGTCACCCTGTGCCCACATGAGGGGTCAAATAAATCCTATATTCCCTAGGTATTATCTATGGGTGCATGTTTATACCCATAAGCAATTATAAGCTCACCAATGCAATAATTTAGAAATAGCATGGGCCCAAAGTTGGTTCCAGCCAGAAAAAGGTCAAAAAGACCCCGCCCGTCTTGACCCCGGTTGACCCCGCGATCAATTGAAATGTTTTTTGAAATTGATACCAGTTAAACATATATATTATATCTACTTATACACCAATTTTCAGCTTTGGCACTCAACTCCTTCATGGTGTGGTGGCAATTTGAATGTTATATGTTTTTGGCACATTTTAATGTAATATCATACAGTGTACATGTACATGTACATTCATGTACACATACAATACAATATGGTAATATATGTTTGAAGCTTGTGTAACTTATTTTTTCTGGCTAGCAAAAAGTAACATCAACGCATTGGCATCTGTGGTGTCTGCGTGATACACAAGTACATATTTTGTTTGAGAAATGAGTGTTTGCATGTGATACACATTAGAGAAGTATTGTTCTAAAAAAGTAGTGTATGGAAAGTAATACCAGCGTTTAATATGCAAATGAGGTGACCATGTGATTGGAAAGTTTAACCAGCATAAACATAGCATGGAGGAAACAAAGGGGACTGGGGTTGGGTTAAAACCAGAGAAGAATATGACAGATAGTTAGTGTTAAGTACTGGCAGATTTAATTTGTATTGTGTGGTGTGATCCATGTTTCAAGTGAAACTACACACGGTACACTGGGGTATGGTTCCATACTGGGGTATGGTTCCAATATTTTGTGTGTTATGGGAGAATTTTGCAGCACTTCGTGGTACCTGCCTTAAATTATTTATTGCAGTTAAAAACATGCATCATCAACCCATTTCTAAAAACAATAACACAAATAAACTTACTTTTTTGCTAGCCAGAAAAAAATAAGTTACACAAGCTTCAAACATATTTTACCATGTATTGTACATGTGTGTACATGAATGTACATGTACATGTATACTGTATGATATTACATTAAAATGTGCCAAAAACATATAATATTCAAATTGCCACCACACCATGAAGGAGTTGAGTGCCAAAGCTGAAAATTGGTGTATAAGTAGATATAATATATATGTTTAACTGGTATCAATTTCAAAAAACATTTCAATTGATCGCGGGGTCAACCGGGGTCAAGACGGGCGGGGTCTTTTTGACCTTTTTCTGGCTGGAACCAACTTTGGGCCCATGCTATTTCTAAATTATTGCATTGGTGAGCTTATAATTGCTTATGGGTATAAACATGCACCCATAGATAATACCTAGGGAATATAGGATTTATTTGACCCCTCATGTGGGCACAGGGTGACCCCAAAAATCACAAAAAACATTTTCGGCTGATTAAAGTGCCTACTTTGGGTGACCATAACTAGAAAATTAAAGGAAATACATTTAAATTGAGTGCAGATTCATGAAATTTGGCAAAAAGTAAGATGGAATACTGAATTTGAGCTCTCTACCTGGTACAAAAACTAAATTATGAGCTTTCAAAGTCGGAAATTATCACAAAAATCACTTTTCGCGTCTCGCGCGAGCACAAAATGGCCGCCTTGGCCAAATTTCAAACGGTCATATCTCGAAAACGACATGGAATATGACTTAGCTTTTTTGTATGTGTTCATTTTTGCAACATCCAATCATTCTGATGAAGTTTCATCAAAATCTGAGAGGGTCACCTGGGGACCACTGGTTGATTTGACACGGAATGACCCACCAGTATACAATTTTTGGGGTTTGTTTAGTGGGTACATAAGGTATTTGTTATGAGGGCGACGTGTTTTAACAGAGCTAGTTTTTGTCTTCAAATATCGGTTGTGTGTTTAAGTATAAACGTATTGTTGTCAGATAAGGCAGTTTAGGTTTTGAACAAATCATCATGGGGGTATGAGGTGAAGTAAACAGTTTGTTTCTTCAACACTTAGTTGTACATAAATCAAAGAAAAACTCAGATACGACTAGACTCATAAGGGAAATGTACTTGTGAACAAACAGGCAGATACATGTCTGGTTCTGAATAAATGGAGAGTATTTTCTTCTAAAATATGTTGCTCATAAACTAAGAAAATAAAATACACATGCTTATTGTTAGCAAGTGAGGAAGCTTTTGTTTTCAAAAAATGAATACATGTAAATAAATAAATAAAATAAAAAGTATGGAAAATAATGGGCAACCTTAAATAAACAGGAGTTTGATGTTTTTCCAAAGTATGTTGTCAGTATAAAACAAAATACAGACAATGTTATCATAATAATGAAGGCAGTTTAGGTTCTGAACAGAGTTCGTTTCTTTAAAAGTCTTTTGCACATAAAACAGCAAACATAAATGGAGAGTTGCTCGTTCTGAATTCTTGTATACATAAATTAAAAAATATATATAAACATGCATTTAGAGTAAGCAAATGCGGTTTCTTTTTCTGAAAAAACAAAACAAAATCAGTATGGATAAGGGTAATCCTTTATTAAACAAGAGTTTGATGTTTTTCTAAACAAAATAAAAATACAGATTAATGTTGTCATAATAATGAAGGCAGCTTTGGTTCTGAACAGAGTTTTTGCTTTAAATTTATGTTGCATATAAAAATATAACACATATAAAACAGATAATTAGAGAGTTGTTTGTTCTAAACTGTGTTGTACATCAATTAAAAAAAATTAAGCCTCAGCAAATGAAGCAGTTCTTTGATCTGCAAAAACATAAGTATGGATAAGGGTAAATCGTTAGTAACAAGAGTTTGTTTTTCCAAACTCTGTTGTATGTCAATAAAAAAACAAACAGATAATGCTATCATAATAATGAAGGCAGTTTAGGTTCTGAACAGAGTTCGTTTCTATAAACTCTGTTGCTCATAAAACAGCAAACACATAGATGGAGAGTTGCTTGTTCTGAACTCTTGCATACATAAATAAAATAAATAAAATAAACATGTATTTAGTGTTAGCAAATGCAGTTCCTTGTTCTGAAAAAAATCAGTAGAAGGGTAATCCTTTATTAAACAAGAGTTTGCTGTTTTTCTAAAAAATAAAAAACCCATATAATGTTGTCTTAATAATGAAGGCAGTTTTGGTTCTGAACAGAGTTTTTAAAAACTCTGTTGTATATAAAATATAACACACATAAAACATACTTAGAGAGTTGTTTGTTCTAACCCGTTGTACATAAATTGAAAGAAATAAAATATAGATGTATTAAGTGTAAGCAAATGAAGCAGTTCTTTGTTCTGCAAAAAAAAAAATTCAGTAAGGATAAGGGTAAATATTTATCAAACAAGAGTTTGTTTTCCAAACTCTGTTGTATGTCAATACAAAAAAAAATACATATGTTTTTGTAATAATGAAAGCAGTTTTGGTTCAGAATAGAGTTTTTGCTTTAAAACTCTGTTGTATATAAACATACATCTCCCAAACAAGAGTTTAGAAACTGTTTTTATTGCATATAATTGTTCATACCATGGCACATATCAATGGAAATGTTATTCCTTCATGTTTACATCAAGAATACATTTGCAAGAGTCACTTGTTTTGGAGGTGAGCAACTTAGTTGCAAATGTGGGAGGGCAAGATAAAGCTGTATACATTTTGGGGTATAGCTCACTTTATTCATGTGGTAATTTGGTGTCTACTGCAAACATAGTAATGCCATGTTTATCTGATGTAATGTGTGCTCCTGCTACAGGACAGATTGAGGCCGGTGTTCTAAGATTGGGTATTAAAATATGAAATGATGTTTGGAGTAGACAAGATTATTACCAGTTTTATTTGTTACATTACGTTTTTTAGACCCTCTGTATTCACACAGGAGTTGGTGTGCCTTCAAACAAGTGATTGTTAGAAATGCAGTCTTGTGGTGAAGAGGAAGGAATGAAGTTTTCAAGTGATACATGTATGTGCCATGATATGAACATGTTACACACAGTTAAAATAGAAATGACTGTGCTTTAAAAAAAACAATTGAGGAGTTTGTTCTTGTTAGTCTTGGTTGTGTAATAATTTACACTGAGTCAATTGGTGATGTAGTTTCTACATAGTTATTGACTTTGTTGTAGGTGATCGTCATACTTGTTTGCAGTAGTTGTTCTTCCAGGTCATCAATGTTATTTACATCCGTGTCTGGTAACCAAGTAAGCTGATGGTTGTTTAGAGATAGGTGAATCAATGGTGAGTCGTCGAGAGGTTTGAATTTTCCTTTTAAGTCAGTGTTCTTTTCATATTGGATACCAGTTGCTTACAGTTCCAGACTTTGCACTTGTAGAAGTGAGTGGATGGTGATGGCTCTCTGCTGTTACAGGCAATACATAAGGACACAGTTGTACTTTCAACTGTAACAAATACTCCTAAATGAAAAAAAAAGTATATAGAATTATCAATTTCACAATAGACAAGTTGTCATGCCTGCACAGTGCGCTACGTAGTTGAATGTAGTTTAAAAAAAGAAGTACGAACAATTGTCAAAATTGTTATCGTTTTTTTAAAAGACTTATCAGGAAATTGGGCAACAAGGTTGAAAAACATACAAAACTTGCGTGAAACTGCATACCTTAGCGAGGTTTGGTTGTACAACATGGTAGTAAATTATCAAACAAAAGCAAGGTCTGGTAATGGAAAAAAAAGCACACAAGCTGTGTGCAGTGTTTTGATGACTAAAGCAAGGATATTAATAGTACTTCGAATAAATGCTTAAAATTTGAATGGAACATACATTAGAGATATCC
Source organism: Asterias rubens (assembly GCF_902459465.1). Classification (NCBI taxonomy): domain Eukaryota; kingdom Metazoa; phylum Echinodermata; class Asteroidea; order Forcipulatida; family Asteriidae; genus Asterias; species Asterias rubens. The sequence goes on along the minus strand of NC_047071.1, from coordinate 7,465,574 downwards.
CATGCTATAGTTAACAAATATTTATGGAAAATTTAGTTGTATAATTAAGTTTGTTTCATACTTGATTTTCAAGTTGTACAAGCGCATAAAGATAACTTCATAGGAATGTAGAGGAAGAGCATGAAACAGTCTTGACTTTTGTAAGACTACATTGAAAGACTACATTAAATTTAATCATTTAGTTTTCTAAATAGACACTATAATTTTTTTCTTTTGTATCAATTTGTATAGTCATGTATGGGAGAAAACATTAAAAAAAATATTTTCTTCATGTGGTTGTTTTTTGCTGTTTTCATTTTGAATCTTTAGTGGAATTGAAGTAAGCCATGTTTTCTTTTAGGTCTTTCTATATGATGTTGTTAATAGTGACTAATCGATTTTGCATTTTGGGAGGATTGGCAGTTGTTAGCAATTCATACAATACAGATGTAAGCAGAGATGCCAACATTGAATTGTAAAAAAGAGTAGCATCTCCCAAAAGTTAAAGGCGAGCGCAGCTTGGGCTCCCTAAACCGATCTTTCTATTACTCTCTACAATGCTAATTAGCTCATTTTCAGGCATTGTTGTGAAATAACAATTACCTCTGTATACACTAACAGAACAGCTACAAATCTTTATAATGGCCAGTGAAAAAAAAAAAAAAAAAAAAAAAAAAAAAAAAAAAAAAAAAAATCCCTTATCTTCTGACTTTGTTTCAAAAATAAATGTAACATAACAAAGGGTAGCCTTACTTAAATGTTTTTGTTTTAATGATCAGAAATGCAACAACAAACTATTGGTAGAGAGAAGGAAAAAAAAAAGGAAAAAAAAGAAAAGAAAAAAACGTGTCCGGATTTTGGGCAAAAAATACGTGTCCGTATTTTGGGCATTGTCTGGACATCGGCGCTACAATTACTAGTAAGAAAACATGGAAACTGTCTAGCTTAGATCTCACAGGCCACTCAGTGAAGGTATTTTGGTTCAGAAGGTCTCCTTTTTTGTCGCCATTATTTCATACTTTTTGTGCCAAGCTTCGCTATTTATTCCTCCATGGATGAAGTCCATGTACAGACAGCGTGGGCACAATAATAATGGATACGTGAGGAATGAGGTTACTGTGACACGTTAGCTCACACACAACCTCATTCCCCACAACCGTGTGCACTATTCCCCCATCGTGAAATAGAGATCAATGGGTACGAACTTGCAGCATGCACTAGCGTAAAGATACTCATCCGGCCAGCCAGCGGGGGATCAGAGGGCACGCAACGACCATGTTCGAGTGAATCGCCGCTATTATTCAACACTGCTTTCTAAAATTACAAGTGTTTTTTTCTTTTCTGTTACAATATTTGGATATTTTTCTTAATTTTTATTTCCACTTAATAGTTGATTCGTTGTTTGCATGTATTGTACGATTTAATAAAATTATATTGGGCGGCTTGTTTAGCGGTTTTAGTGAGTATTATCGTAGCATCGTAGTCACGGCTCGAAATCGTATTTGCTACGCCCAAATCGTGTATGTTGGTATCTCTGTGTAAGTGTTCATATTAATATATAGATAAAGGTTTCATATTAGTTACTTTAAGTAGACTAGTTTGACTCAAGTGTTAAAGTGTGAATCCTTGTTTTGAGGTTATCTTGTATACAGTAACAAAAAACATACCTTGCAAGGTTTGGTACATGGACGTTGCTTCGATTTTCGGCTTGTTAACTTTCAGTTTCTGGTTTACTGGAAGTATACACTGAAGACTTTGTGGAGGAAGTTTGTCCTCCATTCCAGTTTTTGAATGATAGATTTTCCAGTTTAAAAACTTTGTCCTTTTCAAACAGGCAGCTGTAAATATAAGAAATGCCAATCAAGGGAGGCTGATAATTTTAAAGGTTTTTTTTACTGTTTTTTTTTAGAATTTTCCTCAGGTTACAATTTATTTAAATGCACCAAAGGTAGAAGTTAAATACACTTTGTTGTGTTTGTTTAAAGCTAATTCCAACTCGAGCAGGCACTTGTTTTTGATCCCAATGAACAATTTTCAAATATCAAAAATGCAAATTTGGGGAAACTATTGTTATTTGGTATTTTTATGGCTTTATGTGACATGAGAAGTTTACAGTACAATTTTGAAGGTTGTTCAGATAATGATATTGTTGATATGTTTTTGAAATGTTATTAAGCAACAGGTCGTTGGTTGGAATCTGGTCTGATGTGTCTCTGGTCGAAATATGGTTTAAAATTATTTGAGGATATTGTAGTATTTGTTTACCTGTTCCTCATGTATGTCGGTCCAGACACTAAGTGTTATGTGACCTGTAGGGTCACCAATTATCACTGGTGTTACTTTCTTTTTCTCTATTGGTGTATGGGATAGTCTTCAAAACGGCTGGATGGATGTGTAGAACTTTGGCCTATAAAAACAAAAATTCATGAAATAAATTACGCATACTTAATTATTTTGAGGTCAGAGTGGTTATATCAGATGATATGAGACAAAGGTTTCAAGATGTTGTTCTGAGTGACAAGTGACAGCTGGAGAGATTGTGGTCCACAGTAATAAAAATGAGCAGTAATGTCTTATAACTGAGACTAACTTCAGTTAAGTGATCTAATTATGGTCAACAAGCATTTAGATGAGTTGTTTCTTTACAATGCATTGTTAATCCTTTGTTCCATGTAGGTGGCTGTGTGACGAAGTCATAGTTTTTCAACAAGGGGACATCAGGCATAAATCACTGAAAATAATTAATGTGTTATTTATTTTTAGTGTCTTTTGTATTGGATTACTGAACCTTAACCCCATTTATTCTGAAAAATGAGAGGGAAAAATGCTTCAGTTCATTGCCACAGTGTTTGTAGAGACATTGCACATTGTTTAATCATCTGTCTACTTAGTTCGTAAAAATGTGGACAAGATATGTCACCTTTTTTTTTTGAAAAACAATAATTTTAACTGATACTCAAAACCACTAGTAGAAAATATCAACAAAAGCAACTGTAAAACGGTATTTTTATTGAGCCTTGCTAATAAAGGTAAAAGGTATGTGTGCTTTCAGTTAATATTTATTGCATTGAATGGTGAACTGTTCAGAAATGTCATCTTGCTTTATAACTTGAAAAAGTAAATACTTGAAATGCAAATACATTGGTATGCGAAAAAAAAGTCCGTAGCAAAAAGTATGGCCCAATAGCCCCTGTAGTCCTAGTCTACAAAAAGAGTGATCTTGGACATTACATGGCTTTTATCAGCCTACAGAATACCACATGGGTTATATGGGAAATTGGTATCATAATTTCAAAATAAATTCAAGGGTTATTAAAATGAGAAGTGAACTAGTACAGAGATGTGGCCCCTTCATTCACATCCAAAGTTTCTGTGGCTCTTTAGTAACCATGTGATATCACAGGTAACATGGCGTACAGTTTACAGGGACAATATGACTTTGTAGTTGGTATTAAAACATATTTGTGGGGTTTTTGTGGAGGGTAGGCTATCAAAATGAAGTGAATATTTGAAATGTAACATAATAACACTTACCAGTTTGATGTCTACCAGTGTTTTGTCCAGAGGAGAATCCTTCAGTAAATCAGCAATAGTGTATGTTTTTGTAGTTTTTGCATCGTAATGGAAGTTCAAGACTGGCAGTTTTACGATTTGTGTTTGTCTTTTGACAATTAACGTTTGATCTTCAACTGCTACATTCTTTAGTTTTACGGGTGACTTTGTTTTGGCGAATTCCTGGGGAGGAAAAAGGGATTGCAAGTATAATATGTAAGTTTTAGTTGATCAGTGATTGTAGTTTGACTACCATGAGTGTCGAAAAGTTGCATTAGGTTGAAATTTAACACATGTTGTTTACAGATGGTGTAGGGCAAGAATTTTAGACTGCCTAAGATGAAGCTATTGTTTAATGGGAATTGTTGGTGTACATGGGTGATGCAGGCAAAAGGGGCAACAGACCATGTCAATCGACCTTGTCTGGGGATAGAAGAAAATAGAGTTCCTTGGCAAAAGAATAATTGAGTATTAAGTGCAAATGGTGGCTTGCTGCACCTTGCAGGGTTACTATGTGTAACTGTTTTGCATCATCATGTTTAAAGACTATCTTTTAGGATTCTGAATTTTAATCATAATATTGAGATTTTCATACCTCAAGATTTGACTGTTTGGACATATCATAAACTACAACGTCTTGGTAGTCCTCACTGATGTCTGAAGGGTTCCCTTCATGTATGGGTTGTTTCTAGCACTCAGTTTCTTTGGTGATAATTGAACAAGGTATCCACTGGCATCTGCTACTTCCTCTTTGAACCGTTTGGCTGCTGGTGGGCTGGTAGCCATGGTAAATCTGTAAAAGGAACGATATTAATAACAAAACAAGAAAGAAGAAAAAAATGCATATTCGTGAAAGTTAGTATATGTCAATTTATGGTAGTTTATGACAGGGCACACAGAGAATGAGTGCATTAGTTCATACTTTTCAGAGTGAAATAAATTATTCTTCAGAAACAAAATAAGAAGCAACTATGGAGATTTCTTTCCCAAGTTTTTTTACTGCAATAACATGTATTTTGTATTTCCTTTAGCATTAAGGGCTTAAAATTGTACCAGAATCATTCCTACACAAATACATAAATGTATATTCTGGCGAACATGTAGAGTTAAAAGGCAAGTAGACAACAAGTAAATTGCTGAAAAGCCCTATTTGTATATGCAGGTTTTAAATCTGTTGGATAATTAAGTTACATAGATATGCACATCAGCCAACTTACCAGTGTGTTGAATTTCCAGGTGATGTGACTAGAAATACAACTTTGAAGACTGTCTGAAGATCTAATAGACAATTGAAGAAGATTGGTAACATTAATAAGGCAGTATTGGAAGAGGTGGTTTGTAGTGGAAGAGTTTTTGTTAATTTGTTTTTGTATAATTACCTTGGGGGAGGGGGCTAGAGTGTTTGTTTATCGGCAAGTTGAAGTCATTGTTTGGCAGCTTCCTCATCAACTTTGATGGCAAGGGCAACTGGATCATGGAAACTAAAATGTGTTGCTAACACTGATGCTTGATATTGTTCTGGCAGTGGTTTGATATATGTGGTCTAGAAGTGTTCCTGCTGTTGTGGTTGATGATGTAATCAATTGGTGATATTGATTAAGTGCTTGGATGGGAGGTTTCTTTCGAAGATCATGATTGAAATCACCAATGATGACTTTATAATCGACATCTAATGCCTCAACTTGAGTACACAAGTTATCTAGAACATTTGAAAATGTTCTGATGTTAGTTTGGATTGGCTTGTAAGCTGTCATAACTAGCAAAGATGGTGAGCCACTGATCCTTATTGTCATGATGTCGCAGTCATCTACTTCTTGGGATAAAGTAGTGTATGTCACACCATTGCGCACATACATTGCAGTCCCTCTACCTCGAGCACTCTGAGGAGGTTTAGACATAGCAATTAGCTGATATCCTGGAAGTTCATAGTTCCTTTTGTCATGATTGGTAGTGAGCCATGTTTCAGTCAGGCATATGACATGAGCTTTGCAGATTTGAAAGTCGGTCTTGATGTCATCAAAGTGTTTTGTAAGACTTTGGATATTGTGGTGTACAATTATGAAGTTTTCTCTGTGATTCAATTGCAAAATTGGATTTGCTACAGACAGGTCACAGGGTACCATTTTGGCCAAGTGCTCTGCAACTTCGTTATTACAGAAGATTCTCTTGGGATCGTAGTTGGAAAGAAAGAGACCATTCAGATGAGTAACACGACTAACAGCTACATATCCCATGCATGACTTGATTCCTTTCAAAGACACAACTGCTTCATCTGTTGTCTGACCTTGGATTTTGTGCATTGTAACAGCCCACGCCAACTTTAAAGCATATTGTTTGCGTGTTCTGTTAATGCATCCAGATTTAAGCACTAGTTGAATGTGTTCAAGGTGTGGTTTGATGGCAACACAATTAGCATACTGGTCAGGTAGTGGACTCCTTTGTCTTGCAAATGCACCACATTTCACGTTATCAAATTGCACAAAGATAGCACTAGGTTGATTATTTGGGTCATTTGGTTGTATGGCTTGTATAGTGCCTGTAATTCCATTACAAAGACCATCGGGTACATCTAAATTTGTTGTCAGCATGACTCTGGCTCCAACTGCTATATGTAATTCAGACTGCAACACTGTTTTTCCAGTTTGATGTGATTTGTAAGCCACTTTTTTGGCTTGGGTTTGAGTAGGAGTATTCTTTGTGTCTAGCGCATAGATGGTAACTATCGGACTTGATAAGGTTTCTAGCATTCGAAGATTATGGCTATCCACATCCTTATTGAAGGCAAAAATTCGAAGTGCTTTCTCTGATGGCTTCAAATCAGTTCCAGATTCAAGTGTACGCGACTTGAGCATCTGATCATCTGCTGGGTCGATTGGATCTTCTCGTTTGTGCACACGCAATCGATTAAGTAATCGTGCAAAAGTTAGATCATCTTGTTGACGCATAACTTGTGTGAGTTGACAGACTTGGAAATTCTCAGTCCAGAGGTCTGTCAAAGGATTGCCATCTGGCACACAAAGTGGAGTACTTGGATTAATTGGAGGAATCTGATAGAAGTCTCCGACTGCAAGTACAGAAATGTTTCCAAACAATGTGTGATTTGAGGCACGTTTGATCTGTTGAATTCTTCCATGGATGTATTGCAACTGTTTCTTGCTCACCATTGATATTTCATCAATTATGAGCAGTTGCAGATGTTGTAGTTTACTACGCATGGTATTGAGAGTTTCTTCTCCAAGAGGCTTATAATTCTGGGGTGCTTTAATGCCGATATTTAATGCAGAGCAAATAGTTTCTCCTTCAATATTGAAAGCAGCAGTACCTGTGTGTGCGACAACCAACACAGTTTTGTCATCTGGAAGTCACAGAGAGGTGCAAACAGTTTCTCAGCATGATATTTGATACATTTTGTTAACAGAGATTTACCTGTACCGGCTCCTCCAGTTAGAAATACTCTGAATGGAGGTGGATTTTCACTGTTAACTTTCTTGATACACCATTGATGGACATATCTGAAGAGCTGCTGCTGTTTGTCATTAAGGCTATTGATCATTGAAGCAATTTGACTTTCTGATAGCACCACTTTTATGGTTTCAACAGGTGATCTATGTGTGGTTTCTTTTGATGCGGTTGATGTCTGTGGTTGCAACTCTGGAATTTCTTCGAAATCGTCATCAGAGTCAATGGGAGCTGTAGGTTTTTCTAATAGATCATCCAACCGTTGTTGTTCAGCTTGTGGTGCAAGTGCAGCCCAAGCATCTTCCAATGTGTCGTTTGCAGATGCAAAGCTTCCCATGCAGCATCTATTTGGTTATTGACTGGTTCGTACAGTTTCATGTTCTCCCTGACAACTTGGCTCACAGGTTTGTTTCCTTCATCTGTTTTAACAGTGCCATTGTGATAGTACATTGAAAAACTTGGCATGTTTGCTGGTATAAGTTTAATGTCTCGGTGTGGCAGATACATGCGAAGGATATTCATGTAGTACTTTCCGGATCTTTCTTCAAGTACAGTTTTGGGTAGCGGACTATGCAGGATTTGCATCTGCGTTCTATGGCAATTCCAAGATTGTTATCAAGCTGATAGTGAGTACTATTGCCTGACTGTTCATTGCTATCTCCATCAGATTCTGTTGATGTCATGGTATTATTCGATGATGTGAAGCGAAACTTAGACATAAATGTTGCCAGGCACATCATCTTGAATTTGGTCACATTTGGTCTTGCATAGTACTTATCCAGAGCATTAGACATCCAGATTCTATCTGGTTGTTCATTTCGTAGCACGTTGAGAGGTAACGATATTCTCTGACCATCTGGATCTGTTTGCACAAACACAACTTGTCTTGTGCAGTCTCTCAAATGCATGCTACACACCCTGTATATACATTCCATAACACTCAATTCTCTGTGATGTAAGTATATGTTTCCAACTTTTCGCAGCTCTGTAATTGCATCACTGTTACCTTGTTGTGCTTCTTTCTGAGCTTGTCTGAGTAGATCACCCATTTGACGTTCAGTTTTGCTTATGTATGAAAGGATGTACTTCACACAGCTGTATGCATCAAGCACTAGTTGAATATCCATGTTGCCATTCCAAGCACGTAGTAAATCCTGATTATAATGTTGATCCAAATGTCGACTGGCTTTCTTTTTTGATACACAGTTGAATGTGAGGAGAGTAGTTGAAGAGACTTTTGCATATCTTCTTGAGTGACATTTGCAGAATTTAGATGTCAGATGTAGATGTGAGGTTTTGTAATTGTGTGTTCTGGATTCTGTATAACTTCCCAGATTTGAGTGATAACTCTTTTGGCTTCTTCCTTTGCTTTCTCTTTTCCATCATTTGAGTCGTCTTGAGATTCATCTTGATCTTCAGCATCATCAGAGCTATCTATAGATCTACATATGAATGTCTGCTCTGAAGGAAGGTTTTGGAAATCCAAAACGACACGTTTTTGCCGGTTTTCGGCAAGATTTTGTGTGCCTTTTGCTGTGCGTTTGACAAGATTGTACAATTTCGTGAAGTTCAGGATCATCGTCCTCGGAAGGGAGTTCACAGGATATGTACTTGTCGATAAAGGCTTCAATAGTGTCATCTGAGTCTGTGCATGGGTCAGGAGCGTTATCTACCCACACCAACATATGGATGTGGGGCCAACCTCTTTGTTGAAATTCAGTACGGTAGAAATAATCAACAACGTGTCCAATTGGATGGGCATCTGATTGAATGACTTGTTGATGAACTTTTTCACTCTATGCTCGAACATTCTTGCTGCCGTAACTGGGTTTGAATATATGATGTTACAATGAGTTTGCCCAGTCCATATCTGCATGTTCTTCAGGAGAGAGGGGCTCCTTACCTTGTTGTTCAAGAATTGCATTGTCAATTTCAAGCCATCTTCGATCTGCTGCACTGAAGGTTACAAACCATGTGGGAATCCCTATTTGGCGTATCATCGCGAACAGGTCCTTCAATGTTTTTTCCCAGTATGCTGGCGTGCCTCTTATGCTTCTCAAATAACGATAACCTTCATCTCTCTGGATCATTTGATTAACAAGTGCTTTGTCAGTCAAAATTTCAGATGTGATTGGCCTGCCATCGGTCGTCTTTGTATGACCTTGTCTCATCGCAATTGATATTTGGGATGATATCATTTGAAGTTCTGTACAATACTGAGCAAAGAATATGTATTGAGGATCACTTGCAAACCGTGCATCTTGTGAAAAAAGGCGTGCATTAAAGTATCTACTTGGAGACACTTTAGGTTCTCTTTCTTCTGCAAATGTATTCTTTCCATCAGGAAATAAAACAGGAAATGCCTGCGCTTCCATATCAAGAACTGCAGTAGGTCTACTACCTTCTGCCGGTGCAAGAGAAAGTACTGTATTGTCACAGTTGTCTGCAATGTATTGACCAAAGTCGACTGGTTGCAGGAATGACATAAGAGGTGCAGATGTGTAGTTATATCATTATCTTCAGTGGGATCTGAGACTTGTTCTTGATCTGTCTGTTCATGTGCTCCTCATTGTCTACCATTTGTGAGTCATTGACATCATGTTGGTCATACTGGTTTTGCAAGATTTTTTCTTGAATTATGTGTAGGTTGTGTTCCTCCTCATCTAGCATTTGTGACTCCGTGAAACTGTGCTGCTGGTCTTGTGAGTCTGCCATGATTGGGTCAGAGTTATTGACATCTAGTTGATCACAATTTATAGCAATGTCCTCAAATAGTGGGTTTGATTCTTTGAGCAAATTGAGAGCAAGTCTTATCTTACTTGGTGAAACCTGTTTGAAGAGGACATGATTTTTGTACTTGAGCTTTCGCTTTAATTTGACCCGTACTATGCTGTCATCATTTGCAAGACGTGCAAGGATTTGGCAGTTTTATCAACATCTGCTTTTACACAAACTACTTGGCCATGGATACCCTTCTGACAACCCTTATACAGGGGAACCAACTTCATAAATGGTATTACAGGTGCTATCAAATGTCTTTCTAGTATGTTAAGCTCAGATAGCTCCTGAGGCACTGGACAGAGTAGAAATTTATTAGCTCTAGACAATCGTGGTGTGATGTCCTTTCTGATGTTATTATGGCAAGTGAAGCAGATCCATGTATTACTATGTGGCAAAGCTGTAAAATCAACAGTTGATGGCATGGTTGTCAACAGGCTGTTTCTACTGTACTTTCTTTATGAAACTGCAATACCTGTGTTCTAAAAAGTGACTTGTCGCATATGATGCAAGTGAATATTGGCTTCTCTTGTAAAATTTCACTTTTGAATTTCAAGACAACTGTTGGTATGTTTCTTCTATTTGATTTACGAGAACATGACATTTGGTGGAGTTGGTTAGCTCTTATTTCAGGAATCAGATAGTTTGCCTGGTGGTGCTGTAGTATGGTCTCTCTATTTTCTGCATAGTGCTGTCTTCTTGCATCCAATACTGTCGCTGTATTGTCTGCATAGTGCTCTCTTCTTGCATCCAATACTGTCGCTGTATTGTCTGCATAGTGCTCTCTTCTTGCATCCAATACTGTCGCTGTATTTTCTGCATAGTGCTCTCTTCTTGCATCCAATACTGTCGCTGTATTTTCTGCATAGTGCTCTTTTCTTGCATCCAATACTGTCGCTGTATTTTCTGCATAGTGCTCTCTTCTTGCATCCAATACTGTCGCTGTATTTTCTGCATAGTGCTCTCTTCTTGCATCCAATACAGAGTCTCTGTTTTGTACATAGTGTTCTCTTTTTGCATCCAATACTATCCCTGTATTTTCTGCATAGTGCTCTCTTCTTGCATCCAATACAGTCTTTCTGTTTTTTGCATAGTGCTCTCTTCTTGCAATCAATACAGCCTCTCTGTTTTGTGCATAGTGTTTTTTTCTTGCATCTAGTACAGTCTGTTTCCTTTCTGTATATTTGACTTTCCTCTTGGTCAATATCGAGGTTTTGTTTCCTGCATATGTACTTCTTCTTTTTTCCAGAATGTTGTGTTTATTGAGCATGTAGTACATCTGATTTTTATGTCTGCGTTTTGCTTTGATATCATCATCTTGTGACTGAGAGGAACATGCTTGTTGAAATTCGCTTTCATTAGCAGTAGGTTGTCTCTTTCTACTCTGTTGTGACGTAGCAGACATTAACAGACTGTCTGAGGTGGTTTGATTGTCATTTTGAATTGAACATGCTGTATCTTCAAACCGAAACGAACAGCCAGGCAATTCCTCACAATCGATGTCTTCACAACAGTCATCTGAAGTGCTTGCCACACATTTTCTGCTAGTGTAGATGGTTGTACTCGTGCTTGAAGAAATTGCAGCACTAGTTTCGATGCTACTCCCCAATAACGTTGATTTTTTTTCTCTCTCTTCTACCTGTACTTCCGACTCCTTAACCTGTACTTCCATGAGCAGTTACAATTTCAATTGTACCAATTTTTTGATAGGTATTGTGATGTAAAGTTTTACAATTATTGTCACTATCAATATGGATGACATGTCTTTCGATGCTTGATGTGATTTGTGTGTCCCTTTTTTGTAGGCTACAAAATAAAAGGTTTTATTTACTTAAAGTCTTTTTTCTTATTTTCTTTGGGTGCTAGTTTGTGAGTACAGTAAGCAGTTTGAATGGCATGATAATTAAATGAACAGATAACAAATTTTGTTGGTAGGTTTAGGTAGTATTTTGGATGTCATTCAAAGAATGGCAATGTTTTTGATCAGGGGATAGTCAAATACCAGTTGAATTAAATAATTATTGTTCAATTGAGAGTTCAATGAAATTCAATTGAGAGTCCAATGAGTTATTCAATTGAGAGTTCAATGAGTTATTCAATTGAGAGTTCAATGAGTTATTCAATAGAGAGTTCAACGAGTTATTCAATTGAGAGTTCAACGAGTTATTCAATTGAGAGTTCAATGAGTTATTCAATTGAGAGTTCAACGAGTTATTCAATTGAGATTTCAATGAGTTATTCAATTGAGAGTTCAACGAGTTATTCAATTGAGAGTCCAATGAGTTGTTCAATTGAGAGTTCAATGAGTTATTCAATTGAGATTTCAATGGCGGTTCAGAGCAATTTCAATGATAATGTACAAGTTGTACATTACAGAAGGAAAATAAAGTGAAAAATACGAAAGTAGACAAGTCAAAGATTAGAAATGAGTTGCGAAATAGAAACAAAGAAGTAAATAGCAGAAAGTTAAGGTAAGGGAGAGAGAGAAATAAGATTTTGTTTAATAATATCAATATTAATATAGAATCATATTGATGGTTAGGTACCAAGAAAAGAAGTTGTGGGAGACCACTTTACTTAACAGGAAAAATTGTGAACAAATATCCGTGTACACTCATTTTTACCAGCACAAAAACTATGAAATTAATGTTTTAACCTAAATCAAGACCCAGAAATGCACAGAACTAAAGACCTTCATTGCTATTGCTGTTAGACTACATGTTGGTATTCCCTTTGCCCTTGACCTATCCACATCCACATTTGTGCAGTGCAGTAATCAAAATGTTGTGTCAATGTTCGACCATCGAGAGGATGGAGGGTAACATTATCGCAACACGGGACAGAAAGTAGGCCTAGCAGATTAAAAGTCATGTATCGCTCCCCTTATCATGCTTTTGTACATCATTGTTCTTGTCAGTACAGTCGTTTGACCAGTTCCGGATTATTGACCAGTTCCGGATCACTACAACGTTGCAATCTCCAGTGTCATTAAATTACTTTTCACAGGACCAATGTAGATTAATATATCATAAGAGTAATATCACATTAGGCAACAAGCCAAAATTCAAGTGCATAGCATCATTGATGGATAAATTATGGCCAGTTTTTTAAAGTTTGTCAGAGATAAAATCGTGATTTCCGAAAAGAAAATGGTTGTTCAAAAACGCTGTTGAAACTTCTCACCTGTCAAATTTGAACGTCTGAGTGGATGACGGTAATTTGAAAAGCCTACAATGTGTAAAAATTGTTCTTGTAAATACTCAGCTTTTTTTTAATCTTGGGGATGGTAAAAATGTCGAAATCATGTTTTTGGTGACGTGGCACCTTTGACCTGTTCGGGATCACTCAATGCTAAGCAATGCAAATTAGGTAAATCATAGTTTTTTAATACACACAACACATACATTTTCATATGTTGAGGAATGTAAAACTATTTTACCAAACAGCTGTTGGTGATGTTATTTGTATTTTCAAGATGGAGGACTGCAAATAGCTTTTATGTTCGACAGTTTTATGAATGGTAGTGTAGGTTTGCAATAGAGGGCGCTCTACTGATCCAGAATACAAGCAAGTGATCCAGAACTGGTCAAACACGGGTGACAACATTTTTCTCATAGCTACTTCCAAAATAAAATAAAACAATTGTCAATTAAACTCAATGGATACATGGTGGCTTTTATAATTTATGACATGTTTAGGTAAACTAACTAACGTTTTTTTTTTTAATTGTCCAATAAGTGGCGATGGACTTAGCGATAATTCATTTAAGTGATTTAACTGGTCAAATGACTGTACCTTACTGTCATGACTGTGGCCCAGGGCCTACTCCTAGAACTATGACTATGAGGTTGTTACACTAACCTCATAGTCATAGATGATTGTGTACAAATTCCTATACGATTTTTGCTTCCCCACATGTGTACACCTACCGTTCTTATTTGCCGTCGGATCTCGCTGAAATTGGGCTCTGTGTGTTCCTTGGACTCCCAGTGAGTGTGTGGAAGTTCCCAAAATTTAAATCCATGAACTAATAGTTTCAAAAAAAGATAAATTTTGTGCAACACTGCAGAAATGAAAATATCAACGGTGCTTTAAAAATGCACGAATTTTCTTTTTCTTTTGAAATTAGTTCGTAGATTGAAATTTTAGTTTCAAAAAAAGATAAATTTTGTGCAACACTGCAGAAATGAAAATATCAACGGTGCTTTAAAAATGCACGAATTTTCTTTTTCTTTTGAAATTAGTTCGTAGATTGAAATTTTGGGAACTGCCACACACTCACTGGGAGTCCAAGGAACACAAAGAGCCCAATTCCAGCGAGACCTGACGGCAAATAAGAACGGTAGGTGTACACATCATGCGGCTACAGCAAAAATCGTACAGGAATTTGTACACAATCATCTGAGGTTTTAGTTGTATAGTTCTAGGAGTAGGAGTAGATGAGTGTGAGCTTTTTTCTACCTATGGAGTATATAATATGGACATATAATATTTATAACAAATCCAGACAACAATGGTCAGAACAACTTGCTTATTCCCCGATTTATTTTTTTACTCACCTGCTACACTACAACAACGATCCGCTTCTCGATCGGCAGCAAAAATGGCGTACGTGGTGTGCGAGGTCGATGTCACGACGCGTCGGGCTCCTCGATCATTGGCATGGCGGCAGCAGCCGTAAAAAAGCCGACAACAGGCGACAACTGGCAACAACCGAAGACAAGTCATCTACGTCTGAGCATGGAGGTAGCTATTTCTACCTCCATGATCTGAGGTACTGAAAACCCAATTGCCTTAATAAGGATTGTGCTTTTAAAAAAAGAGTCTTACTTGTCCTAAATTTCTCTAATCTGGGTTAAATTGTGCCTTTTAATTCATAAAAAATATAAAAAGCATTTCTCTACAACAATTATTTCAACAAATTTAAGCTTTTTGATACGTTTGGCCGCCCATGCCAACCGCCTGGTATTGGCCAAAAATAGAGGGGGGAAAAGATGTTTTCAGTGACGCGACTTGCAACAGTAAACAACTTGTCGTCAGGTTGTCAGTTGTTGTCAGTTATTATCGTCAACTGTCGGTTTTTTTTTCAGTGCGACCGCATGACTAAAACAACTTCGTTCCCATCCATCACACGGCAGATCGTGTGTTTTGGGTTTTTTTTTTAATGTTGCAATTTTTCATCGGCTTCCAAGCTTTAGGTACGAGGGTGGCATTTGTTCCAACAGCACTCCGCACTAATGACGTAAGAATACCCGGATGTCAGACAAACTTTCCACCACACGGGTCGTCAGTACACACTCACACGCCGGTAATCGTGCAGTGCACAAAAAACTAACATGTACGCGCGCGTATTATCAGTGAAATTTTTGACACTTTGTCTGA
Source organism: Asterias rubens (assembly GCF_902459465.1). Classification (NCBI taxonomy): domain Eukaryota; kingdom Metazoa; phylum Echinodermata; class Asteroidea; order Forcipulatida; family Asteriidae; genus Asterias; species Asterias rubens. The sequence continues at coordinate 7,450,424 of NC_047071.1, read as the reverse complement.
GATCCGGGAACTTGCTTCAATTTTTAGCATTAGTTTGGAGTGCTAAATTAAAATGTGTACGAAACCCAGGTTTGAGCTTGGGCCGCCCCTGGCTTGGGCTGCTCTGTCTCCGCTATGATAAACCTACACTCCCGGCAGGACAGCGTGTAAACAATTAAAACCTAGAAATGCACAGAATTGCTATTGGTGTTTTCATATTGGTAGCCCCTTTGCTTTTGGTCCATACGCATTTGGTGCAGTTATCAAAATGTGTTGCGTTGTTCACTATTGTATGTTGATGCTCCATATTCTTGTTACACATTAAGAAGTTTCCATTAATATTAATCTTAACGACCTGACACATTTAAAATACTGCACCTGATTCTGTGTATTTAAATTATTAGAATATTGCACGATAAGTTCTCTTTGACACCAACCATGGAGGAAGGAAAAAAAAGTCCTTCCTCCATGCACCACAAACGCCCACTATTTTAATTTATTGGTGCTCCAACTTCACCTTTGTATGGGGGCCCTGAAGGGACATATCGCTAACAGGTGCGCATACAATTGCGATGTCACAAATTTATTTGCAAATGTTTGCGCATACGTATGCGGTGTCGTGAAATTATTCGCAAATAAGTACGATGTCGCGATCAGACTGGATGCTAAAAATCCACAGATATATATTAGAAATTTTATTTAAACGTATGCGACAAAGTATGCAATAAAATTTTCGACAACTCAAACATATTCGCATACGTTACTCGCGAATACGAAATCCGACCATACGCAAGCGCATACGTAAGCATGCGCACATATTCCCAAATATTTTCACGACATACATGTACGTATGCCGACAAGTTTACAGTTATGCGATGTGCTTTTGGGCCACCGTACCTTTTTGATTGCATACGTTTGCGATGTCACAAATTTATTCGCAAATGTTTGCGCATACATATGCGATGTCAAGAAATTATTCGCGAATAAGTATGATGTCGCGATCAGACTGGATGCTAAAAATCCACAGATATATATTAGAAATTTTAATTAAACATATGCGACAAAGTATAATAAAATTTTCGACAACTCAAACATATTCGCATACGTTACTCGCGAATATCTTAACGAAATCCCACCATACGCAAGCGCATACGTAAGCATGCGCACATATTCCCAAATATTTTCACGGCATACGTATGCCGACAAGTTTACAGTTATGCGATGTCCTTTTGGGTCACCGTACCTTTTTGATTAGGTAAAAGTCAGCTGCCTATTATTACATGGACAAGTGATAACACTATTAATATCAAGTGTCCAACTTTTACTAAGAAACACTTAAGTTTGGTACTGTTACCAACAGTATCATGCAGTTGTTTTACAACATATTTCATTGCAAAGACATTTGGCAAGGTAATGAATCTCACATAAATTCCAAAAACATTCAAAACCTTTTCTTAAGATGCACTGTGAAAAGAATAATTTGTAAAAGCTAATAAGCTAATTTAAAACAATTTTTCTATAAAAATGCTCCGTTATTGAATGACTATTGACTTATGGATTAACGGTGACGATTGCGAAGTTTCCTCACTCACAAACTAAAGCTCATGTAACTAACAACCATACACGGTTAGCACGGTTAACATCCGTTGGCTCTCCGGGTTTTCACCGAACCCGTATGCCGTGAATAAGCTCCAGACCACGGCAGAGTGTTTTTAACGTTCACGGTGCAGGTCACACTGCGACCGGAAAATCCCCCATTGCAATAACGTGGGGAAAAGCTTCGGTGGTGATCGTCTCGCAGCGCAGCGTAGAGGATTCACTCATCACGTAAATAAAACAACCTCGTTATATTTTTACGTTGCAATTCTGATCGGCTTACAAGCTTTAGGTACGAGGTTGGAATTTTTGGTTCCGTTTTTTACGAAACCGCGGCTTTAGCTTGGGATGTCACTTGGGCTTCGGCTTGGGCTTCGTCTGCCTGTTTGAAGCCCCGTTAGAAAAGCACATGTTTTCTAAATAACTGACGGAGCCTAAGCCCAAGCCCAATATGTGGCCACGGTTTTGCAAATGCAAGCTGAAGAAGAAGAAGGAGAAGAAGAAGAAGAACTAGAAAGCACGGTAGCTGTATTTGAGCAAATACGGGTATCTCTGCCCGGCGGGGGGTGGAGCATAATATTCTGCATGGTTTATGTTGCACTTGGAGAAATGAAAATTGTGTGTGTTTTGGGGGTGATACAGAACAATATTCGCATACGTTACTCGCGAATACGAAATCCGACCATACGCAAGCGCATACGTAAGCATGCGCACATATTCCCAAATATTTTCACGACATACATGTACGTATGCCGACAAGTTTACAGTTATGCGATGTGCTTTTGGGCCACCGTACCTTTTTGATTGCATACGTTTGCGATGTCACAAATTTATTCGCAAATGTTTGCGCATACGTATGCGGTGTCAAGAAATTATTCGCGAATAAGTATGATGTCACGATCAGACTGGATGCTAAAAATCCACAGATATATATTAGAAATTTTAATTAAACATATGCGACAAAGTATAATAAAATTTTCGACAACTCAAACATATTCGCATACGTTACTCGCGAATATCTTAACGAAATCCCACCATACGCAAGCGCATACGTAAGCATGCGCACATATTCCCAAATATTTTCACGGCATACGTATGCCGACAAGTTTACAGTTATGCGATGTCCTTTTGGGCCACCGTACCTTTTTGATTAGGTAAAAGTCAGCTGCCTATTATTACATGGACAAGTGATAACACTATTAATATCAAGTGTCCAACTTTTACTAAGAAACACTCAAGTTTGGTACTGTTACCAACAGTATCATGCAGTTGTTTTACAACATATTTCATTGCAAAGACATTTGGCAAGGTAATGAATCTCACATAAATTCCAAAAACATTCAAAACCTTTTCTTAAGATGCACTGTGAAAAGAATAATTTGTAAAAGCTAATAAGCTAATTTAAAACAATTTTTCTATAAAAATGCTCCGTTATTGAATGACTATTGACTTATGGATTAACGGTGACGATTGCGAAGTTTCCTCACTCAAACTAAAGCTCATGTAACTAACAACCATACACGGTTAGCACGGTTAACATCCGTTGGCTCTCCGGGTTTTCACCGAACCCGTATGCCGTGAATAAGCTCCAGACCACGGCAGAGTGTTTTTAACGTTCACGGTGCAGGTCACACTGCGACCGGAAAATCCCCCATTGCAATAACGTGGGGAAAAGCTTCGGTGGTGATCGTCTCGCAGCGCAGCGTAGAGGAGTCACTCATCACGTAAATAAAACAACCTCGTTATATTTTTACGTTGCAATTCTGATCGGCTTACAAGCTTTAGGTACGAGGTTGGAATTTTTGGTTCCGTTTTTTACGAAACCGCGGCTTTAGCTTGGGATGTCACTTGGGCTTCGGCTTGGGCTTCGTCTGCCTGTTTGAAGCCCCGTTAGAAAAGCACATGTTTTCTAAATAACTGACGGAGCCTAAGCCCAAGCCCAATATGTGGCCACGGTTTTGCAAATGCAAGCTGAAGAAGAAGGAGAAGGAGAAGAAGAAGAAGAAGAAGAAGAAGAAGAATATCCACCACAAGGACAATATCTCTGCCGTTGCACGGGCAGAGATAACTAGAAAGCACGGTAGCTGTATTTGAGCAAATACGGGTATCTCTGCCCGGCGGGGGGTGGAGCATAATATTCTGCATGGTTTATGTTGCACTTGGAGAAATGAAAATTGTGTGTGTTTTGGGGGTGATACAGAACAATATTCGCATACGTTACTCGCGAATACGAAATCCGACCATACGCAAGCGCATACGTAAGCATGCGCACATATTCCCAAATATTTTCACGACATACATGTACGTATGCCGACAAGTTTACATTTATGCGATGTGCTTTTGGGCCACCGTACCTTTTTGATTGCATACGTTTGCGATGTCACAAATTTATTCGCAAATGTTTGCGCATACGTATGCGGTGTCAAGAAATTATTCGCGAATAAGTATGATGTCGCGATCAGACTGGATGCTAAAAATCCACAGATATATATTAGAAATTTTAATTAAACATATGCGACAAAGTATAATAAAATTTTCGACAACTCAAACATATTCGCATACGTTACTCGCGAATATCTTAACGAAATCCCACCATACGCAAGCGCATACGTAAGCATGCGCACATATTCCCAAATATTTTCACGGCATACGTATGCCGACAAGTTTACAGTTACCGTACCTTTTTGATTAGGTAAAAGTGATAACACTATTAATATCAAGTGTCCAACTTTTACTAAGAAACACTTAAGTTTGGTACTGTTACCAACAGTATCATGCAGTTGTTTTACAACATATTTCATTGCAAAGACATTTGGCAAGGTAATGAATCTCACATAAATTCCAAAAACATTCAAAACCTTTTCTTAAGATGCACTGTGAAAAGAATAATTTGTAAAAGCTAATAAGCTAATTTAAAACAATTTTTCTATAAAAATGCTCCGTTATTGAATGACTATTGACTTACGGATTAACGGTGACGATTGCGAAGTTTCCTCACTCAAACTAAAGCTCATGTAACTAACAACCATACACGGTTAGCACGGTTAACATCCGTTGGCTCTCCGGGTTTTCACCGAACCCGTATGCCGTGAATAAGCTCCAGACCACGGCAGAGTGTTTTTAACGTTCACGGTGCAGGTCACACTGCGACCGGAAAATCCCCCATTGCAATAACGTGGGGAAAAGCTTCGGTGGTGATCGTCTCGCAGCGCAGCGTAGAGGATTCACTCATCACGTAAATAAAACAACCTCGTTATATTTTTACGTTGCAATTCTGATCGGCTTACAAGCTTTAGGTACGAGGTTGGAATTTTTGGTTCCGTTTTTTACGAAACCGCGGCTTTAGCTTGGGATGTCACTTGGGCTTCGGCTTGGGCTTCGTCTGCCTGTTTGAAGCCCCGTTAGAAAAGCACATGTTTTTTAAATAACTGACGGAGCCTAAGCCCAAGCCCAATATGTGGCCACGGTTTTGCAAATGCAAGCTGAAGAAGAAGGAGAAGAAGAAGAAGAATATCCACCACAAGGACAATATCTCTGCCGTTGCACGGGCAGAGATAATATCCACCACAAGGACAATATCTCTGCCGTTGCACGGGCAGAGATAATATCTCTGCCGTTGCACGGGCAGAGATAAGAAGAAGAAGAATATCCACCACAAGGACAATATCTCTGCCGTTGCACGGGCAGAGATAATATCCACCACAAGGACAATATCTCTGCCGTTGCACGGGCAGAGATAACAAGTGACATCTATCCTATGGCGATGGACTAGTATTAGATAGACACCACTGTCCTGTTGCCCTGTGACTCTACATGTACATGCAAACAGCATAGAGAAAGGACAGAGAAGTAAAGTCCCTGTAATTTTGTATCTAAAAACGAACTGTGGGGTATATGTGACTCGCAATTGCATACTATACTTACGCGGTAAACACGGTAAACGCCTCTCCGACATGTCTGAGCAGATGTTTTATGAGAGGATGAATTCTCTAGCTGTAGTTTTGTTTCAACTCCACTCGCTAGTTAGTATTAAATAATCTCGTTTTTTTGCTACAAAGGCCCGAGGTAAAAAGAGACACACGACTACAGAATCACATGCACTATTAGTATTAGTAAAACGGGTACTAGACATTCTTTCGTGTACAAAGTGTTCGCATTACTAGACTGGCCCCGCTAAAATCCTACATCGTACGAGCAAGAACGGGGAGTTCAGTGCGTCTGGGGAGGTCTGGCCGCGGGGGATGATGGCCCGCTGGACGGCAGCCGCTCGGCCCCGGGACGTGGGCTGAACTTGCTGCTTAGATAGATTTATAAAAAGTTAATTCAACGTAGGCCCTTTTATTTTTGTTCATGAACTGTTTTTTGTTGTTGGTAACCATGGAGGAAGAGATAGATACAAATGGGGTTCGTAAAATGGTTAATAATTGCTCAGTCGTATAGTTCAACGGCTGCGACTGGAAATAAGACTAGTGAATTTGGCGGCCATTTATGGGAATCAAAATCTTGACCCCCATAAATGGCGGAGCGTTTTGTTTCGAGAAAGTTAGCAAAAGCGAAGCATTTCTAAGGCATGTTTGTGTAGATCATTATATTCTACTTTTTTAACATCTTTCCAACCGTAATCATTTTACATCAAACGCTTGTCATAGCCCAAAAACGCCCAATAAAGCGCAACCCGAAGCCAACGTGTCCCTTTAAGCTATAGTTTAAAATCGGTGGAGGAAGAGATGTTGTGATCATCGGCGCAAAATTCACCAGCTTATTGCTGGTTGCCCCGGGCTATCCTGCTGGTTTTGTGTTGGTGATCGTGCCCTACGCCACGTGCCGGTGGTGGACTAACATCAGCAACGGAGTTGTATCTCATCTTGCATATTAACATGCGATGCATGCAGATATATCTCTCGAGACTGACATTGACGGCGACAGCGCTATGGCGCAGCCTGACCCAGCATGACCAGTGTGGCTGGTGGGAGGTAGGTACACTACCCTAGTACGTACAGGCCGCCTGTAATACTAATAGTGTTTAGTGTGGGACCATTTTTATATCATGGTGTTACTGTTAAACCGACTGTGCTTTAAATATTAGTAATGCTGCTAACCGGGTCGACAGTCAATCCTGACAGTGACACTTTATACTTAATTTGGAGTACAGTATTATGCAGCAGCACCAAAGAAAATACACTCTGAAAGAGCTTCTAAAAATGCACTTTTTAAAAAGTCATTCACCCCTTGTTAGTTAGTGCTGGTTACCCATGTTTAGTCCAGAGGTGCTTGGTTTGAGTCCTAGTTTGCTTAAAGTTTAATTGCTAAAAGTTTACAGAAATTTCGTATTATGCCAGTCAGATTCCTCTTTGATTCTTGCTTTTTTTACGTATATCATTTTAGGTGTGTTTTTCTGTGTATGTCTTTGCTTGTTTGCCTTTTTAAATTGTTAAATGATTTGTATTATCTTCTGTGCTTTTTTATATGCCCCCTCTTGCCTTAATGTATTTTTAGGGTTTTAGGAGACGTACGCCTTTTGGCGACAGTTATTTTTTTAACTTTTATGCTCTCCTGGGCACCCCACTGTTGTTTTTCTTTGTTTTCTTAAATATTTTTAATGTATGTATATATGTGCTTGTAAATGTGATTGCCCGAATAAATATTATTATTATTATTATTTGTCAACTTTCAGCACCAAGGGGAGCCAATAAAGACTGGTCACCCCCAAACCGTGTTATATATATTTTTTACTATACCTCATACATATATAAATTTTGTGTGTGGAGAAGACATCTTTACTGCCAACGATATTCTCTAGTTCCACAATCGTAAAGCACATGACAAGTAGACTGTCACATGCGTACTAACCATGTGCATGAATACTCGCATGCGCACTTGAGTAACAATCAATTCATGGCATGCTGTCTGATTCAATCTGTACTGAGTTTAAGTCCCTATTCAATCAAACAAAAGCTGTGGAATTTTTACTTCATTTCAAGTACAAAATTGGTTTTCTTTTATTCATCCAGTGACTTATGGGGAGTTTTGAAGCCACAGCCACCTCAGTGGTTTTAAAAGTTGTCCAAGGTGGATATGGGTGACCTTACCAGGAGCCACAGCTAAAGCACAATGTCACCAACTCAGTTAAAGACTACTCCAAGGGACTGCGCTACTTAAAGGTTTGAAACTTGCTGTCTTATACCCATGTCAAAGTTCGCACAAACTAAGAAGAAACAAGTACAATTTCCTGTTTTGTTCAAACTGATAAACTATCATACAATAATTGTATTTTAGCAGTTAAGATGATGTGTGTGGTGTGTAGGTTGCTGTCCTTAGACTATAGACATGGGTTTGCCCTGTTATACAACAGCAGCACAGGGCAGAGCTGAGTGTTGAATGCTTGGACCATCCATGCTAAGCAGATATGAAACAGCATCACAATGGAGCGGGGGGGGGAGGGTCTCTGATTGGCTTACAAATATCCACTATTCCATCGTGTACAACCGTCTCTGATCGATTTGCTTTCTCACTATTACCTCAAGTACAGTATTGATGCAAAGTACATACAATGGCAAAACTTTTTAATTCTTATAGAGTTTTGATATAAAGTATGTACTTGAGTAAGTTTCTTTTAACTATACTGTCTGATAGTTAATTCTTATTCGTTGTATAAAACCAAGGTTTCACAAGAGGTTAGTTCTTGGCCACTTCAGCAGCTGAAAGGATTGGCATGTTCCAACGAAACAGCAGTGGAGCCTGTCCAAGGAGACAACCAAATGCAAAATGATCAAGGATAAAGTTGCTTTTGCTGTGAATTGTCTACCTGTGAGTATTGTATAATTTTTTTTATAGAGAAGTTTGGTGAAAGAATTGTAAAACTGTTATACCTAATCTACAATGGCAGAAAAAGGCCAGCAACAGTCAAACTGAATATCATCGTTCATAATCTGAAACTATGAAGTCAGTTACAAAGTACAGAAAAATACTAACCTAAAAACCACTGCTATTACCCAAAAGCTTCCCTCAATTATTTACTTGAAAAGCATCAAAATCTTTAACTCAACATTATTTCCTAATGCGTTTCTAAATTTAGGTATGTATTGGTGACCATGGGAAGCAAGAGGTCTCAGTAGCAACCAGCAGGCTTAAGATTGCAGTATTGACCTTGTTGCAGTTCATCTGGAAGAAAGCAAGGGCAGAGCGGACATTGCCACTATAATGGAGAAGAATGAATCAACTGTTCAGGTGCATTGGAGGAAAGATCATCGCTTTACGAGTGGAGAACAAGGAACACCGGTACTGGCAGGAATGCCAAATCATATACAGATAAATATATTGATTGGTTTTTATTGATATCTGAAACAAAAAGTCGCATCCCATTAAGGTGATCCCCTGGCTGTGTGATCCCTAGCTACACGGCAGTTAACAGTTGTATGGCTTTTGACTGGCACCCCCGTACAAACATACTTAAAAAATAGGGAGAACGCCAAATAGCTCAGTTGATAGAGCACTGGCACGTAAATCTGAAGGTTGTTGGTTCGAATCCCACTGTAGTCAATTCACTGTTCAACCCCAAAAATATAGATAAATTATAGAATGGATTTATGTTTTAAGAGTAGAAAGGGCACTTTAAGAGCTGAAACGCAGATAAATTTGATATAAATTACCACTTTTAGAAAAGTAATTTTTCCAGTTCCTTTTCAGAAAGAGATACAATTTGTGAACCCTACTACTATGTTGACCTTTGCTTTAAACTAAAGTTTAACATACAGGTTGGTTGAGTAAGGGATGCCAGTTTGCCTGTATGATGAACTTGGAAAATTGCAGCATAGACCAAGCCTCTTAGGGGACGCCAATTTATGTCCCCTACCTTTGCTTTCTGACTATACCAACCTGTATGATAGACTTTGTACATTTAAGCATAGACCAAGCCTCTTAGGGGACGCCAATTTATGTCCCTTACCTTTGCTTTCTGATGTATAGTGTAACATGGGGTTGGTTGGGTAAGGGACGCCAATTTATGTCCCCTACTATACCAACCTGTATGATAAACTTTGTACATTGAAGCATAGACCAAGCTTCTTAGGGGACGCCAATTTATGTCCCCTACCTTTGCTTTCTGATGTATAGTGTAACATGGGGTTGGTTGGGTAAGGGACGCCAATTTATGTCCCCTACTATACCAACCTGTATGATAGACTTTGTACATTGAAGCATAGACCAAGCCTCTTAGGGGACGCCAATTTATGTCCCCTACCTTTGCTTTCTGATGTATAGTGTAATATGGGGTTGGTTGGGTAAGGGACGCCAATTTATGTCCCCTACTATACCAACCTGTATGCTAGACTTTGTACATTGAAGCATAGACCAAGCCTCTTAGGGGACGCCAATTATGTCCCTTACCTTTGCTTTCTGATGTATAGTGTAACATGGGGTTGGTTGGGTAAGGGACGCCAATTTATGTCCCCTACTATACCAACCTGTATGATAGACTTTGTACATTGAAGCATAGACCAAGCCTCTTAGGGGACGCCAATTTATGTCCCCTACCTTTGCTTTCTGATGTATAGTGTAATATGGGGTTGGTTGGGTAAGGGACGCCAATTTATGTCCCCTACTATACCAACCTGTATGATAGACTTTGTACATTGAAGCATAGACCAAGCCTCTTAGGGGACGCCAATTTATGTCCCTTACCTTTGCTTTCTGATGTATAGTGTAACATGGTGTTGGTTGGGTAAGGGATGCCAATTTATGTCCCCTACCTTTGCTCTCTGATGTATATTGTAACATGGGGTTGGTTGGGTAAGGGACGCCAATTTATGTCCCCTACTATACCAACCTGTATGATAGACTTTGTACATTGAAGCATAGACCAAGCCTCTTAGGGGACGCCAATTTATGTCCCCTACCTTTGCTTTCTGATGTATAGTGTAACATGGGGTTGGTTGGGTACGGGATGCCAATTTATGTCCCCTACTATACCAACCTGTATGATAGACTTTGTACATTGAAGCATAGACCAAGCCTCTTTAGGGTACGCCAATTTATGTCCCCTACCTTTGCTTTCTGATGTATAGTGTAATATGGGGTTGGTTGGGTAAGGGACGCCAATTTATGTCCCCTACTATACCAACCTGTATGATAGACTTTGTACATTGAAGCATAGACCAAGCCTCTTAGGGGACGCCAATTTATGTCCCCTACCTTTGCTTTCTGATGTATAGTGTAACATGGGGTTGGTTGGGTAAGGGACGCCAATTTATGTCCCCTACTATACCAACCTGTATGATAGACTTTGTACATTGAAGCATAGACCAAGCCTCTTAGGGGACGCCAATTTATGTCCCCTACCTTTGCTTTCTGATGTATAGTGTAACATGGGGTTGGTTAGGTAAGGGACGCCAATTTATGTCCCCTACCATACCAACCTGTATGATAGACTTTGTACATTGCAGTATAGACAAGCCTCTTAGGGGACGCCAATTTATGTCCCCTACCTTTGCTCTCTGATGTATAGTGTAATTTGGGGTTGGTTGGGTAAGGGACGCCAATTTATGTCCCTTACCTCTGCTTTCTGATGTATAGTGTAACATGGGGTTGGTTGGGTAAGGGACGCCAATTTATGTCCCCTACCATACCAACCTGTATAATAGACTTTGTGCATTTCAGCATAGACCAAGCCTCTTAGGGGACGCCAATTTATGTCCCCTACAGCACCAGAGCCGAGTATGTTTTTTTTACGGGAAAAACGCTCCCTTCATACTCCAGGACTGAAGTGATGGATAAATATCACACATTTCAATGTTAAGAGGCCAAGGTGTTTAAAATGGGAACTTTTACCCACAAAAAACTGATCTTGTGAAAATTGTTTATATGAATCACAGTAACAAGATTTTATACGGGTTTGTTGTCATTTTTCTGTTGATTTGCAGTATTGTTGTATTTTATTTGTAGAAAAGGCTTCTATGAAGCATTGTATGTGTCAACTGGATATTTTTACAGCATATAGTTGTAAGTTAAGAATAAGTGTAATTTGTACATGACAAACGTTTTTATTTATGAAAATAATAAACAATTTGTGTTAACATTTGAAGCCAAATAGTTGTGTGATCAGTATTTTGGACTTGCTGTTTCTTGTATTTGTATGGTCAATTTTGTTATACACAGTTATTTATTTAAAAACAATGCACACTTTTAAAGGAAGTTAACAATTTCTGTTAAACTTTTTGACTGTGAGATATTTGAGTAAAATGCATGGTTTTTAACATGTATAAAGCCGAAAATATGAGCATAGTTAAACCGTTTTGAAGAAATTCAGAAGTAAAAACTGGAAACACCCATTTCCAATTTTGTTGAAATGTTTCCAATACTGTTTACTTTGAACCTTTTTTTTTTACTTCTCAATATGTTCAACGCTTTATAGTTTGGTCACCAACTTACCAAGTGCTGAACTGCAGACCACCCTATTGAATTGACGAACTGCCGAGCTGCAGCCGAGTTGGACTTAACCAATCTGTGAAAGGGTTGTTACAAGGCAGTGCGTGTGTGCTGTCCGTTTACAATGCCCGCCGTTCACTCATAAAGCACGCACGCACTGCCGCGCTGCCTCATAACTCAGTTCGTCAATCCAATAGGCTGGTACCTGAGGTTTCCTAGAATTTGTACCATGAAAAGTGGTAAAACTTTAGCAAATCGGTTGACTAGTTGTACGTGTTGGACCAAAGTCCAGTATGTCGCTCGAAAGAATCTCGTAACCCTATGGCTTGGCCGTCGAGAGGAGGGTTACATTATCGCAACTAATTATGATGATGATAAAAATACTAGGAATAGTTTAAATCTCTCATGAGCTGTGTGACACTGGACACTAATGGTAATTTTCAAAGATCAGTTTTCTTCCTCGATGTATCTCAACATATGCAAACAATAACAAACCTGTGAAAATTTTGATTCAATTGGCCGTCAAAGTTGCAAGAGAATAATAAAAGAAAAAAACACCCTTGTTGTTCCACAAGTTGTGTGCTTTCAGATGCCTTAATAGGGAGAGGTTGATTGTATACGCATTGTGAATAACGGCTCACCCTGAAGTAATGTAGTTTTCGAGAAAGGAGTAGTTTTCCATGAATTTGTATGCATATGTTGAGATACACCAAGTGAGAAGACTGGTGTTTGACAATTACCAATAGTGTCCAATGTCTTTAAGTAACTTATTACTTAGAGAGTGTTTTGTAATTAAATAAACCATAGGCCTACGTGCATATGTACAAAGCTTTACACTACATATGTTGTTAATTACTGTGCATTAACTGTCCATTCTGCTTTTTGCCAATTGCATTTAGAACACACTGTGCATATAAGATGTTGCCCTCGAAAGGAATTCAATGATATAAGTTTCTGTCAGGTTTGATTGGTGTTCCAACGGAGATTACTGAACCAGAAGCAATAGAAGCTTACAAGAAAGCACTGAAGGAGGGAAGCAAGTCAGTAAAACGCACGAGGCTTATGTTGGTTGGTCAGGAACGAGTAGGAAAAACAAGCCTGATGAGGAATCTTACTTATCAAAGGTATGTTGTGTTCAAAATAAAGTAAAGTCTGTACCAAGCCAATGCGGCTCATCGGGAGGGTTTGTATCTGTAATATATCAACACTAAAGGGCGCTATTTCCACAACCCTTGTAAGCTAGTCATGAGTTACTCTGATGAATAAACGTGTATCTGGAAGTTATACTCTGTGAAGACATCCACTCATTTCAGTATCCAGCAGTTAATTAGTTTTCTTTCATCTAAAATTAATTTGATTACCACAACCCTCTTGAACCATCCCAGATCCTCTTCATGAGTTTGCTGATTGTGGAGGATTGTCTGTAGACCTGAATAACAATTTCATATGGCCAGTTGTACCAATCAGTGTGAAAGTACGGTGTGAAGTGGCATAAGAGTGGTCTGTGGAGGAGGATTGGGGCCTTGTCTATTTATTAATGTCACATTCATCATCATCATCATCATCATTCTCAATTGATCCATCAAGGGGACGTAGAGCCGCCCAACCAATGTGCTCTGCTGCGTATTGCCACAGATGCCCAGCCCGGGACTCAAAGTCTGCTTCCAGCTGGCCTACCCAGGTGCTGCGAGGTCAGCCTCTTAACCTCTTCCAGGCTGGGCAGGAGTGGGATCCTCCCCGTGCTTCCACGCTCAGCTTGAGGGCCACATGGGTAGGTGTATCCGATGGGAGCTGTCTGACATGGCCAAAGAGGGAATGATGTCTCCAGGAGATAGTCACGCGAATGTCCTCGATGCCAGTGGTCTCCGAGGTTGTTGCGTTAGTGTTGAAATCAGACCACCGGTAGCCGAGAATGCCTTGGTGCGTCATCAGCTCAGAGTGTCCAATGTTCCTGAGCCATAAAGTAGGACAGGGAGGACACGGGTCGTGACTACCCTCAGCTTGGCATCAACACTTGTTGATGAGTAATGAATAGGTGTTCTCTCTGGACACAGTCTCTAACATAGGAAAGGTTTAGTGTGTGCTCGTGTGCGGCCTCAATCCTATCATACCCTCTCCTTCTCTGTCACTCCATGCCTGGCCTGTAAGGATGTGAACCCCACTAAATAACTATTACATTGTAGGCCCTCAAAATACTCTAATCTAGACAGATTTTAGAGTCTTATTAGCAAAGGGAAATCATCATCATCATCGGATAGCATCATGCATTTCTGCACCGGCTGCCTGACTTGTGAGATGCTTCCAAATAGACCAGTCTTGAGCTGCCACTTCTGCCTCCTCCACAGACCACCCAGTGCCCAGTCTGGAGGGGTCCCTCTGGATTACATTTTTCCATGATGTCCTAGGGCACCCTCGTCTGCGATTCCCATGGGTTGGTGACCAGTTGTAGAGTTGTTTAGTGATGCGATTTGTTCCCATTCGTTGATCCCCATTGGGGAAATAGTGTAAACAATTTACAAATTGTGATCTAGGGGTTGTTGAGGAAAAAAGTTCCAAGAGTCAATCAATAATTTCCCATTTCAAGATCAAATGTTGCACGATGAAGTTAATGTTATTGGCAGTTAAAAGTGCACTTTTCATTTCATCTATTTGCAGTTTCAACAGTGAGGAGCCTTCAACTGAAGGGATAAATACAGAGTCACTATGCACCATAGATGTCATTCAGGCTAAGGGCTGGATTCTTCATGGTGAAAGAGGTGAAAACATTGTGTACATAATACCATAGACACCATCTTTACAGGCAACTTGGGTTTCGATCCTAAACCATTTTTATTTTGTTGAGCAGCCAAGTCGGTCCCTGACCAAACATACAAGGAATTTGATTAAAAATCCCATTTGCCACACACAATAATGTATCATCTCTAGTCAAAATGGCCGATTTCATATTGTGGGGCTTAAAGTGGAAACTTTCATTAGGGTTGTGCAACTATGTTAATGTTTTAATGAAACTTGCAACTTCCATTTAACTGTTAACCCATTTTTACTGATTTCAATCCAAAATGATAATTGGAACTATGTCATAATGTGCAGTAAACCCACAATATTGTCAGTGCTGGCTTTCTATCGCAAAGCTTCCCGACTTTCTACATGTATGTATGCAGTGTCAAACATGAACTTGCTCTAATTGTTGTCTCCTCCAAATTTTGAGCGCAAAATTGCTAAGGTGTTTTGTTTATTTACCCTCTACTTTGAAATTTTACAATTTATTTCTGTTTGAATGAATTAGTTTACTTCTGACTTTCTGCAGATGACCCTGCTAGTTTTAAAAGTGAATTTGTGGAAAGTGTGGCTGAAGAATGGGATCAAAACATGCAGAGAAATGCTGCTGAGAAGTCAAGCAGAGAAATTATGGCGAGTCTTAACATTGCTGTGAGTCCTCAAACTGCTGTGAGTCTTCAAACTGCTGTGAGTCCTCAAACTGCTGTGACTCCTCAAATTGCTGTGAGTCCTCAAACTGCTGTGAGTCCTCAAACTGCTGTGACTCCTCAAATTGCTGTGCGTCCTCAAACTGATGTGAGTCCTCAAAATGCTGTGACTCCTCAAACTGCTGTGAGTCCTCAAACTGCTGTGAGTCCTCAAACTGCTGTGACTCCTCAAATTGCTGTGAGTCCTCAAACTGATGTGAGTCCTCAAAATGCTGTGACTCCTCAAACTGCTGTGAGTCCTCAAACTGCTGTGAGTCCTCAAACTGCTGTGAGTCTTCAAACTGCTGTGAGGCCTCAAACTGCTGCGATTCCTCAAACTGCTGTGAGTCCTCAAACTGCTGTGAGTCCTCAAACTGCTGTGAGTCTTCAAACTGCTGTGAGGCCTCAAACTGCTGTGATTCCTCAAACTGCTGTGAGTCCTCCAACTGCTGTGAGTCCTCCAACTGCAGTGAGTCCTCCAACTGCAGTGAGTCCTCAAACTGCTGTGACTCCTCAAACTGCTGTGAGTTCTCAAACTGCTGTGAGTCCTCAAACTGCTGTGAGTTCTCAAACTGCTGTGAGGCCTCAAACTGCTGTGAGTCCTCAAACTGCTGTGAGTCCTCAAACTGCTGTGACTCCTCAAATTGCTGTGAGTCCTCAAACTGCTGTGAGTTCTCAAACTGCTGTGAGTCCTCAAACTGCTGTGACTCCTCAAACTGCTGTGAGTCCTCAAACTGATGTGACTCCTCAAATTGCTGTGAGTCCTCAAACTGCTGTGAGTCCTCAAACTGCTGTGACTCCTCAAATTGCTGTGAGTCCTCAAACTGATGTGAGTCCTCAAAATGCTGTGACTCCTCAAACTGCTGTGAGTCCTCATACTGCTGTGAGTCCTCAAACTGCAGAGAGTTCTCAAACTGCTGTGAGTCCTCAAACTGCTGTGAGTTCGCAAAATGCAGCGAGTTCTCAAAAAGCAGCGAGTTCTCAAAGAGTGAGTTCTGAAAATGCAGTGACTCCCGAAGATGAGCTAGAACCAGCCATTGCAGAAGGTAATGAACAATGGGAGACTTTCTGGGACGATAGAGGGCAGCAGACTTACCGGGTTAATCCATTGTTCTCAGAATTATGCGCATGTTCAGAACTACGTAAACAATGGAAATTTACCCGGTATGTCTGCTGCCGCCTAGCGTTGGAAAGTCTCCTATTAGTTTGGGTGATAGAGATGTACGATAAGAGAAAGGCTGGCCTGACATTACATGCAGGATACAGAGACCATGGCCTCCGAAGCCCCTGGTCCATGGCCTTGGTGCCCTTCAAAGGTTTCCCATTGACTTTACGTCTTTCTAATGGAAGGGCCTTTGCAAAATAGCCTTGCCCTTACTGCTGTTTCTATGTTTTGTGTTGCTAGTTACAATATTGTCTAGCGCTTTGAGGGCTGGCATAAGGCATAAACACTCTTGTTATTATTGTTATTACTTTCCAACATGTTCATAGACACAGCTGCCAACTATTACGATTATTTCGTAATTATTACGAATTTATCAATGAATTACGAAAATACGAATTGCTTGTTAAAAGTTACGAATTTCAACTTTCCCGTGATAGAAAAAAAACAAACTCTGATTTAGCTTTGAAAAGTCGACTAAACTGCTTGTATTTGATTTTGAGTACACAGTAATCGATTCTTTGTTTAAATGCCGTTTAAAAACACTGTAACAGCATGGAACCTCTCTTGACGAATACTGAAGACATTCGGTTTTTATAGTAACGATATAAGTGCGTTGCAGGATACTAGTATACACATATTGACTGGCAACGAGGTAACGTCTGTTCCCACGAGGGACTTTGAGTGACCAGAAGAGCGACCTATTTCCCGAGGCCTAGGCCCCTTCGTCTGGTCACTCACAGGCCCGAGGGGGAATAGCGGACACTAGTTACCGAATTGTGCCAGTCAATATGTGTTTTATAACACAGCTCGGTCTTAAAATGTCAAATAAGAACAGAAAAAGGAATTTTGTAGTTTGTTCACGGTTCAAGTCAAGAGAAGGCGCTGTTACCACGGGCACTATTTGCAAAGACTAGTGCCCGCTCTGGTACTATTCCCGCAAAACACGCGCGCGATCACTAGCCTATATTAGTTCATTCCACGTGACCGTGTTTCAGCCAACCAGAATACAGAAAAAGCAAGAAGTGTGTTATAACAATACGTATTATACAAGAAACCGTGTGGAAACGAGCGACAGAATGCACAGTATCGATATAAGTGCGTTGCAGGATACCAGCACTACGTATTATACATAAATACAAGAAAACGTGTGGAAACCAGCGACAGAATGCACACGTGTGTTAGTTGTCGGCATAACATGTTTTCGGTGACCTGTCAAAATCTATGCAAAACTCCGTGATTCTCTATGTCTTCTACCTTAGTACATTGCGATTGTCAGAACTGTTGGAATAAAGGTAAACAGACTAGGTATTTGTCACAATTAATGATGGGTACGGTGGTAAAATCCCAAAGAGAGACTGTTTTTAAGTCCGTAAAATGGTGCAACAAGTCTTTGTGCGCGATCGATATTCAATAAAAAACCGCATGCACATGTCCGGCATTCGAGGCGAGTGGGGAAACACAACTCAAATGTCCGGGGTTGAAAACGTGCTGCCTGTGGGTTCATTCTCAACCTCGTTTCGTTTATATCCTTTTTGCTAAATAATAACCTAGACTCATAAACACATGGCTCTTGCTGCAAACTTTTATTTGCAAAAGGAGTTTTGTATGCAATCTAATCTCAATCATGAAATAGTATAAATGTAAATGTTTATAAGGAAAAAAGCATTTACAAAGGACATAAATAACGGGATATGATTGTCCAAAATCAAGAAAAAAAAACAATATTTTTTTTTATTTTCGATTTTTTTCTTTCTTTACTACATGTAGCCTTTAAAAAACTTTACAGGTGAACCAAAATTTGTTTTACCCTAAAAATAGTTCATAGTTTACATGTATTCACCCCACGTGACAACACAAAAACTAGTATTTATCATTTTTTCAAACGCCTTGAAATTCCACGGTGTTTTATTACTGGTTGAAATACTCAAATGGTGGCAGCTATATAAAGCACGGATGGAATTCCAGGCTTGGAAAGGTATTCGATCTGTGATATGGTGTGTACATGGAAGCCTTGCTGCCTGGTATATCTGGGGTTGTATGGAAACAAGTGTGCCTGCTTGACAACCACTTTTCCAACCTTACCAGAAAGTACAATGATTTCTTTGATGTTTGACCCTTTGGTGCACAAGGCCGTCGCTAGAGACCACCAAAAACATGACCAAATTGGACTTTTATAAACAGTCATAAAACAAAAAACCCCAAATATACCGCCCTCATTTGATGGTTTAGAACAATTGTTGAGCTTTCATTTGGTGTGATGTTCAACAGGGGGTGCTAATATAAAATATTGAGACAAACGGTTGAAACATGTTTTGTTTTTTTTGCTTTCTTAAAAATTAATCTGTGCACCAAAGTGTTAACAATGTTTTACAATTGAAACAATATTATGTCTGATACTTTTATTTTTGTATTTATTTTTATTTTTAAGTATTTATTTTTAACTCACACACACATGGCCTGAAGGCTATTTCAACTTGTTGGCTACAATCAACTATTTTTCCAGGGGCCGCTACATGTACTCCTGGGGCTGAAACATGGTTACCCCCTTTACAGTACATTATATATGCTTGCATATCATCCATCAGAAGCCTGGCTGGTAGAGCCGAAAGCACACCTCCCCAACTTTACGAAGCAATCATGGTTAATTGTGTTGTTAAATGCTTAAAGCCCTGCATTTCGTGGGAAAGCCATGGTTTTCATGGCACAATTAGCAGTTTTTGTTAATTACTCCTCTTTTGACGAGCGGGGCCTTTTGACCTTTTTCTGGCTGGAACCAACTTTGGGCCCATGCTATTTCAAAATTAATGCATCGGTGAGCTTATAATTGCTTATGGGTATGGAATTGCACCCATAGAGAATACCTAGGGAATATAGGATTCATTTGACCTCTCATGTGGGCACAGGGTGACCCCAATTACCACAAAAAACAAGTTCGGCTGATTAAAGTGCCTACTTTAGGTGACCATATAACTGGAAAATTAAAGGAGATACATTCAAATTGAGTGCAGATTCATGAAGTTTGGCAGGAAGTAAGATGGAATACCAAATTTGAGCTCTCTACATGTACCTGGTACAATAACTAAATTATGAGCTTTCAAAGTCAGAAAATATCACAAAAATCACTTTTCGCGTCTCGCGCGAGCACAAAATGGCCGCCATGACCAAATTTCAATGGGTCATATCTCGAAAACGACATGGAGTATGACTTAGCTTTTTTGTATGTGTTCATTTGAGCCACATCCAATCATTCTGATGAAGTTTCATCAAAATCTGAGAGGGTCACCTCTGAACTTTTCTGAAAACTGGTTGATTTGACACGGAATGACCCTGCTGTGTACTTATATAAAACTTCTGTACATGTACTATAATGCTCAACACTAGCTGTATATAGAGTAGAGGATTAAGTAGAGTCTAGGGAGAGAGTAACAGTGAATGTGTATGAAATATCCAGTGAGGTCGCAAGATAACTTTGGTTATTCTGGGTCAGAGTCCATGTTGTTTGGGTCACTGTTTATCTAGGTTAGGTTAGCATATCTTTACAACAATGCCGCATATGATTGAACATCGTAAAGTAAGACTTTAAAAAAAGCCTTCATTTCTTGTATTCATTACCTATAGGCCCAGGGTCT
Organism: Asterias rubens; assembly: GCF_902459465.1. Classification (NCBI taxonomy): domain Eukaryota; kingdom Metazoa; phylum Echinodermata; class Asteroidea; order Forcipulatida; family Asteriidae; genus Asterias; species Asterias rubens. The sequence goes on along the minus strand of NC_047071.1, from coordinate 7,430,169 downwards.
GCCAAAGAAGTCACATCAAATCCAATTGATCCTGAAATCGCTCGTGCACTAAGAACACGAAGAGAGAGAAACGTTGCAGGAATTATCCAAAATGATGAGGGAGTACTTCTCAGGATTTGTATTATACAACTCATCAGGTATGTAACGATAGTTAGTGTAGAACTGTTATCCGAGACCTTTAAGTTGTCCAACTTATTTATAGTGATACATACATACACACCAAGCAAAACACTGTCGCACACCAGAGTAGTACACTTTACTTCTGTTCTGTTTTATTTTGTTCTCTCGTGGGGTATGGTTGCCTGGCTTGTGACAACAAGTCAGGCTGTATGTAAGCTGTATCAAATATTTAATGGCAGTCCCTCCCTTTGAGCAACCCTCCCTGGCTGCAGTTGGACTCTAGGCTGCATAGGAACAATATAAAAAGGGAACATGAACATTAACAAGTAGTGAAACATTAAACTTTAACGAACGGGCTATCGATATTAACCAAGGGTCGATGAGTTTACCTGAACACAATATCCCCAGAAAATAACACCCATATTTTATGCCATGTATAAAATACACTTTGCATGCACAACATAAGATAAAACATGTTTGCTTTACTCACCCAATAATGATTGATTCTGAACCCTGAAAACCTGCAATTCTGTGCAGCGTTGAGATTATCGATTATACATTATAACGTTTGTTGTGTGCTTGTAAACAACGGCTCCAAAAGCGCAATATTGGGCTTTTGTCGTGCACTCGAAGGACGCCCTCTGTCGCCTGAGTCGCAAAGTTGCAACAGTTAGTATAGCGCCCCCTATCGATCAGTCTGAGATTAATAAATACAAGCAACCACCATGACCACAATAATTATTTCCAGAGAATAATCGTCTAAATCCATCATCATCCTTTTAAAGGCAGTGGACACTATTGGTAATTACTCAAAATAATTATTAGCATAAAAACCTTGCTTGGTAACGAGTAATGGAGAGCTGTTGGTAGTATAAAACATTGTGAGAAACCGCTCCATCTGAAGCGACGTAGTTTCCGCGAACGAAGTAATAATTTCCACAAAATTGATTTTGAGACCTCAGAATTAGATTTTGCATCTGAAAGCACACAACTTCGTGTGACATAAGGGTGTTTTTTATATCATTATTAACTCACAGCTTCGATGACCAACAGAACCTCATAGAAGCAGTGGAAAAAGTTCAGCGCAGAGCAGCGCGCTGAAAAATGTGACAGCCAGACCGGTGGTGAACTACTTTTAACTGTCTTTAATACCAGTAAGCTTTACCCGTGGTTCTACAAATAAGAGAACAATAAAGATACAATAAGTCTACGATATGATTTACAGACAGAGATTATTATAAGAACAGAAATGACATCAATTTCCATAATCAACTCTATAATAGGCTCAGGGTCAACTCTTTACACCCAAATAATCCACTAATCATAAAAGGCTAAATCACTGGAGCAGCAACTTTACTGGCATGTAAACTAAGAGAGCAACTGGATTATTTATAGGCTCGATATAGAACAAATACAGCACTGGCAACCTTTATAATAGCCAACAACTTCTGTAAAGTACCTGGGAAACGTCTGTAACTACGGTAAAAACACTTCCATATCGCGGTCCTACTACTTGCCGTCAACTCGCCGACTTGCCGTCAACTCGCCGTCAAATCATTTTCGTGCCGTCAACTCATTAAATTTACTTGAAAAAATTATAAACGGGGCACGGAAGTGTTAAGTCTGGGCTAAACTACATATTTCTCATGGTTTTCGGTACAAATTCATTCACAAAAACGACTTTGTGTTGGTAAAAAAAGTACCAATCATTGACATCTTGGGCCAAGATTAATCCATATGAAAAAGCAAGATGGCGGCCGACGGTTTTGCTGCTTCGAGATCATTTTTTCACCAGAAAAAAAACTCAATTTTTATTCCGAAATACGACCTAACACTTACGCAAGTTCTCTTTTAGCTGATACGTCACCGTTCTATGCTTCTTTTGTGGATTTTAAATGTATATTGGAGGAGTTGACGGCGAGTTGACGGCACAAGTGAGTTGACGGCGAGTTGACGGCAAGTAGTAGGACCCCCCATATCGTAACTGGTAAATAACATATAATTAACTTTCCCCGAGCAGGCCATGAGACCTATAAACAAGCCCAAAACTTCTCCCAATATCCCACCTTTAGAGATAACAAAATAAGAAAGGTTCTACTCACTTTATACTGCACGCACGGGGCTGGAATAAACTGGTTGATGGATGAATATTAATCTGATTTTAGGTGATTTTCGTGGAATTATTGGAGAACTTTGGTGAATAACATGGCGATTTATGAAGTGATTGGAATCATGTGGAATTAGCCAGTCAACAGAGGGCGCTATTTACATTTCCGCTAGAGACTTTTTTACACGCGCTTTGTCGCAAACGATTACAGGCGTGAAAGCAGTGTCACCCAGCTTCTACAACAACTTGAGTGGGAACGACTATAGACACTAGTCGTTTAAAATCTCGTCTAACTGTTATCTTTAAAGAACTAAACCATCTTGCTCCATCCAACATACATCACCTCAAGGTGACGTGGGAGGATACCACACGACAGACCATCTAGAAACTATAAAAGAAAATGCAAGCACATGTGCTGACCAGAAAAGGATTACTGGCCCAGAAGTGTCACCTGTTTTTGTCCTTTGCTGTGGTTATTTTTGCATATTTTTTGTAAATTAAAAGCAATGCCTTGTATGCTGGCAGCTGTGTGAAATTGGGGTCTTCATGTTGTCAGGAATGTTGCCATTGGTCCCAGTCACAGCACGTCTTCCCTTGAAGCAAGACACTCAATCACAATGAGTCTGTTTCTGGTCTTTATTGCACCATTATTTCTCTTCTGCAGACATTCCTGTCTTCTAGAGCTGTCTATGTTGTTGTGTTCAATCTCAGCCATGATCTGGAGAAACCCATTCCAGTTTCTGGAGCTGGAGCTGTGAGTAAAACACATTTTCTCATGTCTTAAGTGTTACCATAGAGAAAGGACCCACAGAAGGAGTGACAACTACATGTAGTAGAACTTAAAAGGTTCTATCTGTGTTATTGCGATTGTTATACATCTGGATTTACAACCCCAGGTATTTGCTCAATAAAGACGACTCTGGGTGTTTATCTCTGGAGTGACGTAATACTTACCCAGCGTGCAGTGCGCGGCATCGGCGTCCCTGTCGACCGAAATGGCTTCATACAGAAAAAAAACGAGAATTTTCACAGCGATTTTTTAGATTGTGTAGTTCTGTGTATGAAGTGCATACATGTACAATGTGTTGAGAAAGCACTTTAGAACACATCAACATGTTTGAAGCCGTAGAAAAAAAAAGGTCTACCTAAAATAGTTATATCAGATTTTTGAGTTGCTTATGCTTCCTATCCTGGTCCTACTACTAGTGCTGTAAACTCGTCGTCAACTCACTTGTGCCATCAGCTCAACTGCTACTGGTACAGATTAGTCTTGACCCAAGTTGGTAGCGATAAGTTTACACGAAGCGCAGTACATAATACACTATGGGGTACTGATAATTGATGTCTTGGGTTATGACTATTCCGTTTTTCGGAAAGCGCCCTCTGTTGTCTACGTGTACAAGCTCTGTGAATAAGCAAGGTGGCGGCCGACAGCTTTGCTGCTTCATGATCAATTTTTTTCATGAGAACAAAACTCAATCAAATAACCAAAATGTAACCTAAAACTTATGAACATTATTGTTTTTGCTAATACTTTACAGTTCTATGCATCTTTTGTTGATTTTAAATGTATGTGTATTGGTTGAGTTGACGGCGAGTTGATTGCGCCAAGTGAGATGACGACGAGTTGACGGCAAGTATAGTCATTGCCTGATGTATTACGCATTGGTTGAACATGCAGACAACGACGGGGACAGGCGAAGACCAATGAAACGCGGTAACGCACATAGGATACAAAGGCCTTGCTGTTTACTCAAGCGGCAAGAGGTCCCATAGAGTTTCTACAGAGCCAGGCAAACACTAATTGGATTAATGAGTAGCCTCAGCGGAGTTGTGACTCATTCTGTGGGTCCTTTCTCTATGGTGTAACTACATCATTCAAATAGTGACCTGTGTCCCAGGATACAACCTTTTTTTGTTTCTTCTTTTACTCTAAAATAGTTGTAGTCAAAGTACTAGTTTATAACAGCCAAAGGAAGTTAATAAGCACGACAGTTTTTTTTTTAAATTAAGTAGAATGAATAACAAGACAAAGTTCTCAAAGAACAAATCTACACTTCTAACTATGACATTGTTTTATCCGCAAAACCGAATGTAATTTCTTGATAACCTCACTCACAATACCTCAAACCCATATTTCCATCATTTGTTTTTGCTTATTTTAGTTTTGAATGAATTATATGAATAATGGTCATATGAGGTAATGTATTAAACAATTTGTAGACAAATTTGTAGACATTGTATTTCAAGATAACAATGCAGGTATCACTTATTTGGTCTTTTGAAATTTTACAATAATCCATCTCCACCTTAACACCAAGTATTGTTGGATTTTGGTAAAACTCATTTTTAAAGCTCAAAAGCCTTAATATACAGTTTTACATGCCGGCGCTCTACCAACTATCTAGCTGTCTAGCCCTAAGTTGGCAGTCTCCTTATTTTGTCAATGTCTGTGTTCGGGGGCGCTAGTCAGAAGCCATACAGTCGTTATAACTGCCATGTAGCCATGGGACACACCAAACTTTACGATACAACCTGGGAAGCACCAGCCAGGGGATCACCTTTCAGAGATGCAACTTTTCATTTCAGATTTCAAATAAGAAACCACAAGGGAAACTGACTTATCAGACTCTGGGTGATGGGTTTGCTTCTGACTGGCACCCCAAACAAAGATGTTGAAATATTATAGGGAGACCACCATCTTAGGGAGAACACCAACATAGGGCTAGAAACTCCGTTGGTAGAGCGTCGGCACAAAAATCTAGAGCTTGCAGGTTGAAATCCTGCATTAGACATTTCTTCTTTGTTAAATAACCACATCAATATTTATTTAAAAATCCTTTTATTTTGTCTCATGAATGAGAAGACGTCATGTCAAATGACTCCAATACAGTACTTGGACTTCTGGATGAGATCTGTCTACACCTATACCAAAGAAAACACCTCCAAAAGCAAAAACAGATTGGAGCAGAAATCTCCACCAATTTTCATTGTTGGAACTCACAGAGACAGTGTTGGAGGGGCAGACTTGCCTGATAGGGAGCGGAAGAAATTGGTAAGTAACTATGCTGAAAGATGCTGCAACTTTTCTAGAATGGAGCAAGGACTCAAGCTTTGCTGTTGTCAGAGTATGGATTCTGGTCCCAAGTGTGACACTTTATAAATCCGGCTTTCAGTATTACTGATGTAGTGGCAGGGGTCTTTTGCCCCGTTACTCACATAAACTCACCAACAAAAAAAGCAATAGGAAAAAATAGGAAAAGAGAAACCTAAATCTGATGCAACCCCCATGACACAACCCGGCGTAGACATACAACCAACGAGTACCGACGCATACCACATGCATACCAGTACTTCTTGTGTACCTGATGTGTACCTGACCCAATGCAGTCACAAACTTTCCCTTTTGGGCCATCATGCACAAAACAATGTTCTGGTTAAAATGGCTAATTACTAGTGGTTGATAAACAATGCAGCCCATTGCCCGTATTTATTTTTTTATTTTATTTTTCTCTATGCAAGTCGCAAGACACACAAGGCCTGAAGGCCAGTTCAAGGTGTGGGCTAAAATTACTATTTCCAGATGCGTTGCCACCTACTCCTAGGGCTGAAACAGGGTTACCCCTTTGACAGTCCATACGGATGTACATGTAGGCTTGGGTATCATCAGTCCGAAGCCTGGCCGGTAGTGCGGAAAGCACTACCTCCCAAAATTTACATAGCAAGTGTCACGACCGGGATTCGAACCCACACTCTGTTGACCAAACACCAGAGCTTGAATCCAGTGCTATAAATCCCTCGGCCATGACACACCACGCCGTATGTTTATGTTTCACAGGATTTGGGAATGTACTGAGTATAAATCACTTGGCACACATCAATGTATATAATTTTCTTTCATCAAAAGATGATCCTCCCTTGTTGGCATGCAGGGCAGAAATTTGTTCCCTTCAATGTTGCCTGTATAAATTGGAGATGTGACTATAATTATATAAAGAAGTAAAAAGTCGCCCGGTTCTGATTCATTCATTATCAATGGTACGACCTTTGACGACCCAAGACACATTGCTGAGCATTTTAACGATTTCTTTCAAATATTGGTCCTAACTTGGCATCCAAGATTCCGGTTTCCCAAAGTTTGGGTGTTCTACGTTAACTTAAAGGCCGTGGACACTATTGGTAATTGTAAAAGACTAGCCTTCACAGTTGGTGTATCTCAACATATGCATAAAATAACAAACCTGTGAAAGTTTGAGCTCAATCGGTCATCGAATTTGCAAATTAATAATGAAAGAAAAAACCACCCTAGTCACACGAAGTTGTGTGCAGTTAGATGGTTGATTTCGAGACCTCAAGTTCTAAATCTGAGGTCTTGAAATCAAATTCGTGGAAAATTACTTCTTTCTCGAAAACTATGGCACTTCAGAGGGAGCCGTTTCTCACAATGTTTTATACCATCAACCTCTCCCCATTACTCGCCACCAAGAAAGGTTTTATGCAAAACATTATTTTGAGTAATTACCAATAGTGTCCACTGCCTTTAAACATATTCTGCCTAGAAATGTGCTATTCTCTATTTATAATACGCTGGCATTGCCCCACTTTCAATACAGAATTCTAGCTTGGGGAAATACTCATGCTTCTTACCTGAACAAGCTATTAATCGTAATAACCAATTCTAGCTTTAGAGAGCACACTGCACCCCTTTTCAAGCAATTTAAAACACTAGATATTTTTTAACTTTATAAATATCATCTTGGGGTCCTTATGTTTGAGTTGGAATCGAACTTGTTACCAGGTAACATAATACTCCTCTTTTCACAAAATATGGACATCCATTCACATAATACTGGATCAGGTACTAAAATTCATATTGGAAAGGCTCGGACAACTTCCCAATACCTTTATTTAGAACTGTGCACATAATAAAAAACGATACCACCAGTAACTACTTGCGTACCATGATTATCCATTCCAAATTATTTAGTTTTGTACTTTCCTAAATATGTTCTGTTAATTTTCCTTTTTGTTATCAACTCTCAATATGTATTTAAGGCTGCATAGCAAACAAATTGTTAAAAACAGTTTAACTACAAACAAACATTGTTTTGTGCTATTTTTGCTGTATGCATTAAATTCACTGTACTTTCATTTCATCAATCAACATTGTTATTGTTATAAAGTAAAACCAGTTAATTTATATTTTAAAGGGTCCTGGGGTGGATTTCACAAAGAGTAAGGGCTAGTCTTATCTCGAGTTAGGACCAGTTACTTGTTCTTAGGACTATCCATGCAATTTGTACATCTCCTAGGACTAGTCCTAACTCTTTGTGAAATCGAACCCAGGCTCCATATAAGCCTTTTTCCTGATGCCCTCCTTGTATCACCCTTTGTTCTTTTTTTCTTGTATGTTTTATGATTATTTATTGTGATATTTGGAAATAAAACACAAACAAACAAACAAACTAATAACATTTGATTGACATTGAATTACAGATAAATGAAATATTTACAAGAATCAGGAAAGAAACCTACAACAAGCCATACAACAGATACATAGTTACAAAGTTCTATGCAATAGACAACTGTCTTGGCCCCTCCAACGAGAAGGTATGAATTGTTAAAGTCACCTGGAAATAGAATTTGTTTTTTCGTCAAACATTATTAGAGTATAAGTTTATGAACAATAAAAAAAAATTGAGTAATTGTTTGTAACGATTTATATGTTTAAAAAATACATGTAGATAAAGTTGTTAAGGGGGTGACTCCGCCTACCCCTTTTGTGATGTCAATCGAGGCAGACTTTGCCTCGATCGCACATCGAACACACGTACGTGCAAATACATGCAAGTCCTAGTCGTGAGTTTGTATGTTTTGAAAAAAGTTTTTTGTCGACCAGGTTCATTGCTGCTGGGTGCAGCAAAACAACTAAAGATGGGGTCAGTTTGCAAAGTGGTTCGGTGCGTCGTCTTTTCCAGCACTGTGCAGCAAACACTTCGAGCCGTCGTGCTTTGAGAATCCGGAATGCACCACAGATTTTGACATGAAGAGAAAAGTTCTTTTCTAAAACATGGCGCCATCCCAACAATTTTTCCAGCTAGTGGGAAGTCGAAGAAGGTACCTAAAAGACGTGACGAACCTAAAGGAGTATTTGCCTAACGTAAAAAAATTTGGGTAGGCCTATTGTTTCAACTTTGAGGGCATGTTTTTAGCTTGCGCCAAAGCGTCACTATCTTGTTTTGGCACGTAGTGTACGGGTCCAGACTGAAAAATGTCTCTTCAAATTGACGTCAAGAACAGCGCACTCTCGGATCGGACCTACTTTTAAAATAAAATGGAAACTAATATTTTAGAACCTTAGTTAATTGTTTATTCATATTCTACTCATCAAAACACATATTTTAGTGATAAAAGCTTTATTTTGACAAAATACCACTTCCAGGTGACTTAAACAGTTGTCAAAACAAATATTGAAACTTTGTGGCAAGAGTGTACGATATAATGAAGCAGACACTTTTCAGCTTAAATAAAGGTGTTTTTTGTCAAAATATTGAACCTGTAATTTAAAAAAAAACACTATGTAGCAAACGGCTGAAAAGTATCAATATGGTATTACTGTTTTGTTTTGTTGTACACTGTTGTATGAAATAGATTGGACAGTTAAGAGAGCACATCAATGAAATAGTATTGAAAGAGCCATACATGGGAGAGAAGATTCCACTACACTGGCTGCAGTTTGATAAAAACACACTCAAAGAAGTTTCTAAGTGCACTGACCATGATGGAACCCCTGTGTTGAATCTGAAAGAGGTAATAGATATTTGCTGTTGTCAGGTTTATTTCATAGAGCTAATAGCACTAACTTGCTCTGCGTTTAGAAGCCTCCCTGAGTCATGTTTGATCATGATGTGGTGCATGAGTGAGGAACCATTTGAATTTTAAGGGAACACACATGGCCGCCAAAATGTTACCTCCAGAGTGCGCGCTTACGAACGCGACAGCCCATTCATGTTTGTCCTCACTAAGGGTCACTTATGTAATAGCGCTGCATTAATGTTTGTGCTAATAAAAAATGGCTCTTGTAAACAGATGAGATTTTATGATGTCTTAAAAAATGTGTAGTAGGTGATTGTCTGATGTTTTTTACTTATAGTCTACAGAACTAAAGCTTTGGGAGGATTCAATGCTTCAAGATATCAAGGGAAAAAGAGCAAAATCTGCTTCAACGATACACAATATGCTGGCAAGAGTGACAAACCAAATGCGTCCTTTAAACATGACGCACATGACGCTCGCAGTTTGTACGCTCATCATCAGATTGTGCGTTCGCATTTTGCTGCATACTTTGTTTTGATGACGTATATAAAAGAACTAACGCACTATCATGCAAATAGTCGTACAATATCCGTTAAAAATTTCAAGCTTTTGGATCGGCTTGTTTATAAACATGGATACGTCCACACGGCATCAAATTCTAAGTGCGTGTATAACGGGGAGTTAGCGCTCTAGTCAATATATATAGCTCTATGGGTTTATGTAAACTTTAATAACCCTGTCAAAAACTACATGCACACATAACCAATTAAAATCCAACCTAACCAGTCCTAACCCATCCAAATTTAACTGCATTTTGTATTTGATTTTGTTGGACTAAGGACCACACCATACAGCCCATTAAAATTCAACTTCACTCGTCCTAAACCATTTAAATCCAATTTATTAATCAATCCATCTAACCTATCAAAATCCAACCACATGTTGTCTTTGATTTGCTTTGAAAGAGGACTGAACAATAGCAACCCCTTACCGATCAAATTGACTGCATGGGGGTGTGGTTTAATTCTGTTGGACTGAGGAATGGATCAGACATACCGCCGTTATCAGAGTCCAACAGTTTGGGTGTTGAATTACTGTATGGTGTTGGACTGAGGACTGCACTGGTAAACTGATTACGCTTTACATGGGATCAGGCAACCACCATAATCAGAGTCCAACAGTTTGGGTGTTGAGTTACTGAATGGTGTTGGACTGAGGACTGCACTGGTAAACTGATTACGCTTTACATGGGATCAGGCAACCACCATAATCAGAGTCCAACAGTTTGGGTGTTGAGTTACTGAATGGTGTTGGACTGAGGACTGCACTAGTAAACTGATCATGCTTTACATGGGATCAGGCAACCACCATAATCAGAGTCAAACAGTTTGGGTGTTGAGTTACTGAATGGTGTTGGACTGAGGACTGCACTGGTAAACTGATTATGCTTTACACGGGATCAGGCAACCACCATAATCAGAGTCCAACAGTTTGGGTGTTGAGTTACTGTATGGTGTTTGACTGAGGACTGCACTAGTAAACTGGTTATGCTGTACATGGGATCAGGCATACCACCATAATCAGAGTCCAACAGTTTGGGTGTTGAGTTACTGAATGGTGTTGGACTGAGCACTGCACAAGTAAACTGATCATGCTTTACATGGGATCAGGCAACCACCATAATCAGAGTCCAACAGTTTGGGTGTTGAGTTACTGTATGGTGTTGGACTGAGGACTGCACAAGTAAACTGATCATGCTTTACATGGGATCAGGCAACCACCATAATCAGAATCCAACAGTTTGGGTGTTGAGTTACTGAATGGTGTTGGACTGAGGACTGCACTAGTAAACTGATCATGCTTTACATGGGATCAGGCAACCACCATAATCAGAGTCCAACAGTTGGGGTGTTGAGTTACTGAATGGTGTTGGACTGAGGACTGCACTGGTAAACTGATTATGCTTTACATGGGATCAGGCAACCACCATAATCAGAGTCCAACAGTTTGGGTGTTGAGTTACTGTATGGTGTTGGACTGAGGACTGCACAAGTAAACTGATCATGCTTTACATGGGATCAGGCAACCACCATAATCAGAATCCAACAGTTTAGGTGTTGAGTGACTGTATGGTGTTGGACTGAGGACTGCACAAGTAAACTGATCATGCTTTACATGGGATCAGGCATACCACCATAATCAGAATCCAACAGTTTAGGTGTTGAGTGACTATGGTGTTGGACTGAGGACTGCACAAGTAAACTGATCATGCTTTACATGGGATCAGGCAACCACCATAATCAGAATCCAACAGTTTAGGTGTTGAGTGACTGTATGGTGTTGGGATGGACTGAGGACTGCACAAGTAAACTGATCATGCTGTACATGGGATCAGGCATACCACCATAATCAGAGTCCAACAGTTTGGGTGTTGAGTTACTGTATGGTGTAGGACTGGTGTATGGTGTGAAGATCCTTAATGAGGATAAGGAGAGGAGACGATCGGGAACCCCTATGCCTTGGAGAGCTTTCCAGAGTGCGGTTCTATCGACGGAGTCGAAAGCAGCCTTCAGGTCGACGTAGGCCACGGACACTAACAATTATTGCGAAAGGCATCTTTTTCTCATCGATTGACTTTACAAGTTTACACATCACATCAAAGAAATCGTCTTAGTTGGAGGGTTTGAGTATGTCATATGATATATTGCTCGACTCTCCTCGTCTGGTTTTGACATGTTGGCGTAAAACCCCTGAAAACCCTGGCACAGTCTGTTCTTCTGGTTTTAGTCTCACTTGGTCATCTTTTGCCCTGGCCAATGCGTGGATTAAACCACGACTTCTTTGAGCATATGTATCGAGATTGCTCGAATAAGTTATAATCAGTTTTAATGCCAGAAATAGTGGAAAATTACACACCTCTGTTTGTGCCCAAGGTATTACATACATGTACAACACAAAGATGGTGATGGCGGCCATCTTGGATTCGGGATTTAGGATGATCCCACCCTCTACAATAACCATTCCAGTATAACTCTTACGCCAATCTTATTGAAAAATAATATATCTTTTGTCAGTCAAGGTCATCTGGTCGGACACATTTATTACAATTTATGTTTTTCAAGATGGCGTCGGCGGCCATATTGGATTTAGAGGTCAAGATGGTCCCCAAACCTTACAATTGCCACTCCAGTGTATTTGTCATGCCAGATGTAGTGGAAAAGGACATCTCTTTTGTCCGTCTAGGACATCTAGTGTCAGAGCTATTACAATTTATGTTTTTCAAGATGGCGTCGGCGGCCATATTGGATTTAGAGGTCAAGATGGTCCCCAAACCTTACAATTGCCACTCCAGTGTATTTGTCATGCCAGATATAGTGGAAAGGGACATCTCTTTTGTCCGTCTAGGACATCTGGTGCCAGAGCTATTACAATTTATGTTTTTCAAGATGGCGTCGGCGGCCATATTGGATTTAGAGGTCAAGATGGTCCCAAAACCTTACAATTACCACTCCAGTGTATTTGTCATGCCAGATATAGTGGAAAAGGACATCTCTTTTGTCCGTCTAGGTCATCTGGTGCCAGAGCTATTACAATTTATGTTTTTCAAGATGGCGTCGGCGGCCATTTTGAATAATGCGCTATAAAAAAAGTTCCTATCACATTTCAGAGGTTCATAGGAGCTAATTTTCATTTTAATTGGTTCCTGAAGTCAAATCCATCGAGAAAAAAAGTTAGCAAAAAAATGGTCACGGAATCCAAAGATATGACCCTACTACGTTGTCAATGGTTGCGTTCGTTTAGCTTCCCTGGTGGCGTATTTTTTTGTTTTTTTCCCAGGACGATTGTTGGCACTGATAATTACCCCACGTTCGTACTGGAAAAATCGCCTATTTTTTTTAAGGACGAACGTGTGCAGTAATTTACCCACGTTCCACCTGGAAAAAAAATACGCATCATCACGTGGCCCTTCTCGTGGTGACGTCAGAGCAGCTCGGGCCAGCCCCAAGTGACCCGCTTTTGGATAGGGTCAATTGGGGCTGGCCCGAGGTACTCTGACGTCACCACGAGAAGGGTCACGTCATGACGTCATTTAGCGCGTTAAAGGCCTATCTCCCGTGTTCAGTTTTGCGCGTCGCCTTTCGAACGTGAAATTTTTACCGCGTCCATGGCGAACAATTTTATTTTCTACACAGGTAGTGGCGCGTATGTACGCGCGGCCGATCTAGTTATTTAATTCTATATCTATGGTATGAACCGGCCTTTACGCCCAACACAGAACGGATCAACCACAGGACTACACTTCCAGGGGATATGATCGAGCAAGGCATGCTGGGGAAAAAATGGCGCGGCGAGATCGATCACCCCTGGGAACGAGGTTGCGCTGGGATAGGCTAATCGCTTGCACAGATTCTTGTTCAGGAAGTACGTCATGCGTACAGTGCATAGAGATATGGTGCAGTGTGAGTGGGTGCGTTCGTTTAGAGTGCGTTCGTTTAGCTTCCCTGGGTCGACCCCGATGTGGCGTATTTTATTTTTTTCCAGGACGAACGTGGGCACACAATTACCCCACGTTCGTCCTCGAACCAGGACAAAACCCAGACACGTCACCACGTGAGCCTTCCCATGGTGACGTCAGTGCACCTCGGGCCAGCCCAAAGAGCCCAACTTGTGGATAGGGTCACTTGGGGCTGACCCGAGGTGCACTGACGTCACGACGAGTCACGTGATGATGCGTCTGTTTTTTTTCCAGGTGGAGCGTGGGTAAACATTTGCACACGTTCGTACTGGAAACAAACAAAAAACGCAACACCGGGGTCGACCAGGGAAGCTGAACGACCGCACCCAGTGTGATGCATGACGGGACTGCGCATTATTAAACCAATGACAGTGCATGGTACGTTTGCCCATCCAAGCGCCTTTGTTTAAGCAAGGCGCTGGGGACGAGCGAAGCCTAGATTGTGCACAAAAAGACACCGCTGTTGGTAATTTTCAGTAGAGGGCGCTACCAAATTTGTTTCGTCGGATTGGTCTATAGTCGTCGAGCGATGGGTCGCAGTTAGTGCAGTGTACACATACCCAATTAATTATGTTTAAAAGAAAACCATTTTGCCCCAATGGTTATCAGCATTAGGGCCTATGAACAACCAAAAACGAAGAATTTTAGTTCATCTGATATGAATTGTTGTTTAGACTGGACTTACTCGGGGATAAACAAAAACGCATCGTTTCCACTTTGTGTTAACATTCAACCAATATTTAATAAATAAAAAATAAAAAACGGAAAAACCCGTTGCAGACACGTTCTTTATAAAACTCATATATGTTTGCAAAAAATTCTCAATAATTTCACTGAACCAGATACAAAATAAAAGTTTGCGAGTTTACCCAAGAGTTGTTTTGTAACTTTTTGTAATATTTTGGAAACAGCATAGTATTATTTAAAAAACATGTTCGGGTTTCTTTTCTCTAAAAAGGAAACTACAATAGGTGAGCGTTGTATTTTAAAATCTACAATTCTGTTTGTTTTCCTGAACCATTTTTGTTTTGAAGTTAGAGCTGTACCAAACATAAAAGGAATTAAATCATTCGGTTTAAATATTATTCCCCCACTTTAAATCAGCGGTGCAGCCAAGGGGAGGAGGTGGGGAGTGGCTACCCCCAAACAAATAAAATATACATCCCCCCTTTAAAAAAGGGAAAATGCACACTCACAAAATGCCATAAGCCCCCCCCCCCCCCCGCAGCATACTCCTTCCAAAATAAAAGCATGAGCCCCTGCCCCTCCCCCCCCCCCTCGACTAACAAAGCAACCCCAAACCCCAAGTTAAAACATGCCAACCCCAAGCCCTCCCCATGAAAAGTCCTAGCAACACCTCTTCTTCCGAATCACTTTGTATCAATATTGGTGTAAAAAAGATACCAGAATTTAACTAGTTTGAACTTTATAAACATGGGAGCCAAGTCATATTTATTTTAAAATTTTATAAAAACATCCCACTGCTTCTTGTTCCACTGTTGGGGACCTTTAACTTTATAAAAACACTAGTTGTTCCTAACCTAACTGATACAAAAATAAAAATAATGTGCAATTTGACTCCAAAAAGGCTCTAGTCTTGGTATGGGCAACAAATAAGAAAACATTTCAAGAGTCAGACGAAAGTTACTCTCGGAAAAGTTGAGGTCAGAAATTAAATTAGTAAAATTAATTACTTCATACAATCAAAATAGGTACTAACGGGTTAGCAGACCAAAACAAGACGGGAGGTTACAAAGGCGTGAACGCGTTGCTCTGTAGCATTTGCTTCATTTACTTTATTTACTTCCTTTATTTATTTTTTATTCTTTTTAGTTTAGGGGTTACCAACTACATTTTGTACTGTCATTGCATGTTTGCGTCGTGTGAAAGCTTGCGAAATCTCTGAATGTCATCGATCCCATTAATTTGTGATGAACCACTTTAGTAGTTCTGAGGGCTTTTCCCAACACAGTTGATTCTCCGCGAATATTTTGCCCAGGGTTCGGCCTTTCTCTTCAGCGTTAGAACATCTGAAAATTTGTTGTTAAGCACCTACCAATTCAAAGTCAACTATCTTCACTATCTCAGCAGGCGAGAAACTTCGCCTTAAAATGATTCCCCCTTTGCCTCCTCGCGTTGCGGGACAACGTTCTTCCTCCTTGCTTCTCTAGTCTGGCTCTCCATGTTTGCATGTCTTCTAAATGACGGTAGCCAGTCCATGCCAGTCATTGTATAAATACTCGTTCTGGACAATGCGATCACGCTCCAGTGAATTACATAACAAATCCATGACTGTTCAGCTCAAGACGAGAGGTTTAGTAAGTAGTAACGCGGTAGTAAAGCGGTAAGAATGCTTATTTTTTTTTACTATAAAGTCTTACTAAAGTCTTACTTAGAGCCACGTAAGTGACCAATTTACGAGGGCTTCGTGAATACGGCCCCAGGTCGGTATTTGTTGGGATGGCCGACCGGAACTACTTTTAGTTAATTGTGTGTACCCTACGTCCGCAACTGTTCGTGTGTCACGAAAAGATCGTGAACAAATATTGAAAATAACTATTCTCAAGGTAAAGCTGCAACGTTAAACTATTTTTCAGGCCCACATTGATACAATAGTAGGCCTACACGTCTTCGGATATGTGTTTTACTGCTCACAAAGTGGCTGTTTTACGGGTGAAAATGTGTGTAAAACCTTGCGAAATGTTCCCACTGAAGTTCCGTCGTCGGTGTGGACGCTCATGCCTGGAGCACACCTTCTCCGTTGGGGGACAAAATCCCCGCCGAGCACGGCGGACAGTATAACCTAACAAGTGACAGTTTATCCTGGGTGCGTTCGATTAGCTTCCCTTGGTCGAGACCCCGCGGTGCTCACTCGGCGGGTGAGCCCCCGACAAGAGCTAAACGAACGGTCACTCACCGCTCTCGTAGTGACGTCATGCACCTGGGGCCAGCCCCCAAGTGACCCAGTCCACAAGCAGGGCACTGAGGGCTGACCCGGGTGAGCCCCTGGAATGACGTCAAAGCTAATCGAACGCACCGGGGTCGACCCAAGGAAGCTAAACGAACGCACCCTTTATAGAATACACTGTCCCGGGGATCCAAATATACGGCTCTGCCCTGGCCGTCCACACTGGGTTAACCGGAAGTTGGACCATGTCGCAAGAAGTGCACATTCGATACCAACTTCATGCCTATAGCGCAACGGCAACGACCCTGCAGGGTTTTAAACGGACGTTTAAGAACGAGTCACTACTCTTTTATTTCCGTCCATTCATAAATGCCCTTTTGGTAAAAAACGTTAAAAACAAAACATTACAGACATTTTGACAGTTGAAAATAAGGGAATCAATGTGTGGTGAAGAGGTTTTCAATCCCAACGAGGTCTGGTTCCTGATAATTTACCGAGACTAAGTCGAGGTAAGTTATAAAGAACCAGGCCTCGGCGGGTTTAAACCACTAGTTGAAAACCGATTCAATACACTTTGATTCCCATTCATAAATACCTTTTTGGTTAAAGGCAGTGGACACTATTCGTAATTACTCAAAATAATTATTATCATAAAACCTTTCTTGATTACGAGTAATGGGGAGAGGTTGATAGTATAAAACATTGTAAAAAACAGCTCCCTCTGAAGTGACGTATTTTTCAAAAAAGAAGTAAATTTCCACGAATTTGATTTCGAGACCTCAGATTTAGAATTTGAGGTATCGAAATCAAGCATCTGAAAGCACACAACTTCGTGTGACAAGGGTGCTTTTTTCTTTCCTTAGTATCTCGCAACTTAGACAACCGATTGAGCTCAAATTTTCACAAGTTTGTTATTTTACGCATTTGTTGAGATACAATAAGTGAGAATACTGGTCTTTGACAATATTACCAATAGTGTCCAGTGTCTTTAAAAGGCGTAATACGGTGGGAAACTCTGTAAAATTTATCCGTTTCCGAGTGCTTGAGCTCTTATCTGTATGTTTCCAACTCCATGGTATGTTCAGTATACGTGTTGAATTTACATGTACGATGTCCGGACGCGTGTGTTTTCCGATCCCGTTTGTGCGCAGGCGCGTATAGTCTTGGTGCATATTCGCTGGTTTTCCTTTCACACACAGCGCGGCCAAATCACCGACAGCGCCTGTATCGCCCGTAACAAGAAACGTTTTTCATCAAGACTAGCGCGGACAACTGGTTATAAACACTGGTCATTATCAACGGTTTACACACCCCCACGTGATGCGCTCTCCACCAATATATAGGAATAGCGAAACTGTCCGAGGTATTTATGAATTCGAGGTTTGAAATATTTTTTTCAAAAACTTTGTGAAGAGTCTGTTGCGCGTGGGTTGTGTAAACGCACGCGTGCTTAGAAATGGATTACGCGCGCGCGCTTAGAAGTAGATTACGCGCTGTTACTAATAGCTATGAATTACGTTCCGCGTGATAGTCTTGCGCGTCTGACACGCAGAAGCCAGCCGGTCATAAACACTGGTCATTATCAACCGTTTAAACACCCCCACGTGACGCGCTCTCCACCAACAGGAGTAAAGAAACTGTCTGGGGTATTTATGAATGTTTCATTATAAATTAGGACATCTTAGTTGCATTTATATAGGTCTTATTATTCAATCAGGTTACTTTTTTCAAAGGATACACATCGAAATGAAAACAAACAGCAGAAAGCATTTTTTTGTGGCACTTGGTTGCAGCAAAATTACAACACTACTCACTTCTCATTACAGAGCAGCATGCTCAATAAATGTATACAGTCATGACAATGGAATAATGGAAGCATCATTTAATGAAACTGCCTTGGTAACCGCATGCCGATGGACTGCCGTATACATGTACTATATAATAGTATTACGTACTCTCTTAAAGAGCCACTAAAGGATGATCTCAATATTTCAACTATTACCTTTTTATGGTCAAATAGACATCGTAGATACCGGTTATTAACCATTTTACTCTCAAAATTTGCATTTAGTAACGAATAACTTGGGCGAGTCAAAAATGCACCCGGCCGCGCGGCTTTTTCAGCCTAGAGTCAATAACGGCTTATCTATTATAATGACCTCTTGACGCCAGTGACGATATTACCCTAATTTGGTGTGAACACAGTTCTACAGCTTTGGCAAACTGAGGGCGCTATTTTCCAAACCAAATAGCCGCCACTGACGTCACGATTCCTTTGTCGCGCAGGTTTGTTTGACCCAGCGTTTTTCAAAAATTTGGCTAGAAGCGTTCTGTAGAAAAACCATTTTTACCATGTTTTAACGTGAGGAAGAGACTCGTTTTGTTTTATGTTTCCTGTGGACACCAGCTATTAGAAAACTGTAATATCTATATATTTAAAATCATCCTTTATTGGCTATTTAATGTAAAACAGTCAACATTTCACTCTTTTGTCCGAGTGGTTTTCGTTCTTTTGGGAGTGAAAGTCAATCTGAATCACTCTTGTTTTTTGCGAATTTTAACCGAACTTCACTCTAAATCGAGTTTAAAGTATCCGTATTTCACTCTAAAATGAGTTTTCAGCCCGCCATCTGGCTCTTTGCAAGAGTGGAATGGTTGACAAAATGAGTGGTTTTCACTGTTTTACAATAAGAGAGTAGGGCCTATGTTTCTAAAAAATATTTGCAAAGAAGCCGAAAAATACAGTATACATGTACAGCAATGTTCATATACATGGTGTTGCACTACTCATGGCCAAATATATCCATACATTAAAAATTTGTTTAGTTAAACTAAGCGCAGTAAAGTACAGTGGGTCTCATGCAGGGAGGAGATGAAGTTTTGTGTCAACCGCATGGAAGGGGGTGTGGTGTTCTGGGGGTACTGCTGGTGTGGTTTGGGTTGGGGTACAAGGGTGTTAGTAGAGTTCCTGAATCATCTTATAAGATTAAGTTACTGCAGTATAAAAGCACTGGACACCTTTGGTAATTGTCACAGACCTGAATTCTCACTTAGTGTATCCCAACAAAAGCAAACAACAAACCTGTGAAGGATTTCACTCAACTGGTCATCAAAATTGCAAGAAAATCATGAACGAAAAACACCGTTGTTGCACAAATTAATGTGTGTGCTTACAGAGGAATAAAAAAGGCTTCAGCTGAAGGGAAGGCTTTTATTATTTGAGTGAGAAATTACCTATTTCTCAAAAACTATGTTACTTTAAAGGTTAAAGGGAACCATTTCTCCCATTTCTGTTATACTATCACATCTCTCCATTACTCTTTTATGCTTGAGTGATTTTGAGTGATTACCAATGTTGTCCAGTGCATTTAGGTAATTCTTGCACAATGTCTACAGTTTGAAGACAATGATAGCAGAAAGCTTCCCATTGTTCTTTTGGATAGTGATTTAGTAGCTTTTTGGCTCCTATTTGTTCTTTTTATTTTGGTAAGTCTCTTCTGTTAAATAAACATTTCAAGTATTTTGTTGCTGCTATGTGTTTTTGATGTTTTTAAAGCCTGAATGAATGAATACACAAATCAAGCAATATCCCATACAACACAACTTCTTATAAAATATGTAGCTCTAAGTCAAGATTTACAGTTACATTTTTGAAATGGCTGATTTTGATTCCATTGCAGTGGCATCTACAATCCTATACCAGGCAATCTTTTTTACTTCATTGATACCTTTTTCAAGCTCTGCATCCTTGGAGTTGTGAATTCTGGATTTCAGTTCAGCAATAATAACAACTTTTTGGTTTTCCCTCGCACAAATGACAAAAGGGAAGTTGAACTTTTCTTTATACCGTGTGTTCATGTCTGCAATGAGATTGGATTCTTCTTGGCTGAGGTTTAGTAAGCCTGCACTGCTCTGTTCTTTATCAGACTCAGATGTGAGTTGATTAGCTTGGGCTAGACGTCCAGCGAGGTCAGGGTGACATCTCAGAATCGATTCTTTGCCTGATGAAAAACAATAATGCAAGGTTTGACATAAGTGAACCTCGACAATTTAAAAAAACATTTAAAAAAACACAATAATAACAGGTCTTACTCATCAAATACAGATGGACTTAAATGCTTTTGGGTCCCTCACACTTTTTGACAGCAGATTTTTTCGACTTGCTACTAATAATCAAACACTCGTTTTCACAAACAAGTCAAAGAAATGGGGCACACTGTCATGGCCCTGATTACCACTAAAATATGTGCTTAGAGCACCCTACATGTATGACATAATCATGTCAACAGTTCTTCTGCAGTTCAACTGGAATTAGTCCTTGGGCGCGGCACTTTGCACTTCCCTTAGCGGAAAAATTCATGTGAATTGCAGAGCAACACCGAGGACATTATTTATGTGGCATACTGTGGCATGTCATGGCCGAGCGGTTAAGAGCACTTATTCAAGCTCTGGTGTTTGATCAGCAGAGTGTGGGTTCAAACCCCGGTCGTGACACTTGCTTCGTAAAATTGGGGAGGTAGTGCTTTCTGCTCTACCGGCCAGGCTTCGGACTAATGATACCAAAGCCTACATCCGTATATGGACTGTAAAAGGGGTAACCCTGTTTCAGCCCACACCTTGAAGTGACCTTCAGACCTTGTGTGTCTGGCGACTTGCATTAAAAAAAATACTTCACAATAAAAGAAAACAGTGTAAGACTATGATCAAAATGATCCACGTGCATGGACAAGAAAAAGTAGCTATCTAATTTGATAACTGTGGACATGTTATCATTATTGTGGGCACTAAACTGATCAATGGTAATTTTGTGGGGACTTTGGGGTGGAATGTGTGGTCTGGTGACCAGAGGAACTTAGCAGGGCTCCAAGAGTTTGAATGGTTTTATAGTTAAGTGTACACAGTGAAGGGAAGGATGACCCATATAGAACTCTCAAAACCCATTATGACATTGTTACTGTAGTGCTTTAAAGGTAAAAAGGCAGGCCTTTACCAATTTTATAATATAAACCTCTTGAATATGTGGGAAATGCAAGCTGGGGAACCCACCACTGCTGTGGGGTTGACTGAGATTCTGCAACTGGTTAATGTGGATTCTTCCTTCATGTTTTTAAAAATGTTCCCAATGTAACATCACTCGGGTAGTCGATTGGCGACATTCAGTTTGTTAAAGCCATTGGACACTTTCGGTAAACAGTAATAAGTGTCCAAGGCCCACACTTCGTGTATCACAACTTATATATAAAATAACAACCTGTGAAAATTTAGGCTCAATTGGTCATCGGAGTAGGGAGAAGATAACGTGAAAACCCATCCTTGTTTCCGCACATTTCGCCGTGTCATGACATGTGTTTAAAATAAATCCATAATTCTCGATGTTGAGAATTGATATTGTTTTAATGTTTTATCAAAAAGTAAAGCATTTCATGGAACAATATTTCAAGTGAAGTCTTTCACCATTACCTTCTGTAAACCCTGTAAGTTATTTGTAAATCTGTAAACTTTTAATTTTTTTCTGTTCCGAAAGTGTCCAATGGCTTTAACAACTACACAGATTACTGTCCACAACTTTACCACACAAACATCTGGATCAATCGACTTGCCCAGTCCCCCCCCCCCCCCCAACCCCCTCTCCAGTCAGCCTCCACACAGTTGATGTGGCGCCCTCTACTGGTGAGTTACAACTAACAGTTTCTCCAATCTATTTCTTATAGTTTCTAGAAGTAGGTTTCTCCTGTACTCTGCAGTCTGGCTAAGAAAAAGTTGTTGGCAATTTACAAATTATGCAAATCGATTCATATTAAAATATTTCAACATAGAAATTTGACAATGAAACAACACTTGGTGAAATTGAAACAATGTCTTCCTTCCCAGTTGGTAATGTGAGCACTTTAAACCTAATTTCACTCTGCAGGGAAGACAGCTTCCGCAGTGGTGTCTAGCCTCGCCATCCACCTCTGGGACCCCGGTTCAAATCCTGCTGGAGCACTATTTGGATTAGGTTTTTCAGTCCCTACCCGACTTCATGGGTTTTCCCCAGCACAATTCTCTGGGGTTTTCCTCCCACCACTTCTAAAACTGAAATTTCTTAATTGTCTTCTCACCTTGTCTAGCTGCTGAAAAGGCTTTGACAATAATACTCCTACATGTTTGTTAGATATACATGTAGATTGCAATTCCAAATAAATCATTCTTCCAACGTTATTTGAATGTTGAAATATTAATAAAGAGTTGACATTGAACAAATGAAGTGCCTTTTTGTGGTTTACATGTATTGTATTGTTAGTTTTTTGTATTTACATCTATTCCTACCTCCATGGATAATCCATGGTTATTCAACAAGTCGTCATCTGGTATTATTTCTATACAGTATTCTATTCTCTGCTTTTCCTGGAGGAATTTCTTCCTCCATCCATGGTGATGGTTTATTAATTGGTTTTGCCTGATGAGTGAGCTCTGATTGTCACAACAAGTAACAACAAGGCACAGCAATTTATAATTACTTGCTTTGTACGCTTTGTAGTATTGCAGCCTTTCAAGGTGACTGTAGTGTAAGTGTAACGGCACTAGCAATAGCACATTAGCAGTACTCGTAATCCTAGCGGGTGGGTCAGTGCATGTGCCACTGCACTGCCTGTAGTGTAACTGAGGAGTCCAACCTGGGCTACGGTCCAATCCACCCAAGGATACGGAGTGGATTAGACCGATTTATGGGGCTAGGATGGAGGTAGGAATTCCTACATCGATCCATTGATAGTATAATCATTTAATCATTGCCTTACCATTTGGGGGTAGAGAGTCCATGAACTCACAAACGGCTTCATGTAGTGCTTTAGTATCAGCAAATGGTCGCAGCCCCCATATAGCACCTGCTACAATCCGTCCATGCTCAACAACGTTACCAAACTGCTGGATAAATGGTTCCCAAGAGAGGGCGTTGATTTCGTCCATCACTCAAGCTGTACAAGACAGTCTGTACGTTGGAAACAACACTAATTGTAATGGGTGTGGTCGTCTACTGCAGCTCGCTGATCTTGAACAAACAACAGTCTCGCCAACTACCCCCCAAAAAAGCCGTCAAATAATGTAGTATTAGGTCGTCGTACGACGAAGTATGTATCATTACATTTGGACGTGTAGTTGGTACAGACATGAGCAATGTGCACGTAGTCTTGACACAAGACGTGATCGATAGGGGTGCTGCACAAGGCCAATGCATGGCCCTCTAAATCTTGTAATAAGAACGTTTTTGTGGTCATGCAATTAATAGACTATGTAAAACAATATAACAATTTTATCCAAACCTGAGGGTTATGTGCTTCAACACTTGAGGTTGATAAATTTAGGCTTACGTCTTCAAGCTCGCTAGTAAATCATACCGTAAGAGGGCGCGCTTTAGCAATTTACAACTGAGCAACGCGCGAAACCTAATATTTTTGGGAAATCCCTTTAAGGCTGGTTTATTATTAAAGGCCGTGTCCGAAACGGCGACTTCGGCTACAGCTACGGCTAGATCGCGCGCGTCTGCCTATTCTTCAACACTGGTAGACGCGCTGATCTAGGCGTAGCTGTAGCCGAAGTCGTCGTTTCGGACATGGCCTCGGTCGCGCGATGGTCGCGCGACGGAAATCTTGCGCGCAATCCTAAGACTGAAGCCTAAAAGCCGTGTCTTTTTATGATCGCGCGTCAATATTTCCGACGCTCGACCATCGCGCGACCGACTATATAACTCGGCCTTAAGGTGACAGCGCGCGACATGCAAATGCAGAGCAGCTTGAAGGTACTTGATGCGTGGCCAACAATCATCGTTAAAAATGCAAAAATTCTCCGCCAAGAAGGCCAACTGGCGCTGCTACTCGACTCTGTGAAAATTTCTGTTCACCCTCAATCACATCACGTTGTTGTGTAGCAGTTTCTGCTTCTTCTTCGCGACACAGTCACAGTACCGTTACGTCTATTTTTACGAATTTCTCTGTGCTCAAATTGTAAAATGGCGGGCGCCAACACAGTTCAACAAGGACCTGTCAATGCATCATCAGATGAGCTCACGCAGATAAAAGAGATTATACGAGGTGTGATCGACAAATTGTACGAATCAGTCAGGATTAAATTAAATGCTTCTGATGTTAAAAAAATGACAAAGATCATAAAATCCCGAAAAGCGTGGAATCACTTTGGGTTAACTGAATCCGAACTGAAAAATATAAAAACTGTTAAAAAGTTCACTCGTTTATTGAGGGACCAAGTTTGTCTGGAAAATGGACGCATCAACGTGTCTTCATGTCTTCACAACTTGTGGGTGCTTATGAGCGAAGTCGATCGTCCTGAAATCCAACCATTGATTGACAATGCTGAACAAGAATTGATGCAGTTTGGTGAGTTGTGTCATGACATTCTTTTGAGTTGAGGTCTGACTGATGAATGCACAAGTAAATAAATCGCATATTGCAATAAATTGATAATAATAAATAAGGTATACAAATTACGTCAAAAGACATTGTTTTACTTTGTACTTGTATTGTAGCTTTCACATCACAGCAACCATATGCACACAGGAAAATTGTCTGTGAAAGTGACATTATAATTGTTACACTGTGCAGAGCTCTTTTTGCCTTTGTCCGTAACCTTTTAAACCAGTCTAATTAAAGTAAGACGGGGACTAGCCCTGGCGGCCTCACACTTTCGTATTGTACTACTACTACAGTGACGTCCTGGATATCAGGGTCCATTTCTGGGGCGGAAATTGTTTAAAGCTTCATAGAATCTACTTCATAGATCTACTAACTCCATACACTCCTACTAGAAACCTCCGTTCTGCTAACAAAGACATCCTCGTTATTCCTAAAGTAACCACCAAAGCATATGGTCAACGTAGTTATCAGTTTGCTGCTCCTCACTTATGGAACAATCTCCCTCTACACATCAAACAAGCCACCACGATCTCAAGTTTCAAGACTCTTCTCAAAACATATTTATTTAAATCTTCATATGTTTAACTATTCTTTTGTTTTCCTCTGAGCGCTTAGAGACTTTCTTTTGGAGGTGTTAGGTGCTATAGAAATAGGGTTATTATTATTATTATTATTAGAATCATAACTCAAGTCTTACTTGCAAGACACGTGCAAGACACAAGATGCAAGACACATAATAATAATAATAATAATAATAAAGAATATTTATAGGGCGCCAAAATCCACCAAAATGAGGTGCTCAAGGCGCACAGGAGGGGGAACCACACACACAGCAAGGAAAATAAGACAAATAGACCATGAATTGTTTGTCACCGTATTTTGACTGCACAGTGCTAACACGCAAACACAACACAAGATTTGCGCGTTCTGCATCGTGCGTCTTGCCTACCCACGTCAGACTGTAAGAATACAAACAAAAATGGGAATTTCTTAATGTTGGGGGCTGCATTTTTTTATGAAATATCGGATTTGTGAAGAATGTATGATGACCAAAACCCTCTGCAGAAAAATAATGCTGCCATGGAATGTGCATCTGTTGAAATTAGTGAATTGTTGCAGGTAAGATTTGAGTTATGAAGCTTTAAAAATTTTCCGCCCCAGAAACGGGCCTTGATAGTTAGGACTCTGTATCTGTGTACAGAGAAAGAGCGCTATATAGGGCTAGATGGGGACCAGCTCACAGCAGTCTCTTTTAAGAGCTTGGGTACAATATCAAAAGGCTGGATATTCATGTTGTTTTTGCTGTCATTTTCATTTCCTAAGGATATTTACCGTTAGGAACTACTACTACTACTACTAGAGTCTCAATCGACATGAATTTTCCAGGTAAGTCTTTCTGTTTGTGAATATGAAGTAGTTGCAATAACGTAACCCTCTTCCCGATGGCGAAGCAGTAGGGTTACAAGACACTTTCGAATTTGTTCCAACGCGTACAATTTATGCTAGTCAACAGACTTGCTCAATTTTTACCATTTTTGAAAATCATGACACAAATTCTAGGAACACAAACTTAATCCTCTATGTCTAATGAATCCTTTCATAACACTCAAAACACAAAAACATACCAGATCCCAGACCGAAACGTCACAGTTTTCCCAGGTTGATACTTTGAACCTTTTTTTTTTACTTCTCAATATGTTCAACGCTTTATAGTTTGGTCACCAACTTACCAAGTGCTGAACTGCAGACCACCCTATTGAATTGACGAACTGCCGAGCTGCAGCCGAGTTGGACTTAACCAATCTGTGAAAGGGTTGTTACAAGGCAGTGCGTGTGTGCTGTCCGTTTACAATGCCCGCCGTTCACTCATAAAGCACGCACGCACTGCCGCGCTGCCTCATAACTCAGTTCGTCAATCCAATAGGCTGGTACCTGAGGTTTCCTAGAATTTGTACCATGAAAAGTGGTAAAACTTTAGCAAATCGGTTGACTAGTTGTACGTGTTGGACCAAAGTCCAGTATGTCGCTCGAAAGAATCTCGTAACCCTATGGCTTGGCCGTCGAGAGGAGGGTTACATTATCGCAACTAATTATGATGATGATAAAAATACTAGGAATAGTTTAAATCTCTCATGAGCTGTGTGACACTGGACACTAATGGTAATTTTCAAAGATCAGTTTTCTTCCTCGATGTATCTCAACATATGCAAACAATAACAAACCTGTGAAAATTTTGATTCAATTGGCCGTCAAAGTTGCAAGAGAATAATGAAAGAAAAAAACACCCTTGTTGTTGCACAAGTTGTGTGCTTTCAGATGCCTTAATAGGGAGAGGCTGATTGTATACGCATTGTGAATAACGGCTCACCCTGAAGTAATGTAGTTTTCGAGAAAGGAGTAGTTTTCCATGAATTTGTATGCATATGTTGAGATACACCAAGTGAGAAGACTGGTGTTTGACAATTACCAATAGTGTCCAATGTCATTAAGTAACTTATTACTTAGAGAGTGTTTTGTAGTTAAATAAACCATAGGCCTACATGCATATGTACAAAGCTTTACACTATATATGTTGTTAAACACTGTGCATTAACTGTCCATTCTGCTTTTTGCCAATTGCATTTAGAACACACTGTGCATATAAGATGTTGCCCTCGAAAGGAATTCAATGATATAAGTTTCTGTCAGGTTTGATTGGTGTTCCAACGGAGATTACTGAACCAGAAGCAATAGAAGCTTACAAGAAAGCACTGAAGGAGGGAAGCAAGTCAGTAAAACGCACGAGGCTTATGTTGGTTGGTCAGGAACGAGTAGGAAAAACAAGCCTGATGAGGAATCTTACATATCAAAGGTATGTTGTGTTCAAAATAAAGTAAAGTCTGTACCAAGCCAATGCGGCTCATCGGGAGGGTTTGTATCTGTAATATATCAACACTAAAGGGCGCTATTTCCACAACCCTTGTAAGCTAGTCATGAGTTACTCTGATGAATAAACGTGTATCTGGAAGTTATACTCTGTGAAGACATCCACTCATTTCAGTATCCAGCAGTTAATTAGTTTTCTTTCATCTAAAATTAATTTGATTACCACAACCCTCTTGAACCATCCCAGATGCCCACCCCGAGTCTGCTTCCAGTTGGCCTACCCAGGTGCTGCGAGGTCAGCCTCTTAACCTCTTCCAGGCTGGGCAGGAGTGGGATCCTCCCCGTGCTTCCACGCTCAGCTTGAGGGCCACATGGGCAGGTGTATCCGATGGGAGCTGTCTGACATGGCCAAAGAGGGAATGATGTCTCCAGGAGATAGTCACGCGAATGTCCTCGATGCCAGTGGTCTCCGAGGTTGTTGCGTTAGTGTTGAAATCAGACCACCGGTAGCCGAGAATGCCTTGGTGCGTCATCAGCTCAGAGTGTCCAATGTTCCTGAGTCATAAAGTAGGACAGGGAGGACACGAGTCGTAACTACCCTCAGCTTGGCCTCAACACTTGTTGATGAGTAATGGATAGGTGTTCTCTCTGGACACAGTCTCTAACATAGGAAAGGTTTAGTGTGTGCTCGTGTGCGGCCTCAATCCTATCATACCCTCTCCTTCTCTGTCACTCCATGCCTGGCCTGTAAGGATGTGAACCCCACTAAATAACTATTACATTGTAGGCCCTCAAAATACTCTAATCTAGACAGATTTTAGAGTCTTATTAGCAAAGGGAAATCATCATCATCATCGGATAGCATCATGCATTTCTGCACCGGCTGCCTGACTTGTGAGATGCTTCCAAATAGACCAGTCTTGAGCTGCCACTTCTGCCTCCTCCACAGACTACCCAGTGCCCAGTCTGGAGGGGTCCCTCTGGATTACATTTTTCCATGATGTCCTAGGGCGCCCTCGTCTGTGATTCCCATGGGTTGGTGACCAGTTGTAGAGTTGTTTAGTGATGCGCTTTGTTCCCATTCGTTGATCCCCATTGGGGAAATAGTGTAAAAAATTTACAAATTGTGATCTAGGGGTTGTTGAGGAAAAAAGTTCCAAGAGTCAATCAATAATTTCCCATTTCAAGATCAAATGTTGCACGATGAAGTTAATGTTATTGGCAGTTAAAAGTGCACTTTTCATTTCATCTATTTGCAGTTTCAACAGTGAGGAGCCTTCAACTGAAGGGATAAATACAGAGTCACTATGCACCATAGATGTCATTCATGCTAAGGGCTGGATTCTTCATGGTGAAAGAGGTGAAAACATTGTGTACATAATACCATAGACACCATCTTTACAGGCAACTTGGGTTTCGATCCTAAACCATTTTTATTTTGTTGAGCAGCCAAGTCGGTCCCTGACCAAACATACAAGGAATTTGATTAAAAATCCTATTTGCCACACACAATAATGTATCATCTCTAGTCAAAATGGCCGATTTCATATTGTGGGGCTTAAAGTGGAAACTTTCATTAGGGTTGTGCAACTATGTTAATGTTTTAATGAAACTTGCAACTTCCATTTAACTGTTAACCCATTTTTACTGATTTCAATCCAAAATGATAATTGGAACTATGTCATAATGTGCAGTAAACCCACAATTGTCAGTGCTGGCTTTCTATCGCAAAACTTCCCGACTTTCTACATGTATGTATGCAGTGTCAAACATGAACTTGCTCTAAGTCTAATTGTTGTCTCCTCCAAATTTTGAGCGCAAAATTGCTAAGGTGTTTTGTTTATTTACCCTCTACTTTGAAATTTTACAATTTATTTTTGTTTGAATGAATTAGTTTAATTCTGACTTTCTGCAGATGACCCTGCTAGTTTTAAAAGTGAATTTGTGGAAAGTGTGGCTGAAGAATGGGATCAAAACATGCAGAGAAATGCTGCTGAGAAGTCAAGCAGAGAAATTATGGCGAGTCTTAACATTGCTGTGAGTCCTCAAACTGCTGTGAGTCCTCAAACTGCTGTGAGTCCTCAAACTGCTGTGAGTCCTCAAACTGCTGTGAGTTCTCAAACTGCTGTGAGTCCTCAAACTGCTGTGAGTCCTCAAACTGCTGTGAGTCCTCAAACTGCTGTGAGTCCTCAAACTGCTGTGAGTCTTCAAACTGCTGTGAGGCCTCAAACTGCTGTGATTCCTCAAACTGCTGTGAGTCCTCAAACTGCTGTGAGTCCTCAAACTGCTGTGAGTCCTCCAACTGCAGTGAGTCCTCAAACTGCAGTGAGTCCTCAAACTGCAGTGAGTCCTCAAACTGCTGTGAGTTCTCAAACTGCTGTGAGTCCTCAAACTGCTGTGAGTTCGCAAAATGCAGCGAGTTCTCAAAAAGCAGCGAGTTCTCAAAGAGTGAGTTCTGAAAATGCAGTGACTCCCGAAGATGAGCTAGAACCAGCCATTGCAGAAGGTAATGAACAATTAGTTTGGGTGATAGAGATGTACGATAAGAGAAAGGCAGGCCTGAAATTACATGCAGGATACAGAGACCATGGCCTCCGAAGCCCCTGGTCCATGGCCTTGGTGCCCTTCAAAGGTTTCACATTGACTTTACGTCTTTCTAATGGAAGGGCCTTTGCAAAATAGCCTTGCCCTTACTGCTGTTTCTATGTTTTGTGTTGCTAGTTACAATATTGTCTAGCGCTTTGAGGGCTGGCATAAGGCATAAACACTCTTGTTATTATTGTTATTACTTTCCAACATGTTCATAGACACAGCTGCCAACTATTACGATTATTTCGTAATTATTACGAATTTATCAATGAATTACGAAAATACGAATTGCTTGTTAAAAGTTACGAATTTCAACTTTCCCGTGATAGAAAAAAAAAAAACTCTGATTTAGCTTTGAAAAGTCGACTAAACTGCTTGTATTTGATTTTGAGTACACAGTAATCGATTCTTTGTTGTTTAAATGCCGTTTAAAAACACTGTAACAGCATGGAACCTCTCTTGACGAATACTGAAGACATTCGGTTTTTATAGTAACGATATAAGTGCGTTGCAGGATACTAGTATACACATATTGACTGGCAACGAGGTAACGTCTGTTCCCACGAGGGACTTTGAGTGACCAGAAGAGCGACCTATTTCCCGAGGCCTAGGCCCCTTCGTCTGGTCACTCACAGGCCCGAGGGGGAATAGTGGACACTAGTTACCGAATTGTGCCAGTCAATATGTGTTTTATAACACAGCTCGGTCTTAAAATGTCAAATAAGAACAGAAAAAGGAATTTTGTAGTTTGTTCACGGTTCAAGTCAAGAGAAGGCGCTGTTACCACGGGCACTATTTGCAAAGACTAGTGCCCGCTCTGGTACTATTCCCGCAAAACACGCGCGCGATCACTAGCCTATATTAGTTCATTCCACGTGACCGTGTTTCAGCCAACCAGAATACAGAAAAAGCAAGAAGTGTGTTATAACAATACGTATTATACAAGAAACCGTGTGGAAACCAGCGACAGAATGCACAGTATCGATATAAGTGCGTTGCAGGATACCAGCAATACGTATTATACATAAATACAAGAAAACGTGTGGAAACCAGCGACAGAATGCACACGTGTGTTAGTTGTCGGCATAACATGTTTTCGGTGACCTGTCAAAATCTATGCAAAACTCCGTGATTCTCTATGTCTTCTACCTTAGTACATTGCGATTGTCAGAACTGTTGGAATAAAGGTAAACAGACTAGGTATTTGTCACAATTAATGATGGGTACGGTGGTAAAATCCCAAAGAGAGACTGTTTTTAAGTCCGTAAAATGGTGTGACAAGTCTTTGTGCGCGATCGTTATTCAATAAAAAACCGCATGCACATGTCCGGCATTCGAGGCGAGTGGGGAAACACAACTGAATTGGACTTTTATAAACAGTCATAAAACAAAAAACCCCAAATATACCGCCCTCATTTGATTGTTTAGAACAATTGTTGAGCTTACATTTGGTGTGATGTTCAACAGGGGGTGCTATTATAAAATATTGAGACAAACGGTTGAAACATGTTTTTTTTGTTTGCTTTCTTAAAAATTAATCTGCGCACCAAAGTGTTAACAATGTTTTACAATTGTAACAATATTATGTCTGATACTTTTATTTTTGTATTTATTTTTATTTTTAAGTATTTATTTTTAACTCACACACACATGGCCTGAAGGCTACATGTGTATTTCAACTTGTTGGCTACAATCAACTATTTTTCCAGGGGCCGCTACATGTACTCCTGGGGCTGAAACATGGTTACCCCCTTTACAGTACATTATATATGCTTGCGTATCATCCATCAGAAGCCTGGCTGGTAGAGCCGAAAGCACACCTCCCCAACTTTACGAAGCAATCATGGTTAATTGTGTTGTTAAATGCTTAAAGCCCTGCATTTCGTGGGAAAGCCATGGTTTTCATGGCACAATTAGCAGTTTTTGTTAATTACTCCTCTTTTGACGAGCGGGGCCTTTTGACCTTTTTCTGGCTGGAACCAACTTTGGGCCCACGCTATTTCAAAATTAATGCATCGGTGAGCTTATAATTGCTTATGGGTATGGAATTGCACCCATAGAGAATACCTAGGGAATATAGGATTCATTTGACTCCATGTGGGCACAGGGTGACCCAATTACCACAAAAAACAAGTTCGGCTGATTAAAGTGCCTACTTTAGGTGACCATATAACTAGAAAATTAAAGGAGATACATTCAAATTGAGTGCAGATTCATGAAGTTTGGCAGGAAGTAAGATGGAATACCAAATTTGAGCTCTCTACATGTACCTGGTACAATAACTAAATTATGAGCTTTCAAAGTCAGAAAATATCACAAAAATCACTTTTCGCATCTCGCGCGAGCACAAAATGGCCGCCATGACCAAATTTCAATGGGTCATATCTCGAAAACGACATGGAGTATGACTTAGCTTTTTTGTATGTGTTCATTTGAGCCACATCCAATCATTCTGATGAAGTTTCATCAAAATCTGAGAGGGTCACCTGGGAACTTTTCTGAAAACTGGTTGATTTGACACGGAATGACCCTGCTGTGTACTTATATAAAACTTCTGTACATGTACTATAATGCTCAACACTAGCTGTATATAGAGTAGAGGATAAAGTAGAGTCTAGGGAGAGAGTAACAGTGAATGTGTATGAAATGTCCAGTGAGGTCGCAAGATAACTTTGGTTATTCTGGGTCAGAGTCCATGTTGTTTGGGTCACTGTTTATCTAGGTTAGGTTAGCATATCTTTACAACAATGCCGCATATGATTGTACATCGTAAAGTAAGACTTTAAAAAAAGCCTTCATTTCTTGTATTCATTACCTATAGGCCCAGGGTCTGCCAAAGAAGTCACATCAAATCCAATTGATCCTGAAATCGCTCGTGCACTAAGAACACGAAGAGAGAGAAACGTTGCAGGAATTATCCAAAATGATGAGGGAGTACTTCTCAGCATTTGGGACTTTGCTGGACAGGATTTGTATTATACAACTCATCAGGTATGTAACGATAGTTAGTGTAGAACTGTTATCCGAGACCTTTAAGTTGTCCAACTTATTTATAGTGATACATACATACACACCAAGCAAAACACTGTCGCACACCAGAGTAGTACACTTTACTTCTGTTCTGTTTTATTCTGTTCTCTCGTGGGGTATGGTTGCCTGGTTTGTGACAACAAGTCATCAGGCTGTATGTAAGCTGTATCAAATATTTAATAGCAGTCCCTCCCTTTGAGCAACCCTCCCTGGCTGCAGTTGGACTCTAGGCTGCATAGGAACAATATAAAAAGGGAACATGAACATTAACAAGTAGTGAAACATTAAACTTTAACGAACGGGCTATCGATAGTAACCAAGGGTCGATGAGTTTACCTGAACACAAGATCCCCAGAAAATAACACCCATATTTTATGCCATGTATAAAATACACTTTGCATGCACAACATAAGATAAAACATGTTTGCTTTACTCACCCAATAATGATTTATTCTGAACCCTGAAAACCTGCAATTCTGTGCAGCGTTGAGATTATCGATTACATTATAACGTTTGTTGTGTGCTTGTAAACAACGGCTCCAAAAGCGCAGTATTGGGCTTTTGTCGTGCACTCGAAGGACGCCCTCTGTCGCCTGAGTCGCAAAGTCGCAACAGTTAGTATAGCGCCCCCCTATCGATCAGTCTGAGATTAATAAATACAAGCAACCACCATGACCACAATAATTATTTCCAGAGAATAATCGTCTATATCCATCATCATCCTTTTAAAGGCAGTGGACACTATTGGTAATTACTCAAAATAATTATTAGCATAAAAACCTTGCTTGGTAACGAGTAATGGAGAGCTGTTGGTAGTATAAAACATTGTGAGAAACCGCTCCATCTGAAGCGACGTAGTTTCCGCGAACGAAGTAAATTTCCACAAAATTGATTTTGAGACCTCAGAATTAGATTTTGCATCTGAAAGCACACAACTTCGTGTGACATAAGGGTGTTTTTTATATCATTATTAACTCACAGCTTCGATGACCAACAGAACCTCATAGAAGCAGTGGAAAAAGTTCAGCGCAGAGCAGCGCGCTTTGTCGCAAACGATTACAGGCGTGAAAGCAGTGTCACCCAGCTTCTACAACAACTTGAGTGGGACGAACGACTATAGACACTAGACGTTTAAAATCTCGTCTAACTGTTATCTTTAAAGAACTAAACCATCTTGCTCCATCCAACATACATCATCACCTCAAGGTGACGTGGGAGGATACCACACGACAGACCATCTAGAAACTATAAAAGAAAATGCAAGCACATGTGCTGACCAGAAAAGGATTACTGGCCCAGAAGTGTCACCTGTTTTTGTCCTTTGCTGTGGTTATTTTTGCATATTTTTTGTAAATTAAAAGCAATGCCTTGTATGCTGGCAGCTGTGTGAAATTGGGGTCTTCATGTTGTCAGGAATGTTGCCATTGGTCCCAGTCACAGCACGTCTTCCCTTGAAGCAAGACACTCAATCACAATGAGTCTGTTTCTGGTCTTTATTGCACTAACATGATTATTTCTCTTCTGCAGACATTCCTGTCTTCTAGAGCTGTCTATGTTGTTGTGTTCAATCTCAGCCATGATCTGGAGAAACCCATTCCAGTTTCTGGAGCTGGAGCTGTGAGTAAAACACATTTTCAGACTCGTGTCTTAAGTGTTACCATAGAGAAAGGACCCACAGAAGGAGTGACAACTACATGTAGTAGAACTTAAAAGGTTCTATCTGTGTTATTGCGATTGTTATACATCTGGATTTACAACCCCAGGTATTTGCTCAATAAAGACGACTCTGGGTGTTTATCTCTGGAGTGACGTAATACTTACCCAGCGTGCAGTGCGCGGCATCGGCGTCCCTGTCGACCGAAATGGCTTCATACAGAAAAAAAACGAGAATTTTCACAGCGATTTTTTAGATTGTGTAGTTCTGTGTATGAAGTGCATACATGTACAATGTGTTGAGAAAGCACTTTAGAACACATCAACATGTTTGAAGCCGTAGAAAAAAAAGGTCTACCTAAAATAGTTATATCATATTTTTGAGTTGCTTATGCTTCCTATCCTGGTCCTACTACTAGTGCTGTCAACTCGTCGTCAACTCACTTGTGCCATCAGCTCAACTGCTACTGGTACAGATTAGTCTTGACCCAAGTTGTTAGCGATAAGTTTACACGAAGCGCAGTACATAATACACTATGGGGTACTGATAATTGATGTCTTGGGTTATGACTATTCCGTTTTTCGGAAAGCGCCCTCTGTTGTCTACGTGTACAAGCTCTGTGAATAAGCAAGGTGGCGGCCGACAGCTTTGCTGCTTCATGATCAATTTTTTTCATGAGAACAAAACTCAATCAAATAACCAAAATGTAACCTAAAACTTATGAACATTATTTTTTTTGCTAATACTTTACAGTTCTATGCATCTTTTGTTGATTTTAAATGTATGTGTATTGGTTGAGTTGACGGCGAGTTGATTGCGCCAAGTGAGATGACGACGAGTTGACGGCAAGTATAGTCATTGCCTGATATATTACGCATTGGTTGAACATGCAGACAACGACGGGGACAGGCGACGACCAATGAAACGCGGTAACGCACATAGGATACAAAGGCCTTGCTGTTTACTCAAGCGGCAAGAGGTCCCATAGAGTTTCTACAGAGCCAGGCAAACACTAATTGGATTAATGAGTAGCCTCAGCGGAGTTGTGACTCATTCTGTGGGTCCTTTCTCTATGGTGTAACTACATCATTCAAATAGTGACCTGTGTCCCAGGATACAACCTTTTTTTGTTTCTTCTTTTACTCTAAAATAGTTGTAGTCAAAGTACTAGTTTATAACAGCCAAAGGAAGTTAATAAGCACGACAGTTTTTTTTTTTTTTAATTAAGTAGAATGAATAACAAGACAAAGTTCTCAAAGAACAAATCTACACAGCTAATTATGACATTGTTTGATCCGCAAAACCGAATAAAATTTCTTGATAACCTCACTCACAATACCTCAAACCCATATTTCCATCATTTGTTTTTGCTTATTTTAGTTTTGAATGAATTATATGAATAATGGTCATATGAGGTAATGTATTAAACAATTTGTAGACAAATTTGTAGACATTGTATTTCAAGATAACAATGCAGGTATCACTTATTTGGTCTTTTGAAATTTTACAATAATCCATCTCCACCTTAACACCAAGTATTGTTGGATTTTGGTAAAACTCATTTTTAAAGCTCAAAAGCCTTAATATACAGTTTTACATGCCGGCGCTCTACCAACTATCTAGCTGTCTAGCCCTAAGTTGGCAGTCTCCTTATGTTGTCAATGTCTGTGTTCGGGGGCGCTAGTCAGAAGCCATACAATCGTTATAACTGCCATGTAGCCATGGGACACACCAAACTTTACGATACAACCTGGGAAGCACCAGCCAGGGGATCACCTTTCAGAGATGCAACTTTTCATTTCAGATTTCAAATAATAAACCACAAGGGAAACTGACTTATCAGACTCTGGGTGATGGGTTTGCTTCTGACTGGCACCCCAAACAAAGATGTTGAAATATAGGGAGACCAACATCTTAGGGAGAACACCAACATAGGGCTAGAAACTCCGTTGGTAGAGCGTCGGCACAAAAATCTAGAGCTTGCAGGTTGAAATCCTGCATTAGACATTTCTTCTTTGTTAAATAACCACATCAATATTTATTTAAAAATCCTTTTATTTTGTCTCATGAATGACAAGACGTCATGTCAAATGACTCCAATACAGTACTTGGACTTCTGGATGAGATCTGTCTACACCTATACCAAAGAAAACACCTCCAAAAGCAAAAACAGATTGGAGCAGAAATCTCCACCAATTTTCATTGTTGGAACTCACAGAGACAGTGTTGGAGGGGCAGACTTGCCTGATAGGGAACGGAAGAAATTGGTAAGTAACTATGCTGAAAGATGCTGCAACTTTTCTAGAATGGAGCAAGGACTCAAGCTTTGGTGTTGTCAGAGTATGGATTCTGGTCCCAAGTGTGACACTTTATAAATCCGGCTTTCAGTATTACTGATGTAGTGGCAGGGGTCTTTTGCCCCGTTACTCACATAAACTCACCAACAAAAAAAGCAATAGGAAAAAATAGGAAAAGAGAAACCTAAATCTGATGCAACCCCCATGACACAACCCGGCGTAGACATACAACCAACGAGTACCGACGCATACCACATGCATACCAGTACTTCTTGTGTACCTGATGTGTACCTGACCCAATGCAGTCACAAACTTTCCCTTTTGGGCCATCATGCACAAAACAATGTTCTGGTTAAAATGGCTAATTACTAGTGGTTGATAAACAATGCAGCCCATTGCCCGTATTTATTTATTTAATTTTTTTTTCTCTATGCAAGTCGCAAGACACAGAAGGCCTGAAGGCCAGTTCAAGGTGTGGGCTAAAATTACTTTTTCCAGATGCGTTGCCACCTACTCCTAGGGCTGAAACAGGGTTACCCCTTTGACAGTCCATACGGATGTACATGTAGGCTTGGGTATCATCAGTCCGAAGCCTGGCCGGTAGTGCAGAAAGCACTACCTCCCAAAATTTACATAGCAAGTGTCACGACCGGGATTCGAACCCACACTCTGTTGACCAAACACCAGAGCTTGAATCCAGTGCTATAAATCCCTCGGCCATGACACACCACGCCGTATGTTTATGTTTCACAGGATTTGGGAATGTACTGAGTATAAATCACTTGGCACACATCAATGTATATATTTTCTCTCATCAAAAGATGATCCTCCCTTGTTGGCATGCAGGGCAGAAATTTGTTCCCTTCAATGTTGCCGGTATAAATTGGAGATGTGACTATATATATAAAGAAGTAAAAAGTCGCCCGGTTCTGATTCATTCATTATCAATGGTACGACCTTTGACGACCCAAGACACATTGCTGAGCATTTTAACGATTTCTTTACAAATATTGGTCCTAACTTGGCATCCAAATTCCGGTTTCCCAAAGTTTGGGTGTTCTACGTTAACTTAAAGGCCGTGGACGCTATTGGTAATTGTCAAAGACTAGCCTTCACAGTTGGTGTATCTCAACATATGCATAAAATAACAAACCTGTGAAAGTTTGAGCTCAATCGGTCATTGAATTTGCAAATTAATAATGAAAGAAAAAACCACCCTAGTCACACGAAGTTGTGTGCGTTTAGATGGTTGATTTCGAGACCTCAAGTTCTAAATCTGAGGTCTTGAAATCAAATTCGTGGAAAATTACTTCTTTCTCGAAAACTATGGCACTTCAGAGGGAGCCGTTTCTCACAATGTTTTATACCATCAACCTCTCCCCATTACTCGCCACCAAGAAAGGTTTTATGCAAAACATTATTTTGAGTAATTACCAATAGTGTCCACTGCCTTTAAACATATTCTGCCTAGAAATGTGCTATTCTCTATTTATAATACGCTGGCATTGCCCCACTTTCAATACAGAATTCTAGCTTGGGGAAATACTTAAGCTTCTCACCTGAACAAGCTATTAATCGTACAGAAGAAATCCTTGAGAGTAATAACCAATTCTAGCTTTAGAGAGCACACTGCACCCCTTTTCAAGCAATTGCAAACACTAGATATTTTTTAACTTTATAAATATCATCTTGGGGTCCTTATGTTTAAGTTTGAATCTAACTTGTTACCAGGTAACATAAGACTCCTCTTTTCACAAAATATGGACATCCATTCACATAATACTGGATCAGGTACTAAAATTCATATTGGAAAGGCTCGGACAACTTCCCAATACCTTTATTTAGAACTGTGCACATAATAAAAAACGATACCACCAGTAACTACTTGCGTACCATGATTATCCATTCCAAATTATTTAGTTTTGTACTTTCCTAAATATGTTCTGTTAATTTTCCTTTTTGTTATCAACTCTCAATATGTATTTAAGGCTGCATAGCAAACAAATTGTTAAAAACAGTTTAACTACAAACAAACATTGTTTTGTGCTATTTTTGCTGTATGCATTAAATTCACTGTACTTTCATTTCATCAATCAACATTGTTATTGTTATAAAGTAAAACCAGTTAATTTATATTTTAAAGGGTCCTGGGGTGGATTTCACAAAGAGTAAGGGCTAGTCTTATCTTGAGTTAGGACCAGTTACTTGTTCTTAGGACTATCCATGCAATTTGTACATCTCCTAGGACTAGTCCTAACTCTTTGTGAAATCGAACCCAGGCTCCATATAAGCCTTTTTCCTGATGCCCTCCTCGTATCACCCTTTGTTCTTTTTTTCTTGTATGTTTTATGATTATTTATTGTGATATTTGGAAATAACAAACAAACAAACAAACAAACAAACAAACAAACTAATAACATTTGATTGACTTTGAATTACAGATAAATGAAATATTTACAAGAATCAGGAAAGAAACCTACAACAAGCCTTACAACAGATACATAGTTACAAAGTTCTATGCAATAGACAACTGTCTTGGCCCCTCCAACGAGAAGGTATGAATTGTTAAAGTCACCTGGAAATAGAATTTGTTTTTTCGTCAAACATTATTAGAGTATAAGTTTATGAACAATAACAAAAAGTTTGAGTAATTGTTTGTAACGATTTATATGTTTAAAAAATACATGTAGATAAAGTTGTTAAGGGGGTGACTCCGCCTACCCCTTTTGTGATGTCAATCGAGGCAGACTTTGCCTCGATTGCACATCGAACACACATACGTGCAAGTACATGCAAGTCCTAGTCGTGAGTTTGTATGTTTCGAAAAAAGTTTTTTGTTGACCAGGTTCATTGCTGCTGGGTGCAAAACAACTAAAGATGGGGTCAGTTTGCAAAGTGGTTCGTTCCGTCGTCTTTTCCAGCACTGTGCAGCAAACACTTCGAGCCGTCGTGCTTCGAGAATCCGGAATGCACCACAAATTTTGACATGAAGAGAAAAGTTCTTTTCTAAAACATGGCGCCATCCCAACAATTTTTCCAGCTAGTGGGAATCGAAGAAGGTACCTGAGAGACGTGACGAACCTAAAGGAGTATTTGCCTAACGTAAAAAAATGTGGGTAGGCCTATTGTTTCAACTTTGAGGGCATGTTTTTAGCTTGCGCCAAAGCGTCACTATCTTTTTTGGCACGTAGTGTACGGGTCCAGACTGAAAAATTTCTCTTCAAATTGACGTCACAAACAGCGCACTCTCGGATCGGACCTACTTTTAAATTTGTAAATAAGATGGAAACTAATATTTTAGAACCTTAGTTAATTGTTTATTCATATTCTACTCATCAAAACATATGTTTTAGTGATGAAAGCTTTATTTGACAAAATACCACTTCCAGGTGACTCAAACATTGTCAAAACAAATATTGAAACTTTGTGGCAAGAGTATACAATATAATGAAGCAGATTGATACACTTTTCAGCTTAAATAAAGGTGTTTTTTGTCAAAATATTGAACCTGTAATTAAAAAAAACACACTATGTAGCAA
The DNA here is from genome assembly GCF_902459465.1 of Asterias rubens. NCBI lineage: Eukaryota > Metazoa > Echinodermata > Asteroidea > Forcipulatida > Asteriidae > Asterias > Asterias rubens. The sequence continues at coordinate 7,389,320 of NC_047071.1, read as the reverse complement.
ACGGCTGAAAAGTATCAATATGGTATTACTGTTTTGTTTTGTTGTACACTGTTGTATGAAATAGATTGGACAGTTAAGAGAGCACATCAATGAAATAGTATTGAAAGAGCCATACATGGGAGAGAAGATTCCACTACACTGGCTGCAGTTTGATAAAAACACACTCAAAGAAGTTTCTAAGTGCACTGACCATGATGGAACCCCTGTGTTGAATCTGAAAGAGGTAATAGATATTTGCTGTTGTCAGGTTTATTTCATAGAGCTAATAGCACTAACTTGCTCTGCGTTTAGAAGCCTCCCTGAGTCATGTTTGATCATGATGTGGTGCATGAGTGAGGAACCATTTGAATTTTAAGGGAACACACATGGCCGCCAAAATGTTACCTCCAGAGTGCGCGCTTACGAACGCGACAGCCCATTCATGTTTGTCCTCACTAAGGGTCACTTATGTAGTAGCGCTGCATTAATGTTTGTGCTAATAAAAAATGGCTCTTGTAAACAGATGAGATTTTATGATGTCTTAAAAAATGTGTAGTAGGTGATTGTCTGATGTTTTTTACTTATAGTCTACAGAACTAAAGCTTTGGGAGGATTCAATGCTTCAAGATGTCAAGGGAAAAAGAGCAAAATCTGCTTCAACGATACACAATATGCTGGCAAGAGTGACAATCCAAATGCGTCCTTTAAACATGACGCTCGCAGTTTGTACGCTCATCATCAGATTGTGCGTTCGCATTTTGCTGCATATTTTGTTTTGATGACGTATATAAAAGAACTAACGCACTATCATGGAAATAGTTGTACAATATCCGTGCAAAATTTCAAGCTTTTGGATCGGCTTGTTTATAAACATGGATACGTCCACACGGCATCAAATTCTAAGTGCGTGTATAACGGGAGTTAGGGCTCTAGTCAATATATATAGCTCTATGGGTTTATGTAAACTTTAATAACCCTGTCAAAAACTACATGCACACATAACCAATTAAAATCCAACCCAACCAGTCCTAACCCATCCAAATTTAACTGCATTTTGTATTTGATTTTGTTGGACTAAGGACCACACCATATAGCCCATTAAAATTAAACTTTACTCGTCCTAAACCATTTAAATCCAATGTATTAATCATTCCATCTAACCTATCAAAATCCAACCACATGATTTTCTTTGAAAGAGGACTGAACAATAACAATAACTGTGTAGGACTGAGGACTGCACTATGGGATCAGGCATAAATTTTGAATTCAGAAACATTATACATTATTTATGACAGACATCATGGTGATTTCCATCGCAACTATAATGATGTCATGTAAAACTAATTACAAAATGAGGTTAATTTTAACGGAGGTTAAGGTACACATGCACATGTGTGTTAGAAGTATTGGATTAATGAACCTCCTCGCAGCCACCCCCTCCCCACTCCAAACAAGCTGTGTTTGGAGTAAACAATCATTTTTAATATACAAAAAGTGAAGTGAAAGTTTTTGATAATTTATGATGCAGCCATATATGAACCAACTGATATATTTTTTGTTTTCATAACACTAGGTTAGGGAAAACTCTGGAGTAAAATCAGATGTTGAACTCCAAACGATGCTGACATTTTACCACGATCTCGGCCATATTGTATACTTTGGAGGAGACGGAGACTGTACAAAACAAGAGTTGAAAGATGTTGTCATTCTGGATCCTCAATGGTTGATAGATGCTTTCAAGAAAGTCATCACAGTAGTGCCTCCTCGAGAACAGGTGTGCCATTGTCTCTGATTGATTAATAAAATAACTCAAGAAGACTGTTCTCTTAATTGGTTAACCCTTTACCATGAAAATTCAATCGATTTCAATCATTTACGTGGAAAGTTTTCTCAACTTTACTGTTGTCCGACAGGAATTGTTTTCATTACATTACGAAAAGTGGTTGAAAATAATCACAACACACCTTTAGAAATGAAAATTAATGCCTCTATTATCAACAGATACCTTCTGTACCTAAAGTCTTTTGTAAAATCCTTTCAAATCGCGGTATTCCGTGTGTAAAAACACCAGAAAGTTTGAAGTGAAACAAGCGAGAGACTTTGTACTATACGGTCCTGCTACACAGTGAAAACGTACGGCTCCACACAGAAAAAGCACCCATTCATACGTGCATTGTTTGATTGTGAAATGACTTTCGATCTTTGAATCTTATGTGGACCATGTGCTCTTTTTAAACGGTTGTCATCTTGAGATCACGCTCTAATAGCATGTTTGTATAACTCAAATCACACCATGTCAAACTGCGCGGGCGTGTGAGGGCAATATGCATGGTAATACACAGGGCAACTCCGAGTGGTATGCAGGCTAAAGGGTTAAAGACAAGGAGCACAATTCTTTGGAAAAAGAAACAACAATCTATGACTTGTTTTCCACAGCCATGCTAGGAAGAAGATGTTTACAAATAGTGTGTGAAACCATTGAAATTCTTCTAATGAACATATAAATAGTTCTCACCAAGTACTAAGTCAACTAAGGGCTCATCCCTACATGTACTACATGTAGATGACTAAAAGCACAACTGAAATGTTTCTTGTTTGTTTGTAGCATTACATCATAGATATCTGAATAGAGAGTGAGAACATTGTCCCTGAAAGCAAACAACAGACAAATGAACAAAAACACACACACGCCAGAACAAATTCAGTATCGGAATTGTCAATGTAGACCTGGCCAATAAATATGTGAGAAACAAACACAATTTGTGTCCAAAGGCATAACGAGGCATCATAATATTATGTGGGAGAGAGGAACCTTTATACTTTACCAAGACTAGAAAGGCAAGGTATAGATACACATGTATAAGTTTACGCACATTTTCATTTTTCTAAATCTTTTACGCAGGGGTCAATTTGAAGCGTGGACCGACCCTCCTCACGTCATCACCTTTCTTCACCTAAGCCAATTATGTATAGCGTCATGATATCACCACCACTTCACTCTATCAGCATATGTGTTAGTCAAAGCTTCACCCTTTAAATTATTTCCTCACTTTTTCAGTTTTTCAGAAGTACATAATGTACATTCGCAATCGCTCAAACTTGGCAATGTTTCGCAAGTGGAACGCACCAAAGGTGATGCGGCGCGATGTTAGAGTGTGTGTATTTGTATGAGCAAACTTCAGTTAAAAAATTGCGCAAACGCAAATTCTAAGTTGGCTTGCGCGAATTTCAGATCAGGCCATCTTCAAAAATTGCATCACAATTACAGTTGTTTGAAACGCCCTGGCTTTGACATACTTTTAGCGCGACCAATGTCGAGGATTCGATGTCACATCAAACACAAATAAGGCTCATCAACGCTTCACCTTTTTCATCAACCTTATAGGTAACGCTTCACAAAATTATTTTAAAAGAACGTTACGACTTAATTCACTTTAACAACAAATTATTGACCTCAGGCTTGGGCAGTAAAACGGCGTCTATTTTTTGCGACCTCTGAGGAGGATGGGTCCGCGCTTCAAATTGATGCCTGCATTAAGTTTATTAAAATATATTAGAGTTTACTCACAACAAACATTTCTGTAGAAAAATTTTCCCAAAAACATGAATCTATAGGCCCCCCTTCTCCCACCCCAACCCAACCATGCCACTCTAGCTGAAGGAGATTCAGGTAACTTTACCAACAACATTAATTTACTATTGTTTGTTTATTTCCCCGAATGTTTTGTCATGGTACCAGATGTCAGGTCTTACAAAATCCTGGCTAAGACTGCAAGAGGAGGGAATTCTGAACGATGAATTAATCGATCATATGTGGAAAAAGTTCCCCCAAAAGAAGAAGTCACTGCTTTGTCTGATGGATAAGTTTGATTTACTGTGTGAATGCATCAATCAGGTAATCAACATCTCTAATATATTTTATTGTTAAACAAAGTTTGTTATGAATGTTGCCTATATTGATGCATATCTTAACCAAGAGGTGTGAGTCAGTGCGGAATAAAAATTTAATTCTTAGGGTGGCACTACACAAGATCTTAGCTGGTGGTAATAACATCCAATGTCTGTGTGTAAAGTAGAAAATAAAACATTTTTTCATGGGGGGAGGGGTGGGGAAATATAAATTACATTACAGTCATCCAAGTGTATGTTTAAATCCCGTTCATGACACTTGTATTTTTTTTAGGAAAGACACTTAAAACTTAAATCCCGGCCATCAACACTTGTGTTCTTTAGAAAGGCAATTAAAGTGTTTTAAAATTGCTTCTCATTTCTCTGGAGTAAATCGGTGCCAGGGATCATTAATCAATCAGCACCCTGTGCTGGTGCTGCATATACACCAAAGGGATAGAGGGTTTCAGGAATGCTTATAAGGCACAGCCGGGGTTGCAATAATGCATGTAACTTTGATACAGATGAATGCCCTTTATTATTTTAACACTAAATACATGGTCATTGCATGGAGGAATGGTGAAATGGTCAGTGGGGGGCGGTCCAAGGTCATAATAAGACATCAATTCTAAAAGTCACACAGCCAGTCTAAACACTGTTCATCTGGGCATGCTGGGTGGGCAATGGAACGATAAATGATGGGGAACTAATTGGCTTAGGAAGAGTTCATTTTATTGAAAGTGTTTTCGCTAAGATTTGCGAGTGATTGTGTTTCTTTTTGTCAACTCAATAGGACAAAAATAGCGTGTCCTACTATGTACCTTCGATGCTGCAAAAACGAACACCGTCAACGAACAGTAAATCACAACCACAAAAGGGTCCAAAGACCGCGGCAAATCATTTTGTTGTGGACTTTGAAAGCTTTCTCCCAGGTAACTTTTTTTGCCTATTAAATTCACAGTTATTGAGTATGTGTTGCAATGACCCCGAAATGACAAATTACGAGTACACAGTGTTCATCACACGTGACTCAAGAAGCTTAGTGCTCATCACACCAAAGAAGCACAGAATACACAGTGCTCATCACACCAAAGAAGCACAGAACACACAGTGCTCATCACACCAAAGAAGTACAGAACACACAGTGCTCATCACACCAAAGAAGCACAGAATACACAGTGCTCATCACACCAAAGAAGCACAGAATACACAGTGCTCATCACACCAAAGAAGCACAGAATACACAGTGCTCATCACACCAAAGAAGCACAGAATACACAGTGCTCATCACAAGTCAATGTAGGATGAAACCAAAATAACCAAGTTTTTAAAATGTTCATTCCACCAGATGGATTGTTTCACCGACTAGTAGTTCGAGCATTGAGATGGTCACAGACATTGGGAGGAACACATCCTGCTCTGGAGTACTATAGGGGAAGTTTCTTTGTTGATGTGCAACATGAATTTGTTCTCCAAATGGAACGGAAGAATGATCTGGCGTACATTCAAGTACATGAACTCTTTATTTGTCTCACTTTAAGTAATTTATCAAACTGCCTGGCCATGAAATGCCAAATGTCTTCATAGAACCACCATGCATGCATGCCTCCTTCCCTCCTGAAATCATCATTGTTTGGTATGGATAAAAGCGTGAACTTGTAGGAATGTGCACAAGTGTGACTTTTTGATGTAACTCTCAAATTAAACATGTTTTGAATGGAAAGATGTTTTAAGCATGTGAGAACTTAAAAACTTGGCATACATGCATGTGATTTCATCGTTATTAGAGCACCACAAGACACTTATCCACCATTGCTGAGTGTCCATTTGATGGGACGCAAAGGTGTAGGTCCTGTGTGTTGATTGCATGTAAAATACCCAATACACTTATCATTCAGAGAGTTGATGGGCATTGCAAAAGATTGTGTCACATCACCGTGTAAAAACCAAGGTACAATATAAATGGGTCTGGTAATTTGAACAATTTAATTATCTGTCCCAATAAACATTGTAACTGCTTTCAGGCATCCTAAGATAAATGCAATAGAAAAATGTTTTATTATTTATTTATTTATTATGAATGTGCTGGTTTTCAACTCGCCCATTATTCCCAGTGATATTTGGAAAACCCGAATCCTCCACTTATATATACAAAACAAAACAGTTGGACGTCACACTTGTTCCTGTAGTTGTAGTTTTATCAAACTGTTTTGCACACAAATCTTTTTTAAAGGTTTACTCCTTTTTGTAGGTGAGTGTTATATTAGCACCAGAGCACGGCTCCACAAAAAGACGCAAAAAGGAAGAAAAGATTAAAAGAAGAAAGACGCCATCCCCTGAGGTTACACAAAAGGTTTGTGGAATCTTCTTTGTTATGTCAGGTGGCACTAACAGTGTACAGCTCTATCTATCCAAAACCAAACTGGTAGAGTGTAGCTCTAGAAACTGCTGTTCATTACTGGTGTTTCCTTCTCTACTCACATTTGACAAAAAAAATTAGTATTTGCTTTTCTGTTTCAATGTCAACTTTTCAAACAAGGTATTTAATTGGCTTTTTTGGAATGCAAATACATCAGTCCATTTTAATCAGGCATCTTAAAAGCTCATATGCTATGCAACATTTAAAGGCGGTGTACACTGTTGGTAATTGTCAAAGACTAGCCTTCACAGTTGGTGTATCTCAACATATGCATAAAATAACAAACCTGTGAAAATTTGAGCTCAATCGGTCATCGAATTTGCGAGATAATAATGAAAGAAAAAAACACCCTTGTCACATGAATTTGTGTGCATTTACGTAGATGGTTGATTTCGAGACCTCAAGTTCTAAACCTGAGGTCTCGAAATCAAATTCGTGGAAAATTACTTCTTTCTCGAAAACTATGGCACTTCAGAGGGAGCCGTTTCTTTCAATGTGTTATACCATCAACCTCTCCCCATTACTCGTCACGAAGAAAGGTTTTATGCTAAAAATTATTTTGAGTATTTACCACTAGTGTCCACTGCCTGTAAGGGTGTTTTTTCTTTTGATATTTTCTTGCAACTTCAAAGCCCAATTTTTCTTGGGCTTGTTATTTTAGGCATATTTGGGATACACCAAGTGAGGATAGTGGTCTTTGACAATAGTGTACCTGCCTTTGAAGGTGGCATATTCATCCTAGTATCAGACCTCTCTGTTGATCCTCTCGCCTGTTTTTGTTGTCAAATTTGTTTTTACATACAAACAGGTGCTTGACTTTGTGAAAAATGAGCTTCAAAACCTAAAGGATCTTTGGATCAAGCGTATAGACTACAGCCTTGCTGTTGCATGTCCCTGCGGCCGTGGGTCTATACACTTCCTTCCACTTGATGACTGCTTGGTAAAGACAAGTGTTAGTTGCAGAAAAGAGAAGATGGGGCAAGTTGAGATATCGACCCGTTCGATTAAAGCAATGTTTGAACAAGATATCAGTGCTGCACAAGACTTGGACGACACAGGTAAGATGATGTGGACATATTGGTTTGTTGTGGCTGAGCAGTCATACACACTGCCTGGAATCAATCTGGTGTTTCTGATTAGCAGTGTGCTATAGGTTTGAGTCTCATTCTTGACATTGTGTCCTTAAGCAAGACACTGAACAAATTATTGCTTCGTCCTTCCGGTTGGTGAGAGAGGGAAGTATGTTGTTGATGGCAAAGATACATAACTTATTATGGTTCATGAGTTGAAGCATATTTTGTGTGACATCCATTCATCGTTAAAGGGTCTGTATCTGTTTGATAATGACTTTGAAAATTAATAGCAATAAAAACTTACATACAGTAGTAAGAAGTACAGCAGCTTTGGATAGTATAATGCATTTTGAGGGACATTTCTCTTCGAAGTTATATGGTTTTGTTAAAACATAACACTCCTTTTCAGACTGTGTATTCCTATTAGGGAGAATTATTCCTGGATGGAAATTTCCGCTCTGGATTTTCAGCAATATCTCAAAAATGCGACCCCTCCTTGAAATGAAATTTCCATGGGTTAGACTGATTGTATTTATCTACATTTATGTAGGATTCAAACAATTGAACGGTTCCAAAAAACAAAACGTATACACTTTGCCTTTGAAGCACAATGTCCAAGTTTGGGCTTTACACCTTTGCAGTCCGTAACAATGTTGTTTGTTATATCATTATCCACTATTTGCCAAAAACCAAACACTTACTTTGTACTTTTCTATTTGACTTATTTATTCTTCAGTGGACAGAGGGCCGATGAGTGATATACATCTGGATCTTATTGCCGACGAAGTTGGGGTAGAGTGGGAAAGACTGGCACGCTGCCTGGGGTTCAAAACAAGTAAAATTCACAATTTCAAAAGGAATTCAGCAGATGATTCGCATGGCCAAATATTCAGCATGCTAAAAGCATGGCAGCAGAAGCAACAAAAAGGTGTGGAAAGAATGACAGAGGCTCTTGTAAAAGCATTGAAAGAAGTTGGCCGTGGTGACTTGGCACTAATGGTTGAAAACTATACTGGAGGTATGGGGGATACTCACAGTGATTGAATAATAAAAAATGTAAGGAAACAGCTGCTCTGTTAAACAGTACTGCCGTCGATTTCACCAAACTCTTCCTAACCTAGGATTAATCTTAGGACTTAGGACGGGTTCAGTTCCGTATCCAAATACGTAGGACGCATTGAACTCATCATAAGTTTAGGACGGGTTACTTGTCCTAACTCGAGATAGGATTGATCCTAGCATTTCGTGCAGTTAATCCTTCTATATTACAAGACTATCTCAGTTTGACATTTATGCACACTTATGTCTATCTATTGTGGCTCATCAGCCGGGTCTAAACATGGATCATCTTGTCCACCTGCAGCCAATTTCACAAATCTCGAGTAGCTCGTCCTAACTTAGGATCAATCTTAAGGTCTGCATGCTACAGTGCTGGGTTGGGACTCGTCCCAAATCCTAAGATTAATCTTAAGTAAGTTAGGAAGAGTTTGGTGAAATTGACGTGGCCAGCTCACTTGTAATGACCACTGCAGCATCCTTTATGAAACATGCGAGTAGGTTGTTATACAATATTTTTTTTGTCTTTGTCAGTCCTTTTTGAAGTTGAGATTTCATATTTCCAAAGAAGAATTCAATGAATGATCAAGTGAATCAACTTTAATCAAATCAGGATGAATTTTAATTAAGTGAGGTTACATTTCACATTGTTTTCTTTTACTTTTTTTCAAGTGATTCAACTTTGCAATTAAAATGGCCTTTACACAATTTGATAAGACAACTCATTTGTGATGTTTAATTATAATGCTTGATCTGAAGCTATGTGCTGTACTATGCTTCTAAAAACATGAATGTGGAAAGATGTGATGGTCTTTTATTTAAGGGTGTATACTAGTTGATACAGTAGTATTGAAAATATGATTGTTCACAGATTTGCTCAAAACTGTTATGTATGAAGATCATGGTGAAAAACTTCCATTTTTATAATTTTGCTTCATTACAGATTTTTAAGATATTCTTTCATCAGACCCTCCATCTTAGAACAGTTTTGTCCTTTGAATTAAAGGCAGTAGACACTATTGGTAATTACTCAAAATAGTTGTTAGCATAAAAAATTACTTGGTAACAAGCAATGGAGAGGTTGATGGTATAAAACATTGTGAGAAACGGCTCCCTCTGAAATAACTTAGTCTTCCAGAAAGAAGTAATTTTCCACAAATTCGATTTCTAGACCTCAAGTTTAGAATTTGAGGTCTCAAAATCAAGCATCTGAAAGCACACAACTTCGTGTGACAAGGGTGTTTTTTCCTTTCATTATTATCTCGCAACTTCGATGAACGATTGAGCTCAAATTTTCACAGGTTTGTTTTTTTATGAATACATGTATGTTGAGATACACCAAGTGAGAAGACCGGTCTTTGACAATTACCAAACACGTCCATTGTCTTTAAGGATCAATATTTTCTAATTGTATGTATTTTGACCCTAATAATTTTTAGAAACAGGATTGATCATTTTAATAAACTTCAAAAGCAATACAGATAAAGTAAGTTGTTAATAAAATAATTTATGAATTCAAAACTTGAAATGGACTCAATTGCAGAGATTTTTTACCAGTCACCAGTGGGATCTCCTAGGTCGGGCAGCTGCATTCTCTCGCTTATTTTGACCAAGCGTAGCCGGGTCGTAGCCAACAATGAGCGGGGAAAAGTCGTAGCGGATACGCCATTATCGCACAAGCAGTGTGATTTATGGATTTTATGAAGACACAAATATATCATTATTATATAAAATAGATGTTAACACTTGATAAAACCCTACCCGCAGTAGTTTCTTGATAAAACCCTACCCGCAGTAGTTTCTTGAAACTGGTTTACATTATAAGTTGTGAAACTACCAGAAATGAATAACAAAATAGTATGGACATTCAATCAAATTAAGAGCAAGTTGTACTACCGCTGAATCTTTACAAAACCTATAGTAAGCAGTGAACTGTAGAACAGTGAATTGCAACACTGGGAAGAACTTGGTGAAATTGCCCACAAGCTAGGTTTCGAGACTTGCTCACAAAAAAAAAACCTATATGGAATTGCAGAATGGAATAATCAAAGTGCATGTGGGTAGGATATCATGTCCCCCCATTACGGCTAACTGTGTACAAACTTCTTCTGACAGCGCCCTCTTTTGAATCATTCTCTTTCAGCCTCTGTTAAGTTTCCAATAATGCGAGACAGAATCTTGTGCGGACAGATTTCCCTGGGACACAGGAAATGCATGTGAATGTAACACGTAAACGCAAAATTTCAACAACTGAAACTAATATTTCAAACCGAAATTGCCCAAATTAGGTGATGTAAATGCAAAACAGATAAAAAGGAAAACAATTGCTGACCAAAATGGTGAAATTGCAGAATTGTATGATGAAATTGGCCAAAAATATGAATGATAAACGCAAGAATTAGGATTGATAATTATGACAGGCGGGAATAAGTAATAGTAAACATGGTAAGGCCACTCCCGCTATCATATCATATCATACTTCAGACAGCCATACCAGGGCCCCAATTTCATAGAGCTGCTAAGCACAAAAATTTGCTAAGCCTGGAATTTTTGCCTTCATAATGTCATAAAAACAGGTTTTCCAACCAAATTTCCATGTGATTTTCAGGATAAGCCAACAACAGGCAATATCCATCAAATAGAAATTTTGTTGGTAATCCTGTTTTTATCAAGGAAGAAAGTTCATGCTAAGCAGATTTTAGTGCTTAGCAGCTCTATGAAATTGGGCCCAGCTTGGTTGATGACAATATTAAGCAGAGATTATTCTCAGGACAAACTATAACAATGATCTTGCATTTTACAGACATATAAAAACTGAAGAGTCTCTTTTCAAACTCAAAAATTGCTTTGAACAGTATTCAGGCACTTGGAAGATCAAAACAAATATTTATGTTGTGGGCACTCACTTTTTAACAGAATGGGTGAATGCAGAGCCTAATTAGTTTTAAAATACTTCTCATTTTGCCAATTAAAAGCACAGGAGGATCCAGGGTTTGTACAAAATTAGGAATGACTGTTGCGACCAAACAGTCACAAAATGTATGTTTGTAATGAAATATCTTTGGCACAAGTTTTAACTTTAAAAAACTGACAAAATTTCTTTCCTGGAAAGATGTGTGCGAGGCACTTGCTGACTGGACTAATTGCCCCTTCCCTGGCACATGACTCTCGTCCTCTTTGGCAATCCACTCTCGTATTCTGTTCTGGCAAGAAAAATTCAACTTTCCTAAGTATTCTGCTTCACCTCACACAATTTCTGCGAAGCTGCAAATGTTTTTATCCGTAATCGATTGAGTATTCGATGCCATGCGATTTTCTTGATTTCCTTCATAGCATTCAGTGCTTCAGTCTCACGGGAGTTCTGCGTCCTTTTTTGTAACTCGGTGAAAAACATTTCTTTATTCAATTCTTGCATACAAACAATGAATGGGAAGTGAAAGTTGTGTCTATATTTGGAGTTTAGCTGCGTCAGTAGTGAGGATTCTTCAGCGGATAGTAAATGGAGTCCAAGTTTATGAAACTCACAAGATGTATCAGATGATAAGACTCTCGGTGAGGTGGATTCTAGGTTAGGGTAACATCGGATTAAGGCCTCTTTCCCTACAAACATGACGAAAGAAAACAACTGTTGTTTAAATAATCTCAATAAGCTTACACTTATTTCAACCATGGTTCCTGTAACAGCTTTAACAAATAAATATTCCGTTTATTTATTTCTAATATTACATTGGTTCAATCATCAAACCAACTGCAATGGGAGACTTTGGAGCGCTAGGTGGCAGCAGACTTACCAGGTAAATTTCCATTGTTTACGTAGTTCTGAGCACGCAACATTACCAAGAACAATGGATTTTACCTGGTAAGTCTGCTGCCACCAAGCGTCCCTAAAGTCTCCCATTACTATGATGACAACATCATTGTGAGAAGTTAAGTCAAGCAAGCCGTACTAAGATAATGAAAGAAATCTTTCAAAAGAGTAAGTTTCTTATTTTTGAGTTTCCATGTGAAAAAGAATATAATGAAGCTGTCATTTAAATTTGAATAGTGCCTCACATTACAGAATGCTGTAGATACCAGTGAATACAATTGTGGCATCCACCCTGTCATGCACTTCCTAGGGTCATTCCACATAAATGATTAACTAATACTATACCATTTCCAAAAAAAGGCTTCAAATATTTACAACATATAAAGTCTTTTCTCTGAGAGTGATATTAGGAAACAATATAGACATTAACCTGCATGTGTCATTGAGTCCAAGTATTCACAGAAAGCTCTATGCAATGCCTTCATGTTAACAAAGGGTCTCTTAGCCCAGGCAGCAGATGCAACAACTTGTCCATGTTCAACAACATTGCCAAACTGTTGAATGAAGAGATCCCAGCTTAGTGCATTCACCTCTTTCAATGCTTGTTTCCCAGACAATGATGTTTTCACCTGAGAAAGTCAACCATAAACAGGATTTAAAGCCAGTTCTTTCTGTTTAGGATAAAAATGGAAGTTTTCATCCTTTAGTCAATCAAAACTTGGTTAATTTCTTGTAAGTATTTTGGGGCGTACACAGAATTGACTAGAGTGGAATTCGAACCAACGACCTCCGGATTAACGTGCCGGCGCTCTACAAACTAAGCTATGTAGCCCTATGTTGGCGGTTAATCCGGAGGTCGTTGGTACGAATCCCACTCTAGTTCATTTTTTGTTCACCCCCAAAATCATTTTAAAATTAACCCAGTCAGTTTCCCTTATCGTTTTTCTTGTAATTATGGCTGGCTTTATCATCAAGAAAGGCAGGGTTATCTCTCTTATACTAAAACAATTACAGACTACAGAGAGTACTTTTAATAGGGGCAAGAAAGAAAGAGTTATTTAGCATCAGCATTTGTAAAGTCAAGAGTCATGAGGTATTCTTCAGCTTCAATTTAGAAAACATGAAAAATGCAATAAAGCACTTTGACCAATAATTTACCTTTTTCAAGTTCAAACATTTTCCAACCCCATTTTTTTAAACAATTCTATAACCAGTAACATTTTTCTGATTGACAAACCTCTTTGACTGCATCCTCTCCCAGCGGATGATTCTTGTGATCTGATATTCTCGGCAACTGAATATAGATTCTTTTTTCACCCTTAACTGATCCACTTTTGAGAGCTTCCCTTAGAGCTATGGACAAATTGACTTTCTTCTTCCTAGAGGATGTGTCAATGGAGATCTGTTAAAAACAAGGCATTACAGCATAACTATTTGGTTTAAAGGCACTGGACACCAATGGTAATAGTACTTACTCAAAATAATTATTAGCATAAAACCTTACTTGGTACTGACTAATGGAGAGCTGCTGATAGTATAAAACATTGTGAGAAACGACTCCCTCTAAAATAGTGTAGTTTTCGAGAAAGAATCAATTTCTGACTAAAATATTTGAATTCAATTTTGAGACCTCAGAAATATATTTTGAGGCCTTGAAATCAAGCATCCAAAAGCCCCCTCTGTGCAACAAGGGCGTTTTTTCTTCCATTATTCTCTTGCAATTTAAACAACCAATTGAGCTCAAATTTTCACAGGTTTGTTATTTTATGCCTATGTTGAGATATGTACACCAAGTGAGAAGACTGGTACTTGACAATTACCAATAGTGTACGGTGTCTTGAATGAAAAGTTTATTTGAATATAAGCTTGGGCGATATTGCTTTTATTATCCCACGATGTATCGTCCAAAAAATATCACGATATTTGGTTATATGGTGATTCATATTTGAACTCGACACCTTAGTGCCAAATTTTAATACTCTATAAATCGATCAGTACACATGTACATCTGTTGGGTGTACTGTCTACCCATGGTGTGAAAACCTGGGCCTTTCAATTACACACACATACTGACATAAAGTGTCTTTTTAAGTGTCTACTACGCATGACTGTTCTTACATGTGTGCATATTGTGCTATAAAGCATCCATAATGCACATGTGGTGACTTCTAATGGGTTGTGGTTTGTGTTATGATCCCAAAGTGGTTTTCATTTCGCGGCACACGGCCGGCTCCACACACAGAGGGAAAATTATACAATTGTATTGCTTCTGTAGTGTGTGTTAGACCGCCTGGGCGCTAAAGACTTTGATTTTTTTTTTCAAAGAAACCCTGTAATTTCGGTTGGTTCTGGGACTTTATATTTTTTGAAACAGCCCTTTGTGGTTGCAAGAATTCTCAATTAGGGAATACATCGTGATACTTCATCAAAACCACGTTTTGCCGATAATTCGATTAACAAAAAAATCTAGACCATATGGTAATCGTTTAAGAAATGGTATCGCAATTTTCGATAATATTGAGATATCGCCCAAGCTGTTGACTTTTCCTAATATAAGGGGAATCTATGCTAATTCACCTAGCCACTGCTCCTTCATCCCCCCCCCCAAAAAAAACCCCACAAAACCACAAAATCAACAACCACGACCCAATTTCAAGGTTCTGCTTACTGTAAAGTTGTGCGCTTGCAGGGAACTGTAAAAACACAGATTTCTTAGTGCAGAATTTCGCATTGAGCAAAAGCGCAAAATAAGGCCCAGATTGCCTTGAGAAACTCCTTACAATAGACCCTTTCCATGAAATATGCAAATTATATTCTCGCATGCGTCCAGCCAAACGCTGTAGAGATGTGTGGACTATTAAAAGCAGGGCACATACTTCTACTTCTACAAGTTTCTACTTCGCTACTCGGCAAAGTCCCATGATGGGATATCACGCCAAGATTACGCACGCGTTTGACCGATGAAGCAACTAGGGTAGATTAAGAGTGGATTTGAACTGGGAGAGCGGGGCAGTGACAACAGGCACTGGAAGATTGTTCCATGCAGGGGTAATTCTTGGGAAAAAAAGAGTTTTTGTAGATGTTGGTGCGGGGAGAAAAGAGATTATATTTCAGTGGATGGTAACTGGTCGTTGATTTACCGGGGGGGAACAAGAGTCAGAAAGTTGAGTGGATTTATGGATGGTAGTTGGTTGTGAGAGATCCGATACATCATTGTAAGACTGGCATTTCTCTTACGGGTTTCCAGTGACTGCCAATTAAGCTCCTTGATCATAGATGAAACACTTTCCATAGGATGGTATTTATTGAGAACATATCTGGCTGCTCGTCTCTGAATGGCTTCTATTTTGTTGATATTTGATATTGTGTGTGGGTCCCATACACAACTGCAATATTCCAAGCGAGGGCGTACCAATGCTGTGTATGCACGTTCCTTGAGGTCCCTAGAGCAGTGTTTTAAGTTGCGTCGAACAAGGCCTAAGATTTTATTTGCACTAGTGGTGATTTTGTTGATGTGGTTGTTCCAGGATAGTTTATGAGACAGGAGGAGACCCAGGTAAGGATGTTCAGTAACTGTTGATAAAGACTTATCTCCTAGAAGGTAAGACGACTGTATATTGTTATGGAGCAGGGATATAGTCATGCTATGACATTTCTCGACATTAAATTGCATATTCCACTTATCAGCCCAGGATTTTAAACTGTTAAGATCTCTTTGGAGAATGGTCTGGTCTTCTGCTTTGGAGATTGATCTGTAAATCAAGCAGTCATCTGCGAAGAGATGGATGTTAGATTGAATTGAGTCTGGGAGGTCGTTTATAAAAGTAAGGAAGAGGAGGGGACCGATAACTATACCCTGAGGAATTCCTGAGCTTACATGGCACCAGTCGGAGGCTTCCCCATCCACGACAACTCGCTGGGAGCTGTTTGTTGAGAAGGTTTGCAGCCAATGTAGGAGGTTCTTACGAATGCCGTAGTGGTTAAGTTTGGAAATTAGTTTTTTGTGAGAGACCTTGTCGAAGGCCTTAGAAAAGTCCAATATGATGGCATCAACTTGCTTACAATGATCTATGGCCAGAGCTAGGTCATTAACTGTCACGAGGAGTTGAGTTTGGCATGAATGCCCAGGACGGAAGCCGTGTTGAGCGGGATTCAAGATGGTATTGTCGTCATAGTGGTCCATGATGTGGCTGAAGATGATGTGTTCAAGAATTTTAGAGCACATAGATGTAATTGAGACGGGCCGGTAATTAGATGGTTTAGAACGATCCCCTTCTTTGAAGATTGGGGATACATTACTGATTAGCCAGTCCTGTGGTATTTCGCCTGTGTTCAGCGATTGCTCAAAAATTTTAGCAAGGATGGGTGCTATAACTCTGGCGTGATGTTTGAGGATTCTAGCAGGAAGGTTATCTGGACTGGTAGCTTTACTAACATCAAGTACGCAAAAGTTTGAGAACACCTTCTGTAGAAATGACCAAGTTTCCGATATCTGGATAAACCCCTCTTGGAGTAACTGATGGAGTAGTGTCGTCTACAGTAAAAACTGATTGAAATTGAGTGACATTCAAGTCTGCATCACGCAGTCATTAAACACAGTGATGTTCCCTCATTTTAACAACCAAAATGTTAGTGCGCACGCGCTGCGTGTAGTGCAATTTACACTTTTTCATGGGAAGGGTTTATTAAAGGGAAGGTACACGTTTGGTAATTACTCAAAACAAATATGAACTTAAAAACTGACTTGGTAACGAGCATTGGAGAGCTCTAGGTAGTATAAAACATTGTGGGAAACGACTCCCATTATAAACACATCAACAAAAGTAAGTCCCCCATCAACAATTCGTCGAAACATCTATAGGTAAAACATTTTACCAATACAACTATTTAAGAAATAATTCTATGACATGTTTCCTAAGTGTTGTTGAAAAATGAAAGATGTCCATGGACTCATGGCTCAATGAGCTCAATTGGAAGACAAAAACTGCCTTTCTCAAAAGTCACAGAGGTTGCGTTGTGTTGTTCACCGATGAAACGAGAAGTTGCCTGATGGCCGGAGACGGATGTGGCGTCGAGTTGGAGAGCAACATGCAGAGTGATGTGTTCAACCAGTTACAGCCTATGGTGTTCGGAGTATCATGGTGTGGCCGGGGAGGTATAAGCCTTACCAGGAAAACACCACTTGTGCAGATTGCTGGCAACCTGACAGCACAACGACATGTTGACCAAGTGCTGCGTCCACATGTTGCACCACTTGCTGCAGCCCATGGTGGAGCATTTGTGTACATGGATGACATTAATGCCCGACCACACAGAGGGAGACATCTACTGCATTCCTGGCTGGTGAAGGCATTGAGCGAATGGTGTGGCCAGCAAGCTCGCCTGACCTCAATCCCATCCCTGTGGGACTAGCTGAAGCGATCTGCATATCCCCACATCCACGCCAACAGCAAGCTGGCTCACCTGTCCCATCTTCTGCAAGTTCAGTGGAATGCCATCCCACAGCAGCGTGTCACCAGACTGATTAACACCATGACCATGGAGGTAGACCTCCATGCCATGACGATGCCAGGCAGTCATTGACAGGAGTAGTGGATACACGCATTACTGGCCACCAGATTTGATAAACCTTTGTGACTTTTGAAAAGGGCATTTTTTGTCTTCCATTTGAGCTCATTCAGCCATGAATTCATGGACATCTTTCATTTTTCAACAACACTTAGGAAACATGTCATATAATTATTTCTTAATTAGTTGTATTGGTAAAATATTTTACCTTACGATGTTATGACGAATTGTTGAGGGGGGACTTACTTTTGTTGATGTGTTTAGTAACATAGTTTTTGAGAAAGAAGTAATTTCTCACTAAAATTAAAGACTTCTAGCTAGAAGCCTTTTATTCCTATCTGAAAGCACACAAATTTGTCCAACAAGGGTGTTTTTTCTTTCATCATTTTCTCGAACTTCGATGACTAATTGACCCAAATTTTCACAGGCTTGTTATTTAATGCTTATGATTACCTTAAATTCTGGATATTTGAAGATTTCTTTCATGCGGATCTGGGCTTTACATTTTATTTTCTTGGTGCGCTCTTGAGCTAACGGTCTTCTTATAATTGTTACATCTGACAGCTGTCATACAAAAAGAAATAAAAACACATTCATCAATACATTGTACATTACCTTGTATCATTGTGACAACATGGCCTAAATTTTTAATTACAAAGACAAACATATAAAGCACAACTTGTATTGCTGATGTTTGTAAAGAATTGAGTTGAACAATACATGCTGAACATCAACACTACTTTTACAATGAAGGGGCTTGAGCTTCACAAGAAGTCAAGCGTTTAAGTTTTCAGTTTTCAGAAGGTACCCAGAAAAACTACTGCTTTGGAGTATGACACATATTTAAGAATGATTTGACAAGAACAATGGCCTATTATTTTGGTTAACACTTAGTCAATCAAACTATCCTGTCAGTCACAATGTCTGCCTGATTGGTATCCTTTCCACTTGATGAGGTAAGGACATCAAAGTCAGATCTGGCAAATATGTTGGCCTGACTCAAGCCTTTCTCCAAATGAGATAATGAAAGCTTCCCAATTGGGTATCCTGTTAGCCTGATTGAAAACCTTTTCTCCAAATGAGGATATTCATGGTCCCCAATCGGGAAATCTGTCAGACTGAATGAAATGTTTTCTCCATAGTAAGAGGTTATAAATGATACCCAATCAGGAACAGTCCCTGTTTGCTTAATTGAAATCCTTTCTCAAGAGGGTATAAAATTAATGGTACACAATTATGATACAGTCAGGAACCCTATTGAACTTCCAGAGGTTACAAATGGTACCCAATCAGGAAATATTGCCAGATTGAAATCCCTTTTCCAATTGACAATTTGAATATTCACCAATCAGATTTACCTGTAACCCTAATTTGAATCCATTCCTCCAAAGAGGTAATAAGCCAGCTACCCAATCAGGAAATGTTTGCCCGATTGAACATGTTGAAATCCTTTCTCCAAATGACAATTTGAATATTTACCAATCAAACAACCTGTCCGCCTGATCGGAATCCATTTCTCAAAAGAGGTTATAAGCCAATCAGAAAATGTTTGCCTGATTAAAATCTTTTCTCCACATGAGATTTGAATATTACAAATTTAGAAAAACAGTCAGCCTGATTGGAATGTATAGTTCTCAATATTGAGAAATCTGTCGTCCTAATTGTTATCCTTTTACTAAAAGAGAAAATCAATAGTTCTCAATCTGAAAACCTTTATAACTTGATGACATACTTACATGACGTTCCATGTATTTCCGTTTAGCTGCTACACATCGGTCAATGCCATACTCACAGTCCATCACCTTCTTACCGATGTTTACAAAAGGAATTCCATCGTAAGGAATCCCAAAGCCACAAAGGTCCACTGACCTCTCTTCAAAGTAAATCTTGTGAGGTTTTTCCACCTTGTATTCTATCAGAGAGAGAAAAAGGAGAGAGCATAAGAATGTTGGGTTAATAAACAACAGTCGACAAATGATGCTGTAAGTAACCACAATATTGGGCCTTGAGATTTTCCCAATTTTTGAAATTCAAAATTGTAGGAAAATCATAACAATATCTTTAGCCTTTGTTTTCCAGTGAGCAATTTTTTTACCTTGCACAATTTCCAGCCATTGTAATCAAGAAGTTTTCCTCTTTTGTACTTCAAAAGCCAGTGAAAAGCATCACTTAAAGGCACTTGACACCTTTTGCACACGTAATTGTCAAAACCAGTCTGCTCACTATCTGAATATACGCATAAAATAACAAACCTGTGGAAATTTGAACTCAATTGGTCGTTGAAGTTGGTGACAGAATTAATGGACGATAAAAACACCCTTGTCACACAAGTTTTGTGCTTTCAAACACTTCAGCCGAGGTCTCGAAATAAATTCAAATATTTTAGTAAAAAATTACTTCTTTCTCAAAACCTATATAAATTCCGAGGAAGCTGTTTCTCACAATGTTTTATAATTATGCTATCAACAGCTCGTCCATTCCTCGTTACCAAGTAAATTTTTATGTTAACAATTCTGTTGAGTAATTACCAACAGTGTCCAGTGCCTTTAAAATAGCATTATTGTATCAGTAATAGTGTCAGTATCTCTCATGGCCTGATAATTCATTCTTGTAAGGGCAATGTTTTTTTCCTTGTATTATGGGCTCCTTTACAAGGGAGACCTGAAATTCTACTGGACATTTTGAGGGACCCAAAGGCAATGACCACAGGCATGGTGGTTGTTGCCTCCATTTATCTATCTGAAGTATCAGGCCCGTCTTCCTTTCCAAAACATTTCTCAAACTTAGATTATTTACCAGTATTTCCAAATCCTGCAGTGTTTTTATAACAGGTGTACTTGGTTCCTGTTTCTTTCTCAAATTTATGAACAGCCTCATTGGCTTCCTCCAGCGTCGTGACATAAAACAAGGTAGGGAGAGGATCTTCAACAAATACATCATCATTTTGACCGTTTGCTTCCTGTTGGTTCTTATTGGTTTCTATCAAATCTGGGTTCATGATGTCACCATTATGTGCGTTGTTGAAATTGGAGTTTCTGTTGTCATGAAAAGTGACATTGCTGTTGTTCCCATGAAAACCCAAAGTTTGATGGACTGTGGTTGAAGGTGACCTTGAGATCTGTTGTTGCGATGGCTGATCTGGAATCAATTGTTTAGGTTCATGCTGCAACCTTGCCATGTTGTTGAGTAACTGCGTTGCAAGGCTATCATGGATACTGTCTTGTGTAGACAAGATTGTTGATTTCTGCAGCTGATCAGTCTGAGCTTGAAGCTGAAGTATCTCTACTTGAGCTTCGGATTCTTTGAGGTAAGCTGCAGTACTCGCTAGTCTGGCTTGACTATTCATCTCAAGAAGTTCTTGTGCAACATGTTCGGCTACTTGCTCCATCCTACGTAGCTATTGTCTTTTATAGGGGGTAGTGCTCATCCTGATCCTGCAAAATACAGAACATAGTTTTGGTTTAGCATAGATTATTCTTCTGTATTGTGGGAGCAGCTGGTACAGATAGAAAATGGGCTTACAAATGCCCCTTGTTCCTTCCCAAAATGCCTTTCGTCATTCAACAACTAACAAAATCAGCCACGCAGGAATATCACGATTAAGGTATACCATACCGTATGGTCCATGGTCCTTGCTCTTACTAGGTAGTACCGGTACTCACTGCTTGCGCTATAATATGTTGCGGGACTTACACAGTTGCGTAAAGTTTCTTGAAATCGGCTGCTGCAGTTATAAGTTATTTACCATCACGAGTAATGGGGAGAGATGATAGTAAAAAACACTGAGAGTAACAGCTCCCTCTGAAGTACCGTAGTTTTCGAGAAAGAAGTAATTTGATTTTGTCTTTGAGGTCTGGAACGAAATTATGCATATGTTGAGATGCGTTAGTTATATTACATTAGAGGAAAAAGACAGGTCTTTGACAATTACCAATGCCAATATATAGTGTCCAGTGTCTTTAATTTTAATATGATTATTTAGGCCCTAAACCTAGCCCACCTTGTTGATCTGTTAATGGCTCCGCTTTTAACATCGGTCTCATCACTGTCACCATTCGCCCACCTTCGATACATGTCTTAAACGCTAAGTTTTAAAAGGTCGCAAAGTGCGTGGTATGGTAGTTTGATTGCAAATTTCTCCCATTTAAAAAAGTCCTATACTACTCCAACATACCTCATTTTATTCCTTACATTTGTGGAATTACTATGACACATAACAGGGCTTACTATTAACGATGACTTTGTCCAGATGTGATGATTTGAAAATTGGTCCAAAAATCTGTGTACAAAAATTACATTTAACGTGACATGTTCTTGGGCGCCGCCATGGCAATATGTCAGCGCACATAGACCATTTCTAGTATGGCAAAATTGTATGGCAAAATATTTTGCCATACACGCGTTATGAAAATGGCATGTGCGCGTCCATAAAAATGGTCGCACAACGAAACCGCACGCACAATGAGACACTCAGCGTTCTCCGGGTTCTATTTCTATAGACGAGACCGATGTTAAAAGCGGAGCCATATTAACAGCTCAACAAGGTGGGCTAGCCCTAAACCATGCCCTTGCCATGGAGCTAACTTTTAACCATGATATTGAGAGAGCAAGGAACTCTACCTCCATCTCAAGCTCCATCCATGCAAAAATGGTAAAACATAATATTCAGTAATTAATACAGGCATATACAGGCGTCTGAACTAATAATAAACTTTAAATTAAAGTTGATTGTTATTGGTAAACGTTTGCTTGCTCGCCTGAGTACATGTATGTATGCACGAGACGTCAGTGAGTGAACCAGGCATACGTTTACGATACGTAAAGTAAAGGCTCACCTCATCGAATAAACGTTGACGCCGTCTCACTGTTGTTCCACAGAGACTTACTCTATACAATACATGGGAGGTGCTCTGATGTTGTTCAGTTGTTGACTCTTGACTTTGTTGACTCTCCTTTATCTTCAGCTTCCTTCATGAAATTTAAGTTCTGCCCACCTCCATCACAGACAGCACTGCAACCCAGCATGTGTGGTTTGATACTTAAAAATAAAAACATTACAATCTGTAATCATTTTTCCTAGGACGGCTCAGACTGTTATCCAGACGACCATAACCTTCATACGTAAAAAATAGTTGGTTGCAAGCAAGCCTCTGAATTGGATGGACCGGGCCATTTTTTACTGCAGAGAGTTTTGTTTCTTTCTGGTGTTTTTTTTTTAACAAAATCATTTCTGGTTTTATTAATATTATTAATATTATTTCTTTATTTTAAATGGTATATTATTTGTTATCATACGATTACATCTCAGTTAGCAAGGGTTACAATAACAACTTATTTTAATAATCTAAAAAGTTTTACCCTCATGAACAAAATTGAACATTCCAAAACAATGACATCAAACGTGCTCGGAAAAACCACGATGTGTTTTTGTGCCGCGAAATTAATCGTCAGATTACTGTACTGCAACGTACGAGTACGACGTCTGCACGCCACACTGTCAGTGTCAAGTTTGACAACTGTCTGACTAAAAAGTAATACAACCTAATGAAAGAACAAAATGTCTTCAAAAAGTAGGAGGAACATACGAAGTTCACATGAGTCTGCTGGGAGGAATCGCAGTCGAAATGATTCAACGATGGTAAATGGAGTCACCAGCAGTGGGCAGCCGACTGCTGAAAACGCAAAGGGTTATGTGGAAGGATCGATTGTGCGAATTCTGATGGAAAATTTTGTGTAAATAACTAGAGTGTCTGTACATATGTCTGTATAGTATACACATAATGAATGTTTATGAGTGCAATGGTGCGAATATGTTCATGAGTTGAAAGATGGAATGTTCTATTCAACGAGGCGGAGCCGATGAATGGAACATTCCAGCTTTCAACGAATGAACATATTCGCACCATTGCACGAATGAAAAACATTCATTATTTGTTTTATATAACATCCAAGTAGATCTTTGTCATTTTGATTGAAAGATACAACTTTCAAAACAAACAATTTCAACTGTAGAAGCCGAATTCGAATGCTAGTAATTTTACTATGCCTTCTTGCAGTAACACCTGCTGCGTTACCAAAGACACTAGTTGCGATAATCGTAACCCTCCATCCTCCCGACGGTCGGAGACCGGAGGGTTACGACACAAGACTGATATTATCGGTGTAACTAGCAGTTTTGACCAGTTTTTGCCAGACTCGTGATCAGATTCGTCCTTTTTTTCCACTTTCCAAAATCATGACAGACATTCTAAACACATGGAGTTGATCTTTATTGTATGACAACGTCATCTGGAACCCTTAAAACAACATCATGAAAATATTTGGCAGAAAAAACGACAACAACTTACCAAAAGACTGACCGAATATATCCATAATCCATAGCGGGGCCAACTAGTGATTTTGAACGTCGCACTTGCTTGGCAACAACCAATCAGCGTGACCCAACCAAACACGCATCTGGACGAGCCATGGCTGTCGTATGCGTATCGGCCATTCCAGCTTGCAAACTCACCGCCTGTGTGTGTAAGCACCGATCCCCCGCACCGAGTGCGCAGCATGCAGGCATGTACATGTACATGTAGGCATGTACATGTACATGTACATGTACTGTTTGGTTGGGTCATGCTGATTGGTTGTTGCCAAGCAAGTGCGACGTTCAAAATCACTAGTTGGCCCCGCTATGGATTATGGATATATTCAGTCAGTCTTTTGGTAAGTTTTTGTCGTTTTTTCTGCCAAATATTTTCATGATGTTGTTGTAAGGGTTCCAGATGACGTTGTCATACAATAAAGATCAACTCCATGTGTTTAGAATGTCTGTCATGATTTTGGAAAGTGGGAAAAAAGGACGAATCTGATCACGAGTCTGGCAAAAACTGGTCAAAACTGCTAGTTACACCGATAATATCAGTCTTGTGTCGTAACCCTCCGGTCTCCGACCGTCGGGAGGATGGAGGGTTACGATTATCGCAACTACAAAGACACGCGCACGCAGTGATGTTTTTACTCAGCTTTTTCGTTCCATCTGAAAAGTACCATTGCACGCTGCCATAATAAGGGGATAATTAATAATAAGGGGAGCCTTATCTTATCCTGGTGTCATGTGTTTTCAGTAGGATAACAGGAAAATTGTTCACAATCAAAAACTTAATGTTTTTTTTTCAAATCATCTATCCAATTTTTTAACAATTACACTCACACTTCACGGTGTGTTGAAATTTTTAAAGTTTTGGTTTTACGTTGCGAGAGACAGACCACCACTAACGGTGCTTATAAATGCATGCACGAAATTGGAGCATTGTCATATGTTTTCACACCTTTCATTGGGGGGTATTTTATTGAATATTCAGAAGCTAGTATGGCGTGCAAAATAAACAAAAATATTATTAAATTACTACTTAACAAATTTAATAGACCTTATGCATTGACGTCATCCAGCCGCCATCTTTGAGGTCAAACGGTGACGAAACAATTGAAACGAACATAGATTGGCCAATGAACAACCTTCTTTTGACCTCAATGCGGGGGCGCCGTACTGAAATGACGTCATGTCCTTATGGCATTATGGCTACTATATATTTATATTAGAATCCAGAGATATCATAAGGCATGATAGTAAAACACCCCACCCCCCTTGAAGCACACACACTTCATAACTATCCGTTTTCCTCCATTTCAGACCAGTAATGTTTGGTTTCAGGAGATAAGAAACCAATCTATGATATTTTCTCTTTAATGTAGACTTAATATTTATTACGCTCATAGGAATTAAATACAGTATGCAGTTGTTCAAAAAACATTTTTTTTGTAATTTTCACTTAAAATTTTTTAATTTTTTCCCCATATTGGCACACCATAGAATCCCAAATAGTAACCAACTCAAGTGATCCATTTAGTGACTAAAGCAGAATGAAAGTCAATCTATACGCTTGCCATCAGCACAGAATTCCCCTGCTTCTGTAAGCGCTGATTTCGTGCTTACGGTAAGCAGAGCCTTGAAATTGGGCCCCGATATATAACCTGACAGTGAGAGAGGAACCATTAATTGTCACAGCCTGCTCACGATCACTCAGGAACCCACTAATCCAGATGACCATGTCCCCTCTGATACCAATCACTCAGGAACCCACTAATCCAGATGACCATGTCCCCTCTGATACCAATCACTCAGGAACCCACTAATCCAGATGACCATGTCCCCTCTGATACCAATCACTCAGGAACCCACTAATCCAGATGACCATGTCCCCTCTGATACCAATCACTCAGGAACCCACTAATCCAGATGACCATGTCCTCTCTGATACCAATCACTCAGGAACCCACTAATCCAGATGACCATGTCCCCTCTGATACCAATCACTCAGGAACCCACTTATCCAGATGACCATGTCCCCTCTGATACCAATCACTCAGGAACCCACTTATCCAGATGACCATGTCCCCTCTGATACCAATCACTCAGGAACCCACTAATCCAGATGACCATGTCCCCTCTGATACCAATCACTCAGGAACCCACTAATCCAGATGACCATGTCCCCTCTGATACCAATCACTCAGAAACCCACTAATCCAGATGACCATGTCCCCTCTGATACCAATCACTCAGGAACCCACTAATCCAGATGACCATGTCCCCTCTGATACCAATCACTCAGGAACCCACTAATCCAGATGACCATGTCCCCTCTGATACCAATCACTCAGGAACCCACTAATCCAGATGACCATGTCCCCTCTGATACCAATCACTCAGGAACCCACTAATCCAGATGACCATGTCCCCTCTGATACCAATCACTCAGGAACCCACTAATCCAGATGACCATGTCCCCTCGGATACCAATCACTCAGGAACCCACTAATCCAGATGACCATGTCCCCTCTGATACCAATCACTCAGGAACCCACTAATCCAGATGACCATGTCCCCTCTGATACCAATCACTCAGGAACCCACTAATCCAGATGACCATGTCCCCTCGGATACTAATCACTCAGGAACCCACTAATCCAGATGACCATGTCCCCTCGGATACCAATCACTCAGGAACCCACTAATCCAGATGACCATGTCCCCTCTGATACCAATCACTCAGGAACCCACTAATCCAGATGACCATGTCCCCTCTGATACCAATCACTCAGGAACCCACTAATCCAGATGACCATGTCCCCTCTGATACCATAGAATTTGAGCTTGGCTGACAGGCGATAGTGAGACACTTTATCAAAAGCCTTGCTAAAGTCTCGGAGTACCACATCAGTTCAAAAAGCATTTTTGCTGGCAGTTATATTTTCTCCCATTATTGGAGCCCTTGAGCACATTTTGGAAACAATTCCATTAGGACTAAAAAGAGAATTATGTTTCAGGGATTTGTTCAAACACTGTTAATTTGTGGGTGTTTTTTAAATACGTTTTTTGCTGATTAATGCATTTTCATATTATTTTCCTTTGTCTTATTCTAAATAGCACCTATGATCAATGTGAGTTTCGACCAGGACCTCATCTGAATGTTATCATGGGGCCTAATGGAACCGGTAAATCCACAGTAGTGTGTGCCATGTGTCTAGGACTGGCAGGAAATACAAGCTTACTCGGAAGAGCAAAGGAGGTGAGTAAGCACATTCAATTCATTCTTTATAAAAATCTCCAAACATGTAATCATTGCAATAGTGACTACAAAGCTGCATCACTGTTTTTTTTAGCAGTTAGGCCTATATGAATCACAATTTCCATTCATCTGTTAACAGGCTTAGTAAGCTTCTTAACCATTTTGTTGAGATGTTTTATGGGATCTGAATGCCTTTAGTTTATCCATTATTCAGTTACAGCCATTTTGTGTGGTTCTTCTTGCGGTTTGAAGGAGTAGTTGAGTTTGAGCTCCTATACCTGTATAAGAACGTGAACAAATGGTGTTGAATGGCAGTTTCGATATTCCTATTGGTGGACAACACGTTCAGTCAGTCAGTCAGTTTATTTCCACAGTTTCAAAATCACAATCGGTATCAAATCACAGGCAATGTATTAGTTGGAAATAAACAAATAAATAGTTGTTTGATAAGATTAATTAAATGAATAATAAGCATTGACATTCGTGAAACTGTGGGGGACCCATACAGAAGCAAGGCTTGTAAGGGTATGGTTCCCTGAGCAAGCTTGTGCATTGAGCCGATAATTATTTAAATTGATGTATTGTAGACGAAGATACCCCTCCAGGTCAGAAACATGTCCCGGAAAGGACAGGTGTACTCAAAAAGGCTCAATGCACAAGCTGCTAACAATGAAAGTAGTTACCTGTAACAACGAACAATGGACAAAACAAACAAAGACAAACAAAGACGGGTCAGCAATGTAAGAAAGGCAACATCTACTGACAATATGAATTCATTAAAGTACACTTAGATTTACAATGTAGGAAAGACATTATCTATCAACAATATGAATTCAACAAAGTACACTTAAATTTACGCTTAAATACAGAAAGACTTTTTGACGCTTTAAGTTGAGAGTTGAGCGAGTTCCAGAGCTTGGGTCCCTCAAGTTTAACTGTTTTATAAGCAAGAGAAGTACGGGTATATGGTATATGAAGGTTGGAGGCTTGACGAGTAAAGTGTGAGTGAATCTCATGATTGTGTGTAAATATACTATTAATTGAGGATGGTAAAGTATTACGGGTAGACTGATACACGAGGGACCCAAGTTGGTGATAATAAATGTCTTTGACTTTAAGAGTCTTATGTTTAGTAAAGTAGGGACTTGTATGTGAACGAAAATCAGCAAAATTAATGGTACGTAAAGACCGTTTCTGTAGGAGGAGAATTCTGTTCAGTTTGTTGATTGAACTACCTCCCCATGCCAGTATACCATAATTAAGATACGATCCGATTAATGTGTTATAAAGAGAATCTAGTACTTTAGCTGGTACAAGAAATTTGATCTTATTAATCACCCCAATATTTCTAGAAATTATTTTACATAACTGGTCAATATGAGAATCCCACTTTAATCCCGCGTCAATATATAACCCCAAAAATTTATAACACTCAGTTTTTGTAATAACAGTGTTAACAATTTTAACATCGCAAGGAATTTCATTGGCAGTATTGCTAAACAACATGAAATTGTTTTTTTCAATATTGAGAGACAGTCCATTGACCCTGAACCAGTTTGCGACATGTATCAGTTCAGTGTTGACCTTATTAATGAGGTAATTAAGATTACTATGGGAATAAAATAAATTTGAATCATCAGCAAATAATATAAAAGAAAGTTCATCTGAGGATTGTGTGAAATCATTAATATATATTAAAAAAAGTAATGGTCCTAATATTGATCCTTGAGGTATGCCATGTGTTAGGATTCTGGTACTTGAATTAGTACCATCTATGGACACATATTGAGATCTGTTAAAAAGATAACTTCTAAACCAATCAAGTGTGATTCCTCGAATGCCATAATAGGAAAGTTTATGCAGTAAGATATCATGGTTGATTGTATCAAAGGCTTTCGAAAGATCAAGGAATATCCCCAGTGTGTGCTTAGAGTCATCGATTGCTTTGGAAACCTTATCAATAAAATCTAAAAGGGCATGGGAGGTTGAATGTTTACTACGAAATCTAAATTGGGAGTTTGACAAAATACTGAATTTATCTAGAAATTTAATAGTACGTGCATAAACACACTTTTCAAAAATTTTAGAGAAACAAGTCAGGATAGATATTGGTCTGTAATTGCTAACACAACTAGAGTCACCTTTTTTAAAAACGGGGGTAACCTTTGCAACCTTTAACTGAGATGGTACAACACCTGTCATAAAAGAAGTATTAATAATATGTGCAAGTGGTTCACATATGGCAGTTATTGAGTGTTTGATAATAAACATGTTTAGAAAATCATGTCCACAACTCTTTTTGTTTTCTAGATTGTTAACTATATCAGTAACCTCATATTTATTAACTGGGGTAAAAAATAAAGAATTTTTGCTGGGGTTAGTCAAGGTGTCAGTAAAACTGAGAGAAGTATTTGTTTGTTGGATTTTACTTGCAAGGTCCGGACCAATATTCGTAAAATATGAGTTGAAGCAGTCAGCAATTTCATCAGGACTGGAAGTTAAATGCCCATCAGAGATAATTGTTTTAATAGTTTTTGAAGATTTGTTCTTGTTTAAAATTGAATTAATTTGCTTCCAAGTGTTTTGAACACTTTTTTGAGCCTTTTCAAATTGATTGGCGTAATAGTTTTCCTTAGAAGTTCTTAAAAGGCTAGTTAGTGTATTTTTGTATTTAGTGTACTTATTTTTGTGTGGAATTGTAGGATTAGACATATATTGCCGGTAAAGTTTATTTTTCTTATTAATTGATCTTAGAAGTGAGCATGTTATCCATGGTAAGTTAGGTGAATGTTTACGACTGGGTTTATGGTTGTGCGATTTAGGTGGAATATCTTTATCATACAAATAGTTAAACTTATTAATAAAAACATTGAATGACTCTTCCGGGTCATTGCAACAAAACACATCAGCCCAATTTGAGGCAAATAGGTCCTCGTTAAATTTCTGTAGATTTGATTGGGAGAAATTACGATTGGAATGATTATTATTATGACTGCTAGTGCTACTATTGGGGACATTGGAGTTTGGGGACAGTATGTACATAAAGATCGGCAAATGGTCTGAAATATCAGACAATAAGATACCTGATTTGGGACAAGGTAATATGTTACAAAAAAGGTTATCAATAAGAGTAGCAGAGGTATCTGTAATACGGGTAGGCTTGTCAATTAATGGGAGGAAGGTGTTGGTAGCCAGTAAATCCATAAATGACTGGGAACAATAATTCGAATAATTAAGTAAATTGATGTTGAAATCGCCTGAGATAACACAAGGTGTGTTGCAGCTTATGCTAGAACAAATATTTTGAAAAGTGGTCATAAACTCATCGTGGGCAATAGATGGCGCTTTGTATACAACTCCTACAATAATATTTTTTGCTTTTGGTTTTGAGATTTCAACAAATAAGGATTCAAGCGAATCATCTGAAAAGTTAAGGTCCTCTCTGGTTATAACATTCAATTCATCAGATATGTAAAGTGCAACACCACCACCAGTTTTAGGACCATGTCTATTGTTCACAATGAGTTCATAACCTGGTAAGGAATAGTAACAATGGGGAATAGTTTTAAGCCAAGTTTCAGAGAGTGCAATAACTGAGAACTTGTGTTTTATCGATTTAAGAAGTAGTTTGAGATTTTCAAAGTTTTTTTGGAGACTTCTAATATTAACGTGTAACAATGAAAAGCAGTTTTCATCCATTGTCATTGAAACCTTTTCGGTAGAATAGTAAATGGAGTTATTAGACAAACTGAACAGTTCATTGTTATTATACTCTTCATCAATTACAGGATTAAGGCCACAAATAACTTAGTATTGGTTTTAGACGATCGCTGACCTGCGATACACACAGCATACACAACAATGACACATAAGACAGTACACTGACAAAACAACTAGTGTAAATCAATATATTCATAAGGAACGCAAGTTATGATCAGTACATGGATTGTTGCATCTCAAAACTGCTGCCGTATTAAATACAATAATTAAGTACAAGTACCAAACTGTAATTATATTCCAAGGTACACAGATTGATACCAGACTTAGTTTAATTTAGACCACCAGCTGATAGTTAATAATTGAAGTAGGCTTGATGAAGTTATGACAGTTCTCAGTGTGGACGCGTCTCAGATGGTGGAGGGGTGTACTTCTGTCCGTTGATGTAGAGGTTGCCATTCCGGAAGATGGGTTTCTTGCCTGCTTTGTACGCGACTTTCATAACCTCTCTCAGGCTTCTTTTTTTAGCTACATCTGCTGCTGGAAGATCCTGCAGAACGAAGATCCCGTTATTAGATAGTGCTTCCTTGGCTCGTTTCAAAACTGCTAGTCGTTCAGGACGATATAGGAACTTGACCAAAATGTGCCGAGGTCTGTCTGTGGTTGTTTTTGGGATGCG
Organism: Asterias rubens; assembly: GCF_902459465.1. NCBI lineage: Eukaryota > Metazoa > Echinodermata > Asteroidea > Forcipulatida > Asteriidae > Asterias > Asterias rubens. The sequence goes on along the minus strand of NC_047071.1, from coordinate 7,357,516 downwards.
TCCTGATCGGTGAGCTCTTTCCATCTCTGGATGGAGATTAAATTTATCGGCCAGGACATCCTTTATTATGTCGTAAGGGTGTTCATTTTCAACCTCCGGGATGCCTCCAAATCTCAAGTTAAAACCTCTCGAGTATCGCTCCAGTTGAATGGTGGATTCCTCTAGTTGAACGACTTTACATTTCATAGATTCCAGTTCTGAGGTTGTACCCTTGAGGTTAGTTGTGAGTGCTATATTTTCTTTGCGCATGTCATCTACAGCTTGGGATGTGAAAATGACAGATTTTTCAAGCTCCTTGTGCTTGTCCTCAATTGAAGTCATTCTCGAAAGAAGAGATTGTTGGTTGGTGAGAACTGTATCAAGTTTATTTTGTATACCGTAGGTTTTTTTTCACTTGCCCGCAAATTGGGTAAAAAAATAACAGAAACAAAAAAACACGGAAGTGAAGTTCGAAAATGCCGTTTTTGAATGATTTTGTCTCTTAATTTCTGCCCTAAATAATACCTTTTCCATCAACAATCATTGCAATGCGTTTGTGATTTGAGGATCGGTTGTTTTAAACATGTTTTGACCTCCGTTTGCAACAAAATCTTCGTGAATTGACGATCGGTCGACAATGCACGTTGAGAAATAATTCAATAAACTTTGCCCCGCACACCCTCTGCCGGCAATAATTGCCCATGTTAAAAATTAGAATTCCTCCAAGGCTGTGTATTGTTCGCAATATGCAGGCGTAAAGCACAATGTGCGGCAATTCTTTACTCCGTTCGTGAATGTGTGACTGCATTGAATTCTAGCCAACATCTTATGAACATGGAATTATCAACAGCCAATCACAGCGTGCGGTACGTTGGTTAGCTTTGGACTTTGGACGTCGTGTGTATACATGTACACCATACATTATGGTATGTCCATACATGATGTGTGTGTGGGGGCCTGATGCACCAGCACCATGTGGTTGTTTATGTGCATCGTTTTTTAGTGATGATCGTACGTGTATTTTTTGAAACGAACGATGGCTTTCTTACTTCTTAACTTAATTCTGTTGTGTTTTTAATGCAGAGTCAAAACATGTAAAGGTGGCGGCAACAATTTAAAGCTTGGCGACGATTATAAAGCGCGGCGCTCGCCGCAGAAAGTAGGGCCACTGATTTTCCGCGATCGCGGAAAACGGACGGAATTCGCGGAATCCGCCCTTTGAAACGGAAAACGGGATTTCAGAAAATTTGATTTTTTTTTTTTTTTTCTTTCTTGACGCCAAAACTATTGAAATTGCATTCTTTATTAAGATTCTTTTTGTTAAACTAAAAAGGCATCAGAAATCAGACCATTAAAAAGTACGAGATCGTAACCGTGGATCATTCTGTTCTACTTCACACCATCCTCAATGTTTACACACATGATGTACACACGTTGTTAACATGGTTAAGCGAAGGGCATTATTCGCGGCACGTTTTAAACATTTTTTGTTCACCCAAATTGCATTTTCTCCCTCTCTTTTACCAACAATAATACACAAACTAGCTTACCTATGATCTATAAGAACACATACAATGTTTTTTCATCTCGGAAAGGTCTAAAATAAAACCGTAAACTGTCAACATTCTGTCGCCAAAGCGAAAACAAAATGGCTGACATTTTGTTTGTGGATGGAGAATGGTCACGTCCATAGACTTGTTCCCAAGTCTTTGATCATGCTGAAACAGCGCCCTCTTGTGGGTACACTCCTGTCATTAGCCTACAATGTGGCTGATGCAGAGAATCAACTGCAGTTTTAGACTTGGAATCAAGTCTATCACATCATGTGCATTGATACTGCAGTCACAGTGCAACCTTTTTAGAACAGCAGTATACAAAATAATCCACAATTATAAAAAAAAGTATTTTTTTGAAATTTGTCAGTTCAAATGAACATTTTACGAAGTCAACAGTGCAACTTATCTCAAATTGATTTTTATAAGTGTGTCCCTGGGTATTAAACAACCTTTTATCTAATTAAAAAAACATGAAACGGAATTTTTTGTGCCTGAAACGGAATTCATGTTTTTGCCAAACGGAATTTGCACTTTTCTGAAACGGAAAATCAGTGGCCCTAAGAAAGCGTGGCGGGGCGCCTCGTCTTTTCTTTAGGTTGGAGAACACTGTAAAAATATGGTAGTGCTGGGCGAATAGCGAAATTTGGTATTCGGTTAACCGCTGGCCAACTATCCAAAATTAACCGGATGTTCGAATATTTTTTTTCGCCGCTAGAGTGTGCTAAAAAAAAAAAAATCCGCTAGAGGGCGCTGTTCGTTTGTGAATGAGATCTTATGGGCGGATTGATATTAGTTTTAGACAGTATCACTCGGTTCATTCATAAAAATAACCGGATCTAATTTAAAGATGGCGATTTGCTTTTTGTTTTGATCGTGATTGACTCTACGTGAACGAAAACTAGACCATACAGAAAATTAGACCATACATTGTATGGTTAGAATTCTGAGATGTATTGTAAGGCATGACAGTAAACCACACCCCACTCCCTTGAAGCACAAACCCTTCATCTGTTTTCCACATTTCACACCAGCCATGCTTGGTTTTATGAGATAAGAAACCCAGCTGTTTGTTTTGTCTTTAATGTAGACATGTTATTTATATAACGTTTCTCCCGGTAAATGGACATCGAAGTTGGGGATCGAAAATAATAATGTGATTGTGAGGGTCGAAACATACTCGTAGAGTCGTTGGTAGAAGATGGCAGGCCTGTATGCTTCGTTTTTTAAAGGGCAAGGGCACCAAGGCATTTTCTCTGTGGCAAAGGGCACCCTATGAGGAAATTGTAAATTTCTACTGGAGCATTTCAAGGGCACCAAGGCAATGGCAAGGGGCAACGGAGGCAATCGCCTCCGTTGCCTCCGTGAAGTTTCAGGCCTGAGATGGCGTGTGGCTGCTGAACAACAACTAAATACTGTATACATGATCAATTTCATCAAACTTACTATTGCCATACTACAAACAGCAACTACTTAAACAGTACACTTAGTACATCGGCTTCAGGGACAAATCTACCTCTTGTACTTCTGATGCTAGTCCTGGTGTTATAATGAAACGCTCGGATGTTCAACCATTATGGGTTCAACCAACATCGTACCGAGCGAGGCTTGTCCGGCACCGGTAGCCGTACCGTCCGGCAGCGCAACAAAGCTGGCCCTTATACATATCTACATACATCATGTACATGTACACCACCACACACTGCTCAGCGTATACACGTAGGCCTATAACACATGGACGTGGCATGATTGCTTCGTCATTCTCAATCGCGCCTGTGAATGGCCAATGTTTAGAATGAAACGCTCACATCCGGATGTCCTGCCTAAGCACTTTTATCGGAATTCCGATAAAATTGTACAAATCCATCAAGGCTGTTGTTTGAGCCACGTGTACGAGGTTGAAAGTAGAAAGACACGACCGTACTCACGACTTCGCTATACTGTTCTTGCTGTACATTGTACTGTACATACAATGTATACGTTGTTCGTGTTTGACAGCATGCAGACTGCCGGATCGTGGCACACCGGGCCCGGGCAAACTACGCCAACAGTCTTGAGTCAAGGCTAAGTCGCCATTAACCGGATATTCAAGTTATTCGCCCAGACTTAGTAAACATGTGTTTGAATTGTTAGTTAAAGGTTTGATTGTTTACCATTTAATGTGGCCACAAATCATCCATGTTTATTATTGTTTTAATTTACAGGTGGGGGAGTTTGTAAAGCATGGCAGTAACAAAGCAGTCATTGAGCTGGAGATTTACAAATCGCCTAAGAATGTCACCATACGACGTGAAATAATCAAACAAGGGAATAAGACGTCTTGGTCTCTGAACGGGAATCGCTGTACTATGAGTGATGTCAAAGAGAAAGTGAAGAGTCTTAATATTCAGATTGGTAATCTGTGTCAGTTTCTGCCACAGGTGAGTGTCTAAAGATAATTGTTGTTACAATTGAATTACATTGTTTTTTGAGCTCACTGTCTTAGCAACTACTATTGGACCTGCCCCACACAGAAAATGGTCTGTCACACACAGAGAAAGAAAAGCACCTACTAGTACTATGTGGTAGTAGATCATGAAAGGACTTCTGACCTTTGAACCTTTGAAGGTGGACAGCATAATGTTTTCTTTTGGGGACCATGTGCTATTTTTAGACTGTTTTCACTTGAAAATTGCACTCCATCTTTGGCTGTTTTAATCGCATGTTTATAACTCAAAATATGCCATTTGAAACTTGGAGGGCGGCTGCGCCTGGTATGCGGTGTGAAGCAGGGCTCCTCCGGGCGGTATGCGTACTGAAGGTTTAAGTGTGTCATGGCCGAGCAGATAAGAGCACCGAACTGAAGCTCTGGTGATTCTCTTCAGCAGAGTGTGGGTTCAAGTCCCTGTTGTGACACTTGTGTCCTGAGTAAGACACTTTTAAGTGTCAAGAGCCAACTTCGAAGCCCTGTCAACATTTTATCAAATGAACAAGGGCTCTATCATTAATTTGAGACAATCACATGTGCCCAGATTGTAAGTGGCTTTCCAAAACATAAAGGATAGAGCCTTTGTTCTTTAAATAAAATCTTGAAAAGGCTCTGAAGTTGGTTCGTGACAGAAAATATCAAAAACACCCAAATTCTTTGTGACATTTGACCTTGGCAACAGTTCCCCACCGGCATTAAACTAACACCATTTGTAAAAACAAGTCCAATCTATATCTTGAGCAAACTTTGTTTTGGAGACCCATCTCCTTCATGGTTCGCCAACTTTTTGAAATTGGTGGATATTTCTCACTTTGGGTTGCCACAGCAGTGCATTGGCACGTATTGTGACTTTTGATCTGTAATATTTGTTAGCGCCACTCAAATCTCATTGGGTTTTTTCTTTATATGTGTTGCTGCGAATCTATATAATCATAAAATGCACACAGTTTTAATGGGATCATATGGGCGCGTGGATTCCTAGAAGATGCAAAATCGCCCAAAATTGTGTAGTTTCATATGACCTTTGACCTTTTTTATACTGGTGGGCCAACATGATTCCGATTATTTTTCAATTGAAATCTGTTTAGGAACACTCAACTTAACCAAATACAAGAAAACATTGGTGGGATCTTGTTGGCACAGATACTTACAGTGATGAGGAAAATGAATGTTGTGCCAATTCTAGATCCCAAGATTCTTTTTTCATTTGTCTTTAGATAAAAACCGTTCTACGCACTTTGCACTTTAATTTGTTTTAGGGATGCAAGCTCTCTCATCTGAACTTGTTTAATTCATGGGATCTTATGGGCGCATTGAGTTATTACATGTACGCATGTAGGCGTTGAAAATGACATGAGGACATTGTTCTTCAAAGGTTCAGGTCCGCGTAACATGGAAATCATTGAAATCCCAATTTTTTTTTACTTTTGTTATAAGCCCAACTGGAGGTTTCAAAAAAGGTTTTACTTTTGTTGGGACCAGCTTGGCGCACACTTTTGTATTTACAGGGAATGTACTATTAATTGTTTCACGAGGGCCAAAACTTTGATAACTGATAACTCCCAAACCGAAAGCGTCAGCAAACTAATATTCTGGGTTTATTCATTTGGTATGATGATGTATCACTCTAATTTTTTGGAAGAAGATCTGAGAACCCATGAATCACATCCCCCCCCCCTAATTTGGTACATTCTTACAGGCAGAGGCTCTTAAACTCTAAAGCCATGTTTCCCGAGCCAATGGGTAACTTACCTATTTCAAGTCCAGTGCGAACAGCTCGGGTAACTTTCCTGACAGGTAGGCCCTGACTTACTCACGCCGCGTGGTTAGTTTATCCATGCCAAAGATCAAGCCAAAAACATTGATAATTTAATGCTCATCAACAAATATTAAAGTGCGGTCAAAGGTTATGCAGGGGCCCAGCTCGGTTAGTTTACCCTTGGTCCTGGGAAGTTTAATTGAGCCAAATAAATTCAAGTGCGGACGGTGGGAAAGTTGTCAGAATGTTACCCAGCCTCATGGTTAAGTTGCCCAAAATATGAATCCTTTGCGAACACGGCTTAAGTATTTCTCCACCTAGAGGGTAAAATGGGTACCTGTGAGGGCAGTCCGGGTTCTTGTGATTGATTTAGCTTATAGTAGTGCATTAGTAGCGCAGGCTGTATACTCCCCAGGGAGCTGAGATGGTTAAGGGAATTTATTTAATGGCCCAGTAAAAGGGGTAATGATGTTGGAGCGCTTTGAGAAGTCCTTCTGGTGTGCAAAGTTTGAAATTGTTTCTCTCCACCCAGCGGTAAAATGGGTACCTGAGTGTCAGGGCAGTGATGGTTCTTGTGATTGATTTAGCCGAAGAGTGCATATTTGTAGCACAGGGAGCTGAGATGGTTTAAGGAATGTATAATAAATAGCCCAGTCAACTCAATTTGAGTTTTTATTCTTCTGCAGGACAAAGTTGTGGAGTTTGCCAATATGACGAACATTGAGTTGCTGGAAAACACTGAAAAAGCCGTAAGTATTTTATATCATTATTGTGTTGACTATATTTGTGGAGTTAATGTAGCACAGATGTTTGGCCTGTGTCCTTTTATAAGCAAAACACTTTACCATTAAGTTAAGAGGTAGTAGGCAATATGACCTTTGTTTCGAACCAGCAGAGAGTTGCGAAAGTTGGATTTTTTGTTTAACTAAAATATGAAGTAAGCTTGAGTGAAGTTGGTTTTGTTCATCCGTTAGAAACGTGTCCATTATTCAGTAATCAATATAAACCACTAGGGAATGTAAAAAAAGTTCAGTGTTATCGTAATTAATTTGAGACATCGATACAAGTCGGTACTTTAAAAGTGCTAATGATTAAACGATTATGCTGTCGTTGGTTCAAATCCCACTCTAGTAAATTTGTCTTTGTTCAACCGAAGATCACAAGTGAATTCTGTGCATTTTATGAGAATATTTGTTGTCTTTAGTGGTTTAATTTTGCTCAAACAAGAATGTTGGTGATGTTGGAAATGGCAATTGGAACTGGTTACAAGCAAAGGTAGACCTTTGGTTTTTGGAACCATTGAATTGTATTAATTGTATTTCAATACTAAACTGTGAAAACTTCATTTCAAAAGTTGGTAACGTTATTGAGATGTTGCTGAAAATTATTGAGATGTTGCTGAATAGCAATAATCACAATTTCAAACATTTGATTTTGGTGAACCTTTGGTGCGGTCGCTAGTCAACCTTGCTAATGAGAACACCAAAGAAAGGGTAAAGTATGTGCATTGCAAAATGAACAAAACAGCATACATCAAAATAATAGCACACTGATAATCAATTGGCCAGCGACAAATTATCGGGTAAGGTAGAGAAAAGCCGATTACAAGCCTCAAATTTGCTGTTTCGTTTATCAAAGAATGTTCAAGCCATGTTTTTTTAGACACTTTTGGCAATAGCCGAGCTCTGAGCAACAAAAGCCTTTCAATGTGAGGCAAGACAACCTATTACATAACCGACATAGCCAGTGGCGCTCGCATCTGAATACACAGCTCAGGATGGGGTATGCTGGTGTTTGATTGAAAAGCCGCTGTAAGCGTCAAGATTGGTAAGCCAGAATGTAACTCTGCGGCTAAGAGGTATAAAATATTTAACTCCTTTGGAAGCCCTGGAATCACCCTGGATGTGTTCCCACTCTCTAGATGTTCCTTGTATTAGTTGGTCTCGGCACTGGAGAGCTTTTAGGGAGGGGCAAGTTGATCTGACGTGGCTGTGAAGGCTGCATTAGAAGCAGGTGCTGTTGTCGAGGGTACTTTGGTATTGACGAAAAGCGGCAGGAGCCCTGGTAGGAAAAGCAGACATAAGTGGAGCATATCTGCCATTGGTAGATTTTTTTTAGGGGCTGGTCTCTTAATAGCTGCGACTGCCTTTTTGGCCTTTCTTATGTGTCTTTTGTCACTGGAATCTGATGCCAAATCGTTCGCCAAGTACTCCTTCATCATACCCCAGCCTAGTTCTGATCTATCAGCGATGCGGATCAGCTTCTGCTGATCTTTAATGAGTTTTTCATTGTGACTTGGGCTGACTTTGGTGCATTCAATATCTATTGAATGAATACTCTGTGTAGCCTGCTCGACACGGGAGAGGATCTTTTCGCAATGGTTGTATAGGGCCACTGATTTTCCGTTTCAGAAAAGTGCAAATTCCGTTTGGCAAAAACATGAATTCCGTTTCAGGCACAAAAAATTCCGTTTCATGTTTTTTTAATTAGATAAAAGGTTGTTTAATACCCAGGGACACACTTATAAAAATCAATTTGAGATAAGTTGCACTGTTGACTTCGTAAAATGTTCATTTGAACTGACAAATTTCAAAAAAATACTTTTTTTTATAATTGTGGATTATTTTGTATACTGCTGTTCTAAAAAGGTTGCACTGTGACTGCAGTATCAATGCACATGATGTGATAGACTTGATTCCAAGTCTAAAACTGCAGTTGATTCTCTGCATCAGCCACATTGTAGGCTAATGACAGGAGTGTACCCACAAGAGGGCGCTGTTTCAGCATGATCAAAGACTTGGGAACAAGTCTATGGACGTGACCATTCTCCATCCACAAACAAAATGTCAGCCATTTTGTTTTCGCTTTGGCGACAGAATGTTGACAGTTTACGGTTTTATTTTAGACCTTTCCGAGATGAAAAAACATTGTATGTGTTCTTATAGATCATAGGTAAGCTAGTTTGTGTATTATTGTTGGTAAAAGAGAGGGAGAAAATGCAATTTGGGTGAACAAAAAATGTTTAAAACGTGCCGCGAATAATGCCCTTCGCTTAACCATGTTAACAACGTGTGTACATCATGTGTGTAAACATTGAGGATGGTGTGAAGTAGAACAGAATGATCCACGGTTACGATCTCGTACTTTTTAATGGTCTGATTTCTGATGCCTTTTTAGTTTAACAAAAAGAATCTTAATAAAGAATGCAATTTCAATAGTTTTGGCGTCAAGAAAGAAAAAAAAAAAAAAAAATCAAATTTTCTGAAATCCCGTTTTCCGTTTCAAAGGGCGGATTCCGCGAATTCCGTCCGTTTTCCGCGATCGCGGAAAATCAGTGGCCCTAGTTGTACTGTTGCTTGATGCCCTCTACTCTCTCTTAAAGGTGGGAACATCTGCCAAGAGCCGCTGTTTCTTGCAAGCACTTTCGACTCAAACATTCAGTGAGTTGGTGAGCGCTTGGATGGCCTACATAATTTCTTGATTGCCTTGGTTGGGCTGTTGGTTTCCGTCTACGGACATCATAGCGTTACCTCAATATGAGGTGTGGCTATATATACTACTTGGCTATAGTTGGCTGTTACAAAATACAAAATACCAATGCATTAGCACCTGTCGTGCGAAAACTAATAGAAGTTTTACACTCTTTTGAGGGAATTGTTTCTCAAAATTCTACACGTTCAATGGCTGCAGTTTTTATGGTAAATATTTTTTGAAGTAATTACCAAAAATATACTCTCCCTGAGGCTTTGAATTGACTTATTCATTTCTCATTAACAGGTTGGCTCTCCTGATTTGTTTGAAAACCACTGTCGACTCAAGAACTTCCACAAGGAACAAAAGGAGCTTCTTCTGAAACAGAAAGAGGAGTCTGACCATCTTGACAAACTGAAGCAGAAGAATAACCGTCTTGAAGCAGATGTCAAACGTTACCAAGAGAGACAACATCACTTGGAGGTCATAGAAACACTCGAGAAGAAGAAAGCCTGGGTGGTTAGTATCCCTGGTTGAAATCATATGATCACTGGGTCACTACACTATATTGGTACAATTTACATCACCATTATATTGGTAACAAAAATCTGAAAAATGTTCATGTTGACTCTTTGCACTTTTGAAAAAAATCTACAGTTACAGTGAATTGCAAACCTAGTAGCTCATGTACATGTATGACTTGGTCAGTTGCATTTTCAAGCGCAATTTGTTTATAGTGCTTTAAATAAGGGAATAAAAGGGTAGCGACGAGTTCTTAAAGGCAGTAACGAGAAACGTCTTGCACCAAGACTAGCGCGCAATATCCGACAACAAACGGTTATAAACAGAGCTCCAGCTGGTCATTCTCAACTGTTTAAACACCCCCCCGTGATGCGCTTACCACCAATAGGAATAGCGAAACTGTCTGAGGTATTTATGAATGTACATTATTAATAAATACCTGGGACAGTGTCTCCATTTTGATTGGTTGAAAGGACATCACATGGGGGTGTTTAAACGGATGATATAACCACAGCCAAAAGTGTTTCAACACAGCTAGCCTTTGTGTGGCCACTGAATCAGCATAAGGAGTATACAACTTGGATTTCTCACGTCCTATTCTCGTTCATCACTTTGTATTTTAACCAAGCAAGCTGAATTTATCCTTGAAAGTTGGAGGATTATGAAGCTTGGTAAAATTCAGGGTATAGTGTTACATGTATGGCTATATTTGAGACAATTTTTAAACAAATTTTTATTAAAATTCGTTCTCGACCAAAACAATAAAATTGTTCACAGAGAAAGAGCCCATAAAGTTGAGTGAATGCACTGAAGTAGGAATCTTGTTGATGTGTATATTCTTCCCCTAATGTAGGAGTATGACATCAAACGTATGCTCTACCTAGAATACAAAGAGAGACAAGAATCACTGAAGAAGGAGCTGAAAGAAGCCCATGCTTTAAACTCACCTATTCAAAGTCAACTGGATAATTTTGCAGAAAGACTTCATGAAGTGGACATAGTCATTAAGGAAAAGGTAACAAGTGATCAAATACAAAGACAATGGACCATATTTTTTAAGGGAAGGTACACGTTTGGAAATTACTCAAAACAAATATTAACTTAAAAACTGACTTGGTAACAAGCATTGGAGAGCTGTTGATAGTTTAAAACATTGTGGGAAACGACTCCCTCTGAAGTAACGTAGTTTTTGAGAAAGAGGTTATTTCTCACTAAAATAATAAAAGACTTCTAGCTAGAAGTCGGTTATTCTTATCTGAAAGCACACAAATTCGTCCAACAAGGGTGTTTTTCTTTCATCATTTTCTTGCAACTTCGATGACCAATTGAGCCCAAATGTTCACAGGTTTATTATTTTATGCTAACGATGGGATACACTAAGTGAGAACACTGGTCTTTGACAATTACCAAACATGTACCTTCCCTTTAAAATGCTATGACATCATCAACATGCTGATTTTTCATTGGCTTGATGTATGGAGTCATTTACACATATGTTTGTTACACACAAGCTTTGTCATTATTTATTGACCATATTTTTTTCTTCAATTTGTTTTGTAGACAAACGCAGGACGACTTTTGGCCAACTCAGCCAATAGGAAACATGAAAAGATTGGTGACTTCTCCAATGATTTGACAGAGATTCAAGATGAGTTAAAATCCAAGCAGCAAGAAGAAGAAAAGAGGGCCAAAAAGTAAGGACTGAATCCTTGACCCCTCCCATGAATTATGCTAATTACATCATGCATGCGTACAGACCCTGTTGGTTGGCAAACGCCATAGAGTTGTGCACTAAGCAGGCGCACAATCGCGTCTGCGTCATGCACCCATTACCAGTGTGCAAAACGGCGTGATGTTCCCTCATTTTGCCAACCAAAACAGTAGTGCGCACGCGCTATGTGCAATTTACATACTTCATGGGAAGGGTCTATTGGATTACATTTTGGCTGTCTATCTCTATGTCGATACTTGTTTTGGTTTTCTTTGTTTTTACATTCGGTGATGCTGCAATTTGTAATTTTTTTTACAAGTTTAATTAAATCCTGGGCTATTTCAAACTGAAATAGCTAAGCTCAATGTTGTATAGTGTCGGTTGCAAAAACTGTATTTAATCAAGGTTTTATTTTCAGAGTCAAATTCAAGAATATTTAAGGTACATGTAGATGACACTTTACAATACTTAAAAGTATTGCACTCTTACTTATTCCATACATACACTGTATGCTGACATCAATTGTAATCATTTTGTGGGTCAAAATACATTAATTTGTTCCTGTATACTGTTTTTCCCTTATAGGCTTAGGTCTTATTGTAGGTATAATATACAAACAGATACATGTACATTGTATTTAACTCTGCAGGATTCGTGATTATGAGAAACTAGTGGATGGATGGAACAGAGAATTGGAAGGAATGCCACCAGCAGATGACATCAAGGTAAATATTTGCTTGCCTTTTATAATATCAAAGTCTAATAAAGCGCACGTATCTACCAAACAAGGTACTCAAGGCGCTGAGTATAAACAAACTTTCAGAGAGATAGGTTTTTGCAGTTATAATGCTGAGACCCAATTATGTAGCACCTTACAATGGTTTACAAGGTGCTACGGCGCATACAATCAAGCAGCTACAGCTAGGAACATCGGTGCGAACCCCTTTTCTTTTTTATAAGTGCACTGGAATCTTTTTACATGCGTTACACAACACATGGGACCAACGGCTTTCACCCCTCCCGAAGGATAAAGCAATGGTCCAGTGTCTTGCTTTAGGAAACAAGTGTCACGGCTGGGGATTCGAACCCACACTCTGCTAATCAGAAACACCAGAGTTTGAATTCGGTGCTCTTAATAACCGCTCGGCCATGACACCTCCATGTTTTATATACTGTTCAAGTATTCAAAAATTCAATATAGGAGTCCGAACCTTCCACTTAAAATTGTGCGTGTTATATGGCTTTGTATGCTGAAACAGCTCCAATACATGTATGTACCTAAATCATTGGAGAAGTCACCTTATTGTTGAAAAATAATTGCAAATTGTTGAAGAGTTTGTATTTTAATTGTTAAAATAATTGATCGATGATATAAAATATATCAAATTACAAGGATCTGTGTGTCAGGTATTTAAAATAGATATACATTGTAGGATGTGTTTTGTAAATACTACAATGTATGTAGCAGAATATGTACATGTATATTGTTGAAATCTTGACTGCAACACTCGGCTTCATTTCTTGAACTAGAACAGCCCAGATTTAACATTGTGGTTATATTGTGCTCTTACAACTATTGCATCAAATATTTGTACTGTATTAATGAAACAGGAATTTCTACTCACTAAAATAGTGGACATTCAAAGCTTCTAGGAAGCATGTCAACAATCGCACAAATGTTCAATACATGCTCATTATTTATCTACAAATCTAAGTTGATTCTGCAGAAAATATCATTTTGCTCATTTATTGTAAAATAGCTAAGTTAAACATTCATCAACTACAATGACAGCACGGACAGTCCTTATTGACAGACTATTTGAAACTGCACCTTTTACCCAATTAGGCAGATAAAAGGGTTCAAATTTGATACAGTAATGGTTTTATTTGTTCACTTTGTTTTGTGCCTGGAAGGAGATTGTTTTTAAGAAAGGCTCTACGCCCTTCTTCCAGGAACACAAAAATACCTTCTTAATGTAGCGGAAGATCCTAAGCAATAGAATGACAACATGTTTTCCCACTCCCATATAGAGTTTAATATCTTCCTTTAATGAATGACTTTGATGCTCAGTTTTAATAAAACACAACTTTGCTCATGAATTTGCTTAGGCCCTTGTAATACTGTATGCCCTTCCTCCAAGCACACAACACTTTGTTCTCTAACAGTACTTTGATTGCTTTGATTCTAATAATTTGAAGGGCCCTGACATACACTATGTAGCTGACAAGGTCAAATAAATGAGGCTCTACCTAATCAATAGACATGACAAGCTATTTCTATTGTTCAATGTCAGACATGTTAATTTTCTAACATGACTAACAGCCTTATCCCCATTTTGTACTTGGTAAAAAGGTGGTAAACTACTGAAGTATCACCCACCATTCAAACCATACAACGGTTGAATCAATTGAAATGTTTTCATGCCTGGAATTACACGCCCTGGTCTTGGCCTTGGTGCCCCTTCAAAAGTTTCTCATTGACTATTGGTAATTGTCAAAGACCAGTCTTCTCACTTGGTGTATCTCAACATATGCATAAAATAACAAATCTGTGAAAATTTGAGCTCAACCGGTCATCGAAGTTGCAAGATAATAATGAAAGAAAAAACACCCTTGTCACATGAAGTTGTGTGCTTTCTGATGCTTGATTTCGAGACCTCAGGTTCTAAATCTGAGGTCTCTAAATCAAATTCGTAGAAAATTACTTCTTTCTCGAAAACTACGTTTCTTCAGTGGGAGTCGTTTCTCACAATGTTTTATACTATCAACCTCTCCCCATTACTCGTTGCCCAGTAAGTTTTTATGCTAATAATTATTTTGAGTAATAGTGTACACTGCCTTTAACAATGGGAGTGCCCTTTGCAAAACGAAAATGGCCTTGCCCTTTCAAAGTTAAAAAATCAATGCCTGTGTTTTTGCTGATGCATCCTGATGGTACACAATGTATACCAATCTTCAAATTGTCTTTTTCCACCAATAGCCTCAGCTTGATGAGAATTCGAAGGCATTGCGAGGTGTTGTACGAGAAGTCAATGCCATTGATACTGAGTATAACGCTATCAAAAGTGAGCGTGAAAGTCTACAAAGAGACAAGAGAGGTATGTATTTAAAAAAGCATCTGAAAAAGACCATAGAAAGTTTCCAATATACTGACCTTAAACCCATAAGCCTTTTTGAGGTATGGCGGACACAATGCTACAACACTGTAAAGTTGTGGTAAATTTGTGCATATTGACCATAGAAATAGAACGTATGTTTATTCAGTGAATTGCGCATTTTAGGCGACGCGGCGTTTACACGTAAACCTAATGACCACCAACATGGTGAGCGTGGCATCAGTCACGGCGTGTGACGCGCGCGTATCACATCCAACATACCTCAACAAGGCTTATTGGACACCTTCGATAAACAGTATTGTCCAAGGCCCACACTTTGTGTATCACAACTTATATATAAAATAACAAACCTGTGAGAATTTAGGCTCAATCGGTCATCGGAGTCTGGAGAAAATAACGGGGAAAACCCACCCTTGTTTTCGCACGTTTCGCCGTGTTATGACATGTGTTTAAAATAAATCCGTAATTCGCGATATCGAGAATTGATATTGTTTTAATGTTTTCTCAAAAAGTAAAGCATTTCATGGAATAATATTTCAAGAGAAGTCTTTCACCAATTACCTTCTGTAAACCCTGGAAATTATTTGTAAATTTGTGAACTTTTATTTTTTTTCTTTGCCAAAAGTGTATAATGGCTTTAAGTCACTTCATGTATTCAGGAACTTATTGGTGTGGTTTACCAAAACTTGATACATCATTAGTGATGAGATTTATAGTGGCATTCAGTTAAGTTTAACCTGGGCTGCATGGCCACCATAATGTAGTATTTTGATTGAAGACAAGTTTATGCAAGTTAAATTTCAATCAATTTCATAGTCATACTCAACCGAGTATTCAATTCTAAAAACACTTTATTGAAAAATTCTGTTAAAAGTGGGATTTAAAACATTTGCTTGATGGGAAATGAATCTTGAGGTGACACTATGTGATGAAATTAGGTGGTTTGGAAACAGTTCTTTGATTTCTGAGGGCAATTGTGTATAGATCATTGTATTCTACTTTTACAACATCTTTCTACCCATATGCATTTTAACAAACGGTTACAGAACGCTTTTCAAAGACCAACTGGACTAATCCAAGGCAACGTGTTCCTTTAAGATTCTCCCAGCCTGACTACAACTCATACGTTGTCATGGCTGACCAATGTTCTCAACCTGTAACTCCTTTGAAATCCTCTCAGGTATTAATAAATAAAATGAGTTTCCCTCTGTTTCTGTTAACCTTGAAAGATTGTGAGACACGGTTGAGAAAACTAAATGATCAGAAAGACATGAGACTCAAAGAGCTTCAGAAACGCTACCGAGATACATACAATGCTGTGGAGTGGCTGCGATCCAACCAAGACAAGTTCAAACATACTATACACGAACCTGTGGCTTTGGTTGTAAGTATTATTGGGGGAAAAGTTTGGAAATGTATTTAGGTGGTGGAATTTTAGCCAGGGCTTGTGAAAAAAAGGCCACAAAAATTTGTCTTTAATTTTTAAAAATAATGTCCAAGTTGCTCACTTAAGCTACTTTTAAATGTAAATGAAAAGTTAATTACACAGTGTCCAGACATCTAAACTTTGTGTGCAAAAGACACATCCCATATGTGTATCTCAACATGTGGTCTACAATACACCATATTCACAATGCGCAGCGCACATACAGGTACACGCCATCTCCTGTCCCCATTTTGTGTGTCAAAATGTGCACAAAAGGATGGTACACTTGTTTACGCACCTCTGAACTATGCACTTCTACCATTTTCTGCCGTTTTGGGAGTCCATTCTTTTTGTACATGTTTTGACACACAAAATGGCAGACAGGAGATGTGCATGAATGTGCACTGCATGTTGTGAATAGGGTCTATAGATAGCCGTGGTGGTCTTACACTTTCGTATTGCACTACAGTGACGTCCTGGATATCAGGGTACATTTCTGGGGCGGAAAATTTTAAAAGCTTCATAACTCAAATCTTACCTGCAAGAAACCACTAATTTGAACAGATTCACATTCCATGGCAGCAAATATTTTTCTGGGGTGGGTTTTGATCGTCATATATTCTTAAAAAATCCGTCATTTTCATGAAACAATGCAGCTACCAACGTTGAGGAATTCCCGTTAAGTGTCCGTACTCTCACAATCTGCCATGTGTGCGTTTGCGTGTTAACGCTGTGCAGTCAAGATACGGTGACAAATAATTTATGCGTCTTTCATCTTGCGTCTTGCACCCGAATGTACACGCGTACGTGCGGCAGCAGACAACACTGTGAGAAAACGATCCAAAGAGGAATATTTTAACCTTTGGAGCTGCATTATTTCACGAAAATGACGGATTTGTGAAGAAAATATGAGGACCAAAACCCACCGCAGAAAAATGTATGCTGGCATGGAAGGTAAATCTGTTGAAATTAGTGGCTTGTTGCAGGTAAGATTTGAGTTATGAAGCTTTGAAAATTCTCCGCCCCAGAAACGGGCCTTACATAATAGTTAGGACTCTGTATCTGTGTACAGAGGAAGAGTCCTATATAGGGCTGGGTCTATCGGACCTTCGTTTATAGAAATAGAAGGAGCTCTTTTAATCGCTCTCCTGAGAATACTCAGAAGCTCAATTTGAGCTCCTCTTCTTAGATTGTCCAGGAGCTCAATTTGTTTGACTAGCACACTCGGTTTATGATTACTATGGTCAGGTCGGATCGGACTCGGACGTACACAAATCAAATTTACAGACAAAATAAAATAAAACAACCCCGATCCAACTCCCGTGTGACAAAATACCGCACCATTTTAAGGTTTTATGTTTAATGTTTCCTTTTTTCTAAAATGTTTTCACATTTGATATAAAGCATTAGAAAATACACATTTTCTTACGAGAAAATGCGTCGTTGATCCATGGTTGATCTAGTAGTAGTTCTAGTATGCACGGACGACGTATACAGTAGCGTGTGTGTATGTACGTGTAGTAATAATGTACCCGGCTGCAAGTTCGTAAAGCTAGCAATCTGTTAATTGCGCTGCTCAATCTCGAGATTGCACAACAGATGTTGATTGAGCTACGTACGCCGACGGTATGCGCTTCGCCCTCGCATTTGCGCCGCCTGGAAATGCGCTAAAACTCCCTCGTGACACGTCGAGTCTTGTCTCAATGCGTTTATTGCTGGTTCGTGCAGATTTTACCAATAGAGGGCGTTTAATATCACGCTGGGTGCATTCGATTAGCTTCCCTGGGTTGACCCCGGTGTGTGGCGGCTTTTTTTCCCAGGACTAACGTGGGTTATTATCTGCACACGTTTGTCCTGGGAAAAAAAAATGCCACACACCGGGGTCAACCCGGGGAAGCTAAACGAACGCACCCGCTAGTGCATCGTTCCAAAGCGACTTCTAGCGTTCAATGTTTCTTTTATTTATTGTCGCACGCAAAGTAACAACGACTGGCGTGAAATCTGCTTTTGTGTATAAATAAAATACACCGTAATGATCGAGGAGGAACGCTGTCGATCGCGCACCCGAAAACATCCCCACGAGCGCGGTAGGAGCGAGAGCGCGAGCGCGATCGCGCTCCTCAAAAATAAAGGTCTGGTCTATAGACTGCAGTAGATCATTGAATTGTAAAAACTACTTGTAGCTGGTATAGCTACTGCTACCTACAATGTAGCATCTTAGTCTGTTGTGATGATCTATTGACCTTAAACATGTTGCCAACCTTGCTATGGGCCAAGTAGCCATTGGATTGGGGCAGTCAAAATAAAGAGGGATCTTGTAGATTAAAGACACTGGAACCTATTGGTAATTGTCAAAGACCAGTCTTCTCACTTGGTGTATTTCAACGTATGCACAAAATAACAAACCTGTGAAAATTTGAACTTAATTGGTCATCGAAGTTGTGAGATAATAGAGGAAGAAAAAAACACCCTTGTTACAGGAAGTTGTGATGCTTGTTTTCAAATCAAATTCAAATATTTTAGTGGAAAACTACTTCTTACTTGAAAACTACATTACTTCAGAGGGAGCCGTTTCTCACAATGTTTAATACTTTGAGCAGCTCTCCATTGCTTGTTACCAAGTAAGTTTTTATGCTACCAATTAATTTGAGCAGTTACCAATAGTGTCCAGTGCCTTTAAAACTAAAAATGTTGTATTTGTGTTTATTCAATAATGACTAATCCTTGACTTTGTCTTGAACATTCTTCAGATCAATGTGAAGAATAAGGAGCATGCTAAGTACATAGAGAAGGCTATACCTCTTAATGACATGTTGGCATTCGTATGCGAGGATGCTGATGATATGGAGATATTTGTCAATCTGGTAAGTAGATATTAGATTCCCATTAAGTGACCCCTAATGACCTTTCTTTTCTCACCTATCCTCTTAATTACATTTATAACACACCTCTTTCTTGTTCTGTATTCTGGTTGGCTGAAACACGGTTATGTGGGATGAACTTATATAGTCAAAGTGATCGCGCACACATGTTTTGCGGGAACTAGGTCTTTGAAAATAGCGCCCGGTTACAGTGCCCTCTCTTGACTTGAACCGTGAACAGCAACTACAAAACTTCTTGTCTTTTCCAGATTTGACATTTGAGACCGAGCTGTGTTATAAAACACATATTGACTGGCATAGTTCGGTAACTTTAGTACGTCTATTCCCCCTCGGGCCTGTGAGTGACCAGAAGAGGGGCTTACATTATTTCCCTCGGGAAATAGGCCCCTCTTCTGGTCACAAGTCTAAGTCCCTCGGGGGAATAGACGTACACTAGTTACCAAACTATGCCAGTCAATATGTGTAAACTAGTACACGAGAGCTCCTGACTGTCAAGTAAAGTGTCAATTATTTGTGTGGTTTTTTTTTTTGGGGGGGGGGTCAGGATACTAATTTAATGTACTTTATTTTTACTTTTAAGGTACGAGACAGACAAAACCTAAAAATCAATGTTGTGAAGAGTCCAGCCGAGCCACTAGCTAATTTCAGACCGCAACGACCAATTGATGACATCAAGTAAGTGTTAGCTGTGCATGTATATTGAATGAGACACTGAGTTGTCTGCACTGTGATGTTATTACCACATCTAGCAGCGTCCTAGTATACAAATATTCGCTTCGAGAAAATAGAACGCTTCCGGGATTACCTCGGGAGTCATAGTTTTACCCACTGCACTAGTAAAAGCAGTAAATTTTTGTTCTATACCACCCCCAAACATTTCTAAATACTGTACTATTAAGTTACAGACCTGAGTGCTACAATCCACGGACGACGCGAATACAGATTGTGAAAACTTTTACTGTGCTGCATGTAGTGTCATGTAATCCGAAATGGTTATCATCCTCGTACACGCAACGGTCGTCTGGATACTGCACGCCATGTGATAGTCTTCGGACTAGCGCACGGCAAACCGATGCACTTTCACACGCAAACAGATGCACTATCACACGGCCATCGTCTAGTCCAACTAAGACATATCATGTGACGCGCTCTAAACCAATGAAAAGGCAGAATATTGGTAAGGGGTGTTATAATACCAATAACATAATGGATCAGTTTGTGTTTTATTGTGGGAAGAAAAAAACATCAAGGATTCTCTATTGGTTCACTTAAAGTCAATCCTTGGTGACTTGTAATCCTACCCACTGAGCCGACTAAGTATTTACTTCTTGTTTAGAGATGAGGATTGTCAAGATTTCCAGATTTGAACTTTAGAGTCCTTTAGAGTTTTGTAGGCTGTTCCTTTTTTTTTTTTTTTTTTTTTTTTTTTTTTTTTTTTTTCCAAATGATATTATATGGAGAACAAAATCAAGCGAGGCACTGAGTTAAGTCGAATGCATGATACCATGCAATCCTGTGATGTTACCATGAGCCAAACTGATTTATACTGATTTATACTGTTTAGTTGACAGTATACTGCACAAACCATGTGTGCTTTGCTTGTAGCGTTCCATGAGTCTTACACGGCAAGTTTGTATGGATGCATGCATATTATTGATAGACTCTCGGACCAGTTTTGAGAAGGCACATTCTCTGGAAAAGATCATTTTCTAGATACGGTTATTGTATTTTTTTGGTGGAGAAAATTGTAGGTTAAAACCCAGAACCTTTGAGAAATTTCAAGATGATATGTTTCTTACGCAGTCAAGTATAGCTAAATGATTGCTAAAGCCAATGTTATGCCAAAGAGAATTTGTTTGTTAAAAAAGGTTTACTGCCAGTAAGGTTCAGACCAGGCGCTGACACCTAAACAGATTGTCCAAATTGTAAAAAGTATTATCAGTTCAATATTTTTCAGACATCCACTCTTATCCCTGCTTGTTGTTTATCTCTGTCTCATGTGTCATCCTTCATTGTAGACGTTGGGGATTTAATTACTACCTAAGAGAGCTCCTTGAGGCCCCAGAAGCTGTCATGGTGTATCTGTGTAAGATGCACAAACTTCACAACCTCCCTCTTGGTAGTAGAGTCACTCAAGAAAACATCGATAAGGTCAGGGCATTAACCTAACCACTCTCAATCCAAATCAACGTTTTGTTAAATGCTGGTGGGCTGAGCACTGTAAACAATTAAAACATGGTATGCTTTCTAGCATAACACCACAATCAGGGTCCAGCAATTTTGTTTTTTGAATGGCCATTGTGTGTTTAACTTAGATTGCGAAATGATCCTAACAGAACACTCAAGGGAGAAAGTGTTAAATTGTTTATTTAAAAAAAAAAAAAAAAAAAACGAGAAAGCACCTTTTTTCATAAGTAATTTTTTTTGCTTGATACGTTCAAATAATTGCATAGAGAACAAGTTGATTTAGTTTCAAGAACTTTAATTAATTTATTTATAATTGTTCTGGTGTGTTATTATATTGGAATACTGTTCATCAGATTGTTCATACCCAAGTATAACATGCACAAGTTGTGAGGGGTGAGAGGGTAACTTTAATAAACATTTTGTAATATTTCTCAGGTTGTGAATGAGTCCAACGTGACTCGGTTCTACACACCAGACTACCATTATAGTGTCAAACGCTCACGGTATGGTAACCATACTCGCTCTACTGATAGTAACTATATACAAGACGCCAGACTACTCAACATCACCGTCGACATGAGTGCAAAGAGAGAACTTGAACAGGGCATACAGGTTAGAGGTTAAAGGTTATTTACATCATAATAATAATAATAATAATAATAATAACCGTATTTATAATGCGCCTTTTGCCAAAGGATACAAAGCACCAGGTATTATTACTGCAAGGAGTGGGGCGAACTTTTGAGATAAAAGACCTAATCCTCAAGCACCATGTAATGGTTTACAAGGTGCTGTGGCGCAATATGCTGCCAATTCAGCCAAGAACGACGGGGCGAACCCCTTCTCTTTTTGATAAGTGCAATGGGTTCTTTTACATGCGTTTACACAACACATGGGACCAACAACTTTACGGCCCAACCGAAGGACGAAGCAATGGTTATGTGTCTTGCTTAAGGACACAAGTGTCACGGCTGAGGATTCGAACCCACACTCTGCTGATCAGAAACACCAGAGTTTGAGTTCGGTGCTCTTAACCGCTCGGCCACGACACTTGGTCATGACCATGGTCTTGATCAGTTAACACCATGACCAACCGGATTTGCTCATAGGTCTCAACAATTTCACAACTTAAAAAAAAAAATTGTGGAGTGAAGTTGGATAATATCATCGTCACAATTAAACCATGACAAAACCAATTGGAGAAAACAAGCTCTCATTAAATGTTCTGAGAATTATTTCTCTTTTGAGAAATCAAGGGTTTTGTTCACCACGAATCAACCAAACCTTGGCCAAAAAGCCATGGATGTTAACCAACCATGGCATAATTATTGTTTAAAGCTTTGCATGAAGTTGAGAAATAAGAAGAAACTATAAATTGATAGTAAATTTGCGGGTACAACCATGTGTGAATCTCTGTTGAGTGAGTGTTGGCTCTGAATAGAGCCGGTTTGGTCTCAACGTTCCGACTAGTATACTCAGCTCGTGTAGACTCGTTCTCCTGAAGATGAGCAGAGTATAATGTTTAAAATGTTGAGACTAAACCGGCTCTGATCTTTCAGAGCCAACACTCACTCAAAAGAGATTTACACATGGACAAGTTTTCTATTTATTTATAGTTTATTCTTACAACCATGGCATGTTTGAATCTCAGACTTGCCTCCTGTGTTAAATACAATGCCAATAGCCTGATGTTTCATCGTAACCCTGGTTTGTCTAACGTAAATAGTTCTAGAATAAAGGAGAATTTTGAGCATCCCTGGATTTATACAAGTTCTACAGCAAGTTCTTGTAAACCTTACATGGTGCTAAGGATTAAGGCCGAGTCACACTGCAGCGATAACGAAAATGATAACAATCACGACGCAAAGAGAACGCATTCTATTGGTTGAATTGCTCCACGCAGAATACGCACACGCTCATTCAACCAATAGAATGCGTTCTCTTTGCGTCGTTATCGTTATCATTCTCGTTATCGCTGCAGTGGGACCGGGCCTTAAGGTCTCATAATTCAAACTTGGTCCCATTCACCTTGCCGTAAATACTTGAAACTGTGTATTCTTGGGTTATTATTATTATTGTGTGTCATAGAAACAATCCACCAACATTTGTTGTCAAATCCCACTTTTTGAAACTTGTCTTAAAGGCACTGGACACTATTGGTAATTACTCAAAATACTTATTAGTAAAAACCTTACTTGGTATTGAGTAATGGGGAGAGGTTGATGGTATAAAACATTGTGAGAAACAGCTCCCTCTGAAGAAACACTTGAGGAAGAAGTAATTTCATACTAAAATATTTGAATTTGATTTTAAGGTCTCAGAATTAGATTTTGAGGTCTCAAAATCAAGCATCCGAAAGCCTCCTCTTTGTGCAGCAATGGAGTTTTTTCTTCCATTATTCTCTCTCAACTTCAACGACCAATTGAGCTCAATTGTTCACATGTTTGTTATTTTGTGCACATAATGTTGATATATTTAATAAACATGTTGAGATACACCAAGTGAGAAGACTTGTCTGAGTGCCTTTAATGATGTTATTATTGCACACATTCCTACTGCAGGAGATTGAGATTCAACTAGGCACTGGTAAGCAGAGATACACTGAGCTACAACGACAGAGACAAACCCTAATGACTGCAGATAATGAACTCAAAGAACAAAAGAAAGATTTATTACGTAGAAGAGATAGACATAAGACCATTCATCAGTGTATTGCAGCCAAGAAAGAAGCGTAAGAAATTTAAAGGTTTTGTTTATTTATTTATTTTGATGAGACACCCCTAACATCGCAAGGCCAGACAGCCAGTTCAAAGTGAGGGCTACACTTAACTGATTTGGGGTGTCGACTGCCACCAGGGGCACACTGCCACATACTCATGGGGCTGAAACAGGGTTACCCCCTACACAGTCCGTAAGGATGTAGGCATAGGTATCATCCACTTGGATGCCTGGCTGGTAGAGCAGAATGCACTGCCTTCCAAACTTAAGTCTTGAGATAAGAATGAAGTATAAGCCCTTTAATATTGGCCCATTGTGGTAATACGACACTCACCCATGAATATGATCAATATTATGAAACACATAACTAACAATTGGCTTTAATAATATAATGATAATAATAACACCATTGTTATAGCGTCTTTCCTAAGGTTGCAAAGCGCTCAGAAAATAACAAGAACAAACAACAACAATGGGAATGAAATTTAAAAAACAACAGGAAAACCATGACCAGGCAAAGCCTACAGCATTGAGGCAAAGAAAGTCCCCCCAAAGCCAGACTCTCTATGACAAGAACGTCCTGGCCAAGACGGGCGAGAGCTACTGATTAAAAAAGTATGTTTTGAGTGACCTTTTGAACATAGTACTGGAGCTAGAACTTTTGATGGAGTGTGGAATGGAATTCCACTTCTTAGGGCCTGCAACTGAAAATGTTCTGTGGCCTGATTTTCTGGTGGTTCGAGGAATATACAAGTTGCCCCGTGAACATAATTTGCTCTTGGTAGCCCTGGTTTCTAATGAGTTGGAAATGTATATGGGGAAAGTAATGGACATACTGTACACATTTCTTTTATTTGTTTAGGATACAAAAGTGTCAAACCTCTGCATTGGATCTAGAGGTGGAAGCAACTAAGGCAAAGGAGAAGATTAGACAAATCAATGAAAAGAAAATCAAATTGGTTAAGGAGTTCGGACAGAATGTTAAGGTATGTAGATCAACTAATAAAGGCAAATGTTAGTATCAAGGAATATAATTCCACCTAACCTTAGGTTGGATGTGAACCAATTACTTTCTGATGAGTTCTCATTTGAATAACTAATACTTAAAAGATACATGTAGACTAAGTGGACTCTGCACTTGTGTATTTAAGGAGCTTGGAGTTAATGCTGTGTACTGCCCATGAAAACATTGGTGTGCAAAGCATCCTTTGTAGCTGAGAGTGCTGTCAAAGTGGCCACTATTTATGCTTGTGACTGGATCCATGCTACTGGTAGCTGTTGACGTGGACTGCTGCACAAATATATATTACACATGCTTTAACCATCAAATGAGGTGTAAGCTGGTCTAGGTAATCATTATTAAGACCATTTTACAACTAACACATCCATAGAGTTTAGTTGTGAAGTAGTCTATTTCATTGAAGGTGTAATCCCCCTTTTACATGACAGTGACCCCCCTACACGGGCATGCAACTTTTTCTTAGATCAGCTGTTTTCCTCTTTTTTTAAATCTGAGTTTTACTTTTCAGAATTGAAATAATACTATACAAAACCATTGACATTTTGTAATTTCCTGTTTTGTGGTGAAGTAACAGTTGCATGCCTGCAACAGTATTACTCAATCTGATGCAACTGGAATCAATTGCTGTATTTGTTGTTTCTCCTACCTTAAGGATTGTATTGAGAAGACTAAAGAGAAGGTTGAGTTAAGTATGGCATACGCTCTGGTAGTCAATCAGAAAACACACATAGAAGCAACTCAGAGAGAAGCAACTGCTAATCTACAGAGACTAGAGGTAAACAATCACCCCCCCCCCCTTTCCTACCACCACCAGGAAATGCAACATACAACATTTGTCATTTTCATTAATTTGAACATGTTCATTCATTGATATGCTGATTGGAATTGCTGTATGGAAGAGCAATGGTGACTTACGTAGCTGGGAAGGGGTTAAATGTTATTGTCAGTACTGTAGATGAAACTATTTCAATGGAGGTTTGGTGCTGATATGAACTCTGTAATCGGTCAGTTCTCAACTTTAATCTACAGTACATTTTGCAATTGAGGTTTAAGATTGTGCTTGTGTTTTCAGCAGATATGTTTATTATCAAGCTAGGAGGCCTCTTGAACTTTAACGAACTTAGACAACGTTTGTTATTATTCACAATGTTATAGAATGAGAAGCTGCAAAACATGAATAATGTAAAGGAAACTAAAGATAAAGCAAGACAACTCATCAAAAAAGCTCAAGATCTCACTGGATCTGAACAACCATCCGAAGAACTCCGAGATGTGAGTATAATGTTTTTTCCCAAGACCGCCCCCCCCCCCCTGCCTTACACATTCAAAAGAATGTCAAGGCAAACCAACAGTACCAGTGATTAAAAAGTGATTTGTATAATGGTGTGCTTACGATTCGTAATGTGACAGAGACTTTTTCAACAATAAAGCTGCCACAGGATTGTGAAAGCCCTATCCTGTGGCAGCTTTATTGTTGTAAAAGTGATTTTGGCAAGAATAATTTGTGAGTATTGAAACGGGTAAGACCATTTTTGCAAGGAGTACGACTGGGGGGTGTTTTAAAATCTCAATGATTAAAGACACTGGACACCTTTGGTAGTTGTCAAAGACCAGTCTTCTCACTTGGTGTATCCCAACATATGCACAAAATAACAAACCTATGAAAATTTGAATGAGATTGGTCGTCGAAGTTGTGAGATATAGTGGAAGAAAATACACCCTTGTCACTTGAAGTTGTATGCTTTCAGATGCTTGTTTTTGGGAGCTCAAAATCTAATTCTGAGGTCTCAAAATCAAATTTATATATTTTAGTGGAAAATTACTTCTTGCTCTAAAACTATGTTACTTCAGAGTAATCCTTTGATCGTGACCAAGTAGTTTTTTATTTTAACAATTATTTTGAGTATATACCAGTAGTGTCCAGAGCCTTTAATATATTAACACCATAATCTGACCAACATGAATATTTATCCACCTGATCCCTCTTTTACTTACAACGTACTGTGCCACTCTAAGCCCAATCATCTGGATTGGGTGAATTTGCTTTTATTCAATATTTCTTTCTGGACCATAACTTGTCTGGAGAAAGCAATCACAAGAACATTCTCTTAGACCCTTTTTGAAACTTCGACTTTGGATTCGGCTTCAGGCTCCGTACTCTCGTCTGAAGCCCTGTGTGCGTACGCGTGAATTGTCTAAACAACCGCAAGGCCAAGCTAGCCTGAGCGGAATCCCAAGGCAAAGCCGTGGTTTCGAAAAGGGCCTTAGTTTCTTAATGTTTATAAAGTGACTAGATTATGAATTGTTCCTACTCCATTCTGATTGTTGTAATGTTGTGATTGTCACAGGCTTTTGGGACCTGTCCAGATAACATTGATGAGATTGATCAGAGAATTCATCATGTCCGAGCTCAAGCTGACTGCCTCTATGAAACTGATCAGAGGGTGGTGCAGGAATATGAACAGCGTGGAACAGAAATACATCGCCTTGATAAAAAGGTTTGTATCAGCAAAACATGAACTGGCCTGACTTTAATCATTTAAGTATAGGTTTGGAAACCTCAATCCTCTAGCTATAAACCAGTACATTTTAAGATTAAGTAACTTATGGAGGTGGCCTCTGTTGCCCTTGTCTTGGCCTTTGTGCCCCTTCAAAAATTTCCCATAGATTTTAAGATTGGCCAATAAAAGTGCCCTTTTACAGTATTGATTCTGAAATTGCCTTGCACTCTTAAATATGAAATTCCAGGCATGCAAGACTTCATAAGATGGCTACCATAGCAATGAAATTTGAGTCAAGATTTTAAATCAAATGACAGTCACGTGACCATACAGTTGTGTTGTTGAATATTAATCATTTTTGTTTATTTCGTACATAGTTGCTTAATGGTTGGTTTTTGTAGAGCAGCCATGCCGACGCTGTAAAAAGTTTCCATTATTATTATTAATTTGTTAGGCCCTTTTAGTATTTGTTTTCACAACCCCTAAGTATAAGTGAGTGTTTAACTTTGTTGCATTGATGTAAGGAATGATGTGGGCATGGCAACTTTGCGTAGAAGGAAACAATCTACATGTAGATTAAGGTTTGATATAATGAGTTACATGTATGGTTGCTCTGAAAGGAAGTAATGCCACTAGGATGAACATTCATTAGTCAGATCTGAGTTCAATTGGACTCTGATGCTGCATGTTACTTAAGTGCTGTGTGCTGCTGTTGTGAGCTGCTTCAGTGATGTGTGCTGCTTCAGTGTTGTATGGGAATTCTCAATAAAGCTTTAAGTTGAGATTTAGATTTTTTATTTTTTTTCTTGTCAACAGATGGAGAAAAGTAAAGAGTGGATTGAGAGACAACAAGCTGAGATCGATAATGTTGCGCAGATGTGGAAAGAAGAACTAAACAGACTCATCTCGGAGGTCAGCCAGAAATTTTCAAACTTCTTTGAAGCAATGGGCTGTGCTGGAGAAGTCAAACTTCAATTTGAAAATGAGGTGAGTTCAAAATTAAACGGTGGAGTTCAAATATGTTTTAAGGTTGTATCCATAATGACCAGAATGCATTCTTAAGCTTTGTGAGCTTTGTGAAGCTTGGAATTAGGTACAGCTTTTGTACAGCTACTTGCATTTAACTTGAAGGTGCGTTTGTCCTTCTCTATGCATCATGTAATCAAATATGCCATGTATGTTAATACATGATCAAAGTGCGTACAAGATTGCAGGCATAACACATCCATGTACAACAGGGTCATAACACATCCATGTACAACAGGGTCATAACACATCCATGTACAACAGGGTCATAACACATCCATGTACAACAGGGTCATAACACATCCATGTACAACAGGGTCATAACACATCCATGTACAACAGGGTCATAACACATCCATGTACAACAGGGTCATAACACATCCATGTACAACAGGGTCATAACACATCCATGTACAACAGGGTCATAACACATCCATGTACAACAGGGTCATAACACATCCATGTACAACAGGGTCATAACACATCCATGTACAACAGGGTCATAACACATCCATGTACAACAGGGTCATAACACATCCATGTACAACAGGGTCATAACACATCCATGTACAACAGGGTCATAACACATCCATGTACAACAGGGTCATAACACATCCATGTACAACAGGGTCATAACACATCCATGTACAACAGGGTCATAACACATCCATGTACAACAGGGTCATAACACATCCATGTACAACAGGGTCATAACACATCCATGTACAACAGGGTCATAACACATCCATGTACAACAGGGTCATAACACATCCATGTACAACAGGGTCATAACACATCCATGTACAACAGGGTCATAACACATCCATGTACAACAGGGTCATAACACATCCATGTACAACAGGGTACTTACGCCTGTAAACCTGTTTGTTCTTCTGGGTCATGATGTGGCAAATTGTTTTTGAAAGGTCCTGTTGCTTCATCTTTTAAGGCACACTTTGCTCCCCTAGAGACATCTAGAGAAGCATCTCTGATCACTTAAGCCTTGTCAAGAAAAAAAGCTCAACTATCATCATTATTTGTTAAGTAATACACAATGAATATGATGACAGTAATGACACTGATGTCATGTATAGGCACGCATACCTAATTCCATATTTCTCACTTTCAAAACTTTCTCTTTAAAGACTCTGGACACTATTGGTAATTGTCAAAGACCAGTCTTCTCATTTGGTGTATCTCAACATTATGAATAACATAACAAACCTGTGAAAATTTGAGCTCAATTGGTCGCAAAGTTGCGAGATAACATAGAAAGAAAAAACACCCTTGTCACACAAAGTTGTGTGCTTTCAGATGCTTGATTTCGAGACCTCAAAATCTACTTCTGATCAGGTCTTGAAATCAATTTCGTGGAAAATTACTTCTTTCTTGAAAACTACATTACTTCAGAGGGAGCCGTTTCTCTCAATGTTTTATACTATCAACAGCTCCCCTTTTACTCGTTACCAAGTACAATGAAGTACATGTAAGGTTTTATGATAATATAACTATTTTGAGTAATTACCAATAGTGTCCACTGCCTTTAAATTAAAACAAAAAGAATCGTCTGTGCCGAGGAGGCTTCTCAAAGCCCTCTAGTCATTTAAAAGAACATTACAGAATTGGTTTTGCTAGCAAAAACGTTGCTGGCAGTGTAAGCAATTTATGTAATCCACCATATACATATACTGACAAACCTGTAGAAGTTTGAGAACGATCGGCCATCTGGGTCACAAGAGAATAGTGAAAAACCGAATACAAGTTTTGCATATTATCGATGCCAAAACAAAAATGATTAAAACGCACCCGGAGCGATAAACTCCAAATGCAAAATTAGATTATTTATTTCTCATCAAATATGACATTTCAGATAGAAATATTTCAAAGGATATTTTCTACTATCATCATCATTAGACCGTGTTCCTTTGAGCCCAATCCATACTTCCTGCGAATGCAAATGCGATAAGAATTTTGACATCACAAGCTCGCAACAAATAACTCAGAAAA
This sequence comes from Asterias rubens, assembly GCF_902459465.1. Classification (NCBI taxonomy): domain Eukaryota; kingdom Metazoa; phylum Echinodermata; class Asteroidea; order Forcipulatida; family Asteriidae; genus Asterias; species Asterias rubens. The sequence continues at coordinate 7,327,170 of NC_047071.1, read as the reverse complement.
GTAAGAGTGCTCAACTGATGCAAAACATTCAGAGCAAAAACAGCCCTGTGACGTCAAAATGCTTCACATTAGCAGGGAGTACAGTATGAACTGGGCTTTAGTAGTTATCCTAGTGCAATAACATCAAGAAACAATTTAGTGTTCCATGACTTTGTCTTATCAAATACCCCTCTTCAACCATTTTGTTTTGATTGACTTTAATCATCAGGAGGACTATGACAAATATGGGATAAGCATCCAAGTGAAATTCCGCAAGGCAGAACAAATGAGAGAATTGACTTCTCACTACCAGAGTGGTGGTGAACGTAGTGTATCTACAATCCTGTACCTGATGGCATTACAGGAACTCAACAAATGTCCATTTAGAGTAGTGGATGAGATCAATCAGGTAAAAACAATTGTCATTTCCACAGCTGTATAACCACTAGAAACCCACTTTAAACAAACTATCAACTATATGATTACCGTATTTTCCTGCGGATAAGACGCTCGGCGGACAAGGCGCAGGACGCTAAAATGACCAAAAAAATTCAAACGTCAGCAGACAAGGCGCACGGCCGCACAAGGCGCACGTTTAACCGCACACAAAAGAACACCTGGCGCCACCCGGTGTCGGTACATTGACACAAAGATGTAATTTGTTGCCTTTGAGAACCTACGTATACCGACCTTTATCCAATCAGCCAATGCTGTATATTGTAAATAACATAAAGTTCGGCCCAATCAGCGGGCAGAAACCATAGTCCACGCACTGTCTGAAGTTAATTTTATTTGCAACATGAACACAATGCCTCCCTGGACATCCGACGTCCCACAACGAGGATCCTTGCTGATACAGATACATTGCAACGACAGACGGACGTATAGCGTGTGTGTGTAGTAATGTATCCTCCGGCTGGGATGTCGCTGCATGCACATTAATATGCACATGTACACTGTGGATTGCGCTGCTCAATCTCGAGATTGCACAACAGATGTTGGAGACATGTGGGCACCTTATTGAGCGATGTTCGCCGACGGGTTGCGCTACGCTCTCGCATTTGCGCTGCCTGGAAATGCCCCAAAATTCCCACGTGACTGTGCCGATCCCAAGCATGCCCAGACATAGCCTTAACGTATAGATACGCAGTCAAATTCCATTGCGGACTTGAGAGCAGTGACTATTTGGGCATCTATGTCACTGCACGTTCATTGTATCCAATGGGAATCACTGGATCTAGCGACAGGGACCTGTCTTTATCCCTGCGGATAAAGACAGGGGCCCAGTCTAGCCCAGACACATCGAGTCTTGTCTCAATGCGTTTATTGCTGGTTCGCGTAATGTTTCTTGTATTTATTGTCACACGTGCAGTAACAACGACTATAGGCGTGATATCTGCTTTTGTGTTGCGTGATTAATTTAATTTACAGACCTCGGAACGGTTGCGTTTTGGGGCTAATTTTGTGTGTCATTTTGAGAGATTGCCAGTCAATATGCATATACTAATGCATGGGCTGAAAACAAGCAGCATATCTCCTATTTACAGGGTTTACAGGGTACATAGTATCCTAGTATCCAAAACATATCAACTACTAATAGCATATCCACTATCTACTACTACTTCAATTTGAAGTTTGACTAACCACTTTTTTTCCTTTCAGGGTATGGATCCAAATAATGAACGTCGTGTTTTTGAGCTTGTGGTCAAAACTGCCTGCAGAGAAAACACCTCGCAGTACTTTCTGATCACTCCAAAGGTAAGCCTGAATATAAGGCCTTTGCTAACCCCTCAGCTACTGACCAGGAACCATCTACTAAAGGAGCAAACCATATCAGCAAAGGGCTTTTCGTTTTATAGTAAACTACAAAGTATGTGAGAAAAGTACATTGTGTCTGTGCCAAAAAATAACTTGACTCAATTGTTTTGCATCATACAGGCTCCTAGCTTCAGCTAAATTTTTGTATCAAAATTTGTTAACATGTTTGTTTTCATGAGGGATAGTTTTGCGTTTCAAACGGGTGTTTTATTAACATATCGAAGGGCACACATTATTTGTGGCAAGAACATTTACTGAATGAATTTGCAGCACCTTAGCACAGTGCTCAAAGAGATCGGGTATAGACCGAACAAAGGAGAGCTCCTTTCCAAACACAACTCTCAGTCTGCACAATCCAAAGATATGCCCATTGCGGTCCTTCCGTACATTGGTCATACCTCACACAAAATTCAACAGATCCGCCATGAAGTGGATGTCAAGGTCTACTACCGAACTCGCAATAAGTTGGAAATGAAGCTACACACCCATTAAGACAAGCATTACATTTGCAGTCGGGCAGGGGTCTATTGAATTCCTTGTTCATGTGGGAAAGTGTACATTGGCAAGACAGGTAGAGACCTTACTAACGGGCTGAAAGAACATAAAATGGTCGTAGAGGGGAATATGAAATATCTGCCATTGTCAAACACTCTACCGATTTAGACCATGTCATAGATTGGGATCAGGCTTGAATCATAGCACCTGAGAGACATTGGTATACAAGGCGTATAAGGGAAGCTATATCGAAATACACATACATGACATTGTGCCACAAGATATCGGTTATTTCATCGGCAGTATTTGGCATACTATCCTACCACCCTCCTCCTCTGACAACCCACAGTCTACTGACACGCCCCACTACACAGGGCTTCCTCACACAATGGGCAACCCTCACATTAGCCCTGAGCCCACCAACCACAGTTCTCCTTCCGGAGAACCAGCCAGAGCGTTGACTGACTCTAAACTGAAACCTCCGAACCCCTTTAAATAGGCCCACTTCTCTCTTAACTCTTCAATCTCTTGACGAAGACTAGAGCAAGCTAGTCTAAAAGTTGAGACCAGTTTAAGAACAGACTCCGCGGTAGTACAGTCAATACTGATCCTTTAAGCTGAAGTAGTAGTCCCAGCCAATTTTATACCCTCCACCCAGGTAGTAGTCAAAAAGCAGGACAGTTCTTTTCAGCTGAGAAATCACCCGAACATTTCGATAAATCTACTCTGCGGTAGTAGAATATATAGCAAGACAGATCTCTAAAAAACAAACTCTACCTGGTAAGTAGATACACACATGGTGTTACTGTAAACCAAATATTGATACCTCACCATGCAATGCCTCAAATCACATAAAGAATATGATTTCAAAGAACTTAATCAATTCTTGACAATGTTACAGTTGAAACAAGTTCTTAAGCTGGTCTCCACTGCATTACACCTATAATGTTATCAACCATTTTATTGTCTTGATTTGTTTTGACAGCTACTTTTGAACCTAACTTATGGACCGAAAATGACCGTCATTTGTGTCTATAATGGCCACTGGATAATGCCATACAGTCATTGGAATGTAGATGCATTCTGTAGAAGACGTCGTCGCTTGATTGTACAGTAAAACAGTCAACTGGGTGCCATTGGATAATGCCATACAGTCATTGGAATGTAGATGCATTCTGTAGAAGACGTCGTCGCTTGATTGTACAGTAAAACAGTCAACTGTGTGCCATTGGATAATGCCATACAGTCATTGGAATGTAGATGTATTCTGTAGAAGACGTCGTCGCTTGATTGTACAGTAAAACAGTCAACTGGGTGCCATTGGATATTGCCATACAGCCTGTTGAATCAAGAAGCGTTTTGTAGGAGACGTCATGGTTGTGGCTTAATTGATTCTTTTTGGGGCATCTTGGCCATTTCATACAGTTCTCATAAATGGCAGTTGTTTGTACAGTGTAAAGCCCCCTAAAGTTTGGTCTATTGGAAGGAGTTGCTGAAAGTACAGACAATCATAAAGTGCCACACATTGATATTGTCCAGTGGATTTTCTCTTATAGTGATCAGGTTAATGTCAAATCAGAAATTTTAAATCAGCTTAAAGAAACTGGACACATTTGGTAATATTGTCAGAGATAGGCCCTATTCCCACTTGGTGCATCCCAACATAAGGCAAAAGAAATAATGTTGGACTGCCCTTTCACCTGATTTTTTCGCTTGGGTCGGTCGGTCGGGATTTATTTTTATTTTTTTAAATGTCAAAGGATGCCAGAAAACTGCATAAACATTTCATGAAAGATCTAGTTAATGATCATCTTATACATCTTGTTCAAGCGCTCTTTTTGTGTCTTTATTTTGGCAAATTCCGTCAAAAATAACTTGCAAGAGTCATTTCACTCACCATGTTTTATAATATTATATGAGTAATACAAAACATGTCTAGTGCCTTTAAAAAAACAGTACAAGTGATTATTCCTGCCGGCTGCATCAAAATTGTGATTTGGGTTTTGATTCGTGATCAGCACTGCCTGTCACTTAAAATTTGAACTTTAAACCGTTTTATAAAATTATAAAGTATTGTGGTACTGAAAGAAAAGCAACTTGTTTATATCGTGTAAAACGTGATTATTTTGTGGTAAGCTTTATACATGTACATTTTTCACTTCACATTTCTTTACATTTTTTGGATGTTATCTTGTTATTTGTTGATAATCATGTTTTCTTAGTTCGATCTTTACAATGATTAATTTGGGGTGTGAATAAATAAATAGACAAACTGTTGTAAGGGTATTTCAAATCATAGAGGTAGAAATACACTGAGACACATGTTAAGACCACAACTCATTCGTACCAATGCTGTACAAATGGAACCATCAGGGCCCAATTTCATGGCTCTGCTTATCGTAAGCATAGCATCGGCGCTTACGGCAGCAGGGAATTCTGTGCTTACGGCAAGCGTATTTCACGGGTTAGCAGCGACTTTTGGCTTGTGTGCGTGCGTACTCCATGTTACTAGGCATTCTACGCTTACAAGGATAAGCAGAGCCTTGAAATTGGGCCCTGCTGGTACTACCAGAGTCTCAATCAGAGATGGCTTTCCACACTGAAACCATTCATTACTGGAGTGAGTTCTATTAAACTTGCATTAATCATGTAATATTATATTTGTCAGGATTTTCAAAAGGCACCTCACGTCTCCTGTGTATGAAGACCGAGCCAAGCTGTAGAAGTGTCTTTTGTTTTCATAGGTGTGATTAATACTGAATTGGCCCACCATGGACCAGAACAATTGTATGCAAAGAACTGTTTATACTTCATATCTTTGTCTGAACAGGGCCCAATTTCATAGAGCTGCTAAGCACACAAATTTGCTTAGCATTAAATGTCTTCCTTGATAAAAACAGAATTACCAACCAAATGTCCCCGTGATTTTCGGGATAAGCAAACAATAGCTGAATAACAAACAATATGCAAAAAAAGGAAATTTGGTTGGTAATCCTGTTTTTATTGAGGAAGAAATTTCATGCTAAGCAAAGTTTTGTGCTTAACAGATCTGTGAAATTGGGCCCTGATGCAAGCAATTTCATGAAGAGCATTACAGCTTGTTCTGCTTGGTGGCTTATTTCATGTTATATATGTTCTGATCCTGGCTGTATTTTAAATTGCCAGTCAAAGAAACACATGGAGATGGAACTTCAATTTACTGGGTCTCCTGTGTCAAATGGTCAAATTTCCCCCTATTTTACCAGTTCAGGGCAAATTTAATCTCCAATAATTGGCAATCTCCACAGAATTGAAGATGCCTTGGTTATCACTAAACTAAACACAAATCAATAAGTTGATAAATAAATTACAATAAATGCAAAGGTCTCTTTATTGTTTTTGTTTTTATGCCCTGCGGAGGGGATGCCACCGAAGGGGCATACTGTTTCCAGCATGTCCTTCTGTGTGTGCGGAGTCTCATACTCGGTTCCTTCTGTGTGTGCGGAGTCTCATACTCGGTTCCTTCTGTGTGTGTGGAGTCTCATACTCGGTTCCTTCTGTGTGTGCGGAGTCTCATACTCGGTTCCTTCTGTGTGTGCGGAGTCTCATACTCGGTTCTTTCTGTGTGTGCGTGGTCTCATACTCGGTTCCTTCTGTGTGTGCGGAGTCTCATACTCGGTTCCTTCTGTGTGTGCGTGGTCTCATACTCGGTTCCTTCTGTGTGTGCGGAGTCTCATACTCGGTTCTTTCTGTGTGTGCGTGGTCTCATACTCGGTTCCTTCTGTGTGTGCGGAGTCTCATACTCGGTTCTTTCTGTGTGTGCGTGGTCTCATACTCGGTTCTTTCTGTGTGTGCGGAGTCTCATACTCGGTTCTTTCTGTGTGTGCGAAGACAAAAGAAAAGTTGTCTCGAGAAGTACTTGTCATTTCAACTCCAAACATGGTTTGTGGACTGGTCTTGGGATCTTGCTTTTGCACCTTAGGCCAAATGTCGAGGTTATTCGGTTAAAACAAAAGAAATGTTGCCTTCCCACCGTACTAACCCCTCTGCCTTCCATAACCCCTCCTCACCTATCCTTCCCCACTGATCTCTCCCAGCCTTCCATAACCCCTCCTCACCTATCCTTCCCCACTGATCTCTCCCAGCCTTCCATAACCCCTCCTCACCTATCCTTCCCCACTGATCTCTCCCAGCCTTCTACCCAACCCTCTTTGACAATGATGGCAAGGCTCCCCACTATATTTCTGAACTTCTTTAAGTTTACACTCCATCAAGAAATCTTTGATCAAGTTCCATGCTTCTTCTCATTGAACCCAAGTCTCGACACTCATGGGGAGACAGGTATTTTCCTTCAGCTGCGCCACGCATCTGGAACTCTCTACCACTTAATCTTAGATCTTGTCTTTGTACCACAAAATTCAAATCTCTTCTCAAAACTTACCTTATGTCACAGGTTTTCAAGGACTTATTTTGTTGTGTCAGTTTTTTCTTCGTTTTGTTTTGTTTTTCTTTGTTTTGTTTTGTTTGTTTTGTTTTGTTTTGTTTTGTTTTGTTTTGTTTTGTTTTGTTTTGTTTTGTTTTGTTTTGTTTGTTGGTTTTTTTTGCGCCTTGAACACCCAGCAGGGTGGATACGTGCGCATTACAAGTCTTATTATTATTAATGATTAAACCTCGTTTCAAAAATGTAAAGCAGAAAGAGTATAAAATTGGGGGGGGGGGGGGTTGTAGTGTGTATGAGTGTTTTCACCCATTGTTTTTCCCCACCTATATGGCAGAGTATCCGCAGCAGTGCTGCAGCACAAAGTTGCACAAAACTGGCTAAAATTATAAATAAAAAAATAAAAAAACTGTGTCAAATGCCAAGAAACGGACTGGCTTGCTGGACATTTGTGTTTTCAAATACGACTTTTCTTGTTTAATATAGATTTGGATACCTTTGCATAGATAATTGCGTTTTTCCACTATTCATGTCGATCTGAATCTTAAGATAGGTCAGCAAAAAGTCCGCTCAAAAACTATTTAAAATAATGACAATAAAATAAAACTACTAATTTTTTAACAATAGCACAGAAACAAAAATTTATTTCGATGGAAAAAAGGCAAGATTTTAAAAAAAAATTCCGAGGAACTTGTACAGCAAAGTTAAATTTAAAGATAGGATCATAGATTGGTTTTTGCCAACATCATGCCGATTTATAGGCACAATTAAAAAGAAATATACAACAAAAAAACTTAAAGTTTCTGCTGAAAACAGTATTTACTTAGGCTACAAGAGAAACCAGCAAACAAATCTGGCCAGGTATTTTCACACGAGTATCAGGTATTTTCACACGAGTATCAAATTCATGGGCGTTGGGTACCAACCAACCACAACACCAACTACCGACACCAACCCACAGAAATCTCAGGAACAATGCCTGTGTGAATCGTTTCTCAAATCCAATGTTTTGGATGAAAAAAAAGAATAAAAATACTTTGAACAAAATCCCTTCTCAAAGTAGTTTATACTACCGACAGCTGCAGTGTTTCTCAACAATTGTTTATAACTATGTATTCCATTTTACAAAAGATGTTTCCAAATTCACTAGTAGCTAATGGTTATTATTCACAATACATGTCATTGTCATACATTATGAATTATAAAATTGAGAATGATTTAGAACAATGACTACAAATTGAATTTTTTGAAAATGACAAACCTTTACATACAAGAATGAACTCATGAAACAAAAGCTCAGCCATTGCCAGCAGTATCATAATAACAATAATAATAATAATAATAATAATGAAAGCATTTATATAGCGCCCCACAAAGAACGGAGCGCTTTACAATACACAAAGAAACAAACAATGCAAAGACAAAGATACAAAAAACAGTACAAGCAAAATAAAAAATGGCCAGATTAAACAAATAGATGAGTTTTGAGCATATTTTTGAACCGTTCCAGTGTGTTGGCTTCCCGGATGTTACGGGAAAGGGAATTGCAGAGCCGGGGAGCAGCGGCTTGAAAGGCACGATCTCCTGCGCGTGATTTAGTTTTACTGATGTGCAGAAGTGTTTTGTCGTATGATGAGCGGGTGGCATAGGCGGATGATTTGAAAGAAATGAGTTCTTGAAGATATGAAGGTGCTGTAGAGTGAATACAATCAAAGCCCTGTGCTGCCTAACACCCTCATCAAACCTAGTCGCCACAGTCGCCATCACTTACAATAAGATTATAACGTGGCAGTTTTTCCAATTCAAGGTAATTCATATTATTAACAGTTTTACACATGTCATTAATAACGTTTCCATTAAACAATTGTCATAAACATATACGTCCCGTAAAATAAAATGTGAATACACCTGTTTATTTCATATATTTCAGTTGTTACTGTATTGAAAATAATGTTCAATATATGAGGCATTGCTTATTGGTTCAAATACTGTTTCCTATTAAAATCTTGAGATTTTGCCTCAAAAGTCATTGGTTTAAATCCTATTTTAGTCAATTGTTCTTTGTTACATCCGAAATCATTTATGTAGAGTTTATATAACATTAAATCTAATGGACATGGGGACGGGCAAAATGTGTTATCTGCCACAATAATTGTGATTTGTCAGAATTATTAACTGTATTTTATCATAAACATCACGACAAACCCACAAAATCAACTGAAATTATTTGAACTGAAGTAATTATCAAAATACATGTATTTACAATAAGATGCATTTTGGTTCATCAGGATCCGTTCCCATTATCACCCTTTGCAGCCTGATGTTATTGCAGTAAGAAATGTAGGCTACAGATCTATAAGACTTGATCTTGCCAGGGCCCAATTTCATAGAGCTGCTTAAGCGAAAAAATCACTGCTTAGTAAAATCAGATTACCGGCCAAGACTCCACTCAACTGTTATACTAAGTAAACAACAGCTAACTATCAGTCACAAGCAATGTATATGTCATGAAATTTTGTCCAGTAAAATGTGTAAAATAAGCAAGCTACTTTCGTGCTTAATGAAATTAGCTAAGAGGCTTTTATCTCCACACATACAGTTTTCAGGATTTGTCATCTGTGCAAAAAACACCCACGATTTCAAACTTTAAAAACACCCATTATATACCTTTGAACTAAAACAATTATCACACAAACCCCCAACAGTTGCATTTCCATTAATATCAGAGTATAATAATTAGTCCATTAAAGGTGTTGATAAACAATCTCAATCTCATTGATGGTAGATAATAGTATAATGCACACACTGTCTTTATTTATAAATGTTTCAATTAAAAAGTTGGTCATAAACATAATTAAAATGTCACCTCTTGTTAAAAAATGAAAAGACTCAAATTTGATATTTATTTTAGTGGAGATACAACCGTTACTTAACAAACTGAATCCCCACAACACCACATTAAACCTAGTTTCCTAAGTACTGATTGGTTGGCCTACTGATCATCAATCAACAAAATATTTTAGTGGGTTTTCAAAAGCAAAACAAATTGTTTTTTACAATGTCATTGAAGATAAATGTTCTTGATTTTGGGTAAAAATGATTTGATGTATTACTCATTATGGAGGTGACTATTGACAAGTCATAGGTCCTTTTTGCATATCTGCCTCTAGTAGATATCCAACGTCATGGCGTGCATTCTGGAGAAGCTCTGCTACTAACAGACTTTCATCATGACTGACAACATGGCATTCTTTAAGACCTTCAAAATCAACATCAAATAAATTGGATTTCATATTATGGCATGCGTTACAGCAATACACCTGGCTCATCGTGAAAACAGAAAAACAAGTTTTGGCCGTTTGGAACGCATGCGTAAAACACCGTGGGTAAAAGTTTTTGGCACTTTGCGAAAAATGCAAAAAGCTGGAACACTCATTACTTGGCACTGTGCTAGCTGTGACAAAAAAGTTTTTAGCTCTTTGAGAAAATTGCAATTCCAAGTTCTTGTGGTTTGTTTCTTTCACCATCTTATCATATTCAAGAAACTAGACAGCTTTTAGGTCAATAATTTAGTAAATTAAAACCAGCATTTTTGTGTCCATTCATGAAATTGCAGAGGATGTGTTCAACCATGAAACAAGAGGATAGGCCCCCTATATTAAGTTCTTTGTTCTTAAAGACAGGGCAAAATAAATGATTGTTTACCTTTAATAAGGCACTGCCTTACAGCTTCAGCTTCATATTGAAATCCAACAATGTTTTCAAAAAGAAAGGTAGCCTTCGTTTTAGGAAGTGGAAAGTCCAGCACATTTGTGGTTCCTTTTTTTGTAGTCACCTCCAATTGAGTCGGGCACCAAAACGGATTTTTAATCTAACGGAAAAACATGATTGACTAAGCGAGGCAAATTGGGGTCAGGAAATAAACAGTAGCACTGTATGAAGATATATGCCAGTACCAGTGGCATCACTAGACTTTTGTTGATTTTTTTCTGAAATTTGGCTATAGCAAGAAGGGAGGGCTTATGCCTGGACAATGAGATCCCTGTGACTTGGTGACTGTCCTGTAGGCAATTATGGGTTCTTCCTGTACAGTAACTTGAAGTTGATCTGATATGTAAAGAACTGTTTTTTCGAATAGGAGGGCAGAAGTGAAAGGTAGAAAGTAACAACAAAAGAAACTTTTTCCTTGAAACTCGCTTGTACTTCCAGTGAATGGTGGATAAATCAGAATCATTAGATTAGATTGACTGAGTCTGAGGGCCTGGCAGGCTGGTTGAGGGGAGATGGTGATGTTTATCTGTGTGTTTAAAGGAACACATTGCCTTGGATCGGTCGAATTGGTCTTTGGAAAGCGTTTGTAACCATTTGTTATAAATTGCATGTGATTGGAAAGATATTTAAAAAGTAGAATATAATGATATCCACACAAGTATCACTCGAAATTGCCTGGTTTTCCTTTTACTTTGCGAACTAACACGGTCTGCCATTTATGGGAGTCAAATAAATGGCTGACCGGTTTGTCAAGGAGGTGATTGTAACCATGATGATTGTAATGCTACATTTTGATAATTCAGTGGAATAGATATTTGATTTATCTTTGTAGGTCAATAGAACATCTTGCCTAGTTATGCCAAGGGGGTTGGCGAGCAGGGTGCACAAATTAATACAAACTAAAACATTTTAAAATAAACAGCCAGATGGTTGATGAATAAAATTGGGATGCCAACCCATGTTTTTTTAATTGATACACGAGGGGAGGAAATGTGCTGGCTTATATTTAAATTCTGAGATTTTAGATAATTACTTTGATTTATCGGTTGTGCATTTTTATGGTCGGAATCATGTCAATACAACTGTTAAGCTGGTGCCATTCTGCATCACAACTAGAGAGTTTTCTATACTGCTTATTTTCAGAACAGCAGGCTTTAGAGAGAGCCCCACCACCTTTCATCGCTAATTTGGTTCGGTTTTTGACTTACTTGCAAAACAGAAACTTTGCAGACAACGCCCCCCTTCAATTCATAGTGTTTAAAACTGACCTTTATGCATCCTTGAGTTCCTCTTATTTCCATATCATTGTCCAGAAACTGAGAGATACTGCAAGTCAGGGATGCCATAGCTTTATTTGGAAACAGCATAGTTGTCACAGTAGTCTCATCCACACCTACAAAAAGACAATGGATGTCTATAGTGTTTTGACATGTTGGTGAACCTTGGGTTTTTAAAAACAATGCTTTTAATGTTTGAAAGAATAAATCAGGAAAGAATATTACAAGTAGGCCTGCTAGTCCAGTGCAAGTGGAATTATTTTCACTATAATACTATTCACAACATTTTTAAACAAGGGAGTGTCTATAATAATTGTTGATAAGTGCATGATTCAATTTATCAACGTTGTCTCTGAAGTCAGAAAATGTGGATTAAGCAGTGAACAATCTGTGATGTTTCTTCTTATAACACTAATAGCAAAAAGGTTGTGCAATTGACTGACCAGTTGAACCACAGCGCACATTAGGCATGGAGTGAGTCGCAAGTTGTCCAGCTAGCAATCAACTTTGTTTTCTTCAAGTACGCGCGAGTGGAAATATGAAAAATGTAGCCATCTGCGTCCCATATCCAACTCAGAACACTGAAGCGCTATATTTTTCTGTATTTCACTCGCGCTTGTGTGATATTTTATATTATCTTCAAGTACACGCTAATCCTCAAATCAGATTTGCAGAATGGAGTGGTGATAAAAACCTATATTGCATGGCTAATATCACTACCTGCGGTTTGTGTGTTCTAAGTCATGCGCCAAGTTTGCTTGAAGATAAATACATTTTCACACGCGCGCTCGTGGAAATACAAATATAGTGCGTCTGCGTCCCATATCCAACGAGGCCGAACGGCCTTCGGCCTCGTTGGATATGGGACGCAGAACCGCTATATTTTTTTGTATTCCACTCGCGCTTGTGTGATAAGTTGTAATGTCCATAGCTAGCGATCAACTTTGATGTTATTCTCATAAGCCTTTTTGAGATATGGCGGACACAATGCTACAACACTATAAAAAGGTTTAGGTAAATTTGTCTGTATACACACAATCCAAACAGTGCAAAATATAGTTAAAATAAAACACTGTAAGTGTGATTTTAGGAATTGTCCCACATCCCCTGAAATGAGGAAGGAAATAAACAAACAAAGCAGTAAACATGATAGGAAGGTATCAATGATATTGGTATACTGTTAGGCATTGGGAATTATATTTGTAGTAAGATAGCGCTTACTGCAAATAGTTTAGAGTTTACAAAAGAAAAAAGATAATAACAAACCGAAAAATATGTACATGTAGTTTAGTGCAGGAACGTGTTTGGACCCACCCCCTTTATATGAGCCATCCCTTACAGTGAGATAGTTTGTTGGGATCAAGAGCTGAGTAAACATACAGACATTGAACAGACATAATTTTCTTTAGATAAGAGTTTCATGTATGAATTGCTTGCTAGTATCCAGAATGTACAATTTTGTACTTCTTTTGTATTCCTTTTTATGGTGTGAATACTGGTTACTCTTCACTATGTTGCAATGCCATGGTCAGCGGTTACTCCTAGGGGTTAAACATTCTAATATTTACTGGTTACTCTTCACTATGTTGCAATGCCATGGTCAGCGGTTACTCCTAGGGGTTAAACATTCTAATATTTACTGGTTACTCTTCACTATGTTGCAATGCCATGGTCAGCGGTTACTCCTAGGGGTTAAACATTCTAATATTTACTGGTTACTCTTCACTATGTTGCAATGCCATGGTCAGCGGTTACTCCTAGGGGTTAAACATTCTAATATTTACTGGTTACTCTTCACTATGTTGCAATGCCATGGTCAGCGGTTACTCCTAGGGGTTAAACATTCTAATATTTACTGGTTACTCTTCACTATGTTGCAATGCCATGGTCAGCGGTTACTCCTAGGGGTTAAACATTCTAATATTTACTGGTTACTCCTCACTATGTTGCAATGCCATGGTCAGCGGTTACTCCTAGGGGTTAAACATTCTAATATTTACTGGTTACTCTTCACTATGTTGCAATGCCATGGTCAGCGGTTACTCCTGGGGGTTAAACATTCTAATATTTACTGGTTACTCTTCACTATGTTGCAATGCCATGGTCAGCGGTTACTCCTGGGGGTTAAACATTCTAATATTTACTGGTTACTCTTCACTATGTTGCAATGCCATGGTCAGCGGTTACTCCTAGGGGTTAAACATTCTAATATTTACTGGTTACTCTTCACTATGTTGCAATGCCATGGTCAGCGGTTACTCCTAGGGGTTAAACATTCTAATATTTACTGGTTACTCTTCACTATGTTGCAATGCCATGGTCAGCGGTTACTCCTGGGGGTTAAACATTCTAATATTTACTGGTTACTCTTCACTTTGTTGCAATGCCATGGTCAGCGGTTACTCCTGGGGGTTAAACATTCTAATATTTACTGGTTACTCTTCACTATGTTGCAATGCCATGGTCAGCGGTTACTCCTAGGGGGTTAAACATTCTAATATTTACTGGTTACTCTTCACTATGTTGCAATGCCATGGTCAGCGGTTACTCCTAGGGGGTTAAACATTCTAATATTTACTGGTTACTCTTCACTATGTTGCAATGCCATGGTCAGCGGTTACTCCTGGGGGTTAAACATTCTAATATTTACTGGTTACTCTTCACTATGTTGCAATGCCATGGTCAGCGGTTACTCCTAGGGGTTAAACATTCTAATATTTACTGGTTACTCTTCACTATGTTGCAATGCCATGGTCAGCGGTTACTCCTAGGGGTTAAACATTCTAATATTTACTGGTTACTCCTCACTATGTTGCAATGCCATGGTCAGCGGTTACTCCTGGGGGTTAAACATTCTAATATTTACTGGTTACTCTTCACTATGTTGCAATGCCATGGTCAGCGGTTACTCCTGGGGGTTAAACATTCTAATATTTACTGGTTACTCTTCACTATGTTGCAATGCCATGGTCAGCGGTTACTCCTGGGGGTTAAACATTCTAATATTTACTGGTTACTCTTCACTATGTTGCAATGCCATGGTCAGCGGTTACTCCTAGGGGTTAAACATTCTAATATTTACTGGTTACTCTTCACTATGTTGCAATGCCATGGTCAGCGGTTACTCCTGGGGGTTAAACATTCTAATATTTACTGGTTACTCTTCACTATGTTGCAATGCCATGGTCAGCGGTTACTCCTAGGGGTTAAACATTCTAATATTTACTGGTTACTCTTCACTATGTTGCAATGCCATGGTCAGCGGTTACTCCTAGGGGTTAAACATTCTAATATTTACTGGTTACTCTTCACTATGTTGCAATGCCATGGTCAGCGGTTACTCCTAGGGGTTAAACATTCTAATATTTACTGGTTACTCTTCACTATGTTGCAATGCCATGGTCAGCGGTTACTCCTAGGGGTTAAACATTCTAATATTTACTGGTTACTCTTCACTATGTTGCAATGCCATGGTCAGCGGTTACTCCTAGGGGTTAAACATTCTAATATTTACTGGTTACTCTTCACTATGTTGCAATGCCATGGTCAGCGGTTACTCCTGGGGGTTAAACATTCTAATATTTACTGGTTACTCTTCACTATGTTGCAATGCCATGGTCAGGGGTTACTCCTAGGGGTTAAACATTCTAATATTTACTGGTTACTCTTCACTATGTTGCAATGCCATGGTCAGCGGTTACTCCTAGGGGTTAAACATTCTAATATTTACTGGTTACTCTTCACTATGTTGCAATGCCATGGTCAGCGGTTACTCCTAGGGGTTAAACATTCTAATATTTACTGGTTACTCTTCACTATGTTGCAATGCCATGGTCAGCGGTTACTCCTGGGGGTTAAACATTCTAATATTTACTGGTTACTCTTCACTATGTTGCAATGCCATGGTCAGCGGTTACTCCTAGGGGTTAAACATTCTAATATTTACTGGTTACTCTTCACTATGTTGCAATGCCATGGTCAGCGGTTACTCCTGGGGGTTAAACATTCTAATATTTACTGGTTACTCTTCACTATGTTGCAATGCCATGGTCAGCGGTTACTCCTAGGGGTTAAACATTCTAATATTTACTGGTTACTCTTTACTATGTTGCAATGCCATGGTCAGCGGTTACTCCTAGGGGTTAAACATTCTAATATTTACGTTACCTGCTTTGGGTTTTTGCCAAACTTGCAAACAATAAACATGTACAAAGAGTATGTACATAATCAGTACACATAAAGATAGGGTATACTTTTGGCAATAATTGTCAAAACCAGTATCATCACTTGGTAAATTCCAATAAATGCATAAAATAATCAACTTGTGCAACTGAAGGCTCAATTGGTCATCAAAGTTGCACCAAAACGAAGAAAAAAACACCCTTGCAGAGAATTATTTCCTTTATGATGCTTGAAGACTGCAACCTTTCTAAGGTTAAAATGTTTGGGTGAAAAATTACTTCTCTCTCCTAAACTACTCTTCAAATCATTTAAGGGTGTAGTTTGTCACAATGTTTTATAGTATGCCGTTCTCTAGTGCTCTTTACCAAGTGAATTCTTATTAATTTTTAGAGTAGTATTAAACCAGAGGTATACCATCCCTTTAACTGTGTAAAACCACTTGTTACTACAATTTAGACTTTGTTCAACAACATCAAGATATTTTGGTGATACGCAAACTAAATCAACTAGGCTAACTAGAGCTCAATCCAAAAAAGCAGCAGGTATGACACATTTATGTTTGGTCTACAGTCAAACAGTCAACAACCAACAACAATGAACGACATACTTCAAGATTTTAAACACGAGTAGATGACATTCGTTATTTTAAATATGTCACCATGAAGTATTCTTTTAAAAAGCTTGTAGAATAGATTGCACAATTTTTGACAACACATTTACTGTAGGCCTACATGTATCACAACAAAGCACAATAAATGTATGTAAGTCTCCACTTTGGGCCAAAAGTTGTGTGACTTATGACATTATCATTCACAAAAGTACACATAACCTAAAGTTGTCATGTAGGAACAAAGCTCAATGTAAGAAATAATTAAATGGGTACAATTTATGATGATGGTTGAATATGATAATTAGCAACTTATGGAGCTTCAGAAGTTACACAACAGAGTATCTTGCCTGTCAGGTTTAGAGAAATTAAGCAACAGTCTACAGTTTTACATGGATGGGAAAGGGTTTGCTAGCTGTTTGATAGTATACACATATTGATTGCTTCGAGTGCTATGGTTAAAACTACGACTCCCGAGGTGATCCCTTGAGCGTTCCGCAGCCAAGGGAAAATGGAACGGTCCCGGATCACCGAGGGAGTCGTAGTTTTAACCATAGCACGAGTTATAGCAGTCAATATTTGTTTTATAACACCCCAACAGACTATTTATCATCCTCGTACACATAACGTTCGTACACGCGTTTCAGATACACAGATGCAAAACTGATTGGGTTCGAGGTGGGTAAAAAGACGTCTGGGTACTGCACGTCATGTGATAGTCGTCGGACTATCACATGGCCAACGATGCACTATCCAACGGCCGCCGTTGTAATCTAGTAAAACTAAGACTTACCATGTGACGCACTCTAAACCAATGAAAAGGCAGAATATTTGTTAGGGGTACTATAATTCTGACTAACCTGAATCAGTTAAGAAACCTTTGGTGCTGCTAGACAGTGGAGGAGTGCCGAATACCAACAAAGTCATCTGATAAAGATACACTCCAATGTCCAACAGGCCTCCCCCTCCATACTCTACATAGAACAACAATTTGGGGGGGGGAATTCAAATTGTTAAAATAAAAATGCAGAAGTAACCAGGTTTGAGAGTGCTTTAATTGTTGATAGCTTCCAGTGTATTCAACTCTTGGGAACCAGTTGCAGTCCTGCACAAGGTTTTGACTGAAATACCTTGATAACTGTCAGAGAAATAAAACTCCCACTCAATCCCTCATCCACAAAGACCAACAAAGAGTAATGATTCTCAACCATAACAAGAATGTACTGTGTGAGAAACCGCTTGGGTTCAACAAGAGAGAAGTTCAAGAAATAATTGATCTTGCCAAAGAAAAAGATGTCTTCTAAGTTCATATAGGTTGAAAACTGCATCACAATTTTCTTATAGTTCCCATGAATTTAAAGACCTGCTTGAACGAATATGTCAAGTCGTAAACTTTGCTGAAATTCACTCAAAATGTTTTCAAAGAAGAGGGAAATCGAGTCATACGACTATAAAAAGATTTCAATTGTGTAAAAAAACTATCATTTTGAATGCCCTTATCCAGGGCTTTTTGGAGAGATTTGCGAAAAGCCCTGTTACGTAATCACTCTCAAAACGTCATCTCTGGGAGCTCCAATTTGTAAAGCCGCTTTGTTGCAGCGTGGAGGCATAACAAAGCAAGCTCCCGGAGATGACGTCAGCAGCATTGTCCTTTGACGTGCGCTCTCAACGGCAGAAGTGTTTTTAGTTTTTCAAAACCTTTCGGTTGGGGCCTGATTTTTTAATCGATAATTACCAAAAATTCAGAAGTGTACACATATCAAAATTACATTAAAATGGTGAACAAGTGCATTATAAACAAGTTAAAATACCATTTCCGTTGAAAACATTCCGCTCAGGTAGCTGTTTAATAGATGTTAACTTTGCATCAGCACTAAAAAACACTGTTTTTGTTTTACCCAGATGTTTTTAGCACTCAGTACTTGTGTTCAACATTTGGTGATAAAGTGCATCGGGGTGGGGGTGCATCTGGGGGGGGGGGGGGGGGGGAGTGTATCCAAGATGTAACAAATTTGTCCTTAACAGCAATACATTTTTTCCAGTCAAAATGACACATGTACTATACATTAATGGCATTAAACAAAACTTTCTCTAGAAGTAAGACTTGAACTCTGAAATGCATAAACTTGAAACTGTTATAAGCGGTAATTTCACCACATTAAGTTATGATAAGATGACATTTGATACCTTTAAGATGGACTCTCTCTTGAACCATGGGTAGTCCAAAGGTTCCACTAACCATCTTAATTTGTCCGATATGATTGGCAGCAAGAAGCTCTTGAAGCTTGACAATAGCCGGGAAGAAACGAGTCCACAACCCCTGTTTGTACAGAGATCCAAAGGTTAAGGCATCATTACTCACAAGAAAATATCATTAAAAACAATTAAAGGATTTATATCAAGAACTTCTCTGATATCACCTAAAGAGTCATTAACAAATAAATATGATATTATTAGGATAGCTTTGGGTTGCTAGTTTACTGGTAAGCCCTGCATAGTTTAAAGATCTGCATTCTTCAAAACATGTTTGGAAAAAAGAAAGAGAAAAAAAAGAAAAAAACCCAGCTCAGTCCAATTGAGACAGGAATTGTTATGTGCCAAAATTGTTCCACGAGCATGACCCTGAAATCAATTGCACACATTTTCAGGGAAAATTCCTGTCAAGCTTTTTGGACTTGAATTAGACAGTGCAAATCTCATATGTAATACCACCCCTGGAAAATACCCAGGAAATAGCAACTTTCTAAGAAACATGTTAACAACCCTGAGTAGGGTTAAATGAGACAATCCCTGAGAAATAAGTGATATGAGCCCAGGAAGTAATTAAGATGGCAGCCTAGCTGAAATTGTATATAAAGCATTAGCTTTGTCATGCACAAAGATGCTATGAAACATATGAATTATTATGACATTGAGACCCAGGGAAAACTTAAAAATAAAAAACTTAAGTACAGGTACTTTTCTTATCATTACTAAAATCGATTGACATACCTCCATGAAGAAGACATCTTTTTCTTTGGCAAGATCAATTATTTCTTGAACCTCTCTCTTGTTGAGCCCAAGCGGTTTCTCACACAGTACATTCTTGCCATGGTTGAGAAACAGTTGGCATAAGGGTAGATGGGTTTGATTTATTGAACCAATGTACACAATATCTATAAAGGAAGAAAAGACACAAAACAAAGTACATTTACCAACAACAGTATCTATTATACTGATGCATAATACATTTGGTCATCACTCAATTCAATCAATGGCAATAACAACCTTTTGGATAGTAACTTCATAACCCTCATACGCTACAACAATCTAATGTTTCTCTCATCCAATAACCTACCTACATTAGTATCTCTTGCTAAGGCTTCATAACCCTCTTGCTACAACAATCTAATGTTTCTCTCATCCAATAACCTACCTACATTAGTATCTCTTGCTAAGGCTTCATAACCCTCTTGCTACAACAATCTAATGTTTCTCTCATCCAATAACCTACCTACATTAGTAACTCTTGCAAAGGCTTCATAACCCTCTTGCTACAACAATCTAATGTTTCTCTCATCCAATAACCTACCTACATTAGTATCTCTTGCTACCCTCATATGCTACGGCAATCTGATGTTTCTCTCATCCAATAACCTACCTACATTAGTATCTCTTGCTAAGGCTTCATAACCCTCTTGCTACAACAATCTGATGTTTCTCTCATCCAATAACCTACCTACATTAGTATCTCTTGCTAAGGCTTCATAACCCTCTTGCTACAACAATCTGATGTTTCTCTCATCCAATAACCTACCTACATTAGTATCTCTTGCTAAGGCTTCATAACCCTCTTGCTACAACAATCTGATGTTTCTCTCATCCAATAACCTACCTACATTAGTATCTCTTGCTATTAGGCTTCATAACCCTCTTGCTACAACAATCTAATGTTTCTCTCATCCAATAACCTACCTACATTAGTATCTCTTGCTAAGGCTTCATAACCCTCAAAAGCTACAATAACCTGATGTTTCTCTCATCCAATAACCTACCTACATTAGTATCTCTTGCTAAGGCTTCATAACCCTCAAAAGCTACAATAATCTAATGTTTCTCTCATCCAATAACCTACCTACATTAGTATCTCTTGCTAAGGCTTCATAACCCTCTTGCTACAACAATCTGATGTTTCTCTCATCCAATAACTTACCTACATTAGTATCTCTTGCTAAGGCTTCATAACCCTCTTGCTACAACAATCTAATGTTTCTCTCATCCAATAACCTACCTACATTAGTATCTCTTGCTAAGGCTTCATAACCCTCATATGCTACGGCAATCTGATGTTTCTCTGCAAACTTGTTGGCCTTCTCCTTTGACCTTGCAGCAATGGCCACCACTTCATGGTCTTCTGAAGGCAGGGAACTCAGAGCTGACACAAAGTTATTACTGATATTCCCTGCTGAACAGATTCCCCAACGTAGTTTCATTCTAAAACTAAAAGAAGAAACAAATACCAAACATCCTGAGTCTGTATGTTTGGTGGGATTGAAAGTATGCACTGATTTACATTTTTACACAGCCTTCAAAAGTTGTCCAAAACATAAAAAGTAACTTACCAATTGTAAAATACTTGTTTAGATGTAAATAAATTAAAATACATCTTTTGAAATGTTTAAAAACAACTTTGTCAAAGATTAGTGATAATTGTTAAATCTTCCTTTGTAAAATAGTGGGCAACCACATTCAACTGCACATAGTAATTATGTGACTTGACTAATTTTATAGCCCTTTTTTAGCTTGAGCAAATGCTCAAACTGCTTGTTTGAAGCCCTGCAGAAAAAAAATGTATATTTAAAACAACCAACACAGTTTTTCCTGGAGCTGTGGCTTTCGAAAAGGCCATTCTCATTTTGTTCTCTCCTAAATTAATTTGAACATTTCTGACTATTTTTCCAGTACATTCAGTTTGATTCACCCTTTATGGGGTTTGACCTTTGACCTTAAGAAAACTTGGCTGGGCCCAATAACTTTTTTAAATTCCTTCTTCATTAAAAATTGATTCAATATAGATAAGACTGAAAATGTTAGCCTTCAAACAATTAAGACATTTTTTAACCATCCCTGTTGCTTTATTTGTGAAAATGAAACTCTGTATGATTGGAACTTGGAGTTGCACCAGAGGGTAAATTTAATGTTGGATGTGACGAATTTCATGGCATTGATTATTCCTAGTGCCATTTTATTGAGCTACATGTTGTGTGTATGTTACACTAAGGAGCGGCCTAAATGTGTGATAACTAGTCTATATTGATGGACACCTGGACACAATTAATAATAATAATAATAACAGTATTTATAAAGCGCCAAATTGCCAAAGGATACAAGGCGCTGAACATTGCTAACAAAAGAACCGGAGGAATTCACTTCACATTTGACCTTGTAGTGTTGATCTTGACCTGTATTGCATTAACATTGGGGTTTTCCTAGTTCTCTGTCAAACCTAAGTTGGTACAGTCGATGGTTATTGCTGTTTTAAAATGCAGTTTCTTTTTTGCTTTAATTTAAATGAAGTTGCCAATCCAGTCGAAACTGGTGTAGTGTGAAGAACTTCAACACCAGTACACGCTCCTACGACTAGACCCAGTCGGTAGTTTATTGGGGCGCTGGTGCACTGTTCTTGTTTATCTGTGTCGTCAACGTCAACTACTATAAAACTATGGTTAGAGCAAGGAAATTGTTCTTTAAAAAGAAAGAGAGTCATCCCAATGAGGTGTACTAAACATTAATTAATTAATTGGTTATTGTTGGTACGTAGCCTACCCCCCCCCCCCCCCCCGTGTAGTAAGTAATAATTATAAAACCGTTATAAAAAGTATACTGATTGAAAACTATACCTTGAGTCCGAATTGCGCTGTGATTAAGCAAGCAACAGGTAGGCAGGTGCTGTAGCTACACTAGAGAACCAACATTTATAATGTGATCACACATCGCCAGTGCATAATGCTGCCAGTGCTACACCAGTGACATAGACCCGTATTCAACTAACGCCCACATGATCGTCAGTGCGGAACGCCCTCTCTATATCACGCGCTGTCTGTTTACTTTGCTGGATGATACTTTTTGCTGGGTGTGTGCACCGGAGTCACACGTCCATCACACATCAGACATCGACCATACGGCGACAAGGTAACGAAAATCTGGGTCGGGCACCTCTAGCTGTCTATGCCATCAGCTATGGGATGTGATTTTTAGTTCTGCCACATTACCTTTTTCCACAGCAGTTCATCCCTAGTAGAATGACATCCCCCTCAGTAGAAGGACATTATAGATTGACGCCCTAGTAGAATGACATCAGTAGAATGACATAATAGATTGACGCCCTAGTAGAATGACATAATAGATTGACGCCCTAGTAGAATGACATCCCCCTCAGTAGAATGGCATAATAGATTGACGCCCTAGTAGAATAACATCCCCCTCAGTAGAATGACATAATAGACTGACGCCCTAGTGACATCTCCACTAGAGTGACACGCCCAGAATGACATCTGCATGACACAGTAGAATGACATAATAGATTGACGCCCTAGTAGAATGACATCCCCCTCATTAGAATGACATAATAGATTGACGCCCTAGTAGAATGACATCAGTAGAATGACATAATAGATTGACGCCCTAGTAGAATGACATCCCCCTCATTAGAATGACATAATAGATTGACGCCCTAGTAGAATGACATCCACCTCAGTAGAATGACATAATAGATTGACGCCCTAGTAGAATGACATCCCCCTCATTAGAATGACATAATAGATTGACGCCCTAGTAGAATGACATCCCCCTCAGTAGAATGGCATAATAGATTGACGCCCTAGTAGAATAACATCCCCCTCAGTAGAATGATATAATAGATTGACGCCCTAGTGACATCTCCACTAGAGTGACACGCCCAGAATGACATCTGCATTAGACAGACACCCCAATAGAATGACATCTGCATTGAAGAGTAGCCCCATATAGAGTCAAATATATAGGATTACCATTAGAGTGACACCAATGTAGAATGACGTCACATTTAGAGTGGCATCCCAATATGAAATCGATGTATAAATTTGGTTCATTATATCCTATTAATATAGGTTATCCCAGCCAATATCAACAACAAAACATTCATTTTAACACCGGTGTGGCGGTTTCAACTTTCCGCCGTGTTCAGTTTTCCGAATGACCAAATACGGTAACATTACGTCATGCGATGCCTGCGCACAGCAAGCAAAAGTAGTCAATTTTTAGTGCTGTATTGAGTCATCCGTGTTACTCTCCGGTAGCTGTCATGGCGGCGTCCACGAGTACAACGAGCGGCGAACGCGTGGATCGTATGAGAGAATTTGGTGTGGCACAAGCAGTGTGACCTGCTTACAGCTGTACGCATGAATACGTGTAAAGATGGGGCAAGAGAATGTGACTAAACAGAAAAGAATCGTAATAATAAACAATTTGGGGTCACTGAGAGAACTACAGTACTCGCCAGGGTACTCGCGGCTGTATTTTTGTCTGGCTACGTCACCCGGAAAACTGAACACGCCGGAAAGCTTAAACCGTTCCAACAACGTGGTGAAATGTCCGGCTACGTCACCCGGAAAACTGAACACGCCGGAAGACTGAAACCGCCACACCGGCTCATTCATTTTCGTGTGGAAAATAAAAGCTCCGTTGCATCAGGAATCAACCATCAAAATAGGTCACAATGGGTGAATAAATTTCACCAGTTATAAGATCAATCAAGCTGGCCATCGCCAAAAGTGTTAGGAAGTTCAACTTCAACATTTTTCAAAGTCTAGCCTTGAATGCCTATGAAAATAGAATGGTTGAAACAAATCTGAAAGAGAAAAATACAATAATGTGTGCACGAACAGTAGCTACAAAGAAACCCTACTTTCAATTCAGTGGATTGGGGGGAAAATTCGTGAATTTGAATGCGTAAAGTTGGCCGGGGAAAAAAACATTTAAATGCCGGAATAATGCAAACTATCCGGTCTCTAAGAAGTTTATCAAAGACTGAAATTTCAGATACATTAATTGTAAATAATAAGTTGTAGGTATACAGAAACCAAAACTCAGACATTTGAATATTCCTTAGTCTTTATTGCGGTGTCTCTATAGTACAGTTTGTTAACAAATCTATTCTATTGTGAATAATTTGACATGGTGTAACATTGGTCATCCTGAGAAGGATATTAACAGTTGATGCAGGTTAAAGGCAGTGGACACTATTGGTAATTACTCAAAATAATTATTAGCATAAAACCTTACTTGGTAACGAGTAATGGGAGAGGTTGATGGTACAAAACATTGTGAGAAACGGCTCCCTCTGAAGTGCCATTAGTTTTCGAGAAAGAAGTAATTTTCAATAAATTTGATTTCGAGACCTCAGATTTACAATTTGAGGTCTCGAAATCAACAATCTAAACGCATACAACTTCATGTGACATGGGTGGTTTTTTTTCTTTCATTATTATTTCGCAAGTTCGATGACCGATTGAGCTCAAATTTTCACAGGTTTATTATTTTATATGTTGAGACACACAAACTGTGAAGGCTAGTCTTTGACAATTACCAATAGTATCCACTGCCTTTAAGTCTTTACTTTGGCCTTCAATCATGTATAGGGAGACCAGCTTTTGCTGGACTTTCTTTGCCTCAATGTTGCAGGCCTGGTCGTGGTTTCCCTCTTGGTTCTTTCCCATTGTTGTTGTTGTTGTTGTTGTTGTTGTTGTTGTTGTTGTTGTTGTTGTTGTTGTTGTTGTTGGTGTTGTTGTTGTTGTTGTTGTTGTTGTTGTTGTTGTTGTTGTTGTTGTTGTTGTTGTTGTTGTTGTGTTTAAATGGTTTTATTATAATTGTATGACTACCATTAACTGGATATGGGCATATATTGTTTTGTTTACACTCTGCTGCGCCTTGAACATCTGTTTAGATTGATTTGGCGCATTACAAATAATTATATTTAAATAGCACTTTTATTCCAGGCCTCTAGGCGCTTTCCACTAAAATACGATATTTTTAAAACAACACAGTCTAAAAAAACCAAAGTATAGAAATAGTAGCTTTGAATTTTCTGAATTATCTGTGCTCACTTTTGTTATGCTGTTATGCATGTATGGCGTGATGTTTATGCACCAATAATGATAAATTATTCTACTTGGAATATTTTTAAAATGCTAAAATAATTGTTTTATTAGGTCATCACGATACATTACTCGAAGTATTTTGTCTGACTATTATAACTGTTGTTTTTGCATTATTTAGAGTAAGGTGAGTGAGGTCTTATGTTTCCCGTTTCCCGTTAAAAATATAGCACTTCTATTACAACAAGAAAACTTGGATTTTTGTTTTTGCAAGTCTGTGCATTTTAGATTCAAAGAACACTTTCCTTAATATGCCTTTACATCGCGTAAGCAGACAAAAACACATCTGCAGTTGGCGGGCCATGAACAACTAACACACCATTACTCTATGTACACACTATACACCCAACACAGGTGGGATTTATTGCTGCATTATTGGGGCATGGATTGGGGCGGGGTGGTGGAAGGAGGATGGCAAGTCAAAACATGATGTTACTCATGGCATCCCCATTGCTTTACTAAATACATGCTTGACTGAAAAATAGGTTAAACATAATGAGACCTTAGTGTTCTCTTCAGACGCTCACTTCAAAAAGTCAAAGAAAACCATCACCCCTGACCACAACAGTAAATAGCTCTTTGGAAGCTTAGGTGAGGCCTTCCAGCTCGCACCATCAAACCTGTAAGGTAGTATCTGTTGACAGACAAGCTTCACTGGCATTTTTATTTGCCCAGCAGTACGTTATAGTGTAATGTACATTGCTGTGCTGTCATCTTAGCCTTCAAGAAAGACTCTGCTATAAATATAGTGTCGAAACGTCAGGCCATTAACTAGTTTTGCTGTTTCTTTTAAGAAGTTAAATAGACACTTACTTCATGATATAACGATGAAAACTAAAATCAAATAGAACAATTGCTAAACCAGTAATTTTGCCACGTTGCTGGCACTGAGTAATCCAATAAGCAAGCTAATAAATAAAGAAGAGCACCGGCGGCATGGCCACGGGGTGGGGAACCGTGCCCCGCAATTTCGAGAGGCAATGAATGAAAGTAGTAATATGTTTTCATTTCATGTTAGAGCGGGATTTGCTCTTATGTTAGCGGTCTCCGCAGCGGTCATTTCGGTGCGTCCCCTCATTGGTTCTATCTAATTGACGCGATTTCGTTTGCCGTTGGTTTTATGAGGTCCCTGGCTAGATTGACGTGTATTTAGATATAAAGTTGGGATACATTACATTCATGGCTATATTTTTATGAGCAATTGCCTAACGAACAAATCTGCGTACAAAAAATTGAAATGAACTTTGGACATTTGTGTCTGTGTGTGAGGATTTATTCGTCCTCAATATTGATCTGGTTACTGAATGCATATTGTGCGTCTAAGATGGCTTCAGTAGCAGAGTTCTCGGATGCTTCCTCGGTAACGTTGTTTGCATCACTCCCTTCATCGTCGGGTTCCTCGTGTAATTGGCTCATCTTGACCGGCAAGCTTGACGTGTTGGTCACAGTATCCATGGCAACTGAGTCGTCCGTTCTTGCCTTGCCACCGAGTCCCTTGACGCTAAACCTGGTCAAAGCATTAAACGAAAGACATTACGGTTGGATGGAAGAGCACTGAACATCTTTCGTTATTGTCAAAGACCAGTATTCTCACTTGGTTTTATCCAAACACATTCCTAAAATAACAAATCTGTAAACATTGGACTCTTGTCAATGAAGTTGTGTATTGAGTTGTGTATGGCAGCAATACAGTGCCGTGTAGCTACAATATTGCATAGATCCTAAAGTTATTTAAGGAAGCGTCCACATTGCCGTTAGATTGAGAAAATAAGGAACAAATTACAAACGGTTTAGATCAGTCCTTACAGACGCTTTTGTAGGCAACAAACACAAGATTACATCCACTCGCTGTCACAACTGGGTCATTATTCTCGAAACACACACCATACTAATAGCCGTGAATTCGTGATACCAGTTGTTGTAAAGTTAACCGATAATATAATCAAATAAACCAAAATAGAAGAAGAACGTGTTACAAATGAAAAGCAATGAGGTCATAAATTTGTGTGTGATGAATAAAGCCATACCTGACTTGTGATGGTTTATGGAGTAGTTGCTTTGAAGATGTATTACCAGCCCAATCTTCAGCATTGTCAACATCGTCCATCTCATTGGACGCTGGGCGTCTTTTTAGCTTGTTCTTTTTGAACAGGGACTTTCTGCCAGAAACGAAGCTCTGATGCATCTGTTGGGAAAAATACAAGATTTCAAAGAATGACTCATTCTTTCGAAGAGGAATTTTGGCTGCAGCACCATCATAAAAACAACTTTATTTGGTCGTGAAAGCAAATCAGATTACGTAAAACTTGGGTCAATAACATAGTGATTTATAGTCAAATTGTGTTCGACTTGATATCTAACTAAGATTTCTTACCTCTCCAACATTGATGTACATATCTCCATGGTACATCTCCGAGGAACGCTTGTCCAGCGCCACAGAAGCAAGTTTCTCGACCCGAGGATCGTCGTTCAGCACGGACATGGGACGCTGCTTCTCCTTGCGTGGGCTCCCGTTCTTTGGTGTCTCGTCATCGTCGTCAAGACGCCAGCTATCTGGAAAGTTGCTAAGATGTTTTGGGTTTTCGAAGGTGTCCTGGTAGTCCTGAAGGGGATCAACGTTGAAGAAAGTTGCCATCTTAAAAGGAAACATGTCATCTAGGAAGATGATGGCGAGGCCGGCAAGCGATGAAACGATTCCTGAATAAGTTTGTTAAACAATTGAACTTTTTAAAAGCTGATTTTTTTGAAAAACTACATTAAAAGCTGACATTTTGAAAAACTACAGCTTTATCATGTTGTTGGAAAAGTGGCTGAACATAAAAGTATGAGGCCTTGAATATGTAGGATAATGACAATGGCATCGCACCCCCATTCATTAAAATATGGAGGTATGTGGTATATTAACGACAGTCGACACAGTCTTCCAAAGTGAAAATAAAAATGGCTGCCAATCGTTCTGTCTTGACATTTGTTTTCCTTCTGCTCTATTATTTAATATCCTTAAAGGACTCGGTTTGTACCAGAGTGTTGAGACGTAGCAAGCAAAGACGACTACCCTCGCGCCTGCACTCGTGTCTTACCTCCAACCATGCACAAGTAGAAAGAACCGCCTTTCGAAAACACCAACACTAAACAAAATAGAAACATTACAACAGTAGTTAAGCTGCGTGTTCAATTAATGATAACGAGTTCAAGTGTTAACTAATTGTTATTACCATAATTAGACAGTACTTTCCCGAGTCCTGTGAAAAAAAAATCACAGGCATGTTACTCGCAGCGCTGGTTACTCGGGTGGGATTCGAACACACGACCCTTGCAATTCTAGAGCAGTGTCTTACCAACTAGACTACCGAGGTTGCCCGGTAGCTAGAGGCAGTTCGAATCCTATGTTTTGACAGCGGGTACCGCAACACATCAGTGTATGGGTAAAAACCAAAATTAATGTTATTTATCCCTTATGCAAATTTGACATCTATTATGTTATTACCATGGTCAGCTCCGAAGGGAATGATCAGTTCCGTCGAACCGTATCGTATGAGTGAGTAGATGATGTTACCAGTCAATAGGCAGCCACCAGTAAGGAGCAGGAACAACCCGCTGTATCGTACCACCATGAAGGAAGTAACTATTGCTATCACCCATAGTGGGAACGCAGTCCTGGATCAAAACAACAATACACACTGCAAGTTACGCTCGTGTATCTCAACCATACGCCATCAAGCTAAATACATCAACAAAAGTAAGTCCCCCCCTAAACAATTCGCCGTAAGATGAAACATTTTACCAATACAACTAATTAAGAAATAATTCTATGACATGTTCCCTAAGTGTTGTTTGAAAATGAACGATGTCCATGAGTTCATGGCTGAATGAGCTCAAATGGAAGACAAAAACGGCTCTTCTCAAAAATCACAAAGGTTGGGTTGTGTTGTTCACCGATGAGACGAGAAGTTGCCTGAGTCACGATGGCCGGAGACGGGTGTGGCGTCGAGTTTGAGAGCTTTTGGACGGTAGCCCACTGATGCCTCACGCATATAATTCTGTGCTTAGCAGATATTTCTGCTCGAAAACAGTTTTGAGAAAATAGACTTAGCTTCTGCAAACTACTCAGCAACCAAAAGAACCTGTGTGTTATTTAAATGCAAACAAGCATTGGCTTAAAAAACAATTGTGTTCCGTAAATTTGCATCAAACACACTGGCCACCTTTAATAATATTGTCAAGTATAGTCAAAGGCCAGTCTTCTCACTTGGTGTATCTCAACATTTGCACAAAATAACAAACCTGTGAAAATTTGAACTCAACTGGTCGGCGAAGTTGCGAAGATAATAATGGAAGAAAAAAAAACCTTGTCACACTATGGGTCTCGAAATCAAATTCAAATATTTTAGTGGAAATTACCTCTTTCTCGAACACTATACGTTATTTCAGAGGGAGCCGTTTCTCAACAGCTCTATACTTGTTACCAAGTAATTCTTTATGCTAACAAATGATTTGAGTAATTACCAATAATGTCCAGTGACTTTAAACAGTTCGTCTTATAACTTTGAAACTAATCATCTCCCACGTGAGTATATCTGTTGTTTTAGCGTGTCTGCTGTTTCTATACAAAAGCATCGAGTCCCAGAGCTGAAGACACGGCATTGTTTGAATTTTCTCTTTAATCTAAACAATACTATTGATTCTCTATAAGTATAAACTCTACATCATTAACAAAAACGAACCATAGCGTGAGATATGTGTAGAAACCAGCCAGCCTGTATGTTCGGCCCCAACGGATGTCCTCTGCATCAAACACGAAATACTCCACAATCCACAGAACGGGATAGGGCTTGCCGGACCACTGTGCAGCGCGGAACTCCTGGTTGATGCGACCGGCTAAAAACAATTAACATTATCTCATATTGAGCTGGAAGATCATCAATGAATGTACATACATTATTAGAGAATTCCACACCGCTAAGAATTTGCCCTGGACAAGCTATATAGGGCCTATGTTAAAAAGGAGTCGACATGCAGTATTTCAATGCACATTTCAGTTTCGATGAGTCCAATTTGTTGCCAACAAAGTGCACATCGATGTCTGCTCGACCGGCACACTAGCTCCTTTTGGGAAAGCTGTGTTGAACTCGAAAACCAACTTCTTTTTGTTTAATTAAACGCATGTAATTGGCCTCAACATCACACGTGAATCCTTGAAGTTGAACACTCTCGATAGAAAGTCTGTTTCTGTCCATGGGAATGTTTTCGAGAAAAGAAATAGCCATGATAAAATATTACATTAGTTTGTTACGGCATCTTTGTAGATCTGGGATGTTCGGGTTTGCTTTATTTGCTTGTTTTTTTTCGTTTGTGTCCCTGTTTCTTATAACTTTGAAATACAGTTAAAACCTTACCGAATTGACTGTATCCCTGCCTGCCCTGTCTACAGCAGAAAGTGAAGCGTTCATTGTAGTTGATTCTTTCTCCTTTAACCTCACCATGCTGTGGGTATTCCGGCACACCTAAACAACATCAAATAATTATGATAAGTGGTCGTCAAGAAGTATAATAAAGTTTTTATTTTGTTGCATACATTCGTAAGGGTTTTGTTGCATTTTCTCTTAATTTGTGGTTATTCATTGCTATTATTGTTGTTGTTGATGCCGTCAATTACCTATACCAAATGCTACAGGGAAGTATCGCCTTCAGTCAGGGTGTAAACGCCATGTAGGAGCTAGCTATGTCTCCCAAGATGTGTCATTATAGGTAGCCCCGGAATGCGTCTCCAGGGTGAAGATAGCGGCAATGGGTTGGCGCAGATATTCAGAGATAAATCGTACTGGTTTTACTCGCTAGTGAGAAGTTTGAGACATTACAATTTTCAGTTTGGAATGTTGATCAAGGTAGATATCGACTGCAATGTTTTTAAAGAATGTTGTAAAATAGTATTGTCTTGAGTGACCGAGTTCCGTTGAGTATGAGATTGAACCAGATTGAAGTGATTCTTGCGTCGGGGAGCCCAGAATAGAAATAAACGGAAGTCAGGAAACAATAATAAAACATGAACGTACATAACTACGATTTATCGAATGGTCCGTGTATTATTATATTTCTCCTTTTTTTTAATGACAGGCGATTAAACGTGGGGATGAAATCATCGTCTGCAGGTGTCAGTTGCAATCGATTATGAGTGAATTTCAGTCTAAAACTTGATGAGAGATTCAATTGTAGTTTTGCAATAATTTGGACGGTTAACAACATGATGTCAGTAGAAGGTTAATAAAAGTATTCAATATGTTGCCATCGTTATTTATTTATTCGTTTCCTCCATTCTTTGGATGAAACTAAAACAAGGAAAAACGCACTTGATGCAAGTGTCTGACCACTTCAGAAACCAAAAGAGATGACGTTTGCAATTTATAGCGTGGGAAGATAGTCTTTCAAAACTGAAGCTAGTCAAACATGATAAATTCTCAAGAGAAAGTTTGATGATCTAGTTTCATTTTCCTTGGTATAAGGAAGTATTATTTGGTTCAACAGCACTCATATAAACGGAATATGACATTGTCACGCAACAGCCCACAATTCTCATCATGCAACAAAATGCTGACTCAATACAACGAGTCGGTTTTCATGAATCATTTATTATTTTTCTTCGACTCATCTTGGACGAATGTATTCGAAACCTTTGAGCTTATGTCAATTTATACAAATACATAAAAACCAGGCCTTGTTGCCACTATAGTTTTATTATTAATATCAGTACTGTTATTATTATTTTTTATGGGAGGGGGGTTCTTAACGTGGGCTTGTCCTTATAAACAACATAGATTTATCTACAAAATGCGAGCTTGATCTTTGTTCTCTATTTTGTTTATAGGTCTATGCTCCAATATAATAGTCCGGTAAATACATACTTTGACATTTCACACGAATTATCAAAACTTTTCTGGAAAACTTAAGACGTATTTCAGTTTAATTCCGGTCGTGAAAAGAGTTATTTCTTTGGTTAGGAATGTTTCTTCAACACGTATAATAGTATGTCAATTGTTTGAATAGGGCCTGGGCCAAATTATTGTATTACTTAATTCTACGTTTTCAAAAATCCTTGTTAATTTTGCATTTTGTATTTTGTACACAAGCGATGGCAACAAAATAATTTTAACTTCGACTTTGTTTTGGTCGAACCAACCTTTGAGTGTGATGTTAACATTAGTAAGTCCAATATGTACCCCTATATCAGCCTCGATCTCATCCTTGATAAAGGCTCTGTACTGTGTAGTGACGTTATGCTGCACAGCAGACTCCCAGTCTTGACCATATAAGGATACTGAACATAAACAAATTGATTAAGTAATTATGATAACGAAATGTTAAGAGCCGCTTGGCACAAATGTATAAAATACGGGAATAAGACTGGAAATACAGAAACAAAGCGATTAAAGGTATATTAACATTGGGATTAATAACAGCGGGATACATTGGATTGACGATTTACATTCAAACAGTTTGATTAACTAGTTCGATAACTAAAACAGATGGAACATGTTTGATCACAATAGCAGGTGGATAGATGAGTTTGATCATTACAATTTAACGAGTTAAATCAACAACACGAGGATTAATGGGTTCAAGTTGGGGGCCACGAGGCAAACCAGTTAAAAACACTGGACACTATTGGTAATTGTCAATGACTATGTCTTCACAGTTGGTGTATCTCAAAATATGCATAACATAACAAAGCTGTGAAAATTTCCTTGTCACACAAAGTTGTGTGCTTTCAGATGCTTGATTTCGAGACCTCAAATTCTAAATCTGAGGTATCGAAATTAAATTCGTGGAAAATTACTTCTTTTGCAAAAACTATATGTCACTTCAGAGGGAGCTGTTTATCACAATGTTTTATACTATAAACCTCTCCCCATTACTCGTTACCAAGTAAGGTTTTATGCGAATAATTATTTTATTAATTATCAATAGTGTCTACTGCCTTTAACAGCAACGCACGAATGAAGTCAATTAAAAGTTCACTATTGACCCAATTTGTGTGGACAATAGACACTTTTAGATAAAGTCTTTATAGCACTACTGAAGTTCTCCTTAATAGTTGCCTATAAAACCGCCTGAGAAACCCATGACAGTCATGGCATTTTACAACAGAACCCAATAGTTTATCACAGAGACGACCTGCCATATTGAAGGTACAAAAACATAAGCTTTAAATCAACTTACAGAGTATGGTTGCACCAATAAATGCGGCGATGAAGAACCGAATAGCAGCAAATATTCCCTACATATTGGACAACGAAAACAAATACAAAAGTCTGAAATCCCATCCAACTCTAGTATTGTGACAAGATAAATGGTAACGTTACTTTAAATATCTACTTTAGTTCCATGTTCTTTTAAAGAATTGTTCAAGAATTGTAAGAGTTCATTGGTTTTCAATAAACTCATCATCTAACCACAATTAATAGGCAACGACCTTTCTGATTTGTTTTTTAGAAATACTTTGTTGTCATTGTGCTTGCTCATTCATGTGTTCATTGGTGCAGTCGAAATACGGTATTAAAATGTTGTGTTTCTTTATTTTAAAAAAGACCCGTGTTTTAACGCTGACATTTTCTAGGAGGACCTGTCACATGATTCTGAACTGCATATCGTAGGGGTTCAAGATTGTAACTCAATGGTTAAATTAAGATACCCCCTGTAAAGAAGCTATAAATCCCAACTAAAACACTAGGTGCATTGTTTGTAAAATCGAACTTACGTTTTTCCCACGTATTCCGGGCAAGATGACGACGAGCGAAATGCTCACGATGAAAAACGCGAAGACAAATCCAGCAAAAGTTACATCAGCGGAAACGGCTGTCTTGTTTTCTTGATATGCAGTGGCCCGTCCATCCTCTCTGAAGGCACTATACGGCGTACCCATGCTGGACAAAACGAGCACTTTAAAGTCCCGTTCAAAATGTTAAGATGAGTTCGAAAAGGCTAAAGCTCTTCCAACTGGAAATCTTTTACTTTGATCGTCTTCTAAGGTTTATGGCAACTTGGTAAACTATTCACTCTGAGCTGTAGGTGGTTTTATGAAGTACAGAGTGACATCTGTAGCATGGGGGAATTTCAAATGTAATGAGTTGCAGTTTTGTTTGATAACCATAGAGACATCTGTCAATCAATGACGAGTTGACCAATTGATGACGAGTTGACCGCCTTGACTAGTCACTGCGCTTGTGTTGCACGTGTTTGTAGGTGATGAGCTTGGTAGAGGGCGTGTTCAAGTCAAGTGGTTATGCGGATTGATACTGCCAAACCACACAGGTAAAAGGTCTGTCGGTCAGCGAATCAAAATTAACTATTAAGCGTGTTGATTGTTTACAGATGTTCCCGTAAGAATTAGTAGTTATATCGTTTGGGGTTTCCCAAGACAAGGCCTAGAAAACACGACCTGTGGGCTCTATATACCAACAGGATCCCACATACAGCACGCTCCTACCTTACCCAAGATACACAAGCCCAACAACCCGGGCGCAACCTAGGTAGACCCACTGCCGTCGATTTCACAAAACTGTTAATAACTTAGGATTAATCTTATGACTTAAGACGAGTCCCAACCATGCACTGTAGCATACAAACCTTAAGATTAATCCTAAGTTAGGACGAGCTCGTCCTAACTCGAGATAAGACGAGTCCTAACTCTTTGTGAAATCGACGGAGTATATCTGGTAAGGGTAGCCCTACAGCGCATTTCCGAGATCGTTGATAGCTTCCAAAGACTTCCTCCACAAACTAGATGAAGCCAAACATCTAATCCCTGACTCTGCTTATCCAGTCACTTTTAGACTTAAGATGTGTTATGACATGATATGTTGTTTACTAGTTCCCAAGTTGTGTGAAGTTTTGCGGTTGTGCGCCTTGAGTTCAGGTTGTGCGCCTTGAGTTCAAGATTAGCCACTTCTACACACGAGATCGTAAAGTTTTCAGCGTTAAAGTTTTACTCTCCAGATTCCCTTATTTTGATCAAGTTTTTCCCGTTTTAAGGAATCACACACAGTTGTTGAATTACATAAACATAATTGATATACAAGTTAAAGGAGCTGAAGAGAATTAAATCAGTTGAACAATTTAAAGCAGCTTTCTTCGTCAATTTTATTGCAACAACGTGGTTAAACTTGATGATCTCGTCACAAGATGTTTAATCATTGTATACTTACATTGGGAAGGCATGGTTCATGTGTTTCTGCCATCAAGGCCAATAAACAATCCCGCCCCTACTCATCAGCCAAATTCTCACTAATAATAACTTTTTATTTAACACAGACAAGCATTTCCTTACTTATACAGGGTACTGCCCAAATGGCACCCTCATATGCAAACCCATTTTATTTTATTTATTGCCACACCTTTATACGCTCCTCTCACACCTGCAAATATGAATACTTGAAATTCGCGATGAATTCGCCCCCAAATTGCGATTGGATAGTGAATATTTTCTCGGTCATCCCTCAACCTCTCCTTACCACGTCTTACGAATAATACGCACGCTTTACCAACGTTACCAATGGCTTACCAATGCATACAAAAACCAACAGCGAATGCCCGTCTTCGCAAAATTCGCTGAAATTTAGAAAGCGCTTTCTAAATTGACCGATCATCGTAAGGAGGGGGGAGGAACAGCTTGTGAACGTTCCGATTTTGTCACAAAACGCTTACGAACACACGGCGGATGTTGCGAAGTTCGAGCAATTGTCAAATATTTTCATTGGTAAGCACATTCACAAGCGTATTTTCCACAGTGTGAGAGTAGCATTACAAAAGAGGCCCGTTCGCCCGGAGTTTGCGTGTTTTCCCTGACCTGCGAGCCCACCCCATCGGACACCCCACCCACTCACGGGGACGTCCGAGCGCTGCTAGTCGGTACAGTCGATGCATCGCGATGGTCCCCGGCCCCGTGCCGAGGCCCCCGTCTTTCAATCAGCTGCTGCACGCCGGTGTCATGGTCTCAAATGTCAGGCGTGCTAAAAGTTCCGGGTAACGTCACCGTGCATGTATTTCCGGGTGGCGTAGCATGCTGTCGTCCTGTGCTCTGCTGCCGCCGCTAATAAATCTCCGAAACCCTTTTTTTTTTTTTTTTAT
This sequence comes from Asterias rubens, assembly GCF_902459465.1. Taxonomy (NCBI): domain Eukaryota; kingdom Metazoa; phylum Echinodermata; class Asteroidea; order Forcipulatida; family Asteriidae; genus Asterias; species Asterias rubens. The sequence goes on along the minus strand of NC_047071.1, from coordinate 7,290,330 downwards.
CGTACGAGTGCTTTTTTGCCTGGCAACCGAAACAAAACCCTTCGGACTTTCAATTGCTTTGTAATTCCCGCTCCTCAAATACTTGATTATCTGATGATTTTGTTTTCACAATACTGCGTAGACGCTCCACTCGTTCACCACACAATATTTACTCGTAGGCGCCGCCATGACAGCTACGAGCTCGAGTAAAACAGTCGATTCAGCCCGGCGCTAAAGTCGACAACTATCGCTTGCTGTGCGCAGGTATGAAATGACGTAATACCGCCGTATATTTTATCTAAAACACATTAAAGGCAGTGGACACTATTGGTAATTACTCAAAACAATGATTAGCATAAAACCTTTCTTGATTACGAGTAATGGGGAGAGGTTGATAGAATAAAACATTGTGAGAAACGGCTCCCTCTGAAGTGACGTAGTTTTCGAGAAAGAAGTAATTTTCATCGAATTTGATTTCGAGACCTCAGGTTTAAATTCGAGGTCTCGAAATCAAGCATCAGAAAGCACACAACTATACGTGTGACAAGGGTGTTTTTTGTTTCATTATTATCTCGCACCGATTGACCGATTGAGCTCAACATTTCACAGTTTTGTTATTTTATGCGTATGTTGAGGTACACCAACTGTGAAGACTAGTCATGACAATTACCAATTGTGTCCACTTTCTTCAATGTTTAGTTTCGATACTTCTTGCGGATACCCCACCCCACCCCACCAAATTTGAACTCCTTCACTATTATGTTTTGTATTTTGGCTGCAATAATCTTTGGGCATAAGAACTCCTGTCTGTCTTCACACGGGAAAGTTGCTCGGGGGACCGTACTTGACCAATCTGCTCCGTCAAAACCAGAGTTACTATATAAAATCCAATATGACTGCTTTTCCCTACCCTGTGTATACAATTTTTATTTTTTCGAGTAATTTGTGCGTCCAGTTTTTGCGGTTACCCCAACCGAGTGTGCTGGTGCAAACGTGAACCCCGTCACTATCACATTTTTGCTGCAATCGACGTTTGTTTGACCAAATTATGACGACATCGTTGGGTCAAGTTTGTACCACAGAAACAGTTTGATCGCGATGGACTGTAGAAAAGCTTCCATTTTGCCCAATGGTCTTTCCAATCAGGCTGGGGCATCCTGCCCACTGGGACTATGTAGTTAAAGGCACTGGACACTATTGGTAATTACTCAAACGAATTATTATCATAAAACCTTTCTTGATTACAAGTAATGGGGAGAGGTTTATAGTATAAAACATTGTGGGAAACGGCTCCCTCTGAATTGACGTAGTTTTCAAGAAAGAAGTAATTTTCCACGAATTTGATTTCGAGACCTCAAGTTTAGAATTTGAGATCTCGAAATCAAGCATCTGAAAGCACACAACTTCGTGTGACCATGGTGCGACAAGGATGTTTTTTTCTTTCATTATTATCTTGCAACTTTGATGACCGATTGACGTGAATTTTTCACAGGTTTGTTATTTTATACAAGATACACAAACTGTGAAGACTAGTCTTTGACGATTACCAATAGTGTCCACTGTCTTTAAGATATACCCACGCAGAAACACACAATTGACATAAATCCTGTGTCACTTGCTTTAAAGACACTGGACACTATTGGTAATTGTCAAAGACCAGTCTTCCCACTTGGTGTATGATAACGTAAAATTTGTTTGCAACAAATATCAAACCTGCGAAAATTTGAGCTCAGTTGGTCGTCGAAGTTGCGAGAGAATAATGAAGGGAAAAAAAACATTGTCACACGAAGTTGTGTGCTTTCAGATGCTTAAAGAGCCAATAAAGGATGATCTCAATATTTCCACTATTACCTTTTTATGGCCAAATAGTCATCGTAGATATGATACCGGTTAAAAACCATTTTACTCAAAAAACTTGCATTTAGTAATAAATAACTCGAGTCAAAAATATATTGTTTATGTTCCCTACGGACCCCAGCTATATTAGAAAACTGTAATATCTATGTACTTGAGATCATCCTTTATTGGCTGTTTAATTTAGAACCTCAAAATGAGGTCTCGAAATCAAATTCTGGAATTACTTCTCTCTCGAGAACTACCATACTACAGAGTGAGCCGTTTCTCACACTGTTTTTTATACTATAATTACTCGTTACCAAGTAAGGTTTTATGCTTATAATTATTTTGAGTAATAACCACTGCCTAGGGTCTATGTACTTTTTGTAGGACACATAACACCATGTCCACAGATTTACACTAAACTTACACAATTTGAAGATAATGATTTCCCTGAAAATATTACTTACTGAGGTGCTGAAGTTTTTGAGAAATGAGTAACAATGTCATGAAAACAATGTTCGTCACACCGATCATGAGACGAAAATTATTTAAGCATGTAAAAACGTATTTTCATGACATGGTTTTACTCATTTCTCAAAAACTACAGCACCACAGCAACTATTATTTTAAGATATTTTTCTACTATCATTATCTTCAAACGGTGTAAGTTTAATGTAAATCTGTGGACATTGTGTTTTGTGTTACAAAAAGTACCCAAATCCTTTAATGTGGTCAAACCGAGGCTGATGGTTCACAAAAAAGCCACGATTACATTGGCCGTCACATTTTGAAAAAGATCCGTAAGTATTCAATAGACCTTATGCGCGTGACGTCATTTCAGTAGGGCGCCCTCACCTAGAGGTCAAAAGGAGGTTGTTCATTGGTCACCGTTTTCCCTCTAAGATGGCGGGTGGATGACGTCGATGCATAAGGTCTATTGCGCTAGTGTTTCATTCTGATCCCCGAACATAGTTTGTCCCACTGTTGTCAAGTAAACACGTGAAGAAAAGCAAACGTCACAACAATTAGTATAACCATGAGACATTTATTACTGCACAATAAAGTACAGCACCCGCAACCTAAGTTAAGAGAAATTACACACATCAATATTACATCAAACATTATGTTTTACTAGAAATCAAAACAATATTTATTACATAAACATCAAAGAAAAGTCATAGGGAAATAAGAAACATTTCCTAACGCATACATATAATTGTCACATAATGTTGAATCTTGCTACATTGTTGACAATGCTCCTGTCGGTTTGGAGAGGCGGTTTGAACAGAGCACTTAGTTATGGTGTTACAAAAGCAATCATACCCAAATATTGCAGGATTGATTTAAGACATCCAAATTATTTGCCTACGTCTTGAAAGATTATAAAAAGTTTAACAGTTTTTTGCTTCCTCAAACTAACACACGCCTGGTATGAAAAGAATTTACTTATTCGGAAAATAATCACTATGGGAATTAATTGTCAATCTGCTTTATAATTATTCTAAACTACTCATTAATTCGGAAGCCCTTCGGTTCTGTCATCTTAAAAATATTTTACAATTTTGTTTACAATCACATTAAATATGTTGCTAAATGATAAAAATCCGTTTTGTGGAATTTGTTAAATTCTTGGAACTGTTCAACTACAAATATTTCTTCTGTATTGGCTGAAAATAGGAGAACCATATTTGGAGTTATAGACTCCGTTGCAAACTCTTGTGAAAGAAAAAACATTTCTTGTTTACCGATTAATTCAACTGGATTCTGAATGGAAATAAATGGTAAGAAGAATGAACAATTGCGCTTAAATATTGACACAATATGAGTTGTCTGCTTTGTGCACCAAACCCGTCGTCAACTTCACGTACATTTATGAGAACGTCACGAATAAAACAAACTCTATCATGTGGATAACAACCAGATTTCAAGTGGTTCTGCAAATACAAGATCATATTATTTTAAAACCATTACCATAGGCTTTTTTATAAACTTTGCGATTACCATTAGACATTTGGCTGCTGATGAGAATGAAATGAGCACTCATAAACTAACAAGATAACTCATTCTGGTATTTAAAACATTTAAATGTTGTCTCCAAATGGTAAAACATTATGTCACCGCATTTCATTAGATGGCAAATGGTATAACATCTCTTGCACCTTGCTACTCATCATTTCCGTTTCATACGAACCATACACAGTCACGATGTCCAATTCTGATCCGAACCCCTCATGCAATGTAACAATGCTTGATTCGTTTCATGTTGGGTTTATCAGGCAAATCTTCACACATACTCCAATGACATGTTTCTATACACACTTTGTATTTACCAGAGAAGAGAGCAACATTTACAGTATGTGCCACCAATACATTCTGGACAGGAAAGATGCATTGGAATCATCATATCTATTCTGCTGCTTTTTACAATTATCTAACTACAAGCTTATTCTAAATTTATATTTAAAAAAAATAGTACTCGATTCTGAAGTCGTTTTCTTGGTTTAGGTTTTCTTTGTATAACAATCATAATGATTGTTTATTTTAGGAAATTGACTTGCATACACTTAGGTCCGACATTTTTGTACTCTTTGTTCAGGCAAATGCTTATCTCAATTAATGATAATCCAGACACTGAAATATGCTGTTTTACCTGATAAAGTTTATAAAGTCACCAAATGTTGATAGTCCAACATATTGTTCCGACTGCATTCATGAAGCAATAAACCTCCTCTTACATTTGATATGTGCATTGTTAGTATAGCTTGATTAAAATGTGTATCATATCTAAAAACATTCATAACTCCATCTTTACAAAAATATATAAAACTGTGTATATAGCAAAATGGCTCATATTATTGTTATATTTGTTGAAAGCAAATACTATGTCATCAATTCCAGTACAAACTATTTTCTAGAAAAATAACATCTTTTTAACCTGGCTCGCAACAAATAACAAGCAGGGACATTTATTTTGTGTTACAACATTACTGATTCCAAAACCTTATCAAATCCAATCAAACTATGTTCTAAAAAATATGCTGTTTCAGCTATAACTTGCACGGTGTATCAAAATATAAACCCTTCTCTTTCATGTACAATGAAGCAATAATAGCCACTTAATGTGTTAGGTCATACTACCCCATCATTAGGGAGGCAGAAGGTATAAAGGTCTGATTTAGAAGTTCTCGTAGTGATGGAGGAATGCAGCTCCATCATACTTGTTTAGTTCAGTGCAAGCTTTCTCCACATTGTTAGTCATTCCTGGAGGACCACAGCTGAAGACACCGATCTTGTTCACCTGTTTAAATCAATAAATTGAAAGTGATTTGTCAATTAATAAATAAGTCAACTCAAAGTCTCATATTCAACAAAGTCCATCACATAAATTTACCTGACAGACCTCCTTCAGAAAGCATTATTAAAAACTTTAGTATCTGTGTTATCCACACCAAGGCCCAATTCATGAAGCTACTGATAAACCAAGAATGGTGTGTTGACAAACACAAATGCCCCGCTGAAATTAATCTCATTCTTTAGTTATTGCTTGGACAACATTTCTTTTGTTTTAGCCATAATGACCTTGACCTAGGGGGGTCCAAAACAATAGGCTTCTGGGGACCCCTAGACCCAACTACAAACCAAGTTTAGAGTTGAAATGCCAAGTCCTTTTGGAGTTATTGCTCGAAAAACATTTCTTTTATTTTAGCCATAATGACCTTAATATTTAACTGAGGGGTCTAAAATCAATAGGCTTCTGGGGATCCCTAAACCAATCCACATTAAGTTTGGAGTTGATATGCCAAGTCCTTTTAGAGTTATTGTTTGGACAAAATGATCTTACTATTTATTTGAGGGGGTCCAAAAACAATAAGCTTATGAAGGATCACTAGACCAATCCACAAACCTAGTTTGGAGTTAAAACACCAAGTCCTTACTGAGTTATTGCTTGAACATTATTTCTTCATCTAGCCCATGGTATCAAACTTGGAACCATTTAGTTCTGCTAGTTGAGATATACAGTATGTGCTTAGCAAGTCTGTGTGCTCAAGCAGTTATATGAAAATTGCCCCCCCCCCCAACCTCCCAAATTATGCTTAAGGCCTTAATAATACTTTGGCCTAAAAACCATTGTTATCTATTATAGGGGACAATACTAACCGTGGGATGCTCATCTTGTAGTGACTGCAAGAAAGGCTCAAACTGAGGGCGACCAAAGTGAGTAATGGAACGCAGTCCGGTGAAAAGGGAACGCTCAGAGATCTTCTGGAAATGACGTTCACAGATGTACTGGAGAAAATAAAACCAAAAGAGGTTGTGTTTTAAAGAGGTAATAATATACTTGTACGATGGAGGATTTTCTTCAGATTTACCCAGATAGTCTTTTTTGGTTGACATACAATGTAATTTCAGGAAAGATTTTGTTGGTTTGTTTGCTGTCCCTTTCCCCACTTACCAGCATGGTGGTACGCAGATCAAACTTTTGGAAGAACTGGGTGATGAAAATGTGAACGTTGACAAGACTGTTGACATCCTTGTCTTCAATATCACGGATAATATCGGTAAGCCATTCAAACTGCTTCTGGGTACGGGTCACCCAGATGAAGTATACCTTTAGTTTGAAAATAAATTAAAGATAATTACAGACAAAGTAATTTAAAAAATCTTCCAGAAAATATTTGAGGCTGAAATAATAACACACGGCACAAAAATTGAAGACATTGTGGAAGTTAATGTATTAGTCATGTTCAAGGGCACCGTTCTCCAACAATTAGCTGGTTACCAAACAACATAAACCTCACATCAAACTGTTTCAAATACCGCTAAGCAAAACTGTACAGTTCAAGCTTGCCTGGTAACATTTATTGCTTCAAAACCTTGCAAAAACCAAGTACATTTTCAAATAGATAAAAGAATGCTAGATATCAAATCAAAAAGGCTATCAAGCTGTTAAATCATAAAAACGAAATAAATATGTTTGAAACTAAATACTACCTTCTTGCAGGTGAATTTCTGTCCTTGGGCTGAGCGAGCAACCAAATCTTTTAGGATGGAAGCAAATGGAGTGACTCCAATACCACCACCGACTAAGACGGACACCTCAAACTGGTACCAATCCTGGTGCCCTTCACCATAGGGACCATCCAAGAATAGCTAAAGAAAAATGGATTCAAAGATTAAACTAATATTCAGTAAATCAAACATAGTTTGTAGCAGACGTTTGATTGCTTGCTTGCTTTTAAAAATACAGATTGAAGTCATACCAATTATCTTTGTAAAATAAACAAGTTGTTGCTGGAACACCATTTTTGTCTACTGTCATTTGTTATTCATCTCCTCACCTCAATGTCATGAGTACACAGTTAAAAGAAAGCAACAAGATTGTGAAATTATAAATAAAGTACAACTTGTTCTCAAAATGCTTAATGACAACAATAGTTGGGTCACACTTCTTACGAATGCAAATCTTAGTGAATTTTGGCGTCACAGCTGGTCTGTTTTTGCAGCAGTTGAGCACATCTCAACTGTTGCCAATTGATTTATAATAGCAATAAAATTTTATAAGTAAAAATGATTGTCAACTATATCTCTTGCCTTGCCTTCTTACTCTACTCACCTTGGGGTAGGGGTGCTCTCTGACCACATTAGGGTCGAAGGTACGACGCAGGTTTGTTGTCCATGGTCCCACAGCGCGGATGTGAAGGGACAGATTCTCTTCATGGGGGGCAGAGGATAAGGTGAAAGGATGGTATTCACTGGAGTTGAGAGTCTTGCAAGCAATACGCACCCACTGGCCGGACTTGTACTCAAAGGTGGTTGGGCGCTTGAATTCCAACATTGTCACGTCTAGAAAAACAGGAGCATCAAACATCATAATGAGAAACTTAACAAAGTTGACCATCTGACACAAAACTTAAATCATATAGGCCTATGAATGAAAATTGTTTTTAGATAAAGAAAAAATGTGCCTCAAGACAGAAGACAAAAATAAGCTAACTTTTGATTTTATTTAGAAACTGAGACTTTTCAGCAGATAATCAATTTTATAACAAACATACCAAAAATCATCAGGCAATCAATATATACACAACACACAAGGTAAACTTTTACCAACTTTTAAATTCAGAGAATCATTTATTCAAAAAAGATTCACATTTGATGAAAAACCTTGTTCACATCATAAGAATTGAGATTCTCACTTCTGAGAAACAACATGTTTTCATAATATTATAATTAAATGAACAAGCATGGAGACCCTATTATATAAAGGATTTATGCATAAACAACAGATTACTTACTTGAGGGCAACAACTCTGCCTTCACCACCGTAATCTCTGCTTTCTTGCGGCTGACACTGACCAGCTTATCCAAAGTGAAGAGGATGACGGGACCAAGGAAGAAGTAGTAGAAGAATGGGGGTTGGACGAGGTTACCACTACCATGGAAGACCATCAAGATAAAGAGCAGGATGTACAGATTATGGGTTAACCAGAACAGGTTGAAGACCTTACGGCGGGCAAACTGCAGGGCAAAGGTGTACATGATGGCACACACCATAACCAGTAGAATACCTGTGAAACCTACAATTCAATTCAATTCAATTCAAAATTGGTTTATTTTCATATAAAAATACAACACCAAATAAAAAGTCACCGACTAATGGCATTTGGTTAACAATAAAATTACATCAAAAATATATGTACAAGTATATATGTTAAATACAATATTAAAAATATTACTTGAGTTAAACAGACAAACAGAAATTTGGAAACAGCTCTAGAAAGGGGGGAAAATTTGTGAAGACAAAATTAAAACCAAAGATTCAGATACAAAGATTCAGATCACAAAAATATCTCCAAGCAATCGTTTTACCAGACACTTCTGCAGGACTGGCAATATTGGTTACTTTTAAGAAAACCAAAGACATCATAATTAGATCTACTAGAACTAATTCTTGTTTGTTATTGTTTATGTAATTCTTCAAAAAAGTATTTCTTGAATGTGATGTTATTTATTCTGTTTTAAAAGGCTAAAGAGAAAAGTGTTAATCTCCCTTACATTTACAACAAATTAACGTAGACTTACCAGTGATGGTACGGTAGGCCCAGAAGTGAAACTTGGGAAGTTCATGAGACCTAAGAATCACAAGAATTTAAGTTTGCTATTTGAATACAGAATCAAAATTTCATGAAACACTAAATTCTGAACAGTCTATTTGAAATGACCAATGGTACCCTTATCAAGTGCCAAAACACAATGGAACATTGCTGCCCCACAAGGGATCTATCTTCTTGTGCTACCTCACAGAAGATATATATACAGAAATAGGAATAACACAACACCAATGATAGGACTCCAAAGTGGCCATTGTATGAATGGGTGTCTTGATTTCATATTTTGAAGAAGTGAAGGAAAGTTTCACTGTTCAATATTTTTCCGCTTAGTTTCAAAGTGTTCATTATGAAATGGCATATGGAATTTCACTGTTAAATAAAATCTAAGTATCTGAAAGAAAGTTCAGAAATAGGTTCTCAAAATGGATCATTAATTCAAATTATACCTACCTGTGGAAGAAATCCCGAAAGAGACACGTCAAATCATTGGCAGTCTGGGTCGAGATGTGGTAGAAGTTGATGGCATGACCAACAGTGTGCAACACTGCAAGACAAAATTATGGAAGACCTTAATTTTTATAAAACTTGAAGATTAATTCTAACAAAACTCAAACCAAGTTAACCTCATCTTGTCTCTATTTTCACAAGCGAGGTATATATATGTAAAAAATCATAATGTCACATTGACGATATGGTGTTTCTATGACCTGTTTCAGTTGAGTGTTTTCAGGGATTGACAATTCTCATTATGTATGTTTTTACTAAGTGCTCTGCAAGCACATGTTGTAGCGTTATTTTATTTTTAACCTATATAGTGTTCATTACTTATTAGAAAACTTATTTGTAAGTTGTCAGTGCAGGAAATGTTCATACAAATACAGAGCACAGGTTAGTGTTAGGAAAACACCTTTCTTTGACACTTCAGTGAGAGAGAGAGAACGTTGGGTTGGTGCTAGTATCAACTTAAAAGTCATTTGCTTTTCAAACAATTATTATCAATCATGTTTTTTATTTTTGTTATGCCATCAGGAGAATAAATATAAAACAGAGTCAATAAACTTAGCCGGACTTCTTAAAGTTGTGATTATTTGATGAATGAATAAGTTCCCTTCTTATTATAACTTACACGAGAATGCTAGGGCAGTCCAAGCGACAATCTTGTGGAAGGCCAGGGCACCGTCAAAGGGTACGTAGCGATGGAGGAAGGTACTACGAAGGAACGTGATGGTATTGCGGCACATGGTTACCAGGATAGTGGAGTAGGTGAACATCATAGCACTAGCTGCACCTCGAGTCACTGTTACACCATAGCCAGCAATGCGTCGTAGGCCTGCATGTTCACGCTCAACAGAGTAATCTGAAATACAAAGTTTGGAATCATGACTAATTAGTGATCTCCATACAACCCAACAGGCCCTGTTTGGATCCACTATATTTAACATTAGTTTATAAAGTTAGTTGGGATTCTCAATGTTCTGTGTATTTGTGCATAAACTTCACAGAAAGTTTTACAGGTTTACAGCCATATAGCCTTTGAGAAAGACTCTAGAGTCGAAACGTCAGGCCATCAACTATTTTTGCATTTATGCTGATTATATTTTGTCAGGTTAACAAGTGGTAAAAGAAATAAACAGATATGCCAACAAAATGCTTATTTGAAATATTTTGCCAGCTTAATCTCCCTGCATATTTTGAGTCGGTCATTAAAAGACATTTAAGGAAAGAGCGAAAGGGAATCTTACAGTAGGCACGCTCAATGAAGACGCCAGCCAAGACCAGCATGTAGAGGACCAAGTAGAAGATGCTAAGTCGGTTGTTCTCAATGTAACGTATGAAGGTGTTGACTTTACGCTGTGTCCGACTCTCAGTGTAGGTCTTCTTTTCTGTCTCAATTTTCACTACCTTAGACTGGTATCGTTTAGCAGTCATAGGACGCTGTTGGTCTTTGTCACTGCAGGGGAGAGGGGGAGCTATGAAGGTTATGAGCCACAGGACACTCTTGAGTTTAAGCCTTAAATTGGTTTTTAAAAGGTTCACCTAGAAATTTCAGTCAAGTCAGATATATAATAACTATCGCATTAGTATAAAAACCTATCAATAACTCCAAGTATTCTGTCTGAGATTCTATAGTTACAAGTAAGACTTGTACAAATAATGTTTGAAAAATGACACAAAGTACAGTAGTACTAAACGTGGCAGCCTCTATCAAAAACTTTAATGATTTCAAAAAATTGCATGACTGTAATTAATAATTCAAAATACATTTAATCTTACAAGCGAAAATTTACACACCAAAAAACTCACAAAAACGAAACTATGTAGACTATTATATATTCAATAAGACTTACGCATATGCTTTGACAATTGTCTTACGAGCACGAGATGGAGCATTCTCACGCTTAATGATAGTAGCTCCACGATCAAGAGGTTGGGCAGCCTCGGGTACATCAGCTCCTAAAAATCACATCCAAACATTGTTGACTATTAGTAATGAAGACATACAACGGGTGGGCTTAATGAATTAAGACCCAAACTCTCTACAAGACCCAAGGCAAACTAATTAAAAAACGAAAAACAGAGAGAAAAGAGGAGAGCTCCAAACTGCAACATTTGACCTAAATGTTTATCAATGAAATAAACAAGACAAATGTTGATAGTACATTTACCTTGTACAGTGAGAGCTGCTTGGCTGAGTTCTTCCTTGTGATCTCCCATCAGCCTGATGAAATCATCAAGGGAAAGATCTTCCTTATTCTCAAACCCAGCTGCCTTGAACATGGATGAGATGACATCCTCAAGTTGTTGCTGTTCAAGAGATGCACTCACGGTCTCCATCATGGACCTGCAATTAATCAATCAGATCCACTCCTTATGAGAACAACTTTTCAAATTTTCCACTCTATTGAGCTAATGGTTTTATTCTGTAATGTGTAATAAAATGTATCACTTTTCTGAATAAAGCCAAATTTAATTAACAAAAAAGCAAATCGGACAACAATTTACAAGTAAATGCATTGTAATCAGACAAATATTTGGTAATTAGAAGTTCCAGTGTTTCATAGTACTTTTCTTGTCGAAGCTAAGTTTCAAAAAGCAGGAAAATACTAAAAACTCACTTTAGCATCATCTTGAACTCATCACGAGAAAGATGCCCAGAGCGATCAATATCGTACATGTTGAACATCAGAGCCAACTTATCTTCAGGCTTGCCTTTAATAAAAGAATAAAAACAATCAATCAATCAATTACAGAATGTTGTTAAAGATGCCATGTCAGATTTTTGGCCGATTTGGCCCAAAAATTTTGATTTAAAATTCAATAGGTATTTTGATGGGGGTCGAGACACCTACAATCTTTCATTTGCGACATTGCTCGAAAAAGTCCGCCAATTATTAGTAGCAGTGAAATAAAGTGCTCAAAATTAGTTTTTTAGTCGGGATCCCGACAATATATCACGTGACCAATTCTTATGTGTTTTATAAGAAAAGTTTTAAATTTTTGTCATGGTTCCTGACCATTAAAAGTAAAAGTTCAACTTTTTTGCGTTAGAGCGGGTGATACTCTTTGAAATACCATTCACTCAAAAAAATCTATTTTTTAATGTTTGGGGCCAAAAATCTGACATAGCATCATTAACCCTTTGAGAAATTGTTGTTATGGTAAATACTAATAAATAACTGTGAAGACAGGGTGAGCTTGAAACATGCTTGCAAACTTAGGCAAGGCTATATCAAGTGACATAGATTTTCATCTTTTGAAAATGTTATCACAGATAAGAGTGGGGTGACATGTAATTTGTTATGCTTCACCTTTAGCAAATATGACAATAACATCCAAGAATTCACGAAAGGACAGAGATCCGCTATGGTCCTTGTCAACCAACTCAAACATCTGCTCAACAAAGAGGGAGTCAGGAGCCATGGAGAGCATCTCAGCAAACTCTGTCTTGCTCAGTTCGTTGTTGAGAACTTCCTTGGCATCATCATTGCCTTGGTCAGTCAGATCAGCCGAGTCAACAGATTGGTTGAAGGCCTACAGTGACAACAAAAAACATTTTGTCAAAGAAATACAATTTTTAAAATACGATTGTTGCATTTGGCTCAAAGATTCTGCAACTCTGGAGAGCAATGTCTACTTATACATTTCAACATTGAATCATGAAGCTATATACTCCACGACTAAACACAGTGCTTTTCATGAGAATCTTTGTTAGTTTTCCCTTTTCAAGTCATTGTGGCAACAATATTTGTTGTGAGTACAGAAATTATTTCTGAAAGTCATCTCAAAGGCTGGTACTTTTTTCATGCGTTAAGCCTTGTGTTGCACTTTGGATCTACCCGTCTTGGTTCCACAAACATATCAATCCCTGCTTAAAATAACTGTGAAAATAGACCTGTACTTTCACATTCGTTTTGTTAAATAGTTGGCTTTTTGTGTAGGCACCTTGATCGTTTTTCTGGAGTGAGCATTATAAATCTTTATTATTTGTTATTATCAAACTGAAAATTCAATAGTTTTTATCAGTAGCAATAAAAATGTCTCACCACTTTCCAATATTAAATGCCCAATAAATTTGTTTTTACCTGAGCAAAGGCCACTCGAAAGAAACGTTCAATAGTCTTCTGTCTATGCTCTTTAGTTATGGCCATCTTCAAAAGCTCATTCTCACGAATCTCACGCCGCTCCATTCCAAGGCCAACCTCTCCACTTCCAAGGAAACTCTCCAATTCACTAATAAACTCTGTGCGGCTGTCTTCTTCATCAAACTTCACAACTAAGTCATACTCTCGTTCCAGTTGCAGGAGCAAGTATCGCCGTTTGCGGTCTGGGGCAACGCAGAACAAGATCTTCTGTTGGTGGTTTAGGTCGATGGTGCGGTAGAGCTTGTTCCCACGCTCGTTGGATACCTTTATAAGTTTACCTGGTCCAAGAGCAACCTGGATTGGTCTGGTACCTGACTTGAAGCCACACCATTCAAGAGCTATATCAAGGGGAAATAAGTTGAACATTTTCTTTAGCATGACTGATCAAGGCAGCTTGTTCTTGCTGATAAAATAGCTACTGTGCAACAACTATATAGTAGTAAACATAAGGTCTTTTAAACATACCATATTTTATTAATAACAATGGTGAACAGCATTTAGGGATAAAAACATGCAGATGGCGAAAGGGTTTATGCTTGGATGGTTTAAAACTTACTTGTGAACTTCTTAAGATTTTCAGGACCTTGACCCTTTCGTGTCTTTTGACGTTCTGCCTTGCGTGTCTGCTCAACAACTTTCTTGCGACGATTTGCACACACAAATAACATGACAACCACCACTGGGAAAGAAAGAATCAAGACCATAAAATACATCATTTAACACTTTAATCACATGGCTAAAATTGAGTCTCTGAGTGGGTGACACCTTCAAATAATTCATTCTTTCAGCAATTCTCCAAGAGTTGCCTTTTTGCGCCTCTGCACTAATCCTATGCTTGTTTACTTATTCCTATAAATTTACCTCAATTAAAATTCAAGCATGTCTGAGGCAGGAGGTAAGGGAGATTAAGGAGTGTGTTTCACAACTTACTGACAATGAAGAGGCCCAGTGCAAGGAATGATAGAGCGTAGGATACCTCACTCCCTTCAAAGTAGTCAAAGGTGTTTAGATCAGTACAGTTCTCCATATCATTTTCATCAATGGCACGATTTACATTGGGGTGATTATCCCAGCATTTGTCACCTGTAATAAGATAGATTTACAATAAACAAATTGTGGTGTCATTGCATACTGTCTCATTTTAACTTTCAGGTTTAAAGCCATTGGACCCTTTCGGTACAGAAAAAAAAAAAAAATCACAGATTTACAAATACCTTACAGGGTTTACAGAAGGTAATGGAGTAAGACTTCTCTTGAAATATTATTCCATGAAATGCTTTACTTTTTGAGAAAACAGTAAAACAATATCAATTCTCGATAACGAGAATTATGGATTTATTTTAAACACATGTCATGACACGGCGAAACGTGCGGATACAAGGGTGGGTTTTCCCGTTATTTTCTCCCGACTCCGATGACCGATTGAGCCTAAATTTTCACAGGTTTGTTATTTGATATAGAAGTTGTGATACACGAAGTGTGGGCCTTAGACAATACTGTTTACCGAAAAGGTCCAATGGCTTAAAGGTGACTGTTATTTTTTGGGGGGAAATAAAATATATAATACATGGCACAATCTAGTAACATGGGCCTGGTCAAGGGACAATAATTGCATAACTCCGATCATGAGTGTACCATGGAGCCCAATTAAGGACTAATTGAAAAGTAAGAATGAAATCAATCATTTATCACAATTGTTTGCATATCAATTATCTCACTCTTTTAGAACTTTCAGACTTATCAACTTAGTTATTCAATGTGATTCAAGATATTCAGTTTTATAGTTACACAAGCAAATATGAAAATAATGTCAGTTTGTTTTAGGGCTCTTGATAATTTTATTTTAGCATTGACTTCTAGCGTCCTATGAGGGGCCGTTTATGACTAAATGAGCAAACCCATAGATATAAGAGCAAAACTATATATATAGGAGCAAACTCATATTTATAAGAGCAAACCCATATATATAGGAGCAAACCCATATATAAAGGAGCAAACCCGTATATATAGGAACAAAACCATATATAAGAGCAAACCAATATATTGAAGAGCAAAATAATAAATATATAATGATCAAAACAAATATATAGAAGACCACCGAAAATATATAAAGGATGAACGGCAAATATATATAAAGGACCAAAAACCTCAAATATAAATGACAAACACAAATATATTTAACAGCGCCCTCTATATTGGACGTAGTTTGCTAATTTAGTCATAAACGGCCCCTCATAGCGTCCTGAGTTTGTGACACTTGGACTTAAGGCCAAACTCTAATAGAATCTTTGTTTTAATCATTTGCCCATTTTAACCTTTTCCCTTCCTGAATTGTTGTCATGTCTTTATTTCTTAATCATATGAAGAACTAGTGTGCATCTGCTCAACGCCTTTCACGGCGACCCGTTCAACACGGGAAATTCCCTTCAAATTCACACACTCGGGAGACATTTTCATCAGTTTAAGAAAAGTGATTTTGTTAAACTTACAAAGTCGCTCGGCATCGTATAGTATATATATTCCTCTTTTGAAACAGTACCCTTTTTATATAAATAAGAGCCAGTAAAGAGGGGCACTTTTTGATTGAAAAAGATGCATTTTGACTAAAATAATCAGTTTCCTATGGAGGTCACACCACATTTTGTCATTTTTTGCGGGGGTTGTCCCACTAAATTCAACGGCAAACTCGCTAGCAATCTCGCACCACCAGAAGTTGCATGGTTTATGAAACTAGATGAAGTAAGCTTTCCATCCATGTAACATGTTTTGTGATTGGTGGACTGCAAAAAGGGGCACTTTTTGTGTCAAATCATGAAGTCCATTAGAGAGATTGCACCCCCCATAGTCTGGACTACGAGCCGTATGGATAGTGCGTTATGTGGCGAAAAGCTAGACCTCTTCATACCGCGCGAAGCACAAACATCGTTTAATCGGAAGCAGAATACGTCGTTTGGCAAAGCTATTTGCTGTTTTAATCCATCGTTCTTTATGCCTCAACAATAAATTTATATCTAAGAAGCATTTTGGTTCATCAATGTAGCGTTTTTAATGTCCAAAGGTATATTTGAATCGTGGAATTTTGTGCTTTTCTTCGACTCGAAAATCACTCGACGTGGCTGGAATACTACATTTAGTTAATAGGGGTGTTTTTTGCAGAATATGTGGTGGGCATGCCAAAATTGCTAATACTTCGTTAACAAAATTGCAAAAAATATGGGACTACATAAAATTATCATTCAACACATTAGTAGAAGGGTCCCATGTAATTTTTTTGTTAAATGATGTACAGAAATATCTTGACGAATCAATTTAGTTTGTTGTGTAACATTAAACAATTTTTGTCATTGTTTATGTGAACTATGTTCAATATTTCTGTATAATCTACTCTACATTATGCGACTTTCAATTAAATTGATTTATTACTCCTACTAACTGCAATGTTTTTGTTTTAAATAAACCTTGTGCTTCCTGCCACTTCTTACGAAGTCTAGAAGTTTGATCCCCTAAAATGTAAATGAATTGTTCCATTCCTGGCTGTGCACTCAAGCCGTTACAGTCGGCTCACACACAGCGTGAGGGATTATCTGCTCAAAACGGGGCCAAAGTTCTTCATATGTTACTTAATTTATTTTATTGATTTTCAAATTGCATACATTTTTGGGATGATATGCAGATTAATAAATTAATAATAATAAAAGGCTTACCTTCGGTGAAATGGAAGACATCTCGTTGTATGTCATTTTCAGTTATTTTGGTGCAAAGTGTGATCACGTCAAACACAGTGATGTTATTTTTAATGTAATCAATCTGTTCCTTGGAGAATAATCTAAAACAAAAAATAAAAATAGTTATGTAATATTACAAGTTGACCAAACTACTACCAGCCTTAGAACTGTATGGCAACACGTAAAATAATAAACCATCTTTTAAGAGCAATCAGACACAATTAAATTTGATATTTATTTAGTGCCAACTTAACCATCCAACCATCAGAGGATGTTCCCAACTTTATCTTATCTGGAAATCTCCAAGAAAACATTTACTCGGTCATTTTGAGAAAAATCACAGTCTTACAAAACATCCATTAATTTCCTAAAATATTATATTTACCCATTTTGTTCGTTTTCAAACCAGAAGCGGTCTCCATCACGGGTTCTTACAAACTGATCCAAGATAATTTTCCTAAAGAGTGGACCTGGACCATTAGCTGTAGTTTCTAGAAGACCACCCGGCCAGATGTCAACCTTGTCAATGTCTCCACCATAAACTGTACCTAGGGCATTCAGGATCTGTAACCAAAGTAATCAATCAATACATACTCAAACATGAATAATAAAGGAATTTAACTTGTTTGACATGCTCAGGGGCAGTATCTGGCATATTGCTAATTGTCCATTACTTTGCTTCTGAAAAATATATGTATTTAAGTCTGCCATCAGCACAGCGATAGCATTCTCAAATGCCTCCCATTATTTTTTACATTGTTCTCTTTAACCTCTGTAACTTTTAAGCAATGAATTGTCAATGCTTATGTTAAATGCCATACACATCATGCCTGCGTGATCAGGCCACCGTAGAAATGCTGATAAATCTACTAAGGTTTTGCACATAACTTGCACTCTTGCCTATAGTTTCCTTCTACCAAGTTTGCTTCTCTTTGTCAACTCACCGATTCATCAATGTCTGTTTGATCTCCATCAAACCTAAGTGCATTGATATCAGTGAAGTTTTCTATTCTGTCTAACCCTAGAGAGACGCGCGCTGTGTTGTAGTCCGGCAAACCGTGGTCTCGTCCTCGCTGAATATTTTGGGCCATCAGATCACGACGTGTGAAATCCAGCGGTCCAAATACACGCCCTGTTACAAATGGAAAAACAAGTCTAATAGTTTGTGTCTTTAAAAATGTTTTACTCTAAACAATCCAATTGCTATTTTGTTTAATCCATAGTGTTGCACAGAATCTGATGGAAACATTTCCCCTTTAAAGCTTGTGAACTTTTAATAAGAGAATGTAGTACTTTGGTTGTACCACACTTTATTGGTGCAGGAGCATAGGATTGCCTCTCTCTTATTCAATTTACAAGCTTATCATAAAGTGATTCAAGTTCCAAATTCAGCAAGATTTGATCGTTGGTAATCCAACCTCTGTTTTTGCACTTACTTTGCAGATCTATGGTGACGATATTATCTTCCCTCTCTGTTATCTGTGATGCCATTCCCATCAAGAAATCTTCAATGTCATGTTCCCTGATTGGAAGCTAAAATATCAATCAGAAAAACCGAACAATTTATGAAACAAGTGCTCTAATATACAACAAAAATAGTATGTGTAGCTTTTCTGAGTGGATTTCTACAGCAAATAAATACCGTAATTTTCGGATTATAAACCGCGGTTTATATGTTGATTTTGACATTTTTTTGAACTCCTGCGGTTTATTCTCCGGGCGGCTTGTAAGCCGACGTATAAATATTTAAGAGAAAAACGGCATTTTTAAAAAGAAAGATCGTTTGTAAAATATTCTAAATAATGTTTTTTTTTTTCTTAAACGAGAACAAAAACCTGCCTGTGTGATGACAAAAACCTGTTGAAAATCCCACCACAATTGTATTCCATGTTTCCTTTGTAAAACGTTTAACAGCCGCCCTCAGCTAGCTAGCTCCCCCCGCTCAGCGCAACTCGGGTTAGACTAGACTGGTGCCCGTCTATTTATCCTAGCGATCTCTACATGCTGGCGTCAGACATTCAAGCTATACTCGTGTCTCGGCGAAATAGACTCGTCCCCTGTCTATTTTTCCCACGATCTTTATATACTGACGTCAGACATCCGCTACACTCGTGTCAGCCAGCGGTTTCTTCAGCTCAACCACGCACACCGCAACAGCAGAATGGTGAATGGACGTACGCAACGAGCTATGCCGCTCCGGGGGATCAAACAAAACGTTTCCAACCTGCCCTGATTGTTGAGTCCAGTAACATTGGGAATTTTATTTCCAGGCGGCGCAAATGCGAGGGCGTAGCGCAACCCGTCAGCGAACATCGCTCAGTACGGTGCAGCCAACATCTGTTGTGCAATCTCGAGATTGAGCAGCGCAATTAACAGATTGCTAGCTTTAAGAACTCGCATGTGTGTACATGTGCTTAATGTGCACGCTGCATGATACATTACTGCATACACACACGCTACGTCCGTCCGCCCGTCCGTCGTTGCAATAATCTGTTGTGTGGATCCTCGTTGTGGGACTACAATAAAAGGGAGGGAGAAACACCGGCCAACCAAAAAGAATGCTATCCTATAATAGATCATTTCAATTACGATCAATAGTGTAAACTTTAATACATTTCCACTTTAATTACAACGCAACTCCACATTGCGGCCAACTATACAAGACTGAGTGATGTGCCGCCCGCCTGTCACTGCACATCGCCACACGGGGACCGCAAACAAGCACGGCCCCTATGTGTTCACGCATGCGGTGATTGGCCGTTTGATGATTGGCCGTTGTTGATTGGCCGGTGATAGTTCCATTCATAAAATCTTGGCTAGACTTCCACGCTTTGAGGCTCGGGGCCCAGTCTAATCAAACGTGAACAACTTTTGTCAACAGAGGGCGATGCGATGCAGGGCAAAGTTCAACTATTTCTCGGTGTGCGTTGTAGACCGATCTTTGATTCACGGAGATTGTTGCCAAAGCAGTTCACAAAACATATGGTCAACACAACCGATCATCAAATCGCAAATTCTTGAAAAGGGTTGTTGATGGAAACAAAATATAACTCAGGACTGATAGTGTGAGATAAAAAATCACCCGTAACGCGGCAGGTTTGCGTACTTCACTTCCGTGTTTTGAGGTTAGTTTTTTCATGTCTTTTTTTTATTTTGATCGCGGTTTATACGCCGCGCGGCATATACGCCGACATCTAAATATTTTTTGTATATTTTGAGGAAGTGCGGTTTATACGCCGCGCGGTTTATAATCCGAAAATTACGGTACTGACCTGTGGGTTCCAGAATGAATTGCATGTTCTTATACCATGGTGGCCCTCTCTATCAGGTGCTAGGCTTGACATCAAAGTTGTATTATGGAAAACACAGTCAGCATTCCTGTCACCAATAATAGAAGAAACATATTGGTTATTGTTTTTTGTGCCAACGGTAATTAATTTTTGAAATGTATATTATTCGCCAGCATCAATAACTGTTTCTTTCTCATTTACGTTAATGCAATGTTATGATCGAGGTCACCGCTCCTACAAAAACAGTTATTAAGTTTCAAAAATAACACACCGATGAACACACAGTCGTGTTTGACCATTACGTTATTAGAGGACACCTGTTGTACTTTCTGTTGTTTCCGTATTGAAGCAATCCCTATTGGTTGTGTACACAAATGATAGGACCCATGAAAACAAAGAACCAACTAGTGAGGATCTAATGTCCCTATATTGAAAAACGTCTTTGGAGGGTAGGCCATACAAACCCACACTGGTCCAGGGTGTGGGATAAAATAACATCCCTTCGATGAGTCCAAAGAAATACTTCACATAACTAACCTGTTCCACATTAATTATTCAAAGAGATTGTTAGCAAGCCTTCCAGTGGCAGAGTAGCTTTTCCAATATCACAACAATCGAAACTCTATGACTTATACTTACCTTCGGTAAACACCAGGAGGCACCAGAGTGTGGCCGAATCGCATAGCAGCAGACTGAAACTCATGAGTTATACCAGGATGTACATAACTCTTATATCCTATCACAATCAAAACAAAATCAATTGGGGAATTAGTTCTCACTACAGTCCACTTTCATATTTACTTTTAAAGACACTGTGAAAGTTTGAGCTCAATTGGTCATCAGAGTTGCGAGATAATAATGAAAGAAAAAACACTCTTGTCACATGAAGCTTTTTTCACTTTCAAATGCTTGATTATGACTTCTTTTAAAAAAACTACATTACTTCAGAGGGAGCCGTATATCTCAATGTTTTATACTCGCAACAGCTCTCAATTACTCGATACCAAGTAAGTTTTTATGCTAATAACTATTTGGAGTAAGTGCCAATAGTGTCCACTGCCTTTGAAGGCATATATAACCAAACACCTGATGGTAACTTATACTGTGATTATCCAGGTTATTGCTGAGCAGATTGTTATTCTAAATAATGATTAATACCTTCGTATTTAACTGCTTCTTGTTCTGCATCATTCAGGTTCAAGTAACCAGGTAGCCAGTCATAGTACACCATTTTCTGAAGACAAGGGAAAACCAGCATTGAATTTTTATGTTTCTTTAACGATTGCAAAATTGGCTGCTTTGTATTCAAACAGGTGCAATAAATGTATTTTTTATAACAAAAACTAATAATAATGTGGGGTTTTTTAAAGATGAAATGGAGAATAACCAGTTTTGAACTAACAAGTTCTGATTAAACTTCTGTTTTCACAAATAGTTAATTGGACATTAACAAATCGATGTCATCTTCTCTATAGAGGTTTATTCAAACCTAATAAGGGCTGACAAGTCTCTTTCATGAAGGGTTCATTACCAGAAAGAAAATAAATATCAGTACCTGATACGTGGCAATAACCCATTTACGGGCCTCATTGAAGATCTTCTCGTCATTCCATTCCTCTCTTTCATGCATTGTCTCATTGAAAATCTTGTCAGCCCAGTAGTTATGCCAGCGGAACCACAGAATGCCAAAGGTCAGAAGGAAAGGGTTTTCATTGCCTCGGGGATTTCCCAGCTCTGCAGGGGAAAAAGAACAAGTAGTAATTGTTTTCCTCACTAGAATGAAGTTTTTTTTAAATGTGCTTAATCTCATTAATATAAGTAGGATTTGAAACTTTGCATGGTGGAAATACGATATAGAAAGGCTTGTGGTAACACCATGTAATGACTATCTCTAATGAGTTGGGGTGGTTCTGAAAAGAACCGTTGGTTTCAACTCGACGTTTCGATCAGTATGCTCTGATTGTCTTCTGGAGAAAAGTACTGTAGGTTTAAATTTAATGCTGGGAAAAGTTATATATTTCTCCTCAAAGTGGTTCATACTTAAGAGGTTTAAAGCTGGCTAACAGTACTACTTAAACTTCACCACCGCCAGCAGTCCAGCATTCTCCTGAAGACGAGCAGAGTATACTGTTCGAAACGTCGAGACCAAACTGGCTCTTTTCAGAGCCAACACTTACCCTAAGGGATTTACACATGGTTGTACCCGCAAGTTTACTATTTATTTATAGTTTCTTCTTAAGTACTAAACTCATTAAACTTCCAGAGAAAAAACAAATGAAGGAGAACTGGCCCATGAGAATCAAGGTGTCAAAAGCATTTTCCTAAATACTAATCAAATTACATCGGTGATTAAATAGTAGTGCCTTTTCTGGACCGAAGGAAGGACCCATTCCAGTTTAAAAAACATCAAGAAAACTCAACTCTTCTCAGGGCAGTTGTCTCAATTAATTAATGTATATTTAAGGAACAGCGGTGGATTGGACCTACATTGCCCAAACATTGCTAAATTGAAATGCAATTGTTTCATGTGTAGGAACCCTTCAGTTTTTAATTCAAGTGAAAAAAGGGTAATGGGTGTGCAGTTAAAACAATTCAACTTTGGGGCTGAGATTTAAAACTTAAATGTGCAGGGGAATTTAGTATATGAAACTTGTTTTTGCCTGACACTTACTAAAGAATCTCTTGGCATCTTTGAGCACGGCATCTGCAGGCGCTGGAGGGTTAGCCATTGGCAAACCTAGGGTGTTCTCCTCGGGGAAGCCTTCCTCTCCTTCAACATTCATGCTATTATCAGCAAGACGACCACCTTCAAATGAACGTAATGCATCTGCCCATGCCTTAGTTGTTCCATACACCAGTCCACCATCAATCCATGGTGTGATTTCATTCAACTATAGATTACACATGAACACAAATTAATACACACATAAATTAATAAATTTCCTTCCGAGAGGCTTTACTTCCGAGAGGCTGAGGGATAAGAGAGGGGCTGTAATTTCTTTATCATTCTTTTCAAATCTTAAAGTGGAGATGTGAAACTATAGAAAAATTGTTTTAGTCTATCATTCTTTGTTTTACTTTACTTTTGTTGGTTGAGGCTGAATTTAGTTAACTACAAATCTATCATAACAGCAATGTAATCCTCTAAACAAATGTTTGGTAATAGTGCACATCTGAAATGTGATGATTTACACCCGAACTCTTATTACCAAATGTGAACCCAGAGAGTCATGTGCCGAGGAGGGGTTGGGTCAGCGTTAAGTTGAGAGCTTTGAATTGTCAGAAAAGGTAATGGTGTGTTCTGGCTGTTCACTGTTTGATTGAGCAGGTAGTTGTTTCTGAAGGTATGCCCCACCTATGTACACCACATGGATCTTATCCCTGTCTGTATAATACATTGTAATCGGAATCCTAATTAATCACCTGTTCTCTGGGGACATTGGGTGAGAACCCAGTGTTGAAACTGTAGCGAGTTCGAAGGAATGGAATATATTTCACTTCACCATGAGGTACATTATCCTTGGTCATCTCTCTGTATTCATGGTCTTCGGGTATGTCAATGTTTTCATATTCTGGAGGGCAGCCAGCACGTTGAGCATCTAAGATCTCTTCTACAACTTGTTGTCCTATTAACAAAATTGAAGAAACAAATGTGTTTTAAATAAATACAAGATACAATCAACCTTTGAAGCTTCTGCAACTTAGGTGGTCACTTTAAAATAAGAAAACAGTGAAGAAGTGTTATGTTCTGAATTGCAGCAATAAAAAAAAATGTAATTGTGAGTTATGGGGTCTTTAAATGCTTATTCGTTGCCACTGGAACTAGTATTTATATGGCATGGTCGAAACTTTACGATCAGTGTACTGACACAAGTTGAATTGTTTCTTTTCTCAAAAGCATACGTCAAACTTACCAAAGAAAGTCATGAATGTGGTGTGTCAACTTACCGAAGAAAGTCATTAATGCAGTGCATCAACTTACCAAAGAAAGTCATGAATGCAGTGCGGTTGAGAAAGGATGGTTTTCCTGTTGCTCCTCGCATGACAGCCTCGCTGATCTTTATGGGGTTGGGTCTATCTTTTCCAGCCATGGCATAAACCCCGTCACTATAGGCAACTGGGAGACGTCTTGTCAAAGGAAGCTCTGTTATAACCAACAAAAAGGAAACTTATTAGTAGCCTTAAGTACAGTAGCCATATGTATTTTTTATGTAGAAAAAAAGGGGCCGGACTAGTTGTTACTTTTGCAGAAAAATTAACATGTTATTGTATGCAACTTCTCTAGGAAATGTTTTATATAACCCCTTGTTACGCTGATTTTTCATTTTCAGACAGATTTCCATCGAACATTTGTGAAAAACATTAAGTGTACACTATTGGTAATTGTCAAAGACTAGTCTTCACAGCATGTATCTCAACATATGCATAAAATAACAAACCAGTGAAAATTTGAGCTCAATCGGTCGTCGAATTTGCGAGATAATAATGAAAGAAAAAAAACCCTTGTTACACGAAGTTGTGTGCTTTCAGATGCTTGATTTCGAGACCTCAAATTCTAAACTTGAGGTCTCGAAATCAAATTCATGGAAAATTACTTCTTTCTCAAAAACTATGTCTCTTCAGAGGGAGCTGTTTCTCACAATTTTTATCATCAACCTCTCCCCATTACTCGTAATCAAGAAAAGGTTTTATGGTGATAATTATTTTGAGTAATTACCAATAGTGTCCACTGCCTTTAAAGCCAGTGGACACTATTGGTAAATGTCAAAGACCAGTCTTCTCACTTGCTGTATCTCAACATATGCATAAAATAACAAACCTGTGAAAATTTGAGCTTGATTGGTCGTCGGAGTTGCGAAATAACTATGAAAGAAAAAACACTCTTGTCACACGAAGTTGTGTGCTTTCAGATGCTTGATTTCGAGACCTCAAATTCTAAACTTGAGGTCTCGAAATCAAATTTGTGGAAAATTACTTCTTTCTCGAAAACTACTCCACTTCAGAGAGAGCCGTTTCTCACGATGTTTTATACTACCAACCTCTCCCATTACTCGTTACCAAGTAAGGTTTTATGCTAATAATTATTTTGAGTAATTACCAAGTGTCCACTGCCTTTAAACAACAACAACAAACAATAATGTAGCATGCAGAGTGTTGAATAATTACCTGCGCCTCCCCAGTCAGGATGTGCCATGTTATTGTACCAACCATCATATCCTTCATATTCTCTCTCTTCATAATGAAAGATGTCGAGTTCCCCTGGAAAACAAATTCATAAAAACAAATTTATGCAAATATAAATTAAAGTAACATGACCCTGCCCCAAAACAAAGTAAAAGCCCAATCAAATAACCAACAAAAGAGTTTTTAAAAAAAATCACTTAACAATTGTTTCCCATCCCAAGAATTAACGGAATTATTGAAACGTCTTTAACTCTTCAAAAACCTAGATTGGGCAGTTGAATGTACTTCGTTGTCAGGATAATCACAAGTTTTTTGTACATATGACATCCAGTCCCATCATGTATTTTTAGAAAACATAATTGTACAAACAATCTGTATAGAATTCATTACATTTAGGTGGTCAAGTTTTAGTACTGAGCCTGAGTTTGTGTTGGTCTGGAGTTTCGACATATCAACTTATTTTAAACAAAGTATACCCATCTACATGTACCCTACTCATTATCTAAGTATATGTGTCATTACAGTGTTACAGAAGAAAAAAAAACTGAAATTTGGTATCGGTGCAGTCTGATCTTTAGTCTTCAAAATTAAGCTGACATTTTTTGTATAACTAATGAAGTTTAAACAAACATTCCTAAAATAGTCTTGCCTCAAAACATACATTAAACATGATATTTCAGTCTTTCTGCTTTTTCTATACTGCATGCACTCAAATCTCAAAACAATAATCTTACTTTCAAGCAGTAGGCGTTGTGCTTCACTTAGAGACGAGTCATCAGCTGTAAAGAAAAAGATGTAAAAACATTTAAAAACAATCGAAGTCAAAACCTTCAGTTGTTATATCACAATCTTTCCATGTGACTGTTGGATGAAAATAGTGAAAACATCTCAGCAATATTAGTAAGTGGAAAAATGCATTTTATTATTTAGTACTATTTTCAAATATTTTAAAGTAAAAACAAACAGTTTCAATATTCAAAACTGTTTCAAAATGTCGATTACAATTCGTATGGTCTCATGTTTGCCTACCTTGAAATTTACTACAACATGTAGAAAGAAACATTAGTTTAGCATAAATAGCTCAGTTAAAATGCTATAACAAGAATTAAACTAGAGGTACATGTACAGTTTTTGTTTACTACAAAAACAAGGTGTTCGTGGTGAGTGAGTGAATGAATTGGTGACAACATTTTACCTCATCAAACCAATGACTGGTTAAGGAGTTATGACTTTTTTACAAATTAAACACCAACTTCCGGTTTGCATCGGATAAAAGGTCAAATAGCGGTTACTTTTTATGTAGCGCGTGATAAGTTTATTAAGACCTTTTAAATGATGGATGGGTTGTAAAAATCCAATATTTGGTTTAGAAGTTATGATTTTTTCAAATATAAAGTTTCAACTTCCGTTTTGAACCGGAAGGTACTGTCAAATGAGGTCACACTTGGTAGCGTTGGTGATGTCTTTTGAGTTCTTTCTTTTGACGTATAGATGATAAAAATCAAATCATGTGGTTTAGGATTTTTTTATTTTTTAAACATTATATATCAGTTTCCAACTTTAACTGGAAGTCAAGGTCAAACAGGGTCGCATATTGTATAGCACGTGATAAGTCTATTAAGACCTTTCAGATGATGCATAGATTGAAAAAATCCAATGTATGGTTCAGATGTTATGATTTTTTTCAAATATGGCCGTGTCCGAAACGGCGACTTCGGCTACAGCTACGGCTAGATCGCGCGCGTCTGCCTATTCTTAAACACTGGTAGACGCGCTGATCTAGACGTAGCTGTAGCCGAAGTCGTCGTTTCGGACACGGCCTATTAAACATCCGGTTTGAACCGGAAGACAATTTTGTCAGGTCACAAATTATAGCGTTAGTAATGTTTTTCAAAGCCTTATCTGACGACGTTCAGATAATAAACAACTAATTTCTGGTTCTGGGGTAATATTTTTTCAAATAATTAACTGCATCTTCCTGTTTAACTGGAGGTCAAGGTTTAATAGTCAATGTTGTGTATCGTTTCTTAAGTTGTTACATACCTACCCAATGACGTATAAATATATAAAAAAATCAAATGTGTGGTTGTGAAATTATTTTTCTTTGACCAATTATTTTCAACCTCTGGTTTGAACAAGAAGCCAAGTTTAAACTGATTTCATTTGTGTAGATCCTGACTAGTTCATTAAAACCTTTCAGCTGATGTATGACTTGTAAACATTTTATAATTATGTGATGGACTATCTGAAGGTGTATAATGTATCTTATAACATCAATGCATATGTATTCCTACTTGTAGTTTTGGTGCGAGACGTTGTTCATTATTACTCAACTACTGCACTTCACCGCGCGCGATTCACTCAGCGCTCGATGTTACTAAAAACGTTACAGCGCCCTCTTTCGCTGGACTAAAGAGAGCACTTTTGGGAATTCCCGCGCTTGCACTGCATAGCGTACATAGCGTGCGTTGTTGATCAAAATGGGGTAAACGCGTGGGTCAACAGGTGCTTTGACGTCCCTTTTCGACTGATGTAAAGGTCCACATTTTGTTATTTCTGTGCAAAAGATTGAGCGGGATTGCTGTTTTACAATCTGAAACAAAAATTACGTTGAAATGATCAGTAGTTTTAAAAACATGAATACGATAAGATTTTATGAAATTTTCAAATTTTGTTTTGCACTAGAAGTATTAAAAATATTTTACGTGTTTTGTGAAGCATTTGTCCAACTTTTAATGATCTATCCGATGATGTGTAGATTGTCAAAATCCGATTCATAGTTTTTGAGTTATGATTTTTACAAATATTAAACTTTGATCTAACGTAATTCAATTCCCGATGACGTCATAATGACGTAATTAAGTATGTGTTGTCTTGATACTGAGGTTCAACTATCTCTTGAGTTTCAACATTCCATTCAATCTCAATCTTGAGTTATTCCGTAGAAAAGCTCGAAAGTTGTTTTTTGACGAAAAAAACCCGAAGGTGAACTTCGACCCAGGGTAACGACCCGGATGCTAAGGTCGTACGATTTTGGCGTTAACTTTTCAAATGTTGCCCCAGTCTTGGTCTATCAGATGCAAAAACTTTGAACATCATAGCTTTCATATTCGTTGAGATACAGCAAAACGAAAATGGTCCCTTTTCAACTTTAAAAACCCTGTAATTTGACACCTAATGACGTCATCATGACGTAATGAAAACTGTGCCGTCTTCGTATTGAGGTTCAATTGTCTGGTGAGTTTCAAGGTTCAGTTTGGCTTGAATCTTGAGTTATGCTGTAGATAAGAGTTGACGGGAAGAAGAAGGAAGATGGAGAAGAAAAAAAACCCAGAGCAATAACAATAGGTGTTCGTGCATCAGCACGAACACCTAAATAGGTGTACTGTGGTTAGCTCAACCAAATATTTCCAACATTAACACAAAAAAACGATGCAGGAAGCATGAACGAAAAATCTTATTTGAGGGGTTAAGCTCGAATTGCTGACACTAGCGTGGCTGCCTTTAACATGGCAATACAGACTGCACTCATTTTGACATCGATCATCTTGTCTCGATTATACATGTACATGTATGCATATACAGCCATCCATACGTGCAACACCGCACACTAAACTGGATATGTTATGTAAACTATTATAAGACATTACATGTATGTGTTTCCTACCGATTTACACAATTTGCCAGACAGGACAGCGTAACGATATATAGAACACATAAACTGAATCATGAATCAATATCTGACGCTGAAATTGAACGGGAAGGTTTTTTTCCGACAGAATTTCAGCAGGCCTATTCATTTTCTGTTTAGTTTAAAATATTTAATGAGTCTACTCTTAATATTTCATTTATGCTGTGCTGTCAGGGAAAGTGTATGAATCATTGAGGAAGACACTTAATTTCCAAGCAAAGTAAAACAGACATCGGGTTTCCCAGGTTTTGTAAACAAATTTGAGTAGGATTTGAAACTTTGCATGGTGGAGATTAGAAGAGTTTGCTGTAACACCATGTAATAATCTCTAAATGAGTTGAGGTGGTTCTGAAAAGAACGTTTCGATCAGTATGCTCTGATCGTCTTCTGGATCAGTATGCTTTGATCGTCTCCTGGAGAATGCTGGACTCTGATGCTGCATATTTGCGCGGCCTAACTTGCAGGCCTAACGCGGCCTAACTTGCATGCCAAGGTCGGTGTACTGCACAATTATGTTGTTTCATACAGCAATAATCAAAACTCTTGATAGCGTGTATGCCCTCTACAAGGAAATAACTTGACATAATAATGAATTATAGTTTAGATAGGCCAAAACTACCCACGTTTTGCATATCACCGTTAAAATCAATTTTCAGTTTAGTTGTTAAACATTCTAGACACAAACTTCAAAATATATGTAAAGTAAAGTTTCAAGAGCTTTGCATGCGTTGGATTATTAGTCAGCTGAGATCAATTTATGTTTCGATCTTTTCGTCACTGGACCGTATCACCTTTGACAAACGGACCGCGACTTTAAAATGGTTCATGAACGTCCCATAGCGAGTAAATCCAACTCTTCCTTAAAGGCAGTGGACACTATTGGTAATTGTCAAAGACTAGCCTTCACAGTTGGTGTATCTCAACATATGCATAAAATAACAAACCTGTGAAAATTTGAGCTCAATCGGTCATCGAAGTTGCGAGATAATAATGAAAGAAAAAACACCCTTGTCACACGAAGTTGTGTACGTTTAGATGGTTGATTTCGAGACCTCAAGTTCTAAATCTGAGGTCTCGAAATCAAATTCGTGGAAAATTACTTCTTTCTCAAAAACGATGGCACTTCAGAGGGAGCCGTTTCTCACAATGTTTTATACCATCAACCTCTCCCCACTACTCGTCACCAAGAAAGGTTTTGTGCTAATAATTATTTTGAGTAATTACCAATAGTATCCACTGCCTTTAAGTCGAGACATCATCTGAGTTTGACATGCTAAATAAAAAATAATGTGCATGCATATTAAATAAAAGGCAGTGGACACTATTGGTAAAATATAAGCATAACAACTTACTTATTACCAATCAATGGAGGAGAAACGGCTCCGTCTGAAATAACGTAGTTTTCGATAAAGAAGTAATTTTCCACTAAAACATTCAAATTTGAATTCGAGACCTCAGGTTTAGATTTCAAGGTGCCAAAATTAAGCATCTGAAAGGTTTTTTTCCCATTATTTTCTCGCAACTTCGACGACCCATTAAGTTCAAATTTTCACAGGTTTTTTATTTTTATTGTTGTGCATATGTTGAGATAAACCAAGTTAGAAGACTAGCCTTTGACAATATTTTCATTAGTGTCCAGTGTCTTTAAAGAAAAACTAAGAATATCTGATAGTCGATTTCCAAACATCCAGGTCCAGCATCGGCGAAACAAACCGTGCTGCTTTTCGTTTTGCTGGCTCAAAGCCAATTGAACGGGAAACGATCGCGTTTGGATGATCATAATTAAGGGTGAGACACAACGATGACGTCAAAGGTTTAATCGGGAGACGGTCACGTGTTATTTCCTATTTGCCCCAAAGTGCCAAAGTGCCCACACTCCGTCTGATTCTTAGTCTTACCGTGGAGGAAGGAAGCCTTCCTCCATGGTCAGGAAACCTTCCTCCGTGGTCTTTACTCTATTTGGACCGGGATAATTTGCCAGAATTGTGTTCAGAATGGACAGAAAGGCCACTGGTAGGCCTAGAACAAACCAATTCGTTAGGATTTGGGGCACGGAAATCGGTTTTTGTTTCATGGTCTCATTACATCAGTGCATGGAGGTTTATGCAGAAATAAAAACGCATTAGCCCCTATCCAATAATAGTGTAGCGTGGTAACGGGACTTAACATAAATGGAGTGTGATTCTTCAGACCTATTTCACCGAAACAACTTATTTTACTTCATATAAACTTTCTTACTTCCAAACATTTTCCAAAAGGTAGTAGACCTACTGTAACAGATTTAAACTAATTTAAACTAAAAGTGACATTATTGTACTGACTGGGACTTTCAGGATTTAGACAGTTGTCCAGGTTGCTGAGGAAAGGGGTAGGTGACAAATATGATTCCTGGTACCTTGAAAGTGATGAAGGTATGGTTAAAGTTTAACGTGCAGCACAAATGATTAAGCTAATTTCACCTTTGTATAAATGACAATGATAAACATGGAACATAAAACAATTTGTAAGCTGAATTTTGTTTAATGGAGCAAGGTAAACAAAGGTAAATAAAAGCATTAGTTTGAACCAGATAACTAAGTAGACTTTCAAATACGGAAAAAAATACGCGGAATTTATTGGAGAAATGTACAGCATTGCTTATGCTATGTTTAACTGAAAATTTAATTGGTGTATTACTATTTCAAATGTTATGAAATCATCTACTCAATTATTCTGGTTCCTAACCAAGCAATGCAACTGAAAAGAATAAATTAACGGAGCAGCAATGATTACGAAGAACCTGTGTGATGGATAAATGATGCCGATGTAATTATTAACTATGACCTGTTGGTGGCTGCTGGCTGCCACTTGCTTGTGAGGAGGTTGGCGTCGGTGGTATTGGTGTAGTTCGAGGTGCAGTTGGTGCTGTTTCTGCCGTTGAAGGGATCTCCCCTGTCACCGTTGTTAGGGTGGTTGCATCCGTCGTGGTTTGTGCTTACGAAGACAATAATAATGATAAATCGTTACGGCTTAATGTATTGACAATCAAACTATGTTGAGCGCTGCAGGAAACGTGCTTGGCAGAAACATGCTTGGCAGAAACACGTTGATACCTCATTTTAAAACAAATAGTCGCCGTTTTTTATACCCTAAAAATAAATGCACACGGTGCCAAGTAACTTATAATAAAACTAATAATCTTTGAAGTATTAGAAAACAATTTGGTCACTTTTCAAATAACAAATAATAACAGGGGTAGCCCAATATGCTGTTCTTCCCAAGCAGCCTATTAGATTCCCCTTTGCTAGAGTACTTTTTAGCATTTAAAAAGGGTTTTAAAGGGAAGGTATACGTTTGGTAATCGTAACTGGCGATTGTTTCTCAGATTGTGAATTCCAAATACGGATTGTTTTGACTGCGTGAACTACATCCGCTCCGGGTTTTCGGCAATATATATCTTCAAAACGCTACCACTTTTGATATGAATTTTTCACCCGTAGTTTTAATGTATGTCTACATTTATATATGTTTAAAACAATCGTACAGTCCACAAAACCAAAGGTATACGTTCACTTAAATACATGTTTTAATACAACTTAACAAAGGCTGACGTAATAATCAAAATAAAGCCATTACAAGTAGCAGCACCATTTTCGACGCATTATTTGTGGGAAAACAAATCACATGTATTATTCTTGGTTCTGTACAACCCCAGCAGGTTTGGCTCAAATCATCTGACCCCAGCATGGACCAATCACATACACCGTCCATCTACCCAAACGTAAATAAAAACCGTGCTTTGTTCGAGTGAAATGCTGAAAAGAAATAGTGAGTAAATAATGAACAAAATGTGGCATCAAATTAAAAACTGCAGATATCAAAGTAATTTATTTCTAAAGGGGATCCTTTAATTTCTTTGATAAGAGACACTAAAAACAACTCTCGTATTAATTGAAAACATGCTGAAATTCCCTCTGCAATCGTTTAATTGAAACTATAATTAAAAAAGCACAAAGTAAACTTTGGAACTGAAAATAAAACATAATTTTAAAGATGTTATTTCCAGAATCAGCGAATTAAACACTCGGGACATGACGTCGCTTTTGATGAGTAACAGTTGATGGTTGCTGTACAAAATGAATAAGAACGAAAACCCAATGTACAACCATTCAAATGAAGAGGTGGGGGGAAAAGAAAAAAAAACATAAACAAAACACTTAACTTTTCACAAGATTTTGAGGCAGCGAGTCAAATAAAAGATGCTGGTTCCGAATTTCTGCCGATTTTAATACCCAAATTAGATTATGAATATATTATATAAATTTCCATTGATTCAAGATTTCATAGTCCCCTTTATAGTGCACGGAAAGGAATTCGTAAATGGTAAGTGGTAGTTTATGAATAACTATAAACATGAACCATTGTCGGCTCACGATATTACCTCACACAAAACGTGCATGTAACATTTCGTGTGCATTGTCCGTGCAATGCGAAAGTTTGTGTACGTTTCGTTTTCCATCATCTGTCAAAGTTCATCCAAAGTTCGAACAGAGAAAATAAAGCATTTAAAAATTGAAATGCCCCTGCGGCGAGAATCGGCCCAAGCAACATTAGGCAAAGTTAAGGCTTAGTATTAAATGATTTGCCTCGGTACCATTCGTAGCAGCGTTTGAGGTGAAGTCCTCCTCTGTAGTTGCCGATTCGGTCGTATTTTGGGCTGTTGGTTTAATCATCGAATCACTTTTTCAAATCAAAATAATGACAACCACCAGTAATACCTAGCTATTACCAAGCTTTTGACAGGTTATAGTGCATTGTGTTCTCTACACCCTTTTCGATTATGTCGAAACACACTGCCCAAACAACGATACAAACTTTTGTTGTCAATGTTTCTAAAAAAAGATAAAACAGGATCGAAATGCCTCTGGTCACCAACCATAAGGTCGTGTTGGTAGGTAAGCTGTTTTGGTGTGTGCAACACCTAATTCTTAGTTTGACCAATTGATTAATTTTGAAATCATTTGGAAACAAACATGAAGACCACCTTAAAACAATTTAAAGTGTGCGCAACAGGAACTGAATTTCCTATCACTGTATGTACAATACATATAGGCCTAGTTATACAGTGTGTACAACGGTGTTGAATTTGCGGAAATGATGCCATGATACGTGCCTACAAGGAAATGGCACAAGTCCTCTATATTAGATGACACACCTTAACCTTACTAAGGAAACTGTTTCGGGGTATTTTTGTTACACAAAACTTCTAAATAAGTAACAAGAAGTTATAATCACAAGATGTGTTTTTCTCACTGCATTTTTGCCGAATAATTTTGAATCCCCCGTCTCACCGGCACCCTTCACAACCTTGCATATTACAAAAAAAACAACTTTGGTAATTTAATAAACTAGGTAGTTCTACTTTTATTACTCATAATAGGGAA
This sequence comes from Asterias rubens, assembly GCF_902459465.1. NCBI lineage: Eukaryota > Metazoa > Echinodermata > Asteroidea > Forcipulatida > Asteriidae > Asterias > Asterias rubens. The sequence continues at coordinate 7,255,444 of NC_047071.1, read as the reverse complement.
CATGAATTATTTCTGAAAACAGAAAAACGACCAAGTCATTCAGTTCCTGCAAACAAAAAGTATTTTAGGTATTTCCGGGTTCATTATTTCGACCCAGCGGTGACGTTAGGCCTAGGCCTATAGATAGTTGTATTTTTTAACGGGGATGTTCAGAAATAGACTATATTTTAGTATTTACAAGTGTTTTTATAATACATTTGGTAAGAGGCAGTGCCGATTCTGTTTGTACAACAACAAAAGTACACTTACCAACACATAACCGACTTCCTAAGTACATCACCAAGCATAACTGAAGCAGTACTGCCCAGCGGGCCATGGTGGTTCCCTGCAAGCCAACGTCACTCTTGAGAAACGATGCAGAGTTCTTCCCAATCTAAAAACAGATCTAACAGATCGAAAATCTTGGAAGTTACCGGCAAGATTCCAGTCCTACTGCCAAGCTTCAAAAGTGGACTGTTTTGCTGGCAGACGTGTTGCGTTTCTAGCTCTGCGTTTTGCGATGGGTTTTCTCTGCCTCTAAAGTTGATCCTTTTGCTGTACAACAAGTAACTGCGACCGTGCGCACTGCTAGGTGTGTGTGTGTGGCCCAAACAATCACCAGCAAAGAAGTTACACCTACTCATGAATATTCATTATAATCTTTAGAGCTGATCCATACAAGCAAGTAATATCCGGTATGTAGAGGCCTACGCGGTTTGCTAGTTTAAAAAAGTAGTTCTTAGATGGCACTGATGAATAACTATACATGTGTAGCCAATCACTGAGTGTATTCCTAGTTACGCCATAGTAATTGGTACTACAAACAACCATTCGACTCTACTTCAACCTTTGGTACAGCATGCAAGTAGCTCGTTCGTTCAAACTTTCGCAATAATTTTGCCTTCATCATGCTGTCTTGCATAAAAAAGATCTTCACAGAAAATGCAACATGTTGATAACAAAAATGCATAAACAACTTTTCACAAAATACTCTTAATGAATTTTGACAGATGCTGTTTCACAACACAAACTTCCAAAAGTTGTTGCATATGCGACAGAGAATGCATACAATTTATGCAACATGCACATTATTGTGTACACATGGCTGATGAACGTCAGAAAAACAATTAAAGGCAGTGGACACTATTGGGAATTGTGAAAGACCAGTCTCCTCACTTGGTGTATCTCAAAATAATGTATAAAATAACAAACCTGTGAAAATTTGAGATCAATTGGTCGTCCAAGTTTGGGAGATAACAATGGAAGAAAACACCATTGCCACACGAAGTTGTGTGCTTTCAGATGCTTGATTTCGGAACCTCATATTCTAAATCTGAGGTCTCGAAATCAAATAAGAGAACAATTACTTCTTTCTGGAAATACGTCACTTCAGACGGAGCCGTTTCTCACAATGTTACTCGTATTACTCGTTACCAAGTGAGGTTTTATGCTAATAATTATTTTGAGTAATTTCCAATAGTGTCCACTGCCTTTAAACAAAATATTATAATTGGATTTTTTTTTTTGGGGGGGTGCAACAATCGAAAGCTTGTAAAAGTAGCTATTTAAAAATAATATAAAAAACGGCCAAAAAAATAAATCAATTAAAACAAACAAAATATTTCACATTTCGCATTTCTCTTATAATCTTTGTATCATTTTGTGCGTATATTTTATCTAATCCAAAGAAGTACCGTACACGAAGGATTTCTTTGCACATTTCAGCTTATATGGACATATTTTTCACTCCAATTGAGTCGCCAAAGTGATTTGGCCTATGTATCTGGCAAATCATCTTTTCTATGTTATTAATTAACTACGAAACTTATATTCCATGATTCTTGGGATACTATCAATGCTAGGTGAAACGGGTTCACCATCATTGACTGCAATGGTGTACCGTGCCCTAACAACCTCAAAATCATCACATCTGTTGTTGTTAAGAGAATAATCCGCATTGTATCGTGTGATTGGGGTAGCTTCACAAAACATGCTATACACTTTATACCCTGTACGACGTAAGGGTCACATAGGGTTTGTCTCGGCCGGGCTATCGGCATATGTGGGACTATACGTAATGCAATCGTTGGGGAAGTTGTATTTATTTTATTTTTACCACACCACTTCTTCCAACACCAAAAAGATAGTTTTGAAATGAGAAACTTATGGAAATATTGCTCGACTTCCAACAATAGGTTCCAAATATCTGACTGCGAATTTACACTGAAAGTGTTAAATTCTACCTTCATGCACAAACTGCATTAACTGCACTAATAAAAAGTTCGGGAAAGTGTTCCGTCCCATTCGGCAAAGCAATAAAATATACTTTCTGTGACGTTGCATCTATTGAGTCCATGACACAATGATGTGCTATAATTCCGCTCACACAGGCATAGTTGTGCCAAGTCAACCATTTTGAGATTCAAGGGGTTAATGACGTGAAAACGCCGCGTCACCTTAAAGTTGCCTTGTATACTGCTTGTACTCCACACCTCCCTTGTCAACTTCTCTATATGAAGGGCCTTTACACTAAGGTGTAGCACAAAATTACGCAACCCAGATTATCGTAATGATGACGTTAGGTGAATTTGGTAAAGAGCCCCAAAGTACTACATCGAGACGTCATACAACACGCAGACACACGACGGTCAGAACGTACGCATGACGTCACTCTCATGATGACCAGACACAGTTAACGTACACATGACGTACAACATGTTTTAAGGGCTCATTTTTGTTTAATATACCATTAAACGAGAAGCTGGCAAACCTCTTAAAACTGAATGCTGTAATTTGTGAGTCAAGTGCGCACTTGACTCACAAATTCCCCACAAAGATGTCAGATTTCAATTTATATACATTTTTAAAACATTTATAAGTACCTTGTAACTCTAAGTTTGCATTATGTAGTAAAGTATAGAACCCATGCAAGCGTGGATGTCTGCCTTTTCACCGTTGTCGGGTGTGTATGGGTGTGTGTGTGTGTCAGTTTCATTTTCAGTTGATGCACTAAAAACAATGGAAAATAGAGGAACTGGAGCAGCAATTGCTGATAATTATGGGGTACAAACCAGGTTGTATTTGCCTTTTTTCACCAAGGACCAGCTGTATTAATGCACACTGTCAATCATTAAGCCCCGCCCACGGGACCAAGTTGCGCACCCCTGAATTTACCATAGAGCAAGTATGACAAAACAACCAATGACGTCAGATTTATTTCTTCTTTTAGAGTGGTCCTGTCAATGTAGCAAGGCCCTACTTACATATGCAAGAAATTTACACAAACATGCGCTCCATTGTTAACTGAAGGTTGCTTTCCATTGTTCAGAATAAAGGTATTAGAATGACCCCCAAAAACTGTGCGTGCTGGACCATGTACATGTACATCCGCTTTACACGAACTGTATATGTAAATGAAATAAGCGGAAAAGGTTGCCTGCCTTGCGTAGTTATGAAGTTTTCAGTGTGCGACGCCCAGTGAGCTTGTAAGTTTGATATTAGGTGTTGACTTTTTTTAGCAACCGGACCCATCAAAACAAGGTAACAGAACTATACGGACAGCTCAACAAGATTTGCAAGTGTCGAGTGGAACACTTGCCATTGGTTTTAAACGAGTTTGGGCTGTCGTTATTGCAAATAGACGGGGGTTTCGATTTGAACTCAAGCTGCCAAGGGAAAGTATTTCGACTGGTGTGAAGAGGTCATAAATCCCCGTCGACACAAGATGGGAATCCCGTACAGTGCCTTACGAGAAGGGGGAGCGCAAACGCAGTATGGCCCAAATAAAACAGCTGTGACGGCAGACGTGACTGAGGCAGGGTTTATATTTGCGTTCATCATCATTGCACTGTCGTTCTTCATTATTCTGCCTGGTATACGAGGCTCGCAGGTATGTGGACATCGTTCGTCCTTTATTTTATCACATATTTTGCACACTTCACATAGTGTAGGCCCTACTGTTTCTCCAATACGAGTCGGTTCTTATATTGCGGATATAGGATTTTTCCTGAAAGGTATGTGTGTGGAGCTATGTTGAAGCCATACCTATTTCCTTGTTTCGAGTAAGGGCCTTGAAGTAGTGTATTGGCCAATAGAAATTTAAAGTTAATTATGTGTTTCTTCAGAATATATTTGTGAAGACATTGTTGATGATTTATTACGACTATACTCTATATACTGTAAGAGGAATGTACTACACCGTATAGATAGATAGATTCAATGTATTTTGCCTCTGTCAAAATACATGGGGAGTGGCGGTATACCTCTTTACAAATAATCCAGATCCAATAATTCAACCCATGCAATATGTACAGTACATCCTGGACTTGTGATCAATAATTTCTAAGGAAACTAAACGCTTTCGTTTGGAAATATAAGGCTCGATATAAAAAGGTCGAAAAGTCAGCCGGTGCTTTGATAACATTCTATTTTATGGGACTATACTAAGCAACCACATGTCCATGTGTGCTTGCCCGCAGTGTGTGGGGTGTGTGGGTGCACATTATTGGGTAACATACATACTATTGGTAATTACTCAAAATAATTATTAGCAGGGCTCGATTTAGACACTAGCCCGGAGCCCAATCACTAGTCAAGAGTGCCGCGGGCTAGTCAAACGTACTTCTAGGTAGCCCGGACGGGCTAGTCCAAAATTAGAAACTTACCTGTATTAAACAACATGTGAATAAAATAAAAGTGACTGAAAATGTGTGTGCTTGTGTCATTACTGTGTGTTCTAACATTTAATAAGATCAAACGAGTACCTGAAGCCAAAATCGACTTCAAAACTACAGCGTCAGAAATGCGATCGTAAACAAACGTTTCTCAAAATACATCTTACTGTTAAGAGCTGCTGCTTCGTGTGTTCATTACCCCAAAATCCCCAACAAAGATTTCGAAAGAAATTAATTGTTGAAAAATAGGGTTTGAATGAAAATAATTAATTTAATAAAACAGACCCTTGCTGTATATGAAATGAATATTCATAAATACCTCGGACAGTTTCGCTATAATCCTATTGGTGGAGAGCGCGTCACGTGGGTCGCCTACTCTTTTATTCCCTTAATGACCAGTGTTTATGACCGGTTGTGAGCAGAGAGATCATTCTCTGTATATGGCCCGAAAATGTGGAATACGCTTCCTACACAGATCAGAAATGCCAGCTCACTCACCTCATTCAACACACTCCTTAAAGCTCACCTGTTCCAGCAGGCTTACTAACCATTCAACTGTGCCTCAGCGCCTTAGAACAAACTCTTGATTTTCGTGCTCTACTAATGAACTTTGATTGATTGATTGATTGATTGATTGATTGAGGACAGTTTCTTCATTCCTATTGGTCGAAAGCAACGGCTGGAACAGTTGTGCCACATCACGCGATACGCGCGACGCGCCCAGCAATCTCCTTGTAAGGAGGTGTTTTAACCGAGGGCCTTGTCATTTCATAGCAGGAGGGGTGTTGTGTTGAAATAAATCATTGAACAATTATAATTTTTGCATTTATTTTACTTTTTGACATAAAGTTTTAATGTTTTTTTACCGAAAGGGTATTTATGATTGGGAATCAAAGTGTGTTTTATCGGTTTTCAACTAGTGGTTTAAACCCACCGAGGCCTGGTTCTTGATAATTTACCTCGACGTTGATTCCCTTATTATAATATAGGCCCATTGCTTATCTATTTTATTTAAATTATAATGATCTTGACGCAATTAATTTAGTTTTGTTTGTGTTTGATGGTTACAGAGGCTTTATTCGTTGATACGTTTTGTGGTGGCAATGTTCATTGGAGCTGGAATATTGTGTAAGTTTAGTGTTATTTTAAGATATTTTTTTTAATATGTTCATATCCACCAAATGATCTATTTCTCCCTTCCACCCCCTGCCTACCCACTCCTGCACCCCCCCCCCCCCCGCCCCCTCGACATCGTGGCCTTCCACTGCTAAAGGGCTGTCAATCAAACATTTTTTCACAACCTTTGTTGCGAAATAAAACTTTCCCGGGGAAACCCCTTTTAATTCCCGATAGCTAAAAATAAAAAAATTCGATAGTCTGGACCCTTCCAGGTTAATGTATGACCTTTCGTCGATACTGATGTTTTGATCAGGAGTTTTATCTGCACAATGATCATTGACACATAGCCAGTTCAAACAAGGATTGCTCAATATATGAAATGTTGTAGATGTGGAATGATGTAGGCCTACGTGTACTTTGATACACTGTTGTAGTGTAAATATTACCCACGGCCTTTGGGGATAACGCATCAACCAAATCAACAACTTATTTCAAGAAAATAAAATGAATGATGTCATATTATTTCGGCAGAAAAGTATACATTTCAACCAGTGGCCAAGCATGCTCAGTAAAGAAGATATATTACACCACGTGTACTGTTTGTTTAGTCTAGGGAAACAAATAAATATTAGTTTGCAAAAGGCACCTAGACTGATATTTAGCAGCAGTATTATAATGGGCCCAAGCCAAGTCATATTGTAAGTTTAAAATTTATAGTTAGAGAAGAAACCAGGCCTCTGAAATTGACTATAAAAACTGCGTATTATATCGTTTGTGTTTTAAATTGTTGACATAAATTGATTTGATTGTTCATTTAGTATCAGCATGGGGTCAGGAATGGGAAGTTGCTGAGATTCATGACACTGAGACTGCATACAAGGCCTTCTTTAAACATGAGATAACAGCTGACATTGGGGTCAAAATTGGTCTCAATAGTGTCAACATTACCCTCAAAGGTAACTAGTTATGTAGTTGTTGTCAATTGTACATCATTTATTTTTTTTTAACAACAATAAAGAGACAATTTACCATGTCTTTTTTTCAAAATCATAAAATGTGCATAAATTACTGTAAACAATTTGCACTCAATGAATGGATATCTAGAAAAGAGCCACGAATCAGGAGATCGTGAGAGGGACAGATTATTAAAACCTCAGTAAAAAACATGTGAAAGTAAGCTTTGTCTGTGAACATTGCTAATAGCCTGGGCCGTTTCAGGCAGAACTTTGAGAGGAATGCAAATGATGACGATATTGATACAGTGTCAGGATATATCCCGTACATTCCCAAACACACACATCACGCTTTTGTCATTCTTTCCCCTAGAACTTAGACTGACAACAAAACAAAGGGGTTGCTATGGACGTAGTTAAGTGCTTAATGCGTGCCCACTGGCCGTACCCTTAAAAGATTTCAACAAGAACTTTCATAAATACTGTGTGGAGTGAGGATGTGAGCAAAACCCAATGGGGTTTTAACTATGATTGATCCCCGTGGGAGAGACACTCACATGTTAGCATTCATACCTTAGCCACTACGAACCCCGCCCCATGTTTAATTGATCAGAGCTCATTCCCGGATGATCAACTGGTGTTAGTTTGCACTTTGCTTTGGAAATACTCTACAACTAGAACTCGGAAAATGTACTGAGTATACAGTGCTGCTAAAACACATTTGTGTATGGGTAAAACTAAAATGAATTCTCTATAACTACAGTTTTAAAAATTGTTTTAAATGTTGAACTGTTATCAGTTTGGGATTTGAGGAAGTATTTCTGATAAAAATACACGTAAGCTGCAAAAAAGGAAGTTCCGGTTAACAATGTTATATTACTGCACTGTCATCATAAAATATTATACAGCAATTGCTGATTAAGGCACGTTTCATTGAAATCAAAGTAAAGACAGAGTAACATTTATTGCTATTTCTGAGGCCACATAAAGTGCCCATATAAGGTTTAAAAAAATGCAGTCTTTTAAACCTTTAATTTGAAATGAATCACATTTGACCAAGTTCAATTGATTCGAATGTGTGTTAATCTACCCCAACTAATATAATGTTAAACTGATTTTACTTTTGAAGTAACTGTTGCCTAGATTTTACGATATTATGCAAACTGTTGCCAACGTGTGATCTTTGACATTGAAATCCCCCTTACGAGAAATTATATCAATTGTTTTCCCGTCTTAGCTTCTAACGGGTCTGTTGAAGAGCATCCCGAAGAGATTATCAACTACAACGAAAGGTTCCACTTCTATGGATCACAGGGACGCATTGGGTTCGGGCGATTCTGTAAGTTTCCTTCGCTCATAATTCAAATCCAAATAATTATTAGTGTCAATAAAGTATCCTTGATTAATGACGAGAGTTATTGGAGCACTTAGTAAACAGACAACCTTGGAATCAAGTGCCAAGAAAGATTACTGGAGTGTATAATTTGGCAATGTTTTAACATTTAAATCTGCATAATGGACCGTCCTCATCAGGCAGACTCGAACGATATTGTTATTTAACACATAACTTTTGGTTCCATAACCAATGTGATAGATGTTGAAATAATGATTATTACCCAAACCTGCCCACAATAATAAACAGCTGGACGTATCAATCGTGAGTTCCGTGAAGCCCAGTGGAAGGGCGCTCCCTATCCGATTCTGTGGATCGCTGAATACTTTACTCTTGATGGAGAAGACATCCGCTGGGGCCGCTCCTACCGTACCGCTGGCTACTACGCTTGGATATTGGTATGGTATGTATTTCAAACAATTAAGGCTATGCATTTTTAATATTCATGTCCTTACCGTGCATAGTTTGTAAAAGTTTGTTGTCGGACCATTTTGTTTGTTTGTATAGTCTTATAATCAAGACTGTAGCTATCAGTTTTAAGAAATACTTTTATATAACCAAATGTTACGCTGACTGTTCTGGATCAGCTCCTGATAATGTTACAGCGGGTACTGGTGCAGCTCAAACTTTGAAAACCTGATCCCCAGGCGTAATCTTGGCGTAATCTTTCTAGCATTATTACAAACTGAATCTAATTGTAATCCGTTAATCTTCCCAATGTTTTACAGGACTGCCTTCCCACTGTGGATTTTGGCCATGGCGCTGAGCTTCATGGTGCTACGTTACTGCGGCTATTTCCTGATGATGACCGGGGGATGTTTGTGGTTGGGTAACGTCTTGTGGGCCTCTGTTCGCTTTGGATCCACCGCTCTTGTCATACCGTTCAATGAAGACAAGAAGCTGACATTCACCTATGGTACTACCTTCTATCTTTGCCTTGTGGCAGGTAAGTCCGAAGACATCCACAACTACTGTATAGCTTATCGAATAAAAATGTTAAACTACTCTCTGAACATAAAATTGTAAAAAACAACATTACTTGGTCATATTATATGAGACCTGATTTTAATAAAACTTAAATTAATTACAGTACCACTTATGCGTTGCGGAACAATAATGCTATAGACCGTTTTCGAAGCACTTTTGTGAAATTGTTTGTTTCCTGATGACAAATATTACACTACTTGTCTTGTTTGTTTCAGGTCTGGTGTCTGTTGTCAGTGGTTTCATTGTGTTCGTCATGGACATTCGCTTTCCGAATGTGTTATCCACTTTCTTCAATATTGACCCTCTGGCCGATTACGAAGAGACCTTTGTGTACGACAAAAACACTGGTGGTGCTAGCAACGGGGCCTCCAATGGCCACGGCTCCAACAATGAATCGGTTAGCTTAAAACAATCTTTTCTCTCTTTGCCGCCAGACGGTCCAAGAACTCAAATCATGGTCAAGGGGGGTCTGGAGCGAGACGATTTTGACAATTTCACCCCAGAAACAAAAAAGAGACTTGAAAATGTCTACCACAGTGAGATGGTTCCTTCGGAAACCGGTTCAATTATATCAATCAATTAAAAAGGCTACACTAAAAGGGCCATTTAAGTTAAAATAAAAAACACCAACATTTGTCAGTATGTGTGTGTCAGTATGTTGTTTGAGTGTGTCAGTATGTTGTTTGAGTTTAAACACATGCTTGGACACATGATGTTCATGCATCGTATTCAATTTCAACTGAAACGCAACTTTAGTGAGCTGAGAAGGTTGTAACATGTAATGTATGGGACAACCAACTCGACCTTCCTTGACACACAACAAATGACACTGGTGCATTGTATTTTGAACGATATTTATCTCGGAGTGGAGTAAAAAAAAAACTACTCGCCTAACATTATGACCATCAGAATTCGATTTTACTAAATAAAGTGGCAATATTTTAAAATTATTTTCCATATAAAAAATATATATAAATTTGTTTATCTTTTTCAATTTAAAAACCCTTTACAACGTTGCCAATGCGGCTCAAATGATCCAACTTACTGTGGGTCATAATTCCATGCTCTGGGATATTCAACTTGAAACAGTCAACCAGTACATGCGATAGTTCACAGAGGCCAGGGGGCCATTACTTATTTAACGTCATCAAAGCCCCCAATAATCTGAGTGTACTTTTTACTAACATTGTGTAATTTCGATTAATAATTGAACTGTTTCTTTCGTCACGTCACATTTTTTAGCTTCCAAGTTGTGAAATCATAAGACAGTGACCCTGTCAATGTGAATTCATACACCTTCTTGTCTGTTTTGTTTTTCACATTTTAACTGAAACGTACCACAATGTGTGCTTTTAACATCTAATGTTTTTGAATGTATTTCTCCTCAGCATTTTTATTATTTAGGAGTGCAATTTTATATTTAATTTATTCCCATTTCCATTATTCACCAAAGTTAAACAATTTACACTACGCAAGTGTGCTTTTAAAATCCAGAAACAAATCAATCTTCTTCCAAAAGCTATGTTAAAAATGTTGTTGAAGAACAAATCGTATGAGGTTGTTTTACAATTCTGTACATTATATGCGTGTCATCACACATATTTTTAAGTATGTGTGATGGCCGTGTGGATGGCAACCTGCACAGTTTACTCCTTCAGAAAATCGCGTATTCAAATACTTGGTTAGGATCTATTTAACTTCACTTTTCTTTGTAAGAAATATGTTTGGTGCCATAGAATTTCCACTGGTGGAGGGTCTCCATGCTTTGCGTCCTTTTGTTTGTTAGTACATGTCCTTTTTGTATGGTTAATGTTAGCCTGGTTAACATTCGCTACCCACCCCACCCCTCCCCATCCCCATCCCCATCCCGTCTCTAACGGTTATCTTTGGTCAACGATGGTAAGACCAGGTGGTGCTTCTATAACACTCCTTTTAACATCACCCTCTGTACTCCTCTTTTCCTTTCCCAACTGTCTTTGTTGATAAGATGTTGACAAGTAAAGCCGTGTACCGCCAACGAGCGCAGTCCCGCTTTGCTGTAACCAGGCGCAGACCTCGCACCTCCCTGCTGGAAGAGTCCGCTACCACCGATGACAATGTGTATGTGTCTCAAGTTTAAGCATGTTGCTTTTGTAATGCATGTTTTTTTCTCGAGTACATTAACTTAATAATCCACTGACTTTATTCATTTAAGAAACGTTCTCCTTAATTTATACTTTTGTTGTCAACTGACAAAACTAACATGTATGACCGAGTCTATATTAACTTTAATTACTTGAATGTCTAACCTTTAAAGGCAGTGGACACTATTGGTAATTACTCAAAATTATTATTAGCATAAAACCTAACTTGGTAATGAGTAATGGGGAAAGGTTGATAGTATAAAACGTTTTGAGAAACGGCTCCCTCTGAAGTAACGTAATTTTCAAGAGAGAAGTAATTTTCCACGAATTAGATTTCGAGACCTCGGATTTAGAATTTGAGGTCTCGAAATCAAGCATCTAAAAGCACAGAACTTCGTGTGACAAGGGTGTTTTTTTTATTTTCATCATTATCTCGCAACTTCGACGGCCGATAGAGCTCAAATTTTCACAGGTTTGTTATTTTATGGATATGTTGAGATACACCAAGTGATAAGACTGGTCTTTGACAATTACATGTAGTGTCCAGTGTCTTAAACTTAAATTTGACTGAAAGAATATACAATTAAAAAGGTCAGCATGGTATAGCCAGTACCATGATGACTTTTATATTCTGTGTTATTTAACGGGTACGGGAAGGCCTATCGGTAATGTAATCGAGTAGGCCTATATGGAAGTGAATAGACCTAGCTGCTACCCTATTTCCAATTTTGAACAAGCAAATTAAGACAAAGCGACTGAAAAACCATATACTGTTAATTTATTCATTCACTGTCTTCTGTCATATGCTTAACACTGTTCAGTTGGAATAGAATGCTTGGCTTAATTGCCTTGAAGCAAAGATTATAGAGCGCCGCAAGGCGCTCTATTATCTTTGCTTAAAGCAAACAAAATAAGTAAAACGTATCATTAAAGGCAGTGGACACTATTGGTAATTACTCAAAATATTTATCATCATAAAACCTTTCTTGATTACGAGTAATGGGGAGAGATGAATGGTATAAAACATTGTGAGAAACAGCTCCCTCTGAAGTGACGTAGTTTTTGAGAAAGAAGTAATTTTCCACGAATTTGATTTCGAGACCTCAAGTTTAGAACTTGAGGTCTCGAAATCAAGCATCAGAAAGCACACAACTTCGTGTGACAAGGGTGTTTTTTTCTTTCATTATTATCTCCCAAATTCGACGACCGATTGAGCTCAAATTTTCACAGGTTTGTTATTTTATGCATATGTCGAGATACACCAACTATGAAGACTAGTCTTTGACAATTACCAATAGTGTCCACAGCCTTTAAGTTTTAAATGCATTAGCATTTTACTCTGCACACATTCAACGTGTTGTCCTTTCTCTATGGGATACCCAAATCACAATCTACAGTATCTATCCCATGTTCGCTTATGTCAAATCATCATCATTGTCAAACTAAGATATACGAGGTCACCCGTGCAATTCTTTTGTTATCATAAATGCTTGTAATATTAGTTGCATCACCATGAATCAAGTCATTGATCACACCACACACTCATTGCTGTGTTTTTCAAATAATAATAATATAAACAAACAAGAATATGTGTAACTATTCGATGAGTACAACACTGCAATGTGTCATGCTCAAAACAGATAAGGGTCTTTCACTTTCGTTTTTAAGCTTTAAATCAATTTAGAAGAACAACAATTTATGACTATTATTGTCAGTGCTAGAATATTTAAAGGTGCTTGTAAATTTATAGTTTCTAAGCAACTTCAGTAGTATACTTGGGATTTTAAAAGGTTCACGTTTGAAAAGAAAATCAGCTTTAGACTGTTTCAAAACAAGCTATTTAAAGACAGTCTTTCAGTTAATTGGTTAACACAATAATGCTTAATCGACTCTGAATGTGTGTTAGCTCGAGGCATCAGGTAGAAGTATCCTATTTGAAAAGTTCTGGAAGTAGAGTGTCACATGTCATTTACACTTGGATCGTGCGGGAGCTTATATTTTTATTGACCTAAGTCGACAAATTATGTAAAGTTGAGAAACATGCCGCATGTTACAACATCCTTTAATGAACGTTTCATGCTTCATATATACTAAATATCATATAGACATCTCATAACACAATACCGCCGATATTAAACACCCATTATTGAGTAGTTAACCAGGGCTCAATTTCATAAAGCTGTTCACCCATAAACAAAAAACCGTGCTTACTGTAGCAGGAAAATGTGCGTAAGCAGAACATTTCTAGTCGCGCATGCATGTTCACCATGGATTTGCATCGTTACGTCACTCGTGTGCTAACCGCGGGTTATGCCAGCGTCTCTTATGGTATACTGCTTTATGAAATAGAAATTATGCTTTATGGTCGCTCCGTAAGCACAAAACGGCTACTTACATGTTTTATGAAATTGGGCCCAGTAAGCATGCTTATATACCTTGTCACATGCGGCAGTTTTAGTGCTAACTTTGAGACAACCAACTGCACTGCAACACTTCTAATTATGTCTTCAGAAAATTATGTGAAACTAAAATGTAGACATCGGTGTCTAGGTTTGGACACGCATTCTCGTTTCCAGCCACTCTGACTGGTTGGCAGTCGACGGTGCACTGCCACATAACGTACATGAAGTAAACTAACAACAACTTGAATTGTAAACAATTAAATGTGTCAGTCTAATTCTTTTTGGCACACGGTACAATTTTAAACGAATATGACCCGAACTAACAAGTTTCAAGTAACATTAACTAAAATAATAAATAAATAAATAAATAAATAAATAAAAAAGAAATAATGTTTAAGGCTAATTAAATAAAAAATAACTTCTTCTGTGTTTACATGTCCCATGCATATTTTCCGCCTCACACCTTTGTTTGGCTGCTCAACTAACCGTGCTATTATTTAGATTCAAAACAAATAATCCATTCATAATTGCCAATAGCATCCGTTTGGTATTCATCACTTGGCTAACTAATGTATTATTCAACAACAAAAAATCATCAAATGCCATGAACAATCCTTGAATTTATTTCATCTTTGAGAAAATGCGAGGTTTGGTACATGATTTTCTAAATAAACACTAACCCCACTAATTGAGTTTTCTGACTCAGTAAATGCATTTAAAAAACGAGACAAGCAATACCTACTTTTATAAATGAGACGTCGTCAAGACCGACGCATGTATTTTGATTTGTAATGGTTTTGTTTGTGCTTCACGACTTTTTTTTTTTTTTTTTTTTAATACCGTACATGATTGTATGCGATGAGAGTACACTTTGTTAAAATCTGTGGTTTAAACAAAAGTGTATTGGTGCCAAACCTGTGTTCAAAGTACAAGTGTTTATTCGATGAAATGGACAGAAAACAAACAAAGCCGTGAATGGATATATGAAAATCATTTTTATGCAAATTAATGTACCTTATTTGGTTGACAGACTGCATGGAGAAAGGTCTCAGCCCTCCGCAAAATCACCTCCAAGCGAAGGTATACGCCTCACGGAGATCAAACCCGAAACAACCAACTAGGAGTGAATGGAGGCGACGTGCAGATGACTGGTATGGACAACCCTGTGGAAATTATTGCATAAGAAGCCTAGACTTTCAACTTTACATTTTAGGTTTTTAACAAATCAGTGCTGTAAAAGTTATATAGGAGACCATATTGAGAAAGCACTTCATCGGTGTCCAACTGTCGCATCTAAAACTGCCGCCCTTGTAGTCCCCCTTTGTAAAGGCAAACTAGCTAAGAATTTGTTTAGTAGGCGTGTTTCTGTAAGTAAAATCTTTTCTTTTTTATGTTTTTGTTTTAAAGCTTGTACACAATAGTTCTATCTTTTTAACATTTTTAAGTACATTTTTCAATTTCTGATTTGCGAGTCTGTATATCATTTGTGGAATCTATTGTAGCACATCATACTAAGCTGTTGGGTAGATAATTTTTGCTAAATACGATTACATGTATTTGCTAATCAGACAGTCAATGTTGAACCCGCCTGTAGCGATACAACACATGACTGTACGGCTGGTCTGTTTTGCTAAGCATGGAGTGTCTTTGTTTAACAATGTTATGTGCTTAAGCAGTTCTATTATTATGACATTGCCCAGTAACTTTTACAGCTTGTTACTGTGTTCATGTGTCTAGGTATAAATCATAGCTACTTCAATTATATATACTGAAGTGTTTGTCATCAAAAAAAACGATTAAAAAGTGACTCAAGTTTAAATTAGATACTGAAAGTACTTAATATTGGTATTAGGCCTTGATTCTAGGTAGCATGTAGAAATATTGATAGAACTGGTATTTGTGAAACATGTGTATGGGGCAGGGCGGTGGATAATGTTGGTCTCCTACAAGTCGCATTGTTTGTGACGAAGCAAAGAACAGAACTTTTGGCACTGCTCATTTTATGATCCAAATACTAAAAAAGGGGCGCAGAAAAGTAGTGCACGTGGTTGACTAGATAACTAAAATCAAAGTGTTATGCAAAATTTTAAATGGAATTGTGAAATTTGGTTATGTTCACTCTGCTTTAAATTCTTCGTGTCCTTCGCACTGTTTGTGGTGTACAGCAGCAGTTGCATTGGTTTCCTAGGTCAATAGTAGGCTTCTATTTGTTTTAAAATATCAATTTTTATCTCGTTAACTAGCTAACATTACTGATATTAATTTACTTTTATACATCGAAGAATTAAAATATATTTTCGGTAGTTCCTTTATAAACTTGTTTATTTGAAGTTACAAGTTAAAGACTGCTCCTAGTGTTTAACCAATCTTCTGCATGCTATATATGTATTTTGTAGTATTCTTTACGAGTGGTTACAGTTATGAAACTTGTGATTTTATATCCAAACGCTGAAAATGTCAAAATGCTTGGATTAATATATTCGATGTAAATTGCGGCAATTTTTGTCACAAGGTTGAAAGATTCAATCATCTATTGAGTCAAAATTATGTAAATTGACCCCATAAGTTTTGCTATTCTGATTTATTATTTGTAAAATAAAGATTATGATAGTTTGTTCTTTGTAAATTGACAGACAGAGGTTGAGTTACTTGCTACTCAACCCATCAAGGCAACCTGGTTCCACACACCCCCCCCCCCCCTTAACGCACCATTGGAATTCAATGCATACTCACTCTCAATTGCTGCCATATTCTGCCTGCCTATTAGTATGCTTATGTCTGAACATACATGGGACGTAGGCCTACGTAAAGTCAAATTTGAATAACAAGAGCACCCATGGTTCCCTGCACAATAACTCTAAGAAATGCAAACTCTATGAATGCACACTCGACATTTCGAACGCACTGACGACTATGGTGGTCTTGCCGGTGTATGAGTAACTACAGGTGACTAAACACTCTCCTATTTTGGGGGTCAATTTTCTTGGTGTACTACAAGCTAAAAACTTCGAACCATAGAACAATTTAAACAATAAACTTTAGACGTGATGCAAAAAAAAGACCAAATACAGGTACATGTATATATTTTCTCGTTTTTTTTCTGACATGTGATTTTTTAAATGTTTTGTAAAGATTGCTGATGGTTGAAGAAAGTATACGTGTGTATACTTCACGCAGTCCCGTATGGATGTACATTACTGTAGTAACTTTTAGGTGCCGTTATCTTCTATTTGCACAATCTTTTATTGGATTAATCGGATTATGAAATAAATATGCAGATGGATTTATATTTTACAAATGTTTTGTTGAATATCTATTTAACAATTTGTTGATTTTTAAGGAGTTTGTTTAACTATATGGGAGATAACAAAACAGAAAATTCAAAAATCCATACTGTTTTCCCAACAAAGTTTCAAATCACGCATAAATGGCCTATTTAAAGATAGTGGACACTATTGGTAATTACTAAAAATAATTATTGGCATAAAACCTTTCTTGGTGACGAGTAATGGGGAGAGGTTGATAGTATAAAACATTGTGAGAAACAACGCCCTCTGAAGTGCCATAGTTTTGGAGAAAAAAGTAATTTTCCACGAATTTGATTTCGAGACCTCAAGTTTAGAACATGAGGTCTCGAAATCAACCATCTAAACGCACACAACTTCGTGTGACAAGTGTGTTTTCTTCTTTAATTATTATCTCGCAACTTTGATGACCGATTGAGCTCAAATTTTCACAGGTTTGCTATTTTATGCATATGTTGAGATACACCAACTGTGAAGGCTAGTCATTGACAATTACCAGGGGGAGGGCTGGCTATGTTTTGTATTGTTCCCTTATTTGTTCTGATCGTTTAAATATAACCTAAGCCATTCATTTTTTTGAAAAATTACCATATTTTAAAGGTTTCTATTTCGTTTTGGGGAATTCGATTTATTGTTGGTGCACAAAAACTTTCATAGTCTACATTGACCATTCGAACAATCATGGGCGATCTGTTTGTGATGCAAAATACTGGGTTTTAAGTTCGAGATGGTCCGAGTTTGAAGTAACTCGTCGGAGTGCCGGTCTGATTCCCTAAATTTACCCCGCATCCACAAGGAGTCCCACGGGGTCCCGGAAGAAAATGCCTATAGAAATCCGTGGCAAACTACTCGCAAACCCATCGCAAGCTAATTGTAACTGGGGTCCGACTATATGAATGGCCATTGGTCGTACCATTTTGTACCACTCAAGGTGATCTTTAAGCCAAGAATAACCAGGCTTTTTACGTAAGTGTTTCTGGGTGCTTGTCACGAGCATATACAAAATGCAATCTGTACCTACCAACGTTCCAAATTTACATGTGAAGTAGGTGCCAAAACTGGAAGTCAGATACATTAAATTTAAACACATTTCGTTCAAACCTTTGGGAAACTTGTGGGAAGTAACTGGTAAAAGTCCATAGTAAAATATCATCTTACTTTCCGAAAGGCACTTCATGAAAAAGTTCATGAAAATTTCAAAGTTGTTAGCAAACCAAAACTAAAAGCATTGACCGACGTGGAAACAAAGTTTGATTTAAATTCAACAAATGGACAGACTATGGTCAGAGGGTTCCAGGAGCTCTCAAAAAAGAAATGATGTGTTTTGTAATTAGTTTTACTTCAAAGCATTTGTTTAGTTTTATGACATTTCCTATCATGACTGGCTGAACTTATTTTATCATTTTTGTTGAAATGTTGCCCTTGTGAAACTGAACCTATTTAGTCTTTGCGTATGAGTTTCTGCCAAAGTAGAGATTCCGTCATTGCATCAGTACCGAGATCTTTTACATTATAACAATTAAACATAACAAGTGTGTATCAATACATTTCTATAGTTACATTTCGGGGAAACTAACAGCAATTAATTCAAATTGCGTCGATCGGGGGGGGGGGGGGGGGGGAGTGGACACAATACCAAATGGCCCCCATGCATGTCTTTGTCCGTCTTTATCATGAAACTCAAGTATTGCACTGTCTAAGACCAAAACCTGTGTCCCGTAATGGGCGTCAATCTAAAGTAGGGGCGGGGGACACGTCCCCACTTTTTGAGGGGACACAATGTCAATTTGTCCCTCCATGTTTTTGACCATCTTTATCATGAGACCCAAGTTTTGCACTGTGAAGACCAATCCCTGTTTCCCGTCATTGGCATAAATCCCGGGGTGGGGATATTCCCCCAATTTGTTTAACTCGTGTGTCTTAGGGCACGTGAGTGTCATCGCCATACTTTTTAGTTTTCTTAGTTACTGTATGTTTACTTTACTGTATGACGCGCTGCCTCTACCTGCCATTGTCCAAATCCTTCTGCTCATATTTCGAAGGGTTATTAGTATTAGTGTTCTGTCTCGCTCGCCAATTTGGCCTCTAAGAAGATTGCACCACAGAGCATATAGAATGCAATTTTTTCCCGCCGTAAAGCATTTACATGTGACCCCACGTCCATTACGGAGTAAATCTGAAAAAGCAGAACAATTGGATAGCACTAAAATGTTCAATCCACTTTTCGGGAAGCAGAAAAGAGGAAAAAATGCATCAGGAAACAACGTTCAACCTGCTTTTCTGCTTTTCGACCACCATAAATTAATTAGGAATGGTGGGGGAAAACATGTATAAAACATTTTTCCAATTAATGCACGTCTTATATTATAAAACTGATCCTATAATATGTTTTTAAAATGCATTGCTAGTGCTCAAGTTTTACAACGTGATAACCATCGAACAAAGAATGTCTTTCATTGAGAGCATTGATTGATCAACAGAGGGCGGTATAGATAATCTCAACGGCTTGATGAACAGGGAAAAGTAAAGTCTATGCTACAGGTAAACCTGTCGTGGATAATGTCCTTCGGGAGACGGTTAAGATCACCGATTTTAAACTCTGGTGTTTCTGATCAGCAGAGTGTGGGTTCGACTTCCCAGCCGTGACACTTGTGTCCTTAAGCAAGACACTTGACCATTGCTTCGTCCTTCGGATGGGACGTAAAGCCGTTGGTCCCATGTGTTGTGTAACGCATGTAAAATAACCCAGTGCACTTATCGAAAAGAGAAGGGGTTCGCCCCGGTGTTCCTGGCTGTGGCTGCTTAATGCGCCGTAGCACCTTGTAAACCCTTATAACGTGCTAACTAATTGGGTCTCAAAATTCATCACTGCAATAACCTATCTTTCTGAAAGTTTGTATATACTCAGCGCCATGAGCACCTTGTTTGATAGATACGTGCGCTATATAAGACTTCGATATAATTAACCTGTCGTGGGTATTACTTAGAGTCAATTATATTATCATCTTAATTTCTATTCTAAGGTAGGCCCTACCTCTGTAGAAAGTTCACGAGAATTTCGAAGTTGTTAGCAAACCAAAACAAAAACATTGACCGAAGTCGGGATACAAAGTTTGTTTAAATTCAACACCTAGAAAGACTGCATGTCGGGGGGGGGGGGGGGGCAACATTTCTTTCAGATTGGTTGGCCACCAACCGGTTTGTTTGCGGTTGATCTTGTTCAATACGTTTACTTTGTAAACACTATAATTTTACCTAAGTTGACATAATTGTTTTTCACGGTATATTTCAAGATTAAAGTAATGTTAAATACTTTATGCGAATGTGACCGGGAAGCCAAGTTTCTTGACGACGCAAACACCATCAGTTTGCCTATATACGGCACTGCTTCCTCAGTGTGACGCAAGCATAATTTCACTTCGTGTTCACGATTCCCGTGAAGCATGAACGGCTTTATTTTTTGAAATATTTTATCTAGCCTACATTTTTTAAGTTAGTATTACTTAACTTCCACCAAGTCAAACAGAGGAGCCAGTTTCAGAGTGAGTTGATAGTTCCCATTGGACTGGTTCAGGTATTCTAGATTAAATGAATAATATACCAGAACAGCACAAAACCTTAAAGTCACCTGGAAGTGGTATTTTTTCAAAATAAAGCTTTTGTCACTAATATATGTGTTTTGATGAGTGGAATGTGAATAAACAGTTAACTAAGGTTTTAAAATATCAGTTCTTATGTTATTTACAAATTTAAGAGTAGACCCCGACCCGAGAGGGCGCTGTTCGTGACGTCAATCGAGGCAGACTTGCCTGTAATGCGTAGAGTAAACACAATTGCAAAGTACATGTACGGACCAAGTCGTGAGTTTGTACGTTTTTTTCCGGCAATGCCGACCAGGTGTATTGCTGCTGAATGCAGATAAACACTTTTTGAAATGTACCAACTCACGACTTGGACGTACATGTACTTTGCACGTGTGTTTACTATACGCATTGCAGGCAAAGTCTGCCTCGATTGACGTCACAAAAGGGGTAGGCGGAGTCAGCCCCCCAAACAACTTTATATATTTTTTAAACATATAAATCGTGACAAACAATTACTAAAAAAATTGTTTTATTGTTCGTAAGCATATACTTTTATGTTTGAAAGAAAAAAAAATCTATTTCCAGGTGACTTTAAATTAAATAATTCTTCTGGCCATCTTTAGCAAAAGCTGTATTAATGGTATTTGCCTCAACACCAATGATGCATGATGCGTGGAACGCACATCAGGCTAATGGCCTACTTTGAACCCATCGAACCTTTCTTTCTGGAGCAAATTTTCTCTTATAGATCACCGTGCTTGTTTGTTTGTGTGTGTGTTTGTTTGTTTGTTTGTTTGTTTGTTTGTTTGTTTGTTTGTTTGTTTGTTTGTTTGTTTGTTTGTTTGTTTGTTTGTTTGTTTGTTTGTTTGTTTGTTTGTTTGTTTGTTTGTTTGTTTGTTTGTTTGTTTGTTTGTTTGTTTGTTTGCTTGCTTGCTTGCTTGCTTGCTTGCTTGCTTGCTTGCTTGCTTGCTTGCTTGCTTGCTTGCTTGCTTGCTTGCTTGCTTGCTTGCTTGCTTGCTTGCTTGCTTGCTTGCTTGCTTGCTTGCTTGCTTGCTTGCTTGCTTGCTTGCTTGCTTGCTTGCTTGCTTGCTTGCTTGTTTGTTTGTTTGTTTTTTGTTTGTTTGTTTGTTTGTTTGTTTGTTTGTTTGTTTGTTTGTTTGTTTGTTTGTTTGTTTGTTTGTTTGTTTGTTTGTTTGTTTGTTTGTTTGTTTGTTTGTTTGTTGGTTTGTTTGTTTGTTTGTTTGTTTGTTTGTTTGTTTGTTTGTTTGTTTGTTTGTTTGTTTGTTTGTTTGAAGTGTATACAAGTTGCACCAACTACGAAAAGCTGGATACATTTTCCAAACTCTTAATACTGATTATTAAAACTTATAAATCCCACAATAGTCTCCAAATATGGACATATTACAGTCCCAGAATTACTTCCCTGATGTGACAATGCAAGTAAATAACCCCCCCCCCCTAACTCAAGCACAATGCACTATGAAAAGAACTGTTTCGCACGCACTGTAAACCAACGTTGCGTATTCCGGTTATTTCTGTATACTATTAGTTCACATATTTGGTACTCCCAATATTTGTTAGGGCCTATAAATTATAGTCTATCATGGCTATACACCCTTTTCCTGAAGTGCAAACTTGTTATACATATGACCGACAGCAAACAAGTTTAGTCCACTGACAAACAACGCCTTGAACTCCATAAGTGTTTATCAAAACAACGAATACTATTGGATTTTGCCGGAAATTAAATCCGCTGGACGAGTTCAAATTAACTTCAATAATACAAAATATTATAATTTAAAAAAAAAACACGTAAGCCTACATTGCAGAACAATTATCACAGGTAATCAAACGATTGCGACCAGTTTCTTTAAGCGCACGATTTTGTTCATTAATTCAAACTAAAAGGCAATGTGGGTAATTATAACCCAAATCCACCAGTTGAGACTTATTAGACGGCCTTTTGTACGAATTGTTTTTTTGGGTAAAAAAAACAAGATGTGTCCAAACAACGTTGGAATTTGCACCTGTTTTTCGTACATAAAATAATGGCTAACTAACTGCAAAGTCACACAAACCACGCATGGCAGAATGTTCTACGTTGGTTTCCTTCCTGAGTAATTTCACAAGGACGTTTCCTTCAATACACCATCAAACAAACATAATATTGGAAAGAACAAACATTCATAAGGAAGACAAATAAATCAAGCTAGGAGAAATGTTGAGCTTCATTCTACTAAAAAACAGACAAAGAAAACTTTACAAATAAAGACAACTTTTGTTGAGTGATTAAACAATCTAAAACATGTAAATGCAGAAACGGATTTATAAAACGACTTTAAAAGACAACGGTAACAAGTATTAACTCCCTAATTAATGTCCCCAGGTATAAACTTCTTGAAGTGAAAAGCCTAAAAATAAAGTAAAGATGGTCTTTGTGAGATTTGCAGACTACGACAATTTTAACACCACAATTTCATATAAGACAGGAAACGAACTATGACACAGGAAACAAACTGCCACAAGAAAAGCGGAACACGTCACAATAAACTGGACAACGTTGATAAACTGGCCGTATTTACCAGGACTTTGTGCATTTCATTTGCACGATAAAACCTTCAGTAAAACCTTAATACAAACTAATCGTGACATCCTGGACACAAAGTGCACGGTTGAGTTCAAAGTTATTTTTTAGGTTTGTACTTCCTCGTGTAGGGGGAGGCCTCAAATGTTTAATTAAGAACTTGGTTTGTTAATGACTTACAAAAAAAAAAAAACTTTTGGTCGAGGGTTATAGGCGTGTTTTACACAGTCGTGTTATGCGACACTTTCAAGTTGTGACACTGCCTGTTTTCTTAAGATGTTTGTTGGAAATGTAGGCCTACACATTATTGTGAGGGAAGTTAGACAAAAATATTGTGTTGTGTTTTAATTTCTATACAGCGAATAGAAACATTTACGCCACCTATGGCAATTTAGGGATCAACATTGAGTGGTATGTTTGGTTTAGATTTTTCAGAAGTCCAGTTGAAGTGATTTTACAGCAATTTGTTGTCTGTTCTGTCCCCGGTGGTTCTGTCGATTTTAACATTAAATGACCTACGGTGTCCCAGTTTGATCCAGGAATAACTGTGGAATCGTAAACGTTTTTAAGACCAAGCTGTAAAAATGGACAGTGTTAGGTTTGCAAACATTGAACTGCATTTGAGGGTCAAGAAGGGGAAACATTACAAGAAACAAAATTATTCCATATAAGGTAATGTCATGACGAGACTGCGTGACTGCTTTTCATTGACTGGTTCCATTCAAAATCCTTTATTTCACACAACATTCAAAAGATTTGCTATTGGGAATGAGACTGATGGAGGAAAGCCAAGCAGTTGCATTGTCGCTGATTCATCCCCCGCGGCCTTTTCAGTTTAGATTATGGATTCGCTTGATAGTTCTCTGCATGACTACACGTCTAATGGTGAGGTGTACATTTTACTAGCAACTCATTTGAACTTTGGAAATGGAAACGGTTTGGAAATAAATGCTTTCAATTCCCCCCCCCATTTTTTTCCTTCATTTATTTGTTTATTTTTGTTATGTAGGATGTTCATATAGGTTACTGTAAATGTAACTTTGAGTTTGAACGACATCTAGACTCTAGATAGAACATGATATAAACTGGATAGAATTGGTCATGATTTTTTGATTGATTTGGGTCGCTATGAACACTGCCATCATGCCACAGCAGACTGAAGCCCGGTTCATACTTCCTGCGAATGGGAAAGCGAAGTGAATTTGACGTGAATTTGACGGCTCAACTATATCCTTTCGCAGCGATGATTCGCAAGTGCGTTGAAGGGAGTTCAACTGCTTCAAATATCGATGCGAATTTTGTGACGTCAACATTTGCTTCGCATTCGCATTCGCAGGAAGTATGAACCGGGCTTTTATTATATAGGTTCATTCCAATATCATATCCAATGACTGTCATCAAACTGTCCGCGATGATGCGGGGTGTTTAAATGTTCTTATGTTGTTGAATGAGTAGGGTATGGCCTTAGCTTTAGATCCACACCGGACCTTCTTCAAAGTCATAAACAAGAACAAATAACTACATATCCATTTATTAAAAAAAGATGTACAAAGGATTAAAGCCAGTGTACACTATTGGTAAATGTCAAGTCTTCTCTCTTGCTGTATCTCAACATATGCATAAAATAACAAACCTGTGAAAATTGAGCTCGATTGGTCGTCGGAGTTGCGAGATAACTATGAAAGAAAAAAAATACCCTTGTCACACGAAGTTGAGTGCTTTCAGATGCTTGATTTCGAGACCTCAATTTCTAAACTTGAGGTCTCGAAATCAAATGCGTGGAAACTTACTTCTTTCTCGAAAACTACTCCACTTCAGAGGGAGCTGTTTCTCACAATGTTTTATATCATCAACCTCTCCCCATTACTCCTTACCAAGTGAAGTTTTATGCCAATAATTATTTTGAGTAATTACGAATAGTGGCCACTGCCTTTAAGGGAAGGTCTCCAGGAAAGCGGGAAACAATATAGCAAATCAAAGTTACCAAATTATAATAAATTGGTGGCTAGGAACCATTAAGAGTAAAGTGGTGAGGACAAAGGAGGGTATAAAAGGGTGGATTACTGGATAATACAAGTGCTATATATAGGAAAACATGGAACGGTATGACCAGAGAGCAAGCTGCATCAGGGTGCATCGTATAGGCAATTAAAGAATAACAGAGTATGACTAGAGAGCAAGCTGCATCAGGGTGCATCGTATAGGCAATTAAAGAATAACAGAGTATGACTAGAGAGCAAGCTGCATCAGGGTGCATCGTATAGGCAATTAAAGAATAACAGAGTATGACTAGAGAGCAAGCTGCATCAGGGTGCATCGTATAGGCAATTAAAGAATAACAGAGTATGACTAGAGAGCAAGCTGCATCAGGGTGCATCGTATAGGCAATTAAAGAATAACAGAGTATGACTAGAGAGCAAGCTGCATCAGGGTGCATCGTATAGGCAATTAAAGAATAACAGAGTATGACTAGAGAGCAAGCTGCATCAGGGTGCATCGTATAGGCAATTAAAGAATAACAGAGTATGACTAGAGAGCAAGCTGCATCAGGGTGCATCGTATAGGCAATTAAAGAATAACAGAGTATGACTAGAGAGCAAGCTGCATCAGGGTGCATCGTATAGGCAATTAAAGAATAACAGAGTATGACTAGAGAGCAAGTTGCATCAGGGTGCATCGTATAGGCAATTAAAGAATAACAGAGTATGACTAGAGAGCAAGCTGCATCAGGGTGCATCGTATAGGCAATTAAAGAATAACAGAGTATGACTAGAGAGCAAGCTGCATCAGGGTGCATCGTATAGGCAATTAAAGAATAACAGAGTATGACTAGAGAGCAAGCTGCATCAGGGTGCATCGTATAGGCAATTAAAGAATAACAGAGTATGACTAGAGAGCAAGCTGCATCAGGGTGCATCGTATAGGCAATTAAAGAATAACAGAGTATGACTAGAGAGCAAGCTGCATCAGGGTGCATCGTATAGGCAATTAAAGAATAACAGAGTATGACTAGAGAGCAAGCTGCATCAGGGTGCATCGTATAGGCGATTAAAGAATAACAGAGAGCAAGCTGCATCAGGGTGCATCGTATAGGCAATTAAAGAATAACAGAGTATGACTAGAGAGCAAGCTGCATCAGGGTGCATCGTATAGGCAATTAAAGAATAACAGAGTATGACTAGAGAGCAAGCTGCATCAGGGTGCATCGTATAGGCAATTAAAGAATAACAGAGTATGACTAGAGAGCAAGCTGCATCAGGGTGCATCGTATAGGCAATTAAAGAATAACAGAGTATGACTAGAGAGCAAGCTGCATCAGGGTGCATCGTATAGGCAATTAAAGAATAACAGAGTATGACTAGAGAGCAAGCTGCATCAGGGTGCATCGTATAGGCGATTAAAGAATAACAGAGAGCAAGCTGCATCAGGGTGCATCGTATAGGCAATTAAAGAATAACAGAGTATGACTAGAGAGCAAGCTGCATCAGGGTGCATCGTATAGGCAATTAAAGAATAACAGAGTATGACTAGAGAGCAAGCTGCATCAGGGTGCATCGTATAGGCAATTAAAGAATAACAGAGTATGACTAGAGAGCAAGCTGCATCAGGGTGCATCGTATAGGCAATTAAAGAATAACAGAGTATGACTAGAGAGCAAGCTGCATCAGGGTGCATCGTATAGGCAATTAAAGAATAACAGAGTATGACTAGAGAGCAAGCTGCATCAGGGTGCATCGTATAGGCGATTAAAGAATAACAGAGAGCAAGCTGCATCAGGGTGCATCGTATAGGCGATTAAAGAATAACAGAGAGCAAGCTGCATCAGGGTGCATCGTATAGGCAATTAAAGAATAACAGAGTATGACTAGAGAGCAAGCTGCATCAGGGTGCATCGTATAGGCAATTAAAGAATAACAGAGTATGACTAGAGAGCAAGCTGCATCAGGGTGCATCGTATAGGCGATTAAAGAATAACAGAATAAAAAATTCGATGATATTAAAAATAGGCAATGGTTAGAAACAAGTATTTAAAAAAACCTTATTGACAGAAATGACGGTTAAAACAATTTGTTGCGATAAATTGGTTATTTGGTGAATCCACCAGAGGGATTCTCTATGCTTGCGGTGTGTCACAAGCCTCAATCACCAGAAGATCAACGGCGTTGAAGTGGATAGAGACTGGGCACAGTTTCTTGATCTCATAATGGAAGAGACATGGTTCACACAATCATCACTAATGAATGAGTAGGTTTTTAAAACTTTACTAAATGGTGCAAATAATAAATTTTCTGGAAGTAAGAAGTATCCGTGGGCCAAAGTAATGCCGGTTGTTATTTTCCTTGTAATCAATACACAAGGCTAACGTTAACCACAAGGAAGTCCTTCCTTGTTCCGTTCCAAGAACTTTTAATACCACTTCTAAATAAGTCAAAGGTCAATAGCACATTATTTACCTTTTTTCCTTCAGACTTTAGCTTACTAATTATTTGACATGGACGTTTCGTTTTTCACTCACGCATTTGAAACAAGCAACTTACACATTCAAACAAGGAACATAGTCTCCAAAACAAAAGGGTGGTTCACAGTTTTATTGAATGATTTACTTTCGTCTTAAAGAGACAAGTTGCCATGGATCGGTCGAGTTGGTCTATGAAAAGCATTTGAAACCGTTTGTTATGAAAACGATATGGTTAGAAAGATGTTTCAAAAGTACAATACAATTATCCATCCCCAAACAAGCTTCAAAATTGCATGGTTTTCCCCTTTACTTTGCGAACTAACACGGTCGGCCATTTTATGAAGTCAAAACATGATGCATCCGTGCAATTTCGAGGCATATTTGTGTGGATCATTTTATTTGACTTTTAAAACATCTTTCTTACCATATGCATTTCATAGCAAACGGTTTCAAACGCTTTTCATATAGACCAACTAGCCCGGTCCAAGACAACGTGTCCCTTTAAATACAAATCACATTATCAATGTTTTGAGTCTCAACATCACTCGTTCTCTACATTAATGTTGCCCTATAACCATGTACTGTCACGAAGCCTAATCACTTGAGTTGGTTCCACACAGAAAACAGATTATTCGTTGTGAAAGTTTACTGCAGCGATGACTTTAAAAAAAAATTAACACAGAAAACTTCATAATTTTGAACTTGAATATTTTAACTGACGTACGTGAGCTACAATGGTATAAACATCGCCGTAGACAACTGATGCGGGAAAGGAAAGTAATTGAAACCAAAGTGGCTAGAGCAACCCAGTGATCGTAAGCAACGTGGTTAGTATCTTACTGGCGTGCAGGTTTCACGGCGAAAACCATTTTGTTGATTTACATGACCACGGCAAAAATGTTATTACACAAATAAATAAATAACATTATTAATAAATAATAACCAAATAAAAAATAGAATACCCCAAAACCAAACAGAGAGAAAATGTCAAGATGGTCGGATCTACCATGGATCTACCAACTCAAGTACTAACGGTACTAAATGCATTCAATGAAGGCCTGCACTTCAGTCTTCAGTTCGCTTTCAATAATGTGACCTCCCTTTAAACTAACAAGGAAATAAGCTTCGAAACTTGTTGGGGTTCCAATTCCGGACTGATTTCCCTTTGTCCTTATCAGCTTCCCTCTGACTGGTTTCCTACCGAGCCCAAGATACCAGAGCAGGTAAACCACCTTTCCGCAGTACATACAGCCACATCTACAACCATGGTAACATGGTGAACTAATGAAATGAATATTGTAATAATTGAGATGGGTGTGGAACAATAAAGGATTGAAATGATCAGGGGCCAATTTCATAGAGTTGCTTAAGCAAAAAAATTGCTTAAGCACAAAAATAGCTTGCTTATTTTTCACATGTTACTGGCACAAATGTCATGCCATATACAATGCTTGTGACTGGTATTTAGCTGTTGTTTACTTAGCATAACAATTTAATGGAGTCTTGGCCGGTAATCTGATTTTACTAAGCAAGGATTTTTTTGCTTAAACAAAATATTGTGCTTAAGCAGCTCTATGAAATTGGGCCCAGGATGAAGGTTCGGATACTACCTCACTGGTCCCAATGCAAGTTCTTGAAAAAGTCCGCTTACCAAATGGTCTAGGCAATCTGTGGTTTGACCTAGACAAAATTGAAACAGAATTTTGTTTTTGTTGCCACAGTCTTCTCAAACCCACCAAAAAGAAAACAACATGTCAAAAAAAGTAGAACAAAAGTAAGCAGGGGAAATATACATAATTTGCATAAATTAAAAATGGCCCCTTTTGCCTCTATTTTCACTTATGTTTGTATGCATAGGCTACGCCCCGATAGTACTAAAATTACAATAATTTTCAAATCAAATTTGGATGCAAAAGTCTCTTGAAACCCTTCAAAACAAAGTATCAAAAAGCAGAAAAAGAAGTACGGGAGTTATGGTTATAGTTTGCATTAAAGATGCTATGTCAGATTTTTGGCCCCAAACATTAAAAAATAGATTTTTTTGAGTGAATGGTATTTCAAAGAGTATCACCCGCTCTAAGAAAAAAGAGTTAAACTTTTACTTTTAATGGTCAGGAACCATGACAAAAATTTAAAACGCTTCTTATAAAACACATAAGAATTAGTCACGTGATATATTGTCGGGATCCCGACAAAAACCATGTTGAGGACTTTATTTCAGTGCTACTAATAATTGGCGGACTTTTTCGAGCAATGGCTCAAATGAAAGCTTGTAACTTTCTCGACCCCCATCAAAATACCTGTTGAATTTTAAATAAAAATGTTGGGGTAAAATCGGCCTAAAAACTGACATAGCATCTTTAATCAAACATTTTCGCCTCTAAGTTGCAGAGTTTGATCATTGTTACACCAAATGGTCATGCAAATAATAGTTAATAATTTGGGGGGCTAATCATCCTTATTCGCAGCTATAAGAGCTGAATTGCGACGCGGCTACAACGTGTTCGAGAAGCAGGCATGCAAGGGCACCTTTGGCTGCCAGCCACATCAATCCATTATGACCACGGAGCACAGCCAAAATATCAAAAGTGTTTGATTTACCCCGATGGAGGAAAACCGGATGGTTTGGATGTACCTCGTGGCACAGCAGAGAACCCGGCCATCAGGAATCGAACCGGGTTCACCTTGTTGAGAGGCGAGCGCTTTACGCACAAGCCAACCATGCCACCCAAAATGTTTCTTGAAGCAGTTAACGCTCCCAAATAAAAATATTCAAAGTGTCAAAGGTGCCAGTGAATTATTATTACACGTTTTAATTAAAGTTACGTGCGTATTATATGCACTAACAGGAAATGCAATAATGACTGCTCCTTTAAATGATGTTTGACGGCTTGGAACGGGCACCATTGGTCGGAAGATTTATTTTAGTTAATTAGGATAACGTGCGCATTACAACGCACTATGAATTAATTACATTATTGACGGCCCCTTTAAAAAATAGTACCCTGTGTTTTTTAAGGACAATCAAATTGAATTCAACTATTAACTTTCGTTTAAGTTGTACAAACTCAATCTGCATTATTTGTGTACTTCTAACACACCAAGTTAATGACTCCTCTCTAATTGTGTTGTTTATATCTCTAGGAAACCTAAACGTTGTATATTAATTACTTTCGTTCCTTTAATTTGTAAATAAGTTTTGGAGTGTTTTGTTTGTGAATGAATAGAAAACAAAAAGTTTCTTGTGACATGTTCCGCTTTTCTTGTGGTAGTTTTTTTCATGTGTCATTGTTCGTTTCCTGTCTTACATGAAATTGTGGTGTTATGTTGTCGTATAGTCTGCAAATCTCAGCCCATCTTTTTTTGTCCTCAATTATTATCTTTTTGGAGTGAAATTAAACCTACAGAATGGGCCGAATAAATAAAAACCAGCATTTGCTTTTACTAGCCTTTTACTTAAATCCTTAAATAAATAAAAGTAAGCCTTAATATTGCTAGTAATTGGTCGAACTAGCGGGTAAAAGCAATGCTTGAGGGACTCTTCTTATTGAGATGTAAATAAAACCGACGTTTTACTATTACCTGATAGTTTCACAAGATACTGGGTCGTATAAAGGCCAGCATTAACAAATTTCGATTTTAAGTTCAGGCATGAGAATTTGTCCAAATCTCTATAAATAACCTTTTACTGGAAAAACACCATGTACTTGAACGGATTAGTAAGTGGTCAGAGAAAAGCTCAATAGCGGGGTGTTCAGGAGTATAGCAATAGAGGCATGGACTCGCAGATCAATACTTAGTCAATTTTTTGATGGCGGCAGTGGCTATGATGAGGAAACAGCCAGCCTCTCCATGCCAGAGCTCCAGAGATTGATATTTTTAGAGCAATTAAAGTACACAACAAATTTATAAGCAACATTTATAGTTGGATCATTAGGCCAAGGGAAACATAACCGAGCCATATATGCAACACTGTTGTGTAAGTAAAATCTCAAGCTCCTCATACAGTAGCTTGTAAAAATACAAGTAATTGCTACAGTATGTTAGTACAATGTCGTTTTTATTTATATGTCTATAAGTGGAAGGTAATCCCGCGAGCAAAATGTTCATGCCTGATCTTTGACTTTTCAGTCTTCTTGCTAATCTGGACCTTTAACTTGATAAGTAATTGCTAGTTTTTATTTGTTCGGCCCATTGATATCAATAGACCTTCAAACAAACATAACATTGAAAGAACAAACATTCATAAGGAAGACAAATAAATCAAGCTCGGAGAAATGTTGAGCTTCATTCTAAAAAAACAGACAAAGAAAACTTTACAAATAAAGAAAACTTTTGTAAGTTGAGTGAGTAAACAGTCTAAAACATGTAAATGCAGAAACGGATTTTGTTTATTGTTTAAAACATGTGCACGACAATTTGGTGTGGCAATGATTACGATTCGTCAACTATCAGGGCGTGTGCACAAAATACACTAGTGGAAATAGAGGTGAAACGCCAATTTGTAATCTATCCATATTATGCATAATTTCCCTACCTCTTTTTTCTACTTTTTGATACTTTGTTTGGGAGGGTTTCAAGAGACATTTGCATGCAAATTTAATAAATATAAATAAAATAAATAAAAATACTATTATGGCTTATGTTTACATACATAAATAAAGGCGAAAATGACTACACTTACTTTTTGCAAATTATGCATATTTCCCCTGCTTACTTGTTTTCTACTTTTTTTGCTTTGTTAGTGTGTATGGTTTAAAGAGACTGTTGCAAAATAAACCATTTCTGTTGCAAATTGTTCAGGTCAAGCTTTTTTGTTTGCATAAATTGACTACACTAAAACCACTTTGCCCTTAAAGCCGTGTGTACACATAAAGTATCGACACCATGGAACTCACTGAAAAAAGATCTGGAGTCTACCGTGTGTGTAAAAGAAACTAAACACTTTTGAAACGGCTGCCGAATAAAAAATATATATATATCTGATTCTGGGGGAAAGGTTTATATGTATGGATAGCGATGGACTCGACTTACATATGACACCAAAAATGCCGACAATTCAGCTTGGGTGAGCCCTGGGCCCACTTTCATAGCGTTGCTTAACGGTAAGTAAATTTGCGTGCTTACTGTAGCAGAACAAATTGCTTAAGCCTTAGCGTATTTCGCTGGTTAGCAGAAAAATTGGGTGGCCATATTGCGTGTTTACCGTAGATTTGCATTGTGACGTCATTTATTTTCGTGCGGTAAGCACCGGAAGGTTAGCATGCCCTTTCGCGTGCTTACGGTTAGCAGCGCTATGAAATAGACATTGCAAAGTAAGCACAAAATCGGCCGCTAAGCAGCGCTATGAAATTGAGCCCTGCTCACCTTTGTAAAGGATATAGAAATTCGCCTTAGGTGAGCCCTGCTCACCTTTGTAAAATGTATGGAAATTAGGTTGGGCAGGAATTTGCCTTCCCTTTGTGAGAGGTAAGTCCTTTGGAGCTTACAAAAGTCAATCCAAGATTTCGGCTACTTCAGGTCAATGGGTAACTCGAAGAATAAGTAGCCAACATCTGTGACATTCCCTTTTCAACAAACCGTATTTGAATAATAAATTTACTTAATCCCCATCTGGTTATTAAGTCAATGAGATGTTCAATTAATATTATAATTCCTAAAATCAGTTTTTATTCAAAGTCACCATCACCCCATCCTGACTCCGAACACACCACTGAGTCTACCAGGGAAAATTACAACGCTACATGAAAAATATGCAATTCCTGTTCACTCATGCTATACAAAATATGGTTTATTAAACCAAATAAAATCACTCAGCGAACCCAAACTGATCGCAATTGATCATGAATTTATCATATCACCCTGAATTTTGTAAGCTCCAAAGGACTAGTTACCTCTCACAAAGTGAAGAATAATTCCTGCACAGCCTACTTACATACACTTTACAAAAGTGAGCAGTGCTCACCCTAGCACGAATTTATTTCGGACTTGTTGGTGTAATATGAAAGTCGAGTCCAAAAGCTATCTATACATTATCAACCTTTCCCCCAGAATCATTTATTTGTTTACTTGGCAGCCGTTTCAAAAGTGTATATATTTTTTTTGACCCTGTAGAGGGCCGACGAGAGTTAACCCTTATAGTAACGTTGTGTGTACAGAGTGTACAAACTTATCACCATCATTATCATTACACACAATATGAATCAAAAACACTTAATACAGTTCTTGTTACTTCCCGTGTATATTCTATACAGATTTATTACATCATATCATTCATCATATTTGCATTATTTATATTATTTATAAGTCATCATTTAAATATGCAGGAGGAAAACTCAGAAAATCCTTTAAATTGCCTAGACTTGGAAATAGATTTCTTCATGCCTCCATGGTAACATCTTTTTGTACACAATGTGCAAAATAAATGAAAGGGAAGGTAGGACATTGTATAATCAATCAACATTGGCAGGTTGGACTTTATGTTGAGGGGTGTACAACATGCCACACTTTCCAGCACCAAATGCTCAGCATCCAAACAAATAACATTTAAATTGCAATAGGGATAAGATAAATCATGTAGCTTGTACTCTTCCAATTGTTACTGCTGTATCATCCCTACACAATACAAAACTGTTTTCCTGTTATAATAATTCTTTTATATTACGATATAATTTTAAGTAAACATAAAATATTGTAAATTTGCAACAAAAACAGCAAATAATAATAATATATGGTAAGTCATGGAACAAATAATATGCATTATAATTGAACCCCATCTGATAAATCAATGTTCATGCAAATCAATAACACAATTAAATACAATCTGTGTCATGTCATATCTGCACTTCAAATTGTTCTTTAAGCAACATATAAAACAATCAAGCCGTGAAAGGCTAATACAAAAGAGATGTGTTTTTTACAGGGTAGATTGATTCCATTCTCTTGTTTTCTATAAACATAAGATCAAACAAATCAGTGAAACAATTGTAGTGGTCGAGGTAAGATTGAAAACAATGGTCAAAATAATGTTGTTTTGTTTGGGCTTTTGTGCATGCTCACATGAGGGCATTTGGATTGCAATTCAATTATTTGGGTGATTCATTCGTTAACTTGACAGTACAAACAGCGCAGTGTAATGAACAAAAACGAAGTAGATATATTTAAAGATGCATTGAGAGAATTCCTTTCTGATACTTGAACTAATATTCAAGGATTTAATTACATATAATACACATTAAGAAAACTTATACTTAAAAAAAACGAAATTATACTTAATTTGTTTAATTCTTAATTTTGTTTACAGCAAATATGAAATATAAAAAAAAAATTCAATACTGCTTCTTATTATTTAAAGTTGACAATTGCCATTCTCTTACAAGATGAACAGTGTAAAAATCCAAAATCTGTGTTGAGTTTATTACTTCATGTACGTGTATTACAGAATGACACCCTACCCTCCCTCCTTCATATATTGAATTGTGCAATTAAGAACATTTAAAGTTTTAGAGAGACTGACAAGTAAGAATATATAAATAAGAAAGAAACAAAAGTTTGCTCACTTGTTTTAAAGACACTGGACACTATTGGTAATTGTCAAAGACGTACACTAGTTACCAGTTGCCAGTCAATATGTGTATAATAGTTTTGGTTTGACACTTTCACTCTGTGCTAGTTTAGTCCTCTGGAAACCATCCACAGGCTACGTACTGGTTTGGGAATCCAACCCGGAATCCAACCCACAAACACTACATTCTCCAGCAGATTTTGTCATGTATGAGGCCAGGCATGGCAACTTGGATAATAGTTCAATCAACTAAACCTGTTGGAATGTGATGGATTAAATGAAGGGTTCCTAAACAAAGAAAGTTACTAATAGGGGTGTACAAAGACAAAATTAAAAAATAGAATGATATCACTCTAAGAGAAGAGTAAAATAGCACCTCTATTAAAGTTGATTCATTTTCCCTACATGTTCACATCACATCCTGTATTAAGCACACTTTTAAACTTCATGGTGACTTTCCATTTCCTGCTTTAATGCCCCCACACCAGCAAATCAAGTCTATCTATTGCCCAATTTGTGTGTTACCAGCCAAACAACTGTCATGTGAACTATTTGTAACTGTAGTACCAACCCACACATATTTGTAAGCAATTTTGTCCATCCTAATTAACCCCATAAACCTGGGCAGTGAGTTGTAACTGATTTTTATCTCCCACAACTTAATAAACAAACTTTGGAAAGTATACTCAATTTTTAAAAGCAACCTTCTTAATAAAAATTCAAGATATCATCAAGATATTGCGTGATGTCTTGGGTATCTTTATCAGCGAATATGATTTGTATCTCTTGGACATAAGATCTACAAGTCTTGACTCATTAACAGGCAGCCATCACACAAGAAACTGTTTGCTAAATTGCCTCTCTCTTATTGTTTGATTCTACAACTAAGCATATCAAATTGGAATTTGTCAGCGATGTTTTTTTCTCTTTATGTCGGTGACAACAATACTACCACATGATAGGTTTGTTTTTAAAGGATTCCACCACATGTCCGGAGAAGCGACGGAGGAACTTGGGGTATTCTCTCTTGTAGACCGCACGAATAACAGAGCTTGGTACCCAACCTCCTGGATTGGCTGTAAAATACAACACATAACAGTTGATTAGTTTCAAAACATTGGTTTAATACAGTCAAATCATCCCATTGTTAAAAATTCCCTGAATCATATTTACAAAGTTGTCTGACATTCTTAAATATTGTCTTGCATTCCTTGACAATAAGTGCATATAACACTGGAACAAGCATATTAACCTTACTTAAGTCCACAATTTTGGGAGTTGGGTTATCAAAAAGAAGATGATATTAGGGGATATGGGAAGGTCTCTGTCTTTCAAATAAGGAAAAGATTAATTTGCACACCTCAAACACATTGTATTCAAACCATTGCAGCACCATCTAAAAATCTGAACCGGTACCCAAATAACCTGTCAGAAAACAACTTGATTTCCTTTTTTTACAAGATAATTAGAATTGTACAACAACTGCACTTTTTAAGCAATCCATTTTTAGCATTTTGAGTTAGTTATTGTTTTAGCTCATTTAACTGAAACTACATGTAGTGCCATAAATACATGAGTTTCATTGTTTTATGTAAATCCGCATGTCAGTTGCAATATTCGATGTAAGTTTAAGTCAGTACATCATCTATTACACTAATTTGAGTATTGCTGGCACAGATATGTCTTGAACTGTCTGTAAGGTGTTCTGTCGGACTGGTGTTCAATCTAGAGGATACAATTCTTTCCTTTCAGACTGGTTTCAAATATATATATTTTGTGTACACAACTTCATTGAAAGAGCCTTTGTTGCAACCAAAAGTTGACTTGTGCCAATTTCTTTGCATTTACATGACGCACGGAAAACTGGTGCAAACCTGGCCACATCGAACTTGAATGCATGTCATGGTGGTTGTAGCTAGACCAATTTTAGTGGTGGGCAATAATGTTGAATTATGGGCCATTATTGCTGAAGTGGGGCCAGGTATCCAAACTGTTCGTGTTATGGGGTCCATGCAATAAGTTGAATGGCTGTTTGACTGTGTTCTTTCTCTGTGACATCTGATACTCCTTATCATGAGCTGTACTGACAGGGACTGAGATCAATGCACAGTGGACAATATTTGAAATCTGTGCTGGGCAGCACAATGAATTTTGCTCCGAGTGCTGGGCAAAAACTGGAGCCCAGCACCGCCCACTGTGGCTACAATACTGGTTATAACATAGAGCTACACAAAAAATTGGGTCAAGCAAGAAACTCAAGGCCCATTGTAGATTTATCAACCAAAGATTAGTACTAAATTTCCAATAACAAATTACAAAAAAATAAAAGTTGTGTTTTTATGCTTTGTTGTCTACCACACAAATAATTCAAGTGCTACAATTTTGATACAAAATGGATGTTTCTATAATCCGTTATATGCCATTTAATTCAAGGGAAGGTACATGCACACGTTTGGTAATTGTCAAAGATCAGTCTTCTCACTTGGTGTATCTCACCATAAGCATAAAATAACAAGCCTGTGAAAATTTGGGCTCAATTGGTGATTGAAGTTGCGAGAAAATGATGAAAGAAAAAACACTCTAGTTTGGACGAATTTGTGTGCTTTCGGATAGGAATAAAAGACTTCTAGCTAGAAGTCTTTTGTTATTTTAGTGAGAAAGTACCTCTTTTTCAAAAACTACAATATTTCAGAGGGAGTCGTTTCCCACAATGTTTTATACTATCAACAGCTCTCCAATGCTCGTTACCAAGTCAATTGTTAAGTTAATATTTGTTTTGAGTAATTACCAAACGTGTACCTTCCCTTTAATACAAGTTCTTGTGTTTGGTAATAATAGTTTGATTATATTTGCTGTCCTGACTCCCGCCTGACTGCAATCCCTATACATTTGTACATGTACATGTACCTCTCCATTGAAGGGATAAAGCAAGACCTTTTAACCACCAGCACTGAATTAAGTTTCTAAACTTACTTAGGGTTCCACAATAATCTTTCAAACTTTGAGTTTTACAATATTTCCCATTTTATAAACATTTTACATTCTCTATACTACATGTAGTAACAAACCTCTTCATCAAAACACTTCATCATGAACTTTTAACCAATTTCATGCATCAGCGATTTAGAGTCATCAATGCTTTCCCCCAAATTCTAAAGAACTGTGGTAAATACGTATGCCCTCCACATCCCCCTGGGTCTACCTAGAAATACCAGGGTTTTGTTTCCCCATGACGCCTAGGATTGAATGGCTCACATTACAATACCATTCAATATACAAGTATAGAACACTAGCAACGAGTTGTGACACAAAGTGAACTAATTCATTACCCAAACATGTTAGTTCGCAAAATAAAAGGAAAACCATGCAGATTCAGGGCATATGTATGTGGACCATTACATTCTATTCTACTTTTAAAACATCTTTCTAACCATACATGTATATGCTTTTATATAAAAAAAAACAGTTTCAAAAGCTTTTCATAGACCAACTAGATCGATCCAAGGCAAAGTGTCCCTTTAAAGTATCCTCCAGGGTAGAAATAAAACAAGTCCATATTAAACCACATCAGGAAGTCATACAAGGAAGTGAACTGAAGTAACTATCTACCATCTACATTGACATGTAAACTGAAGTGCTGATTTTGACCAAGCCCTCAACAATTCTCAATAAACTAAAAGTTGAGTGAATAGACAGTGTGTTTACTGAAGACTAAATCTACATAACATGACATCAAGTAGTTAGTTTCTTTTTCCCCCTCTATCCATAACAAGACTCTATCAATAAGGAAGTTTCTCAACATTTATGTATGTCCTGTAATTAGTGCCTTTACATGTATATATTAACCCTACAATATTCAGTTTATGTCTTCTAAAAACTGTGCAGAGTTTAGTTTCTCCCGAAAGTAGTGAAATGTACATTTTTCAGTTGCAGAATGTAAGAGAAGCCATTTGCAGCTTTATGTCTTCTACGAGTAACAGCAATCCACATGTAGCAATGTTGTGATGGAGGCAATGTAAGATGAGGCATTGAGTGTCTTGGCTGTGTGATTAAGAAATGAGCAGAAAGTCGGGTCCTTTATCGATTGGCCAAGACCCTGCAAAGTTTTAAACACTCAAGTTAAAGTTGTAGTTTATTTTGCTGTCCAAAGAAAAAGTATATTAAAACTTTCCCGAGTATCGGGAAATGTAAAAACAAACTGTTGACTTTAGTGATGCACATGTCTGTTTCTCGGTATGGGTGTCTCTTACACTCTCTGCCTGAATGAAGAGGTGCACTGCATATAGGCCTACTTGTCAAGACCTTGGTAAACCGAAAAAGCCATGTTTTATTTTATTTGGATAAATTAATCCCTTCTATAAATAAAAGTGGTTTGTCACAATGTATTTCAATATGTAAATGGATGTGACTGTACAATCCAATTCAAATTTGAGCACTGTATTTGACTCAAAGTTTGAACAAAAATGATAATGACAGGCTGGAAATCAATGTGACTGATGAAACCAAACGTGACTGACGGGACAAAATGTGACTGACGGGACACATTTTGAGATGTCATATTTTATTTACAATTTAAATAGTTTTTTTTTGGTTTAGGCCAATTGGATAGAAGATAGATTCAACTTTGAACAAGAAATATACACTTAATTGTAAAAAATAAGCAACTACATGTATTTCATTTTATTGCGTGGCTGTCGGGACATTTCAACACCCATACCTAAAAAAACTATAGTAGGCATTCATAATATTTCCTGCGGGTTTTAAATTTTACCTTGGATTGAAGTAAAGGTTTAAAAGCTGATATTTAACCATAACAAAATATATTAAGTGGCTCGAACTACAACACATGGGAATCAAGATTTGCCTGCTTATTTAGGGTACACACACCCCTTCAAAATCCCTAAACTTCAAATCATCATAAAACATATCAAATTACAGGAGGCCAAAAACAAACAAGATTTCTGACAGCTTAGTTTGTCTACTTTGCATGTAATGAACTTTTAAAATTCATGCAAGCGCAACATTTCTGTAGAGTAAGCCACCTGTACAAATTTGAACTCAATTAGTTGTCAAAGTTGTGAGAGAATAATGGAATAAAAAATATCCTTGTCACACAAAATGTGTGCTTTCAAATGCTTCAATTCGAGACCTCAGCTGAGGCCTCCAATTACATTCAAATATTTTAGTGAGAAATTACTTCTTTCTCAAAAACTACATCACTTCATAAGGAGCCGTTTCTCACAATATTTAATACCATCAACCTCTCCCCATTACTCGTTACCATGAGCCATGATGGACAATTTGGGTTTTGATTATGACAATGTAAGGACGAAGATAAGAAACAATGATGTTAGCTGGAAGGGTGCCACCGGTGGTAGTAAAGCCAGGCATATCAGATAATTTATTTTGTGTTCTTTTAATTTGGGCCAATGGCATTCTAAAGATGTTTCAAAAGATGGTCAAGAATTAAATAGTGGCGCCAAGTAAATCTGCACGGTAGCAATTTGGAGGTCTTTTTCTCTTTGCAACAAAAATTATGTAATTCTGGCTTTAAGCCCAATACCCACTATTATTGTGTCCAGTCACAGTTTTTATCAACAGGATCCTATTAACAAATTTATCTGATACCCTACCACTCCCACTCCATTAGGTTTGTACATCCACATTATACACATAGGTCAACTGTCCACAGGAAACATCAAGTCCTTGACATATGACCCCAAACAATCTAACTAATCAAACAATAATGCAATGTCACTGACTACTAGGAACATGGAGTGATCCAGAAAAGCTGTCACAAGAGGGACTCTAACTGTATAGCTGTGTCAAACATGGCAATAGAAAACATCAGTTCAATTCAACCAATGACAACATGGACACATATGCACAAAAATATGACTTTGTTCATTGCATTTACACTAGAGAGGTTAACAGATAATATGGCCTTGTTTGTTGCTAAAAGGCTGGTGTATACGTAGACCATGAGAACTTTGTTTACAAGAAGCGTGACCTTGTGCATTTTTTGGGTATTCTGGCAGGCAAGATACTACACCAGTCCTATGGGAAAGCTGACATTTTGTGTCATAATTTCCACATAAATCCAAGAATTATGAAAGTAAAAGCTGGACAAGTTTTGAGATGTGCCCCCTTTCATCATATCAAAAGTTGATAGGAATTAGACAGTGCAATCTCCATAAAATTTTACGTTTGATTCCATATTAGGCCAGGTACAAATCGTGCCTGCAGGAAGTCCAGGCTCTGTGGCTCTTTTGTAAACATGATGTCCAAGGTCAAATCGTCTATAAAGCCAGCTGCTTAGATACACTCAATTGACTTGCTAATTGTCAAATACTTTGAGCAGGACTCTTCAAACTTTTAAAACCTCCAATTATATTTATGCAGAACAATCCTTTCTTATCCAAATGCCAAAAGATCAGTATTAATCTGTGCCTCACTGGGGATTTCAGCATTAATTTACATGTTTCTGAAATTTATAAACTTTTGTATTTCTTAACATCGTGCATTTTCTGTACTGAATGGAACTGGACAGCTGAAATAAAGACATATCAAGACTGCATTGTGGCCCTTGAGAGAAATAGAAGATTTAAATATCAACATTAAATTTCATGGAAAATGTCATGACTTTCCCTCTGAGATGCCAAACTTGATTTAAGCTTGGGTAGTATTGCTTCTTTAACCAACGATGTATCGTCAAGAAAAAATTTAAAGCCTAAAATTCTGACGTCTCACGAAGCCAGAAAGTTTTTATATAGTCAATCCGCAGCACACACAAAATCCATATTCTACCTGGAAATGTTAAAAGCGAGACCGGATTGTAGCTATTCCAGTCAGGATACAGCAATTTACACCGATAGTCCAACACTCCGTTACAAAAAAAACCCCACCATAAGAACACATAGTTTTCCTGCACGGTGATTGGCTGACGATGACATCATCAATGATATGGGTATGGTGCCCCGACCGCCAAGCCAGCGTTAGTCAAAACAACAAAAGAGCCTGTCTAGCATGAGCTGAATCTGGGGGCTGCCCTAGCTTAACTTGATGTCTTAAACTTTCTTCCAGATTTGAGAAAATTTCTTTAAAATTTAATGTCTGCAATTTTCCTCGGTCACAACATTTGTAGTGTATAAAATGTAGGTTCTGGTAAATGTAGACCAAGCATCCGGCTCCACACTTTGATGCTTCAGAATCTAGCTCAGCTTTCTTATGAACATGAAT
This sequence comes from Asterias rubens, assembly GCF_902459465.1. Taxonomy (NCBI): domain Eukaryota; kingdom Metazoa; phylum Echinodermata; class Asteroidea; order Forcipulatida; family Asteriidae; genus Asterias; species Asterias rubens. Next base: position 7,213,080 of record NC_047071.1, on the reverse strand, counting down.
ATTTATCAACAGCTAGTCACAACAATCAAACTGTTGGTTGAGCTTCAACTTTGGACCTGATGTATAATGTAGTGTATACATGATTCGTTGTGTAATGTGCATAGAAGATCAGTCTTTGCACTGATTCCAATCATGCCTTTATCAAATGTTTCTTTCATGTACCAGCCAATATTTTCTAAAGACGTCTTAGACTGCTTAGTCACATGGCCTTTCATCTCTCCCTGAGATGCCATTGCTAGGCCCAATACATTAAGGCTTTCCAACTGTCTTATTGTGCTTCAAAACATAAACCCTATACAAATATGAACCATTAAAATCTGTAAATGATTACATCAAACCTCTTTACATGGGTGTCCAAACCTAATTTCATTTAAGAAACAAATTAGAATGGCAAGAAAAAAAGGTTGCTTTCTGTTTAAAAAATTAATCCCCAAGGGGTAGGGGGAAAAGAACACTTAACCCTGAAGTGAACTGGTTAAAGGAACACGTTGCCTTGGATCGGACGAGATGGTCTTTTAAAACCATTTGAAATCGTTTGTTATGAATTGCAAAAGTTTAGAAAGATATTTTAAAAGTAGAATATCAAAATTGCATGGTTTACCTTTTACGTCTCAAACTAACACGGTCTGCCATTTTTGTAAGTAAAAATTTTGACTCCCAAAAACGGCTGACCGTGTTTCTTCGCGACGTATAAGGAAAACCATGCAATTTCGAGGCATGTTTGTGTGGATCATTTTATTATGCTAAATTATCTTTCTCAACGTTTGCAATTCATAACTAACGATTTCAAATGCTTTTCAAAGACCAACTCGACCGATCCAAGGCAACGTGTTCCTTTAAGTCTAAAACTAACAAATTCTTAAAGTGAAATGTCAGTGAAGAAGTTTTGATGCACTTACCATGGGCTACGTAGTATATCTTACAAACCAGGTTATCCCGAGTTGCATTTTCCTTATTCACATCTGGTGAATCCAGGAACGTTTGACACAGCATGCAGACATTGATCTTAGCACGGATCCCTTTATTACTCTGTGCAATTTAAAAATACACACAAAAACTAGAATACATCAAAACATTCTACAGCCTTGACCTTATCACTCCAGTGTATTGAACGGAAAGTCTTAACATCTTGTTCTCAGCCGCAGTGTCCAAGCAACTTGGCATTACACCTAGTAAATAAACTTAGATTGATTGTTATCTACGTATGTCTGCTGTATTAAATGTTCTCCATGTTAGCAGAGGGCAAATAGTATCTAGAGAGCATGACATGTTTATGAAAGTTTGATGAATTGATCAAGCAAAAAGCTGCTCCTTGCCATAAAGCTCATTTAACAACGACTGCCTCAAGCAAACTGCAATACTCAAAGTGCAATTAACAAAAGTGCAATTAACAAAAGTGCATACTTTAGGTTGAAAACAGAGCCCTTACAATAACCGGCACTGTGGCGACACAGTGCACTGGATCATTCAACTGCGTGCATTCCAGAGCTGGTACACCTGGTTCGAATCCCGCCCCGTATCAAAGGGACATGACTTTTACTGCTAGCACTAGTAAGTGATTGGGGTCCGTCATGTCTCTCCCCTTAGGGTAGGGTGACTATTCCGGGTGGGAAAGTAAAGGAAGGGCTGGGACTAGCCATCCCTTAAGGGTTCTAATGGGTGATCACCACGCTGGTTTTGATCAGACTTTGAGTCCCCTGAATGCCTGGTCTTCACTCTAACTAACTTTCTGCACAAATTTGTTTAACCTTAAAACACTTTTTTTCTGCGCCTTAAACACCCAGCAGGGTGGATATGTGCGCATTACAAGTCTTATTATTATTATTATTATTATTAAGAACTAACTCACAGCGTCAGGGTGTTCCACTGAAGAGTTGACAACAATCCAAGATCCAACATCCCCCTGTGTCTGTCGACTAAGATCCAGCTTACGGACATGTGAGAGGAAGCAAGTATCTCTCTGTGTTGCTGGCCAGACTCTGCGCATCATCTGATGACAGATGAAAGTATCTGGAGCCAGAGTCTCTAGATTCTTACACCAGTCTAAGGTACCTGGAGAGATACAACATCAAGGTTATCTGTCAGTCTCAAAACATTGTTAACATGTGATGTGTAAAGACTTCAATGAAAAGTCTAGAAAAAGACTTAAAACTTTTTGTTAAATTACAAACAGTTTTAATGATTGACGTAATAAAATAATTATTGAATCATTTATTGATAAAATTAAACCTTTCTTTTGAACTGTTTTTCAAATCAACTTTTCGCTTGGACTGAATTTTTCCCCATACCACCGAGCCAATATCCACCACCTACATGTACATCAACTTATCTCTCTAGCTTTGTAGGACTTTGCAGAATCTGCTGACATTGAATTTACAGGGCATGCATCACCGACAGTATCTAGCTTGGCTAAGTCCTCAAAGGATGAAGCCGTGCATTCATGCCCTTATTGTTCTCAAGCGCAAGCTTTTCAAGGCAGCCACACCCACGAAAACAAGTGCTGCTTGGAAAATACAAACAGTGCAGAAACCAAGTTTGCAACACCACAAAGAAAGCTTATGGCGAGTTTGTTAACCAACTTTTCATGAACAAACACAGTAGAAAGTCCATCTGGTCTTTAATAAAATCAAAGAAAAAGGTCTCTCATCAGAAAGAATCATTACCCAATCTGGGACCAACCATCAAATATCCTGCTGGGATAGCTGAAAGCTTTAACAAGCTGTTTCACACAACCACTGAAACCATCTTGCCTGTCACCTCACCCAAGTTAATTGTACCTCTGCTTGAGTTATTCATGCTATCTATATCCCAGATCGCCATTGAGATAAAGAGGCTTCAAGCAAATAAGGCATCTAGACCGGATGATTTTACGATTTGCATGTTGAAGTTATCTTCCCCCGCTATATGTACTTGCTGCTCTAAATCAACCTGTATAATAATTTGCTCTCTATTGGCCGCTAGCCTACCCAGAGCATGAACGAAAATGTAGTTTATGTCTACACGAACGGAAACAAAACCAATCTGCATAACTACAGGCCAACTTCTTCGACATCTGTAGTGTTTAAACTCCTGAGAGAAAATTATCAATAAGCATCTCTTAGACCAATGTCATGAAATCAAGAAAGCCTGTAGGCGTGTACTAGTAAAACCATGGAGGAAGGAAGAGAGGGAGTTCGAACGACTCACAAAACAACAGAGTAACAAAAGAATTATTAATTAACATTTATTTCATCGTTGCCCATTCATCTTACAATACATAGATTAATATTACATTCAGTTACACAATAACATGTTTATGATAAAGTAGGCTATTACAATGTATACGCAATATAAGTAATAGATTAACAACAATTTTATATGTAATAAGCGGTTGGACAACAATTAGGTTCAGGTGAAGCCGTGGCTTTTGTTCCTTAACCTATGGACAGACGAACACAAAAAAAAAAAAAAAAAAAAAAAAAAAAAAAAAAAAAAATACCCTGGCAATGCCCCTGTCTGACCAGTGGAAAAAGATAGGAGACCTCCTGCTGGACGGCCGATTAGTGAGTGCGATTAAATCTCTTTATACAGAAGGTGTGGTACCGCCACTCTGCACCGTTGCTTTCGTATAAAGTTGAATCATTGGAGACAAGAATTGTGAATATACACATTTTCATTTACCATTTGTGGTGTTTACATGGAAATGTCTTAGCATGTTTTTACATTTTTTGCGACTTTTCTGTCAATAGCGGTAGTTCAAAATCTGGGTATTAGCACACGAGGGTGGTTGGTATTCAATTGTGTTTTTCGATTTGGTGGGCGAAAGTGTACACAAATTTTATCAGGTCTCAAAAAAGTATTTTTTTCTGAATTATATCCATACGACATACGACACCATAGTTGAGTGAAGAACCAAGTGCGCACGCGCAAACTCGCATACGCCAGGTCGCTTATTGTTTGTATTAGGTATGTGGGTGATAACGAGGTGTCATTAAACGACCGCGGTACCACGGGTTCGGCTTTTGAAGTCCCTTTGTTTGAGCTCCTTCTCTTCCTTCCTCCATGATAAAACCAACCCTAGGCAGAACCTATAACTTACCATCCCATTCCATCCTGTACTTAATATCCCAGAACATATGGCACATTTCACGAGCAGTCACTTTACGTATGGTGTGTGTTGCTTTCAAAGGATCTAGCACTATTCCATCAATCTCTTGCTCCATTTTGTAGATCTTCAAAAAAGGACACCAACAAAGTAGAAGATTATCAAATGGGCTGATCGGAATTGTTTTTGTACAAATACTACATTCATTCCAATTGTGTTGTAAAATGTAAAAAAAACAACACAAAAACAACAACAACAAAGCTAATAAAACTTTCAACACAAAATAGGCCTAACTTACCTTTTTTCTTCTTCACTAACCAACATGTTATAGGAAATACCAACAAGTATTTACAAGTACATGTACATTGTATTACAGCGTACATTGTATAACACCCAAGCAGATCCTTGCCATGTATTCGCAGGATTGTCCGTCACATATTAGCAAACAAATGTACATGTACTATCGCATGCTATGGCATGCACCATGCATTTTTCATCTTTAAAACTTGATGTATTGCTCGGTGCATACCAAATCGTTGCTTGCGAGTGTCTTTGATAATGCTTCAGTAGTTACTGTAAATCACATACCATGGCGCCCCTGGTCTCAAACATTACTGGACGCACTTAGTAACTGTTAACTTCAAACAAGCCCAACCAGTAGAAATGGGTGTAATGTCGCAATTAAATACTGTATGCTTCGTTTGGAAAGTTGTATCCGCCAAGCAAATTCACAAAGATCTACTTGGATGTTATATATAAGAAATAATGAACTACTTGGATGTTATATAAAAGAAATAATGAACGTTTTCCATTTTTGCAATAGTGAGAATATTTTCATTCATTGACTATATAACTTGTCTTTAGCGAGTGAGTGCAGCACTGTTTTTGAGTAGCTCCTACACTGGGCAACAGAATTCACGTATTTTTTAACTTATTTCGTCAGTTTAGTCTTTTGATACTTTTTAATAGTTGTTAATAGTTTCCAGCTGCTTGTGGATGCTATCGAAAGATAAGTTATCTGCTGTTTTCTGCCTACATTTGACTGTTTTTAACATTGCCCTTGGGTTGCCTATGCACTCTCCGTGTCTTCACCAATGCAACGAGGTTCATTCAACCGTGTAGCGTGTGCCACACCATCGCTACCCCTGAGCCTCCAGTGTGGCTGTCGGCGTGAACATGCCTCGTGTACTGTACTCAGCGGGGCAACTTCGTCGTTTGCAAAACTCAACCATTGCACTGATGAAACTCCCTTCGGCAGTTTTTACAATCCTACGTGAGTTAAACCTATGCCGCAGACCACCGACACGTCGACTTTACTGTGGAGGCTACACTACACGATCATGTACATTCCACCCAAAAAGCATCCATGATTTGGGACATGTCGGAACAATTCCTGTAGTTGTTGGGCGGCGGCGGCGGCCATCTTTAATTGGCATGTCGACGAGAACTAACTCTACCTCACCAATTCTGTCACGCAATAATGCTAACCTGGTCGTGATAAAACAGGATAAAATGGAAACACCCAGAGTCTGTCAACTTCTCAACGTGAGTACACTAAATGCGAGGTCAATATGTAATAAATCAGCTGACATTTTGGAAGTCTTTAATGAAAGAAATGTTGATGTCATGGCTATCACGGAAACCTGGCTCAAAAGTAAGGACACCGTTACTCCATCCAATCTTACATCTCAGGGACACAAGTTTGTTCATAACTGTAGAATTAATAAATCTGGTGGAGGTGTTGGACTGCTGTACAAGCCTGATGTTAATCTACGCATCCCCTCCATTAGATTTGCCACTACATCATTCGAATACATGGAATGTGAGATTCTCTGCTCGAGGAAAACAGTTCGTTTGTTCGTGCTTTATCGACCACCTGCCTCCAGCATAACCCTGTTTTTGACTGAGTTTAGCACTCTGATTGAGAGTATGCTTTCATCACCTACTGAATTTGTTGTTATGGGCGATTTCAATATACATTGTGATCGTGTTGATGCTAGAGACACAACATCATTGATGAATCTCCTCGACTCGTGTAATCTGAAGCAACATGTCCATCAAAAACCACACAACCGAGGACACACGCTAGACCTGGTTATTACTCGCTCAACCCTACCCATCATCAGAAACATTGATGTGTTTGATTACACTTTATCTGATCACTCATTGGTAACTTGCTCTCTTGATGTCGACAGACCTGCACCACAGAGGAAGCCTGTAACTTTTCGCAAGATAAGAGACATTGACACTGCTAAGTTTGCTGATGATGTATCTACATCCACACTTGCACACATGGCAAGAGCTGACACAGATCCAGCTGATCTGGTCAGGGCATACAACACAGTCATGGGAGAAATTCTTGATCGTCATGCTCCCTTGAAGACTAAAACCTTTACTCTCCGCCCCAATACTCCCTGGTTTTCGGACGAAATTCGACGAGAACAAGCTAGACGCAAGAAACTTGAAAATAAATTGCGTTCTACGAGCTTAACTGTTGACCGAGACGTATATAAATACCAGCGCAACAAGGTCAGTGAACTCATCCAAAAGTCAAAATGTACCTACTACCAAAACCTCATTGTTGACTGTCGAGGTGATGGGAACCGTATTTTCAGAATTCTTGACGGTCTGCTCGGTCGTAAGAAGGTCGCACAATTGCCATCTGGTGGATCTGCAAGTGATGTTGCCAGCCACTTCAGTCAGTTTTTCCAGAACAAGATCTTCAACATACGAATGAACTGCGAGGAGGTCGTTAATAGTGAAGCTACATCGGATCTTGATGATCTCAGACAGCATCCACGTAGTGCTCCCGATGATAATCTTGCACTCAAGACGGTCTCCTATCTCCACATCAAAAAACTAATACGCCAATCACCACCCAAGTCCAGCATCATTGATCCCATCCCAACCAAACTTCCCAAATTATGTTTATCTGCAGCTGCTCCAGTAATTGCATCAATAGTTAATTCATCAATTTCTCACAGTCTGGTACCTGAAATACTCAAATCTGCATCTGTTACTCCAATCTTCAAAAAGAGGAACAACGATCCCGAGAGTCTCGCAAGTTATAGACCTATCAACAATTTGCCATTTCTCGCAAAAATCCTCGAGAAAGTTGTGGCACATCAACTCTCACACCACATGTCACAAAACCATCTGGATGAACCTTATCAGTCTGCTTATCGCAAATTTCACGGGACCGAGACTGCTCTTACATGCATACAGAACGACATCCTACTCAGCATGGACCAAGGGAAAGTTGCTATACTCGTTTTGTTGGATCTCAGTGCAGCTTTTGACGCTCTCGACCATCAAATCTTGTTGGAGAGACTACAGTCGCACGTCGGTGTGTCGTCGGATACGGCTTGTTGGTTCAAATCGTATCTCGCTGGCCGAACTCAAACTGTGAACATTATAACCGACTCGGAAACAGGTTCATCATCTTACCCTTTAAGGTACGGAGTCCCACATGGGTCGGTATTGGGGCCCCTCCTGTTTAACATTTACATGCTACCCATTGGTCAAGTCATTCGCAATCATGGTTTGACCTGTCACTTCTACGCAGATGATACTGTCCTGTATGAATCAGCTTCACCAACTTCAGATGGTGTAACAATGTGCACTTCACTTATTGAGAGATGTTGCACTGACATCAAACGTTGGATGAACTCAAACTACATGAAACTCAACACTAACAAGACCGAGCTGCTTGTTATAGGTACACCTGGACATTTAAATAAAGTTCCTGCCTTCAACGTAAACATTGGAAATGACTGTGTAGAAGTTTCAAAACAAATCAAGAATCTAAGGGTTGTATTTGACCGTAACATGAAAATGCAAACTCATATTCGTGAAGTAGCTCGTAATGCCATGTACCATCTACATAACATCAGTAAAATTAAACAATATCTGACTTACTCGGTTACTGAACAGGTTATTACATCTCTAGTTATGTCCAGGGTTGATTATTGTAATGCTCTGCTTGCAGGTCTTCCTCAATCTACGATTGCACCTCTACAATGTGTCCAAAATTGTGCAGCTAGAATTCTTACAGGTACTAGAAAATTTGATCATATTACCCCTGTTCTCATGAAATTGCACTGGCTTCCGGTAAAGTATCGTATTATTTATAAAATTTGTCTGCTAGTTTTTAAATGTATAAAAAGTCTAGCTCCAGGCTATCTTTGTGAACTATTGCTTACGGTTAACTCAACTTCACGTAGGACCACACGTTCATCCTCAGATAAAACTAGATTGCAACCTGTGAACACTAGATTATGTACTTACGGTGACAGAGCTTTCTCTGCAATAGCACCTCGTCTGTGGAACCAGCTAAATGTTTGTCTCAGGGAGGAAAACTCCCTCTGTAGCTTTAAATCTGGGCTTAAGACACATCTTTTTAGGGAAGCATTTTTAACTTAAAGTATTTTTCTATGTTCTTACTGCCCTGCTGCTTCATATTATTGTTGCGTTTTTTTTTAATTGTTATTATCATAATTATTGTTTGTGTTTTTTACTGGATCAAACAATTTCGGTGGCTTTTACTCAATGTGTTTGATTGATTATATTCATCTTTTTACTTGTACATGTATCTTTATTGTTTTATGATCATACTTTATGGATTTTATTTTTGGATCTTTTAATTATTTAGTTTTTGTGGTTAAAATGTTTTGTTGTTGTAAAGCGCCTGGGAGCATTTTTAATGGATTTGGCGCTATATAAATGTTTATTATTATTATTATTATTATAAAGATGAAGTGTTCCATTCAACTCCACCTCGTTGAATGGAACTTCAATCTTTCAAATCATGAAAATTATTGCACCATTGCACTCATAAACATTCATTATTTGTATACTATTTGGTGAACTGTATGGAACTAGAATTTCATATTTTGTCTGTGGAAACACTAAGAGAGTAGAGGCATCAACAAGACTACGATGCAGGGAGGCGACGTAACCCAAATGTATGTACATGTACACAAAGGTGCAAGAGGGATTGTGGGTACTGAACATCAAACTGAGGCAGCAAGAAAAATGAGTATGGCCAATGTTTAGTGCGATGAATCAACACTATGTCATGTAGTCTGGGAGCCTGTCATGTACAGTCTGGGAGCCTAGTAATAAGTACATACCTTCATTTCTCCTTCTTGAATCAACACTATGTCATGTAGTCTGGGAGCCTGTCATGTACAGTCTGGGAGCCTAGTAATAAGTACCTACCTTCATTTCTCCTTCTTGAATCAACACTATGTCATGTAGTCTGGGAGCCTGTCATGTACAGTCTGGGAGCCTAGTAATAAGTACATACCTTCATTTCTCCTTCTTGAATCAACACTATGTCATGTAGTCTGGGAGCCTGTCATGTACAGTCTGGGAGCCTAGTAATAAGTACCTACCTTCATTTCTCCTTCTTGAATCAACACTATGTCATGTAGTCTGGGAGTCTGTCATGTACAGTCTGGGAGCCTAGTAATAAGTACCTACCTTCATTTCTCCTTCTTGAATCAACACTATGTCATGTAGTCTGGGAGCCTGTCATGTACAGTCTGGGAGCCTAGTAATAAGTACCTACCTTCATTTCTCCTTCTTGAATCAACACTATGTCATGTAGTCTGGGAGCCTGTCATGTACAGTCTGGGAGCCTAGTAATAAGTACCTACCTTCATTTCTCCTTCTTGAATCAACACTATGTCATGTAGTCTGGGAGCCTGTCATGTACAGTCTGGGAGCCTAGTAATAAGTACATACCTTCATTTCTCCTTCTTGAATCAACACTATGTCATGTAGTCTGGGAGCCTGTCATGTACAGTCTGGGAGCCTAGTAATAAGTACATACCTTCATTTCTCCTTCTTGAATCAACACTATGTCATGTAGTCTGGGAGCCTGTCATGTACAGTCTGGGAGCCTAGTAATAAGTACATACCTTCATTTCTCCTTCTTGAATCAACACTATGTCATGTAGTCTGGGAGCCTGTCATGTACAGTCTGGGAGCCTAGTAATAAGTACATACCTTCATTTCTCCTTCTTGGTGAAGCAGATCCCAGTTGTCTTCAATATTCTCAAATGAGTATCTCACATTTTCTTCAACCTTGTCATGGCACTGCAAGAAAATAACAAGTTTTAAGATAAAAGCCCTTTTGTCACACCAACTGTGCAATGGTAACTGTAAAGCGCAAACAGGCTAAATATTCACATAAATTCATAAGCCTGATTAGCTTTTCTGATAATGAGGCAATCAACATAATGATGATTTAACAAGCATGTTGGCAATCAAAGTCTACTGCAGCATGGACCAGAAACATCCATGTGATTTCAACATAATGCATTGTGTAATGTGTGTAGTACGTATCAATGTACCTCACGCACCCATCACTTCAATGTATCCATATTGCATAAACCACTAGTGGTGCAACAGATGACAGACTATATAGACAAAGTACAAAGACATGAAAGACATGGATTTTTGGCTGAACAGTGCAGTAGCCAACCACATTTGTCATGTGGGAGGTAATGGAGCATGCTATTGATCATGTTAAAAAGGTTGGGTATCAGAACCACACATATTCCCTAGAGATGTAGTTTTCAAATAGTGTCATCGCAAACCTAGTCATTACTGAGTAGCTGTTTTACAAACCTTCAACTCATTAAGAAAATATTGTTATTTCTCACATTAAATTTACCTCTTGAATAAGTTTGTGGGGGTGGGGCGGCAAATCCTTGCTGATCGTATTACTGGAACTAAAAGATTCATCTTTCTGCTCCTCAAAAAAAAAGAAATGGTGAGAAATTGTTGAGAACAAGGTTACACTTCTGTATACATATAAGGTTCGACCATTATACTTCACGAGCATCTTTCTTCAAGTTGTTCACCTGCAATGAACATGCTGCAAGCAATTTATGTATAATGATTGATGGAAAGATTCTTCATTGGAAATTACATGTGAGGGTTGGGAAAAATAGCACTCTTTGCTGTCTCAAATCTTCTTAAATAGGAGAACCTTTCAATATGAATTGATACATCACAGTGACCCTTTTGTTACATTGTATGTGCAACATGAGTTGGAAAATGTTTTCAAGTCAATGTTTGCAAATGGTTGCACTTACTAATTTCAGTTTAGTAAGTTAATTTGATAGCATACTGTTTGACTAGAGGCCATCTTACCACGACCTCCTCAGATCTTTCAGCTTCTTCTTCTGTTTGATCGTGAATATCAAGAGCAGCGTCTATTGCATCAAAAAATTCATCCTCCTTCATCATGCTGTGAGGCCCCTCCTACAAAAAGGACATTGAAAATTCAACCATCACACTGTCTAACTTCTGCCTCAAGCGTATCCCTAGACTTTTTTTAATAAAACAAAAATACATGGTTTGGTGACAAAAACAACCGGTCTTGTAAACAAGCTTGTCAAAGAATATAAAGAAGACCTTTTTGAACTCTGTCAACAACTATAAGTTGAACAATTAATTCAAATTGCAAGACGCATGATATCTTTAGAAAAAGTACAAATACATGTACTTATTGTAAAAATGCTATAATGTGAGTTTTAAATGCACCAAAACTTAATATAACGAAATCAAGAACAGGTCTCGTCCCTTAAATGGGAACAATTTACTGCAACATGCCTTCCAAAGCCTTTTTATATTGGCCATTTGGACATAATGTTTGAGAAATAATCATTTCACAAATTGATAGAAAAGTGTTGTGTTGATGTTTATGGGCCTTTCTTATCAAACTAACCTCATAGTCCGGTCCACCAAGGAGTGCTTTCTTCTTCATGTCTTGCAGTGCCTTTCTGTATGCCTCCACTGCCCGCTTTCTCTTGTCTTGCTCCTGAAAGACAAGAAATACAGCCACTTACAGCCAGTACTTAAGTGAGTTTAGTATTACTCATTGCTATGATGATGACACACTGCATCATGCCAAAATCATTAAGGAAGTATTCAGTGATTAATGTAGTGTGTGTGCATAGTGGGACCCTGGGAATATTGAATAAGTCTGCATGCACCATGGAGTTATATGGGTGAAAATTCACTAAGCCGCCATAATTACGTTCAATTTGGGTCAAAAATTCAAAATAGATTCAGAATAATCATTCCAACTCAGTCAAATAGTCCAATTGTTCTAATTTATTAATTTGATAATGTCGGGGCTACAACTATTTCGAATATTTAACAAACAATACTTTAAGCTCAACAACTTGTAAACAGTAACAGTAAATATACAAAACAATAAGACCATTTGAAAAAACCTCTTTAATGTTAACTGCTAATGTTTTTAACACCTTGTTACAAATATGCTCTGCAACATTTTTGCCGAAATACGTACCATATGGCTGTTTTAGAAAAAAATTATGGCTATCTGCATGAATTTCAGAGTGTTTTTTCATGACAAGCGCACATATTTTGAAGTGTAACTGAACAACAAATTGTCCTAGTCTCATATCAATGCTTGTGTTTACACATACTAACCTACTGATAATTCATACAATCATTGAAGTTTAGAGTGTATTTGGTTTAAAAGATACATATTTCTTTGGGTGCACAATTTCGGACATAACTTTGGACAATGTGGACATTTCGGACATAAATCTTTGTAGACATTACATAGTTTTACATGGACAAGACACGAGACACCTTTTTTTGTATTTAACTGATGGCTTGGTACATAAATAATTGTAAATCATGATGTGGGATCTCTTTCTTTCAGTCATATCATTATATTATAGACATAACTTTGAAACTTATCATATTTCGGACATAACTATGTCCAATGAAAATTTTTGTGAGTACTCGGGGAAGTTATTTGGATAACTCTTATTGTAGCATCGCAGTTTGTTCAATACGAATCTACTACTGGAAGACAGCAGATGGTCTACTAACAAGATATTCTCCAAATAACATTAAGCTGCCTGACCTATACAGATTACGGAATGTAGCAAGTTAAAGGCCTTTTCAGTGAAACCATGTCAAAACCATCTTCAAAGTAAAAAGTAGGTGACATGTTTAAAGAGAACTGAAACAACCAATTTAAACTCAAAAGACATTTTAACACCAAGTAACTGCCAATAACATCATATAAAGTACAAACAAATTTAACTTGGACACAGTTGTCTTTCATTTTGGTTGATCTGGATGACAGGTAAAATACCCATGCTTTACAATAACGCCAGCTTTTGTTAAATTTGTGACACATCATCATCACTCCACTTGCGTGCGCCCCTTTGAGTCATTATTATAGGGTTTGGAATTGAGATCACCATGTTTAGGGATGCCCATGATGACTTCCACTCCTTGTTCTCTCCAGTTGGCCAAACAAAGTAACCCTTTTTTGACAACCTGAGTTTGAAAATAATGAAAGAAACTTTGGTTTAAGAGGAAAGCAATAACAATATGACCTTAATTTTAATTACAATTAATAAGCAATTTAAGTCACACTCTCAGATACAGAAACAGTCTATACAGATCTTACCTGGTTCCTTTTGCAACAAAATTTAAATCTGCTCTTTGTTTCCTAAGCCTACAAAAACATGCAAGGAATCTCTGGAAAATAGTTTAAATTCAGGTCTTATGATTGTTTTAAGACAACACAATTATCACTTACCTATTCACTGCAGCAGAAGTGTGGTATACCGTGTGCTATGTGCGTGCAGAAGTAGTGCTTGTTGTAGTATACTGTCATGTAGTCTATGTATACTGTGTACATCATCAAACACAGGTTTTATGCGTACTCTTACAGAAATGCAAGTCAAACCTACCCAGATCATACTCCTGTGGAAGTTTTAACAATTTATCTGTTTCATAACCTACATGTAGAGTAGAGCCATGGCCCACCATTTGTATGTCCACTGTCTTTAGTTATGTACGAAACAGCAATATGTCCACACAAGGAAAAGTTAATTTTGAACAAAACACTTCAAATTTCAGCATTACTTTGGGATAATTGGTGCAAATAAATTAGCTACACATTATTTGAGACTCAAGAATAAAGATTCTTTACATCATCATTCTTAACTTCCCACATTAAAAGCTTGGGCCTTTTGGGAGAGAGACTTCAAATGTGATGATCATTTTGTAGTTTTTGCTCAATTGAAGTATTATTTATTTCACAAATGCCAATTTATGTTTTTAGTTAGTTGAATTGATGAAGTACATTAAATATTCGCCCCACCCACATACAAAATAAGTTTAAGTCATAAAAAAAAAAGCATTAAGTGAATTCTGGACATAACAGTTATGTCCGAAATGGGTTTTTCAGTATATTTTGGAGTAAAACGTTTATAAACTTACTAATGGTTCTATATGTTTTTAATTATCATTCTTCAATACACAAAATAAGAAGTGTCATAGTTTCAATGTTATAACTTGCCCCAAAATGTTTATTCTTCCATTGGACACGTTTCCGACATAACTTCTATTTCGGACATAACTCATGTGGACGGAAAGTTCTTAATCCACCTCCCTCGTGGGGTTTAGGGGTAACTGTTTCAGGTGAAGATTTTTATTAATTGACAAGTCAATACCACTTGTTTCATCTATTAACTTGAATGATTTCTTTACTAGGGGTACACGTTATAAAGAGAAATGTATTATTTCGGACATAACAAAGTTGCGGACGGATATATGCATCGCTGTTTTTAGCACTTTGTCACACTTAAACCGGCCCATCTGAGATTATGAAAACAATTGCACTTAGTGCTGGGCTAAACAACCTTGGGAAAAATGTTAAACTTTCTGGTTTCCTATTTTACTAGTTGATAGAAACTAGTATCAAGAAAATACCTTAAAATTGGACGGAAAATAGTTATGTCCGAAATGGCTCACTAATGACCCTAGTGTGCTTTTACCAGACATATATCATTGAAGCTATTGTTGTTATCAGCAAGGCATTTCTCCATTCTATCATCATGTAACATGCAGTGATGGCTTTGCTAACTAATGTCTTTAATTGGCAACTGAAACAAAAATATAGTTTTTTTATTGAACGAGTTTCCGTCCACAAATCGGCCTTTTACCAACATTCTGAAAATCTTGCAAAGCAACTATGACAAAGTTGTAGCTACTGTAGGTACTTCTAGATGGGTACTTCAAATGGATGCTTTAGTTATCTTGACATGATGTTTAGTTTATGTGCTACAATGCTAAAAGGGCATTCTAGCTAATTAGTGCAGTTTAGTGAATTTTCACCCATATATAAGAACAACAGGGCGCACTGGCCTATATACGCAACCCGACATGCGCGCAGGCGGCCATTTTCTAAGTTGACAAAACACGGGCAAGGTAAGGTCAACATCCTCAGTTTGTACATTGTACATGCAGTGCAAACAATGGAAAGTTTTATGCAATATATAAAAAGTTATTTTCATTGTTGGCACAACCTGTTTAATAATACGGGCATTGTAATGTGGGAAGCCAAAGGTTACGTCAATGTCAACAAATGTTGAGATGTCACAATAACGAATTTTTGTTGTTGACATATTGATTTTGTTTTTATAAACTACAATACTGAATAGCATTGGTCCCTGATTAAGAACCCTAGAACATGTAGAAATACAAAGATTCAATCTTTTGGTGTATACTTTACACAAGTTGATAATAATACAGGACACTGTAACATGTGATGACATCATCATACATAAATATCAATCAATAGCTAGGAAACAAATGACTGAAAGGAGATGAAACCAACTTTACTACAGAATTGTGGTGTTTAAAGGGAAGCAAGTAGAAAATTTACCTGTAAGACTGTCAACCAAGAAAGGGATGGGGGTCGATATAACATGTAGGAGCACTGACATACAGTGTACAATGTATGGACGGGATAATCTGGGGTCCATTTTACAAAAAATTAGGACTAGGACTAGTCCTAGGAAATATTACAAACTTAAGGCTAGTCCGAAGATACTCGTCCTAACTCGAGAAAAGTCTAGTCTTACAACTCTTTGTGAAATCCACCCCCGGAAACAAAAAAGCAATAACCAGGGCACAAATCATATACATTGTATTTGGTTCAAAGGCTACCGTACAATGTACATTGTATTACAAACAGGGATGAAAAGGAATGACTTTTATTCATGAAATAAAACAAGTCAGATGAAAGACACACCTTCTCCAGTCTCTTCTGCCATTGTTCTTCTCTTTGTCTCATTAGATCGATGCAGTGAGACAGAGTTGCTAGGATACCAGCCGTTGTTGCCTTGAAAGTAAACGCCTCCCCTTTAAAGTCCACGCCCATATGGTGGGGCTGGAAATGACCTTTGTCTGAAAGTATCACAAAAGACCCATGCACATTTCATAAATAATGCTTTGTTGGATTTCTATCCCCCTTGAGAAACACTAAACAATGAAAGCGTTCTAACATTAATACAAAACAAAGTTTAAAGAGTTTGAAGGCTCATTCATGTCATGATGTTTGAGTTAGTAAGAGGCTCTGCACTCGAACCAACCGAAAGGTTTGTTGTTAGTTTATCATTACAGAAAAGCGAGCAAAAACAAGTTTCATTGTTCAAGTTTTTCTGTTAAGGCAGAAAATACAGTAACACAATCAGAACTCAGCAAAAACATACAACATGAAAAGTTGTAATTTAATTTATAGTGAAATTGAGAGTGGTACCTTTTTCTTTGTGAGCTGAAGGTCCATTAGTTTCAATAAATCTCATATGGGAATCAACTCTGGGTGTGGTACCAGATTCATCATTCAGATCTTCATCATCAATGTCACCATCCACTGTAAACAATCAATCAATCAATCAATCAACCAATCAGTAATTTCCCTTGAAAGGCAAGGCAAATTCCTATACAAAATGCATTAAAAAATCACCATTGTGTTACTTAATTCAATTGTTTATTCAATTGTTTATTGTCACACGTATAAATACATATACAGTGAAATTCACTTCGGCTTGCGAGTCTAAAAATATTAACAATTACAGAAATTACAAAAAATACAGAAAACCCTAAAACCACATAGGCATACAATAACGAACAAATAAACAGTATGCGCACAATATGCAGAGAGACAATAACAGTAACAAAATTGCAAACCCCCAAAACAAATTAAAAAGAATTAATCATTAAGTAACCTTATTGCACTGGGATAAAAACTATTGCGAGTACGGTTGGAGTCAGCTCTGATCGTTCTATATCACTTACCTGCTCTCATTAATTAAAACAAACTGTTCGCAGGGTGAAATTCATCCGAAATAATAGATCTAGATTTCTTCAGAACCCGAGCAGTATAAAGTTTATCCAAAGCAGGAAGCTCACGACCAATGATAAAGCTAGCAGTATCGACTACACGATTGAGGCGTTTTCGATCATCTGCCGTGGTGTTGCCATACCAGACAGTGATCGAGAGTGTCAAAATACTCTCAACAACTGCCCGATAAAACTTTACTTAATTAGCATTCAGTCCACATGAACTTGATCAGTCAAAGTATTTTGATATATATTGCAAAAACTTTGAATGAAAATGTTTCCTTTAAATACAGAACATTTTTAATTCATGCTATGTATGTAAATGGCTTTGCCTCTTTACAGATGAATTGTTTAATTAGTATTTATTCTGAACAAATGTAAAGACAGAAATGTTTAAGTCACTGTAGGTGAATACATGTAAACCGGTGTCTCCCTTAAAGACACTGGACACTAATGGTAGTTGTCAAAGACTAGTCTTCTCACTTGGTGTATCTCAACATCTTATGCATAAAATAACAAACCTGCAAAAATTTGAGCTCAATTGGGTCATCAAAGTTGCGAGATAAAACGATACACGAAGTTGTACTTTCAGACCCTTGATTTCGAGACCACAAATTCTAAATCTGAGGTCTCAAAATCAAATACGTGGAAAATTACTACTTTCTCAAAAACAACATTACTCACACTGTGGACACTGCCTTTCATTTTTTTTTCACTCGACCACAAGTTGTGTCACTAGACCATATGTAATAATGTAAAGTTTTGAAGCGTAAAAAAAGATTTCAAAACGCTGGAATTTTGAGTTGTGTTTCCCCACGTGCCTAGTAATGCCACACTCGTATGTGCATGCAAATTTTAACGATTGTATAACACTAAAATAACGATTGGTTCAAAGCTTGGTTCGTGAACAAATGACTTTTTGTTTCAGATATCAGTATAAACCACAAGGGAAACTGACTGGGTAAAAAGTTGGTAGAGCGCCGGCACGTTAATCCGGAGGTCGTTGGTTCGAATCCCACTCTAGTCAATTCTTTGTTCAACCCCCAAAATCATTTACAAATTTACCCAGTCAGTTTCCCTTGTGGTTTATATTGATATCTGAAACAAAAAGTCGCATCCCCTTAAGGTGATCCCCTAGCTGCTGCTTCCCAGGTTGTATCTTAATTTGGGTGTGATCCCTGGCTACACGGCAGTTAACGGTTGAATGGCTTCTGACTGGCACCCCTGAACAAAGATATTGACAAAATAGGGACACCGCCAATATAGGGCTAGATAGTTCAGTTGGTAGAGCGCCGGCACGTTAATCCGGAGGTCGTTGGTTCGAATCCCACTCTAGTCAATTCTTTGTTCAACCCCAAAAATCAAAATAATATATGTTAGCCATTGCAGGTAAACACAACTGTTTGCATGTAACATTATGTGACCTTTCGCAAAACAGAACTTGGGACATGATTAACAAATTTACAGAATAGTTTACAGATTTTCCAAAATTCCAGCATGGGAATATAATGTAACAGTGGCCGTGTAATAAAAGATCTTGCCTTCGGCCGAGTCATTTTTATTTATCATAATGCCTTGATCCTGCCAGTTCTGGAAAGCCGGTTTTTGAAATCTTACATGGATCTTCCAGCCATTTCCTGCTGTCTCCTGATGAGGAGGCAGCATCAGCACATGTGTCAAAATAACCCTGGAGAGCATCCACCTGGCGACAAAGAATGTCACGGAATGTCTCCATCTCAGCTAGCTTCTCCCGTAGGCCACGCCCTTTCTGAAAATAGAAGAAACAACCGTTTTCATTTATCATGCTGCATACATCGAACTGTACCTTTTAACTGTCCAGACCAAGACACCACCTTAAAACTCTTCCAAACCTGAAGCCAAAAATAGCCTTGGCTGCTCCAATAATGTGAAGAGAACTTTCCACGTAACAAACAAAAGCAAACAATGTTTTAATTTGTTGGCTGATTTCTCTTTCTCTCACATGTACACCAGCAATTTTATTCCATTGCTACTTTGAACCCCTCAGTGATGTTATTTACCGGAAAGGAAGTCGCCAATGTAAAATAATGTATATTTTGGCAATTGAATACTACAAAAAGAAATTGAAAATGTTAGCCCTGATGGCCTGTTTTGGCATGTTTCTCTGAGAAGACAATGCTGTCAAACGACTCATCTACATGCAGCTTGATCACATCACAAATGATGATACAGGAGATCAATTGGCTGCTACGGTTGTATTTAGCAAGAGGGGTAAGCCTGAATATTGGCCGCAGCTTACATACAGCCAATGTTTGGCCGAATCACTGTGGGAAAAATCGAATCCCCAACATTATGAGAACAATTGTTGTCCTTACTCGGTTATATTGTGATATTCTAAAAAAAATAAAAATATGTTCGCGGGGAACTCTCAAAACTAAATCTTGCAGGTCAGCTTAAAAAATCTTCCAGAATTCCAGCATAAGAGTGTGATTTGAGTAAAATTGGTAAGTACACATACAGGCCTGATACTTCACGGAGGCAACCAAGGCGATTGGTAAGTACACATACAGGCCTGATACTTCACGGAGGCAATGAAGGCGATTGGTAAGTACACATACAGGCCTGATACTTCACGGAGGCAATGAAGGCGATTGGTAAGTACACATACAGGCCTGATACTTCACGGAGGCAACGAAGGCGATTGGTAAGTACACATACAGGCCTGATACTTCACGGAGGCAACCAAGGCGATTGGTAAGTACACATACAGGCCTGATACATCACGGAGGCAACGAAGGCGATTGGTAAGTACACATACAGGCCTGATACTTCACGGAGGAAACCAAGGCGATTGGTAAGTACACATACAGGCCTGATACTTCACGGAGGCAACGAAGGCGATTGGTAAGTACACATACAGGCCTGATACATCACGGAGGCAACGAAGGCGATTGGTAAGTACACATACAGGCCTGATACTTCACGGAGGCAACCAAGGCGATTGGTAAGTACACATACAGGCCTGATACTTCACGGAGGCAATGAAGGCGATTGGTAAGTACACATACAGGCCTGATACTTCACGGAGGCAATGAAGGCGATTGGTAAGTACACATACAGGCCTGATACTTCACGGAGGCAACCAAGGCGATTGGCAAGTACACATACAGGCCTGATACTTCACGGAGGCAACGAAGGCGATTGGTAAGTACACATACAGGCCTGATACATCACGGAGGCAACGAAGGCGATTGGTAAGTACACATACAGGCCTGATACTTCACGGAGGCAACCAAGGCGATTGGTAAGTACACATACAGGCCTGATACTTCACGGAGGCAACCAAGGCGATTGGTAAGTACACATACAGGCCTGATACTTCACGGAGGCAACCAAGGCGATTGGTAAGTACACATACAGGCCCGATACTTCACGGAGGCAACCAAGGCGATTGGTAAGTACACATACAGGCCTGATACTTCACGGAGGCAACCAAGGCGATTGGTAAGTACACATACAGGCCTGATACTTCACGGAGGCAACGAAGGCGATTGCCTCCGTGTCCCCTGGTCATTGCCTTGGTGCCCTTGAAATGCTCCAGTACAAATTTTCAATTTCATCATAGGGTGCCCTTTACCAAGAAGAAAATGCCTTGGTGCCTTGCCCTTTCAAAAACGAAGCATACAGCCCTGCACATATAAGTACATACATGTATGTGTAGATATTTATAAATAAATGAATATTTTTATTGTACAATGTACCTTGAAAGAGGAAGAGGATGCCAGACTAGCAGTAGAGTGAAGAGACAGCATAGATCCTTGACGCTGTAGACTGGTGCTCTCTGCCTCTGCTGCTGCCTTCTGTAACTCCAATGCATCCAGCCATTTATGACGGTCCTCTTCATTCTTGCAGCGTAGGTACCAGACATTGTCATTAATACTGACATCAAAACGAAGTTCATCAAAGGGATGGGCCTGCACAAAAGTAACATGAATCATTTTTAAACATGCATGTATAACTGGACTAGACTGTCCATTGTCACCCAATGACTGACACTCCAGTTAAAGCCACTGGACAATATTGGTTGTCAAAGACTAGTCTTCTCACTTGGTGTATCTCAACATACATGTATAAAGAAGTAATTTTCCACGAATTTGATTTCGAGACCTCAGATTTAGAATTTGAGGTCTCGAAATCAAGCATCCAAAAGTGTGACAAGGGTGTTTTTTTCTTTCATAGTTTTCTCGCAACTTTGACGACCAATTGAGCTCAAATTTTCACATGTTTGTTATTTTATGGATTGTTGAGATACACCGGATACACCGAGTATGAAGACTGGTCTTAAGCACCTACTAATAGTGTCCAGTGTCTTTAAATGATCAATGGACCTTCATTTGCTTAAAATCGAAACTGATGATCATCAATCAAAATCATTGGCACCAACAAGTTCAGCATGCAAGCCGAGCTTTGTTCACTCATTGTACAGGACTATTTTGTTAAAGCTACTAGACACTACTGGTAATTACTCAAAATAATTGTTTATAGCATAAAAAACTTACTTGGTAACGTACACTGGAGAGCTTTTGATACATGTAGTGACACCAAATGAGAAGAATTGTCTTTGAAATTACCAAATGTGTCCAGAGCCTTTTTAACATTATTCTATACACAGGGTCCTTTGCAGATGTTCCGTCCCAACTTGATAACTGTCCCAACTATAGTTGGGACACAGACGATGAGCTTCATGGTCAAAAGGTGCTTTGAGAGCACTCTGCAGACTTCAAAGCTTCTTCTCAGATAGGCTTTGATTGTCATCAGACAATCATAAATGAAGCTTAAAGTTTTGTTTTCTGACTTGACCGATTCAATTTCAGGTCCTACTCTTGTACACGTGTGTCGATATTAATTCGGACACAAGGATAGGATCTGAGGGATTCCGACTTGATACATAATATGTAGTTGGGATAATTTTTGGACTCACGACACAGGATAGGCTAGTGATCGTGAAGGAAGGATTTTCAAAAGTGGTAAAAATGGAGCAAATCTGCTGACTAGCTGTCGAAATTGTACGTTTTTAACCATTTCGCCCTGCACACTCATTGCGTTTGCTTCGTAACCCTCCGGCTATGCCGTCGGCAGGAGGGTTACGTTATCGCAACTACGAATGGATGAGCTGTCTCAACATGCTCAACGTTGAATTGTCTGAACGGTTGAGATGTCCGAACGGTCGAGTTGTCCAAACAGTCGAGTTGTCCAAACGGATGAGTTGTCTGAACACCGATTATAAAATAATTGGCACTGCCTCTTCTTTTTTTCTGATCTGACTGACAAACAATTTAAAAGAATAACAGGGACCCGAATAACATTTAATTAAAAACAACCAAACAAAACAAAAGAAAAAATACCAAAATGGACCGTGCCCTCACCTCAATATCCGCCCTCGCCAAGCTGATAGAACCCCGGCACCCAAGGTGGATATCGGTGTGTGATTTGAAGTAACTCAATGTTCCGTTTCGGAGTGACACCCAGCGGTCCTGCCACCCATGAATGTAGTTGGTCCACTTGCTTAGTTTCTCTTCGAGCTCGGGCACTGTCTCTGCTTCATCACTGTCAAACTCATCCCGGTCATCGTCCTCCTCGCTCAACAAAATGGCAGCATCATCTGACATTTTCCGCTCTAAAATGAGCCTCCCTGATTCATGCATTGACTTTGACTTCGTGTCAGCAGGTTTATTGGAAGGAAAGAAGAAGTTTGAATGGAAACCGTTGCGAAAGTAACACAGATGAGTCGACGATATCCAAAAGAAAATGCATGTGACTCGACTGTGAGTTCATTTGTATTCATTTATTTATTTATTTTACTTCGTGTTCGGATACGTTTGGTAGAGATACCTCTTGAAGCATTTAAAAGTAGTTGCAGGTGGATGGGCCCTTATTTTACACACAGGGCTTGGAGTCTCCAGATTCAACTCAGCCAGTGGAGGACGATAGCAACTAGCAGTAGTGTCCCCGCTTCTAATTCTTATCATAACAAAATGGAGATTGACGAACCAGTGGACCATGGGCACGATGGTTTAATGCTACTCTTTACTCTGAGCTGAGCGTTACAAGGGCTTGTTATAAAAAAATGTTATAAAAAACCAGACTCGAAACAAGTCCGACCTCTTCGTTGTTAAATACTTCAAACCAGCCATCAGTGCTGCAACAAGTATGACAACTAAATAAATATCCGAAATCAATTTTTTTCTGCACTACGAATTTTCCACTGTTGTTTAATGCTTTTCAATGGGAATTGTTTCTTCTTAATCGATTTTTACGAAAATAAAAGCTTTGGGAATCTCCTCCTTTACTCTATATTTTCAGGAGGGCAATTCTAAACTGCGAACCGGCTGCCGGCTGGCCTGCAGTCAGTGCAGAGGGTCGGCAGTAGACTTGTAAACAAGTCGTTCAGTTTCTGTCACAGTTTTCTCCATTGGCGGTCGCATCCATCCATTCATTGAGCGCTTTCATTTCAATTTCATTATTTTTAACATTCAAACTCAAAGGAATTTCTTAGCAAATGAAAGAAAAAAAATCGAAGGAACTTCTGAGGATTATTTGGAAATTCTAAAATATGGACAATTCCAAAACATTTTGATTTGAATATCTCCTGACTATTTAGAAGAACTTGAAACAAGACTAGTTTGAGGCTAGGAACGAAGCATGCTATTGCTAGCTAGCTGGCTACATCGTAGCGCTAGCTAATCGACTCGATGTAGGTTGCGCCTTCCTAGCTGCCCGAAACTTTCTCGAAAGTTGGATAATGTTGCTTTAAAATTTACGGCGCCCGAATCTCTGTGTGCTTGGCATTACGTACCGTCGCACCCACTTGATTTGATAGTTACCGGATGGGTCCATTCTCTATACTATGTAAGTTTTATTACTATTTTACCAAACTGTACCATGCTAACTTTGTTAGCATGGTTAGCATGGTTAGCAACAACATCCATGTGACAAGGGGGGAGGGATTGGGGGGGGGGGGGGGGGGGGGTTGGAGGGTGCCGGTGGGGGACACACTATCAAAATGTCCCCCCCCCAGCTTTTTGCCCACTCTTCTTTCATGAAGCCCAAGACAGTATAAAAGACCAAACCCTGTGTCCTATGGGCGGCCAAAAGGGCCAAAACTAGCCTAAATATCTTAAACAAAAGACAAACTGCAACAACTAACTCTATTTTCGGGAAACTAACTCTATTTTCGAAAAACTATCTTTATTTTCGGGAAACTAACTTGATTTTCGAGAAACTAACTCTATTCTCGAGAAACTATAACTCTATTTTCGGGAAACTTACTCTATTTTCGAGAAACTAACTCTATTTTTGAGTAACCAACTCTATTTTGCAAAATTATTGGCTATGTCGCAATTCTTTGCAAAGAAATTATTTTTAAAAAAATATTTGCAATGGCTCTTCGGGGCCACCGTACTATTTTCGGGAAACTAACTCTATTTTCGGGAAACTAACTCTATTTTCGGGGAACTAACTCTATTTTCGGGACACTAACACTATTTTCGGGGAACTACGACGAAGACGATCATCGTAATCACTTTCACCACCAGCAGTCACAGCAGTAGTGTCGATAGTTTGCTTCGCTAATATCAGATTGTTTGAGAAATCTTCATTTAAATCACAAAGATATTCCCGATACTGTGGAATATCCCTGCAGAAATTATCAAGCCTGTACTGAATATTATGTGAACATTATCGCCATTTTCAATAGCTGTGTATCCTCTCCTGTTTTTAACGTATTATGGCTTTTTCTTTGAATTGGAAAAATAAATAAAAGTAATGATACCATTCAACTGTTGCCCTAATTACCTTCATTTGTTCAAAAGAAGTATGCAAACATCTATTAAAACTTGATGGACAATGAAATTTTAACACCACACACCGATCTTCGATGACTTTAACTGGTCCCATTTGTTCTGAGTTTTTCCTGTTTTCAAGGTAAACTAGAAAGTATGGTTTCCCGGTGAAGCCATACGTTGAAGAAACATCTGCAGTGACTACAAGTGTTCTTTGAGACTCTGTGTAAGTGTATGACTCTATAGCCGTTGTCTTCAATTTATTCACAATATTTTTTGTGACATTTTTAAGTAACCATGTAATTTGCAAAAAAAAAAAATATATAAAAAAATAAATAAAAAGTGTGAATAATTATTGGCTTTCAAATCTGATTTTTATTAATTTGTTTGTACTTTTTTTCTTCTTAACATCTATAATAAAGCATATCAATAAACAGGGATAATTTAGTCACAAGCCGATGTTTAAATTTTAATATTCCTAATAATATTGCTATGAGGGTGAAAATAAATTCTCTAGAAAATTATAGGCACAATTATGGCTTCTTAAACCTCTGTATTTTTTTCCATTTGATCATCATGAATTGTGAATTGAAATAGTGTTTAATGAAACTTATCCAGTGCGCAAATTTGTTTACATATGGCCTAGTATGACACATTGTTGTACCTTGTAGAAATGCTTAAAATACAAAACTTTGCATTTGGGCAATTCCACCAAAAAGTGTCCTCGGTCCAAAAAATTCAAGTCAAATTTGTGGAATTAAATTTAAAGTAGCAGGAAAGAGTGATACCTAGTGATTTCAAATCTGTGTTTGTTTCATTTTTTTTTCTTGGTTTCCATGTTTTTCATCGTTTATTAAAAAAGTTTTTTTTTTTGCCAAATTTTTCGGAAATGTTTGGCACAATTGTCTATTATGCCCTCCTGGTTACATTTTAGATGATATTTTAATTATTCTTAGCTTAAAACAAATAACTGGGGGTAAGTAGTCACAATTTCAAAGAAACTTCATTGTAAATTTATTCACAGGGTGCTGCCACTCGTTTTAATTAGCCCTTAATTACCAATTATGAAATGTAATGTCCATGACATTGCATGGTGTTCAGTTATATATTCTAAAGCCAGTAAGAGATATTTTCATGAGACTTCATATGCAAAGCTAGTTTTTAGGGGCTAATCCTATAATGCAAGAAAATTAATACAAAATTAATTTCAATTGTGCTAACGAGCGTCATGGACATTACATTTAGCGTCATAGACATTACATGTCACATGACACTTACCTTTTCGAAGGTAAATGCTACAATTTATCAATTGGACCTAAATTGTAGGTAAACCTGGATTAGTCAAAGAGAACACTTGTCATAGACCTCATCAGAAATTTGTTTCAAGCTCATGTTAAGCAGCGCGTTTAGTGGCATCATCGTGCACAGATTCTACAAACTGACAGCCCAAATCCGAGATTTTCAGGTGAGTTTCTCATGGAACTGATCTTTCCTAAAAACATTCAAGTGACATTGTACATACTGAAATATATGTGAACTGTTAGTGAGACATGTTTAAATGAATATAGGACATTTAAACACACTTTATCATCAAAAAAGACTTCTCAAGGCCTAGGCGTAATGCAGATTTGTACACATCTACGGATAGCTTGGATACAAAGACGTCATACATGGAGTAATTTTTTCATTTGACATAATTTCAGAATGGCTAAGACTTGAGTTAAGAGGCAGAAAAAGTATAGAGAGAAAACAAGACAAAATCTGGAAACATGGTTGTGATAAGCAAAGCCCCATGCAGCCAATCTTTCCCTCATTTGTTGTTCTCTGTTCTTGTTTTGTATGTCAATCTAGGTGGAATAGTAGAGGAAGACCTCAATGACCGTCTCATACTTGGAAAACCAAGGATGCAGCTACGTTTGGCCTGTTCCTCCCAAGAAGTCATCCCAACTCAGTTTAACTGATCTTCTGTGAATTGTTCACCCAGTCTTGAACATAGCAGTATCCAGATCAACTTTGAAAATTATAGAAACCTTTAATGTTTAATTTCCATTCACTGTCGTCACAAAATGTTGACGCAAGATGTTCAGCATATTACTCAAGATGAACAGTCACCTTGTGAGAAACACTTAAAAAGGAATTATGTGAAAGATAATTAGAAAAGAAAGGTTACTTCATGTATACCTACATCTCTGGTCTATCATAACTACTCCAAGGCAAAGGCAAGCCTGGTGAGATGTTGACGGAAAGTGCAAAACGGGGACTTACCGAGGGGCGGGGTTTAAGTGAGATTCTGGGTGAGTTTTGGTTCTTAAAAATGTTTGGAAGAGGTTAAATATTAAGATAGGGACATTCATTATAGTTTAAAACACATATTAACAGCAAGGCAGCACATGAGTTTACAAATTCAGGGTAAAAGCATGATGCATCATTTTACAAGTTTGACGTAATGTCCCTGACGCTAAAAATAACCCAAAATGTAATGTCCATGACGCTCTATTAAGACGTGTAACAAGAAAGTTGACAGGTTTTCTTAAAAACATTATCACAGTTCATGTTAACTACTTCCCTGTTTGGAAAAAAAAAAGGTATTCTAAAAGATTTGAACTTTAACTTCACAGAGTTTTGGCATTGAGTGTGTTGTACCCAAAACCCACTTCCGTTTTTCGTAATGTCCATGACGCTCGTTAGCAATGCTCTGACTCCTTAATTAATTCGAACTTTTCCAAATACATAGTATCATTTGACTTACTAGGACACAAGATACTAGTATCAAACACAAAACTATAAATCAAAGCCACTTGGTGTGTTTAACTGACCAACAAAGTTCTTAAAATGTCTCAAAACGTAATGTCCATGACGTGGAATTGCCCATTTACAAGTGCAACTGCAGTGGAGCCTTTCGTGTTTCTAAGTTTTGGTCAAGAGACTAGAGGAGACTCTTTGCTTGGCAAGTCAAACCACAAACATTTTATCTCGGGACTGTTTACATCGCCAAAGGGAGGTCACAGATTTGCCATGATTTTAGGGACACCTTCCTACGAAATATAGTCTTACTACCCCGCTTCGAATTACGACTACATGTACGTGGGCGTCCATTGACTAGAATGGCAACAATATGTATACTATGTACGTACAGGAGACGGGACATGCGGCCGAGTAACAATCACAACTGTACATACGCCACCAACGTTGAGTTTTATTTAGTCTTTAGTTTCCTGAAAATAGAGTTAGTTTCCCGAAAAAAAAGTAGGGTGGCCCTGAAGGGCCATCGCAAATATTTTTTCGAAACTCTTTGCAAAGATATTTTGAAACATCTTCAATATTTGCAAAATAGAGTTCATTTCCCGAAAATAAAGTTAGTTTCCCGAAAACAGAGTTAGTTTCCCGAAATAGAGTTAGTTTCTCGAAAATAGAGTTAGTTTCTCGAGAATAGAGTTAGTTTCCCGAAAATAGAGTTAGTTTTCCAAAAGTAGAGTTAGTTTCTCGAAAATATAGATAGTTTCCCAAAAGTAGAGTTAGTTTTTCGAGAATAGAGTTAGTTTCCCGAAAATATAGTTAGTTTCCCGAAAATATAGATAGTTGTTGCAGTTTGTCTTTTGCTTAAGATATTTACTAGTTTTGGCCCTTTTGGCCGCCCATAGTGTCCCGCCATGCCCACAGCCATAGTTCAATTCAAGTTGCGATAACGTATAAACTCCTCGTCAGGAGGAGGATTATGTTATCGCAACGGGTACCGGTCTCCCAAGTCAACTCGCTTCCAAGTCAACTCGGTCCAAAGTCAACTCGCTTCCAAGTCAACTCGCTCCCAAGTCAACCCACTCCCAAGTCAACTCGGTCCAAAGTCAACTCGCTCCCGAGTCAACTCGGTCCAAAGTCAACTCTCGGTCCCAAGGCAACTCGGTCCCAAGTCAACTCTCGGTCCCAAGTCAACTCTCGGTCCCAAGTCAACTCGGTCCCAAGTCGACTCGGTCTCAAGTCAACTCGGTCCTTTGACCAACCTTAATTAATGTTTTTAAAATTATTTTATTGGTACTGTTTCGTGTTAGTTAACTTGATATTAAATGTTTGTGTGAGAATTTACTTACTTATTGTTTTCAACCAACCTTAATTTTCTTAAATTTTATTATTTTATTGGTAGGCCAAGTTTTTGTTTTTTTTCTCATTATTACGTGTAAAAAGAAGTTAGCTGGAAGTTTTGCTTTGTGTTTTAGAGGAAATTGTTGATAAAGTATCATCTGTTCTTCAAGAAATCAAAGAGGATTCAATTGTTAACGTTTGTCAATTAATGTTAATTGTTGAGAGCCATACAAAAAACAATACTCTGGTTGAAAGCAAAGAAACATTTGAACTCATTGTTTTTTAGTTGAAATTCATCAGCTTGTCAACACAATCAATTGATCAATATTCAAAAGTGAAACAAACACATGTCATGTTGAATAAAAAACAAGCCATTTGGCTGTCTTTGCCTGCAAGCTGGCCATGGGGTTAAGAGCCATAGCCTGTGTCATTATATCCCATTTCCCCAAGGACCTCTTGTCCAATTTGATTTTGAAGTGGAGAACGTATTGGCTATAAAAAAAAAAAGGGTTCCGGGAGCCTGTTCCACCAGTTCTTGCAGGATCGTCTTTAATAGCAAGTCCCGATGATCGTAATGTGCCCATGCATATACCACTTCAGTTTACGTTTTTTTACAGTGGTCAGGAGATCTTCGTAGGGTTCAATGACTTGCCTGATTCTGGTCCGTACCTCCTCGTTGGAGATATGGTCTTTGTAGGAAATGCAAAGAATCTTCCTGTAGCATCTCATTTCTGTGGCCTGTATTCTCTTCTCTAGCTATCGGCTCTTAGAGTCCAGGTCTCACAGGCATAGAGGATGACGGAGATAACCAATGAGCGCATCACTCAGATTTTTGAGCTGAAGTTGATGTTTGTGTCATTCCAGATGGGCTTCAGTTTAGTCAGCGCTGCTGTTGTCTGCGCTATCCTGGAGCATATTTCTGGTTTAAACCCTTGATCACTAACAACAGCTCCCAGGTACTTGAAAGATTTGACAGTGTCAAGCTTCCTGCCGTTGACTGCGTTGTCAGTGGTGATATCATTGATACTGTTGGTCATGAGTTTGGTCTTCTCTCCACTGATTTCCTTGCCATAGGATGAGGATGTTTTGTCAAGGCTTTCCACTAGTTTGGCAAGCTCCTGTTCTTTTCCAGCTAGGCCATTGATATCGTCAGCAAAGTGCAAAAAAATGTACAGTTTAAGGATCACATATTTACCATACTCGTGACTCTGAAATTTCTGTAGATGATTCTAACAATTATGTTTGCTTTTTTTGCTTTTTTTTTGCTTTTTTTTTGGTGGTGGTGGTGAGCTTTGAAAAATCTCACCCAAAGCTGGCCTCTGGACTTGGCATCTCTGTTATAGGGTTATTGTGACCAAGGTGCATCACATGACACTTCTTAAGGTTAAACGGCATCTGCCACTCTTCAAACCATTGATTGAGCTTGTGAAGATCTTCTTGCACTCTATATTTATAAGCATCTTCTTCTGACTTAACTAAAACAGTGCCTATGTACATGTAGCTTTGTGTCATCGAGAACTTGCACAGGTTGCATACAGTGCCATCCTCAATGTCATTGACAAAAAAGATTGGATCGAGGACTGAGCCCTGAGGTACACCACTCACAACTGCTTGCCTTTCTGATTTGCAACTTACCACTTCCCTCTGTTTTCAACACGTCAGCCACTCCTCAATCCATAGATCTGTTTTCGGAGTGAATAATTTGACTGCCTTGAGCAAGACTACTTAATAATACCATAATATAACGATACCCCTCCCCATCTTTCAAGACAGATTGACGCCCATGACTACATTTGTACATTGTATATTGTAACTGCAAGTTACAGGTAAAAGTAACATCTAACTCATACAATTTTCAGCATCATGACATCAGACCAATATAATAACCAGATATTTTCTCTTTAAAAACTTTCCAAAAAGGAATCACCATGAACTGTCAGTCAGCTACTCTGGAAGTGGGCAGGAGGATGAAATGGCAATTTGGCCAAGATGAAGAAATGGCAAATGAAATTGATGATGAAGGATCGGGATGGGCTGAGCGATTTGATGATGGGGAAGTTTGGACTGATGCCAGTCGCTCTGTCTTCCAAACTGAAGATGAAGAGGCGAATAGAAATTCAGATGGTAGGCAAGAGTATATTAATTATAATAAAAGCTTTTCAAAATTAAAAATTATGAACATTTATATAGTAACCATAGTAACACCTGCATTATTTTTTTTTTTCCAAAACTTTGTGAATAATCTGTTTGATGGGCATGGGTTGTGTGTACGCGCACGCGCTAAGAAATAGAATATGCGCTGTTACTAATAGCTATGAATTGCATTCCGCGTGATAATCTTGCACGCGTGACACGTGGAAGCCAGTCGGTTATAAACAGCTCCAGCTGGTCATTATCAACCGTTTAAACACCCCCACGTGAGGCGCTCTCCACCAATAGGAGTAGAGAAACTGTCTGGGGTATTTATGAATGGGTGTTTAAGAACTCGTATCCACTCTTTTATTTCCTTAATAATAAGATCTGGACCTCACTCTGTTAAACCAATCCCTGATGCCAATAAGTTAAAAACACTCCTTTAAAAAATGAAATTTAAACTGTAGAAGATTGCATGCATGAGGGTCTGCACCTTTATAGTCCAGTGGCGGTGGTTTATGCAGTAAAAACAAGATTATTGTACTACACTGTAATGTATGCATGAAATGCAATTGAAATACGTGGATTGAAGAATATACTTTGTTTGGATGTTTGTGCTTTTAGTCTCCTGTGACCAGACTAGCAGCAATATGTCTCGGATAGCCCTGAATGACAACAAAGCTGGTATGGATGGACTCAATAAGGAGAAGATCAATAAGATAATCATAGAAACTTCCAAGGGATCAAGGTGAGGAATTAAGAAAAAGTGATTAGAGATTAAAGGTTATTCCATGAGAGAAAAAACATCATTACTGAAACAATATTTTGCACAATAAATGGAAACAATTGTCTGTCTACACATTAGATTCTATGAAAATGAGCGAAAGAAAGAGGCCCAGGTCAACCAAAGAATAGAACGCATGAAGCAGCAGCTAGATGGCATCTCTGAACAACAAAAATCAATTGCACTTGCACAGGTAAATGTAATTAAAGGAACATGTAGCCTTGGATCGGACTGGTTGGTCTTTGAAAATTGTTTTAAATCATTTGTATGAAATGCATATAGTTAGAGAGATATTTTAAAAGTAGAATACAATGATCCACACAAGTATCACTCAAAATTGGACGCGGTTTTCCTTTTACCTAGTCGACTAACACGGTTGGCCATTTATGGGAGTCAAATTTTTGACTCTCATAAATGGCCGACCATGTTAGTTGGTAAAGTTAAAGGAAAACCACACAAGTTCGCGGCAAATTTGCGTGGATCATTGTATTCTGCTTTTAAAACATCTATCTAACCCTGCATTTTATAACAAACGATTACAAACACTTTTTAAAGACCAACTCTACCGATCCAAGGTAACATGTTCCTTTAAGCATGATCAAACAGTAGTTGGACATGTTGGAAGACATTATGCAGGGGTGACATCTAAGGTGTTGGTCACCAATGAGGTTTAGATGAGACTCAAGCCGTGTCCAAATTGGCATCTACAGCTGCGGCTACGGCTGTTGCTAAGGGTGTTGCTAAGGACGTCCTATACCTCGACCCATAATATGCCCTCATAATATTCTTGCATGACGTCATAATTCTTACCCAAAATGAGGCTATAGGCGCACGTCCGCCTCCACTTGCAGTTGAGCCTCATTTTGGTTTAGAATTGTGATGTAACTCATGCATTCTAAGAGAGGCGTGTGAAGCGGAAACCTAGCTGTAGACGCCAATTGGGACCCAGCCTCATTTTGTAAGGGGAACTGAGTGGCCAGTAGTTTGGTACCCTTCTCAATGTATTGATTTGGTTTTGTCGTGGGTGCTAATGCCCATTCCACACCCCTGGATCAAGATGTACCTCTGGTTACAGTCTTCACTCTAGACTTCTTTTATAGACGAACCCATTTGTTACTTAAATAATGGCACTTAAAAAAACATGTTGTATTTAAAGACACTGGACACTATTGTATTTAAAGACGCTGGACACTATTGTATTTAAAGACGCTGGACACTATTGTTCAATATCAAAGACCAGTCTTCTCACTTGGTGTATCTCAACATATGCATAAAATAATAAATCCGTAAAAATTTGAGCTCAATTGGTCGTCGAAGTTGCGAGATAATAATGAAAGAAAAAACACCCTTGTCACACGAAGTTGTGTGCTTTCAGATGCTTAATTTCAGGACCTCAAAATCTAATTATGATCGAGGTCTCAAAATCAAATTCGTGGAAAATTGCTTCTTTCTTGAAAACAATATATAATACGTTACTTCAGAGGGAGCTGTTTCTCACAATGTTTTATCTTATCAACAGCTCCCCATTGCTCGGTACCAAGTAAGGTTTTCTGCTTATAATTATTTTGAGTAACTACCAATAGTGTCTACTGCCTTTGAAGGGAAGGTACACGTTTGGTAATAACTCAAAACAAATATTCACTTAAAAACTTACTTGGTAACGAGTATTGGAGAGCTGTTGATAGTATAAAACATTGTGGGAAACGACGCCCTCATGAAGTAACATAGTTTTTGAAAAAGAGGTAATTTCTCACTAAAATATTAATTTTTATTCCTATCTGAAAGCGCACAAATTTGTCCAACAAGGTTTGTTTTCTTTAATAATTTTTTCGCAACTTCAATGACCAATTGAGCCCGAATTTTCACAGGCTTGTTATTTTATGCTTACACCAAGTGAGAACACTGGTCTTTGGCAACCACCAAACGTGTACAGTGCCTTTAAATCAAATGAAAAAGATGGATTGCATCAAAAATGCAGCTCAGTTGTGTTGGATATATATAGCTAGTATACAAATATTGACTGCTTCAAGTGCTATGGTTAAAACTATGACTCCCTCGGTGATCCCCGGACCGTTCTATTTTCTCTAGCGAGCGAAAATGGAATGCTCCGGGGATCACTGAGGGAGTCATAGTTTTAACCATTGCACGAGTAAAAGCAGTCAATATTTGTTTTATAACACCCCAAGCATTTCTAAATACTGTACATGTACTATTAAGTTACAGACCTGAATGCTACAATCCACGGACGACGCGAATACAGACTGCGAAAACTTTTACTGTGCTGCATGATTTGTCATTTAATCCGAAAATGGTTACAGACTATTAATTTATCATCCTCGTACATGCAACGGACGTCTGGGTACTGCATGCCGTGTGATAGTCTTTGGACTAGCGCACGGCAAACGATGCACTATCACACGGCCGTCGTCTAGTAAAACTAAGACATATCATGTGACGCACTCTAAACCAACGAGCAGGCAGAATACTGGTAAGGGGTGTTATAAAAAGTACTATCAGAGGTTTGTAAGGAGGTTTGTAAGGAGGTAGACTGATGACATACATAGTTACTACCAAAAACAAGCAATTAAAGATTTATAAGGCAAAGGGACAAAAATTCTTCAAAAATGCTGAGTGATTATAAAGAGGTTTTTTTGTACATGTTAGCTGGCTTTTGATGCTGGAGTTGGAGAGTTTTGATGAGACGCCCTTCGGGTGTGAAAAGCGACTAAATTGTTATGTCCTTAAGTGATAAACAATATGTGTGCCAGTTTGTGAAACAAAAATTAAACGGCAAAACAGACAAATTCTGTATTCACAAGTGACGCATTCAACTACTGTAGATACTACAAAATTGCATGAGGTCAGCAAACAAGCCACACAACAGGTTTGTTACAGTTTATTTAACTTTGAGCAAAGTGGATGGGCTGCGCATTGTGGAAATGAAATTTTAACTTTATCAGCAAATGTTGCAATGCCTTATTTTATGATTAAAATTACGAAACTCTTGAAGCTTTGAAATATTGGTCATTGACTAATATTGTATTGTTTTTACTTTGTACAAATTTAAATGCAAAAGGCGGTTTTGTATACAATGTCAGTTTGTGGCGTCACAGTGAGGATAAAACTTTAAAGTCACCTGGAAATAGAATTTTTGTTCTTTCAAACATATGAGTTTATGCATACAATTTTTTTTAGTAATTGTTTGTCACGATTTATATGTTTAAAAAATATATAAAGTTGTTTGGGGGGGCTGACTCCGCCTACCCCTTTTGTGACGTCAATCGAGGCAGACTTTGCCTGCAATGCGTATAGTAAACACACGTGCAAAGTACATGTACGTCCAAGTCATGAGTTGGTACGTTTCAAAATGTGTTTTTCTGCATTCAGCAGCAATACATGTACACCTGGTCGGCATTGCCGGAAAAAAACAAAAAAAAAACTTTTTTTGAAACGTACAAACTCACGACTTGGTCCGTATGTACTTTGCAATTGAGTTTACTCTACGCGATTGACGTCACGAACAGCTCCCTCTCGGGTCGGGGTCTACTCTTAAATTTAACATAACATAAGAACTGATTTTTTAAACCTTAGTTAACTGTTTATTCACATTCCACTCATCAAAACACATATATTAGTGGCAAAAGCTTTATTTTGAAAAAATACCACTTCCAGGTGACTTTGAAGTTCTCAGTAATTTTGGAAGAAAATTAACAACAATTGATTTCCTTATTTCTGAGGTGGATATGATGGTTGCCGAGTTGGAATCTTCCAGGAGTTTCAATCGCAGTATTATTCACTTGGATATGGATGCCTTCTATGCTGCTGTAGAGATGAGAGATAAGCCAAGCCTGAAGAATAAACCCATGGCCGTGGGTAGTATGAGTATGCTGGTAGGTAACTTTGAGTATCCCTCAACCATAACCTAGGACTTGTACAGTAGACAATTAATTACTCAATGCTGTCAGTGATTTGAGGATGTTACATGGGGAAAATTAAAGCCTGAACCGTAATTGGACCATCTTATTTCTCATTTGTGTGTCCTTACAGTGCACCTCCAACTATCACGCCCGACGCTATGGAGTCCGAGCAGCCATGCCTGGCTTCATCGCAAAGAAACTATGTCCTGAACTTATCATCACCCCCACAAACTTTGACAAGTACCGAGCTGTCAGCAAGCAGGTTCGAGAAATCCTGGGCATTTATGATCCGTACTTCTGCCCAGTAAGTCTTGATGAGGCCTACTTTGATTTGACAGACCATTTGGAGAAAAGGAAAGTTATGTCTGAGGATGAGAGGACGTTTGAGTATGGTGATTGGAATACCGTTGTAAAAGGGTTTGATAACGATGGCATTGTAGAGGGAGTGCATGTTAAGAAAGATGACAGAGGACATGAGAAATCTGATAGCACTAGACAAGACACCAGGAATGGTACAGAGTTGGCTAGTGACAACGATCATGTTGCAAAGGAAACCCCTCCCCTCTCCACCCTCAAATCAAATTTGGATTTTCCTGAAAAAACATTATCCCAAACAAAGCTTATGATGAGCAACAAGGGCACCAGGGATGACATGGACATAAAGTCTTCTTTCAAAGATGATAACCACTCGGGAACATCTCACCTTTTCTCACCTGAGGTGGCCCTTGATAACCGTGACCACTCCACAGCAATGTTATCCAAATGTACTGTTCATGAGGACATTCTTAAAGAAATGAGGTCAATCTCATCAAAACCAAGGAGATGTAGGACCTTTGGTTTGACAGTTGAAGAGGTTGTAGAAGAGATTCGATTTCGCATTGAACAGGAAACACAACTTACTGCTAGTGCAGGTAAGCAACTTATAAGTTGGTAAATGTGTCTGTCTGTCTGTCTGTCTGTTGGGCTGCTTTGAACAGGAAACACAACTTACTGCTAGTGCAGATGGGTAAAGTTGCTAAACCTGTCTGTCTGTTTGTCTGTTGCGCTGTATTATACTGGATCTCCTCTCTGACCTGTCTAATAATCCTCCTGAAATTTGCACAGGAAAAGATTTTGACCCTTAAAAATAATAAACAAAATCCATTCAGAATCGACCAAGAAAATGAACACTGTAGTTATGGGCAGTAAGTTGCTCCATTACTAGCTGTGGGTTGTTCATATGCATGTACAATAGCAGGAAACCGACGACCAACAGGATTGGGGTGTTTTGATAAATTCATGTACATGTGTACCAAAGACAGACATGCTCTGAAAAAACCAATTTGGGATGTCACTTAACTTAAACAAAAGGAGAACAAGGATAAGTGTTTGATTTTACGTACAATGTGTCTGAAAAGTTTTTCTTAAAAGTCCTTCAATACATGTAGAACACACTTTGGCCCTTCTGAAAATGGAGAATTGGTTTGAAAAAGACTACACTGGGAATAGTATCGCTTTTAATGTACGCGGTTGTTTAATAAACACACTCACCCGCTACATTCCCTTTTCTGAAGAAATCCTCCGAGGATGTGAGGTTCCCCTTGAAACAAAGGAACATTGTGGATAGCAATGTTAAATGTTCCGCTTGGTACAGTACTTTTGTTTGCTGTTGACTTCCTGATTCCACACATGCTTGGCGGCAGACTGTTCCAATGGATAAAGAAATACAGGCCTTTCAAATTGTATCAAGTCTAGATTAATTGTTTTTTTTTTTTCAAATACAGCAGGGCCTACTGTAGAGCCTACTGTATTTGAATGAATGTGAGCCAACTCGGTGGACACTTAGCTACGCAAAATAATGAACGCATAAAACCTTACTTGGTAACGAGTAATGGGGAGAGGTTGATGGTATAAAACATTGTGAGAAACGGCTCCCTCTGAAGTGCATAGTTTTCGAAAGAGTAGTAATTTTCCACAAATTTGATTTTGAGACCTCAAGTTTAGAAGTTGAGGTCTCGAAATCAAGCATCTGAAAGCACACAACTTTGTGTGACAAGGGTGTTTTTTCTTTCATTATTATCTCGCAACTTCGACGACCAGTTTAGCTCAAATTTTCACAGTTTAGTTATTTTATGTATATGTTGAGATACACCAAGTGAGAAGACTGGTCTTTGACAATTACCATTTACCAATAGTGTCCACTGTCTTTAAAGGAACACGTTGCCTTGGATCGGTCGAGTTGGTCTTTGAAAAGCGTTTTGTGACCGTTTGTTATAAAATGCATATGGTTAGAAAGATGATGTACATGTAAAAGTAGAATATAATGATCCACACAAATATGCCTCGAAATTGCATGGTTTTCTTGGTACCTCGTCTAATAACACGGTCGGCCATTTATGGGAGTCAAAATTTTGACTCCCATAAATGGCCGCTGGTGATAGTTCGCGACGTAAAAAGAAAACAGTGCAACTTTGAGTGATACTTGTGTGGATCATTGTATTCTACCTTTAAAACATCTTTCTAACCATATGCATTTTATAACAAACGGTTTCAAACGCTTTTTATATACCAACTCGTCCGATCCAAGGCAACGTGTTCCTTTAATCAACATGTCAATGTTTGCTATCTCAACAAGTAGCATTCATTGTGCACTGAATTTGTTGAGTCTAAATATTTTGCTATGCAAAGAATGCTGTATGAAATCGTTCCATGAGTTGTGTCATTGTTATTGGATCATCATAACTATCTCCTCATAAACATTGTAGTACAGTATCCTATATGCATCCAGTATTATGCTGATAATGATTTACACATGGTTGTAACTGCCCAAAATAAATGTACACATCATAAATTTGTCTGGTATTAGTTTGAGTGGTAAACTACATTTATTCAAACTTGATGAACCATTGTGATTGTTATCCAGGTATTGCACCAAACACCATGCTGGCTAAGATCTGTTCTGACAAGAATAAACCAAATGGTCAGTATCGTATTCTACCCAACAGAGATGCTGTGATGGAGTTTGTACAAGAGTTACCTATTCGTAAGGTACAAATCTTTACAAAATTGTTCTTCTCCAAACCTTACCGTAAGGTTGTGCATTTTGTTATCAATTATATTCCACCAGAACACTGTTAAAACCCATCAACCTTCTAGCAAGTTAATGCCCCCCCCCAAAAAAAAAAATAAAATAAAATAAGTAAAAAAAAAAATATTCACTGCCCTGCGTTAAAATTGGCATGAGGTTGTTCATTTTAAAATATTCATGAGACCAACACATGAACATCTGAACCACTTATTGTGAGCAATATTGTCATTTAGAACACAATAATGTACTACTGTACTAGAAGAAAATTGTCTCCCAATAATGAACCATTCTTTAAATGTGCTACAGGTTTCTGGTATTGGAAAAGTGACTGAGAAGCTGCTCTCATCTCTAGGCATACACACCTGCACAGATCTCTTCCAACAGAGGGCTCTATTGCAACTTCTGTTTTCACCAACATCTTCACAGCACTTCTTGGGTATATCGCTGGGTCTTGGCTCAACAAGAGTTGAAAGGTACAATTCGTTTATAGACAATGGACTCTATTGGTAATTGTCAAAGACCAGTCTTCTCACTTGGTGTATCTCAACTTTTTTTTTTTATGCATAAACTAACAAACCTGTGAAAGCTTGAGCTTGATTGGTCGTTGGAGTTGCGAGATAACTATGAAAGAAAAAATACCCTTGTCACACGAAGTTATGTGCTTTCAGATGCTTGATTTGGAGACCTCAAATTCTAAACTTTAGGTCTCTAAATCAAATTCGTTGAAAATTACTTCTTTCTCAAAAACTACTTCACTTCAGAGGGAGCCGTTTTTCACAATGCTATACGCTATCAACAGGTACCCAAGGTTTTATGCTGATAATTATTTCACCAATAGTGTCCACTGCATTTAAATTTTGTTTCAAAACACTGTGTAAAGGGTAAGCCATTATTTCAATATGATTATACTGTAGCTCTACAAGTATTGTCCTACTTATGGAAGCTTGCTTGACAAGTCCTGTGGAAAAAAAAGTCCTCTATTGTTAAGGAGCCGAACATGAGTTCCAGAGTAGTGTTTTAAAATTGGTAGACCACATTGATGAGAAGTTAATTTGAATCTTTCATAAGCAGTGGGTTCTACCAATAGTTGAAATGGTGTTACATACGCCTCTCTTAATATTTATGCATGAGTACATCACAATTCTAACCTCAAACGAGGCCATAGGCACAGCCAGTGCAAGTGGTGGCAGACGTGTGGCCTCTTGAGTAAGAGTTATGACGTCATGCATGAATATTAAGAGAGACGTATTAGAATAAACATGATTCACGCACCTCGTATCCAATCTAGTAGTAGCACTACTACAATGTATTTTATTTTGAATTTCAATTGAAAATAGAGCTCTTGTCCAATTTCAGAGATGGTGAGCGTAAGAGCATGAGTACAGAGCGTACATTCCGCGAGTTACACCAGCCTGCTGATCTTTACAATAAATGTAATGAGTTATGTCAGGCCCTGGCAGAGGATTTATTAAAGGAAGAGCTGATGGTAAGTTGGAAATAATGGTGCCACTCAAGTACCCTCACACTTAACTCCCTTTGAGTTAAATATAATGATCGGGGTTTTACAATATGCCCCGCAAATGGGTTTTACAAGGTATGTTTTCTAGCCTTTTGTCAAGACCTTCATGGCTTAGAGAGCTTTGTAGAGAAGCGACTAGAGGTGGAGAGACCACACGCGAGGCCTCGGGGTCTTTAACAACTGGGTTGCATGTTTTTTTAATGAATTATTCATAGAGTTTGAAACATACATTATTCTTAACTTGTACGCAAAGTGACGAATGATACCAATCAAAACACAGACTTTCTCTAGTTTTGTAATTTTGTTGTCCTATAGGTTGAGTTAATATTAATGGAAATACTAAAAAGACATAAATTCAAACAACATGGAAGTTTATGGTGAAAAAGGTTTGAAAATACGTTGTTAAATAATATAATAGAATGAAGGATCAATTACTTAGACGTAATTTGGAAAGGGTAGTGTGAATGCAACAGATGAGAATGATCATACCCCAAAACGTTTGATAACCAAGTGCTAGGTGGACGAGTGTTGTTTTCCCAGACGGTAATAATTTGTTTATGTGTGCTGACCCGCTGACACCGTGCATCTTTGGACTTCTGCTTACAATCGAGATTTATAAAGAAAAACACATCTTCTTCTAAGAAAATAGAGGCTCTAAAGAGCCTCTATTCGAAATGACTGATTTGGTGAATTACTTAGTCGTGATTCTATTATTTGAACCAATTAGTTATTATTCTAATTCAGTTTTAAAAATAGTTTTGCGCCTTCCTGTATAAAACCTTTAAATCAATGAATTTCAACATATTTATTCAAGGGAAAGACAGTCACCATCAAACTGAAGACAGTTAAGTTTGAAGTCAAAACCAAGTCATACTCTGTGCCCTCATACATCCAAACAGCGGACTGTATATTCAGAGTGGCTAAGGATCTACTTAAAGCTGAGATCAATGACTGCAAGTCAGAACCACTGCGGCTAAGACTAATGGGTAAGTGATGGTAGTGAAAGTAAGATTTCAGGTCTTGCATGATAGTAAAGTCGACTTATGTCGTTGGTGTAAAGTGTCACTGTTTTATCAGTCGACTTATGTCGTTGGTGTAAAGTGTCACTGTTTTATCAGTCGACTTATGTCGTTGGTGTAAAGTGTCACTGTTTTATCAGTCGACTTATGTCGTTGGTGTAAAGTGTCACTGTTTTATCAGTCGACTTATGTCGTTGGTGTAAAGTGTCACTGTTTTATCAGTCGACTTATGTCGTTGGTGTAAAGTGTCACTGTTTTATCAGTCGACTTATGTCGTTGGTGTAAAGTGTCACAGTTTTATCAGTCGACTTATGTCGTTGGTGTAAAGTGTCACTGTTTTATCAGTCGACTTATGTCGTTGGTGTAAAGTGTCACTGTTTTATCAGTCGACTTATGTCGTTGGTGTAAAGTGTCACTGTTTTATCAGTCGACTTATGTCGCTGGTGTAAAGTGTCGCTGTTTTATCACCAGTGTTTCTTTATTCATTATGCAGCGAAAGCAGTTGCTTCTACAGAAATCAAGTGCCACTTTTTGGTACACATGAAACCTTAAAGAACACAAAAACTTGCATCCATTTGGTTATTTTTGTATAAGGACATTTATCTGCTTCTCAACATGCTCACATTGAGAAGCTTTCTGTAATCAAACAAAACTGTTTAAGTATGGCTCAGAGTTTGTCAATTTGGTGTTGCTGATTTGAGACAATGTGTAAATCCAGGTGCTAAGATCTTAAGATCTTAAGATTAAGATTAACAATTAAGACTGATTCCTTGGCCAACTCGTTTGAAGATTTATCCTAAAACTGAAGTCCATGTATATGATTTTGATGTTGATTTGTTTATTGCATTTCTAAAGGGGTAAGAATTTCCAACCTTCAGGCATGCGGTGCACCATCATCCAACAAACAAGAGAGCATCACAAAATTCTTTAAGAAGCGACAAGAAACAACGACTCCCAAACAGCAACCAGACATGCAGCCAAAGACTGTTGACAATGACCGCCTTGGAACAAATGAGTTATTGAATAAAACTGTTCTTGGAGTCATGTCTGGACAGACACAAACAACAGAATGGAATAACAAATCCCATTTCCCTATAAAGTCAGAGTCGAAACTAACATCATCTGTATCATCAACTGAATCAAAACTTGGTATCACATTTCATGATACGTTTTTGAAACCTTCACATCTAACTGGAAAACAGATTACAAATAATACTGGTGGATCAGGACTATTAAAAATCTCAGGTGAGGAGAACTTATCCCTAGTTGGAGACCAATTGGTTCAGTCATCAGAGTTTATCTGCCCAGTGTGTAGCATCCAACAGTCATGCCCAGACTTGAAAGACTTCAGTGAGCACGTGGATATGTGTCTGAATAGAGATGCAATACAAGACATGCTACGACAGCAAGGTAAACGATAATGCGTTTATTTCAAGTCCAACATTGCGTACATTTTACATGTGGTCATAATATGTGTGTGTTAAGTTAAAGGCCTTATACATGTTTGGTAATAACTCAAAATATATATTAGCATAAAACCTTACTTGGTAACGAGCAACAGAAAGCTGTTGATAGTATAGAACATTAGTTTTTGAGAAAGAGGTAATTTCTCACTAAAATAATAAAAGACTTAAAGCACACTATTTGGTAAGAAGGATTTTTTTACTTTCATCGTTTTCTTGCCACTTCAATGACCAATTGAGCAATTGATACACCAAGTGAGAATACTGGTCGTTGACAATTACTAACTGTGTTCAGTGCCTTATAAATAGTTATTTTATGCATTGGCAAATGTGCTTTATTGTTTTTATAATAACAGCTTCCCAAGACCGTCCGAGTTCAAGTTGTGAGGCACCATCACCAATGAAGGTGAAAAAACTTCAGCATTTTCTAAATAAAACAAATAAAAATTGAATGTTCAGATCATTTTTAGTAATTCTTTAAAGAAAGTTCCTTGATTTACTCTCAATTCTATCCCATTAATATCTGCTCATGTCCAACAGAAGCTCATCAGGACCGAAGTCGGCTGCTAAGAGACGTAAACAGGAGAAAACACAGACCAATACACTGGACAAATTCTTCAGTTGATGGAATAAAATCAATCAAAAAGACACAAAGATGTGTGGGTCTCTATTTTAATTTCAGCCTTCATCAGTAGTTTTCATAATTAATTTGCCCAATTATCTTTACTTTATATGCTTCTTTATCTTATACAAAGTCAATGATTAAGGGAATCAATGTGTGGTGAAGAGGTTTTCAACTAGTGGTTTAATCCCAACGAGGCCTGGTTCTTGATAATTTTACCGAGACGAAGTCAAGGTAAATTATAAAGAACCAGGCCTCGGCGGGTTTAAACCACTAGTTGAAAACCGATTCAACACACTTTGATTCCCATTCATAAATACCTTTTCGGTCAAAAACATCATCACTTTTTTGGTCAAAAAGTAAAATAAATGCAAAAACTATACATGTAATTGTTAAATGATTTCTTTCAACACAACACCCCTCCAGCTATGAAATAGTAAAGCCCTCCGCCGCCCTCGGGTAAACAACTCCTTATAAGGGAATGCTGTGCGGGTCGTGCGTATCGCGTGATGTGGCACAACTGTTTCAACTGTTTCAACCGTTGCTTTCGACCAATAGGAATGAAGAAACTGTCTTAAAACAACAGGTGCAAGGTCGCGTGTCACGCCCATGAATTAACACTTTTTACCGGTCATATACAAAGGTTTATACACACCCACGTAACGCGCTCTCCACCAATAGGAATAGCGAAAATGTCTGAGGTATTTATGAATATATGTTAATTGTTGTGTATTGTTAGTTATAACAGACCAATACCACACGTAGTTGAAGTCTGCCCATAGT
The DNA here is from genome assembly GCF_902459465.1 of Asterias rubens. Taxonomy (NCBI): domain Eukaryota; kingdom Metazoa; phylum Echinodermata; class Asteroidea; order Forcipulatida; family Asteriidae; genus Asterias; species Asterias rubens. The sequence goes on along the minus strand of NC_047071.1, from coordinate 7,168,595 downwards.
CTACCAATTTTGGAGTTGTATGCATTTAACCAAGATGTGTTAAGGGTTATGACATCAAAGGATTGAATATATCGCAACCAATGACCAATCATATCAATGGAAAACGTTTCATTGTCAAGAGTTGACATGTGCTGATGAGAACAACATGAATTGCTGTGCAATGATACAAATAGATTATTTTTATAAACTACGGTTTTATAAACTACGTCAAATTAAATCGAAAAGAAATTAAAATGTCAGTGTCATGCCATCGTGATTTGTACTTTGTTAAAGGTGAATGCTAGTGGCTTTATGTCTTGTTTACGAAAAGTAGATGGAGATTAATGCAGGCGTCAATTTGAAGCGTGGACCGACCCTCATCAGAGGTCGCAAAATATCGTTGCGTTTCGATGCCGAAGCCTGAGGTCAATAATTTGTTGTTATAGTGAAACCGTATTGTTCTTTTTAAAAAATTTGGTGAAGTGTTACCTATAAAGTTTATGAAAGGGTGAAGCGTTGACGAGCCTTATTTGTGTTTGGTGATGTTTCAAACAACTGTAATTGTGATGCAATCTTTGTAGATGGCCTGTTTTGAAATGCGCGCAATTTTTGAACTGAAGTTTGCCCACACAAATTCTAACATCGCGCGCCGCACCACCTTGCAAACTGCATCCTGTGGTGCGTTCCACTTACGTTACCAAGTTTGCGCACGTTTGCTACCGATCTCATTTCGAGGGGAACGAGCTGTGCGCCGCCAACGTTAGCGAAAGTTAGCCACGAGGCGAACTAGACTGGTCCCCTGTCTATACCTTATCAGCAAGGAAAGACGTCAGATGTTCAGGCTAGCGATCGCGAAGGTGTATGTGTATAATAATGTGTGTTGTGTGGTGGTTTTGACATGGCTGACAGTGACAGTACAACAACAACCGTGGGAAGCTTCACCTATGGAAATAATTCAAAGGGTGAAGCTTGGACTAACACATTTACTGATAGAGTGAAGTGGTGGTGAAATCCTGACGCTATACATAATTGGCTCAGGTGAAGAAAGGTGATGACGTGAGGAGGGTCGGTCCACGCTTCAAATTGACGCCTGCATAAAGATGCTATGTCAGATTTTTGGCAGATTTGACCCAAAAATTTTGATTTAAAATTCAATAGGTATTTTGATGGGGGTCGAGAAAGTTACAAGCTTTCATTTGAGCCATTGCTCGAAAAAGTCCGCCAATTATTAGTAGCAGTGAAATAAAGTGCTCAAAATTAGTTTTTGCCGGGATCCCAACAATATATCACGTGACTAATTCTTATGTGTTTTATAAGAAGCGTTTTAAATTTTTGTCGTGGTTCCTGACCATTAAAAGTAAAAGTTAAACTTTTTTTCCTTAGAGCGGGTGATACTCTTTGAAATACCATTCACTCAAAAAAAAATCTATTTTTTAATGTTTGGGGCCAAAAATCTGACATAGCATCTTTAAAGAATAAACCAAACTCTAGCACAAATCTCGTATCCATTGTAAAGATTCTCTTTGCAATCACTGTTAAATATTTCACCTTTAAAACCATACATCACTGACACTCTGTTTAATATTATCCCTGTTGTCTCTTCTTATTTCTGTTGTCATCCCCGCCTCACCCTTGGTTCTCCTCCTCTTCTGCTGGGCTTTCTGTTTCTGCAACAGACTCTGTTTGACTTTGGCTCTGACCACAGATGAGTCCATCGTTGAGCGACTGGTTGCCACAGAGGTGATGCTGTCACTGCTTCGTTGTCGGGTGTGGTGGTTGACATGGGCGAGACTGGCTGCATCTCTGTGAGGGCGGTACTGCTGGTTTAGTGCAGCGATGTCTTCCAGGTCATCATCAGCATTGTGATCTTCCAGTCTGACATGAATCTCATTAGAAATGTTCTCATGAGTCCTCTCAGCCAACACGGCAGCCTCATTCATCAAGACACCAATCGTTGGCTCTGTGTCATCCTGGCAGGTCACGTTAACAAAATCTACTTCCAGCTTATCCACACCCTTTACATTTGAATCAACTGAAATCATTGTGGGTGTCTCTCCCGAGGAGCCAACATGTTGGTCAGATGCAAGAGTCTGGTCATTGTCATCCTCCTCTGGAGGACTGTTGTCTTCTGCCTCATCATCTCCCTCTTCCTCGTCATTTCCCTCCTCTCCTTTCAATTGGGTAGTTTCCTTGAGATGAAGTGAAAGGAAAGTGTAAGTAAACAGGACTGTTATTTTATATTCTTAAATGTTCCAGACAGTTTCACTATTCCTATTGGTGGAGAGCACGTCATGTGGGGGTGTTTAAATGACTGATAAAGACATAGCTGAAGCTATTATAGAGTTTGGGTACTTTTTGTATGTATGACACAAAACACAATGTCCACAGATTACATTAAACTTACACGGTTTGAGGATTATGGTAGTAGACAGCTTCCCTTAAAATACTATTTGCTGAGGCGCTGTTAGAAATAAGTAAAACAGTGTCACCAAAATAACCTTTGTCTTAAAAGCAGTGGACACTAGTGCTAATTACTCAAAATAAGTATTAGCATAAAACCTTACTTGGTACCCAGTAATGTGAGCTGTTGATAGTATAAAACATTGTGAGAAACGGCTCCCTCTGAAGTAACGTAGTTCTTGAGAAAGAAGCAATTTTCCACGAATTTGATTTAGAGACCTCATATTTAGAATTTGAGGTCTCGAAATCAAGCATCTGAAAGCACACAACTTCCAGTGACAAGGGTGTTGTTCTTTTATTATTATCTCAAAACTTTGACGACCAATTTAGCTCAAATTTTCACAGGTTTGTTATTTTATGCATATGTTGAGATACACCAAGTGAGAAAACTGGTCTTTGACAATTACCAAGTGTCCAGAGTCTTTAATTTATTTGTTGTGGCATTTTGTTACTGATTTCTAAAAAGCACCTCACCAAATTATATTTGAAGTTTTTTACCACCATTATCTTCAAATCTTGTAAGCTTAATGTAATATGTGGCATTGTGTCTTGTGTTACAAAAAGTAACACTGGCTGGCTTTACATTTTGGCACTATTTACAGCCATAAACATACCAGAATGTAATCTCCAAACACGGACCAAACAGAATTTTGTAATAAAAAAAAAGTTTGTTAACAAAAGGGCATTAATGTATGGGAATAAAAGAGCAGTGATTCAATCTAATGATCCACACAAACATGCCTCCAAATTGCACGATTTTCCTTTTACATCGCAAAGAAACACGCTCTGCCATTTTGTCGAGTCAAAATTTTTACTCCATAAAATGTTCTTGACTCCACAAAATGGCCGACCAAGTTTGTTCGCGACGTGAAAGGAAAATCGTGCAATTTTGAGTGATACTTGTGTGTTATCATTATTTTCTACTTTTAAAGACAATGGACACTATTTGGTAATTGTCAAAGACCAGTCTTCTCACTTGGTGTATCTCAACATATGCACAAAATAACAAACCTCTGAAATTTGAGCTTAATTGGTGATGGAATTTGCGACATAATATAATAAAGAAAGAAAAAACACCTAGTCACACGAAGTTGTGTGCTTTCAGACGCTTGATTTCGAGACCTCAAATTCTTAATCTGAGGTCTCGAAAATCAAGTTCGTGGAAAGTTACTTCTTTCTCGAAAAGTATAGGCTACTTCAGAGGGAGCCGTTTCTCACAATGTTTATACTATCAACCTCTCCCCATTACTCGTTACCAAGTAAGGTTTTATGCTAATAATTGTTATGAGTAATTACCAATAGTATCCACTGCCTTTAAGATATCTTTCAACCCATATGCATTTCATAACAAACTGTTTCAAATGCATTTAAAAGACCAACTCGACCAATCCAAGGCAACATGTTCCTTTAAACAGATGTTCGAAACCTTGCAGGGTGGGATAAAATAAAGTCCTTCACCTTCGGCTCGGGCCTTTATCCCGTGGCCCTGACCCTGCTGGTTTTAACGGCTGTTTAAAGGAACACGTTGCCTTGGATCGGTCCAGTTGGTCTTTGAAAAGCGTTTGTAACCCGTTTGTTATAGCATATGCATATGATTAGAAAACCACCCAATTTCGAGGCAAATGTGTGTGGATAATTGTATTCTACTTTTAAAACATCTTTCTAACCGGTTACAAACGCTTTTCAAAGACCAACATCGCGATCAAAGTCTCTCTCTTCACTCTTTTATTCCCTTAATCCACAAGCCTAATCAAATGGTTACAAACCTCTTCAAGTGTCTCTTGCATTTCTTTAGTGAAGCCACTAGCCACTACCTCCACATCCAGTGAATTCTCCAAACTATGAACAAATAGACAACAATTTATACATGTGCTAGAAGTTCACATCAAAAAGCAATAACCACACAGTAAGGTTTAATTCCTTGTTAAATTCTGATCCCCTAGATGCATCCCGCTCTTTACAGCATGCTATTTCTATCATATTTACTGCTCACCTAATGTCAGAGAATTTTGGATACAATTCACTTTCATATTGGAAACGTCTCAGAAAGAAATCCCGAATGCACTGAACATCGCGATCAAAGTACCTGTAAATTGAGAAAGATGAGAATCATTACTACAGAAAATTTCAAGCAATGTGGATGGTTGAATAATAATAGATGAATGATGCAGGAATATATATAACTTCCCTGAAGTACAGACAAAGCAATCATTATTTCTTACTTGAGGTGGACTTTCGTTCATCTTCATAACAATTGATGTTTTTCATCACTTGGTAGGTCCAAGGGCATGTATCTCTTTTCACCTTGATCAGACTTTAGTATTGTTTGAACCATGCCACAATCAAAATTGCAGCCAACTTGTTTACATTTGTATTGTCATAAGATTTTGTTGGTTCAAATCCCACTCTGGTCAATTCTTTGTTCAACCCCAAAAATCATTTAAAAATTTACCTAGTCAGTTTGTGGATTATATTAAATCTGACACAAAAAATTGCATCCCCTAAAGGTGATCCCCTGGCTGCCACTTCCAAATTTGGGTGTGACCCCTGGCTACATACACTACAGTTAACAGTTGTATGGCTTCAGACTGGCACCCACGAACAAAGATATTGACAAAAATAATAGGAACACCGCCAATATAGGGCTAGATAGATAGCTCAGTTGGTAGAATGCCGGCACGATAATCCGGAGGTCGTAGGTTCGAACCCCACTTAGTTAATTCTTTGTTCACCCCCCCAAATCTTAATAAGATTTTGACACATCCAACTTTTGGGCACATATTTGAGATAATGATTTGTCAATGTAAATTTTTTAAAGGGACAGAGCTTTAACAATGGATTGTCAACTGCTCGCTTCATGGCAACTCACATTTGAGCGTTGGAGTGTGACGTGGACACCATCTGTGGAAAGTCAATTAAAGTGACACAATCCTGATCATCCAGCATCAGATTGAACTCATTAAAATCACCATGGATGAGACCATGAGCAGCAAGCCTCATTATCAGCATCATAAGGTCATTGTAGGTCACTGCTGGGTCAACAAGACTATGCACTTGATTCCTGTATAGGAGATGAGATATTCAAACTTGCATCAAGTAGTTGCAAAAAAAGCCTAGTCAACTTGAGCCACATTTAGTGCTTAAAGTTAAGACCAATTACAAACAAAATGTATAATATATGTGGCATTACCATGATTACTAATAAGCACTGTGTTCTGACTACTTAAATTGGTTTTGAACCCTACCCTCTCTACAAATTTAATCAAACTTGGTTTATGGGCTAATTGTGGCTCAACCATGTCAACAAGCTCCAATTTCAGCTCCATTAGAGAAATAGTTTTTGCGCTACAGCTTGCTCTTTTTCATTGATTTCAGTAAAAATGCGTCTGACCTCCGATATTCAAAAAACCATAAATTGGTTACCATTGGGTCAAATTGGTTGAAATTTGTGTCTTTGGGAAAGGAAATTGCACCAGTTTTCCAAATCTGTCATTACTTTTTTTTGTAGGAAATTTTTTAGGTTTGATAACCCTTTGACCTCTACTTTGAGCTTGAATTTGACCTTGTGGATCAAGTGATTCAAGATCAAAGTACAAAGTGATTTGACATGAATCACCCTTTACCCTTACACAAGTCACAAAGATATGACGCCAGTTTGACATTGTCTTCAAGTCAAAACCAGAAGTTGAAAAAGGAAATATTTAGAGTGCAGAATTGTCAGCTCTGCAGTGAAAATGAAAGGGAGTTCCCTTATCTAGGCGCCCTTACTTATCTTGAAACCGATCAAGGTGCATACAAAAACTAGCAGAGTGACATACAAACAATTGACAATTACAATACAAAGGAGAAATTACATACATTGTTTTGAAGTAACATTCACAATTGTATTAAGATTAACAATCCTGTCTCTTTCCTAAATTATTGTCTGGTAATGTGAATGAGACAAAACTTGTAGAGTGGTGTCCCCCAAGGTTCATCACTTTTTATTTTATACATCAATGACCTACCTACATGTAGAAAAGTCAAATCAAATATTCAGATGTTCACAGATGACACTAAAATATTCACACAATCAACATCTATGCAATGATTAGCTTGACATTGGAAGGATATGGGGTATTTAAAGGCATGAGGGGTGTATTTAAAGGCATAATGCCTAGCCTTTCATTTCCCACAATTGCAAGTGTAAGTTGTCAATGTTAGTCAAGAGTTATTCATAAATACCCCCAGACAGTTTCTCTACTCCTAATTGGTGGAGAGCGCGTCACGTTGGGGTGTTTAAACAGTTGATAATGACCAGCTGGAGCTGTTTGTAACCAGCTGATTATCATGCGGAACGCAATTCATAGCTATTAGTAACAGTGCGTATTCTATTTCTAAGCGCGCGCGTACACACAACCCAGGAGCATCAAACAGAATCTTCACAAAGTTTGTGAATTTTTATATTTTAAACCTCGAATTTTCAATTGTCAAAGTGTCTATAATTGTATTTTTTTTATTGTTTTTTAACAAAAGGGCATTTATGAATGGGAATAAAAGAGTAGTGACTCGATCTTAAACATCCGTTTAAAACCTTGCAGGGTCGTTGCCGTGCGATAAAGGCCCACGCCTTCGGCTCTTTATCACATGGCATCGACCCTGTCGGTTTTAAACGGTCGTTTAAGAACTTGCCGCTACCCTTTTATTCCCTTATTTATATTCCAAATTTAAACACATGTTTTTCATACACTTTTGAAGAAAATGCCTGTCCAACATTCCACTTCTACAGATGTAATCATCTTGAAGATGATCCCCAATTATTGCTAAAATACAGATAACTTTGTCTTTTATTGCTTTATGCAAAGAAAAACCTTGAACCTGTTGAAGTGATATGGAATGTGCATGGGAAACAAGCTTGACAAAACTATTCTCCTTTATTTTTGCCACCCATTTATAAAAAAAAGTCACTCCAAATGGTCCCATTAGTGTTGACAGACCCAATTTGCAGTGTAACAATGAGGGTTAAAGAATTTAAATGTTAACATCTGACTACATCATTTTATTAAGATACAATCTTCGCAAACATCTCTTTCCAAATAAAAGTCAATCAGATTAGAATAAGAACAATTTCAACACAAAAACAAAACCAGCTCATGTCCAAACACCCAAGGCTGAAGATCCATGTGTCCTTCATGCGTTTCATGTGTTGGACATACATGTAATGCATGGTGTTTTGCAGTCAAAAAGATGTGCATTTCTTGGCATGTTTTCGGTTGCGGGGACTGTGCAAAACAACACATGAAAGACACATGGATTGATGGCTTATAATATTATACACATAATGAATGTTTATGAGTGCAATGGTGCGAATATGTTCATGAGTTGAAAGATGGAATGTTCTATTCAACGAGGCGGAGCCGAGTTGAAGGGAACATTCCAGCTTTCAACGAATGAACATATTCGCACCATTGCACGAATGAAAAACATTCATTATTTGTTTTATATAACATCCAAGTAAAACTTTGCCATTTTGATTGAAAGAAACAACTTTCAAAACAAACAATTTCAACTGTAGAAGCCGAATGCTAGTAATTTTACTATGCCTTCTTGCAGTAACACCTGCTGCGTTACCAAAGACACGCGCACGCAGTGATGTTTTTACTCAGCTTTTTCGTTCCATCCAAAAAGTACCATTGCACGCTGGCAGCGTGCCAGCGTGCAATGGTACTTTTTGGATGGAACGAAAAAGCACGGTGAGTGACTCAGCGTGCAATGGTACTTTTATTTGCTATCACGTGACGGACAATCCTCCAATCAAATGGCAAGGATCTGCTTGGGTGTTATATAAAAGCCATCAATCCATGTGTCTTTCTTTACAATAATATAATATAATATATTATTTAGTTACAAGGAACCATTACATGTACATGTACATGTACATCCAACAATTTTGCATAGCAAAACAATTAGCGTTATTTTATTTTGTGCACACTGAATGGCAATATTTAGTAGAGAAAACAGTAATTTTTTGGTAGCAACTGATCTGTGTAGCCTTTGCTTTGCTATATACATGCAAGAGAAACCGTTCACTCATATTCCGAAAGAGTTGAGATTTCCAAAGATATGAGAACAAAAAGTAGTGCAATTTGAAAGACAACAAATGTTGAAGAATTATAAAGTGAATGTCTAGACTTACAATGGGTATGCATTTATTAGCTCCATCACAACACAGTGTCTGCTGAAATCTATCGGCTTAGGAACAGGGAAACCATGGTCATACAGCGCCTGTAGAACAAATTAAGTATTTAAGTGAAAACAACAAACTTTGAACACAAATTTGCAAAATGAACCATTACAAATATTTTCACACTAGGCCTACAAAAAAGAAATAGGAGAAAATATAATTAGCTGTTGCAAACAACTTACCAACCAAATGGACCGATGGTATAAATGCACAAAATAATGTAGGTAGTGGCCTGACGTTTTTACCCTAGCAGAGTCCTTTTTTTTTAGCCCCCGAGAAAGACTCTGCTTAAGTCGAAACGTCAGGGCACTATTTTTGTATTATTGTTTTATTTTTATTTAAAGACCTATAGTTCTTATTAACCTTTTTCACTGTACAGGTACCGATACAGGGTAAAATTCATTGCTCAGAATATGCACAGACTTAGAACCCACATCAACAGGATCAACAAGTTCATTGAAAATTAATGGGATGGAAATTCATTATTGATTATAAGTTTTTACAGGAAAATGTCCTCAACATAATTATAGCGTTTCAGAAAAAAAGATTGAACATACCTTCATGAATGCAAACTCCTTCATAGCAGCAATTCTTGAGAGGTAGAGCCAAGAAGCATGACGGCGCTTTCCAAGGTAGTCACGCTTCTCTTTCAGTTTACGGAATGACGTGCGACCAAGTCTGCAACGATTAATAGATTTTAAATTTGCATCGGGATATGTGGTATTAATTTTGGTTTTTACTCAAAAAATTAATGTTCTTTATCCCGGATGCAAATTTAACATACATAGTATATTATGTCAAGAGATTTACATTAAACTTATTCACTTTGAAGATAATGATGGTATGAAGCTTCCCTTACATATCACTTGCTGAGGTGCTGTAGTTTAGGAGAAATCAGTTTAACAAGTCACAGACATAATTTTCATCTCAGTGAGACAAAATAATTATAAAAACGTATTAACCAGTTACGGTTAAAATACCATTACACGTTTTTTTTTTCATGCTAAAACGGAGACTAAAATAATTTTTGTGACATTGACTTACTCATTTCTCAAAAAACAACAGTGCCTCAGCAAGTAATATTTTAAGGGAAGTTTTCTACTATATCTTCAAACTGTGTGAGTTTAATGTAAATCTGTGTCCATTGTGTTTTGTGTTAGGAAAAAGTAAATATATCCTTGAATGGATACAATGGCATTAACCCTCATATTTCAAAATCCTGCTGGTAAACAAATTATGAAACAGTCATAAATAAAAACATGGTTGTGTTTAGAGGCCAATTTTTAAATGTTTTGTATATAATTATCATGTCATTTTAGAGACACAATAAGATTGGAAACTTTCTTAATTATTAAGATCCCTGAACTGAGACGCAATGGCTTGTTAAATACTGCATTACTTAAATAGTGCTTGACTGTAGTCACAGCACTATTTAAGTAATGCAGTACCCAGTCACAGCACTATTTAGGCAATGCAGTACCCAGTCACAGCACTATTTAAGCAATGCAGTACCCAGTCACAGCACTATTTAGGCAATGCAGTACCCAGTCACAGCACTATTTAAGCAATGCAGTACCCAGTCACAGCACTATTTAGGCAATGCAGTACCCAGTCACAGCACTATTTAAGCAATGCAGTACCCAGTCACAGCAATATTTAAGCAATGCAGTACCCAGTCACAGCACTATTTAGGCAATGCAGTACCTGGTGCTTGACTGGGTACTGCATTGCTTAAATGGTGCTGTGACTGGGTACTGCATTGCTTAAATGGTGCTTGACTGGGTACTGCATTGCTTAAATAGTGCTGTGACTGGGTACTCATACTGCATTGCTTAAATGGTGCTGTGACTGGGTACTGCATTGCTTAAATGGTGCTGTGACTGGGTACTGCATTGCTTAAACATGGACTATAACGGTACTCCTACTTTAAAATCACTATCAGAACTTGTTTATGTTGTGTTCAGCTATCAATTCATTGTTGTGGTCATGTTTTTCTCCAAATACTTTTGCTACAATTTGACCGAAAAAATTTGACCTCGATTCTTCGATTTTGAAATTTCCCGCCCTGTACTGGTTCCCGGCTATTAAACCAACACTGAAATCCAAGCGGATTTGTAAACCAGCGGACGTCATGAACGCGGTCAAAAAATGGTGACGTATTACCCATGAAGCAACGAGAGTAAACAAAGATTACGCCATGTTACTCCATGTGTTGTGTATGCGTTTTCATCCACACTACAGGCGTGCGTGTGTGCTACGAAGCTTTTTGTTTCTAGTGTATCAGCTATAAATACTGCCGACTATTTGGTTGTTTGGGGATGCACTTGTAGTTTCAAAGTTTGTGTAAGAAGCCTGGATCGATTCCGAAATTTAAACCTCTAAACATCGAGAGAATTCAGGGGGATCTTCTACCACCAGGCCCCAGCCAGTGCTGCTTGTGCATGCTACGAGTACGACGTCGGCGGGGTCCCTCTGCCGTGGCCCTGGTCGCAAGTGGCCGTGGAACAGCAAAAGAATCAAGTGGCATTACAGAAAAGAGAGGGAGAAAAGCCTGGTAAGTACTTGTTAATAAAAACAAAAACCTACTACTGAGAAGTCTATCTCCATTGTTAATTCAGGCCCAATACATGTACATGTATGTTACATGTACATGTAATAAGAAAAATAGTAAACAATCTCTACCCTTTTCATGCAAGGAACAATCATCTTGTCAAATGACACGATGTGCATGCTCTGAATCTGACCCGACTACCATAAAATATCTACATAGTGATTGACTCTGTTGAGTGATGAATCCATGTAGCCACCCAAGTGCTTTTGGCATGTTTATGCCCTGGTTTACATTTTCTGGCATGTTCATGCTCAACCATGTGTGAACACTATATTAATCCATTTAAAAAGTTGATTGTTACAGTTAACAGTTTATTGGCCTCGCTGACATGTATTTATATTGGTCTATACTGGATTGCTGGACATTGTTTTTGCCAAAGCTGCCTAAGAATTGTTCGCTTTTTTTTTTTTAAGGCACAGCTCAAAAATATGTTCAAACTCCCATCCATATAATTGCCCATCCATGGTCATTCAGATTTTTTTCTCTCCTAATTCAGGAATTACCAATTCCAGAGAAGTTTAGTGTGAAGTTTTCCTATAGCTGTGTTTATTGGCTTGGCAAGGTTAATTACATGGAGTGTTTACTGTATTTTCATTTGTAAAATAAGGCCAGTTCTTTTTCAGCACTAGTTTTTTTAGTTATTTTTTGTTTTTATATTTTTTTGTACAGAAATAACTCGCAGCTCTACACTACAATGAGAATGCAGGACGAAGACAATGCAGGACGGAGACATGCTAGCCAGAACTAGAAATGGAGACCTAAGATTCTCAATAGCACTTTAGGTAAGTAGTAGGCCTATGCATGCAAATTTTCAGAGGATCAGATGATTTCTTCATTTTTAGTTTTTCAGCTGCCCCTTTGAAAACTGTTCACGGTGGAGGGGGGGGGGGAGGGGATGGGGTGTTGAATCGCAAGAACAGTTTTGTACTAGGTGTAGATCTGGGGGAGGGGGGTGGTTGGAGGTCATGTTTTCTATCAGACATAAAGAAAACCTGCCCCCTTGGTTTTGTTGCATGTGGACTCATTTTGTTCTGGTTTTGCGTTAACTCCTGTAAGGTTCTTTTCAAAACTATGCCAACTCAAAGAGAGATTGTCAGTTTGTGGTGTTACGTCAAACCTTCCAAGATTGTATTTCTGCCATGTAAATTTTCAAGAAATCCCACATAACGATTATTTGGTTTTGTTTTTTATTTTTCATTAAACAGATACGCAAAGAATGCATGCACAATGCACTTGTTCATTGTCAGCAGGGTGACAAGACATGAAAACAACTCCATCCGCAGCTGATGTGTAACCCCCGTGTCATTGACATCAACCTTCACCAGCCGGAAAAGGATGCAGCAGCTTTTTTTTTGGGGGGGGGTGGGGGTTCAAAGGTAGTGGGTTCAACTTTGTTTGAAGAAAGAATGACCTGTGCCCAGTTTCATGGATCTGTTCACCACCAAATTCTGCGCTTATGATCACCGTTCTCTGCTTACGTCCAAACGCTAAATTTCTGCGCTTACTTTTGCCATCGGACATTTTCGCTGTTTTTTGTGTCAAAAAAATGCAGCCTATAGTGTCTGATGTTATTCCACATTCAATGTACATGTAAAATGCACGCACACACGATCGACCTGACACACTGTGTACAGAGCTTCGGTACATGGTGTGACGTCACACACTGTGTATGAATGGTTCGTGGGTCACCGGCTTTTGCCGAAACTGAGTTTTCTGGGTCGGAGTACGCCGCGCTTATTTGTGTTTTTTTTGCTTGAAGGAAAAGGTTTTATTGAATACTACTAAAATACCAGTCCTTATTTTACATTTCTTGTACAAAAATAGTAATATTGGCTATATCAATAATCCGTTATAGTCCATGTTTAAATAGTGCTGTGACTGGGTACTGCATTGCTTAAATAGTGCTGTGACTGGGTACTGCATTGCTTAAATAGTGCTGTGACTGGGTACTGCATTACTTAAATGGTGCTGTGACTGGGTACTGCATTGCTTAAATAGTGCTGTGACTGGGTACTGCATTGCTTAAATAGTGCTGTGACTGGGTACTGCATTACTTAAATGGTGCTGTGACTGGGTACTGCATTGCTTAAATAGTGCTGTGACTGGGTACTGCATTACTTAAATGGTGCTGTGACTGGGTACTGCATTGCTTAAATAGTGCTGTGACTGGGTACTGCATTACTTAAATGGTGCTGTGACTGGGTACTGCATTACTTAAATATTGCTGTGACTGGGTACTACATTGCTTAAATAGTGCTGTGACTGGGTACTGCATTGCTTAAATAGTGCTGTGACTGGGTACTGCATTACTTAAATATTGCTGTGACTGGGTACTGCATTGCTTAAATAGTGCTGTGACTGGGTACTGCATTACTTAAATGGTGCTGTGACTGGGTACTGCATTACTTAAATATTGCTGTGACTGGGTACTACATTGCTTAAATGGTGCTGTGACTGGGTACTGCATTGCCTAAATAGTGCTGTGACTGGGTACTGCATTGCTTAAATAGTGCTGTGACTGGGTACTGCATTGCTTAAATAGTGCTGTGACTGGGTACTGCATTACTTAAATGGTGCTGTGACTGGGTACTGCATTGCTTAAATAGTGCTGTGACTGGGTACTACATTGCTTAAATAGTGCTGTGACTGGGTACTGCATTGCTTAAATGGTGCTGTGACTGGGTACTGCATTGCTTAAATGGTGCTGTGACTGGGTACTGCATTGCTTAAATATTGCTGTGACTGGGTACTGCATTGCTTAAATATTGCTGTGACTGGGTACTGCATTGCTTAAATATTGCTGTGACTGGGTACTGCATTGCTTAAATAGTGCTGTGACTGGGTACTACATTGCTTAAATAGTGCTGTGACTGGGTACTGCATTGCTTAAATATTGCTGTGACTGGGTACTGCATTGCTTAAATATTGCTGTGACTGGGTACTGCATTGCTTAAATATTGCTGTGACTGGGTACTGCATTGCTTAAATATTGCTGTGACTGGGTACTGCATTGCTTAAATATTGCTGTGACTGGGTACTACATTGCTTAAATATTGCTGTGACTGGGTACTGCATTGCTTAAATATTGCTGTGACTGGGTACTGCATTGCTTAAATATTGCTGTGACTGGGTACTGCATTGCTTAAATGGTGCTGTGACTGGGTACTGCATTGCTTAAATATTGCTGTGACTGGGTACTGCATTGCTTAAATATTGCTGTGACTGGGTACTGCATTGCTTAAATATTGCTGTGACTGGGTACTACATTGCTTAAATATTGCTGTGACTGGGTACTGCATTGCTTAAATATTGCTGTGACTGGGTACTGCATTGCCTAAATAGTGCTGTGACTGGGTACTGCATTGCTTAAATAGTGCTGTGACTGGGTACTGCATTGCTTAAATATTGCTGTGACTGGGTACTACATTGCTTAAATATTGCTGTGACTGGGTACTGCATTGCTTAAATATTGCTGTGACTGGGTACTGCATTGCTTAAATATTGCTGTGACTGGGTACTGCATTGCTTAAATATTGCTGTGACTGGGTACTACATTGCTTAAATAGTGCTGTGACTGGGTACTACATTGCTTAAATAGTGCTGTGACTGGGTACTGCATTGCTTAAATGGTGCTGTGACTGGGTACTGCATTGCTTAAATATTGCTGTGACTGGGTACTGCATTGCTTAAATAGTGCTGTGACTGGGTACTGCATTGCTTAAATAGTGCTGTGACTGGGTACTACATTGCTTAAATAGTGCTGTGACTGGGTACTACATTGCTTAAATATTGCTGTGACTGGGTACTGCATTGCTTAAATAGTGCTGTGACTGGGTACTGCATTGCTTAAATAGTGCTGTGACTGGGTACTACATTGCTTAAATAGTGCTGTGACTGGGTACTACATTGCTTAAATATTGCTGTGACTGGGTACTGCATTGCTTAAATAGTGCTGTGACTGGGTACTGCATTACTTAAATATTGCTGTGACTGGGTACTGCATTGCTTAAATATTGCTGTGACTGGGTACTGCATTGCTTAAATATTGCTGTGACTGGGTACTACATTGCTTAAATAGTGCTGTGACGGGGTACTACATTGCTTAAATATTGCTGTGACTGGGTACTACATTGCTTAAATAGTGCTGTGACTGGGTACTGCATTACTTAAATATTGCTGTGACTGGGTACTGCATTGCTTAAATATTGCTGTGACTGGGTACTACATTGCTTAAATGGTGCTGTAACTGGGTACTGCATTGCTCAAATGGTGCTGTAGTCACAGCATGGCCATGGCAATGACCCTGAAAGGTTTTAAACGGCCGTTTAAGAACGAGTCACTACTCTTTTGTTCCCATTATTAAATGCCTTTTTGGTTTAAAGGCATAATGAAGTAAGAAACTCTGTTAAACTTATCTGTTACCGACGTGCTTGAGCTCTGTACAGATGTAAATGTGTTGCAATGTTAATACTGAGAAGACAGTTTCCGGATCCGTTTGTGAGCATATAGTCTTGGTGCAAGACGTTCTCGTATTCATTACACACACAGAGCAGCCAACTCACCGTCAGCGCCCGTAACAAGAAATATTTTGCACCAAGATAAGAAACATTTTGCACCAAGACAAGCGCGTAGTATCCCAAAACAACTGGTTATAAACAGAGCTCCAGCTGGTCATTCTCAACCGTTTAAACACCCCCACGTGACGTGCTCTCCCCCAATAGGAATAGCGAAACTGTCTGAAGTATTTATGAATCACGGAATAAAAGGGTAGCGACGAGTTCTTCAACGGCGGATTAAAACCAGCAGGGTAAGTTGCCGTGTGTTCGGCTCTGGCCTTTATCTCACAGCAACGACCCTTGCAAGGTTTTAAACGGCTGATTAAGAATGAGTCACTACTCTTTTATTCCCATTCATAAATGCCCTTTTGTTAAAAAACGTAAAAAAATACAATTATAGACACTTTGACAATTGAAATTCAAGGTTTGAAATATTTTGTTCAAAAACTTTGAGAAGAATTTGTTTGATGTGCTGGGGTTGTGTGTACGCTTAGATTACGCGCTGTTACTTATAGCTATGCATTGCGTTCCGCGTGATAATATTGGCGACACGGGGAAGCCAGCCGGTTATAAACAGCTCCAGCTGGTCATTATCAACCATTCAAACACCCCAACGTGATGCACTCTCCACCAACAGAAGTAGCGAAACTCCCTGGGGTATTTGTGAATGGTTGATAATGACCAGCTGTCGGAAAACAGATAAGTTTGACAGAGTTCCTTACTTTATTATGCCTTTAACCAACAAGGCATTTATGAATGGGAATAAAAGGGTAATGACTAGCTCTTTAACTGGTCTTCGGCTCGGGCCTTTATCACACAACCACAACTCTGCCGGTTTTAAACAGCAGTTTAACAACTCGACATTACCCTTATTGAAAAGCTGGGATCATTCTTGTTCCCTCTACTATGGATCGAACCATAGCTCTACATAAGCTCTATGATCGGCACACAAATATAACAGCCACATGATATCATACCTATGTAATTTCAAGGCTAGTTGCTCTCCCTCATCATTGGCAACGATGTAGATATCTAAAACACAAGATAAAATCGCATTTATGTTAACCATTAAAGTTGAAAAGAATTTGCATTTCATGGGAAAAGTACAAACAAGAAAACTTTTTAATGACAAGACACGGCGAAATGTGCGGAAACAAGGGTGGGTTTTCCCGTTATTTTCTCCCGACTCCGATGACCAATTGAGCCTAAATTTTCACAGGTTTGTTATTTTATATATAAGTTGTGATACACGAAGTGTGGGCCTTGGACAATACTGTTTGCTGAAAGTGTCCAATGGCTTTAATATAACTAACTAGACTGCTAATGATATCCATGATTTAAAAGTTGTTTATTGAATCAAAACGTCCTTCCGTTACTGTGGAATTGCCCATGTGACAGAACCAGGCACCTTGTGGTAAAAGCATCAAACTCGGCATACATGTACTTGATACCAAAACATGAAATGTTAGATAAACCATCTTTGAATTGGCCTGAGGTGGCCTTAGTGGACATTTTAAAAAATGGCTGCCAATTTTGATATAAAACAACATATCTCAAAATGCAAGAGGCCTCGTATCTTCATTCCAGTGGCTACATGTATGTATGTTTGTCAAGTCCAACAGTAAAAAAAGCATTATGGTCCGGCAATCATAACGTGATTAGGTTATAAAATGGCAGTAATGGGATTTACATGAGGTAACATTGTGCTAAAGAAGCCGTTAGGCAGCCACTTTCTTTTCAAATTGGCTCATACATTGTCTACCAAAGTAGGAGTTGGTTACATACAAGAACTAGAGGGCGCATTGGCCTATATGCCGCAGGCACCCATGCCGCCATTTTCTAAGTTGACAAAACAGCATCGCACAGTGTGTGTTTGTGCGACCATTTTGTAAGATGACAAAACAGCATTGCGTATAGCGTTCAATAAACATAAACTCCAATGTGTATTTCATATTCAATGCGCTTACAGAATAGGGCACATGTCTCCTTGGGGTCCAACCGCATTTGTGCAAGCAGCATCACCAGCACGCCCTCTAGTTCTTACAATGTAAACTGCGCCAATAAAGTATCTAAACACTTACAAATGGTCAGATATATCGGAACCTGAAACAGTATGCCAAAAAACAATTATTCATTTCGAGTCACCGTTAATTTCTGCACATTTTGACACATCTTGTGTTGCGCTACGATGTTGTTTGGTGGATTTACGGGCACTTGAGTGGCTTAAGGTCGAATTTCAAAAAGTTGCAAAAGCCCCTATTCAAGCTAAATCGTTGTATTGTGACGAGTAAGATCGGCGTTTCTTTTGCTCGCCTTTTATAAATGATGTTTTTTTGGTCGCGTTTTGGATAAATCGGTTGCGATGAACATACTCACCAATAACTGTCAGTAACCAAGCAAAGGGGTCAAAGATGGGAGGCATACAACAATGGTAAGACAGGGAAAGGTGTTTCAAGATAACAGGAAAGATGGCTCAAACGACCAAACAGGAAAGAGGACGGATCGTTGGTCTGATAGAAGCTGCAGCTCATCAGGTAAAAACATAACCAGCGACGGTCAGTAAATGGTGGAATCGCTACCAAGCTCAGGGAAATGTGGACGACCTGCCAAGGAGTGGCCGTCCGAGGGTGACTTCTGCAGCAGAAGAAAGTGAACAAGTCCATAAAGCCTGACACCACTCTCGAGGGGTTTGCGACGCATCCTGATCAGGAAATGGCAGGGGATTGACCAGGGACAGATCAGAGGTCTCATTGAGAGTATGAGAAGACGACTCCTTGCCGTTCAGGACAATGATGGAGGACACACCAAGGATGGAGGACAGGATAACAGCAGTTTTAGAGTTAAAGATACGGCAATTAATTTCATGGTCATGTAAACGAAACGAGTTTGTGTCTTTTGTCTTGATTTTGTCTGAGTGTGATGCTTATGTGAGTTCCCTTTTGGAATTGGGGTGAATAGGGGCTTTTGCAACTTTTGAAATTCGACCTTAAGCCACTCAAGTGTCCATAAATCCACCAAACAACATCGTAGCGCAACACAAGATGTGTCAAAACGTGCAGAAATTAACGGTGAATAGAAACGAACAATTAAATTTTTGTATACTATTTCAGGTTCCGATAAATCTGACCATTGTAAGTGTTTAGATACTTTATTGGCGCAGTTTAAATATAACTCTATGGTTCAAAATCAGTGGTAATACCATTTCCATGTCTTTTCCACTATTTGCAAAAGAATTTGACACCAATCACTGTAGTAATCAGCATTTGGTATTGTGTTTTTAAAACCTTTCAAGGGTTAAAAGGTGTAGATTTTGTTGATGATGTCACTCAGGGTTGAGTGGTGTTTGCATGGCATGGTGTTTGCATGGCATGGTGTTTGCATGGCATGGTGTGTGCATGGCATGGTGTGTGCATGGCATGGTGTGTGCATGGCATGGTGTTTGCATGGCATGGTGTTTGCATGGCATGGTGTGTGCATGGCATGGTGTTTGCATGGCATGGTGTTTGCATGGCATGGTGTTTGCATGGCATGGTGTTTGCATGGCATGGTGTTTGCATGGCATGGTGTTTGCATGGCATGGTGTTTGCATGGCATGGTGTTTGCATGGCATGGTGTTTGCATGGCATGGTGTTTGCATGGCATGGTGTGTGGCATGGACAAGATGATACACATAAATAGTGGACTCACAGTACAATCACAAAGCGGCCATTATCAAACTATTTATCTAAGGAGAACTGCGTATCACAAGCTGCACCGTATGGTTTGGGACAGGCCCTTTAACCCAAATAGGGTGCTTTCTTCACAGGCAAGGTTGAGCTGGACATACATGTTAATCAAGGGAGGAAAGTGCACAGTTACATTTGTATCTTGGACTGATGACTTACCTGACTCTTTACCAACTCCTATCTGGTTACCAACTGATGCAAGAACATCTCGTGCAGTTAAACATTTCAAGGCTAGATAATCATAGCCTGGGTAGGTTAGACGATAACCTGGGACTGAGTACACAAAATCATATAGACAAGTTTTAAAAGATTAAAAATAAATTTATTAAGGTTTGCAGTAACACCTTTGCATTTCTGGTTGTGATCGGTGTATTACATGTAGTTAATAATAATTATGGCTTCTCACATGTATATAGCGCACATGTCTGTCACTTACTGACGCTCCTGGCGCTGTAACAAACAATATTAGATCAGAATGGTTTGCCAATATCTAAACGTTTGAAATATGGGCTGATAAAACTGGGGGGCAAGCCAAATGGCAATGAACACTACATGTAACTCACCTTTAAAGGCATTGGACACTATTGGTAATAGACTATCTGGTAAGACCAGATTTCTCACTTGGTGTATCTCAACATATGCATAAAATAACAAACCTGTGAAAATTTGAGTTCAATCGGTCATCGAACTTGCGAGATAATAATGAAAGGAAAAAACACCCTTGTCACACGAAGTTGTATGCGTTTAGACATGTTAGATGGTTGATTTCAAGACCTCAAGTTCTAAATTTGAGGTCTCCAAATCAAATTCGTTGAAAATTTCTTTCTCTGAAACTTTAGCACTTTAGAGGGAGCCGTTTCTCACAATGTTTTATACTATCCACCTCTCCCCATTACTCATCACCAAGTAAGATTTTATGCCAATAATTATTTTGAATAATTACCAATAGTGTCCACTGCCTTTAATGGGCTTACCTTCGTTGGATACAGAAAATACACTTCTGAGTAGATTGGACTGACGAGTGTACAGTGTATGTCAGCTGTTTTCAAATTACCTTTGGAATGCGAACTGGATCCCCTTGCCTCACCATTACTATAGTGTTTACATAAACAGTGCACCAGTCTAATAGCAACATTGCAAAAGAATGACATGCTAGTGTGACACTTGCAAGGGGCTGATTAAAAGCATATACGCTGACCTTTGACCGTTTTGTTTTTATGAATATTACTGGTTAATTAAGTCACATTTTGATGTTTCTTTAATTACTAACACATAAACAGTAAACCAGTATGCTCCTTTAAAGGATTTGGGTACTTTTTCAA
Organism: Asterias rubens; assembly: GCF_902459465.1. NCBI lineage: Eukaryota > Metazoa > Echinodermata > Asteroidea > Forcipulatida > Asteriidae > Asterias > Asterias rubens. Next base: position 7,147,719 of record NC_047071.1, on the reverse strand, counting down.
AATGTCCATAGATTTACATTAAACTTACAGGGTTTGAAGATAATGATAGTGGAAAGCTTCCCTTCAAATCTTACTTACTGAGGTGCTGTAGTTTTTGAGAAATGAGTAAAACAATGTCATGAAAATACGTTTGGAAATTATTGAAATAATTTTCTCCTCATGAGACAAAAATTATTTTCATGACATTGTTTTACTCATTTCCCAAAAACTACAGCACCTCAGCACGTAGTATTTTCAGGGAAGCTTTCTACTATCATTATCTTCAAACTGTGTAAGTTTAGTGTAAATCTGTGGACATTGTGTTTTTTGTTTTCTACAAAAGTTACATGTACATAGACCCTTTAAGTCTGAGTATGACTAAAAAATGTCCTTACATTTTCCATGCTCCCAGGCAATTAACTTGTGGCGTACAAGCTCCTTGAGTAGCTTGTAACATCCGCCATGTCTCAGGTTTGCTATGGATGATACCAAGGAACCTGGGACTATCTCATGGTTCTTCATCCCCATCTCTAACTGTGTCAAGACAGAAAAAAGGTGTAATGAAAACTAGAAATTAATATTTTCGAAGAAAATACAACTCGGAGGGAAAGGGAAAGGAAGAAAAAGACTGACTGCTATCTGACACATACATGTACATGTAGTACTAAAAATGGTTGTAAACCTAATTAAAACTAGACCCAAATACCAATGTGTGTAATGTGTAATAAAAATAGGCATATTACTATATTGTAGTAAGACATGTAAGATGAGATTTGAACACACGTCCTTAACCATTCTAGAGCAGGTGTCTATTAAAATCCAATGCAAATTTAACATCTATTAAAAATTGGTTGCAGTAACTGCTGCTAAAAATATTAGTATTTGATCTGCCTCGCATGTAGCTACAGAGCAAACTCAACAGTCTAGTGGTCAGACATCGCTCTAGTAAGCAAGAGTCACAGGTTTGATTCCCACCTGAATGCTGAATGATTAAATGCTCTTGGAATTTTTTTCACAGGACTCGTACAGGAAAGTACCAAGTTACGGAGTATCAAGTGCTTTAGTTAAAACTACTCATCATCAGTACTGAGTCTACCACTAAAGAAACATGACTAACTAGTACTGTCATGACCGGATGTCAGACAACTCGTCGGTCGGACAACTCAACGGTTCAGACAACACGACAGTTGAGACAGCTTGACCGTTCGGACAACTCAACGGTACAGACAACTCGACTTTGAGTCAATCTTTTGAGACAACTCGGCGGCACCCAAGACAAGTTGACGGTTGACTGGTAGACCTCCATTACTGACACGTTTACACAAATTTCCTGTAAATTCTATCCCTAACTCTAACCCTAACCCTTACCCTAACCTACCAAATGCAATAACATAACCCTCCACCCGACGGCGAAGCTGGAGGGTTACATGTACGAAGCATGTTTGTCTGCAAAATGGGAATTTGGTCCAAAATGTACAATTTTGACAGCTAGTCTGAAACACACTTGCTCCATTTTTGCCACTTTTGAAAATCATGACACAAATTCTAGGAACATAAACTTAAAGGGACTCGTTTCCTTGGATCAGACGAGTTTGTCTATAAAAAGCGTTTTTAGTAGTTTGTTATAAAATGCATCTGGTTAGCATGGTTAGAAAGATGTTTTAAAGTAGAATAAAATGATTCACACATATTTGCCTCGAAAGTTTTCCTTTTGCTTTATGGGAGTAAAAAATTTGACAGCCATTTATGGGAGTCAAAAATTTAACTCCCATAAATGGCTGACCGTGTTATGTAGCTGACAAGGTAAAAAGAAAACCAGGCAATTTCAAAGCGTATTTGTGTGGATCACGGATTCTCCTCTTAAAACATCTTACCAACCATATCGCTTTAGAACAAATGGTCCAAGGCAACGTGTTCCTTTAATGCTCAATGTCTAATGAATCCTTTCAAAACACCATTGAGAAAATATTTTGAAGGAAAAGGACAAAAACTTCTCGTGTGAGAGGTCCCTAAGCATGTCACCCCAACTTACTCAGCATATACAGTATATTGCGCGCTTGCCGTCAAAATGTGGTCCCGAGAATAGGACTTGACGAGGATAACTTTCCGTATGGCGCCACCACTTTTCACTAATTTTTACAAAAAGGGATATATCATTGAGGTAAATAAGATACTATATTATTTCATATCGAATGAAAAAGTGGTGGCGCCATACGGAAACTTTTCCCTTGACGAGGTCATTTCTTTCTCTGCACGTTGTCATTGGAAAATCTCTCCAAACATTTCCAAATGGGGTGATGTACACAAAACCAGAGGGAGCGTGGAAGCGCTACCCAGTCGGTAAAATATTCATTATACTCTGTGACATCAAAGTGCAAGACTTGGGGCGGGCAAACTCAAATCAGGCATGGGGGTGTCGGTATCATATTCATAAGTCGTTGAATTGCACTTCCCAAAATTCAAATTTTGCAAACAATATGGCAATCAGCATGACGTCATCGGCCGGCCGAGCTGTGGGCGGAGTGTGTGGAGCGCGAATACAAATCAACGGCTATTTTATGTTAATTGACCTTGGGTATCTTTCATGAACTGCGTAGCGCGTGCGCGTAAAAAGTACCCAAGCTTACATTGTAATTCACATAAAATAGCCGTTGATTTGTATTCGCGCCCTCAGACCAGAGGCCCAAAGCTCGGCAGGCTGATGACGTCATGCTGAATGGCATATTCCAAGACGGCTGCGCCATGTACGAATCGAGGAAACTAGAGTTAGAGAAAGGTAGCATGCAACGTTATTGTAAAAAATGTCTTTTTAAAATTGTATTTGTTTCACTTTTCAATACACACAAAGCAAGCTAATTAGTAAGAGTTTGGTGAACACATTCAGCCGGTTTATACTGCTAAGTGGCTCGTAGGGGAGGCGCCAGAATTTGTTTTCCTTTTTTTTTTTCCTTAGCTGCATGATGAAATCATGGACGTGTGGCCATGATGGTGTGGCTAAGGATTCAGCTAGCCTTGACCACACACATGATACAAGTGGGGCTAGTGCCACCCCTGAATCGGTTTTTGAACTAATTAATAAAACAAACTTACGGCTGTCAACACCCGGAAATCTTCCCGTGTTAGGTACCTCAACATTGTCACATTGAGTTTCCCCATCTTTCCGAAAGCTGTTTGTACTTTGTATTAAAAAATAATAGCACACCTTCTTCTTCGTTTTCGTCGTCACAGTTAACCACCACATGCCATGTGTTATTTCATGTATTTTTCGCCAACCACTCGGGTGATAGTGCCCTCTCGCGGTGACATTTATAATGGCAAAACGAGAAAACGAGAGGGGTCGTGCACTAGACTTGATTCCAAGTCTGCGATCGTCGCTTTTTAGTAGCGCGTAGATAGATTAACCCATGATCGCGTGGGGGCGTTTTTTGTAAAAGAGGAATCAAGTCTAATCGAGGACGAGCGCGCGAGCATGATCAAAATAGTTACTTACGTCATCATCATCACCGTCCGTCCCGGCCCCCCGTACCGTCCCCCCGTCGTGATCGTATTCGTTCGTCAACCATTCCATAGCTCTACTCTGGGAAAGTTACACTGTCCAGTGTCACTACAGAAATAAATACCGTAACCATCTGACCATGCATGGTCTACAGTTCAGATTTTTTGAAGGTCAGTAAGTAAGCGTTTATCTCCATTTAATTTTGAAAAAAAATAGTGCCAGGTTCGTTGCAGGTATAATAAAATTAACAATTTCGAACCAGCAGACTTTGTTGAAAATTGAATGGACCCTTCCCATGAAATAAATATGCTAACAACTGCATTCACGCATGCGTACAGACCCTGTTGGTTGGCCGGCAAACGCCATAGAGTTGTGCACTAAGCAAACGCGCAATCGCGTCTGCGTCACGCACCCATTTAGCCCATAGATATAGAATATATACGCAGTCGCAGGTTCTGGCATGGGGGCAGCCGGCCATAGACCTTTTCGCAAATAGCGGGGGGGCACGCGTAAAGCTTGGAATTAGGTGCATTGTGGTCCAGCTGGTATCCAAATTTGATCCATATCTATCCCACAATGCACCTCATTCAACAGTCTGCGCTTGCGCATTGGTATTTTCGATAAGGTCTATTCGCGTACCTCCAACGTTCATCTTCTACCAGCACGTGGCTTTTACTTTAGCGTGTCCTAGTGGTTTAAGGCCTATCTCAAATGTTCCTTTTGTGTGCCTTACCACCAGCACGTGACTTTTTAGCGCGTCCATGAAGAACGCCAATTTGTTGTGTGCGGCTTATGGCGCGTATGTACGCGCGGCTGATCTAGGTACTATAGTATTATATTCTATATCTATGCATTAGCCGTGTGTACAATACAGCGCAATGTTCCCTCATTTTTCCAACCAAAACGTTAGTGCGCACGCGCTATGTGCAATTTACATATTTCATGGGTCTTTTCCTGGTATGAGTTAGCCCTGGTAGGACGTCAGTCAGTGCCACTGCACTGACGTCCTGGGTATTAAGGTTCTTTACAATGCGAAAACAATTTTGACTACAATTTTATTTATTTTTTACCTGATTTAAGAAGTGTCCCTCACTATATTTTCAACGAGTTTACAGCTAACAAAGAAATCCATGGAAGAAATTATTTCCGAAAATATGTCGAAGTTCTGCACTGGCGATGTGATCATCATGTACCAATTGATAGTGTGAGCCCAAGTGCGCATGGCTTTGAGTGCAGTGCATTATCTTGCCGCTATTCGCCGTCAACTGGGTTGGTGCCATCAATTCGCCTTCAACTCCTCCAATAGCCTATACATTTAAAATCCAGGAGGCATAAAACTGGAAAGTAGGCCTATTATATTACAGCTCAGATAGAATTTTTATAAGTTTCAAGTTGAATTTCGATTACAAAGCAAGCTTTTTTCTTGTGAAAAAAAATATTTATAAGCAGCAAAGCTGTCTGCCGTCATCTTGCTTTTTCACAGGGCTTCTTCTTGTACGTCTGTTTTGCTCATCCCCAGCGCCTTGCTTTAACCAAAGGCGCTGGGATGGGCAAATGTATCATGCTCTGTCATTGGTTTTATGCGCATCCATGTTTATACAAACCAATACAAACCAATATGTTAAGCACACCGCCGAATATTAAAAAAATCGCTTTAATGTGTGTTCTCTTAAAATTAAAATCGTTCCGAATTCACGCAACACACGCAATGTTTTTTGTTTTTCGTCGCCAGATTTTATTTTCCGTGCATAGCTGGAAGTTCCTGTGGTAGTAGACTGGGCTACATCCATCATTGTTATACCTCAGTAACAAACTGTGAAGTTTGATTGGTCGAGAACCAATCATGTGATGCGCAACAAAAACGCATGTTTTCAATCCATGGCTCAATGGGCCGGGTAACAACTGCGGGTTTGAGGGAATTGTTTCGTGTTCGCCTGCTTATTATTAGACAATGAATATTTTTTTTATTATTATTATTACTGGTTTATTGTAAAAACATCTGCTTGTCGCAGTCCAGAGACTGAATTAAAATACAGATTTACATTATTACATGAATATAAACATTTTAAAAAGCAGAGAGAAAATTTATACACAAGAAAAATTGAAAAATTAAGAGCAAAGTCAAAAGAGACGTCATGAGAACTAAAATTAGATAAAACAAAAACAATAAATATTTAACAAGCACACTTAACTAACAAACCCAACAGCAGCCCGACAAACATACCCCCCCCCCCCCCCCCCCCGCCAACAGACACCACAACAAACATCCCAACAAACAAACAAACGAACAAACAACCAATCAAACACCCCAACAAACAAACAAACGAACGAACGAACGATGTTTGAAGATGACTACAGAACTTTGAGAAGAGGAACAACAATTATACAATTAGGTATATTACAAAACAATTGTTGCACGCTGTAATTGTAGTCCATGGGTTTTGTACACACGTGAGAAAAAATGGCACCCTCGGCTTCGCCTCGGGTTCCATTTTCCCCCTCGAGTGTACAAAACGCCATGGACCCCGTTGCAGCGTGCAGCAATTGTATATTGTATGCACATTGTATGTTAAATTTATTGGGGGTGTCGTGGCTGAGCAAATACGTGTAAGAGCATCAAACTCAAGTTCTGGTGGTTCATCTTGATGTGGGTTCGAATCCGGTGTGTCCTTGAGCAAATCACTTTTCCAATGCTTCTCTCCACCCTGTGGTTAAATGGGTACCTGTGAGGGCAGAGATGTGAATGATAAGCTTGGAGCTCGGTTTTAAAAGCGGTAACCGACTGTACACTCCCAAGGGAGCTGAGATGGTTTAAGGAATGATTTAATGCCCAGTGACCAGAGGTAATTATGTTTGAAGTGCTGTGAGATGCCCTTCGGGCTTTGATAAAGTGCTATTAAAAATCGACTATTATTTTTATGATAAACCTCTTTTTCCACAGTTATTGAAAACATTGTTTTATGCACATTCTTTTTAAAACAACTGTTATGATTTTTTCACAGCAAAATGTAAACGCGTCTACATGTAAGTATGCTTGATGAGCAACATAGCCTAGAAGACTGGGTGGCAGTGAAAGAGGCACCATTTGAAGCCAGTCAGCCACAACAAAACAATCTCTGTTTCAACATCAACTGGGATGATCACGAAAGGCACCTCAGTATCACCTGTCATGAGACCAAACCTCGAAAGGTCAAACGCACTTTGGCCAGGAGCTCCAAGAAAGCACAGTCCACGTCTTCTGGAAACTCGGAGCTTAGTCCTGAAGACCTTAATAACTGGACAGGCATCTTCACCTTGCAGGATATAACCTATGCTCACCAGCAGTTGTGTCTCATTAAACCCGATCTTGAAAATCACCCACCAAACTTGCCCTATGAGCCACGTGGAATTTGGAGTCTCCTATTCTCGATTGAAGTTCCGGATGACTTCAACCAGCAGTTGGAGCTGTATTTAATGACAGCTGCGCAAATTTGCGGAAACAAGCTTCTGACAGACTATTTATTTAGTAGTGATGTTGTTGAAGAGCAGTATTTTGAGAATTTCAGTGAATTGAGACAGAAAGCTTATGCTGATGATGTATTGCACCAGGAAGAGAAACTGCAGGAGCTATTTAAGAGAGGAGAGGAGTTGGACAAGATGGTTAACATGATAGAGCTGTACTCTCATGTCGACAATGTGCTTGGTGAACTAGCTGCAGCTCAGGCAGAGCTATTTAATGTTATGCTGCAGCCTTTTTTAGATATGAGGGAGTTGTCTTTTAATAAGCTTTTAGGGTTACAGGATGAGTTGGAGGATGAATTCATGAGTCAAGGAAAACGGGAAAGATGCTTAATAGATTACAGTGAGTGGCAAGAGCATTATGCTGGATCTATTGAGGCTATCAATGAGATACGAGTCAAATATTTTGCTCAGTGTATGGAAACCACCAAAGGTAAGTTTTTCATAGAAAAAGTGCCATACTCTTTCGCTAATATTACATGTACATATGTAGCTGATTTTTGTTAAAGGAACACGCTGCCTTGGATCGGACCAGTTGATCATTGAAAATCGTTTGAAACCATTTGTTATGAAATGCATGGTTAGATAAATAATTCAAAAGTAGAATATAATGATTTCCACACATTTGCCTCGAAATTGCGTGGTTTTCCTTTTACTTTGCGAACTAACACGGTCGGCCATTTATGGGAGTCAAAAATTTGACTCCCATAAATGGCCGACCGTGTTAGTCGACGAGGTAAAAGGAAAACCACACAATTTCGAGGCATACTTGTGTAGATCATTGTATTCTACTTTTAAAACATCTTTCTAACCAAGTACGTTTTATATCAAACGGTTACAAACACTTTTTATAGACCAACTCGTCTGATCCAAGGCAACGTGTTCCTGTAAATTTCGGACATACTTTTTTTGCGCCTCAGGTAATCAGAACAACTACCATGCTGGACACATTAAAGGGATTGTACTATTGGTAGAATGTAACCCACTGTTTGTTTAATCTATGTTGTACATGTAGATACCAAAAAACTAATCTGTGAGAAACTGACGAAGTGCAGGAAATCTGCAATTTATTGCAATATGTACACAACAACCTGAGAAATGTTACTGTCTAATAGATTCAAATTGTGGGGGATAAAAAGTGGTACAGTTTTCCATAAAAAACCGCAGTGCTTTGTGAACAACCTCAAAATGCATACATTATAATATTAACTATTTAAAGCTGCTGTACTTCTTCCCAAGTAAGATTTTATTGCCATTATTTTGCAGAGTTATTACCAAACAGACCATTCATTTCAAATTAAGGGTACCGGTAATGCTAAAACATTGTAAAAATACATGTAAGAGGCACAACACGCAGTTGAGTAAAAGAGCAAAACTTATATCAATGTTTTCTTCAGTTTATCGATTCTAGCCTCAGAATGACCTGAAGGTAAACAAAGAATGCCAACTCGCCTGTCCCTCTGGATTATGAAAGGACAATGCTCCCAAAGTTGCTGGTGCAAACTTTGTGTGAACTGTACAGTGATTGGACAACAAAAGCTGTGCATTGGCTGTATTTAGTAACAATAAAGTTTAACAAACTTGATCAGGAGAGGAGATTATTGAGGTGCTGGTTGGATGTGATTGTTGGCCCTTTTCTGGCAATGTGTTAATGTGCCTCTTTCTCACCCTTGTTTAGTTATTTTAGCATGTTTTGTTTTTTTTGTTAGGGGTTGTAGAGTTGATACTGTTCGCGTGAGGAAGTTAATCATGAGGGAGTGGGGGTTGATTTTAAATGTTTAATTATTCTCATTGTCATTTACATTTTTTCGTTGACATGTTGCGCATTCAACCAAGGAGAGCTACTTTTATCTATCCCAAAGATGATGATGAAATTTAGAGAATAAAATACGTAGTTTGTCCCTACGAGTGTATGAAATCATCAGTAAGTTTTGTAGCATTTGGAAAATTTGAATCATGTACAGACTTTACCCCCATTTTACTGATTTACCCTAAACCAAAACATCCTTAATTGTTTTGTTTTATTATGGTTTGTTTTTTAATTCTCGAAAAGTTCTTGAACAGTTTAAAAGTTGTTCAGCCATGTGTGCTCACTCTGTGTTACAGGAATACTAATAATAGTAATAATAATATTTATTCGGGCAATCACATTTACAAGCACATGTACATACATTAAAAATATTTAAGAAAACAAATGAAAAACAACAGTGGGGTGCCCAGGAGAGCATAACAGTTTAAAAAATAACTATCGCCAAGAGGCGTACTGTATGTCTCCTAAATCCCCCCAAAAACATTAAGGCAAGAGAAGTGCCTTGCGACAGGTGTATACTTAACATATCATATTGGGACAAATTATATGGCATTTGTAGTGGTTGTACACCCTGTTGTATTTGTTTTTATTTTTTTACTTTGACATCAGTTGTTATCAGGCAGTTGGAGAAGGACAAGCAGAAGTTTGGTAAATCCACTTGGGAGCTGAATGGAGAAGGACGGTTAAAGGACTTCAATCAAGTTTTGTCCCAAGAGAGTATCCAATTTCTTCACGCGAAACAGGAAAAATACAAACACAAAATCGATAAGATCAAACAGGAGGTAATAATAGCTCAAGTGGTTATAGAGCCTTCTCACTGACATAATATGTAGCAATGTGGGAAGTCTGCTATGCTGGAGTACTTGGGTGTACAGGTAGTGAGCCATCCAGTCGTGCATTTTTGTAGCAAATGTTTGTGCAGTTTTAGCGGTGTGTGACGTGTCTTTGGTGGGCAACAAAATAGTACCATTACTTGAGAAGGGTACATGAGTGACCTCTAACTGGGAGTAGAGAACAAAACAAGTCTTTAAAAATATCAAACTTAGGACCAAGGCTTATTCTGCGTGTGGGTTATTAATTAACTTTTCAACTGGATTTGAAATTATGTACATTAAAATTGTACATGAATTCCATGCGCCATATGACCAAGTAAAAATTAGCTCTCCACAATTTTAAAAACATCTTTAAAACAGAAAACAATGTCGCAATTGGGATGCCGTGTTGTCAACTAGCTAAGTTAAGTTTTAAAGCCATTGGACCCTTTCGGAACAGAAAAAAAAAGTTCACAGATTTACAAATAACCTACAGGGTTTACAGAAGGTATATATCTAATGATGAAAGACTTCTCTTGAAATATATAATTCCATGAAATGCTTTACTTTTTGGGAAAACATTAAAACAATTATCAATTCTCGATATCAAAATTACGGATTTATTTTAAACACATGTCATGACACGGCGAAACGTGCAAAAACAAGGTTGGGTTTTCCCGTTATTTTCTCTCGACTCCGATGACAGATTGAGCCTAAATTTTAACAGGTTTGTTATTTTTTACATAAGTTGTGATACACATAAGTTGTGATACACAAAGTGTGGGCCTTTTGGACAATACTGTTTATCGAAAGTGTCCAATAGCTTTAAGCTACAATATCAGATAGTATAACTTTTACTGATAAGACAATGTTATCTGTAAACATAAACTATTTACAAAACGTATGGGAATAAGCTGTTAAGGAAAATATTATTTTAAAAACCTCAAACTTGAATGAAAAAAAGGCACTAGAACCTGCCATTCTGCAGCATATCTTAACCATTAGATCATAAATTGCACCAGGGTGGTGAGATACATGTAGTCACAATAGTGACTGCCTATCACAAACAAAATGGCATTGTGGATAAGTTAAAATTTAGTGTGCACTGACTGTAACAGAATATGATTGTTCTATTTGTGATCTTGAAGATGGCATTACTGGAGGAGGGACCAAATTACATCACAAATTTTGGATCCTTGGATCAGTTGGCCTTTGACCTTCAGGTAAAGTTATACGACACACAGCTGGCTGTGTTGCAAGAGCAGGACGGCATCCATCGACTGGACCTAGCTCAGATAAAAGAACAACTCAAAGGTTGGCATTTTTAATTTTTTTAATTTTATTTTAAATAATGTTTTGAGCGCCACTTTAGGGCCAGTTGCCGTTGCGGTATCTTGCACGTTATTGTTCATAAACAACAAGTCTGAGTCTTGAGTCCTCTGGTCTTACTCCCGAGTCCCTGGGTCTGAGTCCCTTGGTGCGAGTCTTGAGTCCCTTGGTCCTAGTCTGAGTGTTGAGTGCATTGGTCTGAGTCTTGAGTCCCTTGGCGTCTCTTCGTCCGGGTCTTGAGTCCCCTGATCTGAGTCTAGATTCCCTTAATCCAAATCATAGGTCCAAGTCTGAGTCCTTTGGTCCAAGTCTCGAGTCACTTTATTCAAGTCCCTTGGTCTAAGTCTCAAGTCCCTTGTTCCAAGTCTTGAGTCCCTGGGTCTTAGTCCCTTGGTCCAAGTCTTAAGTCCCTTGATTCAAGTCTCAAGTCATTTTGCTCAAGTCCCTTGGTCTAAGTCTCAAGTCCCTTGGTCCAAGTCTGAGTCACTTTGTTCAAGTCTCTTGGTCTAAGTCTCTAGTTCCTTGGTCAAAGTCCAAGTCTCAAGTCCCTTGGTCACTGTTGGTTCAAGTCTCGAGTCACTTTGTTCAAGTTCCTTGGTCCAAGTCACTAGTCCCTTGGTCCAAGTCCAAGTCTCGAGTTCCTTTGTGTGAGTCTCGAGTCCCTGTGTCTGAGTCCCTTGGTCCAAGTCTCGAGTCCCTAAGTTCAAGTCCAAGTCTTGAGTCCCTTGGCCTGAGTCTCGAGTCCCTTGGTCCGAGTCTCAAGTCCCTTGGTCCAAGTCTGAGTCCTGACTCCCTTGGTCCGAGTCTCTTTAGCCTGAGTCTGAAGTCCTTTGGTTTAAGTATTGAGTACCTTGGTCTGAGTCAAAGTCTGAGTCCCTTGGTTCGAGTCTCTAGTCCCTTGGTCTGAGTCTCTTGGTTGGAGTCCCGAGTCCCTTGGTCTTAATCCAAGTCTCTCAGTCCAAGTCTGGTGTCCCTTGGTCTGAGTCCAAGTCCTTTGGTCTGAGTCTAAGTCCCTTGGTCTGAGTCCAAGTCCCTTAATCCAAGTCTCAAGTCTCTTGGTCTTCGTCCCTTGGTCTGGTCATCTGGAGTCTCTTGGTCTGAGGCCCAAGTCCCTTGGTCTGAGTCCAAGCCTCTCAGTCCAAGTTTGGAGTCCCTTGGTCCGCGTCCAAATCCCTTATTAATCCAAGTCCGAGTCTCAAGTCCCTTGGTCTGAGTCCCTTGGTCTGAACATCTCAAGTTGCTTGGTCCAAGTCTCGAGTCCCTTGATCCGAGTGCAAGTCTGAGTCTTGAGTCCAATGCCGAGTTTTAGTCTGGGTGCTGAGTCCCTTAGTCAGAGTCCGAATTTCAGCTCTCCCTTGGTCCCAGTCTCTTAACCAGAGTGTCTTGGGCCGAGTCTAAATCCGAACCCCTTAGTTTAAGTCTCAAGTCTCTTGGTCCGAGTCCAAGAACGAGTCCCTTTATCCGAGTCCCAAGTCACTTGGGCCGAGTCATGAGTCACTAAAACAGCTCTTGTAATCAGTTCCCTTCACATGCATTACAACTACGTGATTGGCTTGTCACCTTTAATCATAAATACCCCAGAATTTTTTTTACTCCAATTGGTGGAGAGCGCGTCACGTGGCGGTGTTTAAACGGCTGATAAAGACATAGCTCGACCGGCTGGCTTTGCATGTTTGGCTCGCAAGCTTATGTACGCCAATTTACTGACCCAGAATGCAATCAATAGATTATAGTACCAGCACGTAATCTATTTTGTATACGCGCGTACGTATACACAACCCATTGCGCTCAAAATTTACAAATTTACAAATTCCCTAAAAAATTTTGTCACAGATTGTCTATAATTGTGAAATTTCCTCATTTGTTCACAAATTGGCATTATAAAAGAGTAGTGACCTTGCAGGGTCGTGGGCCTTTGGCTCGTGCCTTTATCACTCGACCACAACCCTGCTGGTTTTAAACAGCTTTGAAGAACTCGTCGCTTCTCTTTATTCAATACTGAACATATTTGGGTTACAAAGCAATGTTTCATTGGATAACAGAAGCAGAAGAAGCTACGGTGTTCTTTGATGCTCTGGATAGTCTAATTGGCTTGGACTTTGAAGAAGATGATGACACCAGTGTGAATACAAAGAGGAATCCGTCATACAGTGATCCAAGAATAGTGGACATTCAAAGTAAATTAAGTAAAACCAACAGGAAGAAGGCTGTCATCCGAAGTAGCAAGGTAGGATTGGTTGGTACTGTGACAGTTGTGATCAAATTGTTTGTTTGCATCTGCTTACAATCTATCTTATATAATCTAAAACCAAGGAGGATAAAACTTAGAAAGATGTATGTATGTATGTTCTGCTTTTTGGTGCCATATTATGAAAATGCTGGCGATCCACAGGGGAGGGTTGAATTCTCTTATTCAGTGGAGGTGTTAGACAACAACCCAAGCTTGTTTCCGCATTGCTTATTGTTCTCAAGCAATGACATTGTAAGGCAGGTACTGTTTTCAAACTGAGAAAGGGGTCGTTTTCTTTACTGTTTTTGTGCCACTATTCTGCTGGACCATGGACCTTTTCATTTTGATAGTCTAGTAAAATTCTAGCTGTTCCACAACTCACTCCTATGGTGTCCTTTCAACAGTGCTAGTTGAAGCCTTACAAAGCTGGCAGTTTAAGTTATCTGTAGAGCAAGGTCCCAGACACTGGGACAATGATTGACACTCCTCCTAATTGAGATCCAATTACCTCTTATCTTAATCCTCTGCTGTTTGTTATATACATTGTTTTAGTTTGTTATACATGTATATTTGTAACACTTTTCCTTGTTCAGAAGGTGGTTTGATGACCTGGTTTTGTGATCAACTTGGAAAGTGTGTTGACATCCACTGGCTAATTGTTTCATGCCTTTTCTATTTACATTTTTGGCATTGGGGTTCTTTCTAGTGCCCTCCAATATTTGGCTTGCTCCAAGGCCAAAGTGGTCTTGCCCTAAAAGATGTTTTGTACGTAATTAGAGGCCTGGTGTTTTGTAACTAAACACTTACATTAATTTATTGCACTCACTACAGACAGAAAAATGTACAATGTGCTTGATTTATCACAAATAAATTATTTTCTTCCAGCAATCATTTGTAGCACAACATCAAGCAAAAATCAAAAAGAAGAAATACGAAGGAGAGCATTCAAAATCACATCACTGGATTCAAATGGTATGTCTCAATGGCAACATCCTTCAATGTTATTACTCAATGTGGCTGGTTTAGTGAACATTATCTCGATCATTTAAAGAAAATCAAACTAATATTGTAATGCCCTCGAACTCAAGGACTTGTGTTGGTTTGATGTGTGTCGAGAATTAAATATAATGGACAAGGGACGAAACAAACAAATAAATAATTATGAAACGGTTCAAAACGGTTCTTATGATTCTTTGATTCTTCTCTGATTTCTCTTTGATTTATTATCAAAAATCACTGGTACTTACATTATAGCTCTACAATTTCTGATGTGCTCTTACAAGGAAAATTGTGGAGTCAAAGCAATCCCAAGTGGTCTTTACTCTTGGAGATCCAAATCAGCACTGGCTGTCCTCTTTGGATCACGTGGAAACCCAAGCTTGCGATTCCCCTATTTGGCGTGCAATGGTACCTGGATTCCCAGGTGATCCGAATGTCTTCAGTCAGCGCTACCTCGGTGACCTAGTCACCTGCTCATTACAAAACGATTAATGAAATAAATAACGATTAGTAAAAACAGCAAAACTCTTCATTGTGTCCTTAACCTTCCGCCAACCTTAAAATAGATTCAGAATTTTGCCCCAAATTAGGCATTATTGGCTGAGCTGACCTATCAGTTAGATCATGTGTTTGATTTTGGTGAAAGTACACCCCTGAAAAGTTGGTTTACCACTTTGTGCCACAATTTGTGTAGTTGTTGTGCCAGTTCCATCAATCTAAATTTAAACCACTGTTACATGAAAACATTGTTGTTTTGTGTTTTTAGAAGCGTGATCAGTTATTTGCTGAGCAGGAGAAGAGAAGATACTTTATTGAATGCGAGAGGAAGAAAACCATTGACAGATTACAAAACTACAAACTGGTAAATGTTGTTATTGGTAGTTTTTTTTTGAAATTGTAAATCGTAAATCTACATGTATTTAGGATTGGATCTACCTACTTTGTTGTCTTCATTCTTTCTTATTGAGATTGAGGATAAAAAAAGAAAACAGGGGAAAAAAAATCTGAAGACTGGGGTGGTCTGCCCAAAGTACCCTGCGTCTCAAAAACCTATACACTCATGAAAAGGGTGCCCAATAAAAAATAAATGATCCTGGGGAAATGGTTTAGATGTATGGATATCTTATGAATTTAACTTTCATATGACACCAAAAAGTCCGAAAATAATTCATGCTTGGTGAGCACTGCTCACTGAAGTATCATCTTGGAGTGAGTTTTTTAGTCTCCAAAGGACTTACCGCTCACAAAGTGGAATGTTAATTACTGTGTGCATCCTAATTTTCATACCCTTTACAAAAGTGAGCCATGCTCACCCAAACATGAATTTTTTTTTTCAGGCTTTTGGGTGTCATATGAAAGTTGAGACCATAAGTTATCCATACATATCAACTATTTCCCCCCAGAATCATATATTTGTTATTCCTCAGCCATTGCAAAAGTGTATACATTTGTTTTTGAGAACACCCTGTACACGTATATGGAAGGATGTACAGTACAGGGACAGAGGAAAGAACAAAAGGTATGTAAAATGTGTGTGCACCCCACAAGATTTTATTTGTTCAAGTAGTTCCCCAAAGAGGATTTCTTCAGAAAAGGGAGTAATAATTTAAAACAACAATTAAAGTAAAATAACTGCCATATGTAAGGGTGTAAGTATACTTATTAAAGCCATTGGACACTTTCTGAACAGAACAACAATTAAAATCTCACAGATTTACAAATAACTTACAGGGTTTACAGAAGGTAATGGTGAAAGACTTGCCTTGAAATATTATTCCATGAAATGCTTTACTTTTTGAGAAAACATTAAAACAATTATCAATTCTCAATATCGAGAATAACAGATTTATTTCAAACACATGTCATGACACTACGAAACGTGCGGAAACATGGGTGGGTTTTCTCGTTATTTTCTCCCGACTCCGATGGCCGTTTTTGCCTAAATTTTCACAGGTTTGTTATTTTATATGAGTTGTGATACACAAAGTCTGGGCCTTTGGACAATACTGTTTACTGATGTTATGCGATTGCTTTAAAACGAAAACGAGAGACCTGTAACAAAAGAGGACATTATGATCCCCTCTTGGGTAAAGGTCCTTGATTGGAAAGTGTGTTCAAAATCAAAGGAAGCTGTTGCAAAATTTTCAAATAGAAACAAAACAATATCAACTTGGTTGTTATTATGTAAATTTAAAACAAGTAATAACAGTTTGATAGGAGATGACATAAGAAATTAAGCATAAGCATAGTTGTGGGTCATGTCCGATGAATGACTAAAACAAAATATGCATCTTGTGAAAATATTAATTTTTGTACTTATTCATTCAACTATTTATTTATTTAATTTGCAGACTCACCCTAGCCCAAGGATTCTGAAACCTCGCCAGTTTAAGAAGTTTGTTAAGAAAGATAAGACAAGACAACAGGAAGAGGATGAGAACAAAGAACATTTGAAGAGAGATGCAGCTTTAGCAAGGGACAAAGCCAGACGAGCTTATCAACCACCAAAGCTCAAAAAGCCCAAACACAAAAATGCAACTGAATCGCAGTCATCCAATCAAACTGATCCAATCCAACAAGTCCCTGTACCGCCCCCACCTCCTTCTTGCCCCCCACCTCCTCCTTGCCCCCCACCACCCCCTTGCCCCCCACCACCCCCCTGTCCCCTACTACTCAGTTCTCAATCACATTTTCATTTGCTCACTGCTAAGAGGCAGAGCAACACATTTTTAAACCAAAATGAGAAAGTGAAGGAGGAAGGAGGGGGAGGAATTGATGTGAGTGACGTATTGAAGGCAAGAGGGAAGTTACAGAGCCAATCAAAGTCTGCAAGTAACAACTCTGAGAGAGGAGTTAGTAACGGTAAGTGTGTATAGCGCACAAAGCTGTTATTTCTTAAGTATATAGTATATCATTTTTAATCATCAAGGGTGTGAAAGTTTCATGTCATTTATTCTGGTTGTGAACCCAAATACTCTCAGAATCATTGTACTAGCCATGAACACAATAAGTAAATTTCAGTTTTAGATGGGGGAGAAAGACACGGAGAATTATTGCAGGGAAAACCCACACAGTCGGGTAGGGACTGAGAACCCAATTCATCATGTAGAGCCCCTGGTGTGTGTGATTCGAACCAGGGCCCTAGAGGTGGAAGGCAAGGAAAGATACCACTACGCAAAATCAACCCCCAAGTTTCATCAAAAAAGGTTGATAACCTTTTCAACAAGTAATAATTCTTTTTGTGACATTATTTCGTTCCTTTTTTTTTTTTTGAAAGAAAATAAATTCTTGTCGCGTCCCCAAACTCTGTTTCATGTAGGGTCAAATTGCAAGAGACAAGAAGTGGGTTATTATTCAAACTGAATAAACCAGATTTCAAGCTAAACAGTCTGAATACAGCTAGTTTCAGCCTTGATGGAGGGTTTCATCTCTTTGCCTGATTCTGTGAAGTTATGTAGACCAAAGTGTTGCACACATTGTTTAGGCAACAATGTTTTAGTTGTTAAAATTGTAGGTGTTATGGTCATAGACTTCAATTTTCTGTTACATATTGCTGAATTGTACTGGTAGATTTTGGTAGCCATCAGAGTTTTGTGGCCGTTCAGCCATTTAGTGATATATGGTAAGGATAAAGGTGTAAAACTTCCGAGTTTGTCAAGCATGATTGTGTTAATGATTTTTGTGTTTCATGATTATAATTTTCAGATCAAATGCAAGTTACTCTGGCCAATATTCGTCAAGGAGTGAAACTACGTAAAGTACAGCGAGACCCTAGTACTATGTACTCTCTTTACAGCAGTCTTGAAGATAGCGAGCTAATGGCAAAGATAAGAAGCATCAGACATCAGACAGAAACACTCGATGACTCAGACTCTGAAGCTGAATTTAGCCCTTAACGATTCTGGGAAGCCCAAGACGTTTTAGACGATGAACAAACTATTTGGCATAGACCAAGTGTATGGTGTAAACAATATACTTGTTTGTTTGCTAAGTGATGTCATTTTACCTTATTTATGGGATGTGACAACATGTGTCACATTGGGTCATTCAGTTAATGTGTATTGTGTTAGAGTGAAACTGTATCAATGAATATAACATACACTCAATGTTAATGTACCAGTGGGTTAAATATTAATGAAAATGTACTGAATAGGGTTTGTTAACATCATGGGCTCTTGGTTGGAACATGGAGATTTCTACCTCCATGGTTGGAACATTCTTTATTGGTGGCTGCCTAGAACATGGGCAGAGCTACATATAAAGTGGACAAAGTTGCCCTTTTATAGTTTGTATTTGTTTTGGGTTGGCTTTATCAAAATCAACTTAATATATACACTACTCTAATCACAGTATTCACAATACTACAGAAGCATAATAATTATGATTTAACATGTATATTATGCGCCTACAGCAGGCCAGCCTCTAAGCGCTTTAAGAAGAAAACTGTAGATAGAATATGTCTGAGCTATGCTGTCTGATAGTTATATTGGAAGAAACACGATTAAAGGTAGTGTGATGGACACTATTAGTAACTCCTCAAAATAATTATTAGCATAAAACCTTACTTGGTAACGAGTAATGGGGAGAGGTTGATTAGATAAAACATTGTGAGAAACGGCTCCCTCTGAAGTGATGTAGTTTGCGAGAAAGAAATTATTTGTCCACGAATTTGATTTCGAGACCTCAGATAGGTCTCGAAATAAAGCATAAAGCACACAACTTCGAGTGACAAAGGGTGTTTTTTCCCCTTATTATCTCGCCATTTAGACGGCCGATTGAGCTCAAAATTTCACAGCTTTGTTATTTTATGCATATGTTGAGGTACACCAACTGTGAAGAGTAGTCTTTGACAACTACCAATAGTGTCCTCTGTATTTAAAGGCCGACTGAGCTCAAATTTTCAACGCTTTGTTATTTTATGCATATGTTGAGAAACACCAACTGTGAAGAGTAGTCTTTGACAACTACCAATAGTGTCCACTGTCTTTAAAGGTTTAGTTTGATGAGTCCACAGAAGAAGAGCATTAAATTGGATTTGTGAGAGCCTTTCAGAGAGAAGGACCAATGAGAAGCTGCGCTCACGACATGACTGCAACATAACCTTGGGTTGGACGATGAGGTTGTGGGTAACTGACCTAAGGTCGCAAGGATTGTGTATTAAACCTCTGTCTCATTCTTTTACCCTGAATATATGGGTCATTCCATGTCAGACCAACGCACTTTTTTACCTCATGTCTTCCGATTTTGATAAAAAATTCTGTGCTTGTAGGTCCTAATGAGCAATGAATGCACACCAATTTTCAGCCCGATCGGACTTTCCTTGTGGTCAGGGCAGAAACCACTAAAATCTGACATTTTAAGGTTAAAATACCACCTTTTTGGTAAAAATATGTCATAACCATGTCAATTTTTATCACATATATGCAGATTTGGTATCAAATTGATGAGAATTGCATGCAATTCTTTCATCAAAAATAAATTTTCTGAAATGTAGGTCACTGTAATCTTTAATATGTTATCGTGACCTTTGACCCCGTAATAAAAATCATTTGATAGAGCATGTCTTCCTCTATCATAATCCACTAAGAAACAGTTGGGCTCTTCAAAATTTACAAGTTTATGACTATTTGTGTACAAGTCACTATGATCTTTAATATGTTATCGTGACCTTTGACCCAATTTTTTAAGTAACGCATCATTCCAAAAGTCAATGAAATGAAAATCACTTGATAGAGCATGTCATCCTCTATCAGAATCCACTAAGGGCTCAGAATCCACATCTGGGCTCTTCAAAATTTACAACTTTAAGACTATTTTTGTACAGTTGGTAGGTTACAAATTAGTCAATTTATACATGTACTTTACTTTATAAATAAATAAAAATAAAAAACTTTCCAAAGTTACTAAAATTGTTATTGGTTTGGGATTTTTTGGGATGTTGAGGGCTGATGTGGTCTAACCAGAATCATACTTTAAAATATCAGCAGTGACGCACCCATGATTTAATTTGGGTTGTGGGTGGAGGGGGGTGGGGGGGGGCATTTTTCCGAAACAAAATTCTTTCCAAGATTGTAAACAAAAAATGTCACCAAGGTTAGCATGCCTTTTCGTGTGATATACGGTTAAATGGAAATTGCACAGTTAGCACGAAATCTGCTGCTGAGCAGCTCTATTAAAATGGGCACTGAAGTCAGAGTTGCATCATGGTGAACAAATTGTTCTTGAGGATTTCTCAGAAAGTTACTATGCATTAATTTGTTGTTCAAGATTCATCACAGGGGGTTAAAGTAAGACTGCATAAGTTTGTGATCTACTGAAGAAAGGCAGACAGCTTCTCCATCTCAACCTTGATGTAATCTCTAACTGGGATCACTAATAATCACAGTGGTGCACCCGAAAGGGGGGGGGTGGGGGACGATGGGTCTGGGGGATTGATCCCAGCCCCTCCAAGGTATTCAATTTGTTTGTTTGATTTGTTTTGATTTTTTGTTTTACAATCTTCGAAAGAAATTTTTGGGGAAAATATGGCCCACCCCCAAAATAAATAAATCCTGGGTGTGTCACTGCTGATAGTTTAAATGTACGGAAACTTCAATAAACGAAAGTTAAGTTATTTTTAATCATGTAAAATGTAAATTGATCTTACAAATTGAATTTCAAACTAAACTAACTTAATTAAAACAGTTTTATTAGCCTAATTATAATGTTGCGCTAGTTTGTGCAGTACATCACACACTACTCTATGCACTCGGAAGTCAATTGTACCTCTGCACATACACGTGCGGCCATTTATATATAGTGATCGGATATTACAAGGTTTGGATAATACTATGAACACGGGCCAGTCCGGGAGTCGACTGTTAATACTACTCCTTGGGAAAATACCAACTGAGCAAAGAAATTCATACGAGAAATAGTGATGACAGGAAATAAGCAAAGAAAATCAAAGTATAAAATAATGCGAGAACAAATTCGGATTTACACAATTGACTACAACTGGAAAGTTAAAGGCACTGGATGGGACGCTATTGGTAATTACACAAAATAATTATTAGCATAAAACCTTACCATGGTAACGAGTAATGGAAAGCTGTTGAAAGTATAAAACATTGTGAGAAACGGCTCCCTCTGAAGAAGCGTAGTTTTCGAGAAAGTAATTTTCCACAAAAAAAATTAATTTGATTTCGAGACCTCAGAAATAACATTCTGAGGTCTCGAAATCAAGCATCTGAAAGCACACAACTTCGTGTGAAAATTGTGTGTTTTTTTTTTTCTTCATTATTATCAGCGAACTCGGGTTAATACTGATAAAGAATGTACGAGGCAGGTGAAATTGCGTGGTTTTTTCTTTTACCTCGTCGACAAACACGCGGTCGGCCATTTATGGGGTTCAAATGTTTGACTCCATAAAATGGCCGACCGTGTTAGTTCGCAAAGTAAAAGGAAAACCACGCAATTTCGAGTCAAATTTGTGTGGATCAATGTATTTTATAGCAAACGGTTACAAACGCTTTTCATAGACCAACTCGACCAAATCCAAGGCAACGTGTTCCTTTAATTTGGAATGGTTTGCGGTAACACCATGTAATGACTATCTCTAATGAGTTTGTGGTTCTGAAAAGAACGGTTTCAACTAGACGTTTCGATCAGTATGCTCTGATCGTCTTCGGGAGAAAACGTCTAGTTGAAACCAATGGTTCTTTTCACAACCACCCCAACTCATTAGAGATAGTCATTACAGGTAACCTAGCAAGAAACTACCACCAATTATGTTGCAATATGAAATAAAAACCAACGCATTTTAAGCAAAACCCCCCAAAAGCAGTTTAAGATGTATCCTTACTGTGCAGGGATCCTTCCAAATCAAACTATCTAATCACCAAGCAACCCACAACGCTCTGGCACAATACCGCAACACTGTGTCTTCCTTTCAATGGTGTAGTGTAAATTCAGTCACTAATCCCAAATTAGAACATTTGGCCAATTGGGTCAATTAAACGATATATATTCCCGGACAAGCCCCCATTGTCACAAAACCCGGGCCACCCTGCCTTCACGCGCAATGCGTCCGAGACTGAATTCACCCGGACTCCAAAATAATCAACTCTTCTTCTACTGTCGTACAGAATATGAGTTATTTATTTACAACTATTTACAAGAGAATAATTACAATATCTTTCACTATTACCACTGGCATGAAAATTAAATAAATAAACGAGAAGTATTACGCTATTACTAAATCCTTAATGATTTGATCTATTGAGTCATACCGCCACCAAAGTTCTTTTGTTTCCGGCTGTGAGTAGAGTGGAGTATGACCGTCCGGTGTTGTCCCAGCGGAGGTCCAGATGGGGTTATGCCAGTTCCTGTCAGTCCAAATACAACCGTGAAGTCGGGCTCGTCACTTCGCCCCGTCCACTCCAGATAGTTATCAATCTCAACCCAATATAGGAAGCCAGTTTCAACTGGCTTCATATGCATGTACAAGAACGGGAGGCTCGTGGCCCAACTCGACCGTATCCACAACTTCTCTAACGTTCAGCTACCGCTATAGAACAATTAGCTAATAAAAACAATCTTGCCAAAGACGTCCACAATCTCTCTCTAGACTATCGCCCAACTCTCTGGGGGAATTGACAACCCCAAAACTCGATCATTTCTCGATCACTTTCCAAACTAACTATGGAGCTTCAGCTCGCACTTAATGCTACCGCACCCTTTTCCATGGATCTCTGGTTCCCCTTGGGAATGTCCTATGTTCCTCTTACGAGAACATCCTATCCTGTACTGCACAACGTAGTAAATCTAAAATTAAGCAAAAACACAAAGGAAGTGCAACGTATAACATGTGACGTATCTCCCACGCCCTATATATTTAAGTCAAACTAAGGCATACTAGTCAAAACGTAGAGTTAACATTACCCAACAAATATCTCCTTCGTGTGAAAGCCGCTTTTCCCTGCCCGGGGAATAAACTTTTTAATTTTCGAGCCACCCCAAAAAGCCGAATTAGCGTGATTACTTCTTGCGGATACCCCATACCCACCCGAGTGTGCCGGTGCAAATTTGAACTCCGTCCCGTTTTTTTAATTTTGGCGGTAATCGACGATTTTTGGTCAAATTATGACGTCACTTTTGAACCAAAATGTTGTATTTCCCAAGGTTTTGTGAATTTTGCATGACTCCACACAGAAAAGCTGTTCAGGATGCTCAACTTGGTCGATTTGTACCGTTAAAACGCGATTTCCAGAGTTGACTATAAGAAAAACAAGATGGCCGCTCTTCTCTTTTCCCTCGGGGAATAAACATTTTAATTTTCGAGCCAACCCGAAAAGCCGAATTAGCGTGATTACTTCTTGCGGATACCCCACCCGAGTGTGCCGGTGCAAATTTGAACTCCGTCACTGTTATATTTTGGCGGTGCTCGATGATTTTTGGTCAAATTATGACGTCACTTTTGCACAAAAAATTTGTAATTCCCGAGGTTTTGCGAATTTTGCATCACTCCACACAGGAAAGTTGTTCAGGATGCTCAACTTGCTCGATTTGCACCGTCAAAACGCGATTTCCAGAGTTGACTATCAGAAAAACAAGATGGCCGCTCTTCCCTTTTCCCTGCCCTGGGAATAAACTTTTTTAATTTTCACGCCACCCCGAAAAGCCGAATTAGCGTGATTACTTCTTGCGGATACCCAACCCGAGTGTGCCGGTGCGAAATTGGAACTCCGTCACTGTTATATTTTGGCGGTAATCGACGATTTTTGGTCAAATTATGACTTCACTTTTGCAACAAAAAGTTGTAATTCCCAAGGTTTTGCGAATTTTGCATCACTCCACACAGGAAAGTTGTTCAGGATGCTCAACTTGCTCGATTTGCACCGTCAAAACGCGATTTCCAGAGTTGACTATCAGAAAAACAAGATGGCCGCTCTTCCCTTTTCCCTGCCCTGGGAATAAACTTTTTTAATTTTCACGCCACGCCGAAAAGCCGAATTAGCGTGATTACCTCTTGCGGATACCCCACCCGAGTGTGCCGGTGCGAAATTGGAACTCCGTCACTGTTATATTTTGGCGGTAATCGACGATTTTGGTCAAATTATGACGTCACTTTTGCACCAAAAATTTGTAATTCCCAAGGTTTTGCGAATTTTGCATGACTCCACACAGGAAAGTTGTTCAGGGTGCTCAACTTGGTCGATTTGTACCGTCAAAATGCGATTTCCATAGTTGACTATTAGAAAAACAAAATGTCCGCTCTTCTCTTTTCCCTACCCGGGGAATAAACTTTTTAATTTTCGAGCCACCCCGAAATGCTGAATTAGCGTGATTACTTCTTCCAGGTACCCCACCCGAGTGTGCCGGTGCAAGTTTGAACTCCGTCACTGTTATATTTTGGCGGAAATCGACGACTTTTGGTCAAATTATGACTTCACTTTTGCACAAAAGATTTGTAATTCCCAAGGTTATGCGAATTTTGCATGACTCCACACAGGAAAGTTGTTCAGGGTGCTCAACTTGGTCGATTTGTACCTTCAAAACGCGATTTCCAGAGTTGACTATTAGAAAAACAGGATGGCCGCTCTTCTCTTTTCCCTGCCCGGGGAATAAACTTTTTAATTTTCGAGCCACCCCGAAAAGCCGAATTAGCGTAATTACTTATTGCGGATACCCCACCCGAGTGTGCCGGTGCAAATTTGAACTCCGTCACTGTTATAATTTGGCGTTAATCGACGATTTTGGGTCAAATTATGACGTCACTTTTGCACCAAAAAGTTGTAATTCCCACAGGAAAGTTGTTCAGGATGCCCAACTTGGTAAATTTGCACCGACAAAACGCGATTTCCAGAGTTGACTATAAGAAAAACAAGATGGCCGCTCTTCTCTTTTCCCTCGGGGAATAAACATTTTAATTTTCGAGCAAACCCGAAAAGCCGAATTAGCGTGATTCCTTCTTGCGGATACCCCACCCGAGTGTGCCGGAGCAAATTTGAACTCCGTCACTATTATTTTTTTGACGGAAATCGACGATTTTTGGTCAAATATGACTTCACTTTTGCAACAAAAAGTTGTAATTCCCAAGGTTTTGCGAATTTTGCATGACTCCACACAGGAAAGTTGTTCAGGATGCTCAACTTGGTCAATTTGCACCGACAAAACGCGATTTCCAGAGTTGACTATGAGAAAAACAAGATGGCCGCTCTTCTCTTTTCCCTCGGGGAATAAACATTTTAATTTTCGAGCCAACCCGAAAAGCCGAATTAGCGTGATTACTTCTTGCGGATACCCCACCCGAGTGTGCCGGTGCAAATTTGAACTCCGTCACTGTTATATTTTGGCGGTAATCGACGATTTTTGGTCAAATTATGACGTCACTTTTGCACCAAAGATTTCTTATTTCCCAAGGTTTTGCGAATTTTGCATAACTCCACACAGGAAAGTTGTTCAGGATGCTCAACTTGGTCGATTTGCACCGACAAAACGCGATTTCCAGAGTTGACTATAAGAAAAACAAGATGGCCGCTCTTCTCTTTTCCCTCGGGGAATAAACATTTTAATTTTCGAGCCAACCCGAAAAGCCGAATTAGCGTGATTACTTCTTGCGGATACCCCACCCGAGTGTGCCGGTGCAAATTTGAACTCCGTCACTGTTGTACTTTGGCGTTAATCGACGATATTTTGTCAAATTATGACGTCACTTTTGCACCAAAGATTTCTTATTTCCCAAGGTTTTGCGAATTTTGCATGACTCCAAACATGGAAGTTGTTCATGAGGCCCAACTTGGTCGATTTGCACCGTCAAAACGCGATTTCCAGAGTTGACTATTAAAAAACAAGATGGCCGCTCTTCCCTTTTCCCTGCCCGGGGAATAAACTTTTCAATTTTCGAGCCGCCCCAGACAGCCGAAATAGAGTGATTACTTCTTGCGGATACCCCACCCGAGTGTGCCGGTGCAAATTTGAACTCCGTCACTCTTATATTTTGGCGGTAATCGACGATTTTTGGTCAAATTATGACGTCACTTTTGCACCAAAAAGTTGTAATTCCCAAGGTTTTGCGAATTTTGCATGACTCCACACAGGAAAGTTGTTCAGGATGCTCAACTTGGTCGATTTGCACCGACAAAACGCGATTTCCAGAGTTGACTATAAGAAAAACAAGATGGCCGCTCTTCTCTTTTCCCTCGGGGAATAAACATTTTAATTTTCGAGCCAACCCGAAAAGCCGAATTAGCGTGATTACTTCTTGCGGATACCCCACCCGAGTGTGCCGGTGCAAATTTGAACTCCGTCACTGTTATATTTTGGCGGTAATCGACGATTTTTGGTCAAATTATGACGTCACTTTTGCACCAAAGATTTCTTATTTCCCAAGGTTTTGCGAATTTTGCATGACTCCACACAGGAAAGTTGTTCAGGATGCTCAACTTGGTCGATTTGCACCGTCAAAACGCGATTTCCAGAGTTGACTATAAGAAAAACAAGATGGCCGCTCTTCTCTTTTCCCTCGGGGAATAAACATTTTAATTTTCGAGCCAACCCGAAAAGCCGAATTAGCGTGATTACTTCTTGCGGATACCCCACCCGAGTGTGCCGGTGCAAATTTGAACTCCGTCACTGTTGTACTTTGGCGTTAATCGACGATATTTTGTCAAATTATGACGTCACTTTTGCACCAAAGATTTCTTATTCCCAAGGTTTTGCGAATTTTGCATGACTCCAACAGGACAGTTGTTCATGGTGCTCAACTTGGTCGATTTGCACCGTCAAAACGCGATTTCCAGAGTTGACTATTAAAAAACAAGATGGCCGCTCTTCCCTTTTCCCTGCCCGGGGAATAAACTTTTCAATTTTCGAGCCGCCCCAGACAGCCGAAATAGAGTGATTACTTCTTGCGGATACCCCACCCGAGTGTGCCGGTGCAAATTTGAACTCCGTCACTCTTATATTTTGGCGGTAATCGACGATTTTTGGTCAAATTATGACGTCACTTTTGCACCAAAAAGTTGTAATTCCCAAGGTTTTGCGAATTTTGCATGACTCCAAACATGAAAGTTGTTCAGGGTGCTCAACTTGGTCGATTTGCACCGTCAAAACGCGATTTCCAGAGTTGACTATTAGAAAAACAAGATGGCCGCTCTTCCCTTTTCCCTGCCGGGGAATAAACCTTTTAATTTTCGAGCCACCCCGAAAAGCTGAATTAGCGTGATTACTTCTTCCGGGTACCCCACCCGAGTGTGCCGGTGCAAATTTGAACTCCGTCACTGTTATATTTTGGCGGTAATCGACGATTTTTGGTCAAATTATGACGTCACTTTTGCACCAAAAAGTTGTAATTCCCAAGGTTTTGCGAATTTTACTTGACTACATACAGGAAAGTTGTTCAGGGTGCTCAACTTGGTCGATTTGTACCGTCAAAACGCGATTTCCAGAGTTGACTATTAGAAAAACAAGATGGCCGGTCTTCTCTTTCCCTGCCGGGGAATAAACTTTTTAATTTTCAAGCCGCCCCAAAAAGCCGAATTAGCGTGATTACTTCTTGCGGATACCCCACCCGAGTGTGCCGGTGCAAATTTGAACTCCGTCACTGTTATATTTTGGCGTTAATCGACGATTTTTGGTCAAATTATGACTTCACTTTTGCACCAAAAAGTTGTAATTCCCAAGGTTTTGCGAATTTTGCATGACTACACACAGGAAAGTTGTTCAGGGTGCTCAACTTGGTCGATTTGTACCGTCAAAACGAGATTTCCAGAGTTGACTATTAGAAAAACAAGATGGCCGCTCTTCTCTTTTCCCTGCCCGGGGAATAAACTTTTTAATTTTCAAGCCGCCCCAAAAAGCCGAATTAGCGTGATTACGTCTTGCGGATACCCCACCCGAGTGTGCCGGTGCAAATTTGAACTCCGTCACTGTTATATTTTGGCGGTAATCGACGATTTTTGGTCAAATTATGACGTCACTTTTGCACCAAAAAGTTGTAATTCCCACGGTTTTGCGAATTTTGCATGACTCCAGACAGGACAGTTGTTCAGGGTGCTCAACTTGGTCGATTTGTACCGTCAAAACGCGATTTCCAGAGTTGACTATTAGGAAAAACAGGATGGCCGCTCTTCTCTTTTCCCTGCCCGGGGAATAAACTTTTTAGTTTTCACGCCACTCCGAAAACCCGAATTAGCGTGATTACTTCTTGCGGATACCCCACCTGAGTGTGCCGGTGCAAATTTGAACTCCGTCACTGTTATATTTTGGCGGTAATCGACGATTTTTTGGTCAAATTATGACGTCACTTTTGCACCAAAAAGTTGTAATTCCCAAGGTTTTGCAAATTTTGCATGACTCCAAACAGGAAAGTTGTTCAGGGTGCTCAACTTGGTCGATTTGTACCGTCAAAACGCGATTTCCAGAGTTGACTATTAGTTTAAAAAAAAGGATGGCCGCTCTTCCCTTTTCCCTGCCCGGGGAATAAACTTTTTAGTTTTCACGCCACTCCGAAAACCCGAATTAGCGTGATTACTTCTTGCGGATACCCCACCTGAGTGTGCCGGTGCAAATTTGAACTCCGTCACTGTTATATTTTGGCGGTAATCGACGATTCTTGGTCAAATTGTGACGTCACTTTTGCACAAAAAAGTTGTAATTCCCAAGGTTTTGCGAATTTTGCATAACTCCACACAGGAAAGTTGTTCAGGATGCTCAACTTGGTCGATTTGCACCGACAAAACGCGATTTCCAGAGTTGACTATAAGAAAAACAAGATGGCCGCTCTTCTCTTTTCCCTCGGGGAATAAACATTTTAATTTTCGAGCCAACCCGAAAAGCCGAATTAGCGTGATTACTTCTTGCGGATACCCCACCCGAGTGTGCCGGTGCAAATTTGAACTCCGTCACTGTTGTACTTTGGCGTTAATCGACGATATTTTGTCAAATTATGACGTCACTTTTGCACCAAAGATTTCTTATTTCCCAAGGTTTTGCGAATTTTGCATGACTCCAGACAGGACAGTTGTTCATGGTGCTCAACTTGGTCGATTTGTACCGTCAAAACGCGATTTCCAGAGTTGACTATTAGGAAAAACAGGATGGCCGCTCTTCCCTTTTCCCTGCCCGGGGAATAAACTTTTCAATTTTCGAGCCGCCCCAGACAGCCGAAATAGAGTGATTACTTCTTGCGGATACCCCACCCGAGTGTGCCGGTGCAAATTTGAACTCCGTCACTCTTATATTTTGGCGGTAATCGACGATTTTTGGTCAAATTATGACGTCACTTTTGCACCAAAAAGTTGTAATTCCCAAGGTTTTGCGAATTTTGCATGACTCCAAACAGGAAAGTTGTTCATGGTGCTCAACTTGGTCGATGTACCGTCAAAACGCGATTTCCAGAGTTGACTATTAGAAAAACAAGATGGCCGCTCTTCCCTTTTCCCTGCCCGGGGAATAAACTTTTCAATTTTCGAGCCGCCCCAGACAGCCGAAATAGAGTGATTACTTCTTGCGGATACCCCACCCGAGTGTGCCGGTGCAAATTTGAACTCCGTCACTCTTATATTTTGGCGGTAATCGACGATTTTTGGTCAAATTATGACGTCACTTTTGCACCAAAAAGTTGTAATTCCCAAGGTTTTGCGAATTTTGCATGACTCCAAACATGAAAGTTGTTCATGAGGCCCAACTTGGTCGATTTGCACCGTCAAAACGCGATTTCCAGAGTTGACTATTAAAAAACAAGATGGCCGCTCTTCCCTTTTCCCTGCCCGGGGAATAAACTTTTCAATTTTCGAGCCGCCCCAGACAGCCGAAATAGAGTGATTACTTCTTGCGGATACCCCACCCGAGTGTGCCGGTGCAAATTTGAACTCCGTCACTCTTATATTTTGGCGGTAATCGACGATTTTTGGTCAAATTATGACGTCACTTTTGCACCAAAAAGTTGTAATTCCCAAGGTTTTGCGAATTTTGCATGACTCCACACAGGAAAGTTGTTCAGGATGCTCAACTTGGTCGATTTGCACCGACAAAACGCGATTTCCAGAGTTGACTATAAGAAAAACAAGATGGCCGCTCTTCTCTTTTCCCTCGGGGAATAAACATTTTAATTTTCGAGCCAACCCGAAAAGCCGAATTAGCGTGATTACTTCTTGCGGATACCCCACCCGAGTGTGCCGGTGCAAATTTGAACTCCGTCACTGTTGTACTTTGGCGTTAATCGACGATATTTTGTCAAATTATGACGTCACTTTTGCACCAAAGATTTCTTATTTCCCAAGGTTTTGCGAATTTTGCATGACTCCAGACAGGACAGTTGTTCATGGTGCTCAACTTGGTCGATGTACCGTCAAAACGCGATTTCCAGAGTTGACTATTAGGAAAAACAGGATGGCCGCTCTTCCCTTTTCCCTGCCCGGGGAATAAACTTTTCAATTTTCGAGCCGCCCCAGACAGCCGAAATAGAGTGATTACTTCTTGCGGATACCCCACCCGAGTGTGCCGGTGCAAATTTGAACTCCGTCACTCTTATATTTTGGCGGTAATCGACGATTTTTGGTCAAATTATGACGTCACTTTTGCACCAAAAAGTTGTAATTCCCAAGGTTTTGCGAATTTTGCATGACTCCAAACATGAAAGTTGTTCATGAGGCCCAACTTGGTCGATTTGCACCGTCAAAACGCGATTTCCAGAGTTGACTATTAAAAAACAAGATGGCCGCTCTTCCCTTTTCCCTGCCCGGGGAATAAACCTTTTAATTTTCGAGCCACCCCGAAAAGCTGAATTAGCGTGATTACTTCTTCCGGGTACCCCACCCGAGTGTGCCGGTGCAAATTTGAACTCCGTCACTGTTATATTTTGGCGGTAATCGACGATTTTTGGTCAAATTATGACGTCACTTTTGCACCAAAAAGTTGTAATTCCCAAGGTTTTTCGAATTTTACTTGACTACATACAGGAAAGTTGTTCAGGGTGCTCAACTTGGTCGATTTGTACCGTCAAAACGCGATTTCCAGAGTTGACTATTAGAAAAACAAGATGGCCGCTCTTCCCTTTTCCCTGCCGGGGAATAAACTTTTTAATTTTCGAGCCACCCCAAAAAGCCGAATTAGCGTGATTACTTCTTGCGGATACCCCACCCGAGTGTGCCGGTGCAAATTTGAACTCCGTCACTGTTATATTTTGGCGGTAATCGACGATTTTTGGTCAAATTATGACGTCACTTTTGCACCAAAAAGTTGTAATTCCCAAGGTTTTGCGAATTTTGCATGACTCCACACAGGAAAGTTGTTCAGGGTGCTCAACTTGGTCGATTTGTACCGTCAAAACGCGATTTCCAGAGTTGACTATTAGAAAAACAAGATGGCCGCTCTTCTCTTTTCCCTGCCCGGGGAATAAACTTTTAATTTTCGAGCCACCCCGAAAAGCCGAATTAGCGTGATTACTTCTTGCGGATACCCCACCCGAGTGTGCCGGTGCAAATTTGAACTCCGTCACTGTTATATTTTGGCGGTAATCGACGATTTTTGGTCAAATTATGACGTCACTTTTGCACCAAAAAGTTGTAATTCCCAAGGTTTTGCGAATTTTGCATGACTCCAGACAGGACAGTTGTTCAGGGTGCTCAACTTGGTCGATTTGTACCGTCAAAACGCGATTTCCAGAGTTGACTATTAGAAAAACAAGGATGGCCGCTCTTCTCTTTTCCCTGCCCGGGGAATAAACTTTTTAATTTTCGAGCCACTCCGAAAAGCCGAATTAGCGTGATTACTTCTTGCGGATACCCCACCCGAGTGTGCCGGTGCAAATTTGAACTCCGTCACTGTTATATTTTGGCGGTAATCGACGATTTTTGGTCAAATTATGACGTCACTTTTGCACCAAAAAGTTGTAATTCCCAAGGTTTTGCGAATTTTGCATGACTCCACACAGGAAAGTTGTTCAGGGTGCTCAACTTGGTCGATTTGTACCGTCAAAACGCGATTTCCAGAGTTGACTATTAGAAAAACAAGATGGCCGCTCTTCCCTTTTCCCTGCCCGGGGAATAAACTTTTAATTTTCGAGCCACCCCGAAAAGCCGAATTAGCGTGATTACTTCTTGCGGATACCCCACCCGAGTGTGCCGGTGCAAATTTGAACTCCGTCACTGATTTACTTTGGCGGTAATCGACGATTTTTGGTCAAATTATGACGTCACTTTTGCACCAAAAAGTTGTAATTCCCAAGGTTTTGCGAATTTTGCATGACTCCACACAGGAAAGTTGTTCAGGATGCTCAACTTGGTCGATTTGCACCGTCAAAACGCGATTTCCAGAGTTGACTATTAGAAAAACAAGATGGCCGCTCTTCCCTTTTCCCTGCCCGGGGAATAAACTTTTTAATTTTCGAGCCACCCGAAAAGCCGAATTAGCGTGATTACTTCTTGCGGATACCCCACCCGAGTGTGCCGGTGCAAATTTGAACTCCGTCACTGTTATATTTTGGCGGTAATCGACGATTTTTGGTCAAATTATGACGTCACTTTTGCACCAAAAAGTTGTAATTCCCAAGGTTTTGCGAATTTTGCATGACTCCAAACAGGAAAGTTGTTCAGGATGCTCAACTTGGTCGATTTGCACCGTCAAAACGCGATTTCCAGAGTTGACTATTAGAAAAACAAGATGGCCGCTCTTCCCTTTTCCCTGCCCGGGGAATAAAATTTTTAATTTTCGAGCCACCCCGAAAAGCCGAATAGCGTGATTACTTCTTGCGGACACCCCACCCGAGTGTGCCGGTGCAAATTTGAACTCCGTCACTGTTATACTTTGGCTGTAATCGACGATTTGTTGTCAAAATATGACGTCACTTTTGCACCAAAAAGTTGTAATTCCCAAGGTTTTGCGAATTTTGCATGACTCTA
This sequence comes from Asterias rubens, assembly GCF_902459465.1. Lineage (NCBI taxonomy): Eukaryota > Metazoa > Echinodermata > Asteroidea > Forcipulatida > Asteriidae > Asterias > Asterias rubens. The sequence continues at coordinate 7,114,682 of NC_047071.1, read as the reverse complement.
CACAGGAAAGTTGTTCAGGATGCTCAACTTGGTCGATTTGCACCGTCAAAACGCGATTTCCAGAGTTGACTATTAGAAAAACAAGATGGCCGCTCTTCCCTTTTCCCTGCCCGGGGAATAAACTTTTAATTTTCGAGCCGCCCCGACAGCCGAAATAGAGTGATTACTTCTTGAGGATACCCCACCCGAGTGTGCCGGTGCAAATTTGAACTCCGTCACTCTTATACTTTTGGCGGTAATCGACGATTTTTGGTCAAATTATGACGTCACTTTTGCACCAAAAAGTTGTAATTCCCAAGGTTTTGCGAATTTTGCATGACTCCACACAGGAAAGTTGTTCAGGATGCTCAACTTGGTCGATTTGCACCGTCAAAACGCGATTTCCAGAGTTGACTATTAGAAAAACAAGATGGCCGCTCTTCCCTTTTCCCTGCCCGGGGAATAAACTTTTAATTTTCGAGCCACCCCGAAAAGCCGAATTAGCGTGATTACTTCTTGCGGATACCCCACCCGAGTGTGCCGGTGCAAATTTGAACTCCGTCACTGTTTTACTTTGGCGGTAATCGACGATTTTTGGTCAAATTATGACGTCACTTTTGCACCAAAAAGTTGTAATTCCCAAGGTTTTGCGAATTTTGCATGACTCCAACAGGAAAGTTGTTCAGGGTGCTCAACTTGGTCGATTTGTACCGTCAAAACGCGATTTCCAGAGTTGACTATTAGAAAAACAAGATGGCCGCTCTTCCCTTTTCCCTGCCCGGGGAATAAACATTTTAATTTTCGAGCCACCCCGAAAAGCCGAATTAGAGTGATTACTTCTTGCGGATACCCCACCCGAGTGTGCCGGTGCAAATTTGAACTCCGTCACTGTTATATTTTGGCGGTAATCGACGATTTTTGGTCAAATTATGACGTCACTTTTGCACCAAAAAGTTGTAATTCCCAAGGTTTTGCGAATTTTGCATGACTCCACACAGGAAAGTTGTTCAGGATGCTCAACTTGGTCGATTTGCACCGTCAAAACGCGATTTCCAGAGTTGACTATTAGAAAAACAAGATGGCCGCTCTTCCCTTTTCCCTGCCCGGGGAATAAACTTTTAATTTTCGAGCCACCCCGAAAAGCCGAATTAGCGTGATTACTTCTTGCGGATACCCCACCCGAGTGTGCCGGTGCAAATTTGAACTCCGTCACTGTTATATTTTGGCGGTAATCGACGATTTTTGGTCAAATTATGACGTCACTTTTGCACCAAAAAGTTGTAATTCCCAAGGTTTTGCGAATTTTGCATGACTCCACACAGGAAAGTTGTTCAGGATGCTCAACTTGGTCGATTTGCACCGTCAAAACGCGATTTCCAGAGTTGACTATTAGAAAAACAAGATGGCCGCTCTTCCTTTTCCCTGCCCGGGGAATAAACTTTTAATTTTCGAGCCACCCCGAAAAGCCGAATTAGCGTGATTACTTCTTGCGGATACCCCACCCGAGTGTGCCGGTGCAAATTTGAACTCCGTCACTGTTATATTTTGGCGGTAATCGACGATTTTTGGTCAAATTATGACGTCACTTTTGCACCAAAAAGTTGTAATTCCCAAGGTTTTGCGAATTTTGCATGACTCCACACAGGAAAGTTGTTCAGGGTGCTCAACTTGGTCGATTTGTACCGTCAAAACGCGATTTCCAGAGTTGACTATTAGAAAAACAAGATGGCCGCTCTTCCCTTTTCCCTGCCGGGGAATAAACTTTTTAATTTTCGAGCCATCCCGAAAAGCCGAATTAGCGTGATTACTTCTTGCGGATACCCCACCCGAGTGTGCCGGTGCAAATTTGAACTCCGTCACTGTTATATTTTGGCGGTAATCGACGATTTTTGGTCAAATTATGACGTCACTTTTGCACCAAAAAGTTGTAATTCCCAAGGTTTTGCGAATTTTGCATGACTCCACACAGGAAAGTTGTTCAGGGTGCTCAACTTGGTCGATTTGTACCGTCAAAACGCGATTTCCAGAGTTGACTATTAGAAAAACAAGATGGCCGCTCTAGCCTTTTCCCTGCCCGGGGAATAAACTTTTTAATTTTCAAGCCGCCCCTAAAAGCCGAATTAGCGTGATTACTTCTTGCGGATACCCCACCCGAGTGTGCCGGTGCAAATTTGAACTCCGTCACTGTTATATTTTGGCGGTAATCGACGATTTTTGGTCAAATTATGACGTCACTTTTGCACAACAAAGTTGTAATTCCCAAGGTTTTGCGAATTTTGCATGACTCCACACAGGAAAGTTGTTCAGGATGCTCAACTTGGTCGATTTGCACCGACAAAACGCGATTTCCAGAGTTGACTATAAAAAAAACAAGATGGCCGCTCTTATCTTTTCCCTCGGGGAATAAACATTTTAATTTTCGAGCCAACCCGAAAAGCCGAATTAGCGTGATTACTTCTTGCGGATACCCCACCCGAGTGTGCCGGAGCAAATTTGAACTCCGTCACTGTTATATTTTGGCGGTAATCGACGATTTTTGGTCAAATTATGACGTCACTTTTGCACCAAAAAGTTGTAATTCCCAAGGTTTTGCGAATTTTGCATGACTACAAACAGGAAAGTTGATCAGGGTGCTCAACTTGGTCGATTTGTACCGTTAAAACGCGATTTCCAGAGTTGAATATTAGAAAAACGAGATGGCCGCTCTTCTCTTTTCCCTGCCCGGGGAATAAACTTTTTTATTTTCGAGCCGCCCCAAAAAGCCGAATTAGCGTGATTACTTCTTGCGGATACCCTACCCGAGTGTGCCGGTGCAAATTTGAACTCCGTCACTGTTATATTTTGGCGGTAATCGACGATTTTTGGTCAAATTATGACGTCACTTTTGCCCTAAAAAGTTGTAATTCCCAAGGTTTTGCAAATTTTGCATAACTCCAAACAGGAAAGTTGTTCAGGGTGCTCAACTTGGTCGATTTGTACCGACAAAACGCGATTTCCAGAGTTGACTATGAGAAAAACAAGATGGCCGCTCTTCCCTTTTCCCTCGGGGAATAAACATTTTAATTTTCGAGCCACCCCGAAAAGCCGAAATAGAGTGATTACTTCTTGCGGATACCCCACCCGAGTGTGCCGGTGCAAATTTGAACTCCGTCACCGTATATTTGGCGGTAATCGACGATTTTTGGTCAAATTATGACGTCACTTTTGCACCAAAAAGTTGTAATTCCCAAGGTTTTGCGAATTTTGCATGACTCCACACAGGAAAGTTGTTCAGGGTGCTCAACTTGGTCGATTTGTACCGTCAAAACGCGATTTCCAGAGTTGACTATTAGAAAAACAAGATGGCCGCTCTTCCCTTTTCCCTCGGGGAATAAATATTTTAATTTTCGAGCCACCCCGAAAAGCCGAAATAGCGTGATTACTTCTTGCGGATACCCCACCCGAGTGTGCCGGTGCAAATTTGAACTCCGTCACCGTATATTTATGCCGGTAATCGACGGTTTTTGGTCAAATTATGACGTCACTTTTGCACCAAAAGTTGTAATTCCCAAGGTCTTGAGAATGTTGCATGACTCCACACAGGAAAGTTGTTCAGGGTGCTCAACTTGGTCGATTTGTACCGACAAAACGCGATTTCTAGAGTTGACTATTAGGAAAAACAGAATGGCCGCTCTTCCCTTTTCCCTGCCCGGGGAATAAACTTTTTAATTTTCTAGCCGCCCCAGAAAGCCGAAATAGAGTGATTACTTCTTGCGGATACCCCACCCGAGTGTGCCGGTGCAAATTTGAACTCCGTCACTGTTATGTTTTGGCGGTAATCGACGATTTTGGGTCAAATTATGACGTCACTTTTGCACCAAAAAGTTGTAATTCCCAAGGTTTTGAGAATTTTGCATGACTCCAAACATGAAAGTTGTTCAGGATGCCCAACTTGGTCGATTTGCACCGTCAAAACGCGATTTCCAGAGTTGACTATTAGAAAAACAAGATGGCCGCTGTTCCCTTTTCCCTCGGAGAATAAATATTTTAATTTTCGAGCCACCCCGAAAAGCTGAAATAGCGTGTTTACTTCTTGCGGATACCCCACCCGAGTGTGCCGGTGCAAATTTGAACTCCGTCACTGTTATATTTTGGCGGTATTCGACCATTTTTGGTCAAACTATGACTTCACTTTTGCACCAAAAAGTTGTAATTCCTAAGGTTTTGCGAATTTTGCATGACTCCACACAGGAAAGTTGTTCAGGGTGCTCAACTTGGTCGATTTGTACCGTCAAAACGCGATTTCCATAGTTGACTATTAGAAAAACAAGATGTCCGCTCTTTCCTTTTCCTACCCGGGGAATAAACTTTTTAATTTTCGAGCCACCCCGAAAAGCTGAATTAGCGTGATTACTTCTTCCGGGTACCCCACCCGAGTGTGCCGGTGCAAATTTGAACTCCGTCACTGTTATATTTTGGCGGTAATCGACGATTTTTGGTCAAATTATGACGTCACTTTTGCACCAAAAAGTTGTAATTCCCAAGGTTTTGCGAATTTTGCATGACTCCACACAGGAAAGTTGTTCAGGGATGCTCAACTTGGTCGATTTGCACCGTCAAAACGCGATTTCCAGAGTTGACTATTAGAAAAACAAGATGGCCGCTCTTCCCTTTTCCCTGCCGGGGAATAAACTTTTAATTTTCGAGCCACCCCGAAAAGCCGAATTAGCGTGATTACTTCTTGCGGATACCCCACCCGAGTGTGCCGGTGCAAATTTGAACTCCGTCACTGTTATACTTTGGCGGTAATCGACGATTTTTGGTCAAATTATGACGTCACTTTTGCACCAAAAAGTTGTAATTCCCAAGGTTTTGCGAATTTTGCATGACTCCACACAGGAAAGTTGTTCGGGTGCTCAACTTGGTCGATTTGCACCGTCAAAACGCGATTTCCAGAGTTGACTATTAGAAAAACAAGATGGCCGCTCTTCCTTTTCCCTGCCCGGGGAATAAACTTTTTAATTTTCGAGCCGCCCCGAAAAGCCGAATTAGCGTGATTACTTCTTGCGGATACCCCACCCGAGTGTGCCGGTGCAAATTTGAACTCCGTCACTGTTATATTTTGGCGGTAATCGACGATTTTTGGTCAAATTATGACGTCACTTTTGCACCAAAAAGTTGTAATTCCCAAGGTTTTGCGAATTTTGCATGACTCCACACAGGAAAGTTGTTCAGGATGCTCAACTTGGTCGATTTGCACCGTCAAAACGCGATTTCCAGAGTTGACTATTAAAAAAACAAGATGGCCGCTTATCACTTTTCCCTGCCCGGGGAATAAACTTTTTAGTTTTCACGCCACTCCGAAAAGCCGAATTAGCGTGATTACTTCTTGCGGATACCCCACCCGAGTGTGCCGGTGCAAATTTGAACTCCGCCACTGTTATATTTTGGCGGTAATCGACGATTTTTGGTCAAATTATGACGTCACTTTTGCACTAAAAAGTTGTAATTCCCAAGGTTTTGCAAATTTTGCATAACTCCAAACAGGAAAGTTGTTCAGGGTGCTCAACTTGGTCGATTTGTACCGACAAAACGCGATTTCCAGAGTTGACTATGAGAAAAACAAGATGGCCGCTTTTCCCTTTTCCCTCGGGGAATAAACATTTTAATTTTCGAGCCACCCCGAAAAGCCGAAATAGAGTGATTACTTCTTGCGGATACCCCACCCGATTGTGTCGGTGCAAATTTGAACTCCGTCACCGTATATTTATGCCGGTAATCGACGATTTTTGGTCAAATTATGACGTCACTTTTGCACCAAAAAGTTGTAATTCCCAAGGTCTTGAGAATGTTGCATGACTCCACACAGGAAAGTTGTTCAGGGTGCTCAGCTTGGTCGATTTGTACCGTCAAAACGCGATTTCCAGAGTTGACTTTTAGGAAAAACAGGATGGCCGCTCTTCCCTTTTTCCCTGCCCGGGGAATAAACTTTTTAAATTTCAAGCCGCCCCAAAAAGCCGAATTAGCGTGATTACTTCTTGCGGATACCCCACCGAGTGTGCCGGTGCAAGTTTGAACTCCGTCACTGTTTTTTGGCGGTAATCGACGATTCTTGGTCAAATTGTGACGTCACTTTTGCACAACAAAGTTGTAATTCCCAAGGTTTTGCGAATTTTGCATGACTCCACACAGGAAAGTTGTTCAGGATGCTCAACTTGGTCAATTTGCACCGACAAAACGCGATTTCCAGAGTTGACTATTAGAAAAACAAGATGGCCGCTCTTGCCTTTTCCCTGCCCGGGGAATAAACTTTTTAATTTTCAAGCCGCCCCAAAAAGCCGAATTAGCGTGATTACTTCTTGCGGATACCCCACCCGAGTGTGCCGGTGCAAATTTGAACTCCATCACTGTTATATTTTGGCGGAAATCGACGATTTTTGGTCAAATTATGACTTCACTTTTGCACCAAAAAGTTGTAATTCCCAAGGTTTTGCGAATTTTGCATGACTCCACACAGGAAAGTTGTTCAGGGTGCTCAACTTGGTCGATTTCTACCGTCAAAATGCAATTTCCAGAGTTGACTATTAGAAAAACAAGATGGCCGCTGTTCCCTTTTCACTCGGAGAATAAATATTTTAATTTTCGAGCCATCCCGAAAAGCCGAAATAGCGTGTTTACTTCTTGCGGATACCCCACCCGAGTGTGCCGGTGCAAATTTGAACTCAGTCATTGTTATATTTTGGCGGTAATCGACGATTTTTGGTCAAATTATGACGTCACATTTGCACCAAAAAGTTGTAATTCCCAAGGTTTTGCGATTTTGCATGACTACACACAGGAAAGTTGTTCAGGGTGCTCAACTTGGTCGAGTTGTACCGTCAAAACGCGATTTCCAGAGTTGACTATTAGAAAAACAAGATGGCCGCTCTTGCCTTTTCCCTGCCCGGGGAATAAACATTTTAATTTTCAAGCCGCCCCTAAAAGCCGAATTAGCGTGATTACTTCTTGCGGATACCCCACCAGAGTGTGACGGTGCGTTACTGTTATATTTTGGCGGTAATCGACGATTTTTGGTCAAATTATGACGTCACTTTTGCACAACAAAGTTGTAATTCCCAAGGTTTTGCGAATTTTGCATGACTCCACACAGGAAAGTTGTTCAGGATGCTCAACTTGGTCAGTTTGCACCGACAAAACGCGATTTCCAGAGTTGACTATAAAAAAAACAAGATGGCCGCTCTTATCTTTTCCCTCGGGGAATAAACATTTTAATTTTCGAGCCAACCCGAAAAGCCGAATTAGCGTGATTCCTTCTTGCGGATACCCCACCCGAGTGTGCCGGAGCAAATTTGAACTCCGTCACTGTTATATTTTGGCGGTAATCGACGATTTTTGGTCAAATTATGACGTCACTTTTGCACCAAAAAGTTGTAATTCCCAAAGTTTTGCGAATTTTGCATGACTACAAACAGGAAAGTTGATCAGGGTGCTCAATTTGGTCGATTTGTACCGTTAAAACGCGATCTCCAGAGTTGAATATTAGAAAAACGAGATGGCCGCTCTTCTCTTTTCCCTGCCCGGGGAATAAACTTTTTTATTTTCGAGCCGCCCCAAAAAGCCGAATTAGCGTGATTACTTCTTGCGGATACCCTACCCGAGTGTGCCGGTGCAAATTTGAACTCCGTCACTGTAATATTTTGGCGGTAATCGACGATTTTTGGTCAAATTATGACTTCACTTTTGCACTAAAAAGTTGTAATTCCCAAGGTTTTGCAAATTTTGCATAACTCCACACAGGAAAGTTGTTCAGGGTGCTCAACTTGGTCGATTTGTACCGTCAAAACGCGATTTCCATAGTTGACTATTAGAAAAACAAGATGTCCGCTCTTTCCTTTTTCCTACCCGGGGAATAAACTTTTTAATTTTCGAGCCACCCCGAAAAGCTGAATTAGCGTGATTACTTCTTCCGGGTACCCCACCCGAGTGTGCCGGTGCAAATTTTGAACTCCGTCACTGTTATATTTTGGCGGTAATCGACGATTTTTGGTCCAATTATGACGTCACTTTTGCACCAAAAAGTTGTTGTTTCCAAGGTTTTGAGAATTTTGCATGACTCCAAACATGAAAGTTGTTCAGGATGCCCAACTTGGTCGATTTGCACCGTCAAAACGCGATTTCCAGAGTTGACTATTAAAAAAACAAGATGGCCGCTCTTCCCTTTTCCCTGGCCGCTCTTCCCTTTTCCCTGCCCGGGGAATAAACTTTTTAGTTTTCACGCCACTCCGAAAACCCGAATTAGCGTGATTACTTCTTGCGGATACCCCACCTGAGTGTGCCGGTGCAAATTTGAACTCCGTCACTGTTATATTTTGGCGGTAATCGACGATTTTTGGTCAAATTATGACGTCACTTTTGCACTAAAAAGTTGTAATTCCCAAGGTTTTGCAAATTTTGCATAACTCCAAACAGGAAAGTTGTTCAGGGTGCTCAACTTGGTCGATTTGTACCGACAAAACGCGATTTCCAGAGTTGACTATGAGAAAAACAAGATGGCTGCTCTTCCCTTTTCCCTCGGGGAATAAACATTTTAATTTTCGAGCCACCCCGAAAAGCGAAAATATTATGAGGAGTCGAAATCGGGGAGCCATCAGTTCGCGCGAGAGCAGTGAGTTCGCGCGAGAGCAGTGTTGTCGGGGGAGCACTATCTCAGCGCGTGGGGCCGATTTAACGACTTGTCCACAAGTCTAGCGGCCAGTCTATCCAGGACCGCTGGGATGGGCTAATCGCTTGAACAGATTCTTGTTCGGGAAGTACGTCATGCGTACAGTGCATAGAAATCTGGTGCAGTGTGAGTGTGATGCAGATGGACTGCGCATTATTAAACCAATGACAGTGCATGATACGTTTGTCAATCCCAGCGCCTTTGGTTAAAGCAAAGCGCTGGGGACGCGAAATGATACTTTTGCGCAAAATTCGGCGTACCACACACACGGGTTAATCTAGTCTGTTAAAAATTGTACACAGTGTGTGTAGCGGGCGCCCTTCATAATAATGAACAGTCTAATCCTGTCGAGTGTAAAATACAGAGGAGAGATTTGAGGGGAAGAGGGACGACGTATGGGTTCATAAAACCATAAGTCCAGAAAGATGTAAGGTCAGAGACACGGGTAAAGCTGGTAGGTGACATGTTGTTATAATTAGTTTTACCGGTGACAAAATTTGGTGCAATCTAGTCTGTGCCCCATCTCCTAAAGTCCTAGAACTATCGTAGCGTCATACGTTATCGACCCTCATATGTTTTCGGTTCCACTTTGATTCCCGTTTACCACGAGATTGTGCAAGCTGCACCGGTGAAAGAAGCTATACTCACGGTCTGTATTTTCATCAGGCTTAATTATGCTGAGAATAAAGTTTCCTGTCGTTGGTTATGCTCAAACATTTATAAAATGATTGATTTTTGGTACTAGACTAGTGCATTATGATTATTATGCCAACATTCAAATGAGTCAAAGAAACATAATCCAACCTCGAAAGTTCAAAACAAAATTCTCCTGGTGTCATGTGTTTTCAGTAGGATAACAGGAAAATTGTTCACAATCAAAAATTAAATGTTTTTTTTCAAATCATCTATCCAATTTTTTAACAATAACACTTCCACTTCATTTGAAAAAAAAAAAATTAGTTTTTGATTGTGAACAGTTTTCCTGTTAACCTACTCTCTGAAAACACATGACACCAGGATATATGAGGTTTGTTCGGCTATCGTCTTCGCGGAGACGATAGCCGAACGAACCTCATATACTTTGTCATAGTTCTACTATTAGTATCGTAGGAGGTCCTGTTTTCGAGGTGTCCCTAAAATCGTGGCAAATCTTTTACCTCTCTGTGCGCGATGTTAACAGTCCCTAGATTAAAAATTGTGTGGTTTTATTTGCCAAGCAAAGAGTCTCCTCTCCCTTGACCAAAACTTAGAAACACGTAAGGCTCCACTGGTCATTTGCACTTGTAAATGCAAAAAGTTTGGTACTTAAGGCATTTCTACAAGGTACAAATATATGTCATAATGTTGAGGCCATATAAAAATATTTGCCCACCGAAAAAGTTTCATCAAACGCTAATTCAATTCACAATTCATGATGATCAAAATTATGTGACTGAATGTTTTGCTGAGCATTCTTGAAACAAAATACCGAGGCTTAAAGAAGCCGTGTGCCTTATATCATTTTCTAATATTTTTGGAGATTTTTATTTTGTAACCCTCGTATCAATATATATATTAATATTTAAATTTAAACATCAGCTTGTTGATTTAATTATCACTGTTTATTTATACGCTTTAAATATTATAAATATTAAGAAAAAAAAGAGAAAAAATCAGATTTGGAAGCCAGTAATTATTCACACTTCCATGGTAATTTTAAAAATTTATTATAAAAAAATATTTTGAATAAAATAAAGGCAACTGCTGGCTATACAGTCATACACAGAGTCTCAAAGAACACTTGTAGTCACTGCAGATGTTTCTTCCATGTATGGCTTCACCATATAAACTTCTGCTTTTTGTGTATAAATCACTCACCAACAATGCCCCTGGATATATTGATGATCTACTCAAACCATACAATCCTCCTCGCAAACTTCGGTCTTACAATTCTAGTCTCCTTATTGAGCCCATATCCAATCATTCATGGGGAGACCGATCTTTCTCACATGCTGCCCCACGCCTATGGAACAAATTGCCAGCACTAGTAAAATCATCTGTTTCTTTAACACAATTTAAGAAAAACCTTAAGACACATCTTTTCAACCAAGTATTTGAGAAAATAGTTTGATTTCTACCCTTCGATGTTTTCTTTGATATTGCATTTGTATTGTATTTCTCTTCAACATGTTCTGGATTTCTTCTTAGCTTAGGCTTACGTTTCAATTTTGGTTATTGTACATGTAAATATTATTCTTTGTATTTAGCGCCATGAGCACTTTGATGGATTTGTGCGCTTTATAAGTTCTCATTATTATTATTATTATTATTAATTATCTTCATTTGTTTATATTAAGTATGCAAACATTAATTAAAACTTGATTGTTGATGGACATTGATATTTTCACACCACACACCGATCTTCAATGAATTCAACTGTTCCCATTTGTTTTGAGTTTTTCCTGTTTTCAAGGCAAACGAGAAATAATGGTTTCCCGGTGAAGCCATACGTAAAAGAAATATCTGCAGTGACTGCAAGTGTTCTGTGAGACTCTCTGTATGACTCTATAGCCAGCAGTTGTCTTCATTTTATTCACAATTTTTTGTATATGTTATGACATATTAAAAATTTACCATGGTAAAGTGCAAAAAATAAAAAAATAAAAATAAGTGTGAATAATTATTGGCTTTTAAATCTGATTTTTATTTAATTTTAATTTAAAAAAAATTCCCCTTCATATTTATAATAAAGCGTAAAAATAAAAAGTGATACTTGAATCACCAAGCTGATGTTTAAATTTTAATATGTATAATAATAATGATACGAGGGTTAAAAAAGCAATCTCAAAAAATATTTGAAAATAATATAAGGCACATGGCTTCTTTAAGCCTCTGTATTATTTTCCCAGAATGCTCAGCAGAATGTTCAGTCACATGATTTGATCATCGTGAATTGTCATGTGTTTGTGCACGGAAAGTGTGGTTTTACATTGCCCTCATTGTAATGATTTTGCTGCCAATATTTTTAATAATTGCCTCCATTAAGTATTGTGTGTGGCTTGGTTATTATAAGAATTTTAAACGTTTTAAATGTGCATTGCACAACACAACAAAATGTATACTTTTCTCATGAACAACATTTTATAAAATTTTTGTTTCTCCAGGTTATGCTGAGGATTTAAAGTAATAATTGTGGTTGTGCTGCTCATTGCACTTTTCTTCACATTAGCGCTTAACAGTTTGTTACATCCAATGGATTCTGAGTAAGTTATTTGGTGCTGTATTAACTTTTAAGAGCTCCTTACTCTATGCTTACAGTGATATCAGCTTCATGTATGCTTTGTATAGCATTTAAGCATAAATATAAAATAAGTTGTAATATCAGACAATGTTCTGGATCCCCAGTTCTTTTTTTAACTGCAGGGCATTCTCGACCGTTATTTTGTTAGTTTCTCCTGTAAAGCACTTAATACGAGACCCGCAGAATGCTTTTTATTGGTTTTGATGTACTGCTGCGCAATCTGGATTAATCTAAAGGGTTTTATCATTGAGGCCTATGCATACATTTTTGTTATTTTATTTTGAAGTGAAAAAATCATTACCGGTATTTGTTATTTTGCGTTGGCGCATTGGCTGCAATTTTGCTGTAAAGTTGATACAGTGTGGTAATCACACTTTCTCATATTTTGATATTTTTAAGTTCAAATGAAACGTCACTTGTCATTACTCAAACAATAAATTTAAAAATGGTAAAAAGAAACAAACTGGTGACCAGGCCTTTGCCCAAACCATGGCGATAAGTGTGTACTGCCAACAGAGAACTAAAAGTCACTTATTACACAGTGTTATTCTTTGTTTGCCTTGTATCGAAGAGTACTGGTATTCATGCTCAGAATTGTCCGTTATTCTGTGGATTATTGTAGCTAAGCAAAGTCACCCAATGTTAGGATTGGGTTTAAAGCGGTTGGGTAAAATGAGGAGAGTGGGGATAAAGGGAAAGATGGGGTAAATACATGTAAGCGGCAGGTCACTGTTGTGAATAAAGAAGGAGTTGATTGGTACAGAAAGTTGGTCCTTATGCTACCTTCATGGTCATACTGTGGATTGTTGCTTGGCTGATTTGGGCAGTATGACTTTTGATTTACACACACAGTGTACAGGTGTATAGTGCAAATTAATTAAAACTTAGAGACATTGGCCACTATTGGCAATTGTCAAAGACCAGTCTTCTCACTTGGTGTATCTCAACATATGCATAAAATAACATACCTGTAAAAATATGAGCTCAATCAGTCATCGAAGTTGCGAGATAATAATGAAAGAAAAAACACCTGTGTCACACAAAGTTGTGCGCTTTCAAATGCTTGATTTTGAGACCTCATATTATAAACTTGAGGTCTCTAAATCAAATTCGTTGAAAATTACTTCTTTCTCGAAAACTGCGTTACTTTAGAGGGAGCCGTTTCTCACAATGTTTTATACTATCAAACAGCTCCCCATTACTCGTTACCAAGTAAGGTTTTATGCTAATAATTATTTTGAGTAATTACCAATAGTGTCCACTGCCTTTAATTCTCTAAGCGCTTTACAAAAGTACTGCTTCTAACGGTCTACACCAATTATAAAGAATACAACCAATACTTGCAAACCAACACAACATGCTGTGTGCAGTGGAACACACTTCCTTTGCAAGGACCTCTCTGAAGTAAAAATCTTAAGTGCAATTTTTCATGGTTGTTTTTAATTTTAATCCATAATCTGAATATAGTCACTTTTGTGAAATGCTCATCAATAACTGTTAAAAAACAGGTAGTTGAATTTGGTTCTGTAATTAACTTTTGTATGGCTGGAAGAAAAACTAGAAGGTCAATAATAACACAATTTAGGATACCCTGGATAGACATACAGATTATTTTACTGTAATGTAATGTAAGGTTTGTTGTTGTTTCCTCTTGATTTTGTTTTTTTCTTCCCACGTTTATGTGGTGTGTGTTAAATGCTGATCTGGTGTTTCTAACCACTATTGAAGTCAAGGGATCAGTGCATAATTATTAGCATCTTGGTTCAGTCCCAACTACATGTTGTTTCAGTAAATGCTGATTGTGTTTTTAAATACTGTTTACCTTTGTAAAGTTAGTTGCAACTTCATTCAATCTTATAGAATAAAGCGAAAGTCTAAATGGGACACACCAACTGGAGTGGTTGAATTTGATGAACATGGGTCAAGTCTAGAAGCAGCTTCTGCAGCAGCTGCCAAGATAAATGCCATGTTGATAGCTAAAGGTAAACTAAAGCTACCAACTCTTACTGTACCTGCAGCACAGCAACCTCCTAAACAAAAAATTAATGTAAGTACAATTTTAAATAATTGTGAGGCTTGTGATTTGTTACAATTGTGTTATAGATCTTCTTTTGCTCTATACATGTACATACATAAAGGCAATTCCACCAAAAAACCTCCTCGACCAAAAAAATTGAAGTCAAATTCTGGAATTAATTTTAAAGTAGCAAGAAAGAGTGATAGTTAGTGGTTTCAAATCTATGTTTGTTTCCTTTTTCCCCTTGGTTTTCCATGTTTTTCATTGTTACTAAAAAAAGTTTTTCTTTCTCCAAATTCATGATTTTTGTTAAACGTTTGGTACAGTTGTGTATTATGCCCTCCTGGTTACATTTTAAAAGATATTTTACGTTTCATGGCTAAAAAAATATAACTGTGGGTACCTGTTCACAATTTTGAAGAAATTTAATTGTAACCATTGTAAAGCCAGTAAGAGATATTTTTATGAGACTTAATATGCAAGGCTAGTTTTAAAGGGGCTAATCCTATAACGGAAGAAAATTAATAAAAAAAGCTTGCAGCCTGTGACTTTGGGCATAACTTGACATACATACACCTACATCTAAATGGAATCAATTATCATTGTCTGCGGAGCTACCAGGCTATCTTTAGTTTAGAAGAATGTTGTAGTAGAAATCAATGGCCATTATTGTAATCGCATATATGGAAAATCTTTATGATCTTTATTAATGCCTCTATCTTTTGTTAATGTACGTGTCTATCTGAAAGCCCCTGTTTTTATTTTTAAATAACACCTTTAGTCCTGTTTAATATTTTATTTCTACAGCTAACTAAAACTAAGGAAGAATCAATTATAGCAGAGGTGGAGATAAATGATGTTCCATTGCAGTGTAGAAACATGTTGACTCGGGGATCAACACAAGAGGAGGTTGGTATTGCAAATGCAGCTTAAAACCAGCTTCAATAATTTCACTTATTGATACTGAACCTGAAGACAATTGTAAAGGAAAACCTCAGTTGCAAAGGACTTTCATTATTAGTTTATTAAATAAGTTGGCAGGGTTCTCCACAGGGTTAAATTTTGTCCGGGCGCTAAACCAATCTTGCACTTTCGTCAAATTGCACAAACCATTCCTGCATTGTTGTCAAATTGCGCAAATAATTCATGCATGATCTCCAAATTGCGCAAATTATTCCATATCTATCAGCATATTGCGCACACTACTCCTGTACTATGTGCATATTGCGCAAACTATTCATGCTCAAATAGATTTAAGCCGATTGCACCACCTCCATGATTGCACAAAACTTGAACCATACTTGCACGATCTGCAATTGCACAAACTATTCCCGCAAGATCGACTGATTGTGCAACTGTTTTTGCCCAAATCATTTCAGCACGAACAAAACCACTTTGAGCACGATCGCCCAAAACAATTTGAGTTTTCAGATTTGCGTCCGTGTATTTTTTTTTCTCTGATCAATCTGCTAATACCACGGAAACTTGATTTCAAGTCTGAGAGTGCGGTGATTTCTCTGCATCAGCCACGCAGAATTCCCCGTAGGTTTGCTACCACGCTCTAACTTGCCTCAATGACGGAGGTTTATCCACGAGAGGGCACTGTTTCAGCCGATAATGTATCAGGACGACTAAACCGCACGATCACAGACTTGGAACCAAGTCTAAATACCACATTGTTGTCAAAATGTAGTCGGGATGCCTTGCGACTCAGAGAAAAATGCACCCGAAATGCCGCTACGAAATAGCCGACTTCTGGGTACCAGTCGCTGCACACTGTATTAATGTATATACAAAAAGGTAGTTGATACAGCGCATGGAAATGGTGGTTTGTGTTCATCGTGAAGTTTTTGTTTTTTTTTGACATTTTTTGCCTGAGCGCACAACGATCTTGTCCGGGCGGGCGCGGCATATTTTGTCCGGGCGCATGACGATTTTGTCTGGGCGCGGCATTTTTTGTCCAGGCGCATTTGGTATTTTGAGAATTTTTGTTCGGGCGCTGGGATAATCACTTGAAATATCAGTGATCATTCATTGCTTAGAAAGATGAAATACCTCAAAGAAGTTCACTGGGATCTAAAGATCTAACTCCAGATCCAGTTACTGCGTGGGACCTTTTATAAGAAATGCTTTTAAAACTTCTTCCGAATGGCTGAATGGGTCACAAAGGAATACATACGTACATTTAATTTCACCAAAAATTTTACAACCACTATTTCAACCATTGTGTATTGAGGTTGTTGTCTTTTTATTTTAGATCAGCAAGATGAGTGGTGCTGCTGTGTCTACAAGAGGAAGATTCATGTCATACGCTGACAGAGCTAAAAACAACATGGGGTAAGTCAATGTTAAGTACCAATTACAGGAAATAGCCACCTACACATGCATTTTGTATACAGTATGCAGACAGACTTGTGCTGAGGACAAACAAACCATGACATGAATTTAACTCTCAACCCTGCAACAGAAACCCTAATGTATAAATGCCCCTTAAATGCATATGGTTGATCTCTACACTGCATTGCATATTTAATAAATATGTAATATACTACATCATCAAGACAGTAGAAGTGAAAATAGAATCAAGGAACATCATGCTGTCAATCGGCTCATAAGGAATTTCTGTGAGTTCCTTCTCCTTTTCCAGGTTACCGGGTCTTCTTTAGTGTAAACACCTTTGGGCAATGAAAGGATCTTCACCTTCAATCACATTTAAAAAAACATCCATGTCGAGCGACTGCTTCTTTTCAATAGAAGTGGTTGTTGCCTCCTTTGGGCGCAGTGTAAACAAATGTGGGTCCATTGGAAAGGTTTTAATGTTTGATCGGTGAATAGTCTTCAAAAGCTTATCCTGATCTGGGCTGATAGAACTGAAGAGTGGAGTTTGGGGCTGTGCTCACCGGTTGGCTATCCCCGGCTTGATGGTCAGCTATGAAAGATCTGATATCATTTTATTCACAGAAATAGTGGCCAATTTTAATAGCAAATGCTTGTGGTGAGAGTGAGATGGAAGGCAAAGTTTAATGGTGTCCAGTCAGTTCGTCTTGACAAAGACAAATTTTGCGTCTGTGTTGCTGGATGGTATCAAATTCACCCTAAGACAGACATGCTTTTCTGATGAGGGTGTTGACAACCAAGAGCAGATTGCTGGGTTCTTATCTCTCCACAACCCAACTTAAAAACAAAATATTTATAACCAGCCTTTGGGTATGTTCAGACAGCGTACTAACTTAGACCCAAAGCGGTTTAATTTTTTCGAGCAGCTGGGGGTGGTCGTAAAAATAAAAACCCCTTGCGTTCAGACAGCACAGAGTTAAACCCGATACGGTTTATCTTCGGTTTTAAGAGGTCAAAGTAGACGCGACCCCGTTACTCTAACATCCGGTTTTATTCATCAGATTCACGCACCGAGCATGCCGATATACGGAGTGCCTCATGCCCTGGACGATCATCAGAACATATTATTGGATACAAATGGCTCAATCGAACGCAGAAAACAGTTTTACCGCTGGGAGGATATGGGCACTTAAAACAAACATGAACGCGACTCAAATAAACCGCCGAGAAAACTCACCAAAATATTGTCCATATTCCATGAAACAGAACACGTTTCATTTTTGTGTTTTATACCACTGTTTCCAATTTAATAAATACTTTTAGTTTGTACTTCAATCGATTGGAAGTTGCGATCTCTCAAAAGCTGGTGCTGTGATTTTTATTCCGATTCGTTCATAAACACAACTACACACGTGCAAGTTACGTAAATACATGTACTTTGCAGTATTTTCCCAACTTCCCAACAATAGTGATATTGCTGGCGTAGGGAATTTCCGTACACACAGCCTCGCACCCACTGCAGTTCATTCTCCTAGATTGAAAGTACAGCATGCTAGTAACGGTGATTGCAATAGAAAGGCACATCCACGGGATCGTTGATGGATAACTATGGGATATCAGAGAGTGATCACTATGGGATGGCAGCGCTGTGCATGTGAGAAGCATTACAAAATATGCCTCTTCGCTGCGCTCAACAAAAGGACACTCAACAAAAAACGCTTGGAAAATATAATTTTGTTTCAGAATTTAATTAATCATGTGCGTGGGCCTGTGTTAAACTGCATACACCGATCGAGAGGGTTTCGCCAACTCGGTAAGCTGCAAGAACGTAATATAATTATAAATACTTGGTGTATTTCGGCATCAGAGGCAACAGACACAGTATACAAGCACTCCGGGTCCCGGGCGTGTGCATTGAACCACACAATGGGTCGTCCGTTGTGAGTTAAAACCGGATGTCATTCTGTCCACACGCAGTGTTAATAGATAAACCCGAACTGGTTTAGACTTAGACCGCCTCGCTGGACGATTTAAGTTTTGTGGTTTAGACCCGATCCGGTCTAACTTTATTTGCGTTCACACGGACAAAAGTTGAACCCGAACCGGTCTAAGTGGACTTAGACCAACTTTAGTACGGCGTGTGAACGACCTCTTTTATTAGCAGTCTTTTAACACTTTAAATACAATGACTTTTCAATGACCCATGTTTGTAAACTGTCTGTGTGCGTGTGCGTGCGCATTCAAACCGGGGACCAAAAACAAAAATGTACATGTATAAACAATTAAGCTTGGGTGTGTGTAATGATTGATCTTTAATGTGCTGGGAACATTGGTGTTGCAAGAGTTCCAAAGTGGTCAGCCATGTTGACTAGCTGTGAAAGCTCATTACATGTATGTAGGATGCACAATGGTCACACAGTGCTGCTAAGATAAGATAGTCCCTACTATCCTGAGATCATGATCACCTGAAACAAGGAGTACGGTTAATTAATAAGGGAATAAAAGGGTAGCGACGAGTTTTTCAACGGCCATTCATAAATACCTCAGACAGTTTCGCTATTCCTATTGGTGGAGAGCGCGTCACGTGGGTGTGTATATACCTTTGTTTATGACCAGTAAATAAATGGGTAAAAAAATGAAACATGGGCGTGACATGCGAGCTTGCACCTGTTCTTATAAGACGGTTTCTTCATTCCTATTGGTCGAGAGCAACGGCTGAAACAGTTGTGCCACATCACGCGCGACGCGCACAGCATTCCCTAAAGGCCGAGTTATAGTCGGTCGCGCGATGGTCAGGCGTCGGAAATATTGACGCGCGATCATAAAAAGACACGGTTTTTAGGCCTCAGTCTTAGGATTGCCCGCAAGATTTCCGTCGCGCGACCGACTATAAACCGGCCTTTATAAGGAGTTGTTTACCCCGAGGGCGGCAGAGGACTTTACAATTTCATAGTTGGAGGGGTGTTGTGTTGAAAGAAATCATTGAATTATTATAATTTTTGCATTTATTTACTTTTTGACCAAAAAGTGTTGATGTTTTTTACCGAAAAGGTATTTATGAATGGGAATCAAAGTGTGTTGAATCGGTTTTCAACTAGTGGTTTAAACCCGCCGAGGCCTGGTTCTTGATAATTTACCTCGACTTCGTCTCGGTAAAATTATCAAGAACCAGGCCTCGTTGGGATTATACCACTAGTTGAAAACCTCTTCACTACACATTGATTCCCTTATTTAAAGCCGGCAGGGTCGTCAGCCGTGTGATAAAGGCCCGAACTTTAACAATTGAAAATTTGAGGTTTGAAATATTTTTTCAAAAACTTTGTGAAGAATCTGTTTGATGCGCGTGGGTTGTGTGTACTCGCGCGCGCTTATATTACGCGCGCGCGCTTCTATAGCTATGAATTGCGTTCCTCGTGATAATCTTGCGCGCCCGACACAAGGAAGCCAGCTGGTTATAAACACTGGTCATTATCAAAGGTTTATACACCCCATGTGACAGCACTCACCACCAATAGGAATAGCGAAACTGTCTGAGGTATTTATGAATGCTAAATATACAAGAGGCAGATGAGAATGGGGTTCATTGTGCTGCTGGTGTAAACTGCAGTAGATGTGTGTGTAAACAATACGGAGGAAAGCTGATTTTGTTTGTATCTAATTGTAGGACCTGACATCTGATAAATCTTATAAGTGATATAAAATTATTTAAATTGTTTATATTCATATATTATCTAAAATAGAATGATCCTTATAAAAATGTGTACACGTGCTTTCATCAACACTAAGATTGCAAGTTTTGAATTTCATTTGATTTCTTCAGATTTTTATTATTAAATTGTTCCCAACTAATTGTTCTGCTTAATAGGGAATATTATTTTGACTTTACCAAACAGCCATGTGTATTATCAGTGCTGTTTGAGTAATTTTGGGTAATAGAATAATGCACCGTCTACTGAATGGAATTTGAACCAATGACCCTGCATTATTTTAGGAACAATGAACTCAACATAATAACAATAACTAGACATGATTGCATTTGTGCACAAATGCATAGCTGTTTCGTTAATAACATTTTCAAATTTCTCAACTGAATTTTAAATTTTATTTATACTCAAAGCAGTTATGACCATCCTAGCTATTGCAAAAAATAATTTAGATTATACCGTGTTCAGTTAGCAATTTTAAAATGATTGAAGGTGCAAAAATGAAAAAAATCATAAAAAATCATGTGATGATGTCATTATCAGTTCTTAAGAACTCGCAACCTACCAAGTTTTAACATAATCGCATCATTACTTCGGGAGTTATGAGAGTTTAAAAAGTGCACCTTTAATGCCATGTCACGTGACCCCCAATGACGTCATCGATCTGAAACTTCACACATATGATGCCTGCCTAACGATCAACATGTTTGTTAGTTTTGTAGTGATTACAAACAACTTCACCACACACATCATCAAAAAGTCCAGGGCGCTCTTTTTTATTGTGACGTCATCTGTATTTTTTTTACCACCTTTGCCAGACACTAACATTGTTGAAAGCAAGTTCATAGCTGTTGCCAATTTTGAATTACAAGGCACTTCCGGTTTTGACCGGAAGTAGAGGTCATGTGAGGTCACGCACACGAAATAAAATGAAGACCTAATTTATCCCTACCCGATTCCAGAAAAAGAAAGCTACGGTCTCTTGTGGCTGATTTGATATAGATTTTTAAATGTTTAAAATCAACACCTTTAAGATGACGTCACGTGACAGGTGATGACGTCATCATGATATTATTGTTTCAGGATCACCATTGCCTTTCATCACTGAAAGTTTCATTGCAATTGCTTATTGGGAACTACATTAATGCGTAAGGCAGCTTAAACGAATCGCTTGTTATCTCAATGGCTTTTTGTTTGGAGAACACAAATCAAATTTAAAAAATAATAATGAAAAAATTGTTAGGCCCTATTAGCCCTTTTCACACCCGAAGGGTGTCTCAAAGCGCTTCCAACATTATTACCCCTGGTCAATGGGCGTTAATTCAATCCTTAAACCCAGTGGCGTAACTAGACATTTTCCTTTTTTTTGGGGGGGGGGGGGTAAGTGGGCAAAGGTTAAATTTGGGGGGGGGGGGCACGAAGGTGTGCAAGATTATCATTAAGTAAGTTAACTGATAGTATACACATAATGAATGTTTATGAGTGCAATGGTGCAAATATGTTCATGAGTTGAAAGATGGAATGTTCTATTCAACGAGGCGGAGCCGAGTTGAATGGAACATTCCAGCTTTCAACGAATGAACATATTCGCACCATTGCACGAATGAAAAACATTCATTATTTGTTTTATATAACATCCAAGTAGATCTTTGTCATTTTGATTGAAAGATACAACTTTCAAAACAAACAAAGCGTAGGCCTCCAATTTTTAATTGTAGAAGACGAATGCTAGTAATTTTACTAATATGCCTTGCTGCGTTACCGAAGACAACGCGCACGCAGTGATGTTTTTACTCAGCTTTTTCGTTCTATCCGAAAAGTACCATTGCACGCTGGCAGCGTGCAATGGTACTTTTCGGATGGAACGAAAAAGCACGGTGAGTGACTCAGCGTGCGATGGTACTTATATTTGCTATCACGTGTCGGACAATCCTCCAATCAAATGGCAAGGATCTGCTTGGGTGTTATATAATATATATTATGTACAAACCATACAATGCAGTTCCAAAACAGTGTAAGGTACATATAGTTATATAGTTTGCAGGTAACAAAAGATTGTGTAAACAGCCAAATTATAGAGAACTTGTCATTTTTATAAGAGAATACAGCCTGTGCAACAGACTCTGTATTTTACAGTCAGTACATGATTCTATTCTTTTGTTTTTCCCTGCAGTGAGAGACCATTATACTTATGTGTACAAGGACAAAACAAGGAGTGTATAGATAGTAAGTAACCAAATAATTCAAACAAAGCTAATACTATTTCCATCAAACGTTTAGATGAACTATAAAAAAAAGCAACCCTAAAAGTCATCAAAATACCCCCAAGATGTGACTAAAGCCAAGTACTGTATGTACACATGGCCTGTTTTAGTTTATATACAATAAACTATAGGATAGCCAATGTCAGCTCTCTTTTTATTCAGATTAGTGTTTTAATGTTGAAAAAATCCATTCATGTAAAGCAACATGTGTTGACCACAAAATACATCTCATGATTCACTAAAGGAAAACAATTTACTGCCAAGTACAAGCAGTACGGAAAACAAATTAAAACAATCCCTGGAACTTCTTATTTTTTGAGAAATGCAAGAAGGAAAAGCTACGTGTGAATCATTGAGGGAGGTTACCTTAAAGGAACACGTTGCCTTGGATCGGACGAGTTGGTCTATAACAAGCGTTTTTAACCATTTGTTATAAAATGCATATGGTTAGAAAGATGTTTTAAAAGTAGAATACAATGATCCACACAAATTTGCCTCAAAATTGCGTGGTTTTCCTTTTACTTTGGGAACTATCCCGATCGGCCATTTATGGGAGTCAAAAATTTGACTCCCATAAATAGCCAACCGCGTTGACGATGTATAAGGAAAACCACGCAATTTCGAGAGATACTTGTGTGGATAATTAATTTAATTTGCTTCATGTGTGAAGTCAGTGTCAACAAAAAAGTAAGAGTAAGAGACATGTAATATCCAACTACACAAACGAACTATTAACAACCAATGCATGGCAATACATGTACATGTAGTTGCCATAGGCTATTAGAGCAGTTGTGAAGGTTACAAATGTGTGCAAATTCTAAACACACAAAGAGATAAACAAACTTACAATACCACAAAGATAACCCTTCAGTTTTTCAATGCCACAAAAAGGTCCAGGGGTCAATTTCACAAAACTCTTCCTAAGGATCGATACTAAGGACTCAAGATGAGTCCTGGACTTAAGATAGATCCTACGTTAGATTGATTCTAGGATCATTCTCACAAAACCGTCTGAAGCAACACGAGTTCAAGTAATATAAACCCGGAAACAAATTATCGGATTAGGCTAAAATTGCTATTTCAATGGCTATTTCATGCCTTTAATGCCTAGTTAATAAACCGGCAGTATTGATTTGCACATCACGTGAACTTGTACATCTCCTTCAGAAAAAAAATACTGTCGCCATTTTCTTTTTCGCTTAGTTGTGACAAATTGTAAAAAAATACAGTTGATTTTAGACCTTTATGGGTGAACATTAAATGTGTGTGTTTGAACAAAGCCTACAATGTATGTAAGCTGATTTGTATATATGGATGATGCGTAAAAGGAGGGGAAAATACCCCAAAACTGTGTAAGAACGTGCCGTGAGTGTGAACGAATTTTCTCCATCACTCACTGCACGTCTGCAGGCCTTGGCTGGGTAAACGATACATGTTTTGCACATTTGTTTTGTAACCACAAGAATAACCTGTATAAACGGTTCATCCGCAACCCCCACGAATGCCAACGAACTTCGATATAAACAAATTGGGAATCAACCGACTTCATTGATTCGTAAAGCCAAAAAAGATCACTATGCCTCAAAATTCAGCACCAACGAAGGTAACGCTAAGAGAACTTGGAGAGAAATTAATAACATCTTGGGCAAGAGCAAGAAAGTTGAGCTTCCTGATAAAATCATCGATGGCCATAATGTTGCTTCTAAGGGAGCGTTTTAAAAGTCGGAACGGTAGGAACGTTTCTCTTGGATTGATAATGTATGCCCATGTGGATAGCTGGACCGGTCCTTAGGACCACTAGCGTTCCTTTGGATCGTTTTTAATACGTTCCTGTGGATCGCTCCGCGGGACCGAGTTGCATGTCCCAATTTGAAAAATAGCCTGTGTAGAGTTGAAAAGCATACACTCGACGCGATGATATTACGTTCACATTATATGTGCATGGCATTTAAAGTAGTAGATGGCTGCCCATCTTGGAGGACTTGAGGTATGAATGTTATTGTGATTAGGTTGTTTAGTGTGCGATTGGAATTTCGTAAAATTTAAAATAAAACAGCAAACCTATAATTTATAGGCATATAACTATTTTGTCATGGTGCGTGAATATTTGACTCAGTGCCGTAAAATTTAATAAGGTCCTTCATGTAGCCCATTTTGAGTATCCTTGATTATTACATCACCAACTAATCAACAATGCCATTAATTATTTTAATTATCATTTGCTAACTTGCACTCCCCTTTGCTTTCGACTCAATTTGACAATTATATTTTCTCATTATAAATAAACAAACGAACAAAAATTTATAAAAAAATGATAACAGTTATACTGGGTTGATGCAACGAGAGCGAGCAGACGGAACATGACGTATGCCGAACGAAATTTCTGCTCAACCCACATCATACACATCCAATACTCTCCGTCACTATGGTCATCGTCTTTGGCATTCCCTTCACCAGACTATCAAAGCCTCATCCTCTGGGCTAGGTTCAAAGTATCGTATAAAAAGTTCCTTATTTCCCAGTATGTAACATGTAGTTTCTATACCAATATCCTCATTGAAGTTTTTGCTTACTTTGTCATTGTCATTTTCTCCAGTAGTTTGTAAGTATGTATGTCTGTCTGTTTGTCTGTCTGTTTGTCTGTCTGTCGGTCTATCTGTCGGTCTGTTTCGTCTTTGTGTTGTCCTAAGCATGTACCTTTAGTTCATGTATTTTGTTATGTAAAGGCAATCTGCAACAAGCTACCTGGCTTATTTTGGGCCTTGCCTCCACGCACTTCCTGCCAGTTTATTCCTTCTCTGTCTTTTATATGTTGGGCGCTATCGGTCAATCTGCGCGATCAACCAATCGCACTGCGCTATCGACCGATTGCGCTGCGCTATTGAAAGATCTATTCGTACGGGAATTGCTCAGCGCAATTGGCGGATTGTGCAGGAATACTTTTGCGCGATTGGTCAATTGTGCAGGAATGGTTTTGCGCGATTGGTCAATTGTGCAGGAATGGTTTTGCGCGATTGGTCAATTGTGCAGGAATGGTTTTGCGCGATTGACCGATTGTGCAGGAATGGTTTTGCGCGATTGACCGATTGTGCAGGGGCCGATTTCACAAAGATCTAACTAGATTGATCATAACTGCAAATTAATCGTAGTTGCTTACTAAAGTGACAAAAGCTTGTCTTGCAATGAATTTTATTGCTTTGAGAAATCGCACTCAGGAATGGTTAACCTGCGCGATAGGTCAATTGCGCAAAACCAATCCCGCACGATCCGTCGATAGCGCAAACCCATTCCTGCATGATCGGTAGATCGCGCAAAGCCTTTCCTGCACGATCGGCTGATTGCGCAAAAAATACTCATAGCGCAATTGGTCAATCACGCAAAGATGTTCATTGCGCGATTGACCGATTGTTGTGCAATCGACCGATTGCTGCACGACCAATAGATTTTTCAGCGCAGATTGACTGATCCCGCCCAACATATATACATGTACAGTATGTATTACAATGTAGTTCTATAATATTGCGGAAATGTTTCGTGGATATAAATGTAAATAAAAAAAATCTGCGTATTAATATTTGAAATATATGAATAATTTGCAGGAGCTGTTCAAAGGATCCGCAGTATTATTGATGAAAGTATGTCTAAACAAAAAGGAAAAGGTAGGGGAAAGAGTCGACTTTTTGGGCAGATGGAACCTACTCCAACCTTACCTCAGCAACCCTGTCTAGGAACTCCTTTTGTTTCACAGCAGCCATTGCCTCTGATGTCTATTCAATCATCTGCACCAACTTCTACACAGCCAATTGGGGTAAGGATCATCATTCATACATGTGACTGTGTTCATGTTCTTTCAATTGTTCTAGAAATAAGCCCAATAACACTGAATGTGTCATTGTATGAGTCAGTTCTCTGCAAGTTGTGCATGTGAAGCTTTCCCAACAGTCCTTCCTTCAAAGTAACACTCTACTTATATAGTGCCACTACCTATGAATATTTCACCAACTTGGCACACAATATACAGTACATGTAGCACCCTACAGACCTTCTGACAATATCATGGGCATGAACACCACATAAGTGTCCTCTTTTCTCTTTAGTGGCAGTTGGGCGAGGTCTTCTTGTTGACTCTACTTTCAGCTCTTTGTTTTTCACACAAGTTTTTTGCTTTAAAGTCACCTGGAAGAGGTATTTTCTCAAAATAAAGCTTTTGTCACTAAAATATGTGTTTAGATGAGTGGAATATGAATAAACAGTTAACTTAGGTTCAAAAAAATTAGTTTCCATTTTATTTACAAAATTAAAAGTAGGCCCAACCTGAGAGGGCGCTGTTCGAGACGACAATCGAGGCGCAATATTTGAAGAGAAAATTTGTAGTCTGGCCCCATACACTACGTCTGTGTACCTGATCAATATGGTGCCTACGTACAGAACTACGGTCACGGAGCAGACTGCACGCATAGTATGGCTGCTGTGCGGACGGTCCACTCGGATTACCCAGCACGGTAAATCGCATGCAGTGCCAACAAAAGATAGTGACGCTTGGCGCAAGCTAAAAACATGCCCTCAAAGTTGAAACAATACCCAAATTTTTTCACGTTAGGCAAACGCTCCTTTAGGTTCGTCACGTCTTTCAGGTACCTTCTTCGACTTCCCACTAGCAGGAAAAATTGTTGGGATGGCATCCTCATGTTAAAGTGTGTTGTGTATTCCGGATTTTCGAAGCACGACGGCTCAAAGTGTTTGCTGCACAGCGCTGGAAAAGACGTCGGACCAGACCACTTGTGCAAACTGACCCCATCTTGAGTTGTTTTGCTGCATCCAGCAGCAATACACCTGGTCGACATTGCCGGGAAAATGCAAGAAAACTACTTTTTTTAGAAACGTACAAACTCACGACTAGGACTTGCTTGTACTTGCACGTACGTGTGTTCGATGTTCAATCGAGACAAAGTCTGCCTCAACTGACTTCACAAAAGGGGTAGGCGGAGTCACCCCTAAACTACTTTATCTATTTTGTTAACATACACATGTACATAAATCCTTACAAACAATTACTCAAAAAATTATTTTATTGTTCATAAACATATACTCTAATGTTTGGGAAAAAAATGTATTTCTAAAACTTCTAAAACTGGATACTATTGGTAATTGTCAAAGACTAGTCTGAACAGTTGGTGTATCTCAACATATGCATAAAACAACAAACCTGTGGAAATTTGAGCTCAATCGGTCTTCGAAGTTGCGAGATATTAATGAAAGAAAAAACACCCTTGTTGCACCATGGTTACACAAAGTTGTGTGCTTTCAGATGCTTGATTTCGAGACCTCAAATTCTAATTCTGAGGTCTTGAAATCAAATTTGTGCAAAATTACTTCTTTCTCGAAAACTACGTCACTTCAGAGGGAGCTGTTTCTCACAATGTTTTATAAAATCAACCTCTCCCCATTACTCGTAAACAAGAAAGGTTTTATGATAATAATTATTTTGCCGGTAATTACCAATAGTGTCCACTGCCTTTAACTTATTTAGGTTGTTTTAGCCCAAAAAAATGATACCGTGCCTCTGCACAGTAGTCCTTTAAAAATATTGTTGTTAAATGAAACCCTGATGACTTGACAATGGAAAGACAACAGGTTCTCATAATTAGCACCAGGATTTGTTGCTCTCTGTTCGGGCAAATATGGGAAATACTGGAATCTCGGAATGCTCAAATTTTCCTCACATTGAGCAGAATACAATGATTAACAATGGTGGCGGCCAGTCAATTTTTTCTAAGCCACATTTGTAACAAATGGGCAAAGGTCTGGAATAGGGATTACACAATAACCCCCAGAAGTGTAGATTTCCATGAATTCCAGTACCATATGTTCCTTTATGTGTAAGTACAGGGGAAACTAAGGGTAGCATGGTACATGTAGGTGTATGCCTGCGCATATTACACAATGGAATGTCTGAGATTGTTCAAGGAAAGAGACAGCATCTGTTGTTAAAAAACAGGTTTAATTTGTTGTAATTAAGCTAATGTTAAAGTGTTATTTTTGCTCCTTACAGCTGTGACGAAAACAGTTTTGAATAATAAAATTATCACACGTTTGAGACTTGTTTTTCTCATTTGTAATGATAAAACTTACTATTAAATAAACTAAATACTTTGACAACTATTTTGGCTGATTTCTTTTGAACTATCACCCCCCCCCCACACACACACACAAACATGACAAATATAAAGGTTATGTTTGGACACTTTTCAAAAAGACAGTGGAAGCAGGAAATAAATATCCAAAAAGCTAAATGTTCTTTTATGAAGTGGGCAAATCTCCGGCATCTGCATTTTTGTTTGAAGAATTGTATGTAAACATTTCCATGTTATTTGTAATCCCATGGTGATGTATAGTTACTCAAGTTATAAAGTGATGTGACTGCTTTTTTTTCCTGTGGAATACAGATTTTACTGCATATGTTGGATGGGACTTTAATATTCAGTAAGATAGAATGACCAAACTAAACAATACTTGATCAACAAAATTGTACTACATGTACTACTTTCATGTTAATTGGTTTTTACCCATACACCGATGTGTGTTAGCACTGTATACTCAGTACTTTCCCATGTGCTGTGATAAAATATCACAGGCATGTTACTCAGGTGGGATTCGAACCCCAGCCCTTGCAATTCTAGAGCAGTGTCTTACCAACAAGACTACTGAGGTTGCCCGGTAGCTAGAGGCAGTTCGAATCCTATGTTTTGACAGCGGGTACCGCAATGATAATAAGAGATGTGAAATTTGCATCGAGGATAAAGAATATTAATTTTGGTTTTACCCATACACCAATGTGTGTTAGCACTGTATACTCGGTACTTTCCCCGAGTCCTGTGATAAAATATCACAGGCATGTTACTCTGGTGGGAACCTTCTTGAACATTTTTGTCATCCATGTTTTTCCCGGTTTTTGTAGCAATTGTTGTTTTGGCAATCATGAAGTGTCGTCTATTTCCTTGCTACTCGGTAGTTGAGATTTGTCTTCACAGGATGTATTTGGATGGTTTTAAGCAAAGCTGCACTCTCTTGTTGATCACATTTGACCAGCTTTTCATCACCACTCTTTGCAGCCTTTTTGGAAATTGTGTAAAGCAAAACTGCTTCTATTATTCATTAAGCTCCACATTTACGCATGCGTCGTTGCACTTGAAGAGCGCTTTATTAATAACCTACAAGCAATTGCTTTTGCTTCAGCTTCTGCTGATGATATTTTGCTTTTGCTCGGTGCCTGTGCTTATAACCAATTGCTAGTTTTTAAGAAATTGGCTCAATGGTTCATCATACATGTAGGGTGCGCTCGATAAGCTTCCCTGTTGACCCCTCAGTGCTCACTCAGTTGAGCCCCTGCCAAGAGCTAATCGAACGATCACTCACCCTCTCGTGGTGACGTCATGTACCTAGGGCCAGCCCCAAGTGACCCGTTCCAAAAGCAGGGCAGTGGGGGCTCACCCGCGTGAGCCCCTGGAATAACGTCAAACCTATTTGAACGTACCAGGGGCAGACCAGCTTTACCCAAGGAAGCTAATCTAACGCACCCATAAAGTCACGAGATGGTCATAGGATAAACTATAAAACTTTTAAAGTAGACATCAGCCAAACGTGATACAAAAGTAGCACCAATCAGCCACTGCTGCATCTATTTTGTGAGTTGTCATCTAGTACAATATAAAGGTAGGCTCTCTCACCTGTTGAAGATTATTTTTAGTATCTTGAGTGTATTTACAGTGAAACTGGTTCTTATATTGTATATATTTGTTGTCTTATCATTTACAGCCTTACATTCAAGAGAAGGTATTCGTAGGCCTAGAACATGCACATCCATCCTTCAATGTACGTGAGAAGATTTTAGGACCAGGGGTAAGTTACATAATACATGTATGTACATGAACTGTTATAGACAGGTTTAATTATATACAAAGTTAGGAATAAGACTGATTTAATTGGCCAACATCATCATCAGTTGGCTGCACAGTAGGTGGACCAGGCTGTCTTCTACTCTATCCTTTCTTGTGCTAATCTCTGAATGTCCAGTAGGTTGAGCAGAACATGCATCTTGCAATGTACATTGTACTCTGACAACCTTTTCTTTGCAGCCATGAGATTGGGAGTAAAGAGCATAGATATTGAGTGGCTCATTAACATGTCTCTTTAGGGTGGTTGGTAACTTCCTGCTCAGCAAGCCATACCCATGTTAAAATTAGCAGAGCTGGTACATGTCTTTGTATATATATATATAAGGGGTCTTAAGTTTTGCCCCACACCCAGAGAGCCTAACCAACTTCTTTTCCAACAGGACATGGCCCAATTCAATCGTAGGTTACGCCTACGTGAATACTTTCATGTAGAGCCCTCCATGGATGACGAGTCATCTGTGGAGACCCAACCTATCCCCCGCAACCGCTTCAGGGAAAAGAGTACTTGGGTACCCCCTAAGAACCGAGATGTGTCTCTAGAGACATACATCAATTCGGTTAACTCCGAGGTTCTTAAGGCCCCCAGTACCCCTACTCCCAACAACCTCCCCCAAGATGAGCGTCACGCCCTTACACAACTCCGCCAATCACCAGACATAGTGATTAAACGGGCTGACAAGGGGTCCGCAGTTGTAGTCATGAACACACATGACTACATTGCTGAGGGCCTTAGACAGCTCAGTAACACTGATCATTACATTGAATGTGCTTCTGATCCCACTGAATCTTTCTCCCAAGATATCAGTGACACCCTGGTTAAGATTTATAATGCCAATGATATTGAGAAAGATACATTTAACTATCTCCTCCCACATGACCCCCGTACAGCAAGGTTCTACCTTCTACCTAAGATACACAAGCCCAATAACCCGGGGAGACCTATTGTATCTGGGAATGGTAGCCCCACAGAGCGCATTTCTGAGTTTGTCGATAGCTTCCTCAAACCCTTAGTCTGCCGTATTCCTTCCTTCATCAAGGATACCAAAGACTTTCTCCACAAACTAGATGAGGTCAAGCACCAAATACCTGACTCTGCTATTTTGGTTACTTTTGATGTTTCATCACTGTATACTAACATACCCCATCATGAAGGCATGAGTGCATGTGTCTCTGCCCTCAATGCTAGTAATCAGTCCCGCCCCTCAGTGAGTCATATTAAGGAACTCATGAGCCACATTCTAATGAAGAATAATTTCACATTTTCTGACAGGCATTTTCTACAGGTACAGGGTACTGCCATGGGTACCAAAATGGCACCCTCATATGCTAACCTATTCATGTCTCAGTTGGAGGACAGACTCCTGTCCTCCGCCCCCAACCGACCACTAGTTTGGTGGAGATTTATTGATGATATTTTCTCCATCTGGTGTGGTGACCAAGACAGCTTGGATGAGTTTATTGACCATATCAACTCATTTCACCCCACCATAAACTTCACTACCGAACAATCTCTCACCAGTGTGAACTTTCTAGATGTGACAATAACCAAGTCTCCTAATGGCCTTGTCACAGATGTTTACAGTAAACCCACCGACACCCACCAGTACCTTCTCTCCAATAGCTGTCACCCTAGTCACTGTAAGAAGGCAATTGCTTACAGTCAGGCCTTACGTATCAGGCGTATCTGTTCCACAGATACCCTGTACAAGAGGCTCTCATCAGAGCTAAGGAAACACCTTGTATCTAGGGGACACAGCGAACGTAGGGTCCAACTTGCTATCAACAGGGCTCTCAACGTACCTCGTCATACTCTGTTGACTAACACGGGAGCTAAAAAAGCTCCTACCAATAGAGTTGCTTTGGTCACCACCTTCCACCCCAAACTACCCAAACTTCCCTCAATTCTCAATAATAACATGCCTATACTTCACTCCTCCAGCAGGTTACACTCAGCAATCACTGAGGTTCCCATGGTTGCATTCCGCTGCCCTAAGAACCTTGGTGACATACTAGTCAGGGCCAAACTTCCCCCAGGTACAGTCCAAACACAACCCCCGACAGATATACTGGGCTGTCACAAATGTACACGTTCCAAATGCAAAACGTGTCTGCACATTAAGCCCTCACTTAAGGTGAAGAGTCATACCACTGGCTCTTCATACAACATCAAGACCGACTCTGAATGCAGCACGTCTAATGTAGTCTATGTCATATCATGTAAGAGATGTGGGCTACAATATGTGGGAGAGACCAAGACCAAACTTAGTCTTCGCTTTGCGAATCATGTCTCTTCCATAAAGACTAAGAAACCGTACCCAGTCTCTATCCACTTCAACAGCCCCAATCATAGTGTCATTGATGTTGAACTTCTGGTGATTGAAACTTGCAATGGTGATGACACACACCGCAAGAATAGAGAATCACACTGGATTCACCAACTCAAGACAGTCAAACCCTTTGGACTTAACATAAACACTGGTGTTAAATAACTTCTCATTACCCTCCACTTCACTTCTGCCTAAGAACTTATATGTTGTATATATTCTGTACATAAAGTATAAATTAACCTAGTTTAAAGTTGTTTTTATAAATTCATCACTGTAACTATCTGATGTAAGTAACCCCCCCCCCCCCCTTTTTTCCACAGGTCCCTCATACCTATTTTTAAAATCATCATACCTTTGATCTTGCTATTCTTATTAATTGACCATTGTTAGTTGCATCATGATGCAACTTGCTCTCTAATCCTACCCTTTCATGTCTCCCTGCATTGTTGTCGAACAATACTTTTACCACTTTTATGGTCCAGTAACCCTTCCTTTCATTCTAAACATCCTTTGTCCTCGCCACTCCACTCCTATTGGTTCATAGCCACCAATATTGTTTCTGAAATAGGAACTTTGATTGGCTGTTATTTTCCCGCTTCTTTCTGGATCCTTTCCTTAATCCCTTTCCCCCTCTCTTTTTCTATAAATGGATATGTATTTGTTTGTACTTGTTTTATGCCTCTGAAGAAGGTCCGGATTGGATCGAAAGCTAAGGCCATCTACACTATTCATTATATATATTTGGTTTGTGATAACACCATGTGTGTATCTACATGTACTTGCTAGTTAAACTATGTTCTTTTATAAAAAAATACATCAAGTTAACTGTAATTCTAAACATTTTTAAAACGGAAATTCTGATTAAGAGTCCCTGCCTGTAAGAATGTACCAAATTAGGGGGGGGGGGGGTGTTATTCATGGGTTCGCAGATCTTCTTCTAAAAAATTTGAGTGATACACCATCATACCAAACGAATAAATCCAAAATTTGTGTTTGCTGACGCTTTCGGTTTTGGAGTTACCAGTTATCAAAGTTTGGGCCAAAAGACCCTCGAGAAGCGAATCGTACATTCCCTGTAAACACAAAAATGTGCGCCAAGACATGCAAGTTGCAGAGATCCCAAGATTCTTTTTTCATTTGTCATTAGATGAAAACTGTTCCAACACCTGGTTGCCATAAAACAACTTTTTGTTGTTGGCGTGCAAGGTTACGGAGGTGCGAAAACGCAATATATTGGTAACATTTGAACTTTGACCTAATTATTTCTCTGCGCCAACGAGATCCCACGCAGTTTGCACTTAAATTTGTTTTAAGGATGCAAGCTCTTTCATGTGAACTAGTTTAATTCATGGGATCTTATAGGCGCGTTGAGTTATGAGGCGTTGAAAATGGCACGAGGGCACTGTTCGTCAGAGGTTCAGGTGCGCGTAACATGACGCGCCAACGAGATCCCAAATTTTTTTTTTTACTTTTGTTATTAGCCCAACTGGAGGTTTCAAAAAATTGTTTACTTTTGTTGGGATGACCTTGGCGCAAGTTTTTGTGTTTACAGGGAACGTACTATTCATTTCACGAAGGCTTATAGGCCGAAACTTTGATAACTGATAACTCCCAAACCGAAAGCATCAGCAAACTAATATTTTGGATTTATTCGTTTGGTATGATAATGTATCACTCTAATTTTTTAGAAGAAGATCTGACAACCCATGAATCACCACTTAGTACACTCTTAAGCCTAACTTGCAAAATGGTGATGTCATCATTGCGTTGTAAATAAAAATTAAAAACATTTTTGAAGACTTGTCCCAAGTGAGCGCTGTTGAAGATCAAACATTATTTTGACAAAGAGACCATGTCAAATTTCTAAACAGTATTTGCAAACGGCCGGAAATATTAATTCACTTCACTTTCACAGCTGCCAACTATTACAATTTTTTCGTAATTATTACGAATTTATCAATGAATTACAACCCACCATAGGAAAAAAAAAGCCTCTATTGCAGCTTTGAAAGTCGACTATTAACTGCTAGTATTTGATTTTGTGTACACAGTAATTGATTCTTTGTTGTTTAAATGCCCTTTATAAACACTGTATCACCATGGAATGACCCTGGAAGAATACTGAAGACATTCGGTTTTTATAGTATCGATATAAGTGCGTTGCAGGATACCGGCAACACGTATTACATGTATACAGGAAGGTTAAGCAGCCATTGATATTTTGTGTGTAGCAATTTCAACTTGGCAGAGGTTAGCAGATTCAGGAAGGTTAAGCAGCCATTGATATTTTATGTAGCAATCTCAACTTGGCAGAGGTTAGCAGATTCAGGAAGGTTAAGCAGTCATTGATAATTTGTGTTTGCAGAAGATGGCTTACAAATGTTCCTAAAGCTAATTTGATATGTGTCTTATGTATTTTAACAGGGGTCATTTCTTCAACATATACGTGCAGAGACTGGTGCTAATATCTATGTAAGAGGCCGCGGTTCAGGACACTTGGAGCCAACATCTGGTCGAGAAGCATTTGAAAATTTGTATATATTCATCACTCACCCAAAGCTGGAGGGAGTACTTGCTTCAAAAAAACTTTGTGAAAATCTCATTCAAACTGTAAGTATGAAACTCAAGTTCCTTTCATTTGTGCATTGTAGTTAGATTCTCTGAGCATAACAATTCTACAAATACCAGAGCTCTTTTACATGGCAAAAAAAAACAAAAAAACTTTTTCTCGTCAGGGATTGCTTCCACAGGTTCCATCCTCCACTTTTTTAACCCGAACTTCCTCCATGATATTTTGACCAGGTGCTGTTCAAAATTATACCATCAGGAGCTACCCCAGAGTCATCCAGTCCATACAATGAATGACTGAGTTACAAATTATTGTTGATATTGCTGTTGTTTTTTAATTCTCTGTGATGCTAACTTAATTCAAAGTGTGAAACTTCTTATTTGATGACCAGTGCAGTTAAACAAAGTGAAAGGATATGTACATGTATGAAGCTCCACCAAATTCAGATTAAAAACACAGTTGATTGAATGCTAAGTGTAGCAAGGGTTTATGAAAAATCCTGAAAGACAACTATTGTGTCACTAATGGGCGATTTTTCTTGATCACAGATTCATACTGAGTACAGTAAACACCAAAGCCAAACAAGGACAAATCCTGACCCTCTTGTTGGAATGATTGTTCCAGCCAGTGTTGCACATCAAGGTAAGCCTAGTACTAGTATTACTAATGTGCCAACTTAACACAGACTATAGACTACATGAGAGATGCATGTAGTTCTGCTTCTGTATGGATAGAGTGGATGATGAACTTTTGAAACACCACAACACATCTATAGAAAGGTTTGCGGTAACACCATGTAATAACTATCTCTAACGAGTTGGGGTGGTTCCAAAGAACGGTTCGTTTCAACTCGATGTTTCAACATTATGCTCTGATCGTCTTCTGGAGAAAGCTGCACTATGATACTGCAAGCTGCTTAAGTACTGTGGAGGCGGATTAGCTTGGTGATGCAGGAAGGTTGGAAATGGAGCTCGGTGATGCGTGGTGAAACTGGATCCTGCTCTGGAGCTTTTGGGTAGTGTGTGGGGGGTGTGTGCTCACTGAACTGTGTCAGTAGGATCAAGCACATGGGGATAGTGAGGGTGTGGGTGAGGGTATAGAAGACCCAAAGCAGTCTAAATAAATAGTGGGGGCCTAGTCTAAGTAGTGGGGGGCTAATATTGAGTTGAGGGGTTTGGGCCTAGGGAGTGACCGTGGATATAGAAGATCCATTCGGGAGCCAGATGTCACTGATGTGGAAGCCAATGTCTTGGGGTACGGTGTCATGCTTATGAATCTCGATGGCCTCTCTGATGCGCCTTGGGTGCCATGCCTGGATTGGAGCGATGATTTCTGCTGCTTCCCAGTCAACTTGGTGGTCAGTGATGTGGGAATGTTTGACGATGGCTGATTTGTCGAAGTCTCCCCTATTTCCGTGTGCTCGGTGTACCGTAAGTCTAGTAGGAAAGTTACGCCCGGTTTCCACGACATAAACCTTTGCCACATTCGCATGGAATGCGATAGACTCCGGCACGGGTGGACGGTGCTTCTTGTCCTTGTGCGATTGGAGAGAGCGATGGAGTTTCTTTGGGGCGGAGTGATACACCTTGATTCCTGCTTGCTTGAAGATGCGTTGGAGGCGATGAGAGGGAGGGGACCTAGGTATGGTAAACTAACTGTGTGTGTGTGTGTGTTTGACCTTGGGTAAAGGAGACCCTTTGGTCGGGGGGACGGGCTTGCTTGTCTTGACTTGCAAGATTATCACATGACCCCCTCCCTCCCTGATCGTACTGGTCTTTCCTCTGACCAAATTCATGATTTACTTTGCACATGCGTTTCTTCTAGTTGTTTCCAATTTCAGGGCAAGTACTATGAGCAGACAGCTGGGACCTCCATGGGATCTCCTATATCCCTGGTCCTAGCTGACATATTCATGGAAGAGTTCGAGTCATCATCTCTCCTCACCGCTGACCTCTGACCTAGTCTGTGGCTCCGCTACGTAGACGACATCTTTGTCGTGTGGCCCCACGGTCAGTACTCTCTCCATGAATTTCTGCAGCACCTCAACCAACAACACCCAAATGTGAAGTTCACCATGGAGCAAGAACATTCCGGAAAGATACCCTTTCTTGATGTTCTCATCACAAGAAACCAAGACGGCACCCTCCATCACAGCATTTACCGGAAACCCACCCACACTGACCGTTACCTGCATCAGCAGTCCTTCTATCACCCTGCTATCAAGTCATCAGTCAACTGTGCGCTGGTTCAACGTGCTTATACCATTTGTGACCCGGACAGCCTCCAGCACAAGTTGCAACACATCACAACTTCTCTACAATGGAACGGATACAACGCTAAGCAAGTCAAGACAAGCAAGCCCTACCCCCCCAACCAAAGGGTCATTGACCAGGATTTGACAGTCTCTAACTGTGCTCGCAACTTTGTAATCATGTTTGACAGCCAGTTCAATATGAATGCCCATATCTCAAGTTTGTGCAGAAGTGCTAATTTCCACCTACGAAACATAAGCAGAATCCACAAATGGGTCATTCCGTGTCAAATCACCCAATGGGTTAAACCCTACCCTCTTCAAATTTTCTCAATTTTATTTTATGGGGTAATAATGGCTCAACAGGCTCAAATTCAAATTTCAGCTCCATCCAATAATCGGTTTTCGCGCTACGGCATGCTCTTTCTTGTTGATTTTGGTCAAAATGCGCCTGACCCCTGACATTCAAACGACCATAAAGCGGTAACCGTCGGGTCAAACTTGTTGAAACTGGCCGGAAACCGTTTATCGAACAGAGCTGAAGTTTGAAATTTTAGCTTGTTGAGCCACAATCATCCTATTAACCAAGTTTGAAGAGGGTAGGTTTAAAACTGTCTTTTTTGGGGGGTGATTTGACACAGAATGACCCAAATACATTTAAAAAGATATGGCAAAGACAGTCATCCATGCATTTGTCTCTTCACGTCTGGATTGTTGCAATACTCTACTAGTTGGCCTCTAAATCTCGCCTGCATTGTGCCCTGAACAACGCAGCTTGAGTCATTGTCCCACAAGGGAAATACGACCACATTTAGCCTTTTCTGAGAGAGCTTCATTGGCTGCCGATGAGTAAGAAGATCTGCTTTAAGATTTGCCTCGGTGTTTAAGATCCTGCACAGTGGTGCTCCTCTCCATCTCTGTGAGCTTATCTCCGTCGGGCAAACCAGTCCAGCTAAAATATCTTTGAGCTCTTTTCTGTTGGTAGAACTGAGAGCAAGAACTGTTTGCTATGGTCAGCTTGCCTTTGTCAAAGCTGCACCTTCTATCAAGAACAAACTTCCTGTAACACTACTTTTTAGTCAAACTTCATCTCTGGACATAATTCAAGAAGAAACTGAAATCTCATTTGCTTATTTTCTTCTGCTGTTTTCCTTTTGTGTGTAGGCGCCTTGACCAGGGTTTCCTGATGAGTGTGCCAAATAAATCTGTATTATTATTGAAATTATTATTATTATTCTAAAGTTGCAAATGGCAAAAACAAATCTCACAAAAACAAACTAGTCTACACAAGATCAATGTGTAAATAAACATGTGAAATAAAGTGTTGTTTTTTTAAAGGTCTTATCAAAATGCAGAGATTCATGCCTACATGTACAAGGGAAAAAAAGACAGAACAGATCTCACAGTTTTGCCTTTGTACGCATTTTTATATATTTCTTTTGATTTACATGTGTTTAGGACAAGCAATTTTAGGTCACAGTTCAACAACTGCGCTAATTCAGCAGCCTAATACTGGGACCATTCAACGTATTCAAGTACCAGCTGTTATACAACAAACGCCTGGAGCATCTCAACCTCAAGCCCATACTGTAGCAATTAATCAAGGAAGAACGCCACAACCAGCTTCACTTGCACAACAAGTGGGATTGGCTCAAGTTGGTAACACTGTGGTTGGAGTTGTCAACTCAGCTTTAGGAGCTAGCATTGCCCAAGGGAGTGAGTACCAATGACCCTCATATGGGTTTTGCTTACTACTCGTATATAATGAGCTTATGGCAGTGCTCCACAAATGCCACACCTGTATTGCAGCACTCCTAATAGTCGCAGCTTGATTTCATTTGGTTATAGGATTTTAGCATAATGGACCATCAAGCCTATTCAGTGCATAACGAGCCAAATAGATTTGAAGAACCTTTCTGGGTTTTCAATTTCAACATTGTTATAAATGTACAAACATCATGGAGGGTTGGGCAGAGGCAGTTCTCTCAAATGGTAATATTTCCCTGATAATATATTTGGATTTCGGTTTTGTGATGTTACTTAACAATTTGTTTTGTAGATATTCAACATGCAGCAAGGAGTCAGTCAGGTCAGCTATTGTATACCTGTACTGTACCTGCATCTACAGGGGTTGTGTATCCTCATCTGCAGCAGGTTGTTCCCCAACAAGCAGCCCATCAATCTCCTGCACAACAGGTCAGTTTGCTCTAAATACTGTAGTTAGAACTGCATAATAGACATAAGGTCTGATACAACAGTTCACAGTGGATTCAGGGACTTCTTCATTCATCTACACACAGTAGCAGTACATATGAATATTTGAAGGGCAATTATAAATTCAACTGCCCAAGAGCAGTGCAAGGTACTGGATGGTTCTTGGTGGCTTTATTATGAGCATCATTATCAGCAGGTCAATGCACACTGCTTGGTTTTGTCACCAGGCATATTCATCATCTGCAGGTGCCTACAAATCAACAGAGATGGATGACTGTTAATCCCTGATGATTGGACGGAAGCCCTTCTTGCTCGGATTATTTTGGAAAGTACAGCTTCCAAACTTGCAACAGTAATTACAAGTTTTGATAAATAAGCATAGTTGAACCAATGACCGCAGGATTAACATGCCAATGCACAACCCTACATGTTGACTGTTTCCCTCTTTTTTCAATTTGCTTGTTTCGGTTGCCAGAAGAGGTGCAACCTTGAATTAAATCCCACTCTAGTAAATTTTTACTTTGTTCAACCCCAATAAAAAATCTGAGACGACATAAGGAAAAATTTGATTTGAAATGTTTGTCTTTATTATAAGAGTAGTTTAAGAATTCTTCAGACTACTTCAATCTGAAAATCTGTGGTGCAGAGATGAACTGGACTAGGAATATAGACCTACATGTACTGTGGACCTGACTATATTGGTCTTGGTATTCCACAACTAATGAGCATATTGTAATTTGGCTCTGTGTTCTGCAAATAAACAAATCATATCCTATTTTAGACATGTAAAATATCACTGTAGAAATGTTCCGTCAAGGTTAACAAGCAAACATGACATAAAGTACATTATGTCCAACAAACCACAGAACAACAATATACAATTGTTGCACGCTGTGACTGGGTCGATGGCATTTTGTACACCCGAGGGGGAAAATGGCACACGGGGCAAAGCCGAGGGTGCCATTTTCCCTCGAGAGTGTACAAAACCCATGGACCCCAAATCACAGCGTGCAACAATTGTTTTCTTATACCTTGTTAACACGATTATTTCTCTTCTCAAAGTAATGTTTTCATCTTTAAACATTATAACGACGGATTATGCATAGTTAATAAGCAGACGAACAGTTGTTCAAATAAGAAACCATTCTTCACTGTTCCCTCGAACCAGCGGCCGTTTCGTACTAAGTGCTGAAATCGACCAACGGTGGGAACGATCAAGTTGATGTACACCGGTTAACATCACTCATGTTACCTGCCGTGGCGGCAGCCATGGTACATGCGTATTTGTTGCACGGAACGTGATTGGTTCTCGACCAATCAAACTTCACAATTTGTTACCGAGGTATAACAATAACTACTGCTTACCTGTGGCATACGCTGTGCATGTAGGATATAGCTCTACTGTGCTATTAAGGCGGGATCCAAGATTGTAGGATATAGCTCTACTGTGCTATTAAGGCGGGATCCAAGATTGTAGGATATAGCTCTACTGTGCTATTAAGGCGGGATCCAAGATTGTAGGATATAGCTCTACTGTGCTATTAAGGCGGGATCCAAGATTGTAGGATATAGCTCTACTGTGCCATTAAGGCGGGATCCAAGATTGTAGGATATAGCTCTACTGTGCTATTAAGGCGGGATCCAAAATTGTAGGATATAGCTCTACTGTGCTATTAAGGCGGGATCCAAAATTGTAGGATATAGCTCTACTGTGCTATTAAGGCAGGATCCAAGATTTGTTTAACTGAATCCAAAATAAATCCAGTCATCTTGGTTCTGTAACCAGTAAAATGTTCATATAGATTACAATAATAATCTTTTTGATAAATTTGTTTCATCCAAAGGGATAATGTTGGTGCTATCCCATCCTTTGTGGCGTTAATGTTGGTGCTATCCCATCCTTTGTGGCGTTGTCATGCCCTTAGTGGTTATGAGTAACAGATTCAAGCTCTGGGCTCCATTTCATAGCGCTGTTTAGCGACCTATTTTGTGCTTACTGTGCGATTTCCATTTCATAGGTCTGCTAACCGTAAGCACACGAAAAGGCATGCTAACCTTCCTGTGCTTACCACACAAAAATAATAAATGACGTCACAATGCAAATCCATAGTAAACGCCCAATATGGCCCCCCAGTTTTTCTGCTAACCTGTGAAATACGCTTACACCGTAGCAAATGTTTCTGCTTCAGTAAGCACAAAAATTTGCTTACCATGAAGCAGCGCTTTGAAATTGGGCCCTGGTGTTTGATCAGCAGAGTGTGGGTTCCAGTCTCGGTCTTGACACATGATTGCTTCGTAAAGTTGGGGAGGTAGTGCTTTCTGCTCTACCAGTCAGGCTTCTGATATATGATACTGTAGTCTTCATCCCTATGGACTGTAAAGAGGGTAAACCTGTTTCGGCCCCAGGAGAACACAATGTAGAAC
The DNA here is from genome assembly GCF_902459465.1 of Asterias rubens. NCBI lineage: Eukaryota > Metazoa > Echinodermata > Asteroidea > Forcipulatida > Asteriidae > Asterias > Asterias rubens. Next base: position 7,072,660 of record NC_047071.1, on the reverse strand, counting down.
TGGTGGCGCGGGCCCCTGGAAAAAATAGTTGATCGCAGCCAACACCTCGATGTGACCTTCGGGCCTTGTGTGTCTGGCGGCTTGCATATTTTTATATTTATTTTTTTAATATATCCAATGACGCTGTAGTATTTTGGAATGAGTATTTGTGGTATTACAATTCCAAATGTGATATTTCTGCTGCACTATTTCCACTTTTGTTATGTTAACTGGGAAGTGGTGGGGAAATAATTCAACCAAAGAGTATGACCTTTTGTGTCCATTTTGGTTGGTGGTGAACAGTTTTTTTAAATCAAGGATTGTTCGCTTCCTGTTCAGTTACATGTTGGTGGATTCAAAGAATCAAGTAAATCTCTTTGAGCATCTCTTTGAAGAAAGATGCAGGTGGGTTTGCAACAAATTTTTGGGAAATGGGGAACATATCCATGAGTTTGTCTTAGTTTCTGAGTGCCCAAAGGTGTGTATTCGTTGTTGGATTGTTCAGAGTCAGGCAATTAGATCCTTTTAAGGATATTTCTTGAATTATTTGCGGGAGCCTGGTCACCAGGGTTACTCAGTATGGTCTGGTGGCAATTTTGCTCTGAGGATCATGTCTCATATATTTTTGGCTTTTATAAACGCAATGAATGGTGGGTTCGGAAATATTTCCAAGAGTGTTTCATCACTCTGATTGGGGACCGGAACTTGTGGTCATTCAACATCGGGTACATTCTCATGAGAAGCTAAGGCATTAAAAAAGCCAACATAATAATAATAGAGCGCCGGTATCCCCCTCAGGAAGGCGCTCATGGCGCTTGAGGAGAGAAAGACAAATTAGGACTGAGGATTGTGTGAGTATGCTTGTTAGAACAGGTGAGATTTTAAGTTTGTCTTGAATGTTGTGATGGATGGAGATGATTTGACAGTTAGTGGGAGTTGGTTCCACACCCGGGCTGATGCTACAGAAAAGGACCTATTGCCCCAAAGAGTGGAAGTTCTGGGCTGATGAAGCATCATTAGTTAGTCCTGCTCGACCTCTCATCGGCCTTTGACACAATTGATCATGATGTGTTAATTTATAGGCTGAGTAATAACTTTGGTATTCAGGGAACAGCTCTAAACGGGTTTCAATCATACCTTACAAATCGAGTTCAAATGGTCAAAATACACGGGGAGTTGTCATCGGAGGCTTTGTTAAAATTCGGAGTCCCTCAGGGCTCTGTACTTGGCCCAGTGTTATTCACCCTCTACACATCCCCACTTGGTCAAACCGCACGCCAGCATAATCTGCAAGCTCACTTTTATGCTGACGACACACAATTGTACATCATTTCATCCTAATCGCACAGGTAATGACGACATCATACATTCACTAACAAACTGCCTGTGTGACTTCCAAACATGGATGCAAGACAATTTCCTGAAACTCAACACTCACAAAACAAAACTCATAATAATTTCCTCTCCTCACCTTCAACACAAAATTTCTATCCCACACATTCAAATTGGTGATGTCCAGGTCACGCCCAGCACAGACGTGCGTAATCTCGGTGTATACCAGTGTATGACCCTTGAGAAGCACGTCTGTCGTGTCTGCCAAATATCTTACATGCACCTTAGACGCATTGCCAAAATCAGACACCTTTTGTCTAAGCAGGCGGCAGAGCAGCTCATACACGCATTCATCACATCCAGACTTGACTTTTGTAACAACCTTCTTACCGGTCTTCCTCAGAGCACACTTAATCGTCTCCAGTCAGTACAGAATGCTGCAGCATGTCTCCTAACTGGTACTAGAAAGTTCGATCACATCACCCCCATACTCTATAAACTACACTGGCTACCTGTCAATCAGCGTATTCAATTCAAAATCATCATACTCACATTCAAGGCACTACATGGTTCAGCTCCACCCTACATACACGATCTCTTGACACCCCGTACAACTAGACCAGGTCTAAGATCTATCAGAAATACGCTCCATGTTCCTCGAACTCGACTGGACAGTTATGGGGACAGGGCTTACTCCAACATAGCACCTAGACTCTGGAACTCACTTCCGGATTACCTCAGACAAATACACAACATCACTCTCTTCCAGCAGAAACTCAAAACACACTTATTCTTGCTTGCTTTCAAACATCTTGACAAAACTTGACCGGCGCCTTTGAATGTTTCTCCTTTTCAGTAAAGTGCGCCTTATAAATGCTGTAGTTTTTTATTATTATTTATTATCATGAGCTCATTAGAACATAGTCTGGTGTGTGCTGAGGTGTATGGGTGGATGAGGTTGATGAGGTATTCTGGAGCATTGTTGTGAAGAATTTCGAAAATGAATAGAGCAAGTTTGTACTGAATCCTGTGTGATATTGGCAGCCAGTGGAGATCCTGTAATACGGTGATGTGGGAATATTTACTGGTGAGAGAAACTAGTTTGGCAGCGATGTTCTGTAGATGCTGCAGACGTTTTAGTTGGTTTCTCTTGATGTCAAAAAGCAGTGAATTGCCCATGTCAATTTTGGAAGTGATGAAAGCATGAACAAGTATTTCAGTGGTGTGTTTGTCAAGATATTTCCGAATGTGTCCAATGTTACGGATTGACATGCAAACTGATCTAGGTTCCATGGATAGTGACGAATCAAAGATAATGCCAAGATAACGGACTTGAGTAGATGGTATGATGGACGAATCACCAATTCTAATAGATGGAATATGAACTTTAGATGATTGCTGTTTTGAACCTATAATGATAAATTCTGTCTTCTGATCGTTTATTTTGGGCCAGTTGTGTGTCATCCATGAACATACTTCATCAATGCATGCTTCCATCTGGTGGACTGCTACATTGACCTGATGTTGTTGAGGGTCTACTGACAGATAAAGTTGGATATCATCTGCATAGCAATGATAAGATATGCCATGCTGTTGAATGATGCTGCTAAGTCTTGTGGGGTTGTGTATACCGAGAACAGTACCGGTCCAAGGACTGAACCCCGTGGTAGCCCGAAATTAAGTGATACAGTTGGAGAAGTTGATTCACTAATGGGGACATACTGTGATCGGTCATTAAGATAAGATTTGAACCAGTCTAGTGCAACTCCATCTATCCCAATGCGAGATTTGAGGTGGTGAAATAATGTGGCATGGTCAACAGTATCAAACGCTGCTGATAAATAAAGCAGCACAAGTAATGATATCTTGCGGTTGTCCATAGCTTGCAACAAGTCGTTTTGGATTTTGAGTGTGGCAGACTCAACGCTGTGGTTGGCGCGGAAAGCAGATTGATGCTGGTCATGAAGATGGTTCTCAATTAGGAAAGATGAAAGCTGCACCAAGACCACTCTCTCCAGGGTTTTACTAAGAAGTGAATGGTTAGAGACTGGTCTATAATTCTTCATTTTCCTGTCACTTGTTGAAATGATGTGAGAAGATGTGTGGCAGAGACCTGTTCCTCGTGGAAAAGATTGTCAGTAACATGCTGGAAACCACTGTGAATCTTCCGGATCTTCTCAGTGAAGAAGGAGCAGAACTCATTGGCCAACTCATTATCACTCTGGCTTGCAGGGAGGGGGGATACACGACTTCTGTGGAGACGACTTCTGTGGAGAAGTCGGTCAGTCAGTTTGAAGAGCTGCTTTTGATCTTTGGCATTAGCAAGAAACAGCTCCATGTAGTAATTAGACTTTGCCGTTTTCATGATGTGGTTGACTTTTTGCTTTTGTTCTTGATAGAGCAGTCGATCAGCTTCAAGGTGTGACCGTCTCCATACCTGTTCTAGGCGACGCCAATTCTGCTTTTCAGTATGAATAGCATCAGTATACCACAAACAGTTTGGACGAATCTTAAACTCACATCTCTTACATGGGGTATGCTTATCAAGAAGTGATTTAAGGGTATTGTTGTATCTGTCAACCTCGCAATATCCTTGCAGAATTTATCAGTGTTTACAGCACTGATACGGCGTTTGAAGATAACTTTGGTGAGAGTACGCGGTTTTTCCAGTAATTTTTATAAGAAAGAAAGTAAAAAACAAGTATAATATAGCGATTAATGAGAGTAGATAAAATAATTCACAACCAAATTGATGTTTTTTTGCCTCTGATCATAATGTCAAACAATAAGTTAGAATCGTGTCTCAAGATTTAGGCGGCAAAGGTTCAATTACCTTAAGAAAATGACAAGCTAGATTTAAAATATAGTTGTTGCTTTTATGTTTTTTGGTTTTTTTTTTGTATTTTTGTTTATAGATAAACAGCCCCAAAGTATTCCCTAGGTATTTTTCAAAACAATTAGAATTCTTGCTCCAAACTTAATAAAAAATAAGGTCATGATATTTCTGAACTTAAGGTTGATTTTTGTTCTAAAAAGTTTACATCGGTTAGACCAAAGATTTCACATGTTATGAATGCACAAGTATGAGGTTGATACATGAACTCACTTTGTGTCTTGTGAGTTTGAATGTCTACTCACTCGGAACCTGAAATGACAAAAACTTATTTCTAACAGATGGTTTCTCACAAGTATCTTGTAAGGCTAAGCCCAAATACACAAGCACCCCTCCATCAAAAACACCAAATTGTATGAAGCCCTGTATGAGAACAAGGATGGGCATTAGAAGCTGAAACCACATTTCTTCCGGCAGGCAGAGAGGAAAATATGCTTTATTAGAGCTACTTGGGCAATGTTGTTTATCTGAGGGAAAGTGGGGAAAGTGGGTAGGCTAAATATTGTATTATAGGTCAAAACCATTAGTTCTTTAGTACATAGAGTAAGTATCCTGGCAAAGATTTCTTAATTGATTTTTCACAAATGGCTGGAAAAAACCCATTGTACTGATGTATGGCATCAATGTTGTTGCATCTACATGTTCAATGTGTAATCCCAGCAGCAAACTTGGCACAATCCCCCGGCACATATTGCACAGCACAGCAATTTAATAACTTTTATATGGCTGGAAGTAAAAGATAACTCCATCCGATCTGGAAAATTGGTTCAGTTGAATAATGTGTCCTTAATTTGTATTGAATGCTTGAAAATGGCCAAATTGAAAGGTATCTTTTGAAGGACATTTGTATTTCACTATGGGAAAACCTAAGTTTTGGGTCACGTCCTCTGCAAAACAGCAAAACTCTTCTGTGTTTGCCCTTAAAGGGTGGCTGCAGTTTTTATTTTTTTTATTTAAACGATTAAACATGACTTTTTAAACCTGAAATATTTTTTTTATTTTTTATTAAATGCGCAAGTATTTAAAAAATGGGTTTCAAGAGATTAGGGGAACCCACCCCGCCCCTAAAAGGGGCATAAACGTGACGTCATGTCGGGAAACCGAGCCGTCGGTCCCCCTGGCTGTGTGCATATAGAGACGTGTGCACTGTGTGGCCTGGTACCTAGGCGCGTGTAGTTAGGGACCAGACTCTTTTTGCCCACGATATGTTTGAATTCCCGACGTGACGTCGATGGTAGGGGGCGGTAACAGTCCACAAAAGGGGGGGCATGACTTATTCGCTAATTACGCAAGTGAGATATGTCGGGGAAAAAACAATACACATTTTATTGAGGTTCAATACATATATCAGAAATAAATGACAGCAAAATTAACTGTTTTATTTTAATTCACTGCAGCATCCCTTTAAAACACTTAGGCCTATATTCTAGTTATTGAAATACAAAAACATCAACACAAGTCCAATTGTTACATACATGGGGAAGTGTCGTGGCTGAGCTGTTAAGAGCACCGAATTCAAACTCTGGTGTTTCTGATCAGTGTGGGTTCGAATCCCCCAGCTGTGCTACTTGTGTCCTTAAGCAAGACACTTAACCATTGCTTCGTCCTTTGGATGGGATGTAAAGCCGTTGGTCCCATGTGTGGTGTAACTCATGTAAAAGAACCCAGTGCACTTATCGTAAAGAAAAGGGGTTCGCCCGGTGTTCCTGGCTTTGGCTGCACCTTGTAATATTCTTATAAGGTGCTCGTAAATGGGTCTCAGGATTCATCACTTCAATAACCTATTTTTCTGAAAGTGTGCCTAGAGTACATTGTTGGTAGATACGTGTGCTATAAAAGACTTATAGTTATTATTAATGTTGGGATTGAACCCATAAATAAATTGATAGTTTATGTATCTTGGGATGTGTGTCAGGATATAGACAGATTTAAAAATGCCCTTTATCTCCTCTTAAAGTTTTAAGCAGCAAGTTTTCCAATGTGTACTTGCTTGTGATATACATATTTGAAGTTCTTTTGAGTGAACTTGATATGAACTGAAATTTTATTTTGTTAACTAAAAAAAATATCAACTAAGTTATATGAAAAACTGTTACCTGACTGTTCCTCAGCAGGCAGTATTGGTGCAACAAGTGTCAATTCCAAGATCAGTTGCAGCAGTACCAACTCAAGCAGCACCACAAGGGGTCATTCAACAACAGGTTCAGCAACACATTCAGCAGCATCAACAACAGCAGCAAATATTAAATGCCCAGGTAATATTATCAATGATGGGATTTAGTTCTCTAGGTAACCCCTTACTTTTATTATTTTTATTTTATTTTATCACAGCATGCAAAAGAAAGCTTAACTTTTTCTTTGTGGCAGTATCAGGCTTTTTCCTGTAGCCTTAGATCTGAGGGTCTTTTGCATGATCTTTGCTGTTTTCAAAAGCACCGCCTCCTGAAACAGCTCTTCCCTCATTTGCTCTAGTTGTTTTCCAGTTTTGGGAATGGTGTAAAGTGCTCCAACCACCACAGACGCTACTTTTACTTTCACCTGCCAAATCTTCTGAAGTTCTTGGTACTTCTGTCATCTTTTCTACCTTTCTACCTCCTTTGAAGGTACCTTTATATCACATGGCACTGCAGTGTCAGTAACATCATTAGTCTGATCAGCCCTGATACTTCGACTTTAAAGGGGCAAGGCAGTTTTGCCTGGAATTTTTTGAAAAATTTAGGGCACCAAGGCAATTTCGAGAAATTTCATTGGGCATCAAGGCAATCGTAAAGAGTTGCGAAGGGCACCAAGGCAATATTTGAAAAATACAGATCCAAATTGCTTGTCAACTGTAAAGTATATTATAACTTACCTCTTGCTTGTTCTGTACTCTGGTTGGCTGACCCAAGGTCACTTAGGGTGACTTGATATAGTCTAGTGATCGCGTGCGCATGTTTTGCTGGAACTAGTACCCGAGTGGGCACTAGTCTTTTAATTTTTGACTGTTTACAGCGCCCTCTCTTGTTGTGACCGTGGACAGCAACAAAAAAATTCTTTCTTTTCCAAGTTTCTTTTCTTTTTTCACATTTGAGACCGAGGTGTGTTATAAAACAAATAAGGACTGGCATAATTCGGTAAATAGTGCATGTCTTATCAGTATGTGTATATTATTCCCCTTTAGAATTAGTGGTTTGCTTGTTTTATCGTGATATTACAGCTGTCTGCTGCACAGACTGTTGGCTTAATTCACACACAAACTGCATCATCTCAGCATTCAGTCCTTCAAGGATCATCTCCCGTTGTGGTACAACAGCAGTCACAGCAGCAACAACAAATCCATCAACAGATTCATCAACAATTACAACAGCAAAAAATGCAGCAAGAACAACAGCAGCAAGCTCATCAAATTCGTCACCAGCAACATTTACAGCAAATACAACAGCAGCAACAGCTTCAGTCATCTGATGCCTCACAAGTAGCTCTTTGTGGTCCAAGTCTGTCAAGCATTTCAACTGTCCATCAAGAACAACGTCAGAAAAGACGATTTCGAGAAGAAGCCCCAGATGATGATTGCAAAGAGGACCTTCTTGGCTACCAAGTAAGATCAGTTGGGCCAGTTTCTTACTACTCTGCATTTATTTATTTATTTTTATTTTCATCTCATATTAAGCTTATATTTGCAGGCAGTTTTGGACATAACCTACTAACTATTGACCCAATTTTCATTTTACTTTTGCCTTCATCTAGCATTCTTGGATAACATTCATTATTGCCTTTACTGGTAGATTAGATCATATAATGGTAACAGATCAGATCCTCCACTGGCAGGTTGGATCCTGCAATTCATTTGTTATTGGTTTATACTTTAAAAGCAAAATTCCCATGGCGACCAGAGGTCGAACTGTACTAGAAGATCAGATCCTGCTCTGAACAATACTTTTTACCGAAAGGGTCCAATGGCTTTAATGTTCATGTACGGTTACTCTATTTGGCCTGTTAAGTGGACCAATATACAGGCTATATATAGATAATAGTTGCAGAAGAAAAGATTACCGTCCACAAACATCGATGGAATGCTGTTCAGCTGACAGGAAGAGCTGGAACTGGACGTAAAAGGTCCAATGCAACAAAGCTTAAAGGCACTGGACACTTTGGTAATTGCCAAAGACCAGTCTTCTCACTTGGTGTATCTCCTTAACACTTGCATAAAATAACGAACCTGTGAAATTTGGTTGTCAAAGTTGCGAGAGAATAATGGAAAAAAAAACACCCTTGTTGCACAATTTGTGTACTTTCAGTTGCTTGAATTCAAGATCTCAGCTGAGGTCTCAAATTCGATTCAAATATTTTAGTGAGAAATTACTTCTTTCTCAAAAACTACGTTACTTCAGACCAGGGATGTGATTCCTTTGTTTTAAAACAGAATTCTGGAGTTTTTTTTTGCCCTAAAAAACAGATATGTTAAATTTTGTTTATCCCCCCCCCCCCAAAAAAAAAAAAAATCTAAAGAAATGGAGATTATAACCATTTAATAACGCCCCAGACTGCAGAGTAGGGCTTTTAAAACTAAAGATAAATGTTAATAATTGGGTACCATGCTCGTTTTGGGCTCGATTGCTGTTGGGCTTTGCGCACAGAGTTAAGTTATTTTCTCACCAGCCTATCACACTTATTTTGAGTAATTACCAATAGTGTCCAGTGCCTTTAAGCAGGAAGGTCACATAAAAAGTAACAATGTGGGTCATCATTGGCATTGAAGGCCAAACTACTGTGCTTTTTGCTTTAACCATGTTTTTATCTTCCTACCATTTTGCATAGCATGGCCCTCCCCATTTGACTAATGTAGGTACAGACAGTATACCAGGTATAGCGCAGCCAATGAGCAGATCTAGTCAACCTCCACCTCGCCAAGAAGCACCATTACACCCCCAGGGAATGAGTGTAGCAGATGATACAATGTGAGTTATTTTGCTTATGGTTTATGCCTTAGATAAATTGGTACTAATTAATTAATTAATTTTCTTAGAAAACGATGCAAAATGTGCCTTTGTACACACTGCACAGTCAAGACAGGTGTAAAGTGTTTGGGTACTTTCTGTAAAACAAAACACTGATTTTATTTTAACTTACACGGTTTGTAGATAATAACGATGGTAGAAAGCTTACCTTGCTTTCATGTAGGTGCTGTTGTTTTTAACAAATGAGTACAACAAAAAACACTAGTAATTTTCACCTCAGGAGATGAACATTAGTTTAGCTTAAACATGATGTAAATCAATATCTTCTTGATTCAGTGGAACCAGAATAGTTGTTAGATACATACACTAAATCTTTAAATTGTTTGGCTCCTACGTCACATACATGTAGCTCGCTATATTTGTATTATCAACTGACACATATGCCCATGTATGTCACCCTGAGGAGGAGGTGCCCTTACAATAGTTATTCATGTTGCATTGAAGACAGGTATCTGAAAAAGCTGGACTAAAAGTATTCTTGACGTGATATATTGAAATTTGTTTTTAACAATGTCAACATAGTAGATTACAAAAATCATTAAGAAACCCATATTTTGAATGCCTTATGTGCACATCCATGGGATCAGGCAACATTTTCTTCTGGGTGTGTATAGCTTTGCTAAGGGATACAAAGATTGACAAGATGCATACTTTTGATCTCCCTTGGTCATTTTAAATAATAGACATATGAAGGAGGTGTAAAGGTTGTTGTTTTTGTTTCAGTTTAATGCCACCACCACCACTTTCTGTAGCGTCAATGGTTGAACCACCGCCAAGACAACTGGATAAACATCTTATGCCACCACCATTACATCCACCTGGTTCGTACCTTATTCTATAACACTTTCACTCTCAACCTATCGGTCTAATGTTGTGTCTTCTTTTTCCTCTAGCCTGCTCATCATATCTAGAGAGCTGTGTGCTTAATTATTATTGTTTTTGTATACACATAGGTGTTGCCATCACTTTTTTAAAAGGCTGGCATTTTTCAAATGCTAAACAAAGGCTCCAAACAGGTTTTCTTTTTAGACAATTAATTAGCGCGCACCAAAACCCATGTGATATATTTCTTTTGCACAGAAGTATGTTCTTCCAAAACGCTTGTTACCGTAAATGGCACATTTTATTCTAACAAGTGTTTCTATTTATCTATAAAAATACCCTTGTTGAGTAAATAAGGGTTTGAGAAAAATTTCACAAAGAAGAAACACATTTAAAGGATTTGGGTACTTTTTGTAACACAAAACACAATGCCCAAAGACTGCACCGATTGAAAAAAAATGGTAGTAAAAAGTTACTTACAATATTATTTGCTGAGGGGCTGTAGTTTTTGAGAAATGAGTAAAACAATGTCACAAAAAATATGTTTTACATGCTAATAATAATATTTGTCTCCCTGAGATAAAAATTGTTATCGTGACTTGTTTAACTGATTTCTCCTAAACTACAGCACCTCAGCAAGTGATATTTAAGGGAAGCTTCATACCATCATTATCTTCAAGCGGTAGTTAAATGTCAGTCTCTGGACATTGTGTGTTGTGTCCTACAACAAGTACACAGACCCTTTAATGTACATCTAGTTGAAAAGATTATGAGAGACTTGGGCTTGGTGAGACAAAGTGCTAAGGTTCATCTTACGTTGAACTCTTAATGTTCCCTTAATGATTTATATTGTGACATACCGCCTAGCTATTTCAACGGCGCACACAGGTTTATGTTTTGGGTGGGGGCTCAAACCAATTTATTGGGTGGGGTCCGGGGGCCGGCCTTATGCCCCCTGGTGGGGTCGTGGGGCTAAGCCCCGGTGGGGGTCCAGGGGGCAAAGGCCCCTGGAGCTCTGAGCTTTCTTGCATTTTGGGGGTGAAAAATCAAGCCTCTTTATGCATATATTTAGAAGAAAAACATACTCTTTAAGCACTTCTGATTCATATAAAATGTATCGTCTATAATTACGAACTGCAAAAATCAGTCAATAATTCAGCAAAGGTTTTTGTTTTAAATAGTAAATGCTGTGGATGTGGCTGAAAAGAGAACATTATAGACGGTGCTACTTACTACCATCACTGGGCAGCAAATTCCATGAATAAGTAGGCGGCAAACCCAGAACCTACAGATAAACCTTTGTTTCGCGAAAGTGGTGTCGCATCATAATAATTTTTATCAGATTACTGTTCAAAAATGAAATTATAACTTTAACCCGGGCATAAATATGATGTGTAATTTGTTAAGGGTAGGATTGCAGACCTTTTAATCCCTGAACATAGCCGACTAAAATGAAAAATGTGGAAAAGAAGCAGCGCGTTGTGATCAACATTCGGTCGTGTCGGTCGGTATCTGGTTTCATGCATATTCAGTCAAAACATCGCGGGTAAAAAAAACATTACTATCCGGCGTTTCTCAAATTTAAGTGTAGTACTAGAAAACCATTGAATGCCGGAGCAACCAAGAACGACGTGAGATATATTTTATCCTGGACAACGGGTTTCAAATGCTTTATATGTTATTGTTGCAAGTTTACACAATTACAAGGGAGTTGTCATAAGATCATTGCATAAGATGTGTTCAAAATCTTTCACCTCGCACCTCGCGTTAACGAATATCCTAGATAAAAGAGTTATTTTGGCAGGGAAAAAAATGCGAATGGCAAAGGAAGAAAAGAAAATATTTCCACCGGAAATAAAAACCAAAAACTACACACACATTTGCGACTTTTCTCCCTCGGCTCTTATTTCCTTCCCTCATTCTCCCCCTGTTTTTCTTATCTTTTGGGGGACCCTCTTCGGGGGGGGGGGGGGGGGGGGGCTCAAGCCCCCTGAGGTGTGGTACAAATTTACAAAAAGTTTTTTAGATTAATCTGTGAGAAATGTTGTTTTTGAGAAAAGGGTAATTTTCCACAAATTTGATTTCAAGACCTCAGAATTAGATTTTGAGGTCTCAAAATCAAGCATCTGAAAGCACATAACTTTGTGTTACATAGGCAGGGTTCGAAATTAGCTGTCGCTCGGTCGCCAAATGCGAGTGAAAAAAGCGACGGGCGAGTGAAAACCCTTTCTCACTAGCCCGCCTGGTGAGTCAAATATTTGTTCCTTTTCACATAAATGAGGGTACAGTGGCAAAATGCCTCAGAAATTGTTTACTAAAGCTTTTAAAATAGTAAGTTTGACAATACTACATATTTGCTAGATTTAATTTGGCAGCGATCAGGATCTGAATTGCTATCGTTCATTTCGGAATACATTTTTAATCATTGAAAACATGATGCACAAAAATACACAACACACACAGTCATCCAAAGTCCATTCTGATCAACATTCCGCATGATGTGATTGGCCAATGATGGCTGTTAATATTTTCATATTCATGAGCTTCTTGACTGGACTTCAATGCAGTACACATTCACAAACGGAGTAAAGAAATTGATGTAGTTGTGCGTTACACCTGCAGACTGCACAATGCACATGCCTTGGAGGAATTCTAATAACATGGACTACTTCTGCCAACAGAGGGCAATGCGGGGCAAAGTTCATTGAATTGTTTCTCGATGTGCGTTGTTGAATGATCGTTGATTCATAAAGATTTTGTTGCAAATGGAGTTCAAAACATGTTCAGAACAACCAACCAATCAACCACTAAGTCATTTAAAAGTTGTTGTTGATGGAAAAGGGATGATTAAAAGTGTAAAAATTAAGAGATAAAGTCCTCCAAAAGCAAAATGTTAAGGGCTTCGCTTCTGTGGGTTTTTTTTTGAAAATTTTGTGTTTAGGCCTAAATACGTGCGGGCTAGTGAAAATTCTGCGGGCGATCGAGAATTTGAAACCCCTGAAGGGTGTTTTTTTCTTTCATTGTTATCTCACAACTTCAACGACAAATTTATCTCAAATTTTACAGGTTTATTTATGCATATGTTGAGATACAGCAAGTTAGAAGAATGGTCTTTGACAATTACCAATAGTGCCCAGTGTCTTTAACCTGTCAGTTAGTGAATGTGCATTACAAACAGTGTTTAAAGCACTTTCTGTTATAAGCACTGTGGGATTGGGGGATTGGGGGATAAAAGTAAGGTAATTCAAAGTCTTGAATTTCAACTTGTGGCACAGAATGGTTTGGAAGGTAGTTGCAAAATCAAAATCATGTCAAGTGCAAGCATTGGCATAAGAAATGAAGGGAGGTCCTTTTTAAAGCAATCCTCAAAAAATCCCAGTTATATGCTCATTTTTCCATTTGCAATATAAAGAAACTTATTTGCAGGAAGATGTTCTTATGTTTCGCTCGTACAGTGATGTGTTATTACTAAACTTGTCATCATCTTTCCGCAACGAAGGTAATCTAAATTGTTCCAAACTAACAGTGTGTGTATTTCCTCCTTTTGTCTCTTTTTATTTCATGTCTGGCGTTAACCAATGTGATGTCAACGTGATTGGGTTACTCTGTTCCCTGCTGATGTTTCTCCATCCTACCATCGCAAATGTGGTTTGGAAATTAACTGAAACAACTTTCTCTCCCTTTCTCCCAATCGGGAAATTAATTATACCTTTTTTTTCTCTTCAAATATATATTTAATATACATCCAACACATCACTGAAATTATCAAAACATCAACCGTTATGCCTAAATAATGTGGAAATTTCATGCATTATTCCCCAAAACCAATTTTAAAAAAACATTCTCTATGCAATATTATTTTTTTTGGGGGTGGGGAACCATTAAAATACAATAAAACACTTGCTTTCTCTTCCATTGTTAAATTTGATTTTGATTGATGGTCGGATTCAATCTTTATTTTGTAATACACTTAAACAAAATTGCACAATTATAACCAAACCCCTAAATTGGGACTACATGTACATGAACATCATTGAATGGATGTTAGCTAAGGGTCATAGGATTGCCTTAATGGATGAACCTCCACAGAAGCGCAACAAGGGATTAGTTTCATATGATGCTGGTGATTCAGATGAAGATGAGGATATTATACGATCTCCACAAGCACACACCCACTTCCAACCTAATAATAGTCCACAGCTTCCAGTCATCTTCCACAGGTCACCATTATCTCCTACAGTTCATCATAGGTCACCAGACAAGATAGAATATGCTTTCCAAACGTCTTCTGGACCTTCCCTCCGTCAACCTCCACCACAAAGATTAATTGTCTCACAAGGAAATCAAGCTAATCAGCAAAGAATTGCTATATCCGTAGAACAAGCAGAGAGAATTGGTATTTCAGTCTCCCAGGGTGTTGCAATGTCCCCTCCACAAGGGGAACCAACCGTTGTTACACACAGCATACCACAAAAAGCACCACCATCTGTGCAGCATTCACTTCTGGGGGAAGGACCTCAATACAATCAGCAGCAACCATTCTGGATGTCCCCCCATTAACTCTCCCTAGTTTTTGTATAAGTTTGTTTTGGACACATGTATTAGGTGTCTTTGAAAAAAAAGGATAAACTATTACAGAGTCTTTGTAGGTGAACAAACGGAGTATTTACAGGTCCAGATCCAAGTTTTTTTTAAAGGGGGACACACCTGTAAAATTGTGAAGTTAATTACACTACAAAATCTGTTCCGAACCGCGAGAGCCAAGTAGGCCTATACATGTACTTGACCAAATCTGCCCCTTTACAGCTGCTGGAGAGGATGGTGGTTCAAGTAACTACCTGTCAAATCTGCCCCTTTACAGCAGCTGGAGAGGATGGTGGTTCAAGTAACTACCTGTCAAATCTGCCCCTTTACAGCAGCGGGAGAGGATGGTGGTTCAAGTAACTACCTGTCAAATCTGCCCCTTTACAGCAGCTGGAGAGGATGGTGGTTCAAGTAACTACCTGTCAAATGTGCCCCTTTACAGCTGCTGGAGAGGATGGTGGTTCAAGTAACTACCTGTCAAATCTGCCCCTTTACAGCAGCGGGAGAGGATGGTGGTTCAAGTAACTACCTGTCAAATCTGCCCCTTTACAGCTGCTGGAGAGGATGGTGGTTCAAGTAACTACCTGTCAAATCTGCCCCTTTACAGCAGCTGGAGAGGATGGTGGTTCAAGTAACTACCTGTCAAATCTGCCCCTTTACAGCGGGAGAGGATGGTGGTTCAAGTAACTACCTGTCAAATGTGCCCCTTTACAGCAGCTGGAGAGGATGGTGGTTCAAGTAACTACCTGTCAAATGTGCCCCTTTACAGCAGCTGGAGAGGATGGTGGTTCAAGTAACTACCTGTCAAATGTGCCCCTTTACAGCTGCTGGAGAGGATGGTGGTTCAAGTAACTACCTGTCAAATGTGCCCCTTTACAGCTGCCGAAGTTGTGAGATGATAATGAAAGAAAAACCACCATTGTTATCTCGCAACTTCGACGACCAATTGAGCTCAAATTTTGACAGGTTTGTTATTTTATGCATATGTTGAGATACACCAAGTGAGAATACTGGTCTTAGACAATTACCAATAGTGTCCAATGTCTTTAACATTAGGACATTTTACACATTATTTTTTCTTAAATTGAAGATAATAATTGTGTGTTATCGTAATAAATGCGCAGTTGTACGAATTGCTTCACCCCCTCGTTTCTCTCTTCCTCTTTTATGTTAAATATTTTTGTCAAATTTTACTGGAAGGTACATGCCCCTCCTTGGATCTGTGCCTGGTTTTATGCCATTTTATTCCTCTGTACATAAAAGGGACAGATTAATTTTAGACAGCTTTGGTTCATGGGATTTAAAGATAGAAATCCATTTCACAAAAATTGGCTGTGACATATGTTTTGTGTTTAAAAGGGAAAGTATATTTTGATAATTACTTCACAAATTAATGACCATAAAAACTTATAATATATTATAGGGTTTGAGGCATTGAATGGTGAGGTATCAATATATATTTGGTTTGTGGTAACACCATGTGTGTACCATAAAAACTTAAATAAGAAGTTCTGCAGCTGTCAATACGCCTCTCTTTATATTTATGCATGAGGTACAACGTATGTCACAATGCAATTATGACGTCATGCATAAATATTAAAAGAGGCATACAATGTATAACATTTTGAGAAACCATTCCCATCCAAGGAATTTGGGTTAGAGAAGGTGATTTAAAAACAAATCAATAATGAAAAAAATTGCATGCATGGTAGGTTTCCTAGATTGTGTATGGCAATTACAGATGATTCTTTCATTCTGGACACATCCAAACTTTCACAGGTTAGTTTTATTGTATATATCTACATGTATATAGGATTGAAATAATTGAATGAGTCAAACAAAAACAGATATAGTTTGCCTTTAAACAATTAAATGATTACATTTTGCTGGTAAGAGGTAAGTTTTCCTTGTGGTCTTGTGGCATTGAGTTGATTTTGGCAAATAATGTTTTGTAATCCCCTTCTAGGGTCTTAAAAGAAATGTTGGCTTGTGAAATACAAGTACAAACAGGAGCTCCACAAAACCTATTATCTTCAAGTACGCACTAATACACCAATCAGATTTGCAGAATGGAGTGGTGATAAAAACCTTTATCTTCAAGTACGCGCTAATCCTCCAATCGGATTGGCAGAATGGAGTGGTGATAAAAACCTAATTGCACGGCTAATATCACTACCATGCGTCTTGTGTGTTCTATGTCACGCGCCAAGTTTGCTTGAAGATAAATACGTTATCATACGCGCGCTCGTGGCAATACGGAAAATATAGCGCGTCTGCGTCCCATATCCAACTCGGCCTTCGGCCTCGTTGGATATGGGACGCATAAGCGCTATATTTTTCAGTATTCCACTCGCGCTTGTGTGATAACTTATAGTATTGCATGGCTAATATCACTACCTGCGTCTTGTGTGTTCTATGTCATGCGCCAAGTTTACTTGAGTATAAATACGTTATCACATGCGCGCTCGTGGAAATATGGAAAATATAGCGCCTTTGGACTGATGTATATGGGACGCAGAAGCGCTATATTTTTGCGTATTCCACTCACGCTTGTGTGATAACTTATATAGTCATCATAGTCCTCTACATCAAATATTTACACTTGATTTAAAGAAACCAACACAGAGCAGGAGTTGTTTGACTGTTTGGATAAGAGAATTGTTAAAATTTAATATGGCCAAGCATCCCCCTTTTGATTTAGTTATTCTTCTTCCTTCCAACTTTTGCGTTAAGTTCAAAAACTTGTTAAAAAGGCCTATACATGTACATGTGTAGAGTATATACATGTAGAAATGCCCTATACATGTAGTCAATTGTCAGATAACATTAACTCACATTTTAATATTTCAAAAAAATTGCAACTCCTTTAATGGATTTTTACAATGGATTTTTAAGGTTGATACACTTTCAAAAAGATCTTGAAAGAGTGGGGGATTGAAGGGGCCATATCTCATAAATTCTTTACAACCAAGAATTGAAAGTCAGCGTGCCTTAATTACAACTCCAAGCTGCTTTCACATTCTCTGTGTAATATCTTAACTTCCGGTCATATGGCTTTGCTTAAACTTGTCATCTGTATCGTGTTGACTTAAGCTATTTATATTTTAAATCTGAATTGAATGTAGATTTGTGTAATTTTTCGACCTACATAGGGTTTGTTTTGCAGTGAGGTCATCAATCTTATATTGGATACGTCTTTGTTACAAAGATAATTTCACTCACTTCGATACAAGGTCAAACTGGGGTTTATTTAAGTGCAACTTGTGTTTGTTTTTAAAAATCCATTGTATGGTTCAGTAGTTGTGATTTTGTGAAGTATTTGTCTTTTTTCGACACTTTATGAGTGTGACATTTTAACATTAAGGTACCATGTAGAAGTAAAGGTTTATGCAGTGTGTCCCCCCCCCCCTCTCCCCCCATGAGATGGAAGGATGCATTCACAAAAAAATGGTTTGGTTTAATAGATGTTAAATTTGCATCGGGGATAATATACAATCAGTGTATGGGTAAAAACCAAAATTAATATTCTTTATCCCCAACGCAAATTTAATATATTATATCATTGTGGTACCCGCTGCAATTACATAGGATTCGAACTGCCTCTAGCTACTGGGCAAGCTTGGGGAAAGCATTACGTGTGGTGTTATGGAAAATTACTAAAGCTGCTTGGGGAACAAATTTCTTTTTTTGCAATGTTTTCAGGCATCTTCCTTTTTTTATTATAAAAAGCTCACACAAGCCAAAGGCCATTATTATCCTACAATTTTTAGCGTTTTTATATGAAGATAGCTAAAATGAATCCCTAAACAAAATTTCCCATTTGTGGTAAAAGTGACATGTTTACCCCACAAAATTGGTATTACTATTTTTGTATCAACATGATCTGAAGTTTTTAAAAAGGTATCTGCCAGCGTTTGGGCCCCAGTTGATAAGGATAGTTCAATGCTCTCCCTTTTAAGTTGAAAATAGCATGTCATCCATCGTCTACCAGGCCTCATCATTTTAACCTGTGGCACAAAAGTTGGCAGTTTTAAATTGAGTTTTTAAACCTTGATTTCCCTCAAAATGGGACAAACCAGTGATTATAGTGTCCCAAACATGACCCAGTACTCAAAATCGTGTTTTTATGTCAACATATACAATTTTCCAAAGTTGTATAGCACTTGGACAAAAAACTGAAATTATGAAGGGGTACAATTTTGACAATTAAATACAAATTTTGTGAAATGTTTACAGTGAAAAATGGTAAAATTAAAAAATGTGGCAAGTGTATATAAAACACTTGCAAACTTTGGACAAAACTGAGGTGGGGGGTTGCTTTGTGCCCATGTGAATTTCAAAGAAGAAAAAGGGCAAGTGGCAGCACTACCATATGGATTATAATCTATCAATGTGACATTTTCATTCTCTAGAAAGGTAAAAAAACTACGAAGGCCCATTAGTGCCAGCAAAAAATAAAATTCCAATCTGTTATTACGGATTCGCAATCCGTTATTACGGATTAGTAATCCGTTATTACGGATTAGTAATCCGTTATTACGGATTCACAATCTGTTATTACGGATTAGTAATCCGTTATTACGGATTCACAATCTGTTATTACGGATTAGCAATCCTTTATTACGGATTTGTAATCCGAAATTACGGATTCCCTCGAGGATCCCCTGAGGGCGCTATGTGCTGGTTACTCAGCCTAGAGTGCAGCGGTTTGATTGACGAGAGCTATCGACTGGCTGCTATTTTGTGGAGTCAAAGATTTGACACCACCAAAATGACGAACAGTTTTACTTCACGTAGTATAGAGAAAATCACACAAATTGCATTGTGTATTAAATTATACTTTAAAAATACTTTAAAAACATATTTCCAACCATTTAAATTTACTTCATAACATTCGCCAAATCCAGGGCAATGTGTACTGTTTTTAGGGACCGATTTCTGCAACGTTACATGTTAAATGTTAAATGTTCAACAAAAAATAATAATAAAACAACACAGTTAAGTACTTGTTGCCATTCTGGTTCTGTCAAATGTGACGACATCATGATAATTTTTCAGTCAATGAGTAAATGGTAAAGTCATACACACTGAAACCAGTTAATGCTCTTCATGTTGTCTACAAAGCTGTAATTTTGACCTTAAAGGCAGTGGACACTATTGGTAATTACTCAAAATAGTTATTAGAATAAAACCTTGATTGGTAAAAAGTAATGGGGAGAGGTTGATAGTATAAAACATTGTGAGAAACGGCTCCCTCTGAAGTGCCATCGTTTTCAAGAAAGAAGCAATTCATCCACGAATTTGATTTCGAGACCTGAGATTTAGAACTTGAGGTCCCGAAATCAACCATCTAAACGCACACAACTTCGTGTTACAAGGGTGTTTTTTCTTCCATTATTATCTCGCTCGTTCAATGACCGATTGAGCTCAAGTTTTCACAGGTTTGTTATTTTGTGCATATGTTGAGATACACCAACTGTGAAGGCTAGTCTTTGACAATTACCAATAGTGTCCACTGCCTTTAAATAAACATATAATTAAACTTGAAAACAAGGTCAAATTGAGGTGATATCTTTAGAAATGTTCGTTTTATTAATAGGATTTTAATTTACTTACCATACAAAAAGAAAGTTACAGGATAATTGCACATGCCTGGAATTAAAACAGCAAACTCAATAATTAACTGCGAATTGATGCCTTCAACTCCGATGCCAAATTGTGGTTAATCTTTAAAGGATTTGGGTACTTTTTCAAAATGTACATAGATTTAAATTAAACTTACAGGGTTTGAAGATAATGATAGTGGAAAGCTTCCCTTCAAATATTACTTACTGAGGTGCTGTAGTTTTCATGAGACAAAAACTATTTTCATTACATTGTTTTGCTCATTTCCCAAAAACTACAGCACCTCAGCAGGTAGTATTTTCAGGGAAGCTTTCTACTATCATAATCTTCAAACTGTGTAAGTTTAGTGTAAATCTGTGGACATTGTGTTTTTTGTCCTACATGTACAAAAGTTACATAGACCCTTTAGAGGTTTTTGAGAATTAATAAACTCAATGTACAAAAAACAAATTATTGTAGTTAATGAGTTGTTATTTTTTGTTTAAAAATAAACTATGATTTATTGTAACTCGACACATGATGATGATAAAAACCTACTCAGCACCTACCAGTTATTTACTTGCAGATCATGAGGCAACTGTGTGCTAGATATTCTAAATACACATACAGTTTTTAAGGTGGACAAATTTCACCGAGAAGTAGCAGACAAATTAAAAACAAAGTAGTGTAGAAAAACAATAGGTACTCGGCTGAAAATAGTTGTTATTTAATCATGGTTTTAAGCTATTTTTAAAGAAAGTAAAAGGACCACTTCCAGTTGAAGTGTAGGCTGCTTTTGGCTTGAATAAAGTTTTAAAATCCAGTTTGTTAAAAGTAAATAAAATTTAGTTCAGTTGAACACGGAATAAGTTAGTTTGAAGAAAATTTGGTCATCACCAGTATGTAGTAAAGAATATCTTTGTGATATCTTAGAATTCATCCATCAAATACGAATGGGTAAACAAAATACACTTGAAAAATGTAATGGAATAAAATTTCATCTCGGTTAGAATAGAATAGAATAGAATATTTGAACATTTATTGGGACTTATCTGACTGTTTTGTTCTGTACGACGCAACAACACTTACTCCCACCATCTGTAAGAAAGTGGTTGGTCAGCGTGCCTTTGGTTATAGCGCCCCCAACCTATGGAACAAACTCCCCCCAGAAATCCGCCAGTCTGACTCAATAATGCCATTCAAAAAACTGTTGGAGACCGATCTGTTCAGAGCCCATTAATTTTGTGGGTTAATTCTCTAGTGCGCCTTGATTTATGTCTAAGATATATGTGCTTTATAAGAACTTTGTATTATTAGAAGTGCTTTTTATAAGTATATTTTAATGCATATGTACCTGTAATAAATTTATTTCGGAATAATTTATGGATTGGGGTACTTTTTGTAACACAATTACCACAGATTTACATTTAACTTACACGGTTTGAAGATAATGAGAGTAGAAAGGCCTCCCCTAAAATTATTGGCTAAAGTGCTGTAATTTTTGAGAAATTAATAAATACGTTTTACATGCTAAAATAATTTTTTGTGACTTGTTTTACTCACATCTAAAAGAAATACGGCAAATCAGTAAGTTTAAGTTGAAGGGAAACTTTCTCAAACTGTGTAATTGTTTAATGTGGACATTATTTGTGTTCTAAAAAGAGTACCCAGACACTTCTAACCACAAACCAGCCTTTTTATAAACAACAATTTGGGGTTGATTTAACATTTGATTTACAAGATTCAAATGGGTACAACTGCACAAACATGTAGTCTTTTTGATGATAGCAAATGGAGTCCATGTCATAGTATACAAATACAACATGGTTTGAGGGTGATTGGACGTATTAGCTCCCCTCGGTATCAGCTCATGTCGATTATTCACCTGAAATATAACATCTTGTATTTGTTGAACTATAATAGTTACCCGATCAGACACTGGACACTATTGGTAATTGTCAAAGACTCGGCCTTCACAGTACGTGTATCTCAACATATGCTTTAAATAACAAACCTGTGAAAATCTGAGCTCAATCGGTCTTCGAAGTTGTGAGATAATAATGAAAGAAAAAAACACCCTTGTCACATGAAGTTGTGTGCTTTTAGATGGTTGATTTGGAGACCTCAAATTCTAAATCTGAGGTCTCGACGTCAAATTAACATAATTTACGTCTACACGTATACGACGTCTTAAAGTCGGTGTGTGCCCACTGGGTGCTTCTCACAATGTTCTATACTATCAACCTCTCCCCATTACTCTTCACCAAGTAAGGTTTTATGCTAATAATTATTTTGCGTAATTACCAATAGTGTCCACTGCCTTTAGCAAGGGGAAATAGCAAGGGGAAATAAAAACTGTGAAAACAAAAAAGGAACCATGATAAGTTTGTTCATGTGTAGGATGTCGCTATAGCTATGTTCGTGCGTGTTTACAAAACAGTAACACGATCGTAATGCGCAGGATAAGTACATGTAGACTATCTACATGTACATATGCTGTCAGAAATGCAGATTGAACGTTTAATTGCTTTCTGATGCATATGTTCTGACACCCCTAGGTTCTGACACCCCTATGTTCCAACACCCCTATGCTCCAACACCCCTATGTTCCGACACCCCTAGGTTCCGACACCCCTAGGTTGCAACATTTCCGACATCCCTATAACAATACAACACCCCTTGGACGAACCCATAGAGCTTTATACAGTAGCTCTATGGACGAACCCTACATGTCTGTCTATGTTGCAACACCCCTATGTTCCGACACCCCTAGGTTCCGACACCCCTAGGTTGCAACATTTCCGACATCCCTATAACAATACAACAATACGCTCTATGGACGAACCCTACATACATACAACTCTACATGACATACAACTCTACATAACATTTGATCCTAAGAAGGCTTTCAGCCTAGATGAAGCACTAAAGTCACTTTCTTCTTGTGTGGTAGACATAAACACTTGGATGACACATAACAGACTGAAACTGAATGAAGAAAAGACTGAATTTCTTGTAACTGGTTCTGTTTATATCCTTCGTTGCCTTGGAAATGTTACTCTCAACGTAGGTTCCACAGTTATTGTACCTTCTAAATCAGCCAGGAACCTTGGTGCTTACTTTGATTGTAATACGTCCATGTTAGAGCAAGTTAATCATTTATGTAAGTCTGTTAGGTTCCATCTAAAAAACATATCTCAAATTAGGAAGTACATAACTCAAGATATCTGTCATAGTGCTGTACGCTGTCATATTTTGTCCAGATTAGACTATTGCAACTGCCTTTTAACATCTGTTCCCCAGGCATACCTGAAGCGGCTGCAAAGTTTACAGAACTAGGCAGCTCGCATTATCTTTAAGCTAGATCGTCGTCATGACTCCAGTCCTCTACTTAAATCTCTCCACTGGCTTCCCGTAAAAGAAAGAATTCTCTTCAAAGTACTTTTGTTTGTTTTTAAAGCCTTCCATGACCAGACGCCATTATATATCAAGGATTGCTTTACTTTCCATAACCCATCTCGCCCTAATCTTCGCTCTTCTCGAGACCCATTTTTGCTTACCATTCCTAGGACCCGTAGCAAATCTGGCGATCGCACATTCACTGTTACTGCATCCACAGAATGGAACAAATCCCTTCTTTCATTAAAGCCGCTAAATCCACTGACCAATTAAAAAAACTTCTGAAAACACATCTCTTCCCTGTTTAAGCTTTTCTCTTTTTCTCATGCTTTTCCAACATTGTGTATGTAGCTTTTTCGATAAGTTTTTGTAATTGTTTATTGTGCATTTATTTTTCAGTTTTTGTAATTTTCTATGGGGAGCGTTTCTAAAATACCTGTTATTATTATTAATAAGCGTGTCGCTCCAGGCATGTCACATTTATCGGCGCCCATGGCGAACCAAATCTTTTTCTGCACAGTTACTGCACATGTGGCTGATGTAGGTATTGTTCCATATCTATGGCTAATGTATGCCAATTTAATTACGCAGAACACAATTCATAGTTATTAGTAACAGCACATAATCCATTTCTAAATGCACGTACATGTACATACAACCAAACGCGCAAACAGATTTTTAACAAATTTTTAACAAATGTACAAACTACGAGTTTTCCTTTAATTGCAAGCAGATTGTCAGTGTCTATATAATAGACCTTTCTCATGAAATATGTAAATTGCACATAGCACATGCGTACTAACATTTTGGTTGGCAAAAATAAGGAAACGTTGCGCTGTTTTGTACGTGGCTAATGGCTGTGTGACCCGAGGCATTTGCGCGTCTGCTTAGTGCACAACTATGACAATGGCCAACCAGTAGGATCTGTACGCATAAGTACATGTTACTTTATTAGCATATTTCATGGGAAGGGTCCATTGTAATTTTTTTAATTTTTCAACAAAAGGGCATTAATCAATGGGAATAAAAGAGTATAGTTACTTGTTCTTAACTGGCAGTTAAAAACCTTTCAAGGTCATTGCCATGCGATCATGGCCACGACCCTGCCGGTTTTACACACTTTTTTATTCCCTTAATATTAATTGGACTTTGAAATCCAACAGTGTACATTGTAGCTCCAGTATACCTGAGAAATGAGACCTTATGTCTGACAAGTGAAAACATTTCTTGACATTTTTTATAATAGCCAACAACAACTCCTCTTTATTACCTTCATTACTTACAAATTAAAACACAAATAATTCACCTCAAATGTATGGAGCATAATATGTACACAACTTACTTTGCCTGACATTTTGATATCAATAATAATTCATATGTGAAACATTAATCTGGTGGAACTCTCTGACAAACATTCTGACAATCTGTTTGTTTAGTTTATTTTTTAAATGAAAGATGGAAATGATTAAGTCACAGTTTGAACATGTTTGTGCTAATTCTTTTCAATGATGCAATTTATCATAGACTGTTATTGCAGCTTAAGAAGTGGACACTGTCGAAACCGCTCCCTCTGAAATAACGTAGTTTAACGACAACGGAAGAATTTTTCACTAAAATATTTTAATTTGATTTTGATTTTGCAGTCTCGAATTCAAGTGGTCTCGAATTCAATTTGAGTGTTTTTCCTTCTGTTATTATCTTGCAACTTCAATGACCAATTGAGATCAAATTACACAGGTTTGTTAATGTGTGCATGTGTTGAGATACACAAAGTGAGAAGGTTAATCTTTGACAATTACCAACAGTGTCCAGTGTATTGAAGAAAAAACTTGTTATATAGAATGAAAGTTCTTACACCATGTTATTCTTGGGTATCGATAATACTACATTTTACCAAAGCTTTAATTGTTACAAACAATCATATCCGCTGAACAACTTGGAATATATGTAATTTCATAATTGATGCGCCATCTTGCTGTTATTTCAGACATGATAAACCAATTTTAACCTGTTTTTGCTTCTGGTCTAAACATAAAGTTCAAATAACAAAGAATTTGCAGCCAATAAGATAACTACATTTTGATATTGATCCCTGTATGACATTAACAATGCAGTCCAGGCCATCCAGCAGTGTCCACTAAGAAATGATGAAAAATTATAATATTTATTTATCTTTTATATGTATATGTAGGCCTACATTGGGACAAATGATGATACACTTTTGTAACGGGCAACTTAAAGCGATGGTCACTATTGATAGTTACTCAAAATAATTGTAGCAATTAAACTTACTTGGTACTAGCAATTGAGAGCTGTTGATGGTATAAAACATTGTGAGAAACGGCTCCCTCTGAAGAAACATATTTTTTGAGAAAGATGTTATTTCTCACTCAATTTAGCATTTTATTTTAAATCTGAAAGCACACAAAGTAATGCAACAAGAGTATTTATTATTTCACTTTTCTTTTGCAACTTTGACGACCAATTGAGTTTAAAATTTCACAGGTTTTTTGTTTTATGTGTGTGTTGGGATACACATGTACATCAAGTGAGAAGACTGGTCTTTGACAATTGTCAATTATGTCCAGCGCCTTTAAGCAGGTTACAAAATTAGAAGACCGTTGTCATTAGGCCACATAAAAAAAAATTGTTGATCGTCCCTGCCCGACCGTTCAAAACCCCCCGACCCAATTTTTTTTCCCATAAAAAACAACCTTTTCAGCTGATATTTTTTTCAACATGTACAGGTTTGAAAAGATGTTTAAAGAAGGTTTTTATTCATGTTGACAAAGCAAGAACAATTCTTCAAATATTTACTTGGTTGTGCTTGGTTGTTTGAAAAAGTTTACAGAAAATGTCATCTAGGAGTTAAATTTGTTTGACAAAACTATTGAAAACATCAAAAACACACAAACCCTCTGTTTTATAGTGATGATTTCTTTATTCTTGATTTCATATTTGGCATGTCAACAAAACTTTATAATAAAAAAATAAAAAAATAAACCTTCCTCCCTCCCCCATCCACAAAAAAAGGACGATCAACATTTGTTATTTATTTTTTGCCTTATACAAAGAAACTAACCCTACTTTTTAAAACACATTATTATGATAAACTGTTACAGCTTACAAGAATAACTATTCTTATTTGTTTCATTTAGTTAAAAATTTAACAAAAATGATTTATCTCTACACTGTCAACATGGTCAAGGATAATATGTACACAACATCTGTACCAATTCTACTTTATAATAGACCCAAGCTGGTTTTCTTAGACCAAAATTTTCTTAGATGCTTGATTTCTTAGATGCTTGATTTCTTAGACCAAATACAAATTCTACTTTATGATAGCCATAATAGACCATCCTGGTTTTCTTAGACCAAATTTAATTGAAAATTGCTATTGCAAACTGCTCACCATAACTGTTACTGCACAAATTGTCAATGGCCATTTAACCATGCATTCTGTTGTTTACCTTAAATGACTTAACTTTGACAATGCAGTCATTCAAATGTTTCAAGGTGCAACTGGGGATAAAGAATAATGATAACAAAGCCAAGCACCCGGAGTTAACAGAAGCAGTGATTGTAATTGGTAAACAAAAATTAAAGTTAAGGAAAAAATACTTGAAACGCTCATAATATTTTCATTGCGCAGAAGATTTGTATGCTTTAAATCTAACACAACAAACTGCTGAACAAATGTATGTGAAGAGCAGAGAAAAAGTAACAATCAATCTAATGGCATTTACAATTGGTTTCCTTTATGAAACCAGAGCCGCATACGGTATGAACCACATTCACCAGCCTTGTGTCTATTACTTACTAGCTAACTGATAACAAACTCAACAGTTCAGGCTTGTGGTATACCTTGTGAGAGATCCATGTTAAACTAACCTGCTAATCAGGAATGCTGAGAAAACCAATGACTTATTTAAGATCTAATCTTATAATGGTTCTCATAGATAACTGCATTTTGTATTCCGATAAATAACACCATGAGATATTTAGATTACATGTTATACATGGAGTAAATGTATTGTACCTCACATCCAAACGACAAGCATGCAGAGCCTGATATATCTAGAATGATCGTGACACAAGTCAGCATTTCAGTTCACCATGAACATCAACTGCTTCAAATAATCCAACAAGGTGACATCAGAATGATGATGCCACAAGGTTATTTAATAGCTGTACAAGTATAGAACACAACACATAGATGATTAGATGTACATGTATCTATTCAAAAGTTTGTAATACGGTACTATTATTATCTAAAACCCTAAAAGCTGTTTAACCTGTGCGACAATAAGTGGGAGCTGCATACACAACAGATTGGTCATTGCATGCGTAAAACTCTAGGATTATGTATTAGGGCCTACATGAAAATATTTCCCAACACTATCCTGACTGCAAGTGTGCATCAACGTGTTTGTGTTTCACATGCAAGCCAATTACAGTTCATATCTTTGAAAATCCCATTGACTAGTGAAAATAGTACCATACAGTTTTGCAGTGTTTGTCCAAGACTTCTTTAGAAAAAAGGATAACAAGACAGTTATCATTACTAAGGTTGTTAATTTATTTTTAAGATAAAACACTCATTAGATGCTGATTCCCCTAATTTCATGTCCTGGTAAAACATATTGTTCCAGCAAAATATTATTTCATTATTTTAATTTAATTTTTGTTTACAACATTCATGTTCCCTAGTTAACACATAATGATATATTGTTAAGCACAAAATAATTTGTACCAGCCCTTGGAAATGGAGATATGTGACTATGGAGATATGAAACTACTTAAAGTTCCATTCGAAGAGCCCCCCTTATTTCAATAATAGTCCGTTACCATTAACGAGTACATTTGAATGATCTCTCACCTTTGCAAACCTGCAACTTGAGATAAGTCAACTTTCAGTACGTTGTCTAACTATTTATTGCACTTTCTCAACAACAAAAAGTGTTTCTTTTTACTGAAAACGATTTTGTTTGCCTTTGAATTACAATTCGTTCGAGTGAACTCAACAATATTTAAAGGTTATAAAATTGCTTCAAGGAAGAAAAATAACATAGAAATATCACTTCAAGAAAGCAAACTATTTTTTAAGGGCATGACAAACACACTTAGATTCTATACTTTACCTCTCATTGCTACAACAGCCGAAGTACATTACAGTGTATAATGCAGGTTCAGACTTGAGAGTTCATGTAAGCCACAACCTACTCGCCTGGGAAATTTCAAACAGAGTACAAACAAAAATCACTTTACATCTCAAAGCCATGTCAGCTCATATCAACCACACAATTATACAAACTACAAACACATGTAAAAACTGTCATCCATTCTAAGCAGTATAACAAGACAGTTTACCATTTTATTTACCTATCAATGAATACTAAATACAACGTAGTGAAATCAGGTGTTCTTTAATCTTGTTTTTAGATGTATATGTACCAAATCTTAATCAGTTATGTGGTTCTCTAAATATGTGAGTTATGAAACCATACTTATCTCCACAATTACGACCACAAGTATGGCATTCAAATGGATCATTACGGCCATGCCATCCCATGTGAATGGTATGCATTACCATGTCCAAAAACACTATTCCGCAGTGATTACATTTTAGGTTGTTTGAGTTATTTGACAGGCAGTCTGCACACTTCTGGTCAGCAGAACTGTCTTTCTTTGCAACAGGACTAAGCGAAGTTGTTGTTCTGACTTCTTTTTGTTGATGGTTAATATTCTTAGCTTGATTAGGAGTACCAGACACACTTGTGTGTACTGATCCTTCTGAACTGAGTGTACTTGGAGGCCTGTCTTCTGCTATCTGACTGCTATCAGGCTGTGAAATTTCAACACGCATATTGGGTGTACCAACAACTGCTTGTTTGGATGGAGTCTGTCTGCTTGGACTTATTGAAGCTGGAGCAGGATACACATGCACAGGATGTGGTTGTGTTTCACTCATTTCAATTTGCTCATTTGGAGCCATATCATCAAGTTGTTCTTCTTGATCCATAACTTCATCTTCTGGCTGTACAGTAGCACTGTAGTCCTCGAAGGCTAGCCGCTTCCCACGATGTTTGGTCAAGATATGCTTCTTGATGTTTGACTTTTTGGTGAATCTGGTTGTACAGTACACACAACCATGTACACCTTTCCCAAAATGCTTTTCCATATGTACATAAAGCTGCGTTAGGTACTTTGCTTTGAAATTACATCTGATGCATTGATATATCTGAGCACTATTATGATGTTGCATATGAGCCTTAAGCACAGCTTGAGAAGAGAACAATTTACCACATTTCTTACAATCATATGGGACAATGTTTAAATGCTTACACATATGTCGCACGTATGAATTGCCTTGTGTAAAGCTTAGCCCACACTTACTGCATGTCATTGTTTTAGGCAGTGCATGTTTCTTAACATCCCCTGTTAGTCCTTTATTTTCACTTGCAGACACTTTATCAAGTAATTTGTCTGTTAGTTTTGGCAATCTGATTTTTAGTTTCAGTTTTGAGCCGTGTTTGACTGCAGCAGCAAGAGCTTCTTTAGAGATAGCCTTGCTATGAAAAGCAACAACATGTCTTTTCAGAGCTTCACCAATCTGAAAAACCTTCTCACAGATGCCACACTGAAAACTAAATTTCTTTCGCTCACGATGAGCTCTCATATGACCACACAGGGAAGTCACTGCCAGAAAACATTTTCCACAGTTCCTGCACTTATAAGGATTGCCACTTGCATTAGCGTGCAGGAGTTTGATATGGCCTAAACACTTACAAAGGGCTGAAAATATTTTTCTACACAAAGAGCATTCAAACCGCCTCTTGCCACTGGGCGCAAGACTTTCCTTCAAGTAATTGTACCCAACCATGTTTGGCCCTGATTTTTGACAAATGGTACATTGACATTGTTCTGTAATACTTGTTTTAGATGGTTGTACATTACTTGGGCCGGCTCCATCAGGATTTTCATCCATTTTGTTGAATCTCTCTTCTCTCCCTTCCTCATTTTCATTCCCATCAGAGTCTTTCTGATCTTGCACCATACCATGAGTCATTTTGTGCAATTGCAGCAGATTTTTCCTTGCAAAGGCTCTACCACACTGACTGCATGTAAAAGGTCGACCGCTTTCATGGCTGGGAGAGTGTACAGCAGGTGCAGCTGAACGACTGTCTGTTGATTCATCAATCTCTGTTGGTAACTTTTCTCCTTTATGAATTGTAATGATGTGATTGAAAAGATGGTTCTTTTGTGTAAAGTTTCTTTCACAGTACTTACAGTCAAAGGGTCGCTCATTTGTATGCTTTCGCAAATGCTTCTGTACATCTCGACTGCTTACTGCAGTGTAATCACAATGCGGGCATGTGGCCATCTTATTTGGTTCATGCACTTTACGTCGATGATACCACAGTCCACTTGAAGATGCTGCAACAAAATCACAGTCTTCACAAGGGAATCCTACACCTGGTGGTCTACGCTCATACTGACCACTACTACCAACACTTCTAGCTGGGCTAGGCCCTCTCTCAAGCATCTGTCTCAAGCTTGGTGGAGTTTCATCATCATCATCCTCTAGATTTCCATTATTACCCTCATTCTCAATATCAATATCACCCTCACTGCTTGGTCTTATTTCATCATGAGATAACATCAAATTTTCATTTGAATCATCATGATCTACCCATGAGCCTCCATCTCTCTCAGAGTCAGGGTCTGGTTCACCGTCTGACATTGCCTCAGACTTAATAATAAGCTGTCCTGGTCTCAACTCATGTTTTTCTGCCGGAGGAGATGAACTATGCTCACTTGTGTGAAAGTTGTCACTTGGTGGGACCTCATCACCTTCGATAGGTTCATCCATGGACAGAGCATGATATTGCTCCATGTGAGCATAGTAGCGTTGCTTATAAACAAATGTCAAACCACAGATCTGGCAACAGTGCCACTCTTTTTGTTTGT
Source organism: Asterias rubens (assembly GCF_902459465.1). Lineage (NCBI taxonomy): Eukaryota > Metazoa > Echinodermata > Asteroidea > Forcipulatida > Asteriidae > Asterias > Asterias rubens. The sequence goes on along the minus strand of NC_047071.1, from coordinate 7,041,076 downwards.
CCTCTTCTGTTGGGTGCATTTTTTTCTGGTGATACCACATGCTGCCATGACTTCTACAAGTGAATTCACATTCACTACACTGAAAAGTATTGACTGTTGATTCATTTCCATTACTACTTTCTGATTGAGGTGTGTCCTCCATATTTGACAAACTTTCCTTTCCGTGAACCTGAACACAGTGTTTTTCTAAATTTTTGAATGTCTGGTAGCTCTTTCCACAATATCCACACTTAAAATCTTGGGGTAGTTCACGAGAATGCTGCTTGGTGTGAGCTCTGAATTCTTGTGCAGATCTTGTTGCAAAGTTACAATTATCACAGGTACGCCAGGGACCTTCGTATTCCAAACCGTGACATTTCTGATGCTGGGCAAGATATACAGGTGATGTAGCCAAGTATCCACAATGATGACAGCTAAGCATAGCATTGCCACCACTCATAGTGAGGAAGGTCCTTGCAACACAAGACTGCACACACAGCCTTCTTTGTCACTCGCACAAACCTGTTGATTAAAAAAAAAAAATGCTTAGACAAGCCCCAACAAACTCGCATATTACAAGCTTTGGGTAATACAAGGTTTATTTAGGCCTGTGAGTGGACCCTTAAAATAAAGCTGAAACACTACATGATGTAAGAATGATTGTGTAACGTCAAGTGAGTGTGCGTCATGCATTTACGCTGGTCGAATTGGGGCAACCCATTAATCAAGTAACTATGCTTATCTCATATTATTGTAGTTGTACAATGTACATTATTGTTGCCAAGCTTATATACATGATATAAGGCATGCCAAGCTTATTAAAGGCATGTGTAACCGAGTTCATGGAAATTACAGTACAGACAGTGACAAACGAGTATAGTTTTGAAGTAGTGTTATTGAGTTTATTCTGTGTACGTGTATTTACAGGTTAGATGAAAGTTACGACCATATAGAACTAAAAACGACAGTCATATGGTTCTGGGGAAATTTCTTCCTCAATCCCTGCCTCAAAAGTTTGGGTTACTTTACCCAAGGGCTCAAATAATCAATTCGCAGCCCTGGGACAATTTAATAAAGAAGGTGTGGCACCAATCGTACCAAATGTGAGAGTGTTCTGCAGCTACATCTTTGCTATCCCCAGATACTATTTTGGTATTCATGGACAATTTTATCCCATGAATACACAAGCTGAGTAAATTAGGCAAATTAAATACAAGCGTAAACAAACTAAAGAGGGCGCTATAGCGTGTACAATTGTTGGAAGCCTGGTGGCACCATAAAAAAATGTAAACAACTCCTGGTGCGTCGCGATTGCAAGTGCATCGTCATGCTATATGTACATGTATGGAAAATAAGACAATGTGCCTGGCAGCGAGGATTAAAGAGTCTGGCTGGTCACAATCGGCCGAGGATGAATTTGAACGAACCGGTGAGTGAAATACAACCAAACTTATCGTTGAGACTGATCAAAAAGAGATTATTTACAATGATAACATACAGAATTCGGATCATACTCCTCTGAAAGAGTAGACGAATTGACCTCTTTGAATGATCCTCTCTCATTATCATGAAAAGACAGCAATGTTAATCCATGGTAATATCATACACAAAAGAAACACACATGCAGGATTTTCAGTGAGGTAGGAAGGAATGGACACAGTCTGCTCAGTGCCTGTCGCACCAAGAAGAAAGTGAATTCCGTCAGGCCACCAATAACAAAGTCACCATCATATGAAAAAAAACTAACTATGTAGTGTTCAGGAAAAGAAGAGTCCCAAACAGTCACTTGAGAGACTGTATTTTTATCACTGCCTTAGGTAGTGCAAAAAGTATACACAATATAAAAATGTACTAAATCTACTATGTACGTTCCTCTGCGTATTGTACATGGATGTGAACAGAGATTTCATTCTACTGAAATAATCAAAGATTGGAAGTGGGTAGAAGGAATCGACCACAAGAATCAGCAAAGTGAAGAGTACCACCTTAAGTATTGGCAGAAGATATGCTGGAATCATCAATCCTAGGAAAAGTGTAAAGGTGAGCAAATTTATGATTTCTCTGTCAAACCTTCTGGCTGTAGTAGTTTGTAGCTGAGACAGCACTGATTTGGGTAAATGAAAAGGGGTGGAATGTTTTCCTATAGTTGTGCGCCGAGATCTTCTAGTACTAGTATTTAATTCTCTTTTCTTTGAACTTTCTGGTTCAATAGATGAAAGTACGACGGCGAAGTCTCGGACAGAATGACTCGGTCTGTACACATAGGTTTTATTCTATTCTTTTATTTTACAATTTACAATTTACAAAGAGAACCACAGCTAACTTGGTACATGGCATAGGTTGGGGTTTTTTTAGGGGGGGGAGGCGTTGACAGTTTATTGGTGTTATTTGAAGACCTATTGTCCGTTATTTCATTCTTGTATTTTAGTACAGTTTAAACGAGTATCTACAATGTACATTATTTTGATTCAGATGTTTTAGTTATCAATAGGCAACTTTTTTTAATTGTAATATTTTAACCTCAAAAATAAACTCTATTGTTGGTTGCAAATACATGTACATACAAATTTTGTGTTGTCATTATTATGGCAGTGCATGTACATGTACATGTACTGTTTTTTTTAAACTTAATTTCTTGTCATAATTCTGCTCACCAAGTTCGATTGTTGTTACCATGTTAATCATAGTGTATTGTTGGCAACGTAGGACAAGTTTATTTCACATAAGTGCTAAATTAATCAATTTAAACCACCCCACCCCTCTGAAAGACACAAAATGAAATAATATGCGTAAATTATTATGGCTTATAAAATTATTTGTGACTCCCTCCGGAACAGAAAATTGTTACGAACTAAGACAATAAACCAAAGCAAAGCTGCCTAATCCGTTGGTAGATACGAAAATCCTTCCACTGTACTGTTCATCAGGGTTTGGAAACGTCCTTCGTATTGCTGCCATCAAACATGATGGGAGTGGCACCGGTTGCACGGCCAAGATACATGTAGTCCCAAGCTCACCACTTGTGGATATTCAACATGGCGATATTTCCTGTAAAACAAAACAAAAGAATTCATACAAAATTATTAACATTAAAGATTTGTGGTTTGCATGGTGAAGTGTCGATATTGTTTGTGTGAACCTAAATTGCTTTAAAACTATACCCATGCCAAAAGGCAATCATAATCCTAAGCAAACAGTTACAACATGAACATGTACATGTATGTAATGAATGTATTGCGAGATATTTGTGTAGATGCACATGTGTCAACCACATGTGTCAACCACCACAGTTACTTTGTGTCTACCTCCATGCTTTGTGGAGTATAAAAAAAACAAACATAGCTCTTTCTACAATATCAGTTGAAACTGATATTGTATGATTATTGCCAGTAAGTTATAAAACCCAAGACTTAAATTACACCCCCCCCCCCAACTCATCTCTACTGACTAAGTGCATGTGTTGTTCACACTGTATGTATTATGATGTGAATTATGACGTGATGTAAAAGGTAAACTTGTACATCATGTTTGTTCATGTTTTAGTCAAGAATGGCCTACAACTATTTTTGGCAGCAGCAATAAACTGATCAAACGAAGCATCATTCAGTATAATTTATGAATCACTCTGTGGGCTTACCAGTCTGTCTTTAGTCGTCGATCATCAGGGTTTGGCTCATCGTCTTCGGCCTGTGCTGGTTAACTGCAAGCAGCGCAAATGGCTCGAACCGCTATGGCTCAACGCCACGCACTCTTTCTTCGTAACACGTCTTCAGCTTCTCTCTCGTCTGGTGAGCTCCCCTCATTGCTAGAGCTCCCCTCACTATCCTCTGAAGTGCCTCCCTGAAATGCCTCTTTATCCATACTGTGGTCTTCCCAATACTTGCTGCTATCGGATATTTTCGCTGTTTTTTGGGGTCGAAAAAATGCAGCCTATAGTGTCCGATGTTATTCCGCATTCTTTGTATAGAAAATACACACACACGATCGACCCGATACACTGTACAGAGTTTAAGTGCGTGGTACTACATGTACGTCACACACAAAGTATGTATGGTTCGTGGGTCACCGGCTTTTGCCGAAACCGAGTTTTTCTGGGTCAGAGTACGCCGTTCTACAGTTTTTTTGCATGAAGAAAAAGGTTTTATTTATCAGAAAAATCCACACACGTGTGTGACTGCGGGTCAAAACAACCATGCAGTCTGGTTCGCCCAATGCCTGAGGGGAGAAAGCCACAGTCTTAGAGACAAGTGTTTCTATTGGCTGTTGAATTTCCACATAGCGCGTAACAAAGTTTGCCATTGGTCGGTTTTGCCCTACTACCAGAGAGCTTTGTAAAAGTATTGAACACCGGGGAAGAAAAAACATAAGTCGTCGGCGGTGATTTCTTACTATTTAGTGTCGTTTTTCTTGCGGAAAAAAATATATTAAATATGAATTTTTTTTTTTTTTAAATCAACATTTTTGTATCAAGCATAAATGCAGCAAAATATGTATCGCAAAATTTGCGATGCACTATTTAACATTGCATAGCAAAAAAAATCAGCGATCAAATAGGCGAAATCTTCCCTGGCCAGGGATAAAATTCCCTTAGATGTGCCGCACTTGTAGTTCAACCGCAAAAGTTAAAAATTGTTATCTTATGTTGTAACTTGATACAAAGTATAACAATACTTCAACATTTTTGCTTCGTATGCCTCTGCTCACTATCAAGAATGAGACTCCTTATCATCAGCCTTATGTGTGCTTGCTGGGCGAAAGATCCGAGTTCCCAGTCAGGCAACTACAATTGGGTTTTGACATTGAATCCCGATGTCAGATTTTACGCATGAATGCTCCTCGCAAGGCATCGACTGTGTGGAATTTTTTGTAAATAAATGATGGCAAATAAATAATGGCGCTGTCCAATTCACGGACATTTTGAGACTGTTGACTTGATACCATAGGTTTGCAAACCATAAATGTTTGCAAGGTGTATGGGTCGGGCCCATGTCAGTTTAAATATATCTCTGTCAGTTGGGTTGACCGTAGAGTGTGTAGTGAGTGGATATATTTGGGGTAACCGAGGAAGCCGTTCTGACGGTTGCGTCATTGGTTTGTGTGGGTTGGGGTGAGACCGCGGGGATATTTTTTCAGATCCCCTTTATAACTATAGCAATAACATGTTTTCGAGTGTGGTAAACAAGTTGCTTTGAGTGATTTGCAAGAACACGTTCCTCGCATGGGTACCTCCTCACAATCATCACTGTACTGTGCCTTTGTGTTCTAAACACACAGTCCATCTGTAACAAGTATGACGATTTTGCTGATTTTGTTCTGCAAAAAGATCTGGACCTTGTTGCCGTTTCAGAAACATGGCTGAGACCAGACGACAACTTAACATGTCGTCAGTGTACCCCTGCTGGCTACTACTTTCATCACATCCCTAGACCTCACAAGACTGGTGGAGGAGTTGCAATACTGTACAGATCTACTTTATCTGTCTCTGTGAAAAGTAATGACGTCCAGTACACAACTTTTGAATCTCTTCATGCTGAAGTTTCCGGAAACTCTAAATCTGTTCGACTTGTCATTGTTCACAGACCTGAAAGGGATTCAAACGGCCAACATGTGACTTTCTCAAGTTTTCTAAGGGAGTTTGAGAATTTGATTTTGGAATATCTGCTTCATCCATCGGAAATCATCATCACCGGCGACTTTAACATTCATGTTGATGACGTCCACAACACCAATGCAAACCAGTTTAAGCATCTACTTCAAGCTTTTGGTCTTACCCAGCATATCAAGGAGCCGACTCATCGTCTCGGTCATTGCCTGGACCTTGTCATAACTCGTGAAATCTCCCCACCAATTGTCTCAAACTTTGTTATTCTACCTGGATTATCTGACCATTATGCAGTCATGTGTAACTTGAGTCTGTGCAAGCCCAAAGTCCCAACCGTCACTATAAAGAGCCGACAATGGAAACATGTGAATTCACCCGAAGTGTTCCACGACATAGGCACTCATTTAGCAATTCTAGAAGTTGATCATGACTGCTTGGATTCCTATGTCAGCCAATATGAGAGTACAGTCAGTGACATCTTGGATAAATATGCACCTTGGAAAACGAGATCAGTCAAGGTCCGAACTGAAGTCTCCTGGTTCAATGATGATATTCGTACAGCGAGAAAGATCTGTCGTCAACTGGAGCGGAAGTGGCGGAAAAATGGCAAATTGGCAATACAACGACAAGAATATCGCAACCAATGTAAAGTAGTTAGGAATTTGATCAACCAGGCAAAGATCATCCATTATTCATCTCAAGTACAAGAATCGTCAGGAGATCAAAAGAAGCTCTTCAAGATAATTGGTAAGTTGTTGCTCAAACCCAAAACCCCTGTCCCCTGTCCCCTAACAGCATATCTGCAGTGCTTCAAGGTTTCTGACAAACATTCGCTGTTCAACACGAGTAACACTTTACAAAAATGTTGTGAAGTACCAGGCTACAAGTCGGAATCTGACAAAAAACGATCTGGCCGACCAATAACTGGTCGATCTGCTGCAAACATCCAATGTTGCATTTCTCATGATGATTTCAATTTGGTATGCGTCTGAACTTGGTAAACCCATGGAGGACTGAGGGTTCATCCAATTTCTTAGCAAACTTGTGAGCAACAAAGCACATGCCTCACCTTCCCTACTACGGTGTTTAATTCTGTTAAAATCCTTTCACTTTTGTGCGCAAGCTAATTAAAATTTGACAAAAGTAATTAGCTAGTGCTCACTCATGAATGCGGAACAGCTGAAGATCGATTTGGTAGAAATTAAAAAGCTATGACCTTGATTTACCAATACTTAGTGCCAGATTTTTGAAAACTAAAAAAAACATCCATTTGGGATACATTTTTCAAAATGTATACATGTACTTTTTTAAACACCCTGTAGTGTCGTAGTCATGACTTTTGGAGGTGTGAGTAGTCGAGTAGTTACTTACACTAGTGGCCCAGGCTTACTGATGTCTGGTTGTGTTTCGTAGGTAAATTATGTTGTCGTGAAAAGTCGTGACTGTGAGCGACACAATTTTTTCAGCAAGCAGAAATAGTCGCAACTATTTTAGTTGTTATGGCGGCTCGATTTACGGAGAAGGTGAATAATGGCAGTCGCAACTCGACTAAGCAATAACTAGTTGCGATTTCGACATTAGTCGTAGTGCGTACATGTACCACTATAGTCGCAAATCACAGGCTTTCCCACAGCAGCATTTAAAGTGCACAGTTATCACAGCAGTTATACACAATATTGTTTGTATGTACTTTTGTGAGCGGCTGAGCCTACGACAACTCTTCTACATTATGGGGTGCAATGCAGTTTTCATCTGATTCTCTGTGTCTTCGATAGTTTATGGCAGTTGAAAAACCATTTTGCTCATTTCGCCCAACTCTTCCACTTAGTTGTACATTTTCATCTTGGTGTTCAAAATAATGACAAACATCAACCCCAGTCCAAAAGCATCGGTTGCTAAGAGTATGCACACAGCTCCCTCAGGGTTGAAAAAGCTATGTAAACTCATCTTGAAAGTCAATCTCTGTATTGCTATGGTATGATACATGTCGACAATAAATTGTGATACGTTGGTGGAACTTTGCAGCAAAATGTAGAGTACAGTTCTTCACATATTATATTTCTTGATTGACAGTTAATATGTTCCATCTTTTCCTTTTCTCTTGACGCTTCCTCTGCAAAACAGCAAAATATCTCTTCCACAATTATATACGCTTGAATCTTGATTCTGTCACAGATTTGTCTCTCTTGAATCAAGAACTCCATTCCTTAATTGCAGAGCAGTCGATTGCCCATTCATCTGACAAGACGAGGCTTAAAAAGTGTCGTACTCCAAGGTGGTCATGCAGCAGTTCTCTAAAAGCAGACTCCTTTCCTGGAAATGTGCCCTATCAGAAGAATGACATAAATACAAATCATAGAATAAGTTCAGTGATTATATTGGGTCTCATTGTGGTAAACTTTTTCTGCATCAAGCTTAATGTAAAATATGTACATCTGTTTTGATGGTTAATATTAAACCGTTGACCATCGAGGGTTACGATCATCAATCAACCCAACTATAGCAATTGCAAACAAGTGTTAATTGCTTGTGCACAGAAGGAAAATGTCAGTTAAAAACAAAAAATGTCAGCCAATGAGCCATTTTAAAATCAAGGGATATGCATCTGTGTGCATTGAAGTGTTGGTGACTCGAGTCAGACAAATCCAACCACACATTAAGCAAGGGCTCATACTACTCCTATGATGAACTATGTTCGTTCCACTACCGAAGCAAACCCAAGGAGTAGGCTAATACTTCCTGCGAATGCGATAAATAACAACAAGTTTGAAGTATTGTTCAGTTCAAATTAGGTATTCACAAACATGACAAACAATGACTATTATTATACTTACGACTTTACGTTTTCTAATTCTATACAGATTCGATCAATATAAACAAGATTCTCTCCACTCACCACTTTGTGACACTGACAGTTACATAATGACTTGAGATCCATGACTTGCTCAGTTGCAAACGTTGGTTGTATGTATCATGCTCTCGTTTCCCCTAGTTTATTCACACCCGGACATGGTCCAACTGCCTGCATGCAGCAGACGAAGCACACGTATAACTGACAGAGTTTATCGCAACACAAGACCGTCCGCAGAGAGGGCACTAGCTTGTGTATTTTGACATATAGTCCTTAAATTTATTGCCATCTAGATAGCAGATTAATATAGCTTCGGCTTACTTGTTCATCTTTAGCATTCATAATCGTGAACATTTCTTCTTTTCTTACGATTTTTCCTCCATGACCAACACGGAGCTGCCAATGCCGTGTAATCATAACATAAATGACCCCGGGGTCAACTAATACATTATGTTAATTTATTACAACGATCGCATGGTGATTGGTCCGTTACAATGCTGAAACAGAAAACAATGAAAAAGTTAACACAGCGCTGCAGGATTACCAAGACTATTGTAGCTTGCCAGTGTAGTCTAGATTTCAAGCCGTCCAATTAACTAAATCATACCGTGGCGGGCGGTCTTTGGCGATTCAACCGCGCGTAGTACACTATCCAGAATCAAGCACCATAGTCTTGGGCCAAGACTATTTCATAGCCTACTCATCACTGTCAGTCAAGATGTAAATAAATAAAACACCATTTGGGTTTGATTCATTTTTAATTCATTCTCATCACCATCAGTATAATAAAATAAATAATTTGCACAGCGCCCCCAATCGGTGCTGAACTACAATATTGACTTGAACTTAAGTCTATTGACGACACCATCTACATGTATTAGCAATGTGACCCTTTATAGAAATGATGCAGAAATCAAGAAACAATTCCGAAATCCTGAAGGTACGTAGTGTCTCATCTGAAGGTACACGTACGAAGTGTCTCGTGAAGGTATGAAGTGTCTCAAGGGAAGGTACGAAGTGTCCAAGATACAAAGTGACCAAAGTCACTTCGTATCTTCAAAAGGTGCGAAGTGCCCAGGGTACGAAGTGTCCTGACACAATTATTTTTTGATGGATTTTAAGTGCTGGCCAAAAAAATTGGCAGATTTGCATGACATTCCAGAAAATAGACAGACTTTATTGCAAAAGGACATTTATTTATACTTGTAAAAATAAGATTGCACAGAAAAACATGTGCTAATCACGCGTTCCGCGAAAACACCAAGGGTGTCTGACTACAACATGCAGGGGATTGAGGGGTCCGCGAAAACACCAAGGGTGTCTGAGTACAACAAGCATGGGATTGAGGGGGTACGTTCTGTACGTCTCATGTCAAAGGTTAACTTACAGGCCGATCGAAAAATTCGTGAATGTCACGCGAAAACATGACAGCCAAAAAAAAATTACATCGCTGGAGATTTGAAAACACAGATTACTTATTTTTGACCAGGTATTGCAGAAAACATTGTTAAAAAATAGTTATGATTAACGTAGTTTCATTGTATTTTTTTATATTAATATCAAACTTATTGAATGTTTAAAACATTAGCGCCCCCAAGAAAACTGGGTAATTCATGTTTTTCTTATTGTCCATATTTTTGACAGACAAAAAATTACGAAAGGGAAACTAGATATAGTGTTTGTAGAAACAAACACTAGGTGTTCGGCTATTGTTGGGTCAGTGTTTGAATAAATGAAACAAGTATTGTTAATAGCTCGTCAAATTACAAAGAAATCAAAACCAAACAGTTTTCTCGATGTGTTATAATTTTATAGAAAAAGCATCAAAAAGTGTACATTTCAACCTAAAAGCCTTTAAATACTGCCTTTTCAAAGCATTTTACAGGCTCTTCCAGTTTAAAAAGGTCAAAAAGTCAAGAGAAGGTCACCAACATACCCATTTTTGTGGAATACGTGAGGCCCTTTCATATGATGTATAGATTGTCAAAATAGCTTTTGTGGTTGAGGAAACGTGAACTGATGAATAATGGCGACTGGAGAAGAGCCTCACTAACCAGAAGGGAAATGTTTGTTGAAAACGCCTTGAAAACAGACTACGTACGTAAAGCCCTTTCATATGATGTATAGATTGTCAAAATAGCTTTTGTGGTTGAGGACATAGGAACTTATGCATAATGACGACTGGAGAAGAGACTAACTAACCGAATAGGAAATGTTTTTTGAAAACATCTGAAAACGGACTACATACGTAAAGCCCTTTCATATGATGTATAGATTGTCAAAATAGCTTGTGTGGTTGAGGACATAGGAACTTATGCATAATGACGACTGGAGAAGAGACTAACTAACCGAAAAGGAAATGTTTGTTGAAAACACCTTGAAAACAGACTACGTACGTAAAGCCCTTTCATATGATGTATAGATTGTCAAAATAGCTTGTGTGGTTGAGGATATGGGAGCTTATGCATAATGACGACTGGAGAAGAGACTAACTAGGAGGAAAATCTTTGTTGAAAACGCCTTGAAAACAGACTAAAGCGAAGCTATTTATAGGAGAAAAAAAAATTAAATACAAAAGTAAACCGTACAAATTTTGGTCGCCAAGTGGTCTCCCATCCAAATACTGACTGGGCCCGATTTTGCTTAACTTTAGTGACAGGTGTTATCAACGCAGTATGGTACGCAGACTAAAACGATCAACACGTGGTGCAGAGCGTGACTATGCTCCTCAATGCACCGCATACTTACACGTGGTGACCGCAATGCACCGCATGCTTACACGTGGTGACAAAGTACATGTATATGTAATTGTAAAGTCTTTACGCGCAATCAATGGGGGAATTTTGTAGTTCTTTATACATAAATTTTAGAATGTTCAACCTCGATTTTGAACCGGAAGACAAAATCAAAATGGGGTCATGTCTGTGAGGTGTTTACGGAGTTTTTAATGCCCTTTCCGATGATGTATTGATTGTCAAAATCCGTCATGCAGATCAAAAGTTATGATTTTTTGAAATAATACCGCATACTTACACGTGGTGACCGCAATGCACCGCATGCTTACACGTGGTGACAAAGTACATGTACATGTAATTGTAAAATCTTTACGCGCAATCAATGGGGGTATTTTGTAGTTCTTTATACATGAATTTTAGAATTTTCAACCTCGATTTTGAACTGGAAGACAAGATCAAAATGGGGTCATGTCTGTGAGGCGTTTACGGAGTTTTTCATGCCCTTTCCGATGATGTATTGATTGTAAAAATCCGTCATGCAGATCAAAAGTTATGATTTTTTGAAATAATAAACTTAGAATAAGTGTATCTCGTCAACTGATGACGTCATCGTGACGTAACAACTTTTGCATCATCTACTGGTTATTGTCTACCTGTGTGCAAAGTTTCAACTTAATGCAAGCTTCGCGTCTATGCTTTTTCTTGCGGACAATCGATAGCGAGAAGAATAAGAAAAACCCCCAAAAAAAAACAAAAAAAAAAAAACGAACAAAATCAATGAGTTGTTCGGGCTGTTGCCCGAACACCTAATTACAGATTTTTTATTTTTATTTTATTTTATAAATTGTCGGATTTTGATTTTGCTGTTAAATTATTTGTCAACATCCCACACCACCTGTGCATTCAAAAGATAAATAAATACCCCTCATTTTATCATTTAAACACCTCAATTATCTAAGAGGTTGTTGAGATCTCTGTCCAGAATGCTAACAATAGGGACTCAAAATCTTCTACCCTTGATTTATTTGAAAGACATGGGCCGTCAAAATTGTGTATGATAGGTACATGTACCTCTAATAGTTGTATAAATTAACAAAACAGATTTGACTACAAATTTCAGACTTACAATTAGATCATACATGTAATAAAGAATATGACGGAACTATCCTTAAATGAACATTTTAGTAAACCTAAGTATACAATTATATAAAATATCTGAAAAGGTCAAAAATAATTGTTTTGAAAAATGACATTTGAGGTTGTAAAATGGTCCATATGCCTATAGATAGAAAATAAAATAAACTGCGCCAATAAAGTATCTAAACACTTACAAATGGTCAGATATATCAGAACCTGAAACAGTATGCCAAAAAATAATTATTCATTTCGAGTCAGCGTTAATTTCTGCACATTTTGACACATCTTGTGTTGCGCTACGATGTTGTTTGGTGGATTTACGGGCACTTGAGTGGCTTAAGGTCGAATTTCAAAAGTTGCAAAATCCCCTATTCAAGCTAAATCGTTGTATTGTGACGAGTACGATCGGCGTTTCTTTTGCCCGCCTTTTATAAATGATTTTTTTTGGTCGCGTTTTGGATAAATCGGTTGCGATGAACATCAGCAATAATTGTCAGTAACCAAGCAAAGGGGTCAAAGAGGGGAGGCATACAACAATGGTAAGCAAGGAAAGGTGTTTCAAGATAACAGGAAAGATGGCTCAAACGACCAAACAGGAAAGAGGACGGACCGTTGGTTTGATAGAAGCCGGTACGTCGATGCGAGCTGCAGCTCATCAGGTGAAAACGTCACCAGCGACGGTCAGTAAATGGTGGAATCGCTACCAAGCTCAGGGAAATGTGGACGACCTGCCAAGGAGTGGCCGTCCAAGGGTGACTTCTGCAGCAGAAGAAGAAAGTGAACAAAGCCATAAAGCCTGACACCACTCTCGAGGGGTTTGCGACGCATCCTGATCAGGAAATGGCAGGAGATTGACCAGGGACAGATCAGAGGTCTCTTTGAGAGTATGAGAAGACGACTCCTTGCTGTTCAGGACAATGATGGAGGACACACCAAGAATGGAGGACAGGATAACAGCAGTTTTAGAGTTAAAGATACGGCAATTAATTTCATGGTCATGTAAACGAAATGAGTTTGTGTCTTTTGTCTTGATTTTGTCTGAGTGTGATGCTTATGTGAGTTCCCTTTTGGAATTGGGGTGAATAGGGGCTTTTGCAACTTTTGAAATTCGACCTTAAGCCACTCAAGTGTCCATAAATCCAGCAAACAACATCGTAGGGCAACACAAGATGTATCAAAACGTGCAGAAATTAACGGTGAATAGAAACGAACAATTAAATTTTTGTATACTATTTCAGGTTCCGATAAATCTGACCATTTGTAAGTGTTTAGATACTTTATTGGCGCAGTTTATAAATTGTACATGTGGTGACTAGGAATTATACGTTTGGAGCGATTTCAAATCGATTGGCAGACTTAAAGCCATTGGACCCTTTCGATTGTCCAAGGCCCACACTTCGTGTATCACAACTTCTATATCAAATAACAAACCTGTGAAGATTTGGGCTTAATCGGTCATCGGAGTCGGGAGAAATAACGGGAAAACCCACCATTGTATCCGCGCGTTTCGCCGTGTCATGTTTAAAATAAATCCGTAATTCTCGTTAACGAGAATTGATATTGTTTTACTGTTTTCTCAACAAGTAAAGCATTTCATGGAATAATATTTCAAGAGAAGTATTTCACCACTACCTTCTGTAAACCCTGTAAGTTATTTGTAAATCTGTGAACTTTGTTTTCTTTTTCTGTACCGAAAGGGTCCAATGGCTTTAATGTGTAAGTCAAATCTTCTTATAAGAGCTGTCAAAGTCAAGCCATATTTTTTTTTTTTAGCAACCAAAAACTACCATGCCTTTTGATTTACCAATTTCGCACCTGCTTGAAAGGAGGGGGGTTTCCCAATGAATGAAAAAAATGTGCAGGAATTATAATAAAAGAAATTTGTGTAAACATGTCAGTCAGTGGAGGTCGACTGTTCAATGTCGACATGTTTTGGCCATCTGTCGAGTTGTCTCAAAAATCGAGTTGTCTGATCTTAAAACTGTCAAGTTGTCCAAACGATCAAGATGTCTGAACTGTTGAGTTGTCTGAACGGTCGATTTGTCTGATTTCCCTGATTTCCCATGTTTTCAGGTAGTATAGTATTAATAAAGCACTGTACAAAACAAGCATGACAAGCTGATGACTAGTGCCACCTCAATTCACTATTGTTTTTCAACGAAAATGTAAACATGGAGAGACACTAGATAGGCCTACTTGATAATAACTGAAAAGTGACACTCTAGTTTAGTCTTATATGAAGTTGAATCCCAAAATGGTAAAACATCCAAGTATTGTATTTTTATTTGCTATAGAGGGGAAGGCTTATTCTAATGGGAGGCAATGGTGATTGCCTTGCCATGCCATCGCAGCTAGCAGTAGTGGAGACAAAGCCAATCACTTAACCATGCTACCTACAGGAACAATGTCCAGGGAGAAAACCTCGGAACCTCTACTACTATGTTTCTACCTCCAAATTGCTCCATGCTCCAATGGCAACGATAGGAAGCCTTCCACATGGCATACAAAAATAGCAAACAAAGGAGTCTATTTGAATCTTTCTTTTTAATTTCAAGCCGTGTGCTCTGCTAGTGCTAGATGTTCATTCAGTATTGGGCGGCATAGGCCAGCAATGGCATGTAAAACACGGAGAGAGAAAAACGACTCGATATGATCACGATGTGATCGAGTGATATTATTCATGAACAGGGAACGATAGTACTCCCTAAAATCACCTTAAAATACGGGAACTTACCATCGTAGAATTGCTGTAAGTGTAAACACGACCTGAGAGAAGCTTCACTAATAACGTACGTACACAGATAACATCAAGTAAGGTGGGTATTTAGATGAGAAATGTCCATTCCAAGAATCCAAGTCCAGCAGAATCGTGCCGTTATAAAACCGCTTGCAACCGTTCCAATCTCCTGAGCTAGCTATGCGGTGGTGTGCACACAGCTCAGAGGAGACACTACACGTACATTATGTAGGTTGAGATGCATTAGCACTGGCACAACAGCAGTGCTAGTGTAGTAGGGTAGTAGACAAAAGAATCCTAGCTTGCAAGCTAGCAGCTAGCTACGGGGGTATTCCTACCATGGCCACGGACGTCGAGCATGGTTAAGTATCTGCATCTCTCTATTCATTCAGCAGTCTCCATCAGAGACCATCAGACAGGGCAAAGCAGTTCTTTCGAGGATCATCAGAGGGGAGGCCGCCGCAGCCCCGAATCGCCAAGTATCGTAGGACGTCCTGTTTTCAAGGTGTCCCTAAAATCGTGGCAAATATTTTACCTCTCAGGGCAGGGCGCGATGTAAAACAAAATGTTTGTAGCTTGACTTTGCCAAGCAAAGAGTCTCCTCTCCCTTGACCAAAACTTAGAAGAAACACGTACATGATGTAATGCGCTCCACTGGTTAGTTGCACTTGTAAATGCAAAAAGTTTGATATTCTAGGCATTTCTACAAACAAGGTACACATACGGTCACAATTATGTTGGTGGGGCCTACCGACAAAAGTTTCATCAAACACTATTTCAATTCACAACTCACGATGATATAATATTTGGTTGGAGATGTTTATTAATATTTTTATTAATATTAAAATTTAAACATCAGCGACGGCGATTCAATTATCACTGTTTATTTATACGCTTTATAATAAATGTATGGTGGCTTTAAAGGGACATCGCAAATATATATTGACGCCAATATTGACGCCAATATTCGTGACTTTTACCCCAAGTTGCAAATATTGACGCCAATATTGACGCCAATATTCACGACTTGGCCCAAAGTCGCAAATATTGATGCCAATATTGACGCCAATATTCACGACATGGGCCCTATGTCGCAAATATTGGCGTGAATATTGGCGTCAATATTTGCGACTTTGGGCCAAGTCGTGAATATTGGCGTCAATATTGGCCTCAATATTTGCAACTTGGGTTAAAAGTCGCAAATATTGGCGTCAATATTGGCGTCAATATATATTTGCGATGTCCCTTTAAAGCCACCATATAAATGTTATTAAGAAAGGAAAAAAAGGGGGAAAATCAGACTTGTTGTTAATTTTTTATTAATTTTTATTTTTGGCAAACTACCATGGTAATTTTTAAAATGTCATAACAAAATATTTAGAATAAACTGAAGACAACTGCTGACTATAGAAGTTAGGCCGTGTCCGAAACGACGACTTCGGCTAGCTACGTCTAGATCAGCGCGTCTACCAGTGTTGAAGTCTCACAGAACACTTGCGTCACTGCATATGTTTCTTAATGTGGCTTCACCGGTAAACCATACATGTACATTCTCGTTTGCCTCAAGGAATCAAAAACAGGAAAAACAAATGGGAACCAGTTCAAGTCATCGAAGATCGGTGTGTGGTGTCAATATTTCAATGTCCGTCAAGTTTTAATATTTTGTTTGCATACTTCTAATAAACAAATGAAGGTCATTAGGGCAGCTGCATCAGTTGATATAATGGCATCATTATTTTTTCCCAATTCAAAGAAAAAGCCATAACATTGAAAACGGGAGTGGAGGATACATGGTCGCATGTTGTCGTACAGTATTTGTGCGCGCATCTAGCTAGACTTGATTCAAGTCTTAGATCGCAGTTATTCTTCCGCATCTCCGCCACAAAAAACGCCCCACATTAATTAGCTATCACGCGCAATCTAGGCTTAATGACAAAGGTTGATCACAAGAGGGCGCTGTTTTTAGCGGCTTTCAGGGTGACTAAAAAGCCACGATCAATGACTTGGAACCAAGTCTAGCATCTAGCAAGTCGACCGATATTACAGGGCCTGCTGATACAGGGCCCGACACTCAACAGTTTCTAAGCCACGCCCACAATTTTGCATTTATTTCAACGTTGGCTCGATCAACCATGGAGATAATATGGCTGAACTTAACCATGGAGGTAACTGAACGTAGGCCTACGGAAGCATGAGGTATTGACCTCTTGAAGACACTGGACACTATTGGTAAATAGTCAAAGACCAGTCTTCTCACTTGCTGTATCTCAACATGCATACAAAAATTAGAGCTCAATCGGTCATCGAAGTTGCGAGATAATATAAATATAAGAAAAACACCATTGTCGCACAAGTATTATTGTTATTATTATTATTATTTATTCAGCCATTTCAACAATACATGAAAATACAAAAATACTTCCATTATATCCATACGACATACGACACCATAGTTGAGTGAGGAACCAAATGCGCACGCGCAACTCACAGACGCCAGGGCCCAATTTCATAGAGCTGCTAAGCACACAAATTTGCCTTGATAAAAAGAGGATCACCAACTAAATTTCCATGTGATTTTCAGGGTAGGCAAACAATAGCTGAATACCAGTAACAAGCAATTTGAAACAAATGGAACTTTCGTTTGCATAGATTCATAATTAGGCCCTAAATTCATAATTTGGCTGCATTGGGCCTGCCAGACCCCCCCCCCCTCCCTCCCCTGGGTTAAAGATCGGAGGAACATTAATTGTCTGCTGCATATAGGCCCGCCAGACCCCCGCCCCCCGCCCCCCGAACGCAGTCCAACCATGTAGCTGTTGTTTCGAACAATACCGATATTAGTGTTTTCTCACTCGTCTCATCTCTGGGTCGAGAGGAGCGCAGGACTGCTCGCCTCCATACACTTACTACAAATTTATACATCAGAATAACCGATGTTGCGCTGTGTAAGGGTTGCACTCAACTATTGCTCCTGCTTATCTGTCAAATTGACTAGTTTGCCTTCTTCCAGCCTCACCTTACTTTTTGGTTCATGAGACTTTGTTTGTAGTCCAGATCAAGCTAGACTAATCTTCAAGCAGTTGACCTGTCATTTTTCCATGCTACGTCTATGGAAAGTTCTACTGCTCCATTACATACAAGCCATACGCCTGCTGCCATCTTAGCTGCATCTCTCCACACACACGGACTGATCTTTTGTGATTGTGTAACCAGATCAATGAACTCAATAGGAAGAGGAGTTATACCCTATTCATCATGCCGACTTGACTGATCTTTGTGAATGACAGGGAGTTTTCTCTCTCTACACATGGAGTCGTACATGAGAGTTATACCCTATTCATCATGCCAACTTGACTGATCTTTGTGAATGACAGTGAGTTTTCTCTCTCTACACATGGAGTCCTACATTGTTCCATATGTACTCTATGTCCTGCTGGTCAGTTTAGCGGCAATGGGCTCAAATGAAAATGATGTGCATCATTTTCTTTATTCAATCAGAAGTATTGGTACTACGCTCGGAAAAGGGAGACTTGAACTCAGCACTTATCTCACACTGAAAGCCTGTGGCATATCTAGAGTCCGACCAACACGACGAGGCCACAGATCCTTTTGTAAACGGCAACACCCCCATTCCAGTGGTTGCCATCGCTCGAGCTGATGATGACTTTAAGAACATCCCACGATGTCTACCTACACTCACTAAAATCAGACTTCAATATTCATGTAGACGACCCAACAAATTCAGCAGATGCAAGAACATTCCTTGATCTTCTTGATTCAGCCGGGCTGAAGCAGTTGGTTCAAGAACCAACCCACTCGCGAGGCCACACTCTTGATCTTCTTATCGTCAGAGACAATGAAGAGAAGGTCAAGAATATTGCACTTCTTGCATCTGCACCATCGGATCATGCAGCAATCACATTTACAGCTACACTTGCTAGACCACAATCCGGTAAGAAAACCATAGTTACACGTAACCTACGTGACGTTGACTACACATCTTTCAGGGAAAGTATTGAAGCAATCTTTAAAGGGGCTTCAAACCTAGATGAAATGGACGTCAATGCAAAAGTGGACCTTTACAATGTCACCCTCTCTTCCACTCTTGATGGGTATGCCCCTGCTCGTGAGAAGGAGATACAATTACGACCACATCCATGCACCATGGTATAATAACGCTCTGAGGTCATCCAAGCAGAAGGTCCGTCGGTCAGAAAGAAAGTGGAGAAAGTCTAATCCTAGTTCTACTGTAGCTAAACTAGAAATGCATGAAGCAGTGACTGAGTACAATTGTCTAGAGATCTAAGTGCAGTTACCATCGGAAACTAATACAGACTTCAGGCAACAAAGGACTATATCAAATCGTGAACAAGCTTACAGTTGAAAGGCCTGTTCAGAGTCTACCCTCTCATACTTCAAAATCTAAGCTCTCGCAGGATTTCTTAAAGTTCTTTGACGACAAGATATCTAATCTTCGGACACCACTTGAGAACTTGCCACTACCCACCTTCGCTATTACCAACATACCAGCGACCAATGTGATGCAGAGCTTCCAACCTGTCCGCGAAGATGACATCCTAAAGCTTGTCAAATCAACGGAGATCAAGTCGTGTACTTAAGATCCTATTCCTGCCCCGGTGTTCAGGGAATGCTTACCTGTGCTTCTCCCTGCCATAACAGATATCATTAACCAGTCTCTACGTACAGGAGTTTTCCCCGCATCATTCAAGTCTGCTTTGGTCGTCCCGACTCTCAAGAAGCCCAACCTTGACCCTGACTGTCTATCACATTACCGCCTAATCTCCAACCTTCCCTTCGCCAGTAAGGTGTTGGAGCGTGTTGTGTGCCGACAACTTCTGAATCATCTTCATGTAAACTCTCTTTTGGCATCAAGACAATCTGCTTACAGGCCATCATACGGTGTAGAGACAGCATTGACGAGGGTCCAGAATGACCTGCTCCAATCGCTTGACGATGGAAATGAGGAAATCCTTGTTCTCTTGGACCTGAGTTCTGCTTTCGACACCTTGGACCACGGAATGCTTCTCCACAGACTGAAAGTAACCTTCGGTGTCTCGGGTATTCCAGCCGACTGGTTTACATCCTATCTCCATGACAGGGAACAACGTGTTATTGTGCATGGTGTTATGTCTGAAGCTATCCCTATTCGCTGGGGAGTTCCACAGGGATCCGTTATTGGTCCGCTCCTATTCATATGTTATACTACCCCTCTCCAAGAAATAATTGAAAGCCATGGAGTTTCTTGCATGATGTATGCGGATGACCTACAACTCTATGTGTCAGTAAAGCAAGGAGAGCAACACCTAGCCATATCAACACTAGAGGCTTGTCTGCGTGATGTACGGTATTGGATGAAGACAAATCAGCTCGTCTTGAACGACAATAAGACGGAAATTCTCCATGTTACTTCACAGAAGAAGAGATCTCAAGAATTACCTCCTGTACACATTGGTGAGACCCGGGTCTCATGTAGTGGTGCAGTGAGGGATCTTGGGGTGACACTAGACAGCCATCTATCTCTACGCCAGCTTCTGAACATAGTATGTCGCAAAGCCTCGTTCGCACTTTATAGAATCGGCAAAGTGCGCCATCTTCTCGATAAGCAACTACAGAGATTCTGGTCCACTCATTTGTAAGCTCCCTTCTGGATAACTGCAACTCTCTCTTGTTTGACATTCCCCAAAAAGACATAGCTAAACTTCAACGTATCCAGAATTCCGCTGCCCGTCTGGTTTCACGTTCTACTAAGCGCAAACACATCACTCCGGTTCTGAAAGAATTACACTGGCTTCCCATCTCTTTTAGAATTCAATACAAGCTCCTCATCACTACTTTCAAAGCAATCCATGGATTATGCCCCAGCTACCTGTCTGACCTCATCATCCCTTATGTACCAGCCCGTCCACTCCGCTCATCATCACAACATCTTCTCACCATACCACCTGTTCGAACTAAATCCTTAGGTTCAAGGACTTTCTCTAGTGCCGCCCCCAACTTTGGAACTCTCTTCCCGGCTACATCCGCTCTCCACAGAGCATGGAACAATTCAAAACTCTGCTCAAATCCCATTTGTTTTCTATTGCCTTCTGTTCAGTTTAATCCTTTCGTTTGCATTTTGTTAGCGTATTTTTTGTTATTGGTTGCTTTATTGTTTTGCCTTTTGTTTTTTGTTAAGCGCATTGGTATTTCTTTCAGTTATGAAATGCGCTATATAAGAATTAGCTATTATTATTATTATTATTATCATAGAGCTGCAATTCTGACCATCTTATCGAAACCCAAACAAAAAAATGACTGTCCACGTGGGCGTCAATCAGGGGGAGGGGGGCAGGGGGACATGCCCCCACCTTTTGGAGGGTGGGGGACACAGTATCAAATGCCCCCCCCCCCACCTTTTTGACCACCTTTATCATGAAGCCCAAGTTTTGCACTGTGTAAGACGAAACCCTGGGTCCCTAAAAATGGGCATTAATCCTGTGGGCAAAGGATGACACAATGTCCCCCCCCTCAGAATTGGCCCTAGATTGCACCACAGAGCATCTAAAATGCAAAATTTTCCCGGGCCCTTAATCGGGCCCGCACCCCGAGCCGTAAAGGCTTCTCACACGCATGCTCCATCGTTGACAGATTTGCACCTCCCCCTTGAAAGAGTGGAAGGGACGTGTACCCCACCCACCCCACCCCATTTTCGAAGGTGGGGGAACACAGTATCAAATGTTCCCCGTGTCGTTTGACCACCTTATCATGAAAATCGTGTTTTGCACTGTGGAACATTACTGTGGAGCACTGGAACACAATATTCACACAGCTCATTGTTCTGTTTCGTTGCCATTTGGCCGCTAAATGGCCTAGATTGTACCACAGAGAATCTAAAAATACAAAATTTTCCCGGGCCCTTGAGCAGGCCCGGACCCATGCCGTAAAGGTTTCACACTCACGTGCTCACTCTTTGACAGTATTTCCCCCTAAAACTTGGTTCATAGATCCGCACTCGAAGATGCTGTCAACCCAAAAGGTTCTACTGCTGCTCACATTTTACAGATGTTCTGTTCCGTTCTGTATGCCTCTTATTGGCCTAAGAGTGCACCACAGAGCATCTAGAATGCAAAATTTTTCCGGGCCCTTAAGCGGGCCCGGACACATGCCGGAAAGGTTTCGCACTCGTTAGCTCACTCTTCGACAGATTTTCCCCCTAAAACTTAGTTCATGTCAACCCTTTTCTATTACTGCTCACATTTTACAGATGTTCTGTTCCATTCTGACAGGTTTGCCCCATAAAACTTGCGTCAAGAATATGCATTAAAATTCCAACATCTGAGAGGGGGGGGAACATCACCCCTCAGATTCACCAGATTGCACCAGAGAGCATCTACGGGCTAACAAAATTCCCGGGGCCCTAAAGCGGACCCCGGACCCCACGCCATTATGTTATGTCCCCTAACTTTCAAGACGGATTGACGCCCCTGACTGTCCAGAACTCGTTCAACCATTCCATGGTTCGGCGCAAACAATGATTGCTAACAACACCCGTTCCGACCAAAAACTAGCAGAATGAACCTGCTCTTAGCTGCTGTAAGAGAAGCTCCCTCATAGTATAGCATGGTTTGACCTAGACAAAATTGCAACAGAAGTGATTTGTTTTGCGAGTGTCTCCTGAAACATATCAAACGAAGTAGAAAAAGGTAAGCAGGGGAAATATAGTTACATAATTTGCATAAATTAAAAATTACCTAGACGCAAAGGAAAATATCAAGGGTTAGAAAATGTGGGAAATAAAGTAATTAAATAGTGAATGAGGCGCAAGGGACTGGAATAGTATACACATAATGAATGTTTATGAGTGCAATGGTGCGAATATGTTCATGAGTTGAAAGATGGTATACACATAATGAATGTTTATGAGTGCAATGGTGCGAATATGTTCATGAGTTGAAAGATGGAATGTTCAATTCAACGAGGCGGAGCCGAGTTGAATGGAACATTCCAGCTTTCAACGAATGAACATATTCGCACCATTGCACGAATGAAAAACATTCATTATTTGTTTTATATAACATCCAAGTAGAACTTTGTCATTTTGATTGAAAGATACAACTTTCAAAACAAACAATTTCAACTGTACAAGCCGAATGCTAGTAATTTTACTATGCCTTCTTGCAGTAACACCTGCTGCGTTACCAAAGACACGCGCACGCAGTGATGTTTTTACTCAGCTTTTTCGTTCCATCCGAAAAGTACCATTGCACGCTGGCAGCGTGCCAGCGTGCAATGGTACTTTTCGGATGGAACGAAAAAGCACGGTGAGTGACTCAGCGTGCAATGGTACTTTTATTTGCTATCATGTGACGGACAATCCTCCAATCAAAAGGCAAGGATCTGCTTGGGTGTTATATAAAATGTTCTATTCAACGAGGCGGAGCCGAGTTGAATGGAACATTCCAGCTTTCAACGAATGAACATATTCGCACCATTGCACGAATGAAAAACATTCATTATTTGTTTTATATAACATCCAAGTAGAACTTTGTCATTTTGATTGAAAGAAACAACTTTCAAAACAAACAATTTCAACTGTAGAAGCCGAATGCTAGTAATTTTACTATGCCTTCTTGCAGTAACACCTGCTGCGTTACCAAAGACACGCGCACACAGTGATGTTTTTACTCAGCTTTTTCGTTCCATCCGAAAAGTACCATTGCACGCTGGCAGCGTGCCAGCGTGCAATGGTACTTTTCGGATGGAACGAAAAAGCACGGCGAGTGACTCAGCGTGCAATGGTACTTTTATTTGCTATCACGTGACAGACAATCCTCCAATCAAATGGCAAGGATCTGCTTGGGTGTTATATAAAGTACAATGTACAGTTTGGCGCCCCCTACTGTCCGTCTATATTGCATGAGTTTGTGCACGCCTCACGCCAAAGATCGTATCGTCGTATAGACCATTCTTTTGCAACGTCACAGCCCGAGTTTTTGCCAACCCAGATTGGAAAACTATGGAAAGCCGTAAGTGCAAATTAAGAAAAGATCGCTATTTTTTGTAACAATGTAACCAAATTTGTTGATTTTGTTAAAAACAAAACAAATAATTCTGAGAGGCAATTTATTTAATTGAAAATTTGCAGAAAATGCTGAATTTGGTTAAAACATCTGTTTTTAAGATTTAGTGTTTTACTAACATTCGGCCGACCATGCCAACCAAGGCGGTTTGTTTATCAACAAAAGAAAGGTCTATACCTGCTGCGTACTAATTGAATTCTGTGGCATAGACCTTATTGCAGATAGCGACTTTGAACAACTGCGCATGTGCGCGCAAAGGACTGTGGGAAAAATTTGGCACCTCGCTCAAAAAAGTAAACAACGTTCAACGTTCGTACACGATCGATCGGTTTGCAAAATGGATGTGGCAGGAGTGAACGAGAAAGAGCTGATTGATAGAATAAATAGTTCTGGCATAGACGAACTAAGGTAATTTTTAGCTAAAGTGAATGTGCCAAGACACAGTAGTTAAAGACAAACTCCAAAGGCGACATTTTTTCGCGATAAAATTACTGTTTTTAGGTTTGCCCGTCTACGTCTGTAGGGCGTCGGAAGACTGACATTGACAAGGTCAATGGCGAAAAGTTGCAACACGGATCAGTGACCCTCCCGCAACCATCAGTCACCCTCGAAGGATCGGAAATAACAACCAAAACTTCCCACCAGTGACTCCGATTTGTGCTGACAAATACTTCGACAAAAGCATGGACGACCTCCATGACAAAAGTAAGACATTTTGTTCTGTTACAAAACAGAGAAACATTGCCAAGGTCATGATGATCGAGGACTGTCATGACTGTTTTACAAAAAATAAAAACATTTCTTATTCCTGGTCTAGATAGAGTCCAGATATAGCTCTGTGGATAAAGCCCATCAATGGTTACATTGTCTTGATTCGATTGTATCTGTAATTGTATGCCACTAATCAGCAATGACGTGGACGTAAATAGAATAGCTTGGTAGTTGTACATTTTTAAAACTTCATGTGGCAGATGATACTTTTTCCTTATTTCTCACACCATCAACTTTTTAGGTCTACCACTGATATGGTTCAAAATTAAAGTGACCAAAAGTGACTAAGTAATTGTGGTTTGTACTTATATTTATTAATATAAATCTATTTCTACCTCCATGGTTATACCGTAGATCATGACATGACAAGTACGACAAGGTTCTGGTGTAGGTCCTAGCATACTTCTACTAGTTTCTAGAACTTAGAAGTAGTACTAGCATAAACATTTTTTATTCAAGGGTTCAGTTTATACAAGTTTGATGTACACGTATTGTACGAACATGATTCTGTGCATAATATAATTTCATACTTTGTGCTTTGTTTTGTGCATGTATTACAAAAATTATACTTTTAGTACACTGTACCATAAAGCATCAAGTTGTAAGCTTTATTGTTAGACCCTACTGGTACTGTAATAATGGTATGTTTGTTATGTCTATAATTTTATCATATGATATGAGACTATGAGTTTTTGTAGGTTTGTAATTTGAAAAGCAAGGACTAGGTCACACGAGCGAAACCCTTCTTAAGGTAGGAATTTGAAAAAAGAATATAACTTCTTTTAAATTTTTGTTTTCAAATAAGTTTGATTTATTCAATAAAAAAAATAGATTCTGCATTGGGCATACTAAAAAAATAAATCCTTTTGGTTTTACTTGGAAATTGTCACCATTTAACTTTATTATTTTGGGGGCAATTATCCCAATTAATACATTTTTGGTTATGATAGACTAATAAAAAGCCATATTGAGAAGACTATTTATACAGTAACTCGCTTTTATATTCTTTATAAATAATCTATATTTGTTCATCTGTTAAACCTGATTCTAAACTTATATACTGATAGGTCTCATTTTGTAGTTTAAGTGGGTGAAAAGTCATTTCAAACCTTGCCATCAAAGAAGAAGTATTGTGAGCACTTAAATGTGATTCTCTGCAAACTCTGCATCTTCAAAATTTGGATTTAAATTAACAAGTAAGTAGACTGGCACTGTGGTCAGGTGGTTCAGGGCCCACTAATAATGGGTCCAGTACTGCCAGAGGCAATTTGTTATGTATTAAGCTGTCTCATGACTTAACAAAGCCATTATTAAAACAATTGATATTTATTAAGCTGCAGCCACCTTTGGCAAACACATCATGCATGTCAGAGTCCTTGTTCACAAAAAGACTCTAGAAGAGGGGTCAGACTATCTGCTACACCCACAGGTTGGAATGGAATCTAAAGATGACTGTGCCATGATAAAACTGCAGCTATGTATAAAACCTATGACAAACTCTAGTTTGTGAATGCTACATCATGCATGTTGTGAATTTAACTCCTGGGGTTGGTGTGAAAACAATTGTTCACAATCTAACCAGCATCTGTAATTATTTGACCCATTTTATGGTGAGAGTTTAAAGGTTTCATTGATAACTGTGGGTACACATAATTTAACTCTTGCTGAAAATAAATCCAAACCTGTCACACTTTTTGTTCCATATATTTGTTTACAAACAATTTTTTATTTACAATTTCCATCCTTTAATTTTTTTTCTTCAAATATTTAAATTGGTAATATTAACTTTATAACACACTTGGTATTTTCATGGCCCCTTAAAAACACTTACATTGCAGTTTACTTTACTCAATTATTATCTACCCTTGTTTGCCTCAGGTATTGTTCATGTTGACTGTACTGAGGCGGTTAACTACAACCCTCTAGATCTTTGCAATTGCAACCCTTGGTATTATTTAAATCTTTGCATTATGAAGTATTATTGTATGATTTAAGTAACCAGAATAAATGAAGCTTTAAACTCTTCAAGACAGTGGAAATGGACGTTTGGACAGTGTTATTGTTTGTATTGTATTGTATTATTCTACTTTCTCTGAGAATTGTAGCCTACAACCGCAGGACGCCACGCACAGGCATATTAAGAAGCACTTGCGATACCTTTAGGTGTTTTCAAAGCCCAACAGCCGACAACGCTTGCGTCACAGTTCACTCTGCAATTAACATTTATCTTTTCATCGCCAATTTACGTGTCATCAGTCAAAAATGGCCTCAAGAGCATGAAGACACACATACACACACACAGCCTTTAGTCAATTCAGAAGATGGTCAATGAGCTCTCCTGCAGCAAAAGAAGTAGGATGTGGTTGGTCGAGTCCACAAAACAACAGTACAGATCACATCTTTGGAGTGAACACAGAACTGGGAGAATAACTGCTTCCAATATGAGTGCTGTCACGAAGCATGTTGATGCACAAGTAATTATCTGAAAGATAAAGCAGACAAAACTAAGGGAATAAATGAGTGGTTACAAGTTCTTAAAAAGGCGTTTAAAACAGGCAGGGTCGTGGTCGTTCAGCCCTTGTTCCTCTTTTACCTATCTTACTTGATGACCTGACATGTGTTGCATTTTAATGACTGAGACAATTTTCGGATGCACTGTGTGGTGTGTGCGTAGTTAGTCTTGGTGCAAGACGTTTCTTGTTTTGCTTTCATACCCAGCCAGCCAACTCACAAACATCGCCCGTATCGGTGAAACATCTAGCACCAAGACCAGCACATATTATGCATAAACATATCCGAAAACAACCGGTTATAAACAGCTCCAGCTGGTCTTTATCACTCGTTAACTTTAAACACCCTGACCCCACGTGAAGCGCTTTCCACCACAACAGGAATGCAGATAGCGAAACTGATTGAGGCATTTATGAATGATCATTTGCCTTGTAAATCATAACCAAACACTCTGCCCTGAAAGTCAGTCATGACTAATATGACTATGAGCTAATTAATGAGCAGTATCATTATCAGAAAATTGATATTATATTCTGAATATAATATCAATATCTGTTATCTCTAAAAAATGTTGAGGAATATATAATTGAATAGGCCTATGTTTCTTTTTTAGTTTCTACCACCAATCACACATAAATCTAGCCTATACAATACTCAAATTGTAGCCTACAGCTTGTTGGGTTTGACATGCTTGATGATTTAATCATGACCCGGTCATTATTAAATCATCAACAAGCTTTATTGATATTTTATTAAACTATTTTGTGTTCATTCAAAGTCAAAAGAACATGCATGGACCTACCTACGTATGTACGTACATGTTCACTCCCTCGTTCTTCCGTTGAGTCGCAAAGCACACACACTGGTCCGATGGCATTATTGTCGTAGTTTTTTATATTAATAATACACATCTGACATGGCTAAATAAAGCATGGAGGTACACCCATTCGTGGGTGAAACTGTCTTCCGCCACAGAAGCATGACCGTCCACCACAAACAATGTCAATGTTTACAAACAAACTTTGTAGAACACGTTACGTGACGACCGTATATAACTGGAGGTGCAAAATATTTCCCACAATCCTTTGCGGGACGTCGGATTTTTGCTATCTGCAATAAGGTCTATGCTCAGCAGTGTGTGTGTGACGACGGTGGGTACGGTGTGACTCTTCATACTGACGACACTCAGTCGAGACGTACACAAAATCAACAACAAACTCTAGTATACTTTTCTGAAGTGTATGTTTGAGAATTGTCACTAGAAAACATCGAGGAAGATGGGTCTTTGCAATATTTCTGCTAGGGTCTTAATGATAGCTCTGTCTCTCCTTTTCTGGGTAAGTATGTATCCTGGTGTCATGTGTTTTCAGTAGGATAACACAGGAAAATTGTTCACAATCAAAAACTAATATTTTTTTTCGAATCATCTATCCAATTTTTTAACAATAACACTTTCACTTCATGGTGTGTTGAAATTTTTAAAGTTTTGGTTTTACGTTGCGAGAGACAGTCCGCCATTAACAGTGCTTATGCATGCACGACATTGGAGCAACGTCATATGTTTTCACACCTTTCATTGGTTGGTACTTTATTGAATATTCAGAAGCTAGTATGGCGTGCAAAATAAATCCAAAATATTATTCAATTAGTTCTTAACAAATTTAATAACATTTTTGTCCTAAGGCATTATGGCTACTATAATTAGAATCCAGAGATATCATAACTTAAAGGCATGAAAGTAAAACACCCCACACCCCCCCCCCCTTGATGCACTCACACTTCATAACAATCCGTTTTCCCCCATTTCAGACCAGTAATGTTTGGTTTCAGGAGATAAGAAACCAATCTATGATATTTTCTCTTTAATGTAGACTTAATATTTATTACGCTTATCGGAATTCAAAACAGTTATGCAGTAAATAAAAAAAAAATATTGTTGTCATTTTCACTTAAAATATTTTAATATTTTCCCCACATTTGCACACCATAGAATCCCAAATAGTAACCACCTCACGTTATCCATCTAGTGACTAAAGCAGAATGATACTCAATCTAGCAGATAGTAATTTTGTTTTGAACTTTCGAGGTTGGATGATGTTTCTTTGACTCATTTGAATTTTGGCATAATAATGCACTAGTGATTTGTACCGAAAATCAATCATTTTATAAATGTTTGAGCATAACCAACGACAGGAAACTTTATTCTCAGCATGATTAAGCCTGATGAAAATACAGACCGTGAGTAAACTGCATAGCTTCTGTCACCGGTGCAGCTTGCACAATTTCGCGGTAACCGGGAACCGAAAACATATGAGGGTCGATAACGAATGACGCTACGATAAGTTGTGATTGAACATGTTGAAATACATGTACCGGTACATTTTTAGGGAGGTCGACGGAAAGGCCTCAATCGTGATTTGTATCTGTTTGTTCACGAAAAGTGCTTGTGAAAACTCACCAAAAATACATCATTTAAGTGCGAATTTTGATGGTTAGCTGAAGACATTTCCTTTCACAATTCAGCAGTTTTTTTCTCGATTGATTGGAATTTTAAATGAAAAACACTGAGTTGAAAATAAGAAAATTAGGTCGCGGGAAAACTCAGTCGATTTTGTGTCGAAAATGTTTTTTTAAAGTGAGCCCTCTTGTGGCCTCGATAGCCTAAGGTCACGTGGGATATGTTGATATTGTGTAGAGGAAGGTCTTAGGAATAAGCCTATTCGCTATTGCAGCTGCGCATGTTCGTTACTGCTGACAACGCAATTTGTTTATCTCCCGTGACCTTTTGACAATAAACCCGGGATAAACAAATTGCGTTGTCAGCAGTAACGGACATGCGCAGCTGCAATAGCGAATAGGCCTATTGATAGGTACCAAATTTGATAGAGTTTGATTGATATTTTATACTGTTTTGATATCGTTCATTTTATTTTGTTACCAAAAGTTGAGGTTTTACACATAAATTTACATAAAAAATCCTCAATTTCTCAAAAATGGAAACTACAACACCTATACACAACTCACATTTTCTGAAATTATACCTTCGTGATCATGTGCATATCTTTGTTTATTTGCTAGGTAGCTGCTCATAGCTGCGCATTTAAGATTTAGAGGAGGGGGTCCTTTTTTTTGCAGCCATACGTGGGACATTTGTTTGACAATTTACATGATTTTGTAAATAGTCTGACAGACAAATACAAAGTACAAAAATACATTAAAATATAATATCTCCGCAACCTTTAAAGATAAATGATTGATTTTACTACCATTAGATTACATTTGAGATAAGCTTTTCACTGGTACCAAATTTGTTTGTTTTTTCGTAAAAATATTGGAAAACCCGTCGACCTCCCTAAATACATCCTGGCGTCATATTGGCTGAGTTCGGGCGGTGTGTTCTTGGCCAGAATGGGCTGTTCTCCACGCCCGAACGATAAGAACATGACCCGAGAATGATTCACTCGGAACAAGATCACACACCACCTTTCATCTGGGGTTTCGAGAACAACACTTTACAAAATGGCAGCACAACATCAAGAGAATAAGTAAATTAGATGCAAAATTACTCTCAAATAGATTGAATATTAATAAGTTGAAAGTTAATAGTCATCCCAAAGAAAATAATGAAAGTGTAGTCTCTTTTCTACTGTCGGGTTTCCAACTGTTAAAAACATCCTAATTAACTGACGAACAACGTTGTCACATGACCAGTAGGCTACTGAACCTCTTTTCGTGGCGCTTTTATCACATCGTCGTTTGAGGGGATGAAACAAGAACAGCGATCCGTTTTGTTCTCGAACACACCGCCCGAACTCGGCCAAGGTTTATCGCGATTCAGAAACGCAATGCATTGTGGGAAGGAATATGGGGCGGTTTCTATGCAGTTTCTACGACTCGTGTCGCAACGCCTATACCTTTGTGTGGGTTCAACAGCGCCCTCTCTTGATATTTTGCTATTCGCGATAAACCTTATGGCTGGGTTTGTTTGTTTGAATTTTTATGCCCCGCCGGCGAAGCCAGCCGAAGGGGCATAGTGTTTTTTGGGGGTTAATTTCGCGTGTTAAATAAAAAATATTAAGGCTTTACGAGAAACAAAAATACATGCGTCTGAACATTACAGATGTGTTTTTTCAAAATAAGTCACTCATGGTGTAGGCCTACCTAACTTTCCAGCATTTTTTAAACGCATCAAACAGCAACCAACTGTTGCTAATAACTTTATTTGTTCCATTTAACCCTGTTCCATTGTTGGTACAGTACATATCATCCCCACACACACTGCAGAACGTATCACGCAGAAATTGCAACATTTTCCACAATGATGCTATTTGTAAACTATGTGACACTTATCTTAGAACAAATTGTTCACAAGAAGAAAGTGAATACATTACTGATTCTTTTCATATAGGGCCGAAGTTTTGCCAGTTAAACCTTTAAAAAAGTACATGAAATTACCGTTTAAGAATAGTATGTTTTCAGAGTTACGAACTTTGTGAAACATCAACGGCTGTTTTGGAGCAGTAAACGGACATTCCATTGGTCAAGGTTCTGAGCAGTTCAAAACATAAAACAGTTTGTTCAGGACTCATATGACATGTACATTTGCCAAATCTGTTTTGTACTTGTAAGCAACCGGCTGTCGCCGGGTTTTGGTAACAAAAGAGCCCTCATGTGCGGCTGAATCGGGTACATTTTTTGGAATTTTTCCTAATACAAAATAACCAATTTGGACGTACAAACCCTCAAATTAACAAGGCAACTGTTTTCTAAAAGTGAAAAAAAGTGAAAGGATGTAGGAGTAGTTAATTAAGAACAATAAAATTACTGTTTCTATTTAGTTTGTATAGGGTTCCAGAGATATTATAAAATATAAAATTGGATGTTCTCAGAGATATGGTAACATATAAAATTGGATGTTCTATCAGGGAACTTCACGCTAGGCGGATGTTGACCAGAAAATTTTCTATGACAATTAATTGATATGAGAATAAACTAAAAATTAATTAGGTCGACGCTACTTTCCAAAAGCGGTGGTAAAAACAGTAGATTGGGTATCTGTTGCACAGCATGTTCCGAAAACTCGCTTTATTTGGTGCTCCGACAACTTTGTATGCATCGTTGGACGTACGCTCAATAAATCACGATGAATGGGGCCTAAGATTCTAAAATTGTTTAAACGTTATTGGAAACAACATTCAACATATTATAGCAACCAATCATTAAATGTATTTATTTTCAGTAGAAATTGACTTTGTTGTTAAAGTGTTCCGAGCCGTCCATACCAACTGGCACGTTTTTTTAATTATCTGTTTACCAGAACTTCTTCCTTTTCAGTCAGATAACTCTGCCGGCTATTAATTAATTGCTGTGATTATGAGTTTGTTTTAAAAGAGGGTACTACTTTCATTCAAGCCTTTTCAGTCAGATAACTCTGCCGGCTATTAATTAGTTGCTGTGATTATGAGTTTGTTTTAAAAGAGGGTACTACTTTCATTCAAGCCTTTTTAGTCGGATATCTCCTCTGCTATTAGCAACAGAGATTATTTTGGAGGGGGAGACCATGCAGAGACTCTTGCGAGCCTTTAATCAAGTTAATCCGCAGCTGTCAGTGACTATGGATTTGTTAAGGAGGGAACCAAATA
The DNA here is from genome assembly GCF_902459465.1 of Asterias rubens. Lineage (NCBI taxonomy): Eukaryota > Metazoa > Echinodermata > Asteroidea > Forcipulatida > Asteriidae > Asterias > Asterias rubens. Next base: position 7,008,031 of record NC_047071.1, on the reverse strand, counting down.
CCACTGCTGATTCCAAATTCATTGTGTTATATTGTCTGATTGGATCTTTTTGACAAAGACTTGACTAATATGTATTTGAATTACCCAATGTGCTCAACACAATCAAACAAGTGTGTCATTATAGCAGTGTCTGTGCTATATTTTTAGTCAACTAAGTAGTTACCCTTACAGTCGTAGCATCTTAGCGGGGAAATACTCAGTGCAGTGAATACAATGCCCCTTATTTTTGACCGCGCGGGGGCGCTATAAATAGTATTTTAATCACTTCCGGGGGTACACGCGATTCGCCCTGCACAAATTAATAGGCGTTCTGTCACTTTTGTTGCGCCGTAGTTTCAATTTGCTTTAGAGGTGGATTATAACGGCTCCTTTTAAAGTCTTATTGTCTGTGATGGATTAGATGTCTGTGGTTATAATGTGTTCCAATCTTTAAAAACTGTTTTGCGTATGAATGAATATACCCCCGGAAGTGATTGAGAGCGCCCTCACGCGGTCAAAAATATGGCCCATTAATACAATGACAAAAGCAAAGAGGCAAAAAATAATGCACATTTTATATGGATAATGCGTAGGCCCGCTCGATCAACACTAAAATATCACGTAAAACCCTACATATCATGCCAAGTACCATCATTGCCAAGTATACCCTTCCCAAATATTAATGCTCAATTCCAGAAACAAACACTAATTCCTTTAGTTGGAGAACGCAAGAGAGAAGGTGAGAAGGGGAGGCGACGTTTCACAACTATGTTGTGCACGCTCAACAATTTATCAAAAGACAATAAATGACAATATTCAATACCGATTATAAATACAATTTCTAAGCCAATGCTACAAAAAGATTATTATCTGTAAGAATACCTCCCTTACCCCACATTACCTTTCACAACATTGTATAATACTAGAATCCTCCTCATCTAGCTAGTAAATATTAAGCTTGTTATGGCTAAAACAAAAGAAACGTTGTTCGAGCGATATCTCAAGAAGGACTTGGCGTATTAACTCCAAACTTTGTTTGTGGATTGGTCATGGGATCCCCCAGAAGCGTATTGTTTTTGGACCCCCTCAGATAAATATTAAGCTCGTTATATGGCTAAAACAAAAGAAATGTTGTCCGAGTGATATCTCAAGAAGGACTTGGGGTATCAACTCCAAACTTGGTTTGTGGATTAGTCATGGGATCCCCTAGACGCGTATTGTTTTTGGATCCCCTCAGATAAATATTAAGCTATTAGTTATGGCTAAAACAAAAGAAACGTTGTCTGAGTGATCTCACTAAGGAATTGGCGTATTAACTCCAAACTTGGTTTGTGAATTGTTCATGGGATCCCCTAGACGCCTATTGTTTTTGGACCCCCTCAGATAAATATTAAGCTCGTTATATGGCTAAAACAAAAGAAATGTTGTCCGAGTGATATCTCAAGAAGGACTTAGCGTATCAACTCCAAACTTGGTTTGTGGATTAGTCATGGGATCCCCTAGACGCCTATTGTTTTTGGACTCCCTCAGATAAATATTAAGCTTGTTATGGGCAATTCCACCAAAAAGTGTCCTCGGCCAAAAAAATTGAAGTCAAATTTGTAGAACTAAATTTAAACTAGCAAGAAAGAGTGATACCTAGTGATTTCAAATCTATGTTTGTTCCATTTTTTTCCTTGGTTTTCCATGTTTTTCATCGTTTTTAAAAAAGTTTTTTTGTGCCAAGTTCATGATTTTTGGGAAATGTTTAAACACAATTGTCTATTATGCCCTCCTGGTTACATTTGAGTTGATATTTTAATTATTCTTAGCTTAAAACATACATTGTATAACTGGGGGTAAGTATTCACAATTTTATAGAAACTTCATTGTAAATTTATTCACAGGGTGCTGCCACTCGTTTTAATTAGCCCTTAATTACCAATTATGAAATGTAATGTCCATGACATTGCATGGTGTTTAGTTTTATATTCTAAAGCCAGTAAGAGCTATTTTCATGAGACTTCATATGCAAAGCTAGTTTTTAGGGGCTAATCCTATAATGCAAGAAAATTAATAAAAAATTAATTTCAATTGTGCTAACGAGCGTCATGGACATTACATTTAGCGTCATGGACATTACATGTCACCTGACACTTACCTTTTCGAAGGTAAATGCAACAATTTATCAATTGGACCTATTGTAGGTAAACCTAGACTAGTCAAAGAGAACATTTGTCATAGACCTCATCAGAAATTTGTTTCAAGCTCATGTTTAGCAGCGCGTTTAGTGGCATCATCGTGCACAGATTCTACAAACTGACAGCCCAAATCCGAGATTTTCAGGTGAGTTTTCTCATGGAACTGTTCTTTCCTAAAAACATTCAAGTGACATTGTACATACTGAAATATATGTGAACTGTTGGTGAGACATGTTTAAATGAATGTAGGACATTATAAACACACTTTATCATCAAAGAAGACTTCTCAAGGCCTAGGCGTAATGTAAATTTGTACACATCTACGGATAGCTTGGATACAAAGACGCCATACATAAAGTAATATTTTATTTTTACATAATTTCAGAATGGCTGAATTTTAATAAAATATAATATGTTACTGAAAATATTCAGCGGCTCAAGGGCTAAAAAATACTTTAAAAATAGTGAAATTGGCTCAAAAATAATGTTTTGCCAAATTAATCAAATTTTTTACTGTGGTTAAATAGTGTTTGTTTTGGTTTTGCACCTGTTTGAAGTTTGCTATGGTAACAACACAATGGTGGAATTTTTTTTTTATGATATTCAACATTTTAGGAAACTTACTTTTCCGATGTACGCCCGACACCAAAATAGTGAATATTTCAATCTCCCTATTTCAACCGTGGGCAGAAAATTTTCAAATTTACACTACAAAGCACAATTGATGCACTCTATCTAAACATGGTATTATTTCTTTAAAAAAATCTTCTTAATCGTACAAAATCCTGGTGTCGGACGTGCATTTTGTTGTTACGTCTGACACCAGTACGTCCGACACCTCCAAAATAATTATGTGAAAGCCTTTTTGAATGCCTTTAAAATATCATACAAAGCTATAAATTGGTACCTAGGGTAACTCTCACCCAAATCACTCAAATCTTGCCTCAAAACAAGTGTATTTCATTCCCCTTTTTTTCTACTGGCTGCTAAAAACACAATAATTTTAATCCGCAGAAAATTTTAATTTCCATTTCCAAAACCCACTGGGTACTTATAATTAATATAAAAAAAGCTTGGTTTTTGCAGTATATTTGTTAAACTCAGGTACATGTGGTTACCCCCAAGCAAGGATAGAGCTCTTATTCATTTAGTAAACTGTTGACAATGCTCTAAAGTTGGTTCTTGAAATTCAAATTTAAAAACCAAATGTCTTATGGTAAAGTGTAATGACAGAGGTCTGATGACTCCATAAATAAGAAAACATTGCATTAAAGTTCAAACACATCACAGAGTTTGAACTACAAATATTGGTTTTCATAAAAAGGCGCTTCTCTGAGTACGCCCGACACCATGGTGTTTTGGGCGAATGGCGTCTATATCCAAAGACATGGATGAATAATTTTTTGATAAAATAACTTTAGTGACTGCCTTATACCTCTATCCAGAATAAAAATTCCTTTTATTTATACCACTGTAATAATACACTTTGTTAAAGTGTCCGAAATGTACGTCCGACCCCGTGGAACTGCCCCAAAACAATAACTCAAAAAGGACTTGGTGTAGCAACTCCTATATCAGCGGGGCATTTGTGTTGTCAACACACCATTCTTGTTTGTTGTATCAAGGGAATTCGGCAAACTTCCACAACAAAGGGATTGGCAACAGCCAGTTTCCTCGAATACCACTATTGGTTTAACGTCTGATGATGATTATGAATTACACCGTGATTTAGTAATTACATTACATACGTACACAACTACAACAAAAATGATGTAGTAGTGTAGATGACTATATGTATTATTATTATATCAGGCTTCCAGAGGCAAAAATATATCAGGGCGATTCCATGGTCAGTGTTATTACACTTTTCTGTGTCATTTCTTGATCTTGGTGCTTGTAGTTCTATGTGAGATATTATTTCCACCAAGTTTATAGACTGATTTGTTGACACCCAAGGCTTTGAATTGATGATAATAGAAATGTTGTGGGCTTTGTACTCTGGATGTTATAGCTTTGTAAAAAGCGGTTAGTCGCATTACACACTTAAGCCAAGCCCATTGAGTTCTTGTTTGGCAATATTGGGTTCTTTCCTTATCAACTAATAAAATAAATTAATTTCACTTGTGTTTACTAAAATAATAACACCTTTTCTCTTAAAAATCATAGAAAGGAGGCTGAAATGTGTATTTTTAGAGAAGCAAATTTACATTTTTCAGAAATATTATTATTTCCCATTTTATTGTCGAGTTGTGCATTCAACATAAACTTGCTATGACAATATTGCACTCGTCTTCGACTCGTGCAATATTGTCATAGCTCGTGCAATATATTCTTGTATCCCCCTCAAAGCCATCCAATATTATATAATTATACTAAAAAGTCATTGTGAAATCAGCAGCTAGAGCTGGCTGGGGGATTCGAACCCACAACCTTATTGTGATTGCAAGTCTTGCAGTCTAACTCTTAAGGCATAACAACAACAACAAAATTGATCGTCCGGATTTTTCAAAAGAGAGGAGGATGAGGGCCTTATTATTTATTATTTACTATTTTTTTTCAAGATGGCCCATAAGTATTTCAAATCAAACAGGCCACCAATTCTTCAGTTTGAATCAACTGCAAACTTATTTTATACCTATTAGTATTAGTTGCATGCTGAGGACCTGTGATAACATTAACACTAACAGGGTCGGATAACACTAAAAAAAATTTGCTGGTAGGCATTCACTAATATTGTTGTATGAAATGGACGGTTACAAGTGTTTGAGAGCATCACGTTAAATTCGTGAAAAGCTCCCCTTTTTTTATATACAAAAATCATTTCATTTTCAATTAAAATATTTTATTTTTCCCCCATATTGGCACATACATAGAATCCAAAATACTGTAGCAAACAAATTTTGTGATCTGTCTAGTGATTAAAGGAGAATGAAATGAAACTCAATCTGATAATTTTGTTTTGAACTTTCGAGGTTGGATGTTGTTTCTTTGACTCATTTGATTGTTGACATAACAATGCACTAGTGATTTATAAAAAAAATTCATCATTTTAGAAATGTTTTCAAGCATAACGTACGACAAGAAACTTTATTCTCAGCTTGATTAAGCGTGCCGAAATACAGACTGTGAATGTCTTGCTGTAAATGGGAATCAAAGTTGGGGTTCGAAAACATATGAGGGCCAATAACGTGACCCTACGATATCTATAGGCTATATAGTATGTAGCCCCATAAATTGGTCCAGTCCACGGTCAAAGTTGATTGGAGGGAGTGACGGTAGAACGGCTCCATAGTAGTTTGGAGTCAGATTGGACCGATTTATGGGGCTAGAAATGTCTACTCCGCTGCGGTTCGTTCTGTTATCGTCTCTGAAGAGGATAGCGGAATGAATAGTCTAGGGAGGAGTAAGAAATATCCTGCCCAGCGAGGTTAGACTGGTCTAGTTTAGCCCCATCAATCGTGTCAACTGAGGGAGTCCAGTACATTGGCACTATTGATGATGGGGCTAACCTAGTTGAGCTGTTTTAAAGGGACACACCGGCCGAATTGGGCTATTTGGGCTACAAAATAGACTAAGAAATGAATTCAACGGTCTTCCAGGAATGAAGAAGAACAGTCCCTAATAAAAATCATCAAATTTTGCCATTTTTGAGCAGTTTAAAACAAAAACGAAGGTCGCGTGATTGTTAACCAAAAAGTGGTACAAACAGTCACGTGACCTTCCGGGCTAGTTAGGTGTTCGTGCATGTCAGCACGAACACCTATTGTTTTTGTTCCGTTTTTTTTTCTTCTCCATCTTCTTCTTCTTCACCGTCAACTCTTCTCTACAGCATAACTCAAGATTCAAGCCAAACTGAACCTTGAAACTCATCAGACAATTGAACCTCAATACGAAGACGGCACAGTTTTCATTACGTCATGATGACGTCATTAGGTGTCAAATTACAAGGTTTTTAAAGTTGAAAAGGGACCATTTTCGTTTTGCTGTATCTCAACGAATATGAAAGCTATGATGTTCAAAGTTTTCGCATCTGATAGACCAAGACTGGGGCAACATTTGAAAAGTTAACGCCAAAAACGTACGACCTTAGCATCCGGGTCGTTACCCTGGGTCGAAGTTCACCTTCGGGTTTTTTTCGTAAAAAAACAACTTTCGAGCTTTTCTACGGAATAACTCAAGATTGAGATTGAATGGAATGTTGAAACTCAACAGATAGTTGAACCTCAGTATCAAGACAACACATACTTAATTACGTCATTCTGACGTCATAGGGAATTGAATTACGTTAGATCAAAGTTTAATATTTGTTTAATAACTCAAAAACTATGATTCGGATTTTGACAATCTACACATCATCGGATAGATCATTAAAAGTTGGACAAATGCTTCACAGAACACGTAAAATATTTTTAATACTTCTAGTGCAAAACGAAAGTTGAAAATTTCATAAAATCTTATCGTATTCATGTTTTTAAAACTACTGATCATTTCAGAGGGACGTCAAAGCACCTGTTGACCCACGCGTTTACCCCATTTTGATCAACAACGCACGCTATGTACGCTATGCAGTGCAAGTGCCGAGTTTTTTGGGGGAATTCCCAAAAGTGCTCTCTTTAGTCCAGCGAAAGAGGGCGCTGTAACGTTTTTAGTAACATCGAGCGCTGAGTGAATCGCGGTGAATCGCAATAGTTGAGTAATAATGAACAACGTCTCGCACCAAAACTACAAGTAGGAATACATTTGCATTGATGTTATAAGATACATTATACACCTTCAGATAGTCCATCACATAATTATAAAATGTTTACAAGTCATACATCAGCTGAAAGGTTTTAATGAACTAGTCAGGATCTACACAAATGAAATCAGTTTAAACTTGGCTTCTTGTTCAAACCAGAGGTTGAAAATAATTGGTCAAAGAAAAATAATTTCACAACCACACATTTGATTTTTTATATATTTATACGTCATTGGGTAGGTATGTAACAACTTAAGAAACGATACACAACATTGACTATTAAACCTTGACCTCCAGTTAAACAGGAAGATGCAGTTAATTATTTGAAAAAATATTACTCCAGAACCAGAAATTAGTTGTTTATTATCTGAACGTCGTCAGATAAGGCTTTGAAAAACATTACTAACGCTATAATTTGTGACCTGAAAAAATTGTCTTCCGGCTAAAACCGAATGTTTAAATTTTATATTTGAAAAAAATCATAACATCTGAACCATACATTGGATTTTTTCAATCTATGCATCATCTGAAAGGTGTTAATAGACTATCACGTGCTATACAATATGCGACCCTGTTTGACCTTGACTTCCAGTTAAAGTTGAAAATTGATATATAATGTTTGAAAAATAAAAAAATCCTAAACCACATGATTTGATTTTTATCATCTATACGTCAAAAGAAAGAACTCAAAAGACATCACCAACGCTACCAAGTGTGACCTCATTTGACAGTACCTTCCACTTCAAAACGGAAGTTGAAACTTTATATTTGAAAAAATCATAACTTCTAAACCAAATATTGGATTTTTACAACCCATCCATCATTTAAAAGGTCTTAATAAACTTATCACGCGCTACATAAAAAGTAACCCCTATTTGACCTTTTATCCGATGCAAACCGGAAGTTGGTGTTTAATTTGTAAAAAAATCATAACTCCTTAACCAGTCATTGGATTGAGGAGGTAAAATGTTGTCACCAATTCATTCACTCACTCACCACGAACACCTTGTTTTTGTAGTAAACAAAAACTGTACATGTACCTCTAGTTTTACTTCCAGCCGTCTAAAAGTAACTTACCAAACCAATTTAAAATATTTTTTTTTTACAAAATTATTAATGAGTAATCGACGAAAAAGATCATGTAGGCTATTCAAATTATCGCTACAAAATGTAAATAATGGTGAAAAATCTAACGTAAGATTCGCATTCAAAGAGTCTGTGTAACGGAAGCTTGTTATATGGCCCCACGGCGTGGAGCAATTGGAACATAAGCCTCGGGGCATATCACGTACCGCACATGCCATGTCTCGTGGGGGGCTTAAGGTGTAATCCCGGGCGCTATGAACTCCCAGCTCGCGGGTCTCGCCGTGAGCTTGGGAGGGGTTGGAAGCCAGACATCAGAGTACATGTTTGCTATTGTGGGTTTGTCAGTCGGTACAGTTCGTGTCGAATCCGTTATTTCTTACGATCGCAACGTTCCAATATTATGCTCTGTTTTGTTTCATGGCTCCAAATTTCTTTTTGTATACACGGTTTTCAGGTAACAATAAAAAAAAAGACTGATGATGTCAAAACGTAGGAATACCGCATTTTTTTATATTGACAGTGTTATTGTTTGAGTAGCTTAAAAAATGTTTTATGAAGAAGAAAAAAAGGATTACAAAAAACGTAGCCCCCGATCAAAAAAAGAACAGGTGCATAATAATTTTGTATAAAAGGTTGAAGAAAAAAAATGATTAAAAAAAATTCCCTCAAAGCATAATTTTGTCAAAAAATATTTTTTCAATTCTGTGAATGAAGTGTTATTTTTGAGATTGTTGAGGTATTATTTGGTTACGTTCCAAGCTACGCAGCTACTCAGCTACGCTTACGTTCCTTCAAGTTACGCTATAATATCAAAAGGTACGTTTTCAAGTCCGAGTCAAGCTACGCTTACGTTCCATATGCAGCTACGTTTACGTTCCAAGATATCCAGCTACGCTTACCTTCCAAAATATGACGTTCCAAGCTACGTTTACATTCCAAGTTTTGCTTACATTCCTTCTCAAGTTACGCTATAAAGGTAAATCGCAACTATTGTAGACTATACTCAAACATTTATAAAATGATGAGTTTTTGGAATAGATCACTCAAAAAAGTGTTTAAAAAAAAAGGTATACATTAGAAAAATGTATCCCAAATGTTTTTTTTAATAAGTTTACAAAAATCTGCCACTAAGCATCGGTGGACCAAGGTCGTAGCTTTTTAATTTTTACCAAATTAATCCTCGGCTGTTCCGCATGAGTGAGCACTATTTAATTACTTTTGTCAGATTTTAATTGGCTTGCGCACAAAAGTGAAGGGGTTTTAACAGAATCAAACACCGTAGTATGGAAGATGGGGTATGTGCTTTGCTGCTCACAAATGTTCAATGATGTGACATGACAGAATGTCAAGCTTTGGTAAGAACATGATAGATATCTCTGTACATATGACATTTCAACATTTAATGCACTGAACTGAGTACAACATGGTTCGTTCACAGTACAAACCACACCAGAGATTCTTTTTGGTATCAGAGTACCATCGTACTAACAGTGCCTCTGCACAGCTTTAAAGGTTCCACAGAGTACCAACGTACTAACAGTGCCTCTGCACAGCTTTAAGGATTCCACAGAGTACCATTGTACTAACAGTGCCTCTGCACAGCTTCAAGGGTTCCACAGAGTACCATCGTACTAACAGTGCCTCTGCACAGCTTTAAGGGTTCCACAGAGTACCAACGAACTAACAGTGCCTCTGCACAGCTTCAAGGGTTCCACAGAGTACCATCGTACTAACAGTGCCTCTGCACAGCTTTAAGGGTTCCACAGAGTACCATCGTACTAACAGTGCCTCTGCACAGCTTTAAGGGTTCCACAGAGTACCATCGTACTAACAGTGCCTCTGCACAGCTTTAAGGGTTCCACAGAGTACCATCGTACTAACAGTGCCTCTGCACAGCTTTAAGGGTTCCACAGAGTACCATCGTACTAACAGTGCCTCTGCACAGCTTTAAGGGTTCCACAGAGTGCCATCGTACTAACAGTGCCTCTGCACAGCTTCAAGGGTTCCACAGAGTACCATCGTACTAACAGTGCCTCTGCACAGCTTTAAGGGTTCCACAGAGTACCATCGTACTAACAGTGCCTCTGCACAGCTTTAAGGGTTCCACAGAGTACCATCGTACTAACAGTGCCTCTGCACAGCTTCAAGGGTTCCACAGAGTACCATCGTACTAACAGTGCCTCTGCACAGCTTTAAGGGTTCCACAGAGTACCAACGTACTAACAGTGCCTCTGCACAGCTTCAAGGGTTCCACAGAGTACCATCGTACTAACAGTGCCTCTGCACAGCTTTAAGGGTTCCACAGAGTACCATCGTACTAACAGTGCCTCTGCACAGCTTCAAGGGTTCCACAGAGTACCATCGTACTAACAGTGCCTCTGCACAGCTTTAAGGATTCCACAGAGTACCATCGTACTAACAGTGCCTCTGCACAGCTTCAAGGGTTCCACAGAGTACCATAGTACTAACAGTGCCTCTGCACAGCTTTAAGGGTTCCACAGAGTACCATCGTACTAACAGTGCCTCTGCACAGCTTTAAGGGTTCCACAGAGTACCATCGTACTAACAGTGCCTCTGCACAGCTTCAAGGGTTCCACAGAGTACCATCGTACTAACAGTGCCTCTGCACAGCTTTAAGGGTTCCACAGAGTACCATAGTACTAACAGTGCCTCTGCACAGCTTTAAGGGTTCCGCCAAGAGTACCCAAACATTTGCTGCCCAACAAGAGCAACCGTTCACAAAAAATTTTTAGGAAGTACTAGTGAATACCAGGGTACTGCTACAAGTCGGAATGTGAACAAGGAACGATCTGGCCGACCCAGAACTGGTTGATCTGCTGCAAACACCAAATGTTGCATTCCTCATGATGATTTCCATTTGGCACTTGGTAGACCCATGGAGGACTAGGGGTTCGTCCAATTTCCTAGCAAATTTGTGAGCAACAAAGCAAAAACCTCACCTTACATACGTACAGTGTTTGATTCTGTTAAAACCCCTTCGCTTTTGTGCGCAAGCCAATTAAAATCTGACAAAAGTAATTAACTAGTGTTAACTCATGCAGAACAGCTGATGATTGATTTGGTAAAAATTAAAAAGCTAGGACCTTGGTCCTCCGATACTTAGTGCCAGATTTTTGTAAACTTATAAAAAATCCATTTGGGATACATTTTTCTAAATGTATACTTTTTTTTGAAACACCCTGTAGTGTATTTATACCAACAATCAAATGGGATTACGATAAATTGTGAAGATTTTTGAAAATTTTAAACACCCTTAGAAATGGATAACAATAGCTAAATCGCACACAGAAAACAGTTTTACTGTAAGGAGGAAAACAATAACATAACCGTTGCAAAGTGTTCATTGTGTATTACATTAGTTGATTTATTCCTTGTTTTGTTTCTGTTTTAGGCTCTTGCAGCAGGATGTGTGTTCATAGCAATCGAATTGATCCGCTTCATTGGTCCTTTGACTGGTTCTGTTGTGGACAAGTTTGTGTTGTTGGTCCCAGCAGGCATCATGGTTGTCTTGACAATCCTTCTTTTTGTTATTGGAATGACAGGGCTGTGTGGAGCATTTCAAGAAAGCAAATGTCTTCATGGAATGGTAGGTTGTTTCTCAGAAGTTACTACTACATCTGCATTACATACAGTATTAGGAAAGTAAAAATTATGCACATTATCTGACATGTAGTGCAAATAGTGTGCAGATCAATTTACTTGCTCAGTAAGTAACACATGTTTTTTCATGCAATTTCTGTCGACCCTTAAAGGCAGTGGACACTGTTGGTAATTACTCTAAATAATTATCAGCATAAAACCACACTTGGTAACGAGTTATGGGGAGAAAGTTGATAGTATAAAACATTGTGAGAAACGGCTCCCTCTGAAGTGACGTAGTTTCTGAGAAAGAAGCAATTTTCCACGAATTTGATTTTGAGACCTCAAGTTTAGAATTTGATGTCTTGAAATCAAGCATCTGAAAGCACACAACTTCGTGTGACAAGGGTGTTTTGTTCTTTCATAGTTATCTCGCAACTCCGACGACTAATCAAGCTCAAATTTTCACAGGTTTGTTATTTTATGCATATGTTGAGATACACTAGGTGAGAAGACTGGTCTTTGACAATTACCAATAGTGTCCGTTGTCTTTAAGTCAAACTTTCACGGTTTCTGTCTTTGTTCATAATGTGTTCTAACAAGACTTATGAAGCTCTAGTATGCAAATATGAATCATTAAATTCAATCAGGTCAAATGATAATTGAATTTTGTTGGAAAAGTGCTTTTGTACTTTTCCTCAAACCAGCTGTGATGCACAGCCAATGTGGAGGAATTGGCACAGCAGGCTGTGATAGAGGAGAGTGCGAATAGCAGGTGGTCTTTGCCAAGTAGGTTGCAAAAGGCAAAAGAGGTATAGTGGATGAAGGGTGTGCCTGGGCACAAAGAGTCACGGTAGTGGACTGGAAAGGTCAGAAATGCAGTTTATGAGAAGAGGCGCTGATTTAATAATATGGAAGTCATCAGACAAGAAGATGCATACGTTAGCGTACCACCAGGCAAAGCGGATATCAAGGAGACAGGTGTGGATGGCACAAGATGTCAAGTGAAGGGAATTTGCAGAAGGGATCTTCTTTATTATGGACCATTTGTATATGAAATTCGGACTAAGAGGCAGGCCTACCTTGCAAGATATCATACACAATTTTGACGGCCCATGCCTTTCAAATAAATAAAAGTAGAAGATTTTGAGTCCCTAACAGTAGAATTTTTGACAGACCTCAACAACCTCTTAGCAGGGGTTTCCCTTAACTTCACCCGTCGGGCGAGTCAACCAAAATTCTCGATCGCCTGCAGGTTAGTGAAATCGCCTGCAGGTCTAGTGAAATTACATAAGTGTATTCAGGTCTGCAGTTTAATGGTACATACATTTAATACCGTGTCATTTACTTTTACTTAACTGTATAGCTTAAATTAATTAGTTTTGATTTTTCTTTTTAGTTCTGCACTCTGTTGGTACTCATCATTGGCATTGAGATTGCTGGAGTGGTATGTGGCATCATCTACAAGGACGAGGTAAATAAAGAGACCTGTATACCTGCATGAGATTAAGGTTGTTGCATGGGTGAAGGAAGAGAAGGAGTTCGAATGGCCCACCAGGGTATTCACGAACCCTTGTGTATACATGCTTTGATCACTTGTCTCTTGCCGTGCTACTATCACACAGCGAGAAACGAGCTCTAAAATATTACACTGGAGTTAGGCCTACTAAATTCAAGCACACCAACAGCTATAAATATACATGAGCAGTAGCTGTGTTTAGGGTGTTTACGTGCGCAATTTTTTCCATGTAATTCTACAAGATGAGCTGAATCTTTTGAAGGCTTGAACGTTGTAATCAGAATTTTCTGTGGCAAGAAAAGGGGATATTTGTCTCTATTAATGAAGGAAATATTATGAGAAATATGGGTTTATATTTGTGTGATTTTAGGGGCTTTCACCGATCTTTCCCGAAAGCTCAATTAGGGGATTGTGTGAGATGTCCGTTTGTACATTCAGTTTGGTGGAGCGATGTGGAGCATTGTGATTATAAGGCAATTTAAAATTTATATTTTGTCAGAAATGCTTCAAACAAACAAATAAATAAAAGATAACAAGTCTGTCTGTCCAACCAGTAAACCGGAGCAAATATTTCATTGAATATAGCAACACCCATGTGTGGGACAGTAGTCGTTTGATCAAAACCATACAGATAGTATCTTCATACTTAAAATATAGTCAGCGCTGTTTCATAACTTAATTTGCCCCACATTCCTGCAGCATTTTCTGTCACCTTAATGTTGTAGTTACCCTTAAATGTTAATGAAATGAAATATTTGTACTCTTGAAAGCCCCCCCCCCCCTAGCACCGTATGCATCACCCCAATTTAGCAAAATTACTTTCAAAATTTATTCGTTTGCGCTTAATCGTAATGTTTCTTTTCTATTGTAAGGTTAAATATTGACGAAGGAAATATTATGTGGGGTGTCGTGGCCGAGTGGATTAGAGCACCGAACTCACGCTCTGATGCTTCTGTTCAGCAGAGTGTGGGTTCGAATCCAGTTCGTGACACTTGTGTCCCTGAGCAAGACACTTAACTATAATTGCTTCTCTCCATCCCCAGGGGTAAATGGGTACCTGTGAGGGCAGAGATGGTTCTTGTGATTGGTTTAGCCATGTAGCGCATATAATTGTCGCACAGGCTGTATACTCCCCAGGGAGCTGAGATGATTTAAGGAATGATTTAAGGCCCAGTGACCAGGGGTAATAATGTCGGAAGCGCTTTGAGACACCCCGTGAAGAAGCGCTATATAAAAAACCTGTGTATTATTAGGTGTTCGTGCTGATGCACGAACACCTATTGTTATTGCTTTGTTTTTTTTTCTTCTCCATCTTCCTTCTTCTTCACCGTCAACTCTTATCTACAGCATAACTCAAGATTCAAGCCAAACTGAACCTTGAAACTCACCAGACAATTGAACCTCAATACGAAGACGGCACAGTTTTCATTACGTCATGATGACGTCATTAGGTGTCAAATTACAGGGTTTTTAAAGTTGAAAAGGGACCATTTTCGTTTTGCTGTATCTCAACGAATATGAAAGCTAGGATGTTCAAAGTTTTCGCATCTGATAAACCAAGACTGGGGCAACATTTAAAAAGTTAATGCCAAAATCGTACGACCTTAGCATCCGGGTCGTTACCCTGGGTCGAAGTTCACCTTCGGGTTTTTTTCGTCAAAAAAACAACTTTCGAGCTTTTCTACGGAATAACTCAAGATTGAGATTGAATGGAATGTTGAAACTCAACAGATAGTTGAACCTCAGTATCAAGACACCACATACTTAATTACGTCATTATGACGTCATCGGGAATTGAATTACGTTAGATCAAAGTTTAATATTTGTAAAAATCATAACTCAAAAACTATGATTCGGATTTTGACAATCTACACATCATCGGATAGATCATTAAAAGTTGGACAAATGCTTCACAGAACACGTAAAATATTTTTAATACTTCTAGTGCAAAACAAAATTTGAAAATTTCATAAAATCTTATCGTATTCATGTTTTTAAAACTACTGATCATTTCAACGTAATTTTTGTTTCAGATTGTAAAACAGCAATCCCGCTCAATCTTTTGCACAGAAATAACAACATTTGGACCTTTACATCAGTCGAAAAGGGACGTCAAAGCACCTGTTGACCCCATTTTGATCAACAACGCACGCTATGTACGCTATGCAGTGCAAGCACGGGAATTCCCAAAAGTGCTCTCTTTAGTCCAGCGAAAGAGGGCGCTGTAACGTTTTTAGTAACATCGAGCGCTGAGTGAATCGCGGTGAATCGCAATAGTTGAGTAATAATGAACAACGTCTCGCACCAAAACTACAAGTAGGAATACATATGCATTGATGTTATGAGATACATTATACACCTTCAGATAGTCCATCACATAATTATAAAATGTTTACAAGTCATACATCAGCTGAAAGGTTTTAATGAACTAGTCAGGATCTACACAAATGAAATCAGTTTAAACTTGGCTTCTTGTTCAAACCAGAGGTTGAAAATAATTGGTCAAAGAAAAATAATTTCACAACCACACATCTGATTTTTTATATATTTATACGTCATTGGGTAGGTATGTAACAACTTAAGAAACGATACACAACATTGACTATTAAACCTTGACCTCCAGTTAAACAGGAGATGCAGTTAATTATTTGAAAAAATATTACCCCAGAACCAGAAATTAGTTGTTTATTATCTGAACGTCGTCAGATAAGGCTTTGAAAAACATTACTAACGCTATAATTTGTGACCTGACAAAATTGTCTTCCGGTTCAAACCGGATGTTTAATATTTGAAAAAAATCATAACATCTGAACCATACATTGGATTTTTTCAATCTATGCATCATCTGAAAGGTCTTAATAGACTTATCACGTGCTATACAATATGCGACCCTGTTTGACCTTGACTTCCAGTTAAAGTTGGAAACTGATATATAATGTTTGAAAAATAAAAAAATCCTGAACCACATGATTTGATTTTTATCATCTATACGTCAAAAGAAAGAACTCAAAAGACATCACCAACGCTACCAAGTGTGACCTCATTTGACAGTACCTTCCGGTTCAAAACGGAAGTTGAAACTTTATATTTGAAAAAATCATAATTTCTAAACCAAATATTGGATTTTTACAACCCATCCATCATTTAAAAGGTCTTAATAAACTTATCACGCGCTACATAAAAAGTAACCCCTATTTGACCTTTTATCCGATGCAAACCGGAAGTTGGTGTTTAATTTGTAAACAAATCATAACTCCTTAACCAGTCATTGGATTGATGAGGTAAATGTTGTCACCAATTCATTCACTCACTCACCACGAACACCTTGTTTTTGTAGTAAACAAAAACTGTACATGTACCTCTAGTTATTATTATTATTATTATTATTACCATAAACCTGTATGCATAAATAGCCCTGACAGTTTCTCTATTTCTATTGGTTGAGAGGACATTACTTTGGGGTGTTTAAACGGATAATATAACCACAGCCAGAAGTGTTTAACATGGGCGTGACACGCGAGCTTGCACCTGTGCTTAAAAGCATTCCTATTGGTCGAGAGCAACGACTGGAACACCTGTGCCACATCACATGATACGCGCAACGCGCATGCCAAGTTTTTACCGGAGGACCTTACCATTTCATAGCTGGAGGGGTGTTTTGTTGAAAGAAATCATTGAACAATTACAATTTTTGCATTTTGTTTAACTTTTGGACCAAAAAGTTTTGATTTTTGTTTACTGAAAAGGTATATGAATGGGAATAAAAATGTGCTTGGCCGGTATTAAACACTCTGTTTAAAACTGGTTGCAGTCTGGATGCTGATAATTACCCTCGCCTCCGGCTCGGGTAATTATCGCATCCAGACTGCAACCCGTACTAAACAGAGTGTTTAAAACCATCCAAAAACATAGTAATTCCCCTATTGCCACAAACACATTATGCTCACATTACAATGAGACAACATACAGTGTCACTGGATGAAATAGCACCATAACCAATCTCACCTCTTCTTCTGCTGCATCAACATCTGCAGATATGGTGGAACATGGCTTGTCATTACTCTTTGTTGCCTCACGTTTCTTCTTAAGAAAGAAGTCAAATTTTGTCTGTTTTCTTGGCGTAGCCATTTTGTCTGGTATGAAGTAGGGGCTGACTTTATCATGTACACACCCGCATTGTCTTTCTTTCAAGCTGGGTATGGTTTGTTATGTTCATGTAATACAAAACAAAAAGAGGCGTAAGTGTGCGCTGCGGAAACCGCAAATTCCAAAAGCACCAGGCAATGTCTGACATACAGCGTGTTAGCTAGCAAGCCGTGCAGGCCGTGTTAGCACGGCCAGTTGGGCTGAAATCACGGACATAATTTTGATGCACGGCTTGGTTGAAGCCGTGCTGTCTAATAATTTCAGTGAAAATTACTGAACTTTATTATCATTGTTTGTGTTGGAAAGTTTAAAAACAGCAGTGAGTAAAATTAAATTTGGTTTTACCATTTTTCCTTCTTCTTTTTGAATTGAATCAAACTTTCAACGACGCAACCATAAAAACAAATCACTCGAAGTTGTCGCGACCACACAAAACACAATGCACAAACCACACATTACACAACGCACGTGCAATACACATCGCATGAGCAAGACTTTGTTTTAATGGTCAGTCATCGTCATTGACCGTCATCAGCAGGCACCATGAACTCCATGCACGCGTGGTATGATAGCGGCGAATTCACACGCGTTTTCGTTCAGATTATTTTAGGTACCAATCTCATCTCCACGATCCCATAAACCATCGCGCTCTGGATTTTTTCTACTATGACGTCAGTATCGGCAACTGAGTGACACGCGGTGCAGTGCAATGCACCTTATACCGCATACATTCTGCAGTTGCTTTGTAGATTGGTTCCGCAGTTCCACATGACAATGTTTTTACCTGCTAGAAATTCAAGGGCACGTCGTACGTCGTAGAGTTTGTTTGAAACATCAAAACTATTTTGGATTTCATTGTTTGCATCTCTTGGGTGTTAAAAAAAAAATACAGTTGTCAAAACGATGGTTTTTTCCGCTCGAATGTTTGAGCCTCTATTCTCTGTATTAAAACAGCATAGCTAAGCAACAATAGTTGTGACGATCGTCGTTCGTACCATCTGCATAGGTTCAACAACTGGTTCATGATATTTCTCAAGTTGGTTTTGCTGTTTTCTCCTCACTAAAACCTCCCCAAATTTATTTTTCAATGCACGCACGTTTAATTGCCCAATGGAATTACTTACTGCCACTGTCTTTTGTAACTGATTGTTAATTACCATGATCAGTCAGATAAAATTAAGCAAACAATTATGATACATGTAAATCACTTTTGGCATTTTGATTGGTTGCAAATACTTGTGTGAATCATTATTTTACATTAATTAATCTGTTTGTTTAAAATAAATACAAAAACAAGACAAAAATTGATAGAAAATTAACATTGGTAAATGATAACTCTTAATTTCTTCAATAAAGAATATTTAAAAATCACCGCTTCATTTTTTTGTTTAAAAGAAAATATGTATAAAGAGTATCACATACCCCAAAAATATTTTGTGGACAGCAAACTTGTACTGCAATATTTCAGACTAAATAGGTCCAAGCTCTATAGTACAAGTAACTGCTCTGAAATGGCCTTAGAATGCACCAGAAAACATTGTATAGAGTTTAATATTGTGAATTTGTTTTAAGTTCAAATACAAACCTTGTCAAACCATGGAGGTAGAAATACCTCCATGGTCAAACTGGCATGTGACTATAAAGTGACACAAAAACGAAGGATTGACTTGTTGTAAATTGAACTGTGCAAGTCTTTATTGAAAAACACAAATCAAGTTGACTTGGTTGTAACCTGTTTGAAATGATTCATGTGTTATTTTTTGTTTGTGTCTTCTTTGTTACAATGTTAGATCATTATTGCAAACAAGGGGCAAAAATAGTGGACGTCTTTCATCTTTACAATCTGTGTTTTAAAGCCTCTCATTTTCAAGTGAAAACTAAAAATTGAATCAAAATAGTTTACTTGTACCAGAGAAATAGGTACCAGAAATGCATCAGAAACCACCAGAGAGCACCTACAGTATGAAGCCAGAGCTTCCAGGGCCCTTACCCCGGCGAGACAGACTTCGCGCTGCGCGCTCATGTTGTGTGCTAAGTACACAATGTTTCAATTTTTTTGTAGTGATTTTAGGTTGCACTCCCACTTTTTCAGTTTGCACTCCCACTTTCCAAATTCCTGGCTAAGACACAGTGACATAGTAGACCAGCCAAACTTTAAAAAGTGCTCTAGAAAAAAAAAACACGGCATAGTTTGGTAATGGCTGGCATCCATGCTAGATGCATGGTTCATGGGCTAGAGAAGACGATTAGGTTGGATGCCCAGCTTGATTTTGAATTTTAAGGTCATTTTGGGGTCAAAAGGTCAAAAAAGGTCAAAAATCAATATTTTCAAAATTTGTGTCAAATTTAATCACATTCGATAGATCTATCCATAATATGTATTTTTAACTTTATGTTGATACTACAAACCTATGTAATTAACGTCTAAACGTCTAAACCAGTGGTATCTCTCTAACAATATCAGAGTCTGTGTCATCTTCTTCACCAAGGTTGGGTTTAGTCGGAACACATCAAATCTTACTGTTTGTTACGAAAGCTTGTAAACATCATCAACATCTCTGTCTTCTTGAGGAGTTTCATATCTGCCAGATGAACACATCCCTAATGATCAAAGTTACTGTGGTCATACATGTACATGTAGATGATTGGGACGGCAGCATTGCGGAAAAAGCTCCCAGATTGGTGATCAAGTATCTGTCTTTCCGAGTATTGTGGATCTCAATCTCCACCATCTCAATGTAATGAGACCACTGTTGGGAGTTTGGATTTCTAGAGTGCTTGTTGAATTTGTTTCTGAGCTCATGACCATTTTCACTCCTTAGAAAATCTGACAGCTGGCCTACTGTGCTTTTGAGAATTCTGCTGTGTGATTGCCGCCCCTCTAATTGAACTGCTTAACCACACTTTGGGCAAGGTTATCAACTTCCACATATTCTTGTTTAAACAATTTTAACCAACCAAGATTCAAGCACTGACCGTTTATGTGCCACAGAGCCTCGCAGGAAGTAGGCTTTGCCTTGAAGCATGGGCTCAGTCATAAATTATTGGCTTCATTAACACCTGCCTCTGTCAACAATCCTTCAGAAAGTTGAAGCAGACGTAGTCCTCCCTTGAAAATTTTTTAAATCTCAAACTTTGGACTTGCCCGTTAAAGTTCATTTCTTCCTCATGTGTATAGTGGTCGGGCAACTGTGGTGGTGGTATGTTTCTGACCTGTGTTATGTCCACAAACTGATTGATCAAAGTGATGAGAGTGTCATTGCGGTCTGCTAGTGCCTGAAGAGTTGTGAGCATTCTTTCATCAAAGAAACTTGGCATAAAAGTATGTCAGGCTGTATTGGTTTTGGTGTGCCTGGTTATATGTAGCTCTGGAGTTAGCTTTGAATAATGGCACTCCAGATAAGAAAGTATACAATGTATCACTGCACAATACCCCATATACCCCCATCGTAGCTACAATACAATGTATAGGCCTAACTAGGATAAAAAAATCATTTTACTGCAAAAAAGAATGTTCAACTTTGTTAATTCACTAATAAAAGTTGAGTACATGTATTTAACTGCGTACATGTACTTGGGAAGATTGGGAGCAAAAATAACTTTGATATCAGACATGCAGTTTTTGAGCACGTCAAACTATACAACTACTATATCAAACTAATTGCATGAATCAGCATACGCATTTCTTGTTTCAATTTACCAATGCGGAAGGTGTAATATGATTTTTTTTAAAACTAAAAACTGCCTTGGTATAGGCAGTTTTTTAATAACTGTTATTATGCAGTGCTGGGATCTATAGGGTGTGCAAACAAACATTTGGTATGCTCAGGATATGCACTTTAGGAGAAAATCGCACCTTTAGATTTAATTTTCCTACAAATTTGTTTACAAAACAAAATATTAACTCTTAATTTCACAGACTTGGAATGTCATTATGATGATAAAAATACGTTTTATGGATAGATCTGCCGACTGGGGTAAAATTTGGGGAAAAAATAAAAATGTTATGAGGGGCCGTTTATGACTAAATGAGCCAAACCATATATAAAAGAGCAAAACCATATATAAAGGAGCAAAACCATATATATAGGAGCAAAACCATATATATGAAAGCAAAACCATATGTATAAGAGCAAAACCACATATATAAGAGCAAAACCATATATATAAGAGCAAAACCATAGGAGCAAAACCATATATATAGGAGCAAACCCATATATATAAGAGCAAACGCATATATATATAAGAGCAAACAATTTATATAAAAGACCACCGAAAATATATATAAAGATCAACGTCAAATATGTAATAGATGCAAAAATAAATATAAAGGATCGAAAACTCAAATATAAAAGACAAACACAAATATATTTAACAGCGCCCTCTATATTGGACGTAGTTTCATATATATAAGACATGTGCACCCATATATATATAAGACATAAAAGTCTCATACAAAGGACGTCAACAGCCGTCAAAGGTTAAAATCGGGAACGAAAATCACCGAGCCGTAAATTCAGCCTTGGTCTGGCACTTGGTAGCGCACGTTTCGCTGGGAAAGGGAGAGAGTGACCGACACGTCGCGACGGCGTGACTTTAGTTGTAATTAACTTGTTTAATGTAATTGAATGAGATTTTTGATTTATTTTGCACGGCATACTAGCTTCTGAATATTCAATAAAATACCTGTTGATCCTGGCCCTTACATTATATAGGGTTGTTTTGTAATTTCGTGCCCTCACTGTTTTTCTTGCTTTGTAACTTTTGTATCGTAGGAGGTCCTGTTTTCAAGGTGTCCCTAAAATCGTGGCAAATTTTTTCCTCTCTGTGCGCGATGTAAACAGTCCCTAGATAAAAAAAATGTGGTTTTATTTGCCAAGCAAAGAGTCTCCTCTCCCTTGACCAAAACTTAGAAACATGTAAGGCTCCACTGGTTATTTGCCTTTGTAAATGCAAAAAGTTTGGTATTTTAGGCATTTCTACAAGGTACAAAAATATGTCATAATGTTGAGGCCAAATAAAAATATTTGCCCACCCAAAAAGTATTTAATCAAACACTATTTCAATTTACAATTCATGATGATCAAATCATGTGACTGAATATTTTGCTGTGCATTCTGAAGAAAAAAAAAATACAGAGGCTTAAAGAAGCCATGTGCCTTATATCATTTTCTAATATTTTTGGAGATTTTTATTTTTTAACCCTCATATCAATATTATTATTAATATTAAAATTTAAACATCAGCTTGTTGATTCAATTATCACTGTTTATTTATACGCTTTATCATAACAAAATTTTAAAAAGGGAAAAAAAACTAAATAAAAATCAGATTTGAAAGCCAATGATTATTCACATTTTTTATTAAATTTGTTATTTTTGTTATTTTTTGCAAATTACCATGGTAATTTTTTTATTTCATTAAAAATATTTTG
The DNA here is from genome assembly GCF_902459465.1 of Asterias rubens. NCBI lineage: Eukaryota > Metazoa > Echinodermata > Asteroidea > Forcipulatida > Asteriidae > Asterias > Asterias rubens. The sequence continues at coordinate 6,985,349 of NC_047071.1, read as the reverse complement.
AATAAAACGAAGACAACTGCTGGCTATAGAGTCATACACAGAGTCTCAAAGGACACTTGTAATCACTTCCGTTTTTTCCTTCCATGTATGGGTTCACCGGGAAACCATACTTTCTTGTTTGCCGTGAAAACAGGAAAAACTCAAAACAAATGGGGCCAGTTGAAGTCATCGAAGATCGGTGTGTAGTGTAACATTTCAATGTCCATCAAGTTTTAATATAATGTTTGCATACCGATCAGATCGGATCGGCAGCCCATTTCCAGCTAGCCCGAGTGCTAGCGTCGGTCAGTCACGCCGTCACGACGCATCGGTCACTCTCTCCCTTTCCCAGCGAAACGCGCAATGATTACCAAGTGCAAGACCAAGGGTGAATTTCATTACAGCTCGATGATTTTCGTTCCCGATTTTAACCTTTGACGGCTGTCGACGTCCTTTGTATGAGACTTTTATGTCTTATATATGGGTGCACATGTCTACGTCCAATATAGAGGGCGCTGTTAAATATATTTGTGTTTGTCTTTTATACTTGAGGTTTTGGTCCTTTATATATATTTTCGGTGGTCTTTTATATATTTTTTTTGATCATGATATATTTATCTTTGCTCTTAAATATATTGGTTTGCTCTTATATACATGGTTTTGCTCCTATATATATGGTTTTTCTCCTATATATGGTTTTGCTCTTATATTTATATGGGTTTGCTCTCATATACATGGTTTTGCTCCTATATATATATGGTTTTGCTCCTATTATATATGGTTTTGCTCCTATATATATGGGTTTGCTCCTATATATATGGTTTTGCTACTATATTTATGGGTTTGCTCTTATATATATGGTTTTACTCTTATAATGAATAGGGTAGATGGCCTTAGCTTTCGATCCAATCCGGACCTTCTTCAGAGGCATAAAACAAGTACAAACAAATACATATCCATTTATAGAAAAAGAGAGGGGGAAAGGGATTAAGGAAAGGATCCAGAAAGAAGCGGGAAAATAACAGCCAATCAAAGTTCCTATTTCAGAAACAATATTGGTGGCTATGAACCAACAGGAGTGGAGTGGCGAGGACAAAGGATGTTTAGAATGAAAGGAAGGGTTACTGGACCATAAAAGTGGTAAAAGTATTGTTCGACAACAATGCAGGGAGACATGAAAGGGTAGGATTAGAGAGCAAGTTGCATCATGATGCAACTAACAATGGTCAATTAATAAGAATAGCAAGATCAAAGGTATGATGATTTTTAAAAATAGGTATGAGGGACCTGTGGAAAAAGGGGGGGGGGGGTTACTTACATCAGATAGTTACAGTGATGAATTTATAAAAACAACTTTAAACTAGGTTAATTTATACTTTATGTACAGAATATATACAACATATAAGTTCTTAGGCAGAAGTGAAGTGGAGGGTAATGAGAAGTTATTTATCACCAGTGTTTATGTTAAGTCCAAAGGGTTTGACTGTCTTGAGTTGGTGAATCCAGTGTGATTCTCTATTCTTGCGGTGTGTGTCATCACCATTGCAAGCTTCAATCACCAGAAGTTCAACATCAATGACACTATGATTGGGGCTGTTGAAGTGGATAGAGACTGGGTACGGTTTCTTAGTCTTTATGGAAGAGACATGATTCGCAAAGCGAAGACTAAGTTTGGTCTTAGTCTCTCCCACATATTGTAGCCCACATCTCTTACATGATATGACATAGACTACATTAGACGTGCTACATTCAGAGTCGGTCTTGATGTTGTATGAAGAGCCAGTGGTATGACTCTTCACCTTAAGTGAGGGCTTAATGTGCAGACACGTTTTGCATTTGGAACGGGTACATTTGTGACAGCCCAGTATATCTGTCGGGGGTTGTGTTTGGACTGTACCTGGGGGAAGTTTGGCCCTGACTAGTATGTCACCAAGGTTCTTAGGGCGGCGGAATGCAACCATGGGAACCTCAGTGATTGCTGAGTGTAACCTGCTGGAGGAGTGAAGTATAGGCATGTTATTATTGAGAATTGAGGGAAGTTTGGGTAGTTTGGGGTGGAAAGTGGTGACCAAAGCAACTCTATTGGTAGGAGCTTTTTTAGCTCCCGTGTTAGTCAACAGAGTATGACGAGGTACGTTGAGAGCCCTGTTGATAGCAAGTTGGACCCTACGTTCGCTGTGTCCCCTAGATACAAGGTGTTTCCTTAGCTCTGATGAGCGCCTCTTGTACAGGGTATCTGTGGAACAGATACGCCTGATACGTAAGGCCTGACTGTAAGCAATTGCCTTCTTACAGTGACTAGGGTGACAGCTATTGGAGAGAAGGTACTGGTGGGTGTCGGTGGGTTTACTGTAAACATCTGTGACAAGGCCATTAGGAGACTTGGTTATTGTCACATCTAGAAAGTTCACACTGGTGAGAGATTGTTCGGTAGTGAACTTTATGGTGGGGTGAAATGAGTTGATATGGTCAATAAACTCATCCAAGCTGTCTTGGTCACCACACCAGATGGAGAAAATATCATCAATAAATCTCCACCAAACTAGTGGTCGGTTGGGGGCGGAGGACAGGAGTCTGTCCTCCAACTGAGACATGAATAGGTTAGCATATGAGGGTGCCATTTTGGTACCCATGGCAGTACCCTGTACCTGTAGAAAATGCCTGTCAGAAAATGTGAAATTATTCTTCATTAGAATGTGGCTCATGAGTTCCTTAATTTGACTCTCTGAGGGGCGGGACTGATTACTAGCATTGAGGGCAGAGACACATGCACTCATGCCTTCATGATGGGGTATGTTAGTATACAGTGATGAAACATCAAAAGTAACCAAAATAGCAGAGTCAGGTATTTGGTGCTTGACCTCATCTAGTTTGTGGAGAAAGTCTTTGGTATCCTTGATGAAGGAAGGAATACGGCAGACTAAGGGTTTGAGGAAGCTATCGACAAACTCAGAAATGCGCTCTGTGGGGCTACCATTCCCAGATACAATAGGTCTCCCCGGGTTATTGGGCTTGTGTATCTTAGGTAGAAGGTAGAACCTTGCTGTACGGGGGTCATGTGGGAGGAGATAGTTAAATGTATCTTTCTCAATATCATTGGCATTATAAATCTTAACCAGGGTGTCGCTGATATCTTGGGAGAAAGATTCAGTGGGATCAGAAGCACATTCAATGTAATGATCAGTGTTACTGAGCTGTCTAAGGCCCTCAGCAATGTAGTCATGTGTGTTCATGACTACAACTGCGGACCCCTTGTCAGCCCGTTTAATCACTATGTCTGGTGATTGGCGGAGTTGTGTAAGGGCGTGACGCTCAACTTGGGGGAGGTTGTTGGGAGTAGGGGTACTGGGGGCCTTAAGAACCTCGGAGTTAACCGAATTGATGTATGTCTCTAGAGACACATCTCGGTTCTTAGGAGGTACCCAAGTACTCTTTTCCCTGAAGCGGTTGCGGGGAATAGGTTGGGTCTCCACAGATGACTCGTCATCCATGGAGGGCTCTACATGAAAGTATTCACGTAGGCGTAACCTACGATTGAATTGGGCCATGTCCTGTTGGAAAAGAAGTTGGTTAGGCTCTCTGGGTGTGGGGCAAAACTTAAGACCCCTTGAGAGGAGTTTAACCTGTGGGTCAGTAAGGACCATGTCAGACAGGTTAACTACAGTATTGGTCTCTGGCAACCTAACAGTAGGAGGAGCAATGGTGGCTCTCTTACTGTGGAAACGTCTATGGGTGTGTTTCTTATGGTTAGCCAGGACATTCATACGTTTCTTGTTCTGTTTGTCCATTAGGGTGGACCTTAAGTGTTTGACGTTACATAGTATGGTATCTTGTAACTGTTCAAACTCTTCAATAGAGCATGACTCCTGGAGTTGAGACTCAGTGTTTGTTATCTCAAGTAACTGATTATCAATGAATTGTTGGCATTGATTTTCCAGCAACTTGATCAAACGGAAAGACGTATTAGTGAGTGTCTTGTTCCATTTCTTCAAAAAGGATGGGTCAAGGTCCCCAAAGGAAGGGGTACACTTGATCTGTAGGCCTTTGGGAATGATACGGGACAAACGATAAAAACGGTAGTTATCAAGATGTGACATCTAACGGGTGTTTTTCTCCTTAAGCTTACGAAGCTTGCGGAAAATGCACTTGGTGTCGGGAGCAAGTGCCATAATAGATGGGGGAATACAGTCAAGGGGAAATATCTTAAATCATTCCTGTGGAGAGAACGGGTTATAAATCCTGTACAAAATTGATTATTAATTAACAGACGTGAAAGATAAAAGTAAAATAAACCTGCGAATAAATGGGGTTAACAAGACCCTGTAAAAGAACGGGTTAAACCTGCAAAAAATAAATTATGTACAAACCTGAAAAGAAAAAAATGGGTTAACACAAACTTGTTGAAAAATCAAAGTAAGTACAAAATCTGAAAAGGAAAAGTTATGTACAAACCTGAAAGGGAAAACGTTAATATAAACTTGTGGAAAAAATAACGGTTTTACTCTTATATATATGGTTTTGCTCCTATATATATGGTTTTGCTCCTATATATGGTTTTGCTCTTATATATATGGTTTTGCTCTTATATATATGGGTTTGCTCATTTAGTCATAAACGGCCCCTCATACAATGTACACTTTTCAAGATTGTGTTTGTGTACAAGGTCAAAGTTATTCCGTTAATTACATACGTTTGTCATATCAACATTAACTTAAAAATACATTTTATGGATAGATCTATCACTTGGAGTCAAATTTTGTGAAAATTTCAAAAATGCAAAATTGTTGCCTTATTTGAAAATGAGTCGTTAAGACCCCACATGAAGGTGGTATTTGAATTTTTTTTTTTCTCAAAAACTGCCTGGGTATATTTGCCTTTCAAAAAAAGTTGTTTGAAACCAACATATGCACCACTGAGGATGGGGAGTGCAAAAACAATTGGTGTACTCAAAATGTACCCTCTAAGTTAATTACACTTTTACACTTCGTTTTGCTACATTTGTGTACAAGGTCAAAGTTTATACGTTAATTACATAGGTTTGTAGTATCAACATAAAGTTAAAAATACATTTTATGGATAGATCTATCAAATGAGATTAAAGTTGACACAAATTTTGAAAATATTGATTTTTGACCTTTTTTGACCTTTTGACCCCAAAATGACCTTAAAATTCAAAATCAAGCTGGGTATCCACCCTAATCGTCTTCCCGAGCCCATGATCCATACATCTAGCCATTAACAAACTATGCCGTCCAAAGTGTAATTTCACACTTTGGCTGGCCTACTAATAACATTTAAATAATACGTGTAGTCTACCCGTCTAGGCCAATACTGTAATAATTGTATGTGACAAGACCGTGCAAATCTATTCATTTTAATTTCTAACTCAGTAATTTCCAGCATGTATTTTTAGCTGTTCCGACCTACCGTCGGAACACGTATTGTTTTTGTCAAGATTTTTATTAGCTGTTCCGACCTACCGTCGGAACAGGTATTGTTTTCGTCGAGATTTTTTAAACGTTTTAGAAACGTTTTTTTTGTGTTTCTCCCTAAACGCCATAGGTTTAACGCACGTTATTTTGTGGCGACGTAATCTTAGAATCGGTAGAAATGACAGACTTGAGTTCTTTGTTAAATCGAAGCTTAGTACGTAACTTAGTTTTTCTACGTACGTTTTTTAATCTCTTAATCAATTAGCTGAGTTATTAATGATATGAACATTTAATTAGGCAATATTGTTAACAGCATATCTCCCAAAATAAACGTCTGATTTTTCATTTTTTTTTTTCATATTTTGATTCTCTTGGTATTGAAGATGTGCAAAATGAAGTAATTTTTTGTGTCACATTATCTTGAAATTATTATGCAAGGAATAAAATCACAGCCTCTGTGTTGATGATCCGATGGGGCCACGGTTAAACGCGGGTGCTATTACCCAAGTGATCAGAGTTCGTATCCTCCGGGAATCTCGACGAAATCAACATAATAACGCATACATTTTACATTTTTTTTACAATAAGATATATGTACCTACATTAAAACAATCGGTACAACATGCTCTTATTTTTTCAAATTTTTGGCTCATTAGAAGCTTCTTTCCTGGAAAATAAAACGATCCTGATTTTGTACTCGCGCAGCACGCACTATGGAGGAAGTTCTACGGTTCTACGTACATGTACATAATATATGGTTCTTCGATGTATTACGCAGGGTACCGGTCAACTCGGTCCCAAGCCAACTTGGTCCCAGTCAACTCGGTCCCAAGTCATCTCGGTCCCAAGTCAACTCGGTCCCAAGTCAACTCGGTCCCAAGACAACTCGGTCCCAAGACAGGGAAGCTTGCACGGGCGGGAGGGAGGGCGGGGAGGGACCGCAACCCAAGTTATAATTGAACAATATTATATTTGTTATTTATTTTCGACCAAACACTATTTTCCTTATTAGTTTTCGTTTTTTAGCTAGTAGATTTTGGTTTTTATTTAATTTTTAAATGTAAGTTACTTGAAAAGAAATCAAAGAGGATTCAATTGTTAATGTGTGTCAATTAATGAATTGTTAAGAGCCATACAGACTGGTTGAAAGCAAAGAGACATTTTGAAGATTTATTGGCCAACACAATCGGTAATTTTCAAAAGTGAATGTTGAATATAGAAACAAATGGGTCGCTATTGAAGGCATCGAATATTATACCCCGAACATTGGTTGCACACTTATCCCATTTTATGTACAAAGTCAAAGGACAGTAGTTTTTTTTTCCAATTCAATTATTTCCCGTCAACCATACGGACCGAGTTGACTTGGGACCGAGTTGACTTGGGACCGAGTTGACTCATAAGCAACGTACGAGGTAGAAACATGGAGCAACCTCCTTTTCGCTAAAACAGTTCATGAACTTGGTTCAAAAATTACTGTGATGAACATTTTATGAACTGTTGATAAATAATCATGGACTGATCATGAAGTTCATAAAAGTCCACCAAATGTTCATTAATTGAATGATGAACCCTTCATGAACTTGGTTCATGAACTGCTCTGATGAACATTTTATGAACTGTTGATGAATGTTCATGAACTGATCATGAACGTTCTTGAAAGTTCATAAAGTCATGAACTTCATTTCGCCTGGGAATCATGCTTCGAAGCCTGCGCAGATATTTCACTTTCAGCGCTTGCACAGGAAGCTGAGAATGGTGATTGTATGCACAGAGTTGGTTGAAAGCATCAAGCTGGGCCATGTTCTAAAGTGGGTTTATAGACGGTGTGACCTTTGACATTAAAAGAACCAAAGAGCCTGGACACCTACAGGCACGATTTGTACACACCTCAATGGAAAAAAACATAAAATCTTATATATGGAGATTGCACTGTCTAATTTTTTTCAACTTTTGATATGATGAAAGGTGGCACATCTCAAAACTTGTCCAGCTTTTACTTTCACAACTATTGGTTTTAAGTGGAAATTATGACACAAAATGGCTAGTTGGCAAATTGTGCCATGATTGCGCAATCACGGCTTTGTGAAAACTGCCTTGAAATTAGCCTTGTCCAAGGCCGGCTCTTTACGCAAGCACCGGCCCGCTCTGACTTCACGAAATGCATAGATACTACCACACGGCACATATCAGTACATGATTCCGCGGGGTCGAAGCACGGCTTTCGATGTATCAACGAGTTTACTCCACGAGGTTACATTGTTTTGTAACCTCGTTGATACCTCGAAAAGCCATGCTTCGACCCCGCGGTATATCAAGTACTGTTGTGTGCCGTGTGGTATAGTTTAATTAGCAAACCTAGTTAACACCATATCTCAAAAATACACCGCCGATCCTGAAACTTTTTTCAGCTATACACTAGTCTGGTCCTGCTAAGGTGATTTCCGGCATACAATTTCGGACGACGTCACCATGACATCATGTATTGCATGTTTTGTGTCTGTGCACAAACACAATGGCTCTTCAAATGTCAACATTAAAATGGTCAAAAACACAATAACTTCAAAATAATTTATCTGTTCGTTTCCTGAATTTGATATTCTGTGTTTAAAAATACATTGATCCTAATAACATAATATGTTTCAGTCCATTTAAAGATATCATGATAGGTCTATGATTAACGAATAAATTAAAATCTTGGCGTAATGGGTACAACGTAGTACTTCTGGATGTAGTCACTATACTTGATGCAGTCGCTTTCATGACATTGTTTCACCTTTTCTATAGTTCTGGCAACACAGTGAGGACTCTTGGGTTGAGGACTTATTTGTGGGGAGTCTACGACGCTGTATTGAAGTTGGCATCTTTTTTATTTATTTTCTAACCGCGTTCAGGACCTATTACTCTGTACACACTCCATTGGATTTGTACACAACCAATAGGCCTACGGTTCCTACGTACGTTTAGGGATTTCGTTAAAACGAACGTACGTTCTAATAGGGTTTTTGAAAAGGCACTGGATTGGGATAAGTTACATACCATCGTGTACCTTATGAAATTTATTAGTATGAAAAACACAATTTTGATACTGTGACGTCATCACGTGTCAATTTATGGTAATTAGAAGCTTTAATGATTTTTTTTTTGCAGCACTATTTCTTAGGCATGACAGATTTGTCTTGGGTAATCGTGACCCCGACAACCGGAAGTGGGACCATATCTCAAGAGTTACACAACCGATTTAAACAATTTCTTCAGTTAGAGACTCCTTAGGCATAACAATTTTTGGGGAAAAAACCGTGACCCAATTTTGACCTCTACTTCCGGGTCAACCGGAAGTGAGACCATATCTCAAGAACTACACAACAGATTTTCATGTTTTTTCAGTTATAGACTCCTTGGGCATTTAAGATTAGTTTGAAACAACTTTGACCCCATGATGACCTTTACTACCGGGTCAACCGGAAGTGGGACCATATCTCAAAAAGTACACAGCCAATGTTGAAACTTCAGTTAAAGACTCTTAGGCAATAAATATTAACTTTGGAAAATTGTGACCCCATGTTGACCTCTACTTCTTGGTCAACCGGAAGTGGGACTATATATCAAGACCTATAACAACCGATTGTTTTAACTTTTTCAGTTATAGACTCCTTGGCATTGCAGATTAGTCTTTGGTAGCTGTGGGCCCATTTTGACCTTTACTTGCCGGTCAACTGAGAAGTGTGACCTAATATCAAGAGCTACACAACTTTTTTGAAACCTTTTTTCAGTTATAGATTCCTTGGGCAATGAAGCACATAATCCAAGCAAAACATCACGGAACAGCTTCGTGTTTGTTCACAAACACTTAATGTCTAGTCTTCTTCTTGTTTTCCTTTGCATTGCTTTTTTTTGGGGGGGGTGGGGCTAAAGCACCCCTAGCCCCCCTTCCCCAATTTTACGTGCCCTGGGCCTACGTCTAGATACAACAAAAACATTTGGACACTGAACGCCTCATTTATAAATAATGCAAATTACCCTCGTTTCGATCTACTTGGTTTTTTTAGCAGCAAATCCAAAATCGTGTAAAGACTTGCCCCAGTCCTTTTCCAGTCAGGCTCTAAAGCAGTTCATGTAGCGCCCTCTACTAGTGACTAATACAAAAACAGGGTCTCCAATCAAGACTACACAACCACTACACTGCATGCACATAGTCTATCATGACTTAAATAAATATTACTGGTTTGTTACAGGTGAAAACGGATCTGGAAGACAAGTTGAAAACTGCAATCAATGACTATGATGCTAATGCGTCCATAGCTAAAGCTGTAGATACTTTACAACAAACGGTAAGCATATGATTCCAGTACAGAGCCACCATGTACCACTTTTAAACAATAAATGTAGCTTAAACACTTCCACGAGAGTAAATCATACAATATTATGTAAATGTTATAATTACAGGTGCCAGAATATGTTTATGATGCTGTTACATGTTATATTAGTTAATGGTTTACTTCACTCAACTTAGGGAAGCCATCAAAAATAAATTAAGCGGCGTCCTGCATCCCTGTCAAAATACTGTCTTTCATTCCCGTTTTATTCCCCAATGATCATTATTGTTATTATTCATTCATTATTGTTTACAAAAATTAAGTCTCCTGACGATGACTAGAGCAAGCTAGTCGAAGCGTTGAGACCAATTCAGAACTGACTCCGCGGCAGTACAGTTAATTACGATCCTATAAGCTAAAGTAGTAGTCCAGTCTATTTTCTATATCATCCGCCCTGGTAATAGTTAAAAAGCAGGACAGTTCTTTTCAGAACTGAGAAGTCTCCCGAACCTCCGATTATCTGCTCCGCAGCAGTAGAATAAAGCAAGACAGTTCCCTAAGAACAACTCTACCTGGTAAGTAGATACACACATGGTGTTACCGCAAACCAAATATACATAAACTAAAAACATTATGCAAAAATACAATTCAAATACTAAGGAAAAGGTTAACTACCCTAGGGTGCAGCTTTGTAGGTGTGTGTGCTTCTATTTACATGTGCATCTGTGAAACCTTTACTTGGTTCCTGTTTCTCCTGACGGGGTGCATTCTCTGTCGTGGGCTCAAAAATTGGAGTTTGGTCTCCTTCTGCCTTTGACCACCTTTCCACCTCTAATTATAAGGCTCTCTTCTCCCATAGAATGCCTGGTTCTTTCTTAGCTCCTCTCACAGCTTCCTGTTCACATCTCTTTCTTTTGGTGTCAGGTCTGGAGTGATGCATATTCTTCCAAACATCTCATGCCCCTTAAGCTGCTTCGCTTTTGTTAGTGTATTCTGTTTTTCTGATGTACTGTCTATAGTTACTCTCAAAAGACTTGGTTTACTTGACTCGGCGTCTTTTCGGCCTAATCTCACCGGTTGATCTACTTGCACGTTTTTTTCAACCTGTAGGTAGTTAAGTACTTCTCTTACCTCATGGATGTCATGCATTTTCTTGTCTTCAACATTTTCACTCTCTGCTTCTGCGATGTTGTGAAAAATAAGATTGAACTCATCTCCTCTTTTTCCCTCCTCTCATCCATGTAATTACCAACTTTTTCTTCGATAACAATGTCTAAGTTTTCCTCCTTCTTGGCTAGTATTTCTATCATTTTCAGCATGGTTTCAGAAACTTTATCTAGTTTGCGAGTCACCTCCGCGAGTTTGTTGTCGTAGGCTTGGTTTGTTCTTTCTATCCCATCTGGTTTTGTACCTTGTCCCTGTAGCATCTTTGCAACTTCTCCAGTACACATGTTACAAAACCACATTAGGTTCTGACCTGCTTTCTCAAGTACTTTGTATTCTTGGTTGCTTATATTTAGCACATGCCTGATGTATCCATTTCAACATGCCTGATGTATCCATTTTCTGACAACTTATTGCCCTGTCACAGTCAGATTCTTCTTTAGAACACACCATGCATTCAGTGGTTTGTGCACTGGATGCACCTTTAAATGTTGCGCCTGCCGCAGTGTTGTTTACAGCTGTGAGCTGGACGCCGCCATCTTTGGATTTTCCGCAAGTCACATGAAAATTTGTTACACTGTCATTTTCAGATACAGACTTCTGTCTAGTAGTTCTCTTCAAAATGAATGATAGGTATGGGGTCAAATACAAGCAATGCCTTAATTACTCCCAACAAACTGTAGTAGTTTCTTTTCTTTCAGCAATTTTCAACCAGCAAAAACGGCAGCTCAGAAAAACACCACCACCATCTTGAACAGCGCCCTCTTCCCAATAATGATAACAGGCTTCAGGCCGATCGGACTTCAGAAAGACTAAAACTACCAAAGCTAGGCAAACAAATCTGGCCAAATTTGCAGCGCGTTTCAGCTTGCTGACTAATGTCAACAGAGAAGATGTGACAGAACCTTATGCTGATGGAGATGACGTTTACTCATGTAGTCTGCAGTCAACTGCTTAGAGGCAACCCTCTTGAGCAACATGGACAGGAATGACAGGTTGCTGATGGGACAGTAATTCTTGTCTCCGATACCTCCCCTCCCAAAACACACGCACAGTAAAGGATCTGGTAAAAAGAAGGGCTTTTTCATGTGTACATATTGGATGTGCAGTACTAGGAGGGGTGCTTTGCTTTGGTTTAGTTGAGTTGCCTGTGCTTGCGCATTGTAAATATGTTTGTAGGATGTCCCCTGAGGTGAGTATTTTCTTATATTTTCTCATGCATCACAATATAACATAACAAAGATGACGGTGTGCCTAGTCTCCACCTCTGGAGTTATGCGGCCCCTTGGCTTTCAGTTTCATCAAAGATAGGGAGTCATGACGGGTGTCGCAGAGTGGACCCTTGCGCCACTCTACTTTGAATAATATCAGACATTAAACCTAGACAAAGAATAGAACACAGTGACACCAGATTAGAAAAAATAACTACAAAAAGAAACTACAATTTACCAGTTTACAAAGTACCCAACAAATAATTTTGCCTAAACAATCTCAGTTTTGCACCTTTACAATTCTCTACAGCTTTGAGCAACCCATACATGAGTAGTTTTTTTACCATAAGTTTAAATCCCGACTTAAACATAATGAAATTTTCCTGAAAATAAATAAATGGCTAAAAGGCGACATAGACTTGTGTTTTATGGCTACTGTTCTTGATCACAAGCTCAGTTTTGCCAAAGTTTCTGATCAGATCCAACCAGAATAGAATTCTCTGGTTGATCCTAAACCTGTTGCTTTAGGAAGCTTCACGCAGTTGGTATGGTCACTTGCTCACACTCTAGCTCACAAACTCATAGCTTTTAGATTACCGATCAAAATCATTCTGATCAAGCTAACACTCAATTTCACTTGCAAACTCACTCCTTTACTTTCATGAGATTCAGCAAACGCAAAAAATCAACAAAAGAAACAAACCAACAAAACAAACGACTAAACAACATTAATACCAGAACTTCATTGGATCAAGAACAACAGCAGTAATTTTTAAGTAGTTAACTGTGACAACAGAAGTGCGTCCCACATTTGTATATTACAAACAAACAAAAATGGAAAAATTCTAGAGGGTGCGATTGTCAAGCAGGGCCCAAAAAAATAAACGTGTGCGATTGGATTATAGCGATCTATTTTTAGGGATGCTTAAAGCTCAAGGAAGAACATTAATAAAAATAAACACAGCACGATTCTGACATTTGGCCTTAAAACGATTTTCACCTCATTCTTTGCTTGCTTAAGCTTACTTGCTTAAGTCGAGTGATGTCCTAGAATCACGATGGTTCCCCATTGCTGACTTGAAATCTGCTGATTCAAGTCCTGTGTCGATTTTGACAATGTCAGTGTAAGTTAGTGCTGGTCTACCAGGTTTCCTCCTCCCATCTTACATACGTCCTTCTTCATTTCATAACCGGCACTCACTTTCCTCAGAGTCATTGGCAGGGATATCAGCGCAAGAACAAACAGCAGCAGAGACAGAGAATCACCTTGGAAAATACATCTTCTTATACACACCTTGTCCAGACTATCATTGTTGGCAATAAGATTGGTTCGCCATGTCTTCATGCTCGCCAAACGGGAGGCATTGGACTTTTTACTGCATCAGCCACTACAACCATATCCAGGCATTCCATTATCCATGTGTGCGATACCATGTCATGTAGTCTATCCACGCCATTGTCAAATTAGTCTTTCTGCTCGTGCATTGCTTCAGTATCACCTCATCGATGATGATATGATTCTTTGTACCTCTTGACCGCTTCTTACAACCTTCCTGCCCCTCTGGAATCAACTGCTGATCATCCATATGAAGATACAGGTCCTCCGCTAACATACTGTTTAAGAGTTTATACATAACAGGTTTAAGCACATATTATTGGTCTATTTTCTGGCAATGTTGCAGTTCTTGACATCCTTCATAATCAGAACCGTTCTTGCCTCAGTCATCCAGCATAGGACCTTACCCTTTACTATGCAAACCTGCCGTTGTAGGGCCATACGCTCATGCAAACTACGGAAGTTTTTTAACCATGTGTATGGACACATGGTTCGGACCCGGGGCTTTCCAATGTGGCACTTTCTGTACCTGTCTCTTTACCTTATCCACATCAATCTGGAAGGTTTTGCCTTGTCAGCCTTTCCGTTTATTTCATCAAACTATTGATGCTAATTGGTGTTAGGTAACCTGTTTGTATGAAAATGCCTAGAACCCTGTGTCATCATACACGTACCTCTTCACTTTTGCAGCCTTAGCCTTAAGCCAAGTTGCTTTATCTCAATGAGCTACATGTAACTTTTGTTGCAAAACAAACAGCAGGAAACAATATTTAATCTTCTATAGAATTGAGAGCCAATCTAATGCAGTGTTCCTTGTCTTGTCCCCATGCTATGTTTAATATTATTATTAATATTGTTTGTTCCTGTTTTTAGGTTGAATGTTGTGGTGTGAAGAGTTACAAAGACTGGCTGACTACTACATGGGGGAAATCCCATCCCTTACAAGTACCTATGAGTTGTTGTAAGAAGACTGATGGGCCTGGAGAATGTACTGGCTTTATAATCCACACAGAAAACATCTACATTGAGGTAAGAATTAGACATAATGAAATATCCAGTGTATTTCTTGTCCTACTTGGTTTCATAGATAGTCAAAGCTGCCAACCTTAAATTGAGAAAATCAGTATTCTGAAGCCTAAAAATCAGTATTCTGCCAATGAAATAAGTATTTTTCTGCGCGACACCATTTGACTACCCTTTGGTACTTTAGCTACCTTTACGCATGCTATTCTTATCGTATAATCACAGCTAATGGCCTCACAATTCAAACCTACAAGATTTACTGCCTGTTGTAGACTGCAGCTGCCTTTTTGCAGTTTTGAAGGAGATTGTCAGGGAACTGCATCTGGTGGCACAATATCTTTTTGGACTGACTTTGTATTTTTTGCGTAAGGAAGTCTGAGAGTGTCTGAGTACTGAGGCTTGGACGAAATTCGGTGGCATTTTTTCTCACCAGACTGAAAATCCTCTCATCATCTGCATTGCTGTGGGGCAATGAGAGTATTGCCAGCATGACCTTTGGGAGATGGACATACTTGAGCTGGCCAGTTGACTTGTCTCTTATACCAGCGATATCCACCCATGCTTCATCTGATCTTTTATCTAGAGACACATTTTCAAGTTTATCAATCTGAAACTGTGCAAACTCCACTTCAAGTTCATCCAGTGCTTCTTCCATGAACTTGAATCTCTTAACAAAAAAGGAGAGTGATGAATATGTAACTTCCATTCTGTTATTTGGATTAGCAACTCTTGCATGCAGAAGCACTTCATCATCCAGGGGAAACTTACTGATTACATAGTTACAGACAGCAACATAATACTCTCTCACAGATGTGTGGAATTCATCCCTTTCCTTGGATGAGAACTGTGCTGCTGCAAGAAAGTCTCTTACATTCTTCCCAACAATGATATCTTCATCTGCTTTTTGATTGCATCTCTCCTTGTAGTCACATAACTTGAGTGATAAAGTACTAACAATCACTGCTGGTTTGACAAAGCGAAGCAAGATGTCACGTAGGAAGTCTTGCAACTTCTCATGAAGGAGGTGTACTTTAGGTGCGTCTTCTTGAAGCTCCAAGTTCAGTTTGTTGAACAGAGGAATTGTTTGCAGGAGAAAGATACAGTACAGCTTATTGTAATCGTTATTGAGTTTGGCATGAATTCCAGCAGCTTTACTCAAAGATGCACTTGCTGAACTATCTGCTGTACCACTGTTTCTCTGCACTGACTTGGAAGTACTAACATTTTTAGCTTCTGATGATTTGTGTGACTTCTTTGAAGTGGTGCCTTCTGTCATAGAGAGTGAAGTGACCGTCTTTCTACTGAGCAGACCTGGTGTAGTCTTCTTAACAGCCAATGTTCCTCCAGAGCTCTTTGATGATCCTGTAGATGCAGCAGTTTTCACAGCCTTGTGTGCCACTTGACCTCTAACACTTGTCTTTGAACTTGCAATTAACAGTCTTGGTGCAGCACTAGCTGTGCTACAGGTCTGTGAATGTGAAGAGTTTTTTTTTTTTTTGCCCTGTCCACTGTCAGCAGAGGGTGGAATGGTCTTTGTAGAAGATATGTGAGCAGTGACTGCTGGGCCTTGGTGTGTTGCAGTGCTACTAGAAACCTTCTGTCTCTTTGGCAATTTGGCACTCTCTTCCATCCTTCGTTTTCCTCCGACAGACTGAGCTTCTTGCTGAAAATATTTTTCCAGTGGTACCCACGGTTCAATCAATCTGTCCAGAGCTCTCTCTAGCGACAACCAACGAGTACACAAATGTTTCAGGATTGCATGATTCTCCACATTACAAATGGTTTGAACTTCCTTAAACGCTTTGTGCCGCTTGCTGGACTTCTCCAAGTAATAGAAGATTGGTATCAAAAGATCCACAGGCTTGAATGGCAATTGGCTAGCTCCTTTCTCTGCAGCGAGATGGAGGAGGTGACAAGGACATCCAAGAATAAAGGCACTTGGGTTTTCTTTTTTCACAAAGGAAGACACCCCACTAACTGCTCCTATCATCACTGCTGCATTGTCTGCTGAAAAGGAAATGACATTCTGCCATGGGATATTGTTCTCCTTCAAAACACTGTCTAACAGTAGGAAGATGTTCTTCCCAGTTGACCTTTCCTTTGTTGTAGCTATTTCGAGAAGGCAACTCACAACTCTGTATACATCAGAATCATAGTAACGCACAACGATGGGATATAGCTGATTGTCTGCACCTCGATCAGAACTGCCATCTGTTGACATGGAGAATGGCCCTTGGCGTATTTTCCTCAGGATGTCTGCTGTTGACAGAATGATAAAACATAATAAAGCAGTGCTTAAATGTATGTTGCACCATGGAGGCAGCATAGAATATCCCTAGACCCCCCCAAAATAAAGAAAAACAAATCTATAAAATAAATAAATAAATTCCCAAATAAAATGTCGGGGGGGGGGGGGGGGTTATACCATGTATACTTTGGTTTCGAGAAAAAAAATGACATGGGTCATATACCCGACATGCCACCTACGTTGACAATTTAAAAAAATAGGCCCTATAAAAAAAAACTATAAAAAAAGAAATGTAAAAAAAAAACCACAAAAAACCAGCAAATATGCGTAAAGGTCAACACTAAGTTAGAAAGATTCATACTCTCAATAATATTTTGATATTAAACTCACCTTTAGCTTCTTGGCCCAAAGTTCTAGCAATGGCGGTTGTCTTAGTCCGACGTGAAGCAAACTTTGATGCTATAGAACTGTCTGGAAACATCACTTTCACAAGGTCAGTCAAGTGATCAGCAGCAGCAAAAGGCAGATTATGCTCTATTAAAAATTGTGTCATTAGAGTCTCTGCTCTGATGACTGAAAAGTCTTTCGGCTGCAAGAACTCGGCGATGTTACCAGTACTTTTTGACGATCTAACGGCAGACTGGTGTTTCTTCGATTTCACGTGGATTTGAATGTCATTCGCACCTCCGTGGCTAATGGAAAAGTCAGATGAACAAAGTGTACACCTCGCGCTGTACTCGTCCCGTCTGGAGGATGAAATGCATGACCACTTCTTAGAATATTCCTTTTTGAACATTTGCTTCCTGGCACTCTTCGACGTTGATGATAATGAAGCCATTTTAGTGCTCAATCAATCGTGGTATTTTCGTATGTACTAACTTGTCCTACAGAAACCGCTAGTGTGCATGTGGTCGACGTGCACAGAGCATGTAGCATGATACTAGTCTAGTTCCCAGACCCGAAAATCTCCGACTAGACTATCGAAGATTCGTCAGTATAATGGGGATCAATGATCTGTTGTCAGAGAACCAGACTAGGCATGCTACCAGCTGGCGTGGTGCAGTTCGAAACGGCGACTTCGGCTACAGCTACGGCTAGATCGCGCGCGCCTGCCTATTCTTCAACACTGGTAGACGCGCTGATCTAGGCGTAGCTGTAGCCGAAGTCGTCGTTTCGGACACGGCCTTTCTCGGCTCCATCTCTGTTGCACAGATTGTAAAGTGAGAAATGCCACATGTGCGTCGCTGGTTCCCTGCATGTTGATCGGATTCCGTACAATAAAAATCTGGATCCAGGGAAAAAATGGAATCACGCACATGGGAACTCGGAGAAGGCGGGAAATAATATTGTTGGCAGGCTGTCGTTTTTTAGGTGGTTACGTGATGTTGCTTTTATTTGGTGGGTGTGTTTTTTCTTCCAAAATTGGGGATTTTGTAATTTCAAAGTGTGCATTCAATGTTATAATTTTCTTTGACTTTTTCAATACGTCCTTAGAATTAATTATTTATTTATTTATTTATATTTGGGAAACAGTATTGTATTAATTCCGGAGTTCTTGTAATTGTTTCGGCCTTTAAAAAAATTATATCTGGGTAAGCTGTTGAAATACAACAATAAATGTAATGCCCTTCTTGGCGATAATTCTCCGAGGTCTCATTTTAACGAAAGTGTCATCGAATAAAATTTGCAACAAATGCCCGTGAGAAAAACACAATATCTGTGCGTAAATATTAATTTTATGATTTAAATTATTGTAGCCGTAATCGATTTAAAGCTCGCAATACATAAGTAAACGAGTGTCGATTGTAACCCCCGTATCCAATTGCATGTGCACGCACCGCACGTCATACGGTCAAAGCATGGCCAGCGTGTAGCGCCCGGTTTTTACGGGGGACCATTAGCGCGCGTCGTGCAAAGTAATTCAGGGTTTACACTCAGCGCGCGCAGCATTAAAATTTATGGAGGGCATCTGAAAAAAATGCACAGCATAGCAGGCCAGTGTATAGGTTCTCCGTAAATTTTAAAGAAAACAAAGTATGATCGGATTTCCCCAAAAACGTATTTTGAAACGCATATTCGTACATCCGTATTCCTGTTTGATTTCCGTATGAAATACGGAAAATCCGTACTAGTTGGCAGCTCTGGATAGTGATATTGTTGTACAGAAAGTATTTTAACTCCGGCAACCTACAAATGCTTTTCTTTTGTGCATGCCTACACGTTCACTGAACAAAAACAAAGCTGTTTAATGGAACAGTACACAATGCTCACTCACATGAGTCCTGGGGTTGATTTCACAAAGAGTTAGGACTTAGGAACAATTTCCCGTCTTGCTTAAGACGGTTTTGTGAAGTTGATCCTAGGATCAGTCTTACAAAGGAATGGTCTTAAAGCTGGGACTCGTCTTAAGTCCTTGGATCAATCCTAAGTTAGGAAGAGTTTTTTTTAATTTACCCCAGGACTTCCTGTTGTATTTAAAGTTGTGTATGCCGTCTTTCATGTTCTCCTGGCAGCTTCCATGCTCGCTCATGCTGTCTAGCTGGTTTGCCGCCTAGATGTCATTACTGATGGTAGACTGCTTACTCCAACGTCAATTAAGTAATTTTTTTCATATCCTAATAAATTGATGTGGTGCTTCCTGATAAACACATTCTTAAAAGTATACCCACCAAGTAACCATGGACGATATCAACAAATTTTTACTGGCTATAAATCGTCGGGTAAATATCGCCGATATGACGATATATCGTGAAGATTTTTGAAAAATGAAAGTACCCTTCAGAAGGGGACAACAATGGCTCTCAATCGCACGCTAAAAACAGTTTTACCGCAAGGACGAAGACAACAACACATGACTGTTAAATGTTAAATAAATTTTTTGTAAAAAGTAATAAAAATTTACTGCGTAAATTTAAATAAATTGATACAAACCGCCGATATGAAAAACACTGAATTATTATCCATATTCCATGAAACAAAAAACGCTACATTTGTGTGTTTTACATCACTGGCTCTGAAGCAATTAAATCATATTTGTACATCAATCAATTGGAGTGTTGCGATCTCTGAAGTCTGGTGCTGCTATTTTTATTCCAATGCATTCACAATCATCTCTATACACGTGCAACATGCTCGTCAACTCGCCGTCAACACGACCAATGCAGAGTCTTGACCACGCCGTCAACGATCAATTTACAGAAAGTTTCTCTCCTCCTACCAGAAGCCTGTCAATTGCATGTTTACTGACCATCATTCAACTTGTTTATTCATATCAGTACCTCATTCATCGTTTAGAAGGGACCTGTTAGGTTACAGGAGATAATGACGCATGAAAGATCTCACCATACAGTTGCGTGTCATGGCTGAGCGGTTAAGAGCACCGGATTCAAGCTGTGGTGTTTGATCAGCAGAGAGTGGGTTCAAAGCCCAGTCATGACACTTGCTACGTAAAATTCGGGAGGTAGTGCTTTCTGCTCTACCGGACAGGCTTCGGATTGATGATACCCAAGCCTACATCCATATGGACTGTAAAAGGGATAACCCTGTTTCAGCCCTAGGAGTAGGTGGCAACGGCCTCTGGAAAAAATAATTGTAGCCCCACACCTTGAAGTGGCCTTCAGGCCTTGTGTGTCTGGCGACTTGCATAAAAAAAAGTACACACGTCAACATGCCTGGCCAACAGAATGCATCTCGTCAGCTAGACAGAGTAGATTAAATGCTCAAAACAATGGAGTCACTTAGTTCCTTTTCAACAAGATTCCTGGCTCTACAATGGGGAGGGACCCCACAGAGCTGTTCAATCCTCTGATAATTTTCTAAACTTTAAGATAGTATTTTTGCAATAATTGTTTGTATCAAGTAAAGCCTAGGATGAAACTTTGAAACTAGGATTCTGCTAACTGGTCTGTTGTTTTTTAATTTGATTTATTTTGCAGGGCTGCCATGTTAAGCTCTATGAAGACATACATCAATATCTGATTCTGATTATTGTTGCGGCCTTGGTGTTAGCCCTTTTGCAGGTAGGTTGATAAAAGTGTCTTTAAAAATGAGTTTTTTATAAAACAAGATTTTGTACAGTTTGATTTTGAAATATTTTAAACCTCATATTTAAATTAGTCCAAAGGCTTAATAATTAAAGTAAATTTATTTTATAATGTCTAAGTGTGCTATCATGAGCTTCATGTGAGTTAAAAATAAAACATTGGCTTGGCTTTTTAAATGTATGTAATTATGGAGTTATATATAACAACTAGAGGGCTGTCATTAGGTGTTCGGGCTGTTGCATTCTTAGTTATTCTTTTATTTTATTTTTGTTTAGTTTTTAGATGTTTGGGCAATAGCCCAAACAACTCTTTGTTATTGTTAATTTTTTAAGTTTTTATTTAGGTGTTCGGCTAACAGCCGAACAACTATTGTTATTGTTATTATTTTTATTTATTTAGATGTTCGGCTAACAGCCGAACAACTATTGTTACTGTTATGTTTTTTTGTTTAGGTGTTCGGCTAACAGCCGAACAACTATTGTTATTGTTATGTTTTTGGGGGTTTTTTTTTTCCCTCGTCGTCTTCTTTCTCTCCGAACCTTCTCCAGCAATTTTAAACAAAAGTAAAGCATGTACAAACTTAAAACTTACTATGTACATAGGCACTAGTGAGTAGATGAAACCGCCACTTTTTGGGAATGATGACGTCATTGATGACGTCATGACAGGGTTTTTAAAGTTGAAAAACGACTTTTGCTTTTCGCTGTATCTCAACAAATATGAAAGCTATGATGTTCAAACCCGGGCATCGGATAGATAAAGACTTGAGCAACATTTGGAAAGTTTACCCCCAAATCGTACAACCTTAACTTCCGGGTCGTTACCCTGTCAAAGTTCATCTTCATATTTTTTCATAAAAACCAACTTTGGAGCTTATCTACGGCATAACTCAAGATTGAGATTGATTTGAACCTTGAAACTCAACAGATAGTTGAACCTTAGTATCAAGACATCACAGGCCTAATTACATCATAATGATGTCATCAGGTATTAAATAACAATAAAACAACACTTAAAATTTGTAAAAATCATATGGCGCGAAATGTTTTTGGGGGAATTCCCAACAGCGCTCCCTTTTGTCATACAAAAGAAGGCTCTGTTGATTTTCAAATCTGTGTACAGCATCCCGTGCAGAGTGAGAATTTTTTTTAAAGGGCTTCCATAAGTTGCAAAATAAAACCTGATGCCAATCTCACACAAACATATTGCATTTGTGAAGAAACAAGGAGTTGTTAAAAAGTGTGATACAAGTTAACTATAAAATAACAACACATTGTATAAAAAGTCATCTTTATGGTTCAATGTTTTTGAACTACGTCATCAGGTAACGTTCAACCGAACACCGTGTTTTTGTAATAAACAAAAATTCTATGTCCAGTTCTTTGTGTTTCTTTTGTACAGGTCTTTGTACTTGGTTGCGCATGTCATCTGCTTTGTAAAAAGAAGAGAGAGGTACCGTACCAAACACTCAACAGTGATGACACTGGCTACAGAGCATAATCACCTAGACCTTGATCACATAATATTGCTGGAAAAGGAGGATACTCATGTGTTTGGTGTGCCTACTTTCAAATGAATATACATACCAAGTAATGAACAACATTGTATGGATAATGCAGTAACACAATACACATACATAGAATGTTTTCATCTTAAAGGGTTGCACACTTTGCAGCACACGTAAGAACACGTGGATTTCCACCTTATCATTTATCCTCTAACGATAGTAGCGAAATGACCAGAATGCAAAACGTCATTACACATTAAGATTGTTTTGCAATTGAGACAATTCATGTCAATAACATAATCACCAGTGTAGCTCATAAAGTAGAAAAAAACACTAAAATAACAATTGACATTTTCATAAAGACCTATTTTTTCTTCCTATAACATAGTTTGTGTTTCATGATGTCAATAACCCCATAGGTGATGTATATCCCTTTCAGTGCCAATTAAAGCAATCGCACAACATTGGTAAACAGTATTGTCCAAAGGCCCACATTTGGTGTATCACAACTTGTAGATTAAATAACAAACCTGTGAAAATTAAGGCTCAACTGGTCATCGGAGTCTGGAGGTAATAACGGGAAACCAACCCTTGCTTCCGCACGTTTCGTTGTGTCATGACATGTGTTTAAAAAAAATCTGTTATTCTCGATATCAAGAATTGATAATTGTTATGTTTTCTCAAAAAGTTTTCTCATGGAATTAAATTTCAAGGGTCTTTCAGCATTACCTTTAAGTTGTTTGTAAATCTGTGAACTTTTAGTTGTTGTTCTGTTCAGAAAGTGTCCAATGGCTTTACACAGATACTTGCAACTTATGCAATGGTGACCAGAGAAATTTCATCAACATGACTACTTGGTTACCAAGAGTATTCTGTAAAGTATTAGGTCACAGCGCCCTCACAAGGCAGATTGGGGTTAGCCTAGGTCCTAGTCACAGAATGCAACTTGTCAAGCAACCAGTGTTGACAATGATGAACTGACTGTTTCCTTTGGCATACCACCTTTGATTAATTAATTGCCTAAAAACATATATTTGAGGTTTGGTATTATGACCAATAAATACCAAATTAAGTAGTTTCAATGTGAAAGCTTAACATTTCTAAAGTTGCTGTTCATACATGTACCAATAGGCATGACATTTATTTCCCTGTGAAAATTGGTTTCGGAAACCAAAAAAACCGGAAACCTCAGCAGAGTGTGGGTTCGAATCCCCAGCCGCGACACTTGTGTCCTTGACACTTGACCATTGCTTCTTCCTTCGGATGGGACATAAAGCCGTTGGTCCCATGTGTTGTTTAACGCATGTTAAAGAAGTAGTGCACATATCGAAAAGAGAAGGGGTTCTCCCCAGTGTTCCTGGCTGTGGCTGCTGTACAAATATGTGCCCTATAAGGTGCTACATAATTGGGTCTCAGAATTCATCATTGCAATAACCTATCTTTTTGAAAGTTTGTATATACTCAGCGCCTTCAGTACCTTGTTTGGTAGATATGTGCGCTACATGTATTAGGCAATGGGCTTATCATCACTGTCTTCTTCCGAGACATCATGTGGTGTATCATCGTCAGAGGACAGGTTGGAACCGCTATCGGCAAAGACTTCGTCAAAAATTGTAACATTTTCATCGGACATGTCAGAATCTCGGACTGAAGAATTCGTGGATGGATGGGTGGTGGGAGCTAAGGAGGGATGCGGGCAGGTTTTAATGTTGCCGGGGTGATGCACAAACGCATGGCCTGCATGGGATTGAGGGCGCAATTTACATTTGGAGAAATTGCTGTTGGTGCGTGTGCCAGGGCATGCATGGGATTGAGGGCGGAATTTACATTTGGAGAAATTACTGTTGGTGCTTTTGTGCCAGGGCATGCATGGGCTATCATCAGATGCAATGATATTAAAATTCCTAATTATCTTAGTTATATTCAAGTGAGTGTTTCATTAGGAGATCTTTTTACCACCATATTTGTGTCATCTAGAATAAACATTTGGCTAGGAAGATTTTTCAAATACACACTTTGTGGATAATGTAAATGTGCATTTTGACCTAAACATATTATGATCTATCTGTGACATCTTTTAAGTGTCTTATTTGTATCTGTTTGGAAGACATGCCCTAAAACGATTAACATTCTGTAGGTTCCCAAAGCAACTTGACATCTTTAATTTATGACATCTTTAATTCATGCTTAGTGTGTTACATAATTCAGATATGAAAACATTTAAGGCCAAACATTTTTGCAAATACTTAGTAATTTTGTTGTACATGTAGGTCCCAACCTACTGCAAAATGATATGCTAGCAGAATTGTTCACATAGAATCTACACTCTCTTTTGTGAGATAAACCAATGCGAGCTAGTTTAAAAGCATATACATGCATGTGGACTAGTTGAAAAACTTAAGGGGAACTCCTCAAGTGCGGGGGGGTGACGCGGGTTGTGACGCAGGTTGTAACACTTTGTTCAAAAAAGAAAGAAGCAATAAAAGTCGCATGTTAGTTTCAATTGAGAACAGGTTCTGCTTGTACAGAAAACATATAAAACTGTCACTGCATTTTCAACAAGAGTGCTGAATCCATCCATGTTGAGTGAGGTAACAGCAGTTACTAACTGCGCTTTATAAGTCTTGTTTATTATTATTATTATTATTATTATTATTATTATTATTATTATTATTATTATTATTATTATTATTATTATTATTATTATTATTATTATTATTATTATTATTATTATTATTATTATTATTATTATTATTATTATTATTATTATTATTATTATTATTATTATTATTATTATTATTATTATTATTATTATTATTATTATTATTATTATTATTATTATTATTATTATTATTATTATTATTATTATTATTATTATTATTATTATTATTATTATCTTTGGCCTCAGCATTCACCCCGGAAAGTCAAAATATTTTTATAAAATACATGTACATGTAGGTACACCATATAAGGGCTAAATTATATCTCAGCTGATAAAGGGTTTTTTCTTTGTTCTGGTGGTCGCAGGCTTGAATCTTGCTCCAGTAAATAATTGTTTGTTAAACACAATAGACATTTCAAAAGAAATATTTTCACAGGATGCTGTTGACCATTATCATCTATATAGAAGGAGTTAATAGAGCCAATAAGTTGTTGGACCACATAATTAATACATTTATACGTGAACAGGACATTGAATTATAATAGCTGCATACTCTTTATTTTCAAACATTTTGTACTTAACTTCCTTTTCGGGTTCGAGGGAAAAATCAAATAAGCTGATGTCCCATGAAATACATGCTTGTGTTTTGAGACAGAAGATTCCTCAAAAATTGGGTGCATGTCGTAATAGTTATAAGAGTACCGGCTTTGATAGTACTCTCTGGTACCCTAACCATTATTCATAAATCCCTAAGACAGTTTATCCATTCCGATTGGTCGAGAGAGCATCACGTGGGGGTGTTTGAACGGATGATATAACACCAGTAAAAAGTGTTGAAACATGGGCGTGACACGCCAGCTTGCACCTGTGTGCTTATAAGACAGTTTCTTCATTCCTATTGGTCGACGGCAACCGCTGGAACAGTTGTGCCACATCACGTGATACTCACGACGCGCATAGCAATCTACTTATAAGGAGTTGTTTACCCGAGGGCCTTACCATTTCATAGCTGGAGGGGTGTTGTGTTGGAAGAAATTATTGAACAATTAAAAAATTTGCATTTATTTTATTTTTTGACCAAAAAGTGTTGATGTTTTTTGACCGAAAAGGTATTTATGAATGGGAATCAAAGTGTGTTGAATCGGTTTTCAACTAGTGGTTTTAACTCCCTGAGGCCTTGTTCTTGATAATTTACCTCGACTTTGTCTCGGTAAAATTATAAAGAACCAGGCCTCGGCGGGTTTAGAGGCAGTGGACACTATTGGTAATTACTCAAAATAAATAATATCATAAAACCTTTCTTGATTACGAGTAATGGGGAGAGGTTGATAGTATACATTGTGAGAAACGGCTCCCTCTGAAGTAATGTAGTTTTTGAGAAACAAGCAATTTTCCACGAACTTGATTTCGAGACCTCAGATTTAGAATTGAGGTCTCGAAATCAAGCATCTGCAAGCGCACAACTTTATGTGACAAGGGTGTTTTTTCTTTCACTACTATCTCGCAACTTCAACGACCGATTGAGCTCAAATTTTCACAGGTTTGTTATTTTATGCATATGTTGAGATACACCAAATGTGAAGACTAGTCTTTGACAATTACCAAATGAAAACCTCTTCACCACACATTGATTCCCTTATTTTATATTAATCTGCATGACCATCTGTAATGATTTTATTGTGTTACATTGTGGTGAAATAAATATTGTTCCTTGTGTAAGGCATTTCCAAGTTATGCTTTTTATTCAATTCTTGTTGCTTGTCTTAATTGCAATAATTGTTTATACTGGTGTGCTCCCCCTTGAAATTTGAAATGTGTGTCTTTCACCATCCCCTGAGACAGTGCTACTGTGTTTCACTGCAGTTATTTGCATTTTTATGCATAACTTTACTAATAATAATTTGTAAATATCAGGCTTCCGTGTAATCCAACTTCATACCTTCATGAAACAAACTGCCACAGTTGAATGGCCATGCTAATCAGGTGGTCATGTAGTCATTAATTCCACATGTGGTGGTCAGGGCTGTCCCATTGCTTTGTGTACGAAGCTATACAGCAAATGCTACTGCATTGGACCATGATTGGACTTTTTGGTGGTGTGTTTTGGAAGGAAACTTCAATGCCATTTTAGCAAAACCTGTAGAGTGTCCGTGGTTGTTCATAGCAGTTGTTTACTCCACCCAACACCTACTGAATTGTACCTTTTTGGTTTTTATTAGCGTGCACAAATCTATAATCTGAAGACGGACATATTTGGTTTGGGTTTTTTTGACGTTGGCTCTATGGAAAAACATCACCTCAACGTCACTTGCCAATGGTCGCCAACAAAACAAAATTGCGCGCTTGCCGACTCAACATGATGTCACGTTTTGCCCTTTTGGCTGTCCATCATTTGCACTCTGTTATGGCGAGTTTGATTTTTGCCCTTCAGGCTGACCTTTTGTATTGCAACATACAGCATGGGTTAATGTGCAGGAATGTAGCATGCCACGCCCCAGAGGTAGTCATGCTTTGTTAGGTCTTGTTTTGCTATAGGGAGGCTACTTCCATTCACTAGTAAGTAAGTTCAATTAGCCTCTTTTTACTTCCCATGCTTTGTGATTTATATAAGTGCTTTTGAATCCACCATCAGCTGACTTCAGTTTTGGTATAAATTCATTGTGCTCAGTTACTGTTATGTTTTGGGTCCTTATAGTTAAACTAGTAATATCAAACATGGAACGAACTCACCGATGTAAACTGCTCAATGGGGGCGGCCATCTTCGAACCCTTTATTCTTAGTAACTCGTAGTTCAAGACAACTCAACAACGTGTAGTTCATGATACACTTAACACAATACAACAGTTACACATTGAGGACTTGTGACTGGGGCACTGGAGTGTGAGCATCATGTCTGAATTGTAAGTCAGTGTTTTCATGGTGGGGTTTTCATGTGGTGACATATGCTGGCCTTCACTTGGTGATGATGTGTAGTGTAGCCATGCCTTGGTTCTGTATGTAAGTTTACATTTGTATTTCTTTATGCCATGCCGTTCCATACAAAAAATTTAAGTATAAGCATATATGATTAAGGCACTAGCCTTATTCATATATGCTTATACATGTACTTATATTTTTGTAGGGCCCTCAGTTTTGACAGTGTTTTTCTGTGACCATGCAGCAGGGTAAAATTTGTGGGGTATAATTCTGGGGAAATTTGTTGTTGTGTGTACAGGCCCTCCAAATTCAACAGCCAATTCGGCCTGTTTTGGCTGTCTCCCTAATTTGTCAACACCTTTGTTCAGGGGTGCCAGTCAGAAGGCATAGTGCAACCATTTTTAGCAAGGGACCACAACCTGAGAAGCCAAGAGATGACCATAAGGGTATGCAACTTTTTATATAAATCAAAAGAGAATCTGGCTGGGTAAATCTTTAATTATATGGTCAGGTTGAACAAAGAAAAACTGGCTCCCAAAGCGGGATTTGAACCAACACTCAATTTGAGTTTATCTATCAGCTTTACTTACAGAGAATGATTGCTTTACATGCAGTACTTGAAGAGCACATACATGTACATGTAGCTGACATAAGCCGCTCAAGACCAATGAAACAAGTTGGGATTTCACACCCATGAAGGACTTTCTTGATTGCTGCTGTTGAAGATGCACTCTTTTTAAAATAAATACTTGAACTTCAAGTGCCTTGGACTATTCGCCGTCAATAATGTGAAAAGTACATGTATCTCCCCTGGAGAGTCAGGAGTCTTGAGAGCCAGAGGACTTGAGAAAAGAATCCAAGGCCAAATTAAGTTTTGTGATCCACCCATTTTCCAATAGACCTCTGTGTTTGTTACCCTTCAAGTGCAATTTGTGTAAAAATCCCAAAACATTCCATGATGTCACGTTTCAAATACATGATCTGTACATTTTAGTACTGGGAATTTTCAGCTTGTAAGGACAGAATCAATCTGAAAAAGAGTGCATCACAAAACTGAGTTTGACCTGGTATGGGAACCCCTCTTTAACAGCACCAATGGAGACATCCTCCTTCATGAGTGTGAAATTGGTCTCTAGCTCTACATGTTATACAAATAATGAATGTTTATGAGTGCAATGGTGCGAATATGTTCATGAGTTGAAAGATGGCATGTTCTTTCTATTCAACGAGGCAGAGCCGAGTTTAATGGAACATTCCAGCTTTCAACGATATTTGCACTATTGCACGAATGAAAAACATTCATTATTTGTTTTATATAACATCCAAGTAGATCTTTGTCATTTTGATTGGAAGATACAACTTTCAAAACAAACAATTGTGAAATTACACCCGTTTCTCTTTGGGTCGGCCTGTCGAATTCAACAGTCACAATGTGCGTTCTGTACAGCTATTTTGAGACACGCAGAAGCCGAATGCTAGTAATTTTTACTAATATGCCTTGCAGTAACACTGCTGCGTTACCGAAGACACGCGCGCACGCAGTGATGTTTACTCAGTACGGTGAGTGACTCAGCGTGCAATGGTACTTTTATTTGCTATCACGTGACGGACAATCCTCCAATCAAATGGCAAGGATCTGCTTGGGTGTTATATAAATACAAATAATGAATGTTTGTGAGTGCAATGGTGCGAATATGTTCATGAGATGAAAGATGGAATGTTCTATCTAACGAGGCAGAGCCGAGTTGAATCGAACATTCCAGCTTACAAGTAACATTCCAGCAAGGGATGAAAATATTTGCACTATTGCATGAATTAAAAACATTAATTATATAACATCCAAGTAGATCTTTGTCATTTTGATTGGAGGATGCAACTTTCAAAACAAACAAAGCGTAGGCCTACAATTTTTAATTGTGAAAATTACACCGTTTCTTTTGGGTCGGCCTGTTGGATCCAACAGTGACAATGTGCTCTCTGTACAGCTATTTTGAGACACGCAGACGCCGAATTTGCCTTGCAGTATTACTGCTGCGTTACCAAAGACATGCACATGCAGTGATGTTTTTACTCAACATTTCAGAATGGAACGAAAAATGCACGGTGAGTGACGTAGCGTGCAATAGTACTTTTATTTGCTACATGTGTATCACGTGACGTACAATCCTCCAATCAAATGGCAAGGATCTGCTTGGGTGTTATATAATTGTTATAGTCCATGTCCCCTGATAGCTGCTACACTCTGATGCATTGGAAGGAATTCAATGTCAGCTACATGCAGAAAATGGGACAACCAGAGTCTGGGACAACCAGAGTTACTAACAGCATAGGAACCAACCCATGGCAAGTTGAGCCGTGGGCATCCACACCATAACCATGGTCCAGACCCCCAGTGGTAGTGATGTGACTGATGGTGAACTCTAGCCAGACAAAGCTGTAATTGTGCTGTAATTGTAGGTACATGTATATATATTTCTTCCTCCGTCGATCATTGATGATCATGAAACATGTCAAGATATGTGTGTTTTACAGTTCTCGATGGTTACATTCAAGTCAGAACAACCAGTTTCTTCACATTAGCTAATTGTTTGTGTAGATTTTCCGCAAGGAGTTGTTGTTTTCCCTCTAAAACAGTTCTCATGGTTGCCATACTGTCTTTAACTCTCTTAAATCCAGCGTCATGTTGTTGCTCAATATCTTCCATATCCTGTTTCAATTCATTCTCAAGTACATCTTGTTTCTGCTGGACTTGCAACTCAAATCTCTTCATTTTATCCTCAAGCTTTGTTTTGAGCTTATCAGATTGAGCATATATGCTTCCTTCAATTTTCACTACAACTTTGTCTAATGCGTCAAGTCGATTTAAAATCTTCTCTGCAAAGTGTTCCTACAATAGTAGACAAAAAGAAAATTTAATCAAGTTACAGATTAGTGTAGTCTTTCGTGATGACCTACAAAGTGATTCAAGTCAAGTTTAGTTTATCTTTCTGTGCAAGCTTTATATGCCTTTCAAAAGCATTGTACATGTACCTGACCGAACCACAGTAGAAGTAAACAAGAAAGTCATGTTTACAAACAAACACAAAAGCCCTGCAAGCCAATCCGTTTCTTGACATTTGACCTTGTAGATCCAAACACCAGTTCATATACCTAGTACTTTTTAATCATTACTTGGACATTTTTTTCTTTCTAAATTCATGTTAGCCATTATAACATTGACATTTTTTAAATTTTTCTTTTTAATTTTTTTTTTTTTTGGGGGGGGGGGGGGGTGTTACAAACCAAGTTGGCAGTTGATATGCAAAGTCCATCTTAAGTTATAGATCCAACACGAGAGCTTTTTAACCAGTATGTTTTTCAGATTTTTCACATCCAGGATAAAAAAAGAAGAAGCAAAACCCACTGTGAAAGCTATCCTAGTCATGAAATAGTAAACGATCCCGACTAGAAATAATCAAAATCAAACTGAACTGCTTTATAATCAAACTGATCGATCATGTGAACCGTTGTAATTCAGCATTTGTGCTGCGAGGACAGTTTTATTAGATATCCATAGAGCAAGGAACAGATCTATCTAACTAACAAACGATCGTGGTGCCAGACAGTTGGCGCCAGTAAGGTCGTTGGTTATCAGCGCTTTAGTCACAATGAGCTCCACATTGTGACCAAAGGGAAATCCAATGACCAATCCAAACACCAAGTTCTAAGTTGACATTTGAGTCCTCCTCAAGTTATAATTTGCATGCACACACACCACAGCTTATATGCCTGCACCCATGGACCTCATATTGTTCATCTTTGCACCCATGGACCTCATATTGTTCATCTTTTTTGTAACAGCTCCCATTGGTTTTGTACACGTTTTCCAACTGTGGACCTTTGCTGAAATGTGGACTCTATTGTCCTCTTTTGTTATAGGTCCCTGGTAAGCAAACTGGAAAGGGTTTAGGGCTACAGAATGCTCTGAAACATGTAGTTATTACATTTTAGGAAAATATATACTGTACAAGTCTCTTACCTCACGTTTAAACAAACAGGGTAAAACTTGTTTTTCTCAAAAATTCGAAAAAACGCAAGGTCAAACAAACCCGCACGACAAGGACTTGTGACGTTATCAGCGGCTATTTGGTATGGAAAAGAATTACCTTCAAATGGCCAAAGCTGGAGAACTGTGCACAAACCCTACTGAAAACGTACGCTGATGACTCAAGGAGTCAATGCATACCATTATCATAGAAAGCAGTTTTTGAAAAAAGCCGCGTGGAGAGGTGCATTTTTTTCTTGAATTATTTATTAGCTGTTTCATAGCGAAGCACAGTGAAACAGCTCTTGTTTTTGTTAATTTTTGTTTAGCTGTTTCGTAGGGAAACGCAGCGAAACAGCTCTTGTTTTCGTTAAAGTCTTATTATTAGCTGTTTCGTAGCGAAGCGCAGCGAAACAGCTCTTGTTTTTGTTAAAGTTTTTTTAGCTGTTTCGTAGCGTAGCGCAGTGAAACAGCTCTTGTTTTTGTTCGGTTTTTTATTTGGTTGTTTCAGGATTATTCAGTACTCGCATTTTTTTGCATGGTTCCTAAAGAGCAATTGCAATGAAACTTTCAGTGATGAAGAGCATTGGTGCAAGGAGGGTCCTAAACGAAATTCGTCTTGATGACGTCATCACCGGTCACGTGACCTCATCTTAAAGGTGTTTTATTTAAATCTTTGAAAATCTATATCAAATCAACCACAAGAGACCGTAGATTTCTGTTAACGGGATTGGGTAGTAATAAATTAGGTCTTCATCACGTGACCTCTACTTCCGGTCGAAACAGGCCAAAAACGAAAGTGCCTTGTAACTCAAAAGTGGTAAAAGTTATGAAATTTTTTCTCTGCGATAAAAGTGTCTAGCAAGGGTGGGCAATTCAAAAAAAGTATTGATGACGTCATATATTGCAACATCGCCCTCTAGTGGCAAGTTGAAAATTCTTCAAAATGGACTTTTTGAAGATGTCTGTGGCAAAATTTTTTGTAATCACTTTAAATTTTACACACACGTTTACTGTCTGGCAGGCATCATATGTGTGAAGTTTCAAATCAATGACGTCATCGGGGGTCACGTGACGCGTCCTTAAAGGTGCACTTTTTGAACTAATATAACTCCCTAAGTAATTATGCGATCATGTTGAAACTTGGTAGAATGTTGGGTATTGACAAGTTCTTATGAAATGTGAAATGACGTTATGATGATGTCATCACATGATTTTTTATGATTTTTTCCATTTTTACACCTTTAACACATCAATTGCTATCTGAACATGGTGTAATCCAAATTATTTCTTTATGTATGCCACATTGGGCAAATTGCTTTGAATACACAACAAATAATTTAAAACTCAAATGAGAAATTTGAAATGTTATTGACGAAACAGCTATGTATTTGTGCAATGCCATAAGGTTGCATGCCATAGCCTCACGCACACATTGTTGTACACGAAGTACATGTACAATGCCATGCCAATGTGCGTAATCATTTGTACACGAAGTACAATGCCATGCCAATGTGCGTAATCATTTGTACACACAGTCAATGCCATGCAATGTGCGTAATCATTTGTACACGAAGTACAATGCCATGCCAATGTGCGTAATCATTTGTACACAAAAATACCATGCCGTGTCCTAATTGTACACACACCCGATTGCGTGTATTCCTTATGTAGTTGCATTTTGTACACAGGTGATCTAGCGTGTAGTTCCCAATGTAATAATTATCCTCATGCACAATCTTAATTGTACACAAAGCATGGGCAAGCTCCATCATGGTTCCTAAAGAACAATTGCAACCAATTTTTAAGTGATGCAAGGTATAGACTGTGCAAATCTCGCGTGCACCGGAGCGAGAAAACACAACAACTAAAGAACTTTATTTTTTTATGAATCAAATCTTTGCTTTAATTTATTCTTAATGCTGAATCTTCACAACAAAAATACCCTATAGAGCTTGTTTAAATTAGTTTTAGCTTTTAAACAAACACACAATTATCGGTTAAAGTCTATGTATAGACAAAAGTAAAACTCTTGGACAAGGATGTTTGTTTGATCTTAAATTGTTTGAAACCCCTTTTGTAAATGTACGCCCGAATGTGAAACTACTCACAGCTGGTTTATACGCGGACGCACGATGGTTGCAAGGCGTTAGATAAACGCGTGCAGAGTTAAAAAGGGGAAGCCGACGCCTAAACGACCAATAAAAAAGCTTTTCACCCCGCGCGACCAAAACAAGCGTCTGCATAAATTTTGTGATCGGAGATGGGCACAAATTCTTAATTTTTACCAAGTAACCTGACCTGAGGTCAAGTTTAAATATCGGTTTTTCTTGGTTATTATGTTGACTTTATTTTTACTTTTATATATGATGTTAATTAGTATTACATTTTTAACAACATATGTAATTTTTTTTGTCATAAACTACATTAAACTAAATATCATTGTGTGAAAATGCCATTAAAGAATTTCTGAGTATACATCCTTTCCAGTAAGCCAGTGTGTTTACATTGAGTGATTAACTTTGCTGGAATGAGCAGTTAATTTGCCTTGGGCATTCAGCAGCACTTCTGGTGTGTGCATGATCCAAAAAAGTCTAGTGTCTGAAAAGGGATTACATGGACAACAGGTATAAGTTGCCACACGAAAAGGATGTGACTTTTCAACTTCTTTCTTTAAAGTCACTGTGGACACAATTGGTAATTACTAGCATAAAACCTTACTTGGTAACGAGTAATGGGTATCTGCTGATAGTATAAAACATTGTGAGAAACAGCTCCTTCTGAAGTAACATAGTTTTTGAGAAAGAAGTAATTTCTCACTAAAATATTTGAACTTAATTTCGAGACCTCAGAATATGATTTTGAGGTCTCGAAATCAAGCATCTGAAAGCACACAACTTGTGTGCAACAAGTGCATTTTTCTCTCTCCAATTTTCTCTCGCAACTTTGTTGACCAATTGAGCTAAAATTTTTACAGGCTTGTTATTTTGTGCATATTTTGAGATACACCAATTGAGAAGACTGGTCTTTTACAACTACCAATAGTGTCCAGTGTATTTAATGGACTCCCCTAATTTTATACATGAATGCAGCAAGGAAGTTTGTAAATAAAAACACTGTAAAATCTGTTGATTGTCTTTACTGTTTCCTTTCCTTGTCATCACTATAAGGAGTGATTATAAGAGTGTGGGTAAGGCAATGCTTTACAAGGGAATTCTAAGAAGTATTCTGACACAGAAAAATCCATGGACACGAGTGTGCAAACAATTTTTGTGTGACTAACTTCTTCAGAGGCCATCGTTGTCATCTAAAACTATTTCGAAAAAATTGGCACCGTTAAAAATGCAAATGAACATATCATTGACAAAAAAAAAAGTTTCACTCTTCCCTATGGCACATTGCACTGGGAACGTACATTATAATGCACATTACACCTCAAACCCATGTCCATTTCAGTGGTCTAGTTGGTATGAAGACACTGCACTAGAACTGCAAAGTCATGGGTTGGGATCCCACCCGAGTAATATATGCCTGTGACTTTTTTCACAGAACTCAGGAAATCCATTTTATCACTCATGGATAAAATACATTATTCAGTAGACACACACCCATTGTATAGCCACCTTGGCTATAGTTTTGTCATAAAAATTATTGGGTGGGGTTTCCAAACCCTGTCAAGTTGGTCTTTTAATGACTTTGCATATTTTCTCCAGAGCTTTTCTGGGGTTACTTTTTGCAACTGGGCAGGGCACCCTCATTCAACCAATTAAGTGCAGTAAACCACAGCGTTACAAGCTGCATTTGTGCAGGAACTTGGTTCAGCTTCCAATACCTCACGTAGTTGAGGCTTTTTATGTGCGTGTTTGGCATTTTCTGATCGAGAAGTGGAGTGCCACTGCCTGCGTGGGGTTGGATAATTGATAAATTTATGTGGTAGTAAATATTATAAAATGAGTTAGAATACATGTACATGTATGTTTAATTTTATCATTGTACATGTAGCACCACTAATTTCCATTGGGGCTATATTTGTGTACATTCCAATTGCCTGTACATAAATTCTCTGAATTCTTTAACAAATCAACTTTGGTACAGTTTAACTGTAAGAGTTTGAATGATGGTGATGATAAGTTACCTGTTGGGAATCCCGTTTACTGACTGCTAGTTGAACCATTGCTGATAATCCTCTTTCAACAAGCTGATGCTCAGAATGACCTTTCATCCTCATGGTATCTATTGCTCTCTGCATTTCTTCAAACTGAGTCTTTGTTTTTGTAGCTAAAAGAGCCATTGACTGCGTGGACTCAATCCCAATAGAGTCCACTTTTAAGTGCTGTTCAGATGTGTGCTTACTAAGCCGACTCTCAAGTCTAGAAATCTACGAGAAACACAATTAATATAACATTCATTGAGAACTTGCGCAAAATAATATCATTTCTGACAGACGGGACATAAGGGATATTGATTACTAGTTTACAGTAATAAATTGTTTTGTGGGCTTTGCTTAATTTTCTTATATAAATCCAGTGTGCAATTTGTTGTCACCAGTGGACCCATGTTATGTTTTGCTTTGTTTATAGCAGGAGATAACACTTTTAAACTGTGATTGTGAAATGTGAATGCTGTACGAGTGATAAGGAGTGATAAGGAGTTTACATTGATGATAAAAACCCTGTTAACTTTTAAACTGTGATTGTGAAATGTGAATGCTGTACGAGTGATAAGGAGTTAGAGGAGTTTACATTGATGATAAAAACCCTGTTCACTTTTAAACTGTGATTGTGAAATGTGAATGCTGTACGAGTGATAAGGAGTGATAAGGAGTTTACATTGATGATAAAAACCCTGTTCACTTTTAAACTGTGATTGTGAAATGTGAATGCTGTACGAGTGATAAGGAGTTAGAGGAGTTTACATTGATGATAAAAACCCGGTTCACATCAAAGATTTTCCTTCCATACAAACATTAAACAAAAATCCTTAACAGCTTCCTCTTTTAAGTTGGTCGGGCAATCAGCCTGGAACACCTCTTTCTTTAAATTTGTTTTAATACTTTTCTTAATAACAATGCCCGCTTCCCAAGTATTTTATTCAAAAGCTTTGTGAAGAATCTGTTCGATGCGTGTGGGTTGTGTGTACGCGAGCGTGCTTACAAATAGATTACCCGCGCGCGCTTAGAAATAGATTTTGCGCTGTTACTAATTGCTATGAATTGCGCGTTCCGCATGATAATATTGGCGTACGCGCGCGCCCAACACACGGAAGCCAGTCGGTTGTAAACAGCTCCTGCTCCTCATTATCAACCATTTAAACACCCCCTCGTGACGCGCTCTCCACCAATAGGAGTAGCGATTTATGAATGTCTTGTTAAATTTTGGTAATTTTACTTTTTGCCAATTAAAAAAAAAATGTGGCCTTTTGAACGCGCAGTTGAAGCAAGTTACACCACTCCATGCAAGTACCATTACTAATCTCACCTTATTCTCCATTCCCTCAATGACTCTAGCTTGATGCAAATCTCACCTTATTCTCCATTCCCTTAATGACTCTAGCTTGATGCAAATCTCACCTTATTCTCCATTCCCTCAATGACTCTAGCTTGATGCAAATCTCACCTTATTCTCCATTCCCTCAATGACTCTAGCTTGATGCAAATCTCACCTTATTCTCCATTCCCTCAATGACTCTAGCTTGATGCAAATCTCACCTTATTCTCCATTCCCTCAATGACTCTAGCTTGATGCAAATCTCACCTTATTCTCCAGTCCCTCAATGACTCTAGCTTGATGCAAATCTAACCTTACTCTCCATTCCCTCAATGACTCTAGCTTGATGCAAATCTCACCTTATTCTCCATTCCCTCAATGACTCTAGCTTGATGCAAATCTCACCTTATTCTCCATTCCCTCAATGACTCTAGCTTGATGCAAATCTCACCTTATTCTCCATTCCCTCAATGACTCTAGCTTGATGCAAATCTCACCTTATTCTCCATTCCCTCATTGACTCTAGCTTGATGCAAATCTAACCTTACTCTCCATTCCCTCAATGACTCTAGCTTGATGCAAATCTCACCTTATTCTCCATTCCCTCATTGACTCTAGCTTGATGCAAATCTCACCTTATTCTCCATTCCCTCAATGACTCTAGCTTGATGCAAATCTCACCTTATTCTCCATTCCCTCAATGACTCTAGCTTGATGCAAATCTCACCTTATTCTCCATTCCCTCAATGACTCTAGCTTGATGCAAATCTCACCTTATTCTCCATTCCCTCAATGACTCTAGCTTGATGCAAATCTCACCTTATTCTCCATTCCCTCAATGACTCTAGCTTGATGCAAATCTAACCTTACTCTCCATTCCCTCAATGACTCTAGCTTGATGCAAATCTCACCTTATTCTCCATTCCCTCAATGACTCTAGCTTGATGCAAATCTCACCTTATTCTCCATTCCCTCAATGACTCTAGCTTGATGCAAATCTCACCTTATTCTCCATTCCCTCAATGACTCTAGCTTGATGCAAATCTCACCTTATTCTCCATTCCCTCAATGACTCTAGCTTGATGCAAATCTCACCTTATTCTCCATTCCCTCAATGACTCTAGCTTGATGCAAATCTCACCTTATTCTCCATTCCCTCAATGACTCTAGCTTGATGCAAATCTCACCTTATTCTCCATTCCCTCAATGACTCTAGCTTGATGCAAATCTCACCTTATTCTCCATTCCCTCAATGACTCTAGCTTGATGCAAATCTCACCTTATTCTCCATTCCCTCAATGACTCTAGCTTGATGCAAAGCTCACCTTATTCTCCATTCCCTCAATGACTCTAGCTTGATGCAAATCTCACCTTATTCTCCATTCCCTCAATGACTCTAGCTTGATGCAAATCTCACCTTATTCTCCATTCCCTCAATGACTCTAGCTTGATGCAAATGATTTTCCTGAGTCTGTTTGGTGAGGGACATAAGTGATTCATTCAGTTTGCGAACATCTCCTGACAGCTTCGCAATAGATATGTCACATCTAATAATGGAAACAGATTAAGATACATTTGTAAATCTTCAATAGTTGTTTCACTATAACTAAAGATCAAGATGATCAAGATGACTTTGACTGTGTTATTGTGTCGTTGTACATTGTATTGTATATTATATTTAATGTTGGAAGGAATAAAGCCAGTACAAGAGATTATTTTATATTTAAGGCATCATCATTTCATTTAATAATAATTGCATTTTGCCAAATGCTTGTCCTTTTTAATTAGAGGACCGACTTCCTTCCTTCCTTCCTGTGTCTCTGAAACAATACCATTATAATAACAATAATAATAATAATAATAACTAGACTTAAGTTTTTGTCATAACAAAAACAAGGTGTTCGGCTTCCAGGAGTACAAAAATACAAGCATGGTGGACAATAACAAAGCGACAAATCCAAGAAGTAACGCCTATTCAAAGAAGTTTACAAGCATTTCCGGTTTAGACAGGTCAAAAGGTCAAGAGAATGTCACAAACATACCCATTTTTGTGAAGTACGAAAAGCCCTTTCATACAATGTATAGATTGTAAAAATAGCTTTTGTGGTTGAGGAAATGAAGGAACTCATGAATAATGACGACTGGAGAAGAGACTAACTAACCAGAAGGGAAATGTTTGTTGACAACGCCTTGAAAACATACTATGTACGTAAAGCTTTTTTATATGATAGCTTTTGTGGTTGAGAACATAGGAAATTATGAATAATGACGACTGGAGAAGAGACTAACTAACCGGAAGAGAAATGTTTGTTGAAAACGCCTCGAAAACAGACTATAAACGAAGCTATTTATAAAAAATAAGTCATCAAGTGGTCACCCATCCAAGTACTAGACCGGGCCCGATGGTGCTTAACTTCAGTGATCGGACGAGAATCATAGTAATCTACACAGTATGGTCGTAGATAGCCCTGACGGCCTTACACTTTCGTATTGTACTACAGTGACGTCCTGGACATCAGGGTACATTTCTGGGGCGGAAAAAAAAAAGCCAGGCCAGGGCTTTTGGACGATTAAGTCAAGAAACAGAAAGACAACAGAAAGCGTAAAATGTCAGAGGAGCAAAAAGAAGAAACTTCTACTGGGAAAAAGTTAGTGAGAGACGATGCTCAATCAGAGGCGGCGGTCGGCATGGAGATCAACCAAGAAGACAAAAGACAAGAATCAAGAAAAGATGAAGAAACAGAAACAGATATTGGAAGATGCAAAAAAGCAAGAAAACACCCCCGACCCAGAAGGTGAATTCGTCCTGTACAGCGATTCAGGAAACGACGTACATCGTGGGAAAGGAAAGCACATGATGAGGACAGCTCAACAGAATGGCCCAGTCTACCTCGGCCGTTGAATCAATGCAAGCTCAACCAATCATGTCAACAAAACAGTCAAATCAAACATTCCAGTCAAAAACGCCAGTCACACTATTCCAACCCATCTACCCAGCACAGAAGAGATCGCCTGCCCATCAGACAATCGCGACAAACGAATGAGACACACCAACCCAGAGAGGAAAGCCACTCCGAACCATCTAGCAGGCCCGGTAACCAAGATCGCTAGTCCGCTAACCCGAGTCAGTCGGAACATTCTACCCAGGGGCAGACTGAATATCAAGAACAAAATGTTGTTAAGAATGAAGGAGAAAAACCCTCAAAATTGTTCCTGTATGGAAAAACAATTCCTTTTATCACCCTAAGGATAAAAGGCCTTATACTCAGCGTAACCTTCATTGTACACAGTCTGTTCCGGGCATACCCACAGCGTTTTTCTTACAAGCAATGTTTAATTGTTTTTTCCCTGTGCATCCATGGCATAGTTTGCAAAAAATCACTTGCTGGGTTTCTGGGTCATGCTGTGTTGCAATTTAACAATGTAGCAAATCAGTGTATTACATTTACTTTTGTTTTAACCAATCATGGTGATTCCCCCCATCAGGATTTTTTGTTTTGGCGGGCTTATTATTTTATCTGTCACTTCGTCACAGTCTTTCAATGTGGTAAGATATGAATAAATTTTTGATGAAGGAATTTTAGTCTTTGATTTAGCTTTCAAGGTAAATTTTTCCAGTTTCGTTTTGGGATAAAGCTTGCAAGCAGTGCAGGAGACTGTTCATAATATTTTCGCTCCAGAAGGAGTATTTAATACGGAACAGAAATTTTTCCAGTTTCGTTTGGGATAACAACTTTGGCCAGCATACGGAAATCATGCCTCGAGTTAGACGGCGTCCGGCTCGGTTTGACGATGTCGATGAGGAAGGCGCCTATCCAATGGACAGACGTTCCACGATGCAGTCGGCGGCTGTGAATAAGAAAGGCCAAGGGAAACGGAAGGCTAATGTGAGGGCATCATCTGCACAGCCGGCCTTGATCACTCTCAATACCGGCACGGCTTTGTCTTCCCCTCGGCCGCTATCAAGTCAAGGCCCGCCGCCAATAATTTCGCCACCAGAGATCCAGCATCAGGCTATTATACCGCCGACAAACACCGGGGCAACCTATGCTTCTACTGTAAGGGATGAAACAGTGACGTTCAACGGTTTGCAGCCCGGCGAGGCGGTGGTCGCCCCTCCGGTTTTCAGCAACTCGACTGCCGGGACTCGGCCCCTGCCGACGGGTGGTGAGTACACTGGTGATTCCGGTCAGGTTGCGGCCCCTTGTTCCACCTCACATGCATTTATTAATCATGATAGTAGTTATGGTAATACTAATAGGCCTATTATTACTAGTAGTACTAGTTGTATTGATGTGCCTAGGGGTGGGAGTAGTTGTACTGATAATAGTGGGTTAGGCCTCGGTGTTCTTGGGCAGGTTTGTAGGCCACCAGTTCTTCCACAAGTTGACGTCGGAACACCTTTGGGTTTTCAAGTGTCAATGGCGCTCAAAGAAAAAATTTGGCAGGGTATGTACATTGATATGTCTCTCCTCCTAAATGATTCTAGTGCTTCAGTTTTCGCTAAGGCGGGGGATACTACTGCTTGGGGGAAATTTAGTTGTGCGCAAACCGGAAGGATCACGCAAGAAATTGGACACATTTGAGGAATGGCAGTCCGCTTTTCACAACTTTATGGCGATTTTTCTGGTGAAACACCCCAATCGCTGCGGGGAGCTGCTCAAATACTGCGAAATTATCCACATGGCTGCAGTTCAATTTCCTGGGCAAGGTTGGAAGCGCTACGATGAACAATTTCGCTTGCGTGGGGAGACAGACCCCATGCGCTTTTGGGGCAAGCTTGATACCGAGCTTTGGCTACCCGTGGCAGCGGTGGGTGTTACTGCAGCTAGTCAATTTTCGAGTGGCAATGTTTTAACCGTTCCTCAACCCTCCTCTTCCAAGGTGCGCACGGGACTTTGTTTTGCGTACAACGGCACGCAAGGCTGTCATTTCCTTGTTTGCAAATTTTTGCATAGTTGTTCTAAGTGTCAGCGCCCCGGCCATGGTGCAACTCGTTGTAGGATGGCGGGTCATGCGCGCTGGGTTAGTTCCCCTGCTACTGCTGCATCGGCCCCGCCGGCGCGGCCACACAAACTCCCGGCTTTGCCAGCGCAAAAGCTTGCTGATCCAATGGCTATGCAAAAGCATTACTCAGTCAATCTAAATCGTGCCAATGTCAATGGCGCTAGTGGGACCGGTACTGGGTCTTTTCGCTCTTCCAACGCCAATTAATTTTTCAGTTTTGGATTGTTGGCTGTGTTCTTACCCCTTGGATTCTGATGTTGAGGTCTTACGTAATGGGTTTGCTAACGGTTTTTCGTTGGGTTATACTGGCCCTAGGGGGGCGCGCGATTCTGTGTGCCTCACTTCTGCTGCGGCTCAGCCCGCGGTTGTTGTGCGTAAACTTGCAACAGAAATTGCGTCAGGTAGGATAGCGGGGCCATTTGTGTCTCGTCCTTTGGCTTCCTTGCAATGTTCCCCTATTGGCTTAGTACCTAAGCGCGAGCCCAACACGTTCCGCCTCATCCATCACTTATCTTTTCCCGCTGGTCAATCCATTAATGATTTTATTAGCAGGGATCTTTGTTCAGTGCATTATGCTTCATTCGACAAAGCTGTTAAGCTGACTATCAAGGGGGGTCACGGTGCATGGTTGGCAAAGGCCGACATTAAATCGGCGTTTAGGTTGCTACCGGTTGCCCCAGTTGATTATGAATTGTTAGGTTTTACTTATGGCGGGATGTTTTATTATGACAAGTGTCTTCCCATGGGCTGTAGTATTTCATGTTCATTATTTGAGAAATTTAGCTCATTTTTAGAGTTTCAAGTTAAACGTTTTTCTGGGTCCTCCTTTTTAACCCATTATCTTGATGACTTCCTTTTCGTGGGGTCATCTTCAAGCTCTTGTTCAGTTTTGCTTGAGGCCTTTAAGGCGGTTTGCGCTGAGCTTGGTGTCCCTTTAGCTGAGGAGAAGACAGTTGGCCCAGTGCAGTCGATTTCGTTCTTAGGCCTTGTGATTGATTCAGTTGCGCGTCAAATTAGGGTGCCACAAGAAAAGGTTGATGCTTTAGTATGTCAGATTAGGGGCTTGTTGGGTAAACGTAAGATTTCCCTCGTTGGGGTTCAGTCAATTGTAGGCTCCCTTAATTTTATTTGCAGGGCAATTCCTACGGGGCGGGCTTTTCTTCGCCGCTTAATTGCATTAACACAAGGGATTTCTCGCCCCCATCACATGGTTCGGATTTCACAAGGGGCCAAGCTGGATTTGCTTGCCTGGCTTGAATTCTTGGCGCATTTTAACGGGGTTTCTGTGTTTGCAGACCATGCTTGGCAGTCGAACGATACTTTGCAATTGTTCACTGATGCCGCTGCTAGTGTTGGTTTTGGGGCATATTTCCAAGGCAAGTGGGTTCAAGGTCATTGGCCCCCATGTATTTTGCAGCAGCCTCCATCCATCGCTTTCCTTGAGCTTTTCCCGCTTTTCGTTGCATTGAAATGTTGGGCCCCGCTACTTGCCGGCAGGAAAGTTGTGTTTAACACCGACAATTTCGCTGTTGTGCACATTATTAATAAGAAATCTTTGCCGTGTAAGCGTATCATGAATGTTGTGCGTCAATTTGTCCTGCTCTGCCTCGAGTTTAACATATCATTTCGAGCGGTTCACGTCCCTGGGAAATTTAATGAGATTGCGGATGCTTTATCTCGTTTCCAGATGAGTCGTTTTCGTGTGGCAGCCCCATTGGCAGACGCTGTAATGACACCGCTCCCTGCTCTACCTCTTCCTTGGTAGCTGATGAGATGAGCCGTCTATTGGCAGCATCCATTGCGCCCAACTCACACAAAGCTTATGCTACGGGGTGGAATGCTTTTTGCCGATTTCGGCAACCATCCCTTGATACAGTAGGGCCGCCTGCTTCGGCGGTAGAGGTGCGTCGTTTTGTTGCGTGGCTTTCCTTGCGTGGCCTTGCCCCAGCTACGATTGCTAACTATGTTTCGGGCGTGGGCTATTTTTATAAGTTGCGAGGGATGTCAGATCCTACGAAAGATTTTCTTGTTTCTAAATTGATTGAGGGTTCTCGCCGCGGCTGCGGTTTAGTGGATAATCGGGTGCCAATTTCGTTGCCAATTCTTCAGCAGCTAAT
The DNA here is from genome assembly GCF_902459465.1 of Asterias rubens. NCBI lineage: Eukaryota > Metazoa > Echinodermata > Asteroidea > Forcipulatida > Asteriidae > Asterias > Asterias rubens. The sequence goes on along the minus strand of NC_047071.1, from coordinate 6,940,877 downwards.
TGATTCACTTCCTCACATTTGCGCGTCTCAATTTGAAAGTACCATGTTCAAGGCAGTTTTCCTGGGTGCCTTTTTCGGTTTTTTACGCGTAGGCGAGTTTGCCGTGGTTTCCAATTCCCGGGTACAGGAGTCCGTACTAGTTTTCGGGGATGTGCAATTTTCGAAACCGGGGTCACATGATCAGTTTGTTGGCTTAACCTTTCGGCAGTCAAAAAATAATCAACATGGTTTTCCACAGCGCATTCGTCTTGTCACTACTAGTTCTAAATCACTATGCCCCATTCAAGGGTTCTTGGATTTTATTGCTATCTGTCCCGAGTATCCCGGGCCGTTTTTCTGTCACTTTGATAGCAGTCCATTGACTCGGTACCAGTTCAATTCGGTGTTACGTAAGGCAGTTTTCTTTGCTGGCCTAGGCGGACAACAAATTCGGGGGCACTCGTTCCGCATCGGTGCTGCATCGTCCGCAGCCGCTCTCGGGGTCTCTCATGACAATATCCGTGCTATGGGCCGGTGGCGTTCCAATGCATTTTTGTCTTACATTCGCCCGATCCCTACTTGCAATCTGCAATCGGGCTGCTGATTGTCCGGGCGGGGGTACCATTTTCATGTTAGCTTGTTTGTTATTTCATGCATTTTTGGGCCGGGATTCAATTTCACTTAATTTTATTTCGTAGGTTCAGTTTGGATTGTTGGGGACTCCTTGGTGCGTCGAGCTGAAGGTCCGTTCGGGATTCCAGCCCGGGTTTATTGGAAAGGCAAAGGTGGGGCTGGGATGGCTAATTATGATGACCTGCTTAATGAACTCCGAAAACGGGCACCTCCCCCAGATTTGTTGATTTTTCATTTAGGTACCAATGACCTCGTAACTATTGATGAGTTTGCACTGCGGCAGCAAATTGCAGTGATGCTCCGTGATTGTGCCTGGGCGTACCCAACTTCGACTATTGTTTGGTCAGATGTGCTGCCTCGTGTTTTTTACATGGGCGCGCGTTCGCAATCGGCGCTGGAACGTAAACGCCGAACGATTAATCGTTGGGCAGCGTCTCAATGCAAAGCAGTGCAGGCTCTTTGTGTTCATCACCCCCAATTTATTTGGTCTGAGGTAAGCCTTTTTTCATACGATGGTGTGCATTTATCTTCCCTTGGGAATCAATTGTTCCGAAGTAATTTGCGAGCATTCATTGTTTCAAACATGATGTAGGCAGAGGGTATCCTGATATGATGTGCATATTGTGACTCAGTAGCCTATATATGGGGGTATTTGGTTGTCTCTCCCCCTCCCTTCTCCGTCTCTCTCTCTCTCAGTGGGCCACTTGGCGCGTGTGGCATAATTGGAAGGGTTCAGACAGCCATTTACCCCGATTTTGGCGTTTATTTAACAACATGTAATAATTATTATAAACACAATGGATTTGTTAATTGGTTTTGGTATTGTTGCCATGGCGTTCGAAAGTTTCATGAGGCCATGATTCTGACTGAGGTTTCATCGGTGGAAGCGCAACTCTATCCTGTACTCTGTGTAATTAAACAAATTAATAATTTCTACAAAACACAGTAAAGTTGATCTGGTGTAGGCCTACACAAATTATATTGGGTTTGTGGCTGACATATGCAGCTAATTTTTGGGTCAAATGGAACCCAGGTTTGGGTGCAAGTGCATCCTGGTTTGTTTTGTATTTTTGGGTCAAATTGAACCCAGGTTCGGGTGCAAGTGCATCCTGGTTAGGGGTCAGGTGTACCCCGCTTGTTTTTCTTGTGTCCGGTTTGCCCTATTCGGTATCCGGCACAAATAAAATCAGTTGGTTTCAGACTGTGGCAGTAATTCAAAAATTTGTGTCTTGTTTGTTTTTATTGGAGTCTGAGTATAACAAATTAATTACGGTAGAATCGATAAACTTGTCACTCCTGAAGGACATTATCTGGATGAACCCAGCTCACGTTGAGCAGGTTGCACTCCAGGTTGCACTGTTTTGGCTCTGTCTTTATGTCATTTTTTAAAGCAATTTTGTGTATATTTGTATTGCTTCCTGTTACCATTATGTTCATAAACTGGTGAGGAATCTTCTAGGCAAGTTTGAACAATTTCTACTGACCACTGGAGAAACAACCAACAAAACTGACTTTTGAGATACGTAAGTCTGATTCTACTTACAGTATGCCATGTTTCTACATGCACTACTAGTACTGTTGCTGTTCTTCCTACTTCAGTAAACATTGTCTGTGGACCTACAATGCATGCAGTTATTGCAGCACTATTATACAATGTTATACAATGCCCAATATGTGTTACTCAAAAGAATTAGAGCCGTTGTCCATTCGAACATTATGTTACCATCGACCAGAAGCACTGAATGTGTATCAAATTCTAAAACACCATGGCATATGTAGTGCAACGTGGCCATCGAGCCTTTGTAAAAGATCAACATTCGATATTAACAGTGCAAACAGTACCACGACAAACAGCCCTACCAAGGAACATTGATACAGGTAATTTGATTTTCATCAACTGTACTTCAAGATCTAAGTCAGTTACAAAACAAAACAAAACAGTGGGCATCTTAGAGCTAACTCACACTTGCCATCCACTCTTCACAGACGAATAATAAGGATGTTCACCTGATTGCTGCGACTGAAACATGGTTTTCTGCTGAGAAGCCGGCCACACCTTATTCTCTCCCAGGGTATCACCAGTTTCATCATGATCGTGCTAACCATATTGGAGGCGGTGTAGCTTTGTATGTACGCGATGATCTAAATGCTACTCTTTGTATGTTTGAAAGCAATATACACCAGAACATTGAAATCATGTGGGTTAAATTGAAATCTTCAGCGTCCCTCACCCTGAAAGATGACATTCTTGTGTGTGTAATATATTGCCCACCTCGGTCCCCACTGTGTCAGAGTGGAGCCATACTAACTCTATGAAACCTAAGGCTGAAAAATGTAAAGTGTTCAAGCTAGTTTTTTACACGGTAGCATCCCTACTCCTGTGATCACAATGGATAATCAAGTTTTTATTTTAATTTTATTAAAACCACAAGTCGTGGCCCAAGGGCCAAATTGCATGTGACTATGTACATAAAAATATCTTAAAAATATAACATTAAGACAAATTTTTCAAAACAAATAGCACGAGACTGAACATATAAATATATGAAAAATATATTATTTAGACAAGAATATTAAAATGACAAAAACAAAAAAAATATTTATTTAAAATGTTGATAAAGTATGGGAGCGGACTATTTTTAAAACGGGATGTTCTCATAAGAAGAGTTGAAGTTTGTTTATAGCGTTGCGAGTATTCCACCCATGGACACTCTCTCTCTGGTCGGGGGAGAAGAGATTTTAAACGAGAGTCATAAAGACTGTTTGCGAAATGTTCACAATGATTTCCCCTCCTCCCAGCCAGAGAGTCAAGTCCGCAAGCAATAAGAGCATCATTATAGGCCCAAAATCCTTCTATAAACCCTTTTTTGAATCTATTATAAGTCGTTAGATTGCTTTACCAGGCTGCCACACCACGTCTGCATACTCTAGAATTGGTCTTACAAACCAAATAGACAATGCTGAGTTCTTTCATTGAAAAACCGAACCGTTTAAGAGTTCTAAGCGTAAACAATTTCATGTTAGCCTTTTTCAGAATATGGTTGATTTGAGCATTCATTTAAGATCGTTTTGTAGCCAAATTCCAAGGACTTTGGCCTCACTGACAAATTCCAAAACAGCATTGTAATGGTTAAAATTATACCAACTCGAGGGTTTTTCTTAAAACACACTTGAAGCGCTTGTAACTTAATAGAAGGATTTAACCTGACCTGGTTTTGGTCAGACCATTCAACCAACTTATTTAAGTCATCCTGGAGGGAACTGTTTCTAGAAAAAGATCTACTTTCTACCAAAGTAAGATCATCAACATATTTCAGACATTTAGGGTAAACTGGGGTAAAAACGCCCATTTTTATAGTTTTTGCAAAATAACTCGGCATTGCTAGGAGAAACTAGGAAACAAATGTGTTGTTTTTTCCGCTACATATTTCCTCTAATGTGTGCAAATATAAACTTATTGTAATCATGCTGATCAGGGGAAATTTTCCACCCTTTTGGGAAGGAAGTTGGGCGGGCGTTTTTACCCGGGTCTCGGGGTAAAAACGCCCACCCACATTTTGTATGTCAAAAGATGATTTTACAAGAGATTTTCACATAGTATTTGTTTAATACTCAGGGGAAAGTGGAAACTATATAAAACACAAACAACTTTTCAAACACAAAAGATAATTATAACTACAAACTTTATCAAATGTAACAGTTATTCTTATGTAGCTTGGAAGTCAAACATTTGCGTACATAATTTGCACACAACAAATTTGTACGCCTTTGACTAACCAATATTGCTATGCAAAAATAAGAACACCCATACATTGTAGCTCCAGCTTAGGGTCTACTGGTCCAGGGACATTACCCCCTAAAGCTCATGGACACTGAAATGCCTCCAATAATCAAGGGAGACTAATTTCATTCTAAAGCTAGACCTGTTTTGTTGTTATTTTCCCCCCCTCCCACAAGAAGTGTGGGCGGGGTCTACTTCACTCATACTTACCTGTAGAGCACAATACTATTTTTGCATATTTCCCTATACCGGCAGGTAATATCGCTAAGAATTAAATAGCGCCCTCTATTGGCCGCCCCATAGTGCCCCGCAGGGTACCACGTGATCTTCCTCTTTTCTCATGCGCCAATTAAGGAACCCCGAGACATTGAGAACCGTGGGGACGGAGGGAGGGATGCTCTACAGGTAAGTATTCCCTCGTAGACCCCGCCCACACTTCTGTGGGGGGGGGTCTACTTCACTCATACTTACCTGTAGAGCACAATACTATTTCTGCATAGACTCGCACCGAGTACTGGTTGTGGGTATGCGAGATGTCAGGGTAATATATTGCGCCCCTGAATGCCTGACTGCGAAATCAAACCCGGCGGCGCGTACATGCCAACGACGGGAGTGAAAACAGTTACATTATAGTAAGCTATGTTATATAATGGTATTCACATTAAAAAACACTGAATCAGTGATCAGAGAACAATAAGCAAAATGGGAACTCACCTATTGGCGGGGTCGACGCTCTGCTAGCAGCCTCTAGAACCGTCCTCCCCGCTCTGCCCTCTGTCCGGAGTACATCCCTCAAATAACAGTCTGTGAATGTATTTGGGGTCTTCCAGCAGGCTGCCTGTGTAATATCACTCAAAGAAACACCTTTAAAAAATGCCCATGATGTGGAGGCCGCCCGAATTTCGTGGGCGTTAACCCTCTCCGATGTTGGCACGTTCGCGTCTGAGCGTATCGCTGCGTCGAGCCATCGAGTAATCGTGTCCCGGGACGCCGGGCCATGCGGCGGCATCGACGTAACAAACAACTGTGGGTGGTTACGAAGCGGTTCCATTCGGCTGACATACCACTTAAGTGCCCTGACTGGGCACCATAGCTTGTCTTTCCGGACCGACGAGTGGGACTTAATGTCTGGCACAAAGATATCTGGTGTCAGACTGGTTCTTGGTCAGAAAACCCGTCGCGGGTATCAGACAATCCCACCCGGTTCCCACCGGATGTGGCCTGGCTCGGTCGTCAGGGAGTGAAGCTTACTGCGACGCCTTGACGTAGCCACGGCTAACAAGAAAGTCAATTTAATGGATAGTTGCAACAGCGTTGCGCTAGCCATTGGTTCATAAGGCGGTCCCGTTAGCGTGGTTAGAATGCTAAAAAGGTCCCATGCGGGTACCAGCCTCCGTAGCGGAGGCCGGGACACAAATATCCCCTTAAGCAGCTGGCTAAGAGCCCAGCTGTCGGAGACGGAGGACCCGTCCGGGAACCCATTGTGAACGGCCGCAATTGCTGACCGGTAGTTCTTTATCGTACCCGTCTTGAGATTGTCCTCAAAAAGGTAGACCAAGAAATCTGCTACCTCCCCTACATTAGTATCGGGGGGATGTAGAGACCGCTGCCTGCACCATGTCGTAGCCTGCTGTCATACACCTTCTGGTGGATGCCCGCCGGCTACATGCTGCAATTTCCGCAGCTCGTCATGAAAGACCTGCTGCGCAGAGTGATTGCGTGACAGCACCCAGCACGTCAAGTGGAGATGTTGGTGGGCTGGGTGCAGTATGCCCGAGCTGGGTTGGAACAAGAAGTCTGCCCTCTTGGGAAGAACCACCAGACAGTGCACCAGTAGCCTGGTAAGGCGGGTGAACCACGGTTGGCGGGGCCAAAAAGGGGCTATAAGGAGGATTTTGCACTCCTCCTGCTCCAGTTTGGTTATGACCCAGGCTAGAAGCGAGATCGGGGGGAAAGCATGCGCTAGAAGCCCGTCCCACTGGACAGCCAGAGCGTCCCTCCGCCAAGCACTGGGGTCAAAAAGGGGCTATAAGGAGGATTTTGCACTCCTCCTGCTCCAGTTTGGTTATGACCCAGGCTAGAAGCGAGATCGGGGGGAAAGCATGCGCTAGAAGCCCGTCCCACTGGACAGCCAGAGCGTCCCTCCGCCAAGCACTGGGGTCGGGACCCCTCGAGCAGTACGTCGGGAGTTGGTGGTTGTTGCTTGAAGCGAACAGATCGACGTGTGGGCGGTCAATCAGTTGGAACAATAGTTGCGCAACCCGAGGACGCAGCGTCCACTCTGTGGGGTGGATCCACCCCCTGGACAGAGCATCCGCTGTGATGCTCTCCTCACCCGGGAGATGAATCGCCGTAAGGGAGACCTCGTTGTGCATGCACCAGTGGAGCAGCTCCCAGGTGGGTGCGCACAACTGGGGGGACCGAGTCCCCCCCTGGCGGTTGATGTATGACACGACGGTGGTGTTGTCGGATTGAACCAACACCGCCTGGCCAACCACCACACTCCGGAAACACTTGAAAGCGTAGGTCACTGCTAGCAGCTCGAGTACATTGATGTGGGCCAAGCTGTGCTCGGGGCCCCAACACCTGGCCACCTAGCGTTGGCCCAGGGTAGCCTCCCAGCCCGACAGAGACGCGTCCGTTGTGACAGTCAATGACGGTCGGGGCTTGCGGAAAGCTTGACCCCCCCAAGAGGTTTGCGTCGTCGAGCCACCACCGAAGGTGTGAGTCCAGCCACGCCGAAGTCGGCACCAAATGACTGATGGTGTTGCGACTGGGTCGGTAAAAGGAAAGCAGGTGGAGTTGTATCGGCCTCATATGAGCCCCAACAGCCAGAGCCAGGCCCGAGCCGGGGCCCCCGACGTTGCCAAAAAGAGGGAAACGCATTGTTTGAGGTTCCTTAAGCGTTCCCTCGAAGGGCGGGCCAGCCCGGCCTGAAGGTCGAGTGACGCCCCTAGAAAAGTCGGGCACTGGGACGGGGTCGGCTTGGATTTCTCGGTGTTTATGAAAAATCCCAGCTCGGCTACCAGCCGCCACGTTAGCGCGAGAGCCGCTTCAGTGGAGGCCCAGGATTGACCCACGATCAACCAGTCATCAACCAGTGAACACCGACACCCCCCGCCTCCGCAAGGCGGCCCCTACCATCTTCACTAATCGGGTGAAGACCCGAGGGAAGGTGGAGAGGCCGAACGAGAGCACTGAGAATTCGTATCGGACATTTTGGTATTGAAACCGAAGGAATTTCCAGTGCTCTCGGCAGACGGGATCGTGAAGGTAAGCGTCCTTCAAATCCAGGCTTGCCGCCCACGCCGGCGTCTGGATGGACTCTAATGTAATTTTGAGAGTGTCCATCTGAAAACGCCTGGGGCGAATAAACCTGTTCAGAGGCTTGAGGTTTAGGATAGAACGCCAAGTGCCGGCCTCCTTCTTGGGGACCAAGAAGAAGGTTGACATAAACCCTGACCCTATTTCGCCCGATGGAAGAACATGAACCGCCCTTTTCTTGATGAGGGATGTAATCTCCCCTTCGAGAGAAAGGCGTTGTTTTGGGTCGGTCGGGATCGGCGTCGGCCGAACCAACATTTCCGACGGAGGGGTGCCAGTGAATTTGATCGCATATCCGCGATCGACTGTACTGAGCATCCATCGGGCGGAGGTTACCTGAGCCCAGGACCCCGCAAAGTCGCGGAGGCTGCCCCCCACGGGTCCGACGATGGGAGGCCGCTGCGAGTCTGACACGTCACTTCCGCCAGCCCCCGGGGTAGCGGGGGGGGGGGGCCGGTGCTCGGAAGCCACGACCGGCAGCTGGGCGTTGTTGACCAGCAAACAGCTGGGGTTGCGTGGTACGCGTCCCCCCCGAGCTGGCCGCCCGGTTCGGAAAAGCACCGCGTGCGGGCTTGAACGGTTTACGCTGAGGGATAACAAATGAAGGCTTACCTCTAGCCTGAGGTGGCTTGGTGGAGGGGCCCTCCGGCTTCTTGAAGTTAATTTTCTCAGTAGCTTTAAGCCGCTTGACCTCCGCCTGCATAAGCTCCTCGAATTGCCCTGCAAATAAATCTCCGCCGCCAAGGGGAGGGCCTCAAACCTCTTGCGAGCACCCGGAGACGGGAGAAAAAGGGCGTCAAGTGCGTTACACCGATGGGACCGCGTCGCCAATGTCGTCACTCGTGCGAACTGGTCTAGTGCTGTCTTCAGCCCATGGTCAAGGCAGTGAAAAGCCGCCCGCAACATGTCCGCGGGAACATCACTGTCCTCTTTAGCACCCCATAGCCAAGTATTCGATTAACAGAGATGCCAACATTGATTTTTAAAAAAGAGTAGCATCTCCCAAATGTTTAGGGCGAGCGCAGCTTGGGCTCCCTATACCGATCTTTCTATTACTCTCTACAATGCTAATTAGCTCATTTTCAGGCATTGTTGTGAAATAACAATTACCTGTATGCATCAACAGAACAGCTACAAATGTTTATAGTGGCCAGTGAAAAAAAAATTGAAAAAACCCTGATTTCCCTCATCTTCTGACTATGTTTCAAAAATAAATGTATCATAAAAAAAGGTGGCCTTACTTAAATGTAACATAAAAAAGGGTGGCCTTACTTAAATGTTTTTGTTTTAATGATCAGAAACGCCACAACAAGCTATTGGGAGAGAGAGAAAAAAAAAAAAAACGTGTCCGGATTTTTGGCAAAAAATACGTGTCTGTATTTTGGGCATTGTCTGGACATCGGCGCTACAATTACTGGTAGGAAAACATGGAAACTGTCTAGCTTAGACCTCACAGGCCACTCAGTTGAAGGTATTTTTGTTCAGATGGTCTCCTTTTTTTGTCGCCATTATTTCGTACTTTTTTTGCCAAGCTTCGATGAAGTACATGTACAGCCAGCGTGGGCACAATAATAGTGGATACATGAGGAATGAGGTTACTGTGACACGTTAGCTCACACACAACCTCATTCCCCACGCACGTGTGCACTATTCCCCATCGTGTAATAGAGATCAATGGGTACAATCTTGCAGAAATGCACTAGCAGAAAAAATGCACACTCAGCCGGCCGGCCAGCCAGCGGGGGAGGGCACGCAACAATCATTATGTCGAGTACATTGTTCGAGTGAATTCGCCGCTATTATTCAACAAGTCCTGCGTTCTAAAATTAAAAGTGTTTAGTTCTTTTCTGTTACAATTGTTTTGATATTTTTCTTAATTTTTATTTCCACTTAATAGTTCATTAGTTGTTTGCATGTATTGTACGATGTAATAAAATTATATTGGGCGGCTTGTTTAGCGTGTTTTATTGAGTATTATCGTAGCGTCGTAGTCACGGCTCGAAATCGTATTTGCTACGCCCAAATCTTGTATGTTGGTATCTCTGGATTAAGAGCAGCAAAAATGATGTTGACCGCATACCAAATCTAGAAGCGACATCAACTTTCTTCAGGGTCTCCTCAAACTTGTCTCGTACTTTGTCTGGGAAAGGGGTCTACCCTACATGTATTCAAATTAGATGATTTAAATAATAAAATTTTAAAAAATAAAGAAGTGTATACAAAATAAACAGATAAGACCCTTGACCCTTGAGCATGACCTCTGTTTCATCCCTTATGGTATCGGTGAGTTTGGGGCAATTTCAAAGGCCCATTGCTAAAAATTTAGAAAAGAATAATGTTTCTATAGATAATTAACAGAATTCACTTTCAAATTTGATTCTAAGCCTGATTTTTTAGGGGGTAATATATCCACTTAAGCCTTCAAAACTTCACAAATCTACTGATATGAAGGACTTTTTGAGATTTTTAACCCCCTTTTGCCCACATAAAATGTTAGTTTGCTTGTTCTAAGATTTTTATATTAGGTCAGTGTCTAGGTACATGTATCTGAGTGTTCCAACTAAGAAAAGTCATTTAAAAACTTCATTTGATGTTTGGCATGGGTAGGAATAGACCAATACAAATCCAGTATTGAACGCTCTCTAATTGATCAAACCTGAACAATAAATCGTCAAAAATACATTGTTATTCTAAAAATAGTGGACTTCCAGTAGCTAAAAGTTACTCGCGCCAAAGAATACAGCTGAAGAAAGTCCTAACCTTGAGGCTGCAATCAAGTTTTACATCAAAGATGCTACCGGGCATTTTTACCCCGAGGCCTCTGATTTTGCTTGGGGTAAAAACGCCCACTCAAAAAACATTACAGAGCAATTCTTTATAAAATATTCTAGAATTTTGATGATGTTGTATTGTGCAATTAACCCTTGTTAATAAAAAATGGAAAAAATAAAATGTTTTGTTCCTTTATAAAATCATGTGAAGTATTACAGGCCAAAGCTACGATGGTCAATTTGTTAAACTTTTTTTTGAAAATTGTTTTCAACTTCACCTACATACCCTTAATTTTTTTTAGTAATGGTAGAAACATGTCAGGTGGGCGTTTTTACCCCATGGGCGTTTTTACCCCAGTTTTTTTTTGTACCCTATAATTAGCATCTTGGACTGCATCATTGATGAAAATTTGAAATCCAATTGGACCTAATTTTGTTCCTTGAGCAATTCCTCCTTTAAGCAACAAATAATCAGATTTGATATTGTTAAATCGAACACACCGAGTTCTATTGTTAAGGAAATCACCAACCCATGGAACAATGGAGCCACGGACACCAAGGTCAATGAGCAGATAGTGGTCGACAAGATCAAAGGCTTTGGAGAAATCTGTTAGCACCACTGTTCCTACATTGTGTATATTTTCAGCTCCTTGAGAAAGAAAATTAACCAAATCCACCAAGTAGTGACTTGTTGAGACGCCCTTTACGTTCCCGAATTGGCGACTATCAATTTTGTCCCGAGTATCACGCAAAACCCATTTAGAAACAAATCACTCGGCAATTTTGGCAAAAACAGAAGTCAGCGAAATGGGTCTCAACTTGTCAGTACTTGGAGGATATTGCTTGGGAATCGGAACAACTATGGCTCGTTTCCATTGTAGTGGAACCATCCCTTTTAGAAAAAGAACAATTTAAAATATCTGTCAGGAGAATGCTTTTAAAACTCGTAAGACAAATTCCTTAGCAAGTTTAGAAGGAAATTCATCAGGACCACATGATTTGCTAGATTTTAAACTTCTTAAGTTCTGCACAAACATTCCATGGGTATAAATGAGGAACTGTACTAATGGAGGGCAGGTACGCAGGAAGATTAGTGGTATCTAGGGGATTAAAACCCTTAGACACCCCGACAAACCTGCCGTTAATCACATCAGCCTTACTTATTTGTATTTGCACACATTTATTTCATTGCTGCCCTTCATGTACAATTACACATTTTACAAAGTTTGATAACTATATTCAAATTATGAGTAGTGTACAGTATTACTTAGTATCTTAGGATATGAAAGTTTACAATGATAGATAGTTACATACTAGGAAGCTTAAAGCATGCTTAAAGTAGGACAACAATTAGGTTATGGTGAAGCAGAGGCTTTTGTGCATTAACCTATGGACAGACAAACAACATAAAATACTATACAGAAGACAGACTAGACAAACAGAATACACGACAGAGGCTAGAGGTCCCCCGCTCGGCCGGTTACAGATCCGTCAGCCCCGGCAGCCGGCTGTGGCTGAGGGGGCTGACTGGGAGATTGCTTTGGCGGCGACGTAATGTCACCGCCGCAATCCCCCGAGGACTCGGGCTGTCTCGGAGGGATGTAGGTCCCACCTTCAACGACAAACCCTGCCCTCCCCGATTTCTTATAACTCATAATTAAATCTCACTTCTAGAATTTCACAACAACTCTACAAGAAATTCTCCAACAACTTACAGACTATCCTGTTTTATTTTCTATCGGATATCTGCTAAAGTACACTCTTATTAGCTAAAAGGGGCAAAGAAATCTACCTCAATACGGACAATCACGTACTCACGTCCGCTGTCTTTGCCGGCTAAGAGAAAAAGAGGACGCCGACGTGTCGCGCATGTCACAGGGCGTTGGGGATAGGACTCTTGAGGGCGCTATTGTGTGTAAAACTCTTAGCTTTTTGCCTGCCGGCATAGGGAACAATGCAATTGTAGTATTCACTCTACAGGTAAGTAGAGTGAAGTAGACCTAGAGGTACAGATTGAATACATCTACGTTGAGCTTGACAGAATATAATATAGATGGATTTTAGCAAATTAAGACAAAGTTTGTTTGCTTTAAACCATATTTTTGCAGCTTCAATATTTAAAATGTTCATAGCTGCATCAACGCATCTGTGGCTAAGAACTAAACTTGTGTCGTCAGCAAAAAGACAAAATGATATAATATCGGATGGGTTACAGATGTCATTAATATAAAGAATGAATAGCAAAGGTCCTAAAGCAGAGGCTTGGGGCACTCCACAGATAATATTTTGTTTTGTTGAAATTGTAGAATTATATGAAACAAATTGTGTTCTGTTAGATAAATAACTTTTAAAACACTCCAACGCTATTCCGCGGACTCCATAATGTTCTAATTTATGTAATAAAATGTCATGGTTACTTATAGAATCTGTGTCTTCACTGCCGCTGCTAGGTGGTGTTTAGACATTTATTTCAATATTGGCAACAACAACAAAAGCATAAAATGTAATACAAGCATTATACAGTCTACAGAATTGAGACATAATTACAACATGGCTAAAGATACTCCGTTAAGTTATTACCAAACATGCAGGGAAAATTTGAAGCATAGTGCTTTTTAAGAGTCAGTTCAGGTAAATAATTGACATAGTTGCTCACGGTCAAAAAATGATTTTTTTTTATACTTTGTGGGTGGAAGGGCCTTGGGGTGCAAGTAAACAAAATTGCATTTTCAATTCTATATATAGCCCGTTGCCATCGTTACCGCCCCTTTGTTTTTTGGCCATTTTAGGCCGATTTTGGGGTCTGAAAAACTGGTTTTTAGCTCATATTTACAACTCCACCCCACCAAAATGCAACATTATTTCAAAAAACCTTTTATATCACTACAAAGTATCATCCTTGGCCTTCCTTGAGAAAAAAAATTATTGCTTTAAATATCACCCTTGTGCTATTTTTGCATCATGCATTACAGTATGTTTTTAGAACTCGCAAAATCGACATTTTTACCCTATTTTTGGACCCCAAAATGTCAACTTGCCAGGGGTCTCAGAAAATTTTCCTTTCGGCTGTGATTAGGGCCAACATTGGTCTTTCCATATCTGGTGTCAAAAACTTGGGCAATTGTATCCTGTTGTGACAGTACTGCCTCAAAACTAGACTTTTTTCCCAAAAACGTGAAAAATGCCTTTTTAAGGGTCTTTTCACATAATATCGACATACGTGTCCCTGGTAAAAAAAAAAGGAATATTTTTTCTTATACTTTGTGGTTGGTAGGGACTTGGGGTCCAAATAAACAACATTAACATTTCAAATCATAGTATAGCACGTTGCCATGGTAACAGTTCATTTGTGTTTAGGCCACTTTAGGCCGATTTTGGGCTCTGAAAAACTGTTTTTTTAGTTAATATTTACAACTCCACCTCACCAAAAAAAAAAATATTTCATAAAACCTTTTCCGTCACTATAAATTATCATCCTTGGCTTTACTTGAGACAAAAAAATATTGCTATAAATTTCACCCTTGTGCTATTTTAAGAACAACTATGTCAATTATTTACCTGAACTGACTTTATTTATCCTGGGAGAGACAAGACTAGGACTAGACAAGGACGACAGACGGACGAGACCAGCCAGATAAGTAAATAGGTACATTGTTTTGAGTGAAACAAGATGATTACAAGGACATTTAACAGTTATCACTTCTGGCCTAGTAAATACATATTTAAGAAAGACATTTTAATTTTCCTTGAGAAACTTTCAAGCGTGAGGGATAATACTGGTTTGGAGGTTGTTCCAAAATATTATACCATTTGAAATGAGACTATTTTTAGAATATGAAGTTCGGCTGAAGTTAATATGAAAATCACCCTTTGATGCACCACGAGTGTTATGTGAATGAACTGATGGAGAACTGTAAAACAATCATTGAAATTGGCAGGCAATATACCACGTTTATATTTGTACATGAATTTACCTAAATTAAAGCTATACAAGTCAGCCAACTTAAGCACCCGTAGTTCTGCAAACAGGGTAGTTGTGTGTTCTAGAAATCTAGACTTTGTAACAATTCGAACCGCTTTCTTTTGTATAAAAAGGAACAATTTGGTACATGTTGTGTATTTGAGTTACCCCATATAAGTATTGAATAATTCAGATAGGAAAGAATAAAGGTATTGTATAACATTAATCTATACCATGGGCTGAATGAGGAATCAGCTCATTCAGCCATGGTATAGACGTGCGCTTTTGTTATTGAATTCCTCATTCAGCCCATGGTATAGACAGGCGCTTCTGTTATTTATAAATATATTTACTGATGTCATTACCCGGAATACCCAGGTGAAATCAAAAGAAAGTGCAAAGCTTTTAATATTATGCTTGCGAAAGTTACCAGGTGTATTTATCGCCCGGGCAGCTTTGTTCCCATGGCAGTTTTATTTCCATGATTGATTTGTGTCTACATGGTTATCAGATAGTTTTACAATTGCGCCCGTTGTCTTATCTATATTATAAACAATGATCATAGCACAAAGTCCACGCCGAAAACCATTTGCCATGCTTTCCGATGGTGGCAATGTCCAATCATGTCCATGGTCCAATCAACGATGTGTGACAGACAAGTTATCAATCTGATTGGTTGCTCAATCAGGCACTGAAGCTAGCTGTACCCCCATACGACCCCATTTTCTACGACTATAGTCTGTTGAATGGTGGGTCCTGTTTGCAAAGAATTAATTTGTTCTGCAGTTTGGGATTGGTATGCTCAAATAATTAAAGAAGGTCCTCCTATTTCAAATTTCATTGAACAAAACCCTACGACAGTGGCAATTTCAGACTGCTGAAATAAATGGCGTCCAGGCGTTTGAATCACCCTTTTCGAAAAAGTTCAAAAAAGTTCTGAATTCATTGTCATCATACGTCATAATTAAGATATTGTTTGGCCTTTCAATCCGGCACATTATTTTCTTCTGAAAATTGCCAATGTCTAAAAATTGTCAATGGTGAATACATTTTTATTGTCTACCTCATAAAAACGTCTCAGTGAGACGATAATTGTTTTAGCGTGTAAAAGGTTATCGTTTCTCAAAACTACAGCACCTCATCAATTAATATTACATGGGAAGCCTCCTATCATTATCTTCAAACTGTGTTAGTTGAAAATAATCAGTCGACTTTGTGTTACAAAAAGTATCCCAATCTTTTTAAACAAGAACTCGACCTTCCGAGTTAAACCCGCAACCTGAAGAAAAAAGCCGCCTTGATTTATTAAAAAGTTGGGGTTTTTGAGTACCTAACATGCAATGGTCTAGTGGGGTCATTATTTTATTCACCACGAAATAATAAGTACACCCGAATGCTAGTTTTGCCACATCGTTAAACACTGAAAAATTGATAGAATATTTCAGAAACGTCCGAGTACGTCGGCCGACTTTGTGTTATTAAAGGTAGGCTACCCCGGTCTTTTAAACAAGAACGCGACCTTCCGAGTTGAACCCGTAACCTGAAGGAAAAAAGGCCTTAAAAGTTGGGGGTTTTTTAGTACCATTTTATTCACCATCAGAGAATTAAAAGTTTTGCCACATCGTAAAACATCGTTTTTTTGACATTTCAGAAACATCCGAGAAGTGAGCAGGAAAATCGTGGCACTTTAAATCAAAAACAAACTGGGCCCCGGGCTTATGGACTCTGGAGATCTGGAAATCTAAAACTATTTGTACAAGCCGCGGTCGCTTGCGTGCACTCGCATTTATAGTTCGATGATTCCATTGTTACGTTCACAATAGCGATACACAATACGTATAGTTAATGAGCTGGCCCATAAACTTAACTCTGGTAGGGTCGGCTTACTGCCCTATTGTTGTCAGCACTAATCCGTCCAGGAGCGGTGGCGAATGCGTGCGCTTGCAGGAAAACGCTATACTGATTAATGGTGCCTTGCCTTAGTGATCTTGTCTACATAAATACAGCATACATTCGTCCTCTACTTGAGTTTGGCGCTCCTGTGTGGAGCAGTAACCTAACAAACCACCAGTCTGTTAGTATTGAAAGGGTACAACGAAGAGCTCTTCGAATCATCATGTTTCCTGACCGGCATCATTATGAGGATCTCCTGACAGATATTGGTATTCCCTCCCTTGCATCAAGAAGAACTGAAATACTTACAGACTTTGCCAAATCTATCACAATCTCTACGCGACAACGAGATTTGTTCCCCCCTGAACGCCAGACACTCTCCCGCCTGGACTGAGAAACTCACACAACATTCACTTGCCCCTAATGAGAACTCATATTATAGAATGTCTAGTGTTCCAGCATTTAAGTGAGACTGTATAATAAACAGTGATTTCATCACCACGTATCTCTAATAAGTTGGGTAAATTTTTATAAATTTTTTATAAAATTTAATGACATTTTTATAATTTTTTTGGCATTTATGCCTACAGCTTTTCTTCAGGGTGTTGTTGTTTTTTGTAATTTTTAACAATAAAGAATGTAAACACGCCAATTTAAGTCTTTTTAACTTTAGTAGTGTATTTTGTGATATTTTTAAAAAACCTTAATGAATTGAATTGATTGTTGAAATTAGTCAATGGTTTTTATTCCAATCTATATACTGCTGAAGAAATTCCTGTGTGTGATTTGAATGAGATTGTTTCTAAAATTGAAACTAAAGATGTTACGAATCAAATTTCTGAAGACCTTGACAGCGACCTTTCAAATGATGAGGTTAAATTTGCCTTGTTCCAAATGAACAAAAATAAATCGCCCGGTCTTGATGGCCTTACTGTTGAGTTTTATCAGTCATTTTGGATGGTCATTTCAGACTACTTCATTGCAGTTTAAACGATTGTTATGAAATAGGGCATCTGTGTAAATCTATGAATATTGGTCTTCTAGGTGAATTTACAAAATGAAAGGATGTAAATTTGATTTCATTAACTGGAGACCGATGAGCCTTTTAAATGTCGATTACAAACTGTTGGCCAAAGTTCTCACAAACAGGTAAAAAAAAAGCCATGCCTTTCATTATAGGTGACGAACAGACTTCTGGTGTTCCGGCAAGAAAAATCATGATAACCTCACAATTTTACGTGATTTGACTATATTAATTGGAACAACAAGGAAGCAGCTGTTGTATATGTGTCGATCAAGAGAAGGCTTTCGATAGAACTATTTGGAGTATGTTTACTACACTTGAAAAAATAAGGAATTCCCCCCAAATTTATTCAATGGGTTAAGCTTTTATATAGTAACCCTGTGAGTTGCATCATTGTTAATAATAACTTCATTGGCAAACCTTTCCAAATCAGTAGAGGAATCAGACACGGGTGCCCTTTGACTTCACTGTTATATGCAGTCTGTGTAGAAGGTTTATCGTATTTTCCTGCGGATAAGACACGTCTTATCTGACTTTTTAGACCCCAAAAACATTGATGCGTCTTATCTTTCGGTGCGTCTTGTCTGCTGACGATTGATTTTTTTTTATGATACACTGCGTGAAATAAAAAATACCTTCACGTCCAGTTCAAATCAACGATCTTTGTGTGAAGAATCCTTACTCAATAACGCGGTCAAACAATGCTATTCAGACACTGAGACCGTATTTTCGTTCGAACAATGCCGCAACCCCCTAGACGGTCCTTTTATTCCAACAATGCTGCAACGTGTTCATTCCCCATGACCGTGCTTTCATTCCAACAATGCTGCAATGCATCCAGCTTTCGGTCCAACAGACGTCGGCGA
The DNA here is from genome assembly GCF_902459465.1 of Asterias rubens. Lineage (NCBI taxonomy): Eukaryota > Metazoa > Echinodermata > Asteroidea > Forcipulatida > Asteriidae > Asterias > Asterias rubens. The sequence goes on along the minus strand of NC_047071.1, from coordinate 6,922,645 downwards.
TGTACAAACGTTTTTCTGTGTGGCCGGGTATTCGTTCCGAAAACGATTGACAGTCAATTACCTCATACAAACGTCATTCACCCAACCGCTATTGTGTGGTTAACTTTGAGGGTTTTTATTGTAGAGAACAATGATCTCTGAAGTGTGCTTTAGGCTGAACGTATTTTAAAAGGATGGGGTAATAATTTATTTTTTGTATTTGCCTCTTTTTAGACCTTTGTGATTGATAAGTGCTTTGGGGACTTAACTATCATCTTTGGTAGGACAAGAGTTTTATATTATTGTTACAAAAAACGTTCAAATCGTTTCAAAATTTATTGCCTCTTTTTAGACGTTTGCTTTAAAAGGTACTACGGGAACGTAGCATTATCTTACTAGGATATGATTTGTATTTGTTTGCAAGGCCAAATAAAATAATGAAACACTAGCCAAAAAAATTAGGGACGAAAACACATTTTGTTTTATTGAATTATTTTATTGCTTCAAAACTTTGGGTAGGAAGGGTTGTTAAAATCATGTTTGCCCTTGCATGAAACTTGCCTGTAAAATCAACGATGTCCAAGTTCAGACTCGAAAATCTCTCAAAATGACACAGACAATTAGCCTAAAAACGCTACCGTTCTGAGGTCCGTAAATTTAATAACGCAACACAAAAGCAGATATCACGCCTATAGTCGTTGTTACTGTGTGTCAGAACAAAGGGTAATCAATCCGCCTCCCGAATTCAAACTACAATAAATAATACGTGAAAGACAATTTCTTGCATTGGTACTATACTTTATTATAAAACAAATCAACTCCCGCACCAATCAATCTATACACACTTGCGTATTCACTAATTACAACCCCCAAATCTCCCTCGAGCTCGAGTAAAACCCCACGATTATCTTAAGACCCACTTAGGCTCTACAATTAAAGAAAAAAAGAGCACCTTGTTTCCACAGTAGTATTCTCAATACTAACTTAAGTGCGTTAAATAAATTCCCAACTGAGGATGAATATCCCCCACCACCGTTCTTCAAAATATCTCGTTTGTCACTTCCCAAAACTAAAATGTCTCCTCGTTGACTTCATTTTGTCGTCTGTCCCCACACCTTGGGACGCCCACTTTACTCGCAATAAATTACTTGGCCGAGGGGAATTATTACTATTGTTCACAGTTCACTCTTTGCTGTATACTCGAAACTTGCCCATCCAGCGAATCCTCTCTCACGATGGTGGGCGTACGTTCCCCCTCGCCGTACAAATCTGACTCACGTCGTCTCACTTCCACTCCATGCAGGGGTGGGATGTTCATATAACACAGCTGAAAGTTACACTTGGGTGCGCCTTCTTGCGCCCGCCCTTCACACTCCCATAAAGGCCATGGTTGTTGATCGGGTCGTCCAACCTGTCTCCCTTGTTGCCAAAGTTAACTATTGGGTGGATAAATCACACCCTCCGCACTCAGCTGGCATAAATTTAATCTGGCTGCAAAATATAATCTGGCTCGCAGAAAATGTTCACTAAATATTATGGGTTTTAAGGAACAGCTTGTACCTATATCTGTACAAATAGCAACAGAACAGCAGAGCAGCAGAACAAAATGGCATGTACTCTTCACCACTGGAGACTCAACTGAATTCTTCCCACTATCCTGTCTCATATACTTCACACACACTTCTATCCACAATCTATGAGCCGACACCCTGATCCTTTGTTATGATACACTTACCCCCAAGATTATGCAAATAAGCTGAAAGGTTAAACTTGAGGTTCACTGCTCCTCATGTTGGGGTATCCCCTCTGGGTCAAAAGTGTGCATACTGAATAATTAATATTGACCCCAAACAACCATGGCCAATTGGGTCCTGGCACCAAGCCCTTCATGAATATTTACACAAGGTTAAAAAGAACTTGAATAAATTTAGGCAATATCTCTGAAGGAAAGGAATGAATATTCATAAACCTCCAAGCATTTGCATTTTTCTGTGACACTGTGCGTGTGACAATAAATACAAGAAACATTGAACGCTAGAGGGCGTTTTGGAACAATGTAATAGCGTGAGGTCAAACGCCCTCTATTGTTTACAATTACGCGAACCAGCAATAAACGCATTGAGACAAGACTCATGTGTCTGGGCATGCTTGGGATCCGCAGTCACGTGGGAATTTTAGCGCATTTCCAGGCAGCGCAAATGCAAGGGCGTAGCGCAACCCGTCGGCAAACATCGCTTAACAAGGTGCCCACATGTCTCCAACATCTGTTGTGCAATCTCGAGATTGAGCAGCGCAATCCACAGTGTACATGTGCATATTAATGTGCATGCAGCGACATCCCGGCCGGAGGATACATTATTACACACACACACGCTATATGTCCGTCTGTCGTTGCAATGTATCTGTATCAGCAAGGATCCTCGTTGTGGGACGTCGGATGTCCATCAGGGAGGCATTGTGTTCATGTTGCAAATAAAATTAACTTCAGACAGTGCGTGGACGGACCATGGTTTCTGCCTGCTGATTGGGCCGAACTTTATGTTATTTACAATATACAGCGTTGGCTGATTGTATTATTTGATCAAAAGGTTTACATTTCAACCTTAGGGTCAATAAATTACACCTTTTCAAAGCATTGTTCAGTCACTTCCGGTTAAGACAGTTTAGAAGGTCAAGAAAAGGTCACCAACATATTTGTTTTTGTGAAGTTCGTAAAGCCCTTTCATATGATGTATAGATTGTCAAAATAGCTTATGTGGTCGAGGAAATATGAACTTATGAAGTATTGACGACTAAGATGAAGACTTCCTATGTTGATAACGCATCGAACACAGACTATACCGAAACTACACCACGCGCTATATGGGGCCGGATGAACACATATACATGCATACACTACACAGACGTGTACGCTACACGTGTTGTGTGTGTAAAATCTTTACATACGACCAATGGGGGAATTTCGTAGTTTTTTATACATGAATTTTCGAATTTTCAACCTCGATTTTGAACCGGAAGACAAGATCAAAATGGGGGCATGTCTGCGAGGTGTTTACGAAGTTTTTAATGACCTTTCCGATGATGTATCAGTTGTAAGAATCCATAATGTAGATCAAAAGTTATGATTTTTGTGAAATAATAAACTTTGAGTTTTTATAACTCAAGAATAACGTCATCATGACGTACCTACACATTTTTCAGCTCCTAATGAATATCTAACCATGTGCGAAGTTTCAAGTTCATTTGAGTTTGGAAAAGGTGTTTCTGTTAGCGGACAAGGGACGCTGAGAAGAAGAAGTATGAAGAACTAGAAATTCAGAGTTTGTTTATAACAAACTCTAGGTGTTCGGTTTACGGGAGTAAAAGCCTGGTGTGAAAAACAAATATTCCATCGTGCTTTGTTCTCAAAGTTTGTAATAAATGATCAAAATTGCACAAAGTTTTCAAAACAACATGATGGCGTCATCATGACGTCATTTCGAGTTCAAGAAGTTAGTGTCCTTGACTAACAATACACCAAGTTTCACCTCAGTCGAACTTTTGGTTGGGCAGAAAAGCAACTTTGAAAAGATCAACTTTTAAGCAATACCACATGACACATGATGACGTCATCAAGCTAAGACGCCACAGATAAGTTGCTATTATGAAGGTGATTATGTATACCAATTTTTAAACAATTATCATAAACTCTGCCACAGACATAGTAGAAGTGTATTTTGAGATGAGTTTAATCTGCCGCTAGAGGGCGCTCTTACATTTAGTGACGTAATTGGTATTTTTTTTTTAAACCAGACCTTTGCCAAAGTTGTATTAAGTAATGGTAAAGCATCAACAGGTGTACATATCAACCTAAAATCCAATAAATAACGCCTTTTCAAAGTATGTTACAGGTAATTCCAGTTTAGACAGGTCGAAAGGTCACGAGAAGGTCACCAACATATCCATTTTTGTAAAGTATGTAAAGCCCTTTAATATGATGTATAGATTGTCAAAATAGCTTGTGTGGTTGAGGAAATAATATGAACTTATGAAATATTGACGACTCAGAAGAGACTATACCGTAATGGAACTGTATGTTGAACACGCCTTGAATGAAGACCATTAATTATACGCGAAGCATTGCACTCTATGGATGAGCACTGGAGCGTGACTCAACACGTGTTTTATGTGTGAAATCTTTACGCACGACCAATGTTGGAATTTTTCAACCTCAGTTTTGAACCAGAATACAAGGTCAAAATGGGGTCATGTCTGCGAAACGTTTACAGAGGTTTTAATGACCTTTCCGATGATGTATTGATTGTAAGAATCCATAATGTAGATCAAAAGTTGTGATTTATGGATGACGTCATCATGACACAACTACACATTTTTCTTCTCCTAATGAATATCTAACTATGTGTGAAGTTTCAAGTTCATACAAGTTTTGGAAAATTGTTTCTGTTAGCGGACAAGGGACGCTGAGAAGAAGAAGAAGAAGAACTAGATATAGTGTTTGTACAAACAAACACTAGGTGTTCGGCTATTGTTGGGTCAGTGTTTGAATCAATGAAAAAAAGTGTCGTTGATAGCTCGTCAAATTGCAAAGAAATCAAAACCAAACAGTTTTCTCGATGTGTAATAATTTTATGGTAAAGCATCAAAAAGTGTACATTTCAACCTAAAAGCCTTTAAATAATGCCCTTTCAAAGCATTTTACAGGCACTTCCGGTTTAAAAAGGTCAAAAAGTCAAGAGAAGGTCACCAACATACCCATTTTTGTGAAGTACGTGAGGCCCTTTCATATGATGTATAGATTGTCAAAATAGCTTTTGTGGTCGAGGAAATATGACTGATAAATAATGACGACTGGAGAAGAGACTAACTAACCGGAAGGGAAATGTTTGTTGAAAACGCCTTGAAAACAGACTACGTACGTAAAGCCCTTTCATATGATGTAGATTGTCAAAATAGCTTTTGTGGTTGAGGGCATAGGAACTTATGCATAATGACGACTGGAGAAGAGACTAACACACTGGAAGGGAATTGTTTGTTGAAAACGCCTTGAAAACAGACTACGTACTTAAAGCCCTTTCATATGATGTATAGATTGTCAAAATAGCTTTTGTGGTTGCAGCCTTATGCATAATGACGACTGAAGAAGAGACTAACCAACCGGAAAAGAAATGTTAGTTGAAAACGCCTTGAAAATAGACTAAAAACGAAGCTATTTATAGGAGAATAAAAAAAAAATAAACCCCCCCCCCAAAAAAAAAAAAAAAAAAACGAACAAAAACAAAGAGTTGTTCGGGCTTTTGCCCGAACACCTAAAAAAAAAAAACGAACAAAATCAATGAGTTGTTTGGGCTGTTGCCCGAACACCTTATAAAAAAAAAACCAAACAAAAACAAGAGGTGTTTCGGACTTGAGTCCGAACACCTAAGAAGAAGTATGAAGAAAACAAAGAAAAAAAACGAACAAAAATAAGAGGTGTTCCGGGCTGTTGGCCCGAACACCTAAAAAGAAGAAACTAGACATTGAGAGTCTGTGAACAAACTCAAGGTGTTCGGTTTCCTGGAGTAAAAGCCTGGTGTAAAAAAACAAATATTGCACCTTGCTTCATCAAAATTGTAAAAATTGTGTAAACAATAAGATGACGTCATCATGACTTAGTTTCCAGTTCAAGAAGTTAATGTAATTGACTAATATTACACCAAGTTTCACCTCAGTTGAACTTACAAGCCTGGTGGACAATAAACAAAGCAACAAATCCATGAAGTTAAGCCTATTCAAAGCATTTTATATGCACTTCCGGTTAAGGCGGGTCAAAATGTCAAGAGAAGGTCACCAACACACCCATTTTTGTGAAGTACGTAAAGCCCTTTCATAAGATGTATTGATTGTCAATTTAGCTTTTCTGGTTGAGGAAATATGAACTGATGAATAATGACGACTGGAGAAGATTTGTTAAAATAAAGATCGTCAATTGCTTATTAATCTGATAAATTGTCAAAGGCATTCAGCCTTAGTTACAGTGCTCCTAGGTTTAAAATTGTGGGCAATCATAAAATAACATCACAGTTACACTAACGAATGTGGTTTTGAAGGTCACTTTGAGCAATAAGAAAAAGGGTATCATTTGAGAATCATAAAATAAAGTATCACTTAAATTATTGGCAGTTTGTGACGTGATGGGCCTTAATATATTAATACAATCTATTTATTGCATGACCCCCAAAAAGTTACAACCAAAAATAACTTGTGGGTTTACAAATTAGCTTGGCGCATGAACTTGGGCTTAATTATTATAGTGGGGTGCACCTTTCTGGGCTTTCTCAATTAATAATATTTCTAAATTTGAGCAATTTTATAACACTGGGGGTTGTGCCATTGTTATAACAGTGTAAATAAAATAATAGGTTGTTTTTCCTTCATTTTTTCAAATCTGGATTGCTTCATTTATTTGTTTGTGCTAAAATTTAATTTAATCCGGCAGTTTATTTTAGCAAGAGCACTACTTGCTTGGGCCTTATACTTTAATCATTCTGTTTTCACACTAATGGTAAGAGTACTTTGAATGTTTTGTATTGTTATATTCATGTCCGTGCATGGAGGTAGAAATTGATTAGTTAACGGTTCGTCCTTTCCTAAGACCAAGAGAACGTTCAGAATGGCTGATGTAATTTGAGAGGTTTTTTGTTCTTCAAAATATTTAACTCAGAATAACTTGCATGGTGGTTTTAATAAATAATCAGAAAAATTGATGATTATACTAAGTTCAATTTAGGTTATAGATCTTGTAATACTACCGTGAGTTCCGCGGGTCCAAAACGCCATTTACAGGGGGAGTGAAGGCTGAAGGCTTGGAGCTTTCGTGTGTCATCAGCTTGGAGTGTCCATGTTCCTGAGCCGTAGAGTAGAACGGGGAGGACACAGGTCGTGAATACCCTCAGCTTGGTTGTGAGCTTGAGGCATTTGTTCCTCCAGACACGATCTAGTTGGCCAAAGGTGGATGAGGCAAGCCCAAGACGTCGGAGAATATCAGGGGAGGAGTAGCCTGAGGAATGGATGTCACAGCCGAGACACCTGAACTTCTGTGTGAATTCGACAGAGTTACCCTCAACGGTGACTGAGGCGGGATTTGGGCCGAGGCTGGTACAGTTCTGGATCTTGGTTTTGACCCATGACGTGTGCATCCCCATCATCCCAGCTTCTTCCTGATTCTCGGTCTTTGATCTAAACATGACCAATGTATGCTTTCTTTGCTGTTATTTTCTCCCATAATTAACAGTCCCATGAATCACTGGAGTGGGTGGCCATCTCACGAAACTTCGTCTTCAATTCCACATTGACCACTAAGCCATCAGAAGGGCAAAATTTGAACAATTTGATGCCGAAGATTGAGAGTAAATTGTTTTCGCAGCATTCTGCCATATGCCCATAGCACTATACATACACCACATATGGCACAGAGTACAATGAACTTGGCAACGCGCCACCAATGAAGGCCTATTTTGTTTTAGTAGGCTGGCTGGCAGATTGTTTTTTCTTGATATTCAGTCTGCCCCTGGGTAGAATGTTCCGACTGACCCGGGTTAGCGGACTAGCGATCTTGGTTACCGGGCCTGCTAGATGGTTCGGAGTGGCTTTCCTCTCTGGGTTGGTGTGTCTCATTCGTTTTTCGCGATTGTCTGATGGGCAGGCGATCTCTGCTGTGCTGGGTAGATGGGTTGGAATAGTGTGACTGGCGTTTTTGACTGGAATGTTTGATTTGACTGTTTTGTTGTCATGATTGGTTGAGCTTGCATTGATTCAACGGCCGAGGTAGACTGGGCCATTCTGTTGAGCTGTCCTCATCATGTGCTTTCCTTTCCCATGATGTACGTCGTTTCTTGAATCGCTGTAGTCCCCTTCTGGTGTACAGGACGAATTCACCTTCTGGGTCGGGGGTGTTTTCTTGTTTTTGTGCATCTCCCAATATCTGTTTCTGTTTCTTCATATTTTTTTTATTCTCGTCTTTTGTCTTCTTGATAGATCTCCATGCTGACCGCCGCCTCTGATTGAGCATCGTCTCTCACTAACTTTTCCCAGTAGAAGTTTCTTCTTCTTGTTCCTCCTCTAACATTTTACGCTTTCTGTTGTCTTTCTGTTTCTTGACATAATCGTCCAAAAAGCCCTGGCCTGGCTTCTTTTTTTCTTTTTGTTAAGTTTCTTGCTCTGGTTCATTCTCTCTTGGTTCCTCGCCACTCCGATCCTCACCACCTTCCTTATTAACTTTGATGTTAAACTTACCCTCCCCGAAAACAACGCTACATCTGCAGCATTTTATACAGAGGGCTCTTTGAGATATGGTCCCACTTCCGGTTAACCCGGAAGTGGAGGTCAACTTGAGGTCAAGGTGTTTAAAAATTATTCTCCAACCCCTAAGGAGTCTATAACTACAGACAGTTTAAAAATCGGCACTGTACTTCTTGAGATATGATGCTGCAAAGATTTTCTAATTAAATATGCAAATGAGGGTCACGTGGTTAATTAATTAAAAATTTTAACATTTTGTACATTTAGGATAAAGCTTATGTTCCAAGATTCAATTTGGAGTGTAATGTGTACTGATGGGACATTGTCTAGTACAAGATTATTTCACAACAAAATTTGTGTACAAACCTTATGGGAGTAGGGCCGTGAAGAAAAATAAGAAGAAGAACTAGAGATAGTGATTGTAAACAATCACACAGCTGTTCCCAAATGTTTTGTTAATAAAAGTTTTCTATGCTACAATAAAACACACACAATACAACTCTATGACATGTAATTACCTGGTCTTGTATCTTGTATCTTTAACACAAAAAGTAAAGGTCAACATGGCGTTATGGTCATTGTGTTGAATAAATTAAACCCAAGTTCAAAATCAATTGTGTAGGTCTTAAGATATGATCCCACTTCCGGTTAACCCGGAAGTAAAGGTCAATACTGGGTTACGGCATAGAGTAATGGTTACGGTAACCCATGCTCGATTTTTAATGCCCAAGGAGTCCATAACTGAAAAAAGTTTGAAAATCTGTTGTGTAGTTCTTGAAATAAGGTCCCACTTCCGGTTGACCCGGAAATAAAGGTCAACATGGGGTCACACCTACCCAATGCGTATATCCAATGCCAAAGGAGTCCATAACTGAAAAAAGTCTGAAAATCGGGTGTACTGTTTTTAAAATAAGGTCCAACTTCCGGTTGACCCGGATAGAAAGGTCAACATAGGGTCATGTTTTTCAAAGTTAACATTTAATGCCTAAGTAATATATAAATGACAAAAAAGTTTGAAAATCAGTTGTGCAGTCCTTGAGAAATGGTCCCACTTCCGGTTGACCCCAAAGAAGAGGTCAAAATGGGATCACGGTTTTTCCCCAAAAAAATTTAATGCCTAAGGAGTTCATAACTGAAGAAAAAATTTAAATCGGTTGTGTAACTCTTGAGATATGGTCCCACTTCCGGTTGACCCGGAAGTAGAGGTCAAATCGAGGTCACGGTCACCCGATGCAAATCTATCATGCCTACGCCTAAGGAGTCCTGAAAAAAACTTTGAAATTGGCCGTTCACTTCTTGAGATATAGTGCTGCAAAGAAAAACTCATTTTAAAAAGCTTCTAATTACCGTAAATTATCACGTGATGACGTCACAGTTTTAAAATTGTGTTTTTCGTACTAACAAATTTCATAAGGTACACGATGGTATGTAACTTACCCCAATCCAATGCCTTTTACCAAAAAAACGTTAGAACGTGCATTTGTTTTAACAAAAACCCTGAACCATCGTAGGAATCCAATGTATGCCCATTGGTTGTGTACAAACCCAATGGAGTATGTACAAAGTAATAGGTCCAGAACGCGGTCAGAAAACAAATACAAGGATGCCAACATCAGGACAGCGTCGTAGACTCCCCTCAAGTAAAGTCCTCAATCCAAACAGGTCCTCACTGTATTGCACCAACCATGAGAAGGTATGTGACTGCATCCAGTCTAGTGACTGCATCCAGAAGTACTGCATTGTACCCATGACGCCATTATTTTAATTTATTCGTTAATTACAGACGTACCTTGATTGGTTTTAATGGACGGAAACCATTATTTTTAGAATCAGTATATTTTTTAACACAGAATATCACATTTAGGAAACGAACGGATAAATTATTTTGAAGTTATTGTGTTTTTGACCATTTAAATGTTGACATTTGAAGAGCCATTGTGTTTTGTGCACAGACACAAAACAGGCAATACATAACGACATGGTTACATCGTCTGGATTTGAAGGCCATCATATTGTGTTACAGTACCCCACAAGTATAAAAAGGGAAAGAGTATGACGATCGGACGTATACTTTTTGAGATATGGTGATCTAAAGATAGGCTAATTAAATATTCATGCCATTATAACTTAATTAATTAGCTAATTCATTTAAGCTAATTACATTTAACTGTAACTTCAAGACCTAAGCTTTATTATGATACAGGTTAAGACTCTTTTATACTAAGCAAAGTATGACTGGTTAAACCTATGGGCTTTTGACGGATACAAATAATAATAATAACAAATCTTACCAAAAACAATTATAGCTGTTCCGACAACTACGTCGGAACAGCTAATAAAAAAAATCTCTACAATTACAATAGGCGTTTCGGCTGTTAGGCTGAAACCCCTAATAAAATAAAATAAAAGTCTCTACAATTACAATAGGCGTTTCGGCTGTTAATAATAATAATACAAAAATTAAATGAAAACAAGAGCCGTTTCGCTGCGCTGCGAAACAGCTAAAAAAAAAAAAAAAAAAACTTTTAACGAAAGAGCTAATTATTTCTAGGCAAAACAAGTGAAAACTGCAGTTCCTAATAAAAGAGTGGCAGGAAAAAAAGTTGCCTACTGAGAGCCAGCCAGTTGAAGCCATTGGTCACTTTCGGTAAACAGTATTGTCCAAAGGCCCACATTTTGTGTATCACAACTTATATATAAAATAACAGGAAAACCCACCCTTGGTTCTGCACGTTTCGCCGTGTCATGACATGTGTTTAAAATAAATCTGTAATTCTCGATATCGAGAATTGATAAATGTTTTCTCAAAAAGTAAAGCATTTCATGGAATAACATTTCAAGAGAAGTCTTTCACCATTACCTTCTTTAAAACCTGTAAGTGATTTGTAAATCTGCGAACTATTTTTTTTTTTCTGTTCCATAAGTGTAAAATGGCTTTAAAGACACTGGACACCTTTTGTAACTGTCAAAGACCAGTCTTCTCACTTGGTGTATCTCAACATATATGCACAAAATAAAAAACCTGTGAAAAATGAACTCAATTGGTCGTCGAAGTTGCCAAAAAATAATGGAAGAAAAAACACCCATGTCACACTAAGTTGTGTGCTTTCAGATGCTTGATTTCTGGACCTCAAAATCTAATTTTTTGAGGTCTCAAAATCAAATTAAAATATTTTAGCGGGAAATTACTTCTGTCTCGAAAACTACGTTACCTCAGAGGGAGCCGTTTCTCACAATGTTTTATACTATGGACAGCTCTCCATTGCTTATTACCAAGTAAGTTTTTATATGCAACAAAGATTTTGAGTAATGTGTCCAGTGCCTTTAAGCGCACCACAAAAATTCTAAATTTGGGGGTAAAACCATCACATGTACATGTTCATGATGTCAGTACGTACCTGCCAACCCTCTGCCGTAAGTCAGATATTGATCCAACATGCTGAATTTCCAAGCTTTTTACAGAGTTGTCTGTGTGTTCAGAAAGTTGTCGTCTATTGTGGAGTTGTTCTTCTATCATCTGCATTTAGTCCAAAGTCAAAACAGACCTCTTTAATCAGAATCACATGTACATGTACATCCTCTTTTTATTTCTCCGCAACGAAACCAAGATGAAAAAAGAGCTGATATTGCTGGATTCAAGGAGTACTCAGTCGAGTCCTTGAGTCCTTGGGGTCCAAGTCCTTAAAAAAGGGACTCAAGTTGGGATTTGAGTCTGAGTCCTACAGCACTGTCGTGTGCTCTCAGATGCAAATAAAAGGCTTTGCGTGTGTTGTCTTTCAATATTTAAGTGAGATTACCTCTTACTTTCTCAAAAAATACATTACTCCAGAGGAAGACGTTTATTGCTCGTTAACACCAAAGTCTTTATGCTAAAAACTGTGTTGAGTAATTACCAAGAATGTCCAAGTGCCTTTAAAAGAAGGCATAGATCACAAAGTTATTCCAAGAGTCACCCTAATTATGTACCTGGACATTTTAAAAACAAGAAATTTAATGAGAAAATTATATGATTACCTCAATCTCTTTAGTGATTCTACTCACAGCAATTTCAACAGCCTGCATTTATTCTTGTACCATGGTAGTGTGAGCACGCTTTTCTTGTACTGACTTGATACCACCTTCAGCTGCATTATCCATCTCCCATTGCACAGCTCCAGCATGAGGATTCTCACTATACTGAAGTGCACCAAAGTTAGTCAATAAGCCAGATTGACGTGAAGCCTGAAGACGCATGTTTGGACTGTGCCTATCGTTCCGTAACTGAATTGGTGGTAGACCCCCTTGTTGAAATCCAGCCATTTCAATGTGCATGTAGTAAGGATGTCAACAAGCAAACAGGTGCACTGTAAAACAAAACAGTTTCGTAAACTACATAATTACACACGCACAATTATTACTGCCCTCTTGTCTTGTGTTTAATTAATAGGCAGTCGCAAGGTGGGCAGCCGTACTCTTGGACTGGATAGTCTACTATGATTGAACATTACTGATGATTTATATCTACAGGAAGTGGGTTTTTTTTTGCCTCTATTTATAAACGGTGTCCGCCCGATAGTCCGAAGGTCCTTTAGTCTGAAGGTTCAATAGTCCGAAGGTTCAATAGTCCGCGAACGCACAAATTTCCCATAACAGGGGATTAGTCCGAAAATGTAATAGGGTTCGTTAATTCGAACATTCGATGCGATAGTCCAAAGGTTCATTAGTGCGAAGGTTCATTGATCCAAAGGTTCACTGGTGAGAAGGTTGGGTAGTTCAATCGCCGATAGGGTCCGATAGCCCGATTCGATGAAACGAACCTTAATTATTGTCATTTTCGGACTATCCGACCTTATTGTCAATTCGGACTATCGAACCTTTGGACTAACAAACCTTCAGACAAACGAACCTTCGAACTATATTTGTTGGTTCGATGAAACATATAAAGGAACAAACGCACTATCATGCAAATAGCCGTACAATTGCTGTAAAAAGTTTTGTATTGGTTAGTACATAATGGATGCACCCACATGGCATCAAAAATTTAGTGCGCGTATAACAGGGAGTTATTGTCCAGTCAATATACAGCTCTATGGGATAGGCATAAATAGAGCAGTCACCATGGCTCGAACTCAGCTCACCTTGATGGGCTGAGTGAGATTTAGAATGGCTTTCTTATTGGTCTATAGACCGATATTAAAAAAAGGCGCCATAAAAACACCCCAGGACCACTGTGGATCCTATGAGTCATGGCTGACCCTTTGACCCTGGTTATGATGGAGTTCCACTTCTGTCTATCCAGTGCAGATTGATATGCACCGTTTATTGATAAGCCCGAATTCTTTGATTCTGTCTGTCCAACAAAGTTTTTAACAGCCACGGAGGCGACTACCTGCAACACATCCTTGCACAACGATCTTCTCAAGGTTGTCCCCCTCTCTTCTGGATATGTGACCAAAGTATTGAAGCTTGTTTTTGTTAATTTTTGAGGACAAGGTGGGTCTTTCTTCTCCTATCAGATTCCTAACAAAAATATTGGTCTTGTGTTCTTTCCATGACATTCTCAGCATTCTCCTCCAGCGATATTCTCAGCATTCTCCTCAAGCACCACATCTCGAAAGCGTTGATCCTGTTCCTGTCTGCTTTTCCCACAGCCCATGTTTATTATTATTATTGTTATTATTATTTATTCGGCATAAAAACACATACAAAACAAAAGCCAGAGACATATGCCTGGAATTAAAAAGGTTTACCTAAAAACTGTAGACCGAAGGCCTTCAATTCCAATATCCCTGGCCATATATTAATCTATAATTATTTACAAAAAAACTATAAAGACATTATTATAAGAACATTAAGACAAAAACAGAAAGACAATTAAAAGCAAGGACGCAGAAAGAGTTAAAATGCAAAATAGCCCACCCCCTCCCATCAGGCAAAAAATAAAATTAACCAGCAATAAAGAAACATTTATAAAAAAAATAACACAAAAGATAATAACTAAACAATAAATAAATAGAAAGAAAAAAATAAAGAAACAAAAAATATATATATATGGTGATTGAAGCTTGCAATGGTGATGACACACACCGTAAGAATAGAGAATCACACTGGATTCACCAACTCAAGACAGTCAAACCCTTTGGACTTAACATAAACACTGGTGTTAAATAACTTCTCATTACCCTCCACTTCACTTCTGCCTAAGAACTTATATGTTGTATATATTCTGTACATAAAGTATAAATTAATCCAGTTTAAAGTTGTTTTTATAAATTCATCACTGTAACTATCTGATGTAAGTAACCCCCCCCCCCTCATACCTATTTTTAAAATCATCATACCTTTGATCTTGCTATTCTTATTAATTGACCATTGTTAGTTGCATCATGATGCAACTTGCTCTCTAATCCTACCCTTTCATGTCTCCCTGCATTGTTGTCGAACAATACATTTACCACTGTTATGGTCCAGTAACCCTTCCTTTCATTCTAAAACATCCTTTGTCCTCGCCACTTCACTCCCATAGCCACCAATATTGTTTCTGAAATAGAAACTTTGATTGGCTGTTATTTTCCCGCTTCTTTCTGGATCCTTTCCTTAATCCTTTTCCCCCTCTCTTTTTCTATAAATGGATATTATTTGTTTGTAATGGTTTTAGGCCTCTGAAGAAGGTCCAGATTGGATCGAAAGCTAAGGCCATCTACCCTATTCATTATATATATATATATATATATATAATGAATAAGAACCGAGATGTGTCTCTAGAGACATACATCAATTCGGTTAACTCCGAGGTTCTTAAGGCCCCCAGTACCCCTACTCCCAACAACCTCCCCCAAGATGAGCGTCACGCCCTTACACAACTCCGCCAATCACCAGACATAGTGATTAAACGGGCTGACAAGGGGTCCGCAGTTGTAGTCATGAACACACATGACTACATTGCTGAGGGCCTTAGACAGCTCAGTAACACTGATCATTACATTGAATGTGCTTCTGATCCCACTGAATCTTTCTCCCAAGATATCAGTGACACCCTGGTTAAGATTTATAATGCCAATGATATTGAGAAAGATACATTTAACTATCTCCTCCCACATGACCCCCGTACAGCAAGGTTCTACCTTCTACCTAAGATACACAAGCCCAATAACCCGGGGAGACCTATTGTATCTGGGAATGGTAGCCCCACAGAGCGCATTTCTGAGTTTGTTGATAGCTTCCTCAAACCCTTAGTCTGCCGTATTCCTTCCTTCATCAAGGATACCAAAGACTTTCTCCACAAACTAGATGAGGTCAAGCACCAAATACCTGACTCTGCTATTTTGGTTACTTTTGATGTTTCATCACTGTATACTAACATACCCCATCATGAAGGCATGAGTGCATGTGTCTCTGCCCTCAATGCTAGTAATCAGTCCCGCCCCTCAGTGAGTCATATTAAGGAACTCATGAGCCACATTCTAATGAAGAATAATTTCACATTTTCTGACAGGCATTTTCTACAGGTACAGGCTACTGCCATGGGTACCAAAATGGCACCCTCATATGCTAACCTATTCATGTCTCAGTTGGAGGACAGACTCCTGTCCTCCGCCCCCAACCGACCACTAGTTTGGTGGAGATTTATTGATGATATTTTCTCCATCTGGTGTGGTGACCAAGACAGCTTGGATGAGTTTATTGCCCATATCAACTCATTTCACCCCACCATAAAGTTCACTACCGAACAATCTCTCACCAGTGTGAACTTTCTAGATGTGACAATAACCAAGTCTCCTAATGGCCTTGTCACAGATGTTTACAGTAAACCCACCGACACCCACCAGTACCTTCTCTCCAATAGCTGTCACCCTAGTCACTGTAAGAAGGCAATTGCTTACAGTCAGGCCTTACGTATCAGGCGTATCTGTTCCACAGATACCCTGTACAAGAGGCGCTCATCAGAGCTAAGGAAACACCTTGTATCTAGGGGACACAGCGAACGTAGGGTCCAACTTGCTATCAACAGGGCTCTCAACGTACCTCGTCATACTCTGTTGACTAACACGGGAGCTAAAAAACCTCCTACCAATAGAGTTGCTATGGTCACCACCTTCCACCCCAAACTACCCAAACTTCCCTCAATTCTCAATAATAACATGCCTATACTTCACTCCTCCAGCAGGTTACACTCAGCAATCACTGAGGTTCCCATGGTTGCATTCCGCCGCCCTAAGAACCTTGGTGACATACTAGTCAGGGCCAAACTTCCCCCAGGTACAGTCCAAACACAACCCCCGACAGATATACTGGGCTGTCACAAATGTACCCGTTCCAAATGCAAAACGTGTCTGCACATTAAGCCCTCACTTAAGGTGAAGAGTCATACCACTGGCTCTTCATACAACATCAAGACCGACTCTGAATGCAGCACGTCTAATGTAGTCTATTATGTCATATCATGTAAGAGATGTGGGCTACAATATGTGGGAGAGACTAAGACCAAACTTAGTCTTCGCTTTGCGAATCATGTCTCTTCCATAAAGACTAAGAAACCGTACCCAGTCTCTATCCACTTCAACAGCCCCAATCATAGTGTCATTGATGTTGAACTTCTGGTGATTGAAGCTTGCAATGGTGATGACACACACCGCAAGAATAGAGAATCACACTGGATTCACCAACTCAAGACAGTCAAACCCTTTGGACTTAACATAAACACTGGTGTTAAATAAGTTCTCATTACCCTCCACTTCACTTCTGCCTAAGAACTTATCTGTTGTATATATTCTGTACATAAAGTATAAATTAACCTAGTTTAAAGTTGTTTTTATAAATTCATCACTGTAACTATCTGATGTAAGTAACCCCCCCCCCCCTTTTTTTCCACAGGTCCCTCATACCTATTTTTAAAATCATCATACCTTTGATCTTGCTGATCTTGCTATTCTTATTAATTGACCATTGTTAGTTGCATCATGATGCAACTTGCTCTCTAATCCTACCCTTTCATGTCTCCCTGCATTGTTGTCGAACAATACTTCTACCACTTTTATGGTCCAGTAACCCTTCCTTTCATTCTAAACATCCTTTGTCCTTGCCACTTCACTCCCATTGGTTCATAGCCACCAATATTGTTTCTGAAATAGGAACTTTGATTGGCTGTTATTTTCCCGCTTCTTTCTGGATCCTTTCCTTAATCCCTTTCCCCCTCTCTTTTTCTATAAATGGATATGTATTTGTTTGTACTTGTTTTATGCCTCTGAAGAAGGTCCGGATTGGATCGAAAGCCAAGGCCATCTACCCTATTCATTATATATATATACATATAAACAAAAATAAATAGAAAAATAAATGAACAAAACGAAGAAAAAAAAAGAAGAAAAAATAGAGATTGAGAGTTTGTGAACAAACTCGAGGTGTTCGGTTTCCGTGAGTAAAAGCCTGGTGAAAGAAAAAAAAAAATATTGCACCTTGCTTTGTTCTCAAGATTTGTAATAAATGATCAAAATTGAAAAAATTGTCAAAACAACATGATGACGTCATCATGACGCCATTTCAAGTTCAAGAAGTTAATGTCGTTGACTAACAATACACCTCCGTTGAACTTACAAGCCTGGTGGACAATAAACAAAGGGACAAATCCATGAAGAAGCCTATTCAAAGCATTTGACATGCACTTCCGGTTAAGGCAGGTCCACATGTCAAGAGAAGGTCACCAACACACCCATTTTTGTGAAGTACGTAAAGCCCTTCCGTATGATGTATTGATTGTCAAATTAGCTTTTGTGATTGAGGAAATATGAACTGATGAATAATGACGGCTGGAGAAGATTTTTAAAATAAAATTCATAAATTGCTTATTTTAATCTGATAAATTTGTCATAAGGCAACCAGCCTTCGTTACAGTGCTCCTGTAGGTTTAAAATTGTGAGCAATCATCAAATAAGAACAGTTACACTAACGAATGTGGTTTTGAAGGTCGCTTTGAGCAACAGTGAAAGTGTATCATTTAAGTATCATAAAATAAAAAGGTAACTCAAATTGTTTGCAACATGATAGGCCTAGATTCTTATTTTTATACAGTATATTTATTGCATGACCCCAAAACGTTACAATCAAAAATAACTTGTGGGCTTACAAATTAGCTTTGCTTATGAACTTTGGCTTATTATTTGCACACATTTATTTTATTGCTGCCCTACATAAACATTTACACATTTTACAAAGTTTGTTAATTATAGTGGGGTGCACCCCACTGGGCTTTCTCAATTAATACTATTCCATAATTTGAGCAATTTTATTTCTAACACTGGGGGGTTATGTCATTGTTTTAACAAGTCAAATAAAATAATAGGTTGTTTTTTCTTCCTTATTTTAAATCCGGACTGTTTTATTTATTTATTTGTGCTAACATTTTATTTAATCCGGCAGTTAATTTAAGCAAGACCACTACTTGTGGTGCATGGAAGTCGAAATTGATTAGTAACGTTACGTACTTTCATAAGACAAAGAGAACATTCAAACTAGCTTTGTAATTCGAGAGATTTTTTTTTCTTCAAAATATTTTACCCAGAATAACTCGTATGGTTGTTTTAATAAATAATCAGAAAAATTGATTTTTATACTTAGTTCAAGAAGTAATAGTTCTTGTCATTACTGCCGTGAGTTCCGCGGGAGAAGTTGTCGATCGATGTCACGTCTCTGCTTCTCGGTTTGATCAAAACATGACCAATGTTCGTCTTTCTTTGCTGTTATTTTCTCACATAATTAACAGTCCCATGAATCACTGAAGTGGGTGGCCATCTCAGCAAAACTTCGGCTTCAATTCCACATTGACCACTAAGCCATCAGAAGGGCAAAATTTGAACAAATTGACGCCGAAGATTGAGAGTAAATCGTTTTCGCAGCGTTCTGCCATATGCCCATAGCACTATACATACACCAAATATGGCACAGAGTACAATGAACTTGGCAAAGCGCCACCAATGAAGGCCTATAATAATGCACATGTTCATATACACCAAAAAACCGCGTGAGGAACACATAAAATCTTTACCCGCAACCAATGGGGGAATTTCATAGTTCTTTATACATGAATTTTCAAATTTTCAACCTCGATTTTGAACCGGAAGACAAGATCAAAATGGGGTCATGTCTGCGAGGCGTTTACAGAGTTTTTAACGACCTTTCCGATGATGTATCGATTGTAAAAATCCATCATGTAGATCAAAAGTTATGATTTTTTGAAATAATAAAACTTTGAATATTTATAACTCGAGAACCGATAACGTCATCATGACGTAACTCGAACGGTTTCTTTTCCTAATGAATATCTAACTACGTGTGAAGTTTCAAATTCATACGAGTTTGGGAAAGGTGCTTTTGTTAGCGGACAAGGGACGCTGAGAAGAAGATGAAGAAGAAGAAGTATGAAGGAAGAAAAAAAAATGAACAACTAGATATAGTGTTTGTACAAACAAACACTAGGTGTTCGGCTATTGTTGGGTCAGTGTTTGAATCAATGAAAAAGTGTTGTTAATAGCTCTTCAAATTGCAAAGAAATCAAAACCAAACAGTTTTCTCGATGTGAAATATTTTAAGGTAAAGCATCAAAAAGTGTACATTTCAACCTAAAAGCCTTTAAATAATGCCTTTTCAAAGCCTTTTACAAGCACTTCCGGTTTAAAACGGTCAAAAGGTCAAGAGAAGGTCACCAACATACCAATTTTTTTGAAGTACGTGAGGCCCTTTCATATGATGTATAGATTGTCAAAATAGCTTTTGTGGTCGAGGAAATGTGAACTGATGAATAATGGCGACTGGAGAAGATACTAACTAACCGGAAGGGAAATGTTTGTTGAAAACGCCTTGAAAACAGACTACGTACATAAAGCCCTTTCATATGATGTAGATTGTCAAAATAGCGTTTGTGGTTGAGGGCATAGGAACTTATGCAGAACGACGACTGGAGAAAAGACTAACTAACCGGAAGGGAAATGTTTGTTCAAAACGCCTTGAAAACAGACTACGTACTTAAAGCCCTTTCATATGATGTATAGATTGTCAAAATAGCTTTTGTGATTGGAGCCTTATGCATAATGACGACTGAAGAAGAGACTAACTAACCGGAAAAGAAATGTTAGTTGAAAACGCCTTGAAAATAGACTAAAAACGAAGCTATTTATAGTAGAAGAACAAAAATAAAAAATAATAACAATACAAAATTTGGTCGCCAATTGGTCTCCCATCCAAGTACTGACCAAGCCTGATTTAGAATAACTTCAGTGATCGGACGGGAACCGGTGTTATCAACGCAGTACGGTCGTAGATAATGTACAATAAATTCGATTTGAACAAGAAGACAAGCAAAAGGTTAAACGCCTTGAACGAAGACTATTCTACATGAAGCTTTTTCGCGCTCTATGGATGATCACTGGAGCGTGACTCTCCCGCACAGCTAATACACTACACGTTGTGTGTATGCCTAAAAGTGTAATGTTTATGCACATACCAACGGGGGATTTACGTTGTTCTTTAGACGTGAATTTTGAAATTTTCAACCTCTCTTGAACACTTTCAATTTTATCAATAAGATTATTATTATATATATACCACACAGGCTGGCCATATTCTAAAATGGGTAAAACGAGGGCCTTGTAAAGTGCCAATTTGGCTTCCTGAGATAAGTCCTTGGCAACACTAAATATGTGGCTATTGGGAAGACAAGAGCGTTCATGAGTCGAATTTTGGTAGTTCTGGAGATCCCTCTCTCCTTCCAGATGTCAGTCAAGGAGATAGTTGATGTTCTGGCCATAGCAAGGTGCCTTCTTATGTCCTTAGAACTCCCACCTTCGTTGACAATCAAAGAGCCCAGAAAGTTGAAGTTAATAACTACTTCAATATCCTCATCATCAGCATGCAGTGCCTGGTTTTGATCAAGAGTTCCTCCATAATTCATCGCCTTCGTCTTCTTTACATTGAGAAACAACCCATAATCTTCACTGGTGTACTTGACTTTATCAATCAGGTGTTGAAGTTCTGCTGCTGTTCTTGCTATCAAGGTGGTGTCATCTGCATATCTTAGATTGGTGAGTTGTCGACCTCCAATTGAGACCCCTCCTGCAAAGCCATCCAAAGCT
Source organism: Asterias rubens (assembly GCF_902459465.1). NCBI lineage: Eukaryota > Metazoa > Echinodermata > Asteroidea > Forcipulatida > Asteriidae > Asterias > Asterias rubens. The sequence continues at coordinate 6,901,286 of NC_047071.1, read as the reverse complement.
TTCCGCACAATGTATTCAGCGTAAATGTTGAACAGAAAGGGTGAAAGTATGCATCCTTGACAGACTCCTTGACCGATTGAGAACCATCCACTGTCTCCACACTCTGTTCTCACTGTGGCTTCCTGTCCTTGGTACAGTGCTCTGATCAGTGCATTCAGATGTGTAGAGACTCCCATCTCTCTCATGATTCTTTTGATGTTGGACGCAATCAAATGCCTTTGAATAATCTATGAAGCAGAGGAACAAAGGCTGGAGAAACTCCTGATATTTGTTCTATCAGATTTCGCAGATTTCCAATCTGATTGCGTGTTCCTCTCCCTCTCCGAAATCCAGCTTGCTCTGGTGGCAACTCACTGTCCAGTTTGTGTCTGATTCTCTCAGCGATTATGAGAAGGAAATTTTCAATTGCCAACAATACAATCACAACCAGTTGTAAAAGATAAAATAAAAAATGGAGCTTTTCTTCACTGGCATTTCATACCTATCAGCATCCAACAACTGTGCACCTACAAATCTTAAGTCATAAGCAGATGTTTTTTTTTTAAGGTATAAAGTCATACTACTAAATTGCATGAACATTTTGTAAAACTGCTTTTTTTATGGGGAAAATGCAAACAAATGAAGAAGAAAAAATGCATTGAAATATTTTAATTTTTAAGCCAAACATAACAAGGAAGAAACGTGACATATTTCATAGAAAACAAAAACTATTTGACTAAACAAAATATTTTCCTGGTACTTGCATCCAATAGCAATTTAAACTTAAAAATAAAAAGGAAGTTCAGGGATGAATGTGATTTTTGGAGTCTATGTCCCTGTTGCTTGGAATTGCCCAGATGGTTAGAAAGATGTTTTAAAAGTAGAATACATACAATGAGCCACACAACTTTGCCTCAGAATTGCATGGTTTTCCTTTTACGTTGCTAACTATTACACGGTCGGCCATTTATGGGAGTAAAAAATTTGACTGAAGGAAAACGACGCAATTTCGAGTGATACTTGTGTGGATCATTATATTCTACTTTTAAAACATCTTTCTACGTGTGCATTTTATAACAAACGGTTACAAACGCTTTTCAAAAACCAACTCGACCAGATCCAAGGCAATGTGTTCCTTTAATTATTAAGGGTTGTTCAAGTATTTCAAGTGCAGTTTCTGTGAAAAAATATTTGGCTGTCTTTGATCTCCACACCTTCAAGCTACTACTGGTAAGTTATTTCAGTATTTTTGTACATTTGGCTATTTCTAATTGTAATATTTGTTCCGTGCACATTGTACTTGCTTACAGATATTCTAGCAATACAATTTCAAACAAATTTCCTCTAAAAATTTACCTGAACGTATTTTACCAATACACAAAGGCAAAGAAGCTACAGATTGGTTTGAAACCTAAGGCAAGGCTAAGACATGACAACTCTTCTTAATACTCGCGGCCAAGGACTTATTATTATATATGTTGTTTGTTGATTGACAATAATTAAATACAACGAACATAGACAGAAATAGGACAACACAAACAAATAAATAATTATGACACGGAAACAGTTTTCCTTGGATTCTCTGATTCTTCTCTGATTATCTTTGATTCTCTTCTTGTGTTATGATCACAGGGACTTACGTTTTCTTAAATTTTGACAGAAAATGGGGGAGTCTGAGCAATCCCAAAGTTGTCTATTTGTATTGGCTGTTGAGACCCAGATCAGCACTGACTGCTTGGTGCGCCAGGTGCCTGGATTCCCAAGTGCTCCGGCTGTCTGTGGTCAGCACTGCCTGTGAACTCAGTGACCTTATAGTGACCCCTACAAGTTAAAATATTGTTTAAATATTTCTTCCCCAAATTTGTTTGATATGTAAGCATGGTTGGGGTTGTTACTCAATTTTTTTAACTATTAACAAAAAGCATCTGAGGTTGACACATTGTTCTTTTGGTTCTACATAGCAATTTTGCTTGTACAATCCAGAGTGTTGTGGGTGGTTCGATTCCACCGGTGCTTAGTTCAAGATTTTGAGGCACACTGACACCATGTCACTATGATGGATACTGATTAAGCTTGAGCGATATCTCGATATAATCGAAAATCGCGATACCATTTCTCAAACAATTATCGTATCCTCTTGATTTTTTGTTAAAGATCTAGTAGAACGGATTATTGATCAAGCCTATATTGCTATTTTTGTTCAAGAAATGTAAAATAAGGACTGATATTTTAGTAGTATTCAATAAAATCTTTTCCTTTATGCAAAAAAACCCACTAATTCGCGCGGCATACTCCGACCCAGAAAAACCTCAGTTTTGGCAAAAGCAGGTGACCCACGTACCGAAGCTCTGTACACAGTGTATCGGGTTGATCGTGTGAGATCATTTTTATATATACATTGAATGCGGAATAACATCGGACACTATAGGCTGCATTTTTTTCGACATTGTATAAGACATGTATGTGAACAACACATGAACTTTAGTCAGTAGAAATGTGAGGGGAGGGGTAATTTATAATATGTCTTGCGTTTTATAACTCATTGGCAAAATTCATACATTATCAATTTAAACTGGTATTGTAGATAAAGCTATTGTTTTTCTCCACCAAGTCATGCGTGGTGGTTGACACATGTGCATCTACACAAATATCTCACAGCATTCATTACATACATGTACATGTACTTCCTGGCATGGGTATAGTTTTAAAGCAATTCAGGTACACACATACAATATCGACACTTCACCATGCAAACCACAACTCTTTTGTTAATAAATTTGAGGGAAATCTTTTGTTTTGTTTTACAGAAAATATTGCAATGTTGAATATCAGCAGGTGGTGAGCTTAGGACTATCTTGGCCGTTCAACTGCAGCAATATGAAGGACGTTTCCAAACCCTGATGTACAGTACAGTGGAAGAGTTTTCGTATCCACCAACAGATTAGGCAGCTTTGCTTTGGTTTGCTTGTCTTAAGTGGTAACAATTTTCCTAGTTACATTGTTCCGGAGGTAGTCACAAATAATTTTATAAGCCATAATAATTTATGCATATATTATTTTTTTTTTTGTGTCTTTCAGAGGGGTGGGTGGTTCAAATTGAATAATTTAGCATATGTGCAATAAACTTGTCCCATGTTGCCAACAATACACTATGATTAACATGGTAACAACATTCAACTTGGTGAGCAGAAATATGAAAAAAAAACAGAAGAAAAAAAAACAGTAGCCAACATGTACACTTCCATAATAATGACAACACAAACAATGTATGTATTTGCAAACAACAATAGAGTTTATTTTTGAGGTTAAAATATCAAAGTTGAAAAAAGGTTGCCTAGTGATAGCGAAATCATCTGAACATTCTGTCTTCAAATAAAGTTTACTGTACAACCCTGTCAACGCCCCCCCCCCCTTCCCCCCTAACCAAGTTAGTTGTGGTTCTCTTTGTAAATTGTAAATTGTAAAACAAAAGAAAAACAATAATAAAATCAATGTGTACAGACCATGTCATTCTGTCTTCAAACAAAGTTGATTCTACACTACCCTGGCACCCCCCCCCAAAAAAAAACGTCAATGTGTACAGGCTAGCGCCCAATTTCATGGATCTGCCTACTATAAACAAAGAATTGGCACTTGCGAAAGCAGCGGAATTCTGTGCTTATGTCAAGCATGTTTCACAGGTTACCAGCGAATTTTGACTTTTGCATGTCGTGGGTGCATACTCGGTTTATACCAGGCATTCTACGCTTACACAGCTAGCGCAGAAATTTTGCGTTTGGACGTAAGCAGAGAACGGTGATCATAAGCGCAGAATTTGGTGGTGAACAGAGCCATGAAACTTGTCACCCTGCTGACAAAGAACCAGTGCCTTGTGCATGCATTCTTTGCTTATCTGTTTTTTAAAAAATAACAAACAAAACAAATAATCATTATGTAGGATTTGAAAATTTACATGGCAGAAATACAATCTTGTATGGTTTGAGGTAACACCATGTAATGACAATCTCTCTGTGAGTTGGCATAGTTCTGAAAAGAACCTTACAGGAGTTAATGCAAAACCAGAACAAAAGGAGTCCACATGCAACAACAGCAAGGGGGCAGGTTTTAGAAAACCTGACCTCCAACCCCCCCCCCCCCCAGATCTACACCTGAACAATTTGTCAAAAAGTTAGTGCAAAACTGTTCAGGTGCAGATCGGGGGGGGGGGGGGGGCTTGCCGGTTCAACCCCCTTCTTACACAAATTGTTAAACTTCTAGTGCATCCACAAACAACACATTAGTAGGCAGTATGATAGCTGAATACACTAGAAACAAAAAGCTTTGTAACACACGTCATGCACGCAGTATGGATGAAAACGCATAGGCTACACAACACCTGGAATAACATGGCGTAACCTTTGTTTACTCTCGTTGCTTCATGGTTACGACGTCATCACTGTTTGACCACGTTCATGACGTTCGCTGGTTTACAAATCCGCTTGGATTTCAGTGTTGGTTTAGTAGCCGGGAACCAGTACAGGGCGGGAAATTATTTGGAGACAATGAATTAGTAGCTGAACACAACATAAACAAGTTCCGATAGTGTTTTTAATGTACATTTCAAATCATTATATAATACGTTGCCATGGTAACAGTTAATTTGTGTTTAGGCCACTGTTGGCCGATTTGGGGGTCTGAAAAACTGTTTTTTAGTTAATATTTACAACTCCACCCCACCAAAAAACACAAATATTTCATAAAACCTTTTACATCACTACGTATCATCCTTGGATTTACCTGAGACAAAAAATTATTGCTATAAATTTCACCCTTGTGCTATTTTTAGAAGGGCATTAGAGTGTGTTTTTAGAACTTGCTAAATTAACATTTTTACCCTATTTTTTGCCCTCAAAATTTATTTTTTCAGTGGTCTCAGAATATTTTCCTTTCGGTTTTGATTAGGGCCAAAATTGATATTTTTATTTCTGTAAGAAAAACTTGGGCAAGCGTATCCTGATGTTAACAGTACTGTCTCAAAAATTGATTTTTTTCCCAAAACAGAAAAATGCATTTTGAATTGTTTTTTCTTCAAATTGAATTTATAACATTAAAAAGTAATAATTCTATCAATCTTGCAGCTTTTCCTAAGCACTCTGTAGGCTTAGTGGATTACCCAACATTGATCAGGAACTATTGATGACATAAATTTAAGAATTTGCCACCCAGCCCCAATCATATTCCTTGAAATTGCATAAAACAATAGTTTGTGAACAGCGCCTCTTTTTTGGAAGTGTTCCCTTTCGGTTGTGATTGGGGCGATTATTGGTGTTTTCATGTCTTCTGGGGAGAAACACTTGGGTTTATTGTATCCTGTTGTGACACTACCTGCCTCAAGTATATTAATTTTTTCAAAATCAATGCATGCTTGTAAAAATCTGGCACTGTTTCCATGCCCTTTGAGTATTGAATACAAAGTTTTTATTTAAACATAATGGTATCCAACCAAGCCATAACCAATGCTTTGCCACTGAGAGTTCTTGATTTGGCTACTTTACCTATTGTACAGGTATGATTCCCATTGCAAGTAGAGTGCGATGAGCATTCTTTACAAGTTGTCTTTAATACAGGGCCTACTCTCTTTGGTCCCTGCCTGCTACAAAATGTAAAACTTTTCATAGTGATAGAGATCATAAACAATATAGTGTCTGTGCTGCAGATAGTTAGGAGCATCCAGTCATGTCCGACACAAATGTGCGAAATTAAAAAGCCTCCGCTTAAAAGTGTTGGAAAAAGTTTGCCAAGATCTTATTAAAAACAATGATACTAACGATTTGCAAGATGAGCGTAAGAGATCATTTAAAAGGAACATGTTGCCTGGGATCGGTCAAGTTGGTCTTTGAAATGCGTTTGTAACAGTTTGTTAAAAAATGCATATGGTTAGAAAGATGTTTTTGGGTGATACTTGTGTGGATCATTGTATTCTACTTTTAAAATATCTTTCTAATCATATGCATTTTGTAATAAACGGTTACAAACGCTTTTCAAAGACCAACTCGACCGATCCAAGGCAACGTGTTCCTTTAATGAAACAACATTGGAAGAAGTTGTAAATACTTGCACCTGCTCAACATAAATTAGTAAGATGCAATTGCAGTGACAACAACTAGTTTGATTATTTTTTCCATTCACTATCTTACTAATTCATATTTGTTATATATGTCTCTGAGAACTTGTAAAGAATGCTCATCGCACTACTTCTCTTCTCGTCTTGCAATGTGAATCGCGTACCTGTACAACTAGGTAAAGTAGCCATGACAAAACAAGAACTCTCAGTGGCAAAGCATGGTTTATGGCTTAAAAATAAAAACGTTATACTTGTTACTTTAAAGAGCATGGAAACGGTGCCAGATTGTTTAACAATTATGCTCGTTTTTTGTGTTTTATCAATTCAAACTAAAGGATATCTTCAAAATGCATTTTTCTTGTTTTTGGAAAAATTACCATGTTTGATGCAGAGTGTCACAACACCAAAGTGTTTCGCCCCAGCAGACATGCAAACCATAATGATAGCCCAATCACAACCATAAGGGAAATATTCTGAGAACCAATAAAAATTAAGACTGCACAAACTTTCTTGATGTGTAAAGGGAATTAAAAAATGTGACTTCCAAAAAAGAGGCGCTGTTCACAAAACTTTGTTTTATGCAATGTCAAGAAATATGATTTGGGCGGGGCCGGGGTGGGGATTCTAATTCTAAGGTCATCAACAAGTCTGATCAATGTTGGGTAATGCACTAAGCCTACAGAGTGCTTGTGAAAAGCTACAAGATTAATGGAATTATTACTTCTTTCTGTTATATTTCAAAATGCATTTCTCCATGTTTTTGGGTAAAAGGGTCTATTTTTGAGACAGTACTGTTACATCAGGATACAATTGCCCAAGTTTTTCTTACCAGAAATAAAAAGACAAATTTTGGCCCTATTCAAAACCGAAAGGAAAATATTCTCCTGGAAAAAAAATGAAATTTTGAGGGCAAAAATATGGTAAAAATGTTGATTTTGCAAGTTCTAAAAACACACTCTAATGCACATTCTAAAATAGCACAAGGGTGAAATTTATAGCAATAATTTTTGGCTCAAGTATTAAAGCCAAAGATGACAATTTGTAGTGATGGAAAAGGTTTTATGAAACATTTTTGTTTTTTGGGTGGGGTGGAGTTGTAAATATTAACTAAAAAACAGTTTTCAGATCCCCAAATCGGCCAAAAGTGGCCTAAACACAAATGAACTGTTACCATGGCAACGTATTATATAATGATTTGAAATGTAATTTTTTTTTAATTGGACCCCAAGTCCCTACCATCCACAAAGTATAAGAAAAATATTCCCTTTTTTTTCACCATGGACACATATGTCATATTATTTGAAAAGACCCTTAAAAAGCATTTTTTCACGTTTTGGGGAAAAAAGTCTAGTTTTGAGGCAGTACTGTCACAACACAATACAATTGCCCAAGTTTTTCTCACCAGATATGAAAAGACCAATGTTGGCCCTAACCACAGCCGAAAGGAAAATTTTCTGAGACCCCTGGCAAGTTGACATTTTTGGGTCCAAAAATGGCGATTTTGCAAGTTCTAAAAACACACTGTAATGCACGATGCACAAATAGCACAAGGGTGATGTTTAAAGCAATAAAAAAAATTCTCAAGGAAGGCCAAGGATGATACTTTGTAGTGATACACAAGGTTTTTTGAAATAATTTTGCATTTTAGTGGGGTGGAGTTGTAAATCTGAGCTAAAAACCAGTTTTTCAGACCCCAAAATCTGCCTAAAATGGCCAAAAACAAAATGAGCCGTAACCATGGCAACGGGCTATATATGGAATTAAAAATGCAATTTTGTTTACTTGCACCCCAAGGCCCTTCCACCCACAAAGTATTAAAAAAATTCATTTTTGGACCGTGACGAAATATGTCAACTATTTACCTGAACTGACTCTTAAGGGCTTTAACACTTGCACTAACAGGGTCAGATAACACTAAAAAGATTTGCTGGTAGGCATTCACTAATGATTGTTTTATGAAACAGACGGTTACAAGTGTTCGAGAGCATCAAGTTAGATTGGTGAAAAGCTCCTAGGCCAGTCCTTTTGAAAAGATGGATAAAAAAAATTAAAAATTAAAAAAACTTTTTATTTTATTTACAAAAATCGAAAAATAGTAAATAGTAAAAAAAAGGATGCGGCCCCAAAAAAGGATGCGGGCGGGGACGATCAACTGGTATTTTTTTTTATTTGGCCTTACTGAGCCCAACTTATTGAGCTGTATAATTTATTTTGGTTTTTACCCATACACCGATGTGTGTTAGCACTTTATACTTAGTACTTTCCCGAGTCCTGTGAAAAAATATCACAGGCATGTTACTTGGGTGGGATTCGAACCCACGACCCTTGCAATTCTAGAGCAGTGTCTTACCAACTAGACTACCGAGGTTGCCCGGTAGCTAGAGGCAGTTCGAATCCTATGTTTTGGCAGCGGGTACCGCAACGATATAATAGATGTTAAATTTGCATCGGGGATAAAGAATATTAATTTTGGTTTTTACCCATACACCGATATGTGTTAGCACTGTATACTCAGTACTTTCCCGAGTCCTGTGAAAAAATATCACAGGCATGTTACTCGGGTGGGATTCGATACGTTGCGAGAGACAGTCCACCATTAACAGTGCTTATGCATGCACGACATTGGAGCAACGTCATATGTTTTCACACCTTTCATTGGTTGGTATATTATTGAATATTCAGAAGCTAGTATGGCATGCAAAATAAATAAAAAATATTATTCAATTACTACTTAACAAATTTAATTACATTTTTGTCCTAAGGCATTATGGCTACTTACTATATTAGAATCCAGAAATATCATAAGGCATGATAGTAAAACACCCCACCCCCCTTGAAGCACACACACTTCATAACAATCCGTTTTCCCCCATTTCAGACCAGTAATGTTTGGTTTCAGGAGAAAAGAAACCAATCTATGATATTTTCTCTTTAATTTAATGTAGACTTAATATTTATTATGCTTATCAGAATTTATAACAGTATGCAGTAAATCCCCCCAAAAAAGTTGTTGTCATTTTCACTTAAAGGCAGTGGACACTAATTACTCGAAATAATTATTAGCATAAAACCTTCCTTGGTGACGAGTAATGGGGAGAGGTTGATGGTATAAAACATTGTGAGAAACGGCTCCCTCTGAAGTGCCATAGTTTTCGAGAAAGAAGTAATTTTCCATAATTTGATTTCGAGACCTCAGATTTAGAACTTGAGGTCTCAAAATCAACCATCTAAACGCACACAACTTCGTTTTACAAGGGTTTTTTTCTTTCATTATTATCTCGCAAGTTCGATGACCGATTGAGCTCAAATTTTCACAGGTTTGTTATTTTTATGCATATTGTAACGGAAATTAGTTTACTGTTTATTGTTTACCTTGTGTATAATTGTTTTCCATCTGTGTATATATTTCCATGTGTTTAGCTGGCTACGGCTGCCGCAGTGTTTATTACAGTTGGGCGCGCGCGTATTTATTTTGCATTGGGCGCTTCCGTATTTCTCACAGTGCTTACCGTGCAGTATTTGGCATTATTTGGGCTTGTTAAATTAGCGGCGCGGGTTATCTTTTTTTTAGGGCGCTTTTACAACACACTGCAATAGTAGTGTTTATATAACACCCAAGCAGATCCTTGCCATTTGATTGGAGGATTGTCCGTCACGTGATAGCAAATAAAAGTACCATTGCACGCTGAGTCACTCACCGTGCTTTTTCGTTCCATCCGAAAAGTACCATTGCACGCTGGCACGCTGCCAGCGTGCAATGGTACTTTTCGGATGGAACGAAAAAGCTGAGTAAAAACATCACTGCGTGCGCGTGTCTTTGGTAACGCAGCAGGTGTTACTGCAAGAAGGCATAGTAAAATTACTAGCATTCGGCTTCTACAGTTGAAATTGTTTGTTTTGAAAGTTTCAATCAAAATGACAAAGTTCGACTTGGATGTTATATAAAACAAATAATGAATGTTTTTCATTCGTGCAATGGTGCGAATATGTTCATTCGTTGAAAGCTGGAATGTTCCATTCAACTCGGCTCCGCCTCGTTGAATAGAACATTCCATCTTTCAACTCATGAACATATTCGCACCATTGCACTCATAAACATTCATTATGTGTATAATAGTGCAGCGCATAATTAGGCATATTTTATAGCGCGGTTTGGCAGCGGGAAGTTCAAGTTGTTGCTAGGTTTATTGTTTATTGTTTATAGGGTCAAGTTATGACAGATCCCAGTGACTTGTCAATTTGCTGGTTACCAGACCAGATCACTTTCTTTGTACTACTCGGCGTCACTGTACAATTTATATTGTAAACTTGCGGGATCCAGAATTATTTATATTATAATAATAGCGTGTGATCGACAGATCTCTTTTACTTCATGTTCGGAAGATAATAACCTCTTTGATTTATTTCACGTATATAAAGTGATTTTTGTTGTTCTATTTATTAAATAATAATTTCCCTGCTCTACGTGATATATCGGGCACCTCACGGAGGCCCGGTCAGTAACTGTTCATATAGCACCTCCTTAAGGAGAGAGCCGAGGTCCAGTAGTTGTTAACGTTTATAAAGGGATTATTATTAATTATCCACGTCACCATTTATTGTAAAAATTACTGCCAATTATTTGTTGTAAACTGTGGAGCGATTTGTGTGCATTTTTAAGGGCAAGTACTGCTCTTGGTTTATAGACGCAATAAATCCTCTTGTTTTATTGTTCAAGAATTTATATCTGTTTCCCTTGTCTATTATTCTTGCCAGAGTCCTCTGCCTTTAAATTAGGATATATTTTCCTCAAACGAACGTCCCCACAGATTAATATTCATTTTTTATTTGTTTTAATAAACTTGCGATTTTTGGTCTTTACCAACTTTGACCAAAAGTTCTTGGTTTAAGATCGTTTCCTTTCTAATTGCATCCGAAGGGAACAAACAAGAATATATTTTCGCCACAAGTTGTTGAGATACACCAACTGTGAATGCTAGTCTTTGACAATTACCAATAGTGTCCACTGCCTTTAAAATATTTTAATATTTTCCCCACATTTGCACACTATAGAATCCCAAATAGTAACCATCTCACTAGTCACGTGATCCATCTAGTGACTAAAGCAGAATGAAACTCAATCTAGCAGATAGTAATTTTGTTTTGAACTTTCGAGGTTGGATGATGTTTCTTTGACTCATTTGAATAATGGCATAATATTTAATGCACTAGTGATTAGTACCAAAAATCAATCATTTTATAAATGTTTGAGCATAACCAACGACAGGAAACTTTAATCTCAGCATGATTAAGCCTGATGAAAATGCAGACCGTGAGTAAACTGCATATAGCTTCTGCACCGGCGGTGCAGCTTGCAAAATTTCGCGGTAAACGGGAATCAAAGTCGGGGACCGAAAACATATGAGGGTCGATAACGTATGACGCTGAAAAGAAGAAAACACCCTTGTCACACGAAGTTGTGTGCTTTCTGATGCTTGATTTCGAGACCTCATATTTTAAAGCTTGAAATTACTTACCTGTGGACGTTTTTCTTCTCTACTGGCAGTAGTTAAAAAATAATGGCAAAATAATGTTCGTAAGCTGGTTTGACATGGAGGTTTCCCATTCCCCATTCGTTTGTGCGTAAACTGTGCACGTTGTTTATATCGTCTCTTTGGATACAAAATGGCTTCTACACTAAATTGCAAAAGTAACGGAACTCTCACAATACGAGCGGGATGCCGCGCTTCGCGCGGCAGCCCCGCTAGAAATACCGCAAATGTAATAATAATAGTAATAACAATTCATTTTATCATTTAATGATAACATGTTTTATACTCAGCGCTTACTGTATCGTAGGAGGTCCTGTTTTCGAGGTGTCCCTAAAATCATGGCAAATCTTTTACCTCTCTGTGCGCGATGTAAACAGTCCCTAGATAAAAATTGTGTGGTTTTATTTGCCAAGCAAAGAGTCTCCTCTCTCCCTTAACCAAAACTTAGAAACACGTAAGGCTCCACTGGTTATTTTCACTTGTAAATGCAAAGTTTGGTATTTTAGGCATTTCTACAAGGTTCAAAAATATGTCATAATGTTGAGGCCATATAAAAATATTTGCCCACCGAAAAAGTTTTATCAAACACTATTTCAATTCACAATTCATGATGATCAGATCATGTGACTGAACATTTTGCTGAGCATTCTGGAATAAAAATATACAGAGGCTTAAAGAAGCCATGTGCCTTATATCATTTTCTAATATTTTTGGAGATTTTTATTTTTTAACCCTCATATCAATATTGTTATTAATATTAAAATTTAAACATCAGCTTGTTGATTCAATTATCACTGTTTATTTTTACGCTTTATTATAAATATTAAGAAAAAAAGGGGGGAAAAATATCAGATTTGAAAGCCAGTTATTATTCACACACACTTTTTATTATTTTTGTTATCATTTTTATTTTTTGCAAGTTACCATGGTAATTTTTAAAATTTAATCGAAGATCAGTGTGTGGTGTGAACATTTCAATGTCCATCAAGTTTTAGTATATATTTGCATACTTCATATTAACAAATAAAGATAATTAGGGCATCGGTTGATATATGCATGGAGGATTCCTCCATGATATATGGCACCATTATTTTTTTCCCAATTCAGAGAAAAAGGCATAATACCGTGAAAACTGGTAAGAGGAGGATACAAGCATTCCGGTTTTCCCGGCGTAGCGGTTGCACGCATGCGTGTTGTATAGCAGCAAGTGCATAGACCTTATCGCAAATACCAATGCGCAAGCGCAGACTGTTGAATGGGGTGCATTGTGGGATATATATGGATCAAATTTGGATACCAGCAAGACCACAATGCACCTAATTCCCAGCTTTACGCGCGCGCCCCGGTGTGGCGGTTTCAGTCTTCCGCCGTGTTCAGTTTTCTGGGTGACGTAGTCGGACATATCAAAACGCTGTTCGAACGGTGTTAGCTTTCCGGCGTGTTCAGTTTTCCAGGTGACCTGTCAGATACCGCCGCGAGTACCCTGGCGAGTACTGTAGTTCTCTCAGCAGTGACCCCCAAATTGTTTATATTACGATTCTTGTCTGTGTAGTCACATAATCTCTTGCCCCATCTTTACATGTATTCATTGGTACAACTTTAGGCAGGTCACACTCTGCTTGCATAAAAAACAACTCATACGATCCACGCGTTTGCCGCTAGTTGTACTCGACTCGTGGACGCCGCCATAACATCTACCGGAGGGTAGTGGATAACTCAATACGGCACTAAAAATGGACTACGTTCGCTTGCTGTGCGCAGGCATCGCATGACGTAATGCTACCGTATTTGGTCATTCGGAAAACTGAACACAGCGGAAAGTTGAAACCGCCACACCGGTATTGACGATAAGGTATGGCCTAGGCTAGGTACAGGCTTAGAGCGTTTACGAATCGAAGGCTCAGGCTTGAGGCTTCAGGCTTGGGATTTTCAGGCTCCGGCTCAGTGAGGCTCAGGCTTCACAAACAACATGGCGACGAAATTGTTTCGAACACTTCGGCTTCACTGGCTTAGGCTTCATGTGGCCCGCGTGGGGTGGATCATGGGGGAAGATAATAATACACGAGAATAAACGTGCGTCGTCTGCTTTTTGTGTGAGGCGTTTATTTAATGATTGAAAAAAATAATAATAATAACCCCACCACAAAACCATACCATTTGTAAAAACGCATATAAGCTTTCTGATGGTTTAATATTGTAAAAATACCTCAATAACTTGTAATAACTAAAGCAGCCCACTTTTTAGCTTCACTTGATTGAAAAATGACTTATTTTAGTGAAAGCCAACAAATGATGGTTGTTTTCATCAACAACGAAACGGACCAAAAATGTTCTGAAAACATAGCTTTATTTTGTTGTAATATATGTCAACAACATGCCTTGCATTGAAACTGGAAAGCAGGGAAATATCGAAAGGTAAGTTCTGTTATTTGAAAACTAGAGTATTCTTTTAGAATAAAAATGACATACTCTGACTATCAAGTAAAAACTGCATACAAGCTATACTGCACTACAATGAAAACTTTATTTTATCATAAATTGAGTTACTTTTAAACAAAAGAAGTATCAATTTACAGCAATTGATTTTTTAAATAACTTTTTTAAGATTACAAAGATGTTGCTAATAAATAATTGTTTGTGTTCTCTCATTAGGTTGGGAAAATGTTAGGTTACTTAACATCTTTTAAGTTCATTGCAATTATGATGATGTCCACTTTAAAGTCACGAACCATGATTATTTCGTCAACTGTAAGGTTAGTATTTCGGAATTGTCAAGCTTTTTCTAACTGTATTTTTCAGCTGTAGAAAAGTTGCTAGCAAAAATTGTCAAATAAGGACAGGTCAGTTTGCTTTATGTTACTTTACAGAGTTAGAATTGAGCTTTATATCTTTATCGACACTGGTGAAGTTTCTTCTGCTGAATCACAGGTGATATTTCCTCTACCGATGACTAAGCCTGAGCAACTAGTGTGACAAGTGTCGAAGTGGAGACTATTGATTGCCTTGTCGAGTTACAAATACCATTTTTCAACTACTCAGATAGTCGACGTGCTACCATGACTATTACAAAAACAGTCACGACTATTGCTTGATTAACCAACAGGAGACTTTCTAGGACGATAGGTGGCAGCAGACTTACCGGGTAAAGCCATTGTTCTCAGAATTATGCGCAAGCTCATAACTACGTAAACAATGGAAGTTTACCCAGTAAGTCTGCTGCCACCTAGCGTTGGAAAGTCTCCCATTGTGTCGCTCTTGACTATTCTTAACAACTTCAATCCTTTTAGCACAAATTTTACTTGATTGGGCCTGCGGAAAACAACTTGCCGCAATGTATCTTAGGAGTTTAAAATAGTCGCAACTAGTGTCAAAGTCGTGACTACAATGTTTTGGCACTAGATGAGTAGTAAACTTCACTTGTTGGCCAGGCCTACTGATGACATCTTATATTGTTCTGAAATGAACTAACAGGTCTTTCGCTTTGATGCGGAACTGGCTAGCACATGTTGCGCTTCTCATATTGCTGCTTTTCTGCAGATCCTTGTAACTGAAATGAGAAGAAGATTCAATCTTATGAGTATGATCAAATAGTCAATGCTTGAGTAGGATCAAATAATCAATGCTCGAATATGATCAAATAATCAATGCTTGAGTACATGTATCAGATCAAATAATCAATGCAGCCCTCAACATTATAAATTGCAAAATTATAGCATTAATCAAACCATTTGGGTGATCATTGTACAATGTATTTAAACAAAATTGATTTTTAGCTCTTGGGCTTAATGTTGGTTTAGAGAGTTTTCTTTCTCTTACCCCCCCCCCCCCCCCCCCACTTAGATATAAAAAACAAAGGTTAACATTCAAGGGGGGATTGACTTGGTCTCTGGAAGTCCAGATCACCACTGTTTATCGGAAACATCTCAAAAGGATGTCGGGTTAGCCTTGCTAAGGCAGTCAAATTGTCACTCCGAAAAAACGCCACTGTAAAAACCCACCCGCAAACATTGGACACTGTGCGTACAATTAACCACATCGCACGACACGACACCCCCGTACACAGCCTCCGCATGCTGCGGTTAGTGGTACGAGTGCGGATGACTTGTGCACAGTAGTCGTACGACGAGTGTTCAGCAATGTGACAGTGTATATGGGTGGGTCGTGCGGTGTGATTACACACTACGCACAGTGTATACGGGTGGGTTTAGACCGTCGTCTTTTTCGGAGTGAATAATGCCACAGCCTTGATATTTATAGTATTCATTTTGGTTTTTACCAATATACACCGATGTGGCGTTAGCACTATAATACTCAATACTTACCGGAGTAAAAACCAAACTGAATACTCATAACCCGGTGCAATTTTATTATCATTTGTAGTTCTGGCTGCTAAAATTGAGGATTCGAACTGCCTCAGCTACACTGGGCAAACTCGGTGGTCTAGTTTAGCATGAAACTGCGCTAGAATTGCAAAGGTTGTGGGTTCGAATCCCACCTGAGTAATTTGCCTGTGATTTTTGTTTTCACAGAACTCAGGTAAGTACCGAGTATACAGTGCTTATATAACACACATCGGTGTATATGGGTAAAAACCAATTATGTGATTCATACCGTACCTGACAGAACTGGGCGGTGTTCAAGTATCCTTTTGCCCCTATTAAAAGTATTAGACTTGAACCTCGGCCTGGTGGTTTTCCTCACACCAAAGTCACTCTTCCAACTCTACATTGTACTTGTACTGTAGGCCTACATGATAAAATAAAACAATGAAAGTTAATACAAGTAAGAAAGTTGATGAATGCCAGTCGTCTACTACAAAAAAGACAACATGGCGGATATTACCGTTCGTTACTAGATTCGGGTAAAAAAACACCTTTTTTACAATTAAAAATAATTTATTTTCAACAGTTTGAAAATGATTTGGGTGCATATGACTCTTGTGCATACATTTTACGGTTGACTTATGTTCAAATGTTCTGTTAAAGTGCATTTAAAAATTGTTGTCGTGAGTGGTCGTGAGTTGTCGGTATTTAGTGCGAGTAACACGTACCTACTTGTATATCCGTCATTTTTAACGCAAAGTAAATTTTCATAAATCGAAGCCTCAGCCTCCGGCGATTCGTACGCGGCTTCAAAATGGCTGCATCAGTCTGAAGCCCAAGCCTGAGCCTGAGCCTGAGCCTTCGATTCGTAAACGCTCATAAAGTCATAAACGGACTTTGCTGGGCGTGCGCAGTGGTGCATGTGTGGTGTGCAAATATTCAAGAGATTGGTGGCGCTAATTATTCTGGGTGTGTTGTTGATGATAAAGGTTTTTTGTCCGAAACGGCGACTTCGGCTACAGCTACGGATAGATCGCGCGCGTCTGCCTATTCTTCAACACTGGTAGACGCGCTGATCTAGACTAGCTGTATCCGAAGTCGTCGTTTCGGACACGGCTTAAGGTTTCATTTTTTTGGGAGGTTTGACCAATCAGGGGCTTAGTTTATTTGAGCGGGAATGCAAGGCGGGAAATTAAGGCGGGAGCGCAAGTTTGGGATCACTTGTGTCCTAGCTTTTGTTTGAAAGACTGGTTCAGCCTGCCGCCTCCCCTTGTCTCCGTCCTACATGTCTTAGGGGATTTTTTGCTAAAATGGCATGTTAAGCAGAAAAAGAACAGTAATAGGGTACATTTCTATCACAACAACATGTAGCTGTGGTTTTATTAGGGGAAGTTAGATTTTTTCCAGGTAGTTATAACTTTAAGAGCAGTCAATTTTAAAACTTATTTAACACTAGTGCCCTTCGGTCTCGTCGGGCTTAGTTACCTGTCCCCTCTTTCTTTCCAACCGGGGGAAATTCCAATGTTGTAAACTTTAGTGTATACAAACTTTAGTGTATACTATTATGATTTTTAAGTTGATAGTGCCTTTCGGTATTCGTTGGGGCTATTAGGAAAATTCCAATGTTGTAAACTCTAGTGTATTGGGATTTTTAAGTGATAATGCCTTTCGGTATTCGTTGGGGCTATTTTAATTGTCCCCTTGTTTTCCATTTGTGTATGAAGCGCTTTGAGACACCCATTCGGGAGTGAAAAAGCGCTATATCTAACCACCTGCCTGCCCTGCTGGAGATTTAAAAGCCTTCTCAGCCTTGAAGCCGGAGTTTAGGGCCGATATAACTCCCCAGCCTGGTCTGCTGGTGATGGCCGCTCCTTTCCTTTATCCTCAATGGCCTTCCTTATTAAAAGAACCGTGGTGCGGCGCCTGGTTACTCTATCCATCTATCCAAGTGTAGTGTCTGTACGCTCACTGTGTCACCCATCCGCAGTGATCCATCACTTCCTGGTCCGTGGCTCCCTGCAACCGCAGAGTGGCTGCTACTCCCGCCCTTCCACCGTAGGGTCTTAAGACGCGGTCACCCGTATCTGACGAAGCTGAGAAATATAGTTTAAGGCAATTCGTGGGGCCGTTTCCTGTGAACGGCTTGTTAGTCAACGACCTGTGATCCGGTGTACAGTAGATGTCCGTATCCCGTGCAAACCTGACCATGCCTTCCAAAGCCCCTGCCGGGTCCATTTCACTGCTATCTAATTGGGGATTACAACGAGAGATGAGCCACCTTGCCGTACAGTTTGGCCAATAGTGTGGCTGAGAAGAGGATCTCTGCCATAAATCTTAGTGATTTCACTGGTCTTCGTTCACCCTAGGTCTTCCGACCTAGTGCCCACCATAGGCACAAGAAGAAAGCCAAGTCCCTATGTACAAAATGAACTGCCCCACGAAGTGTACATGGTCGGTCTCCTGAAGCTTTGTTATTCACTTCCTGAT
Organism: Asterias rubens; assembly: GCF_902459465.1. NCBI lineage: Eukaryota > Metazoa > Echinodermata > Asteroidea > Forcipulatida > Asteriidae > Asterias > Asterias rubens. The sequence continues at coordinate 6,882,864 of NC_047071.1, read as the reverse complement.
TTCGTTTGCGAGCCACCTGATCCTGTCCGAGAAAATGGGGACTGCTTGTCTGGGCGTCACCCGGGCTTCAGCTTGCTCAAGCCTCGTTGCCTTTAAATATTTCCGCACTCGAAAGGAAATACAAGGGTTGCCCCATTGTGAGTTCTGCCGCCAAGGAAGTGTCTTTCCACCTGTGTTGAAATAGGCCCTGAGCTGACCAATGTATGAATCGACTGTTCCGGCTGAAAGATGTCGCTCACACCCACAGCCAAAAGGTCCACTTTTTCCAAAATTTCCACAACCCAAGGCATGAACCTGTGTTCGACCCTTTGAGTCTCGATCCGCTTAAACTAAGCCACATCCTCTGGGGTCGCTGAATCGAGCCCTCGCCGTCAGTGAAATAGCCTGAGCTATGATTGCTCCAAAGAAAGGTCGACAAACTGCTTACCAAACTCCTTTTCCGCGTATTTAATGTCAAACTTGTCAAAACGATAGTCCAACTCTTTAAGCCTCGACTTGACCCGGTCGGGCTTGAGAGACAATGACAGGAAAGAAAACAGTACGGTTACCAAAACCTGTTGGGGGTAAAAGGAACCTAAGCGAAATATCTAAATCCACGTACACTCTGGTACGCAAGACCAAAACTGACCTGAGTAATCTTTGCAGTCGTCTCTGTGATGTCATACTCCCCCAAACCGTAAATGAACCTGACCTACTAGGTCTGACTGAGTTATACAATCGTTGGAGAGAAAATACAAACTTTATCCCCTGACACTTGGTTTACAAACGTTTACCCGCCGAGGCAAGAACTCTCAGCAACTCCTCTACTCCTGCACCGCCAGCCTTGCTGATGTTGTTTACACCTCCGTCTAGAACCACCAACTCCGGTTTCTTTGCTCGACAGGGCTCTGCCAAAACGCTGCAAACGGACCTCCATCGAAATCCGACCATCCGCAGGAAAACGACACTCGCATGCCCAAGGCTCGAATCGAAGGCCCTCTGCATTTTTTTTTTTTTTTTTTCTCCATATCCTTGACGGAAATACCAGGACGCCCGTCTGACCGGGTTCCGCTCTAGGCGCAAAGACCGTGTCGCAAAATACACTAAAAAGCTTGATCAGAGCTGGAATGAGCACAAAGGGAGGGAAAAAATACAGCTGCTCACCCTGAGGGCATGACTATGCAAACACATTAACCCCTGACGAGCCTGGGACTGGGAATCTTGAGAAAAACTTTAAGGTTCTCTTATCACGGCCTTTCGGAACATTGGAGGGCAGTGTCGTGAGACCCCATGAAAACCCCGAACTTCCACCGAGCTCCTTTTGCAGGAAGTGCCACATCGACGCTGCAAGACGAGTGTCCGCTCTAGAAAGCTCCCTGTATGGAAAATCTGCCTGGTTCTCCCCACTTGGGACCCATTCCAACATTAGGCCGAAATTAGCTTCTAGGAGAGACTTTGTGAATCTACCTGCACATCGACTCTTCTGTCCAAGAGTGTATATATTTCTGACAGTAAAACAAAATACAAAGCCAGTGCCTCTTTGTAACAGATGTCTGTTATAAATTGCACATTAGATGACCAATAAACGCCGAAGGTGATGGCGTTTTGACCGGGAAGCGACAAATACCCACCCCATTTATGACCAGAGGCATCCGACGCCCACCTTACTGTCACTGGTGCCGCTCTTTCCTCCATGGGATAAGCTCTGAAAATTAGTCGACAAAACGCAAAAAGAGCACTTCATCGCACACCGGTTGAGTTAAATGAACAGGTGTGACCTCATCCAACTCGACCATAAAGGAGCAACACTCCCGGACAAGAGGGAAGCAGCAATGAACACTAAAATGGAGCTTGGCATTTTCCGACAAAGTGCTGCATTTTTTAATTTATTTATTTATTTTTTTTTATTTTTAGAAGCACCGAACCTGCTTTCAACATGTCCTTCCAAACATGGGCGAATGAGCACTTCTTCTTATCCGGGATCCAGAAAGATAGGGAGTCTGAAAAAACCCCTAGACCCAAATGCACCATCCATGAAACCGGCTGCAATTGGCTCTTCTTCAGGTTGATGAAGTATCCAAGTGCCTGCATGTAACAGACTACATACAACGCTCTAGCAGCCTTTTGACTCGAGTCGCTGATCGAGCCCTGCAAACAAACAAAAACAAACATTCTGCCTTTAGGAACAAGACTTCCCCTCTCCACCACACTCGCCAATGAAACGGTCGACGATCCAAACTTCTGTGTGAATGCCCCTGTTTTTTAACCAGGTTGAGAGACAAAACCCAAGTGAGGAATACATGTATAGGCACTGTTTTTGAAACCAAATGGGAGAGGTGTCAACAAAATAGAATCCCGCCCACTCGAAGCCACAGAAGGTCCTAGGCCTCTCATTTAGAAGGATTTGTTTGTATCCCTGAGCGTCGTCGATTCCCGAGAACTTTCCACCTCGACTAATCAATTCCACAGTATCCCCCAATGGAACTTATTTGAAAGGTGTATCCTTACACCAGATGTTTGGCCCCTTCATCGACAAAACTAGTCTGTTTTGAGGAGGTTCGATGGTGAGCGCATTGACACACCTCGGCGGTTTCGTGCTTTTTACCGCCCCAAAAGCTCCACTGACCCCTCTACAAGGCGCTTCGAAATTGTCTCATTAATGAAAGGGGTGAATTCCTTGCAAATAGGGGCGTTAGAAAAGTTTATAGGTGGAAGGATAGCCGAGTCAAAGGTTCTACCCCGGTATTTCCCTCTAAAGGGTTGGGAAAACTCAAACAAGTCTACGCCCTGACGCAACCATCGCCCTATCTGCTGGCCGGCGTGAGGGCACTCAGTCAATATGTCATTCCACGCTTGGGATGATCGTGCAGACCTTCCAGCTACAAATAAATCTGGGTCTCGAAACCGCAGGGCTTGAAAATTAGGCCGGCAAACACCTGAAAGAACTTTAGCAGGACTTGGCTCTGATCCATCGGGGGGGCCCTGCAACAACTCATGATATATCTACCCAGAAACACGAACCTCTGCGCCGCCTAACAGCCTGAGCTGCAACATGGTCAAAGGGGTAGCAAGATGAGCGCTCCCACACATGGGTTCCCAATATCTTCAAGAACCGCCTATACTCCTAGGTTTAATCAAGAGAGAAACCGTTCAAAGCACAGCTTATAAAACTCTTCCAACGGCCAATGACCGATCTATAAAGTGTATAAAAAGGAAACAAAACTCGGACAATAAATAATGAATACATCTTACATAGAAATGTCATTTCTTAGCGCCGACTGCCATAAGCTACGTTACGATCGTAGAGCCAGATTAACATAAGCTACGTTACGATCGTAACCGGTCTCGGGAAGTCTTAAGCAACTGAAGCCTGCCAGGTTTATGGACTTTCAGAGCCGACTTTGCCTGTATTGAACAACCGTGATACAAGTGCAAACAATCTGCCAAACCTCCTTTAAGAAGCTTCTTTTATTGAAGCTTCTCTAGTCTTATAGGAACCCCATTAACCGGGCCAGTTTCGTATATTATGGTGCCAAAACCGCTATAAAGGCACTCCCCATTTAGAACTCTCTCAGACCATACTCAATGCATAAACGCAACGCCATTCAGACTAAGGGGTAACTGAGGGGGTACTCCCCCTGAGCCGTACCTATAAATACCGCCCTCCTACCAAGGCTAACTAAGGCCAAAGGCCAAACCAACAGAGGCACCAAACTTTCAGAGTGCACACCTCCAAGTCCATTTCCTATAGGGCCTTCCCCTGCTGCCCGCCAAAACCGGAAGTGTGGCATTCTTTGCCCTCTTTTTGCTATGTTGCTTGTGTTTGCTTATACATCTGGCGAAGACCCGGTGTGGATCAAAGCTAAGGCTATCTCCCCTACTGGCTCTACACAAATAAGTGTATAAACTTATTTTGTACGTCTAAAAGCTTCAAATCATGATCTCTGGATGGAGGCACTTTCCAAATACTAGACCTCATTTTGCCTGTAGAGATTTTCCAGCCTCATTACGCAAGGCCTACCCAAGTGGGGCACTCGCCATTCAAAGCATTTTTTTTTTTTTTTTTTTTTTTTTTTTTGGGGGGGGGGGGGTTATTACTTGGGGCTCTCCCCGATGAAAAGCTAAACAAGAAGATGGGTCATTCCGTCCCCAATTAAAACACCAATTTTCATGGGTTCATTACTGGGGCACTCCCCGGGGAAAGCTAAACAAAGATGGACACTCCCCATTAAAAACACCCGATTTTCCGGGTTCAATACTTGGGGCACTCCCCGAAGGAGCTAACCAAAGATGGGAACTCCCCATTTAAAACACCCATTTTCCGGGTGTATACTTGGGGCACTTCCGGATATAAAACTAACCAAAGATAGGCACTCCCCATTACATAACCGATTTTGTCGGGTTCATTACTTGGGGCACTCCCCGAAGCAAAACTAACCCAGGATGGGCACTCCCAATCTTAAACACCCGATTTTCCGGGTTCGATCCTTGGGGCACTCCCAGAAGGAAAGCTACCCAAAGATGGGCACTCCCCATTTAAAACACCCATTTTCCGGGTGTATACTTGGGGCACTTCCGGATATAAAACTAACCAAAGATGGGCACTCCCCATTACATAACCGATTTTGTCGGGTTCATTACTTGGGGCACTCCCCGAAGGAAAACTAACCCAGGATGGGCACTCCCAATCTTAAACACCCGATTTTCCGGGTTCGATCCTTGGGCCACTCCCAGAAGGAAAGCTAACCAAAGATGGGCACTCCCCATTTAAAACAAACGATTTTCCGGGTTCAATACTTGGGGCACTCCCCGAAGAAGATGGGCACTCCCCATTTAAAACACCCATTTTCCGGGTTCATACTTGGGGCACTCCCCGAAGGAAAACCAAGGATGGGCACTTCCCATCTTAAACACCCAATTTTCCGGGTTCAATCCTTGGGGCACTCCCAAAAGGAAAGCTAACCAAAGATGGGCACTCCCCATTTAAAACCCACAATTTTCCGGGTTCAATACTTGGGGCATTCCCCGAAGAAGATGGGCACTCCCCACTTCAAACACCCATTTTCCGGGTTCATACTTGGAGCATTTCCGAACATAAAACTAAACAAACATAGGCACCCCCTGTTATTTCTTAATAGACTAACGAATTAAATCATCAACACTATTAAAAGCAATAATATACGAATTCAATTTCTGCATCAACATGTGCTTTATTCTCTGTTCCTCAGTTTTCCACTCTGCCTCCGTGTGACCTTACACGAGGTCAACTCATTTGCATAACCGAGTGTGATCACGTGAATACTACACTCCACATTTAAAACACCCAATTTTTTCGGGTTCATTATATACTTGGGGCGCTCCCCGAAGGAAAGCTAAACCAAAGATGGGCACTCCCCATTTAAAACACCCATTTTGGGGATCTAAAGCTAACCAGAGATGGGCACTCCCCATTTTTTCTTTTCTTTCGGGTTCATTACTTTGGGGCACTCCCCGATGTAAGGCTAACCAACGATGGGCACTCTCCGTTTAAAACACCCATTTTCTGGGTTTATACTTGGGGCACTTCCCGATACATGCATAAAGCAAACAAAGATGGGCACTCCCCATATTTAAACCCGATTTTTTCCGGGTTAATTATACTTGGTGCACTCCCCGAAGGAAAGCTAACCAAAGACGGGCACTCCCCATTTAAAACGGCCTTTGTTTCGGGTTCACTAGTGTAGGGCACTCCCCGATGTAAAGCTAAACAAAAGGGGCACTATCAATTTAAAACACGCACTTACCATGTTCATTACTATAGGGCACTACACATGCCTTATGCAAGGCTCACCAAGGATAGGCACTCCCATTTAAATTAAAAAAAATTCCGGGTTTATCTAAAACATGGATGCAAAGCTAACCAAATAAAAGGGGGGCTCTCCCCATTGGGGCACTGAACTCCGGACCATTATCTAGGGTACCGATCCGAAGCGCCGAATATTTCGGATCTCAATTCAAAAGCTCTGCAGTTTAACCTCAACAAGAAAAAAAATGTTCTACGGCAAAGAACAAAACCTGGCGCCAAGCACGGAATTTTTAAACTAACTAGCACGACCCTCAATGGTGCATCAAGTTATCTCAACACACCACCATACCTCGATGGTCCTCTCTACCCCGATAAAATCACTCTTGTATGTCTGTGTGCGCGCTGGCACTTGCACTTACACTCATGTACCCACTCATGCGCCCGCAAGCAATCCACTGACCACCATGGACACTTGATACCACCAAGAAACGTGCCATTGTTAACCTCTCAACGATTTTACAAAGGCTACCATTGTGTCCCATACAAATGCACCCAAGCGCAAAAGGACCGGCCGCCATTGTGTCCGGCAAGTGAAACACATTTTCCCTCACATGGGTCTAAATGGTCGAAAATAAGAAAATTTACCTTTCCATCCCGAAAGCATATATACTATAGATACTACCTTGGTCCTAAGCCATCGACACCCACCCAGTGGTTTCACCATTGCCGTCCACTCCAGATTTCCCAATGGTAATTCGGGCACGAGGAATAAATCTTTTTAAAACTTTGGGACCTTCCGCCCAAAACGTCCATCCAGTGGACACCAGAATCGCGACTGACAAAGAGTCAGTCGCCCTCAACGCCCACAACGGTGCAAATAGGATGGTCATGGCAAATGTTGGCAATTTGCGTTAAAACAATAACATTTCTTAGATTTAAAAGGGTGTTTCTTAAGGATTTAAAAGGGTGTTTCTTAAGGATTTTAAAGTGTGTTTATTAGGGATTTAAAAGTTTTTTTTCTTAAGAATTCAAAAGGGTGTTTCTTGGGGATTTAAAAGGGTGTTTCTTGGATTTAAAAGAGTGTTTCTTGGTCGATAGGATTTTTCTGCACAATTGTCTACAAGTGGTAATCTTTGATTCCAATTCATCTTATTTTATTTTTGACCCTGCCTTTATACCACTATTATTTGAGGTAGTTTTGAAAAAGCTTTTAATTTCATAGTAAATGTGGTGAGATGGGGATACTGAATACTTGGATCTTTTAATTAAACCAACAAAGTGCAAAAGTATGACATTGTATCCTGTGTATCAATCATTTTTAATAATCACTTGCAAGTTGGTTACAAGTTGGTTCAATTAATGACCAGCTGGGACCAAATCCATGACTCTGTTTATGCAGATTTCTACGCAGTAAGCAGAGCCATGCAATTTGACACAGATTCACAACTCTGTCTGTAAACAATAAATACATGAATTAGTAGGTATACAAATATCACATTTAATGATGAGTAGGGTTAGCATGGTTTGCTACATTAAACAGCCCACTCCAAATTATGTCTTTGTTGCGCTTTTTTACCAATCTTTGTAACATAACTATATTATATATTAATTTAATTAATGTTTATATAATTTAATAAACATATATTATTAAATATATTAATTCATTATTACTTTCTTTTAATCAACAGAGCCCCTCTGCTCAGCACCCTTCTTGATCCCAAATGAGATCGAACAAATGAACAAATGAATGGTTTGATACATAAAAAGCCCCCTCCAAATTATGTGTCTACTTCACTCTACTTACCTGTAGAGCGAATACTACAATTGCATTGTTCCCTATGCCGGCAGGCAAATAGCTAAGAGTTTTACACACAATAGCGCCCTCAAGAGTCCCATCCCCAACGCCCTGTGACATGCGCAACACGTCGGCGTCCTCTTTTTCTCTTAGCCGGCAAAGACAGCGGACGTGAGTACGTGATTGTCCGTATTGAGGTAGATTCTTTGCCCCTTTTAGCTAATAAGAGTGTAATTTAGACAGATATCCGATAGAAAATAAAGGATAGTCTGTAAGAGAATTTCTTGTAGAGTTGTGTGAATTTCTTGAAGTGAGTTAATTATGAGTTATAAGAAATCGGGGAGGACAGGGTTTGTCGTTGAAGGTGGGACCTACATCCCTCCGAGACAGCCCGAGTCCTCGGGGGATTGCGGCGGTGACATTACGTCGCCGCCAAAGCAATCTCCCAGTCAGCCCCCTCAGCCACAGCCGGCTGCCGGGGCTGACGGATCTGTAACCGGCCGAGCGGGGGACCTTACGGTCTCGCCGTCTCCGCCGGGATCCGCCCGACAGAAGGGGAAACGCCCCGGTAAGGCCAAAAAATCGCTCAGTACCGGGGCGACACCCAAAAAGGGACGAGTTGGCAAGCGGGACTCCACTACGGGGCCCGCCCCATCGATCCCAGGCCAGCCAGCGGGGCACGCACAGCCGGAGGGGTTACCCCTCCACGGCTCGGTGCACCCAGGGCTGGGTACAGGGCATGCACAGCCGGAGAAATTACCTCTCCACGGCTCAGTGCACCCGGCCCCCCACAGTGCACACGCAAGTACCGCGGTGCCCAGGGATGGCCTTTTATACCGCCGCCCTGACCAGGCAGCCTGCGCTATCGGGCTTGGGGCAATGGCGGTCGCCAAAGAGATTGGCAACGGGGTACAGACCCCTTGGGGCCCCGTCGGAACGCTACGTTCCGAAGGGTCGCCCTCTACTTCAGGGTTTACCCGCTGCTCGGGTATTCCCGCCCCGCAGCCGACCTCCGACACTACAACGGAGTCTGCTCGGGGACGCCCCTCCAAAAAAGGCAAGAAAGCCCGCCCTCGTAGCCCCAGCTCGAGCGGCTCCACCTCTGGTCGCCCCCACCGTGACAAACGTCACAAGGGCGGGGACCCGATCTCGAGGGAGGAATTTTTGGAAGCTTTTCACACCCTCGCAGCCTCAATTACGGGTCGTCGCGAGGGTGGTGGACAAGGCCCGTCTGACTTGGCCACCGAACCGGTGCCCCACAGTCAGCACGGCCATGGGTGGCTTGCGCCGGGCCAACGGGGACTCCCCCACACGGCTAGCCGTGCGCCGGATTCCCCCCCGGGTTTGCCACAACCGCCCGCTAACCCATACGTTCAGGGGCGGCTGGCTACCACCCAATGGGGACCCCCTCAGGGAGGCCCGCCATGCATCAGCCTGCACCCGTCGGCGGCCTTTGAATCCGACCATGGGCGCCGTGATGATGCCGGTTCGGAATCCCGTTCTTCGATGACATCTCGTCCCTCCGACTCGGCCGACTCGGCCAATGAGGAGGACGAGTTGGTCACCTCCATTCAACGATTGTCAGTCTCCGAGACCGAGCTACGCTTGGTTCAGAGAGATATGATAAGAGTTATGAATCTCCCCTGTGAGCCGGAACCCCCCTCCGACGAACGCCAATCGTTCAAAAAGAGGGCGGGCCCCGCAACGGGCGCAGCTAAACCCTTCCCGGTGATGCCCTTGGATCGGGTGTGCAGCGACAGGATGGATGGGGTAATGGGAACAAAAAAATGGACCCCGTACTCCAAACGTACGGAGCCGTATTACCGTTTCCCTCCAGCGGATTTTCAGAAATATTTCGCCACTCCCGTTCTGCCAGACTCAGCCTCCGACAAGCTGATCGCGGACAGGGGATCATCATCTTCCAAGCTTCCGTTTGCGGACAAGATCCGCGGCAAATTGGAGGACGTCGCCCGGAAAATGGATTCTTCGGCACGCATGGGTATGCGCACAACATCCTTTCTCCTGCTCCTATCAGAATATCTGGAGCAGGGGTGCGACGAGGAAAACATGGTGCCGGCGGACATGATGATTGCGGCCCTTCATTGTTTGGACAACGGTCTTTGTTCCATCCTCGACCAGTTCACTAAGATCACGACCCTGGCGACGACGTCACGCCGCGCCAATGTGCTAGATGCACTTTTCCTACCATCAGCCGGGGCGCGTAAACGCCTCGACGATCTACCACTCACCGGCGTCGACTTATTTTCTGGGCAGTTTCAGACGTCCATGGAGGCTGAAGCGAAGCGCCTCAAAGCCACGGACAAAATCAATATGAAAAAGCCCAACGCCCCGCCTAAGGCCGTGGGTAACAAGGCGAAGAAACAACCTTCATTCGTCATCCCCCGCCGCCGCCAACAAAAGGCGACCCGTGGCAGTTTTCGTGGCCGCGCCGATAACACGGCGGGCGCACGTTACCCACAGACTCAACCTGGCCAACCACGCACCCAGTCGGGTCGTGGTTTCCGAGCGCCCGCCCCCCGTTATACCGGGGCGTGGCGCAAGTGACTTGACAAACTCCGAGCGGCCTCCCACCGACGGACCCGTGGGGGGCCGCCTCCGGAACTTTCTGGGGTCCTGGGGGCAAGTGACCTCCGACCGGTGGGTCCTCGAAACACTCGGCCGCGGTTACGCGCTCGAGTTTACGAGGACCCCCCCGTCGGACATGCTCAGCCGGCCGACACCCGTGCCGTCCGACTTAGCAAAGCGCCGCTCCCTCGAGGGGGAAATAAACGCCCTCCTCCTCAAGGGGGCGGTGCGTATCGTCCCCCGTTCTGGGACTCAGACGGGCTTCATGTCAACCTTCTTCTTGACTCCCAAGAAGGAGGCTGGCGTGTGGCGCCCGATTTTGAACTTAAAACCCCTCAACAAGTTCATCCGTCCGAAGCGTTTCCGTATGGAGACGCTCAGGACTATACTGAGTTCCATAGTGCCACCCGCATGGGCGGCGAGTATCGACCTGAAGGACGCATACCTACACGTCCCAGTCAGGCCGGAGCACCACAAATTCCTACGTTTCCTATACAACGATACCCTGTACGAATTTGTGGTGGTCCCATTCGGACTCTCCACCGCACCGCGGGTGTTCACCCGCATTGCAAAGACAATCGGGGCGGCACTGCGGAGGCGGGGCATCATGATATTTATATATCTGGACGACTGGCTGGTCGTGGGCCCTTCTCGGGAGGAGACGGAGGCAGCGCTTCAATATACCTGGCGCCTGACCTCCGACCTCGGATTTATAATCAATACCGAGAAATCCCACCTTATCCCCTCGCAGGTTCCCACCTTTCTGGGTGCGTCTCTCGACCTGCGCAGGGGATTGGCCCGCCCTTCGGAGGAACGCCTACTGAACCTTCGGCAGTGCGTTTCTCTCTTCCTCCCAGCAGTGGTGGCCCCAGCGCTGGCCTGGCTCAGACTGTTGGGCCTTATGGCCAGCATGGTGGATTTGGTGGACTTCTGCAGGTTGAGGATGAGGCCCATCCAACTTCACCTGCTCTCCTTTTACAGGCCCATTCGTCACCAAATCCACCACCTGGTGCCGACAACGCCCTGGCTAGTCCCCCACCTTCGCTGGTGGCTAGCCGATGCGAACATCTCGCAGGGCCGGGCCTTTCGTCCGCCCCCGCCGTCGGTGACCGTCACGACCGACGCGTCACTCCTCGGCTGGGGGGCAACCCTCCACCCGCGTCAAATCGCAGGCGTGTGGGGTTCCGAACACCGATCGGCCCACATCAATGTCCTGGAAATGTTGGCAGTCTCCAACGCACTACGGCATTTCCAGTCGGACGTCAGGGACCGTGCGGTTCTGGTGAGATGCGACAACGCCACAGTCGTGGCCTACATCAATCACCAGGGGGGCACCCGGTCGGGTCGCCTGTGTGCACTGGCCTGGGACCTCATCCACTGGTGCACACAGCGGGGAACAGCACTATCAGCAGTGTACATTCCGGGCGTAGAGAACGTCACAGCCGACGCTCTCTCAAGGGGCTGGATTGCCCCCACGGAGTGGTCCCTTCTCCCACAGGTGGCTCGGTCGCTCTTCCACTTGATCGACCGACCACACGTGGACCTGTTCGCCTCCCATGCGAACCACCAGTTGCCGATCTACTGCGCAAGGGGCCCAGACCCCAACGCATGGAAGATCGACGCTCTATCAGTAGAGTGGGACGGCCTACTGGCTTATGCATTCCCACCCATCTCACTCGTCTCTCGGGTTCTGACCAAGATCGAGCAAGAGGATTGCCGGGTCCTTCTCATAGCCCCGTTCTGGCCCCGGCAACCGTGGTTCCCACGACTCATCAGGTTACTGGTCCACCGTCCGGTGATCCTACCAGGGCGAGCGGATCTCCTGTACCAGCCCAGTTCGGGGATGGCCCATTCGGCTCCGGGGGATCTTCACCTGACGTGCTGGGTGCTGTCACGCGATCCCTCCGCTCAGCAGGCCTTTCGCAACGGGCTGCAACAATCGCAGCCCAGTCACGACGGGCCTCCACCAGGAAGGTATACAACAGCCGACTACGCCATTTCTTTAAATGGTGTGGCCGGGAATCCCTCCATCCTACCAATACTTCTGTAGGGGAGGTGGGGGACTTCCTGGTGTATCTCCTAGATAGCGGCCTGACGACTGGTACGGTCAAAAATTACAGATCAGCCGTCGCCGCGATCCACCCCGGATTCCCAGACGGTTCCACCGTCTCAGACAACGGGGCCCTTAGCCAGTTGATCAAGGGGATGTTTGTCACCCGTCCCCCAGAACGCAAACTCGTCCCGTCTTGGGATCTGTTTGACGTTCTGTCAACCTTGGCAGGGCCTCCTTACGAGCCTATGGATTGCTCCACACTCCTACAGCTCTCAGTCAAGTTGGCGTTTCTCCTGGCCGTCGCTACTTCGCGACGGCGCAGTGAGCTGCATGCCCTGTCGGTAGAGACCGGACATATCCGATGGGAACCAGGCGGAGTCCGCCTGGTCCCCACGACCGGCTTTTTAACGAAGAACCAGTCAAGTTCCTTCACGCCCCCGGACATTTTTGTCCCGGACATCAAGTCCTTTTCATCAGAGGCGAAGGACAAACTATGGTGCCCCGTCCGGGCACTTAAGTGGTACTTGAATCGTACGAAGTCACTTCGTACGGACCATAAAAAGCTGTTTGTGACGACAACACCGCCCTTTCGGCCGGCGTCACAGTGCACCATCTCACGATGGATCGTGACTGCCATCCGCTCCGTGCCGGGCGGCTGGCCGGCGACCGAGAATACGGTTCGGGCGCATGATGTTAGGGGGGTATCCGCCTCTTGGGCCTTCTTTAAAGGGGTTCCCTTAGCAGATATCACCAAGGCGGCCTGCTGGAAGTGTCCTAACACCTTCAGCGACCTTTACCTGAAGGATGTCCTCCAGACAGACGGCAGAGCCGGGAGAGAAGTGCTGAAGACGGCCAGTCAAGCTTCCCAGAAACACTAACTGGTGAGTCCACTTTCCTCTCTTATACATGTAATAATTTATATATTACCTATGTGCATTGGACATTTAACGAGGTGTACCTATTATGTTTTTACCCCATAATGGCGATACCCCCCTAAGGTCTTGCGCACGATTCGCGGGCCCCCAGGGCCGCGCGCGTCGTTCTCGCGGTTCCACGCGCTTGGACCGACCTGTTAACCCTGGTCCGGCCCTCTGTTGCGTAGCCCGTCTCTGGCCCCTTGGCGCCCGCTTACCGGCGGGCAGTCTAGGGCCCTCCTTGGGGTTCTTAGGCACGCCCCGTGTCCTACGCCCCTGTAGACATACGATAGCCTGCGTATACCCACCGCCTACTCGGTGCGAGTCTATGCAATTGTAGTATTCGCTCTACAGGTAAGTAGAGTGAAGTAGACCCCCACCCCACAGTAGTGTGGGTGGGTCTACGAGCGAATACTTACCTGTAGAGCACCCTCCCTCCTACCCCACTATACGAGTGGTTCTTGAGTACTTAGGCGCGTATCGCTTGACGAAAAAGAGGACGCCGACGTGTTGCGCATGTCACAGGGCGTTGGGGATGGGACTCTTGAGGGCGCTATTGTGTGTAAAACTCTTAGCTATTTGCCTGCCGGCATAGGGAACAATGCAATTGTAGTATTCGCTCTACAGGTAAGTATTCGCTCGTAGACCCACCCACACTACTGTGGGGTGGGGGTTTGTCCCGCTTGCCCCCCCCCCCCCCCCCCACACACACACACACTACTAGCCTTGTCAGTCATTATTGATTACAGATCACAGGAATTACAGATGAGAAATTTTTACCAACTTTCTACTCTTCCTTTTCACTTTCTTTTCACTGTCCACAACTTTCTTGTTAAACAAGCTCTTGTTATAAAACTTCACTGCAGCATGCAACCTAAATCTCACAAAAAATGAGATGAACGATGTTACCCTTTCACTACTGCACAAATCAAGATGAAGGTTATTATTGGTCAAACCAATATGGATTCTTTCTACAATCCTTTTGCCGATGGCATTGATGTGGAAATAATCATTAAAACATTTGACAAACACTTTCTCACATACAACAACAAAGTCAGAAAAATTGTCACTAGGAACAGTTAAACCACCAAAATCCGATTCCTCAACACAGTAGGCCTTATAATTTAATCCATGATCTTCCATGAATGCAGCATTTTTCAACAATGCATTTTTACAAGTCTCACAATTTTTATGCTTGGCAAGTATCTGCTTGGCCAGATAACCAGCCACATACACTATTACATTTTTTTGAGGCTGGTCTATCATTTTATCCAAGTTATCACAGATATGGTTGAAATGGTCATCATTTGTTTCTGTAGACCCCTCAGAGGTTCCAGAATTTCCCTGTGATTTGAAAGAAGCTGTCAAGTCCAGAAAACTATCACTGTCTGATTCGCAATTTTGATTTCCCAGAGGGGCCATCATTTTACTACACATTACTTGTTTCAAAGCTGCTCTAAACTCATTTGCTGTGGGGTTATCTCTATGCCCTCCCCTGCTTCTGAGAATCGAGAATAGATTCTCCAAACAATCTTGGTTAAGCCTGTTTGTCAGGAGAAATGAGAACTGGTCCCCAGTGGTCAACTCATTAAACAATTGGACAACAGCTGTGATAGTGGTTACCCATCCCTGAAAGCAAGCAATTTTGTCTGTAGACCCGTCTTTTACTTTCCATTTCTTTATCCATTCAATACAATCTTTCCAGAAGCTAACATGAACTGAGCTTGGTGTTGCTGCTGCTCTGTATGTTTTAGTTTCCCTCAACTTTCTTGAATTAAAGGAATCAAACAGTTTGTCCATCCGCTCTAGAAACTCAGCAGTATACACTGCTTCTGATGGTAATTTACCAAGTGAAGAGTAGGTTAGTATCCCAGATGCAACGCTATGGCTCAAGACCTGGGAAGCAAGGCAAAATCTTCCATTCCTTCAATGATGTCCTTTTGCAAATCATAGTACAGCCCTGACTTGAGACAGCCCTCTTTCGGACATAGTTTTAGCCTTTCGATGCAATATTTCAAAGCTTGTATTATACAAGCCAGGCTGTACTCTCACTTTTTCCAGGCTGTACTCTCACTTTTTAGTGAAGGGCAAAGGCAAAGAGTTTATCCTTGTTTGTGTATCGTCTGCCCTTCAAACGCTGCTTACCTATTCTAAGCTGGCTAGCAAAGAAATCTAAAGTGCTTGTGTCCAGGTATCTACTCGCATTCTTGATAATGTTGGTGATTGATCCAGACTTGGAAGCTTTCTCTAAGGATGCTGTAAGCGTTTTGATCTTCCCCTTTAGTCTGTGAATCTTTACTCTGTGTGTGGACACTTTGGGTTTTGTACGTTGACCAGCATTCTCTCTTGCAGTATCTGGACCAGGCTTTACATCTTCCACTTATGTAAGAAAAATGGAATGAAACATATGGCTGAGATTATGGAAATGCAAATCCAGGTATCAAAGCACCTCAGTATGACTTAAAATGCAAACAAAAGGCAATAGTTTTGTTTGTAATTGTTTATTACAGAAATGAAGTGGGCATTTCCTAGCCAAAAGGGTCTACTGGATTGAATGTGTATATGGATATCATTTGCATGTTATCTTTACCTGGTTCATTATACAATGAGCTGATGTGGTCTACATCAGATTCTTGGTCTGTGATATCCAAATGTTCTTGAGTGTCTGGTTGTGGTACTTTGCGCTGTACATTGTCTCTCTTTGCATAGGTGTGGTCTGCCTTTACCCCACTGTTTTCTCCTCCAGAAGCTAAATCATTTTCAACTGTTATGATAACAAATTAAAAAGCTTGTTTAAAATCAACAAATACAATACTTCACTCATTTTTCCTCCTTTACTTGTCACCTGGGCAAGCATCATTATTATTTCTGAATAGCTAATAACAATAGCTTTGTGGGTGACAGCCAGTAATAGTAACTTCAAACTCGATTATCACCCAATCATCTTTAAATTCTGTCAGCATCAATTTTTCCCATAAGTAAATTTAACTTTACATGTAGTTCACACCTTTGGAAAAGAAAAAAATTAAAACATTTCAACTAAGCAGGTTCAACAAAACGATACCTGTGTTACTCTTAGATCTTTTTATGGAGACATGTCTGCTGGGTAGTTTCCGCTTCAAAGTCACCTTATTTGGTGGATTTGGTATGTTGAAAATTGTAGGGACCGCATTCCAAACCAGTCTACCAGTACACAGAATCTGGGAT
The DNA here is from genome assembly GCF_902459465.1 of Asterias rubens. Taxonomy (NCBI): domain Eukaryota; kingdom Metazoa; phylum Echinodermata; class Asteroidea; order Forcipulatida; family Asteriidae; genus Asterias; species Asterias rubens. Next base: position 6,866,545 of record NC_047071.1, on the reverse strand, counting down.
GGCTCAAAATGCATTGAGCAGATTCTACAATTATTGTACAAGTATTTGGGTGACTTGTTCCGCAGATCTGATCTTCTCGTAGACTGAACCCATCGGTCTGATCTGTGGTACCACAAACAAAATAAACAAAAGCATCATAATAAACCCATGTGATCTGTGCAGATTTTAATACTAGAGGCCAAATTAAAAACAAACACCTCCATCTTGATTGATTATTTGGGTTGACCTGGTTTATCAAAACATTACAAATAAATTATTCAAGACTACCATCAGCATCACATTCACAAATTTATAATAATGTTATTAGTCAATCACAAAATAAAAACTTAAATGGCTGGAATAAATACAAGAACACTGCTACACAGCTACTCCATTCTACACTCTGGGGTCATGAATGTTTGTTTCCTGATCATTAAAAAACGATGTAATTGTAGAGTAGCCTAATATAATAATTAATCATGCCTTTCTGTGTAAACATAAATAACATTTTGCAGAAAACAACTCCAGCCAATCATTGCCAATTTCTGCCAATTTCTGCCTGGACGATGTTGATATTAATGTCATTATTACATCAAAATGTTCTGCCATAAAGTTCACCTTACCTTTCTTTGCTTTTTGGAAATCTGTAATAGTGAAGATTACTATTCCGTTGTGAATTGTTCACACAATTTACGGCAGAGCACCATAGTGACATGGGAACATCATAGAGATATATAAGAACTAGGGAGAGGGCGCGCGCGCACACACACAGGCGACTAGACCATAGATGTAGAATTATAATAACTAGATCGGCCGCGCGTACATACGCGCCATTGCCTGTGTAGAACAAGTTTTGGTTCGCCATGGACGCAGTAAAAATTTCACGTTCCAAAGGCGACGCGCGAAAATGAACACGGGAGATAGGCCTTTGACGCGCTAAATGTCACGTGCTGACGGCAAAAAGTCACGTGCTGACGGCAACGCACAGAAAATGTACACGGGAGATAGGCAATGGCGGCCCCCATGCCAGAACCCGCGTATGTACGCGCGGCCGATCTAGTTATTCTATTCTATATCTATGGACTAGACCGACTGCATAGCTACAAGCGCGCGCCATTATGTACGCGCGTTGAATATGAAACACACGTTGGAGTTTGTGTTTATTGAACGCTACGCGATGCTGTTTTTTTTCAACTTACAAAATGGCCTCACAAACACACGCTGTGGGGGATGCCAGGGGCCTGTGTAATATGATTTATTTTTTTTAAATTAAAAACTACCTTGGTTTATTTACCTTCAAAAAAAGTTTCGTAAAACTATATTATATACAGTGCTGGGATAGAAAGTGCAAAACACTGTATTATGCTCTAGATACGCACTTTTTGAGTAAATTGCACTTTAAGATTTAAAGGGGGGTAGACTTCGAAAAATCTCACGCACAGCTGGCCTCTGAACTTGGCATCTCTGTATTTACCTTTCAAAAAAAGTTGTATGCACCATTGAGGATGGGGAATGCAAAGACAATAGACCTTATGCACATGACGTCATTTCAGTACGGCGCCCCCGCATTGAGGTAAAAACGAGATTGTTCATTGGTCAATCTATGTGCGTTTTGATTGTTTCGTCACCGTTTGACCTCAAAGATGGCGGCTGGATGACGTCAATGCATAAGGTCTATTGGTGTACTCAGAATATACACTTTTCAAGATAATCACACTTTTATGTTTTGCTTTGCTATACTTTTGTGTACAAGGTCAAAGTTTATCAATTACTTACATACGTCGTATTATCAACATAACGTTAAAAATACATTTTAATTTGGGGTCAAATTTGCTGAAAATTGTTGCTGACCACAAATTGAGTCGTTATGACCCCACATGAAGGTGGTATTTGATTTTTTTTTCTTCAAAAACTGCCTGGGTATATTTATTAACCTTTCAAAAAAAGTTGTTTGACACAAATATATGAACCATAGAGGATGGGGAGGGCAAAAACAATTGGTGTACTCAAAATGTACCCTTTTCAAGATAATCACACTTTTACACTTTGTTTTGCTAAGGGAATCAATGTGCGTTGAAGAGGTTTTCAACTAGTGGTTTAAACCCAACAAGGCCTGGTTCTTGATAATTTTACCGAGAGGAAGTCGAGGTAAATTATCAAGAACCAGGCCTCGGCGGGTTTAAACCACTAATTGAAAACCGATTCAACACACTTTGATTGGATCCCATTCATAAATACATTTTCGGTCAAAAAAAATCAACACTTTTTGGTCAAAAAGTAAAACAAATGCAAAAATTATAAATTAATAATTTCTTTCAACACAACACCCCTCCAGCTATGAAATGGTAAGGTCCTCGGGTAAACAACTCCTTATAAGGGAATGCTGTGCGCGTCGCGCGTATCGCATAATGTGGCACAACTGTTTCAGCCGTTGCTCTCGACCAATAGGAATGAAGAAACTGTATTATAAGCACAGGTGCAAGCTTGCGTGTCACACCCATGTTTCAACATTTTTTACTGGTCATAAACAAAGGTTTATACACACCCATGTGATGCACTCTCCACCAATAGGAATAGCGGAACTGTCTGAGGTATTTATCAATAGTTTATAATAGCTGTTCCTGGCTAAACAAACAACTTTGTAATTATAATCAGAAATGAAATTGGCCAGCACATAAAACATAAAACAGTTAAAGTGGATCATCGAGGTAGACGGAACCAACAACAGACCTGCTATGCGCCAGACGAAGGTATGGACCAGAGTGGTATTTTATTTATTTCTTATTTTTATCATAACTTAATGTAAAAAAAACTGAGTTTTGATTTTCAGTTATTACTTTTAACCCACCCACCCAGTATTTCTAAAAAATATCGAAATTGTTTAACATTGACTATTATGAAGTTAGCTTAAATTTGTTAATCAGCAAGTCAGCTACAACATCATCAATGTCATAGTCTAAATTAACTTTGAGTCAGAAAAAAAAATCATTTATCTGCTGCCACTTTCGATCCCGAATCCATGATGGCACTATCAAACGAGCGTATTTCCTAAATGTTGGTCTTCGTCCATGTACCATGTTCACGCACCAACGGTGGTGTTCACTGGTGTACGAACAAGCTTACGCAATACATACAGACAACAGACTTAAAAATTGAACAATATCCCGCCATTCATGCAAAATAATGGAGCGATTTTAACTAGAGCATGACGTCACAGGTGTGGGTTAAGTCGCATAATGCCCTCGGTGAACGTGCCATTCGAGGGTACGAATGGCGTGCACCTTGGGCATTATCCTAGATACATAAACCACTGCATATACTGAGTGCTTAATTAAATGTTCTGACCAAACATTACCAATTTAAAAACAATTTTAAAAATTTCTTTTCAAAAACCCCAAATACCAATAGGTCAGTTGATGTGACTGACAATTTAGGCCTAATAAGAAGTTCCAACCTTGGTTTACAAATGTTGATTTCCAAGGGAAAAAGAGTTCAAAATAGTAATGTTTGTCTTAAAATCACTAGGGCATAAATTTAAAATCATATCCTCAGTGGGGATTGTAACGAAATGGCTTCAGTACAATTTTAAAATGAGGCTTTTTCTTGAATCTACCAGTTTGAAGTGCCATTCTTACTCTTTATGTTTATAATTCATTGAATATTTAGTTATTTGTAAACTTATGTTTGTATTTATCTATTTTTTCTTCTTACTTGTTATTTAGTTATTAAGTTTCTTATTTGGTTACTTAGGCCTACTTAGCTACTTATTAACTACTTAAGTTTCTTATTTTGACTTGCAGATACTTACTTACTCACTGTAATTATTATAAATACACTCACTAATTTTGTCCATACTTACTAAATGGATTCTACAAAGTAAGCCTTCTTTTTTTCTTATTGCAAGTTTCATATGAACTCTCTGCATATATAGCACAATAAATGGAAAACTACAGGTTTGGACATGAATGATATGCATCTTCTTTCCCCCATAGTACAGTGTGTCTCCCCAAAAAAATTACACTTTAAAAAAAATATATGATTCCAGGGAAAAAAGTTTTGTATGTATGGATAGCTAATGGACGCAACTTTCATATAACATCCAAGATGTCGTCTACTTCAGGTCAATGGGTTACCGGAAGAATAAAGCCAACATCTGTGACATTCCTTTTTTCAACAAACCGCATTTGAATAATAAATTTACTTAATCCCCATCTGGTTAATCAATGAGATGTTTAACTAATTTTACAATAACTGAAATGTGGGTTTAAAGTTTTTTTCAAAGTCACAGATGTAAAAATAACAGTTTGTACCATCACCCCATCCTGACTCCCATGCACACACCATTGAGTCTACAAGGGAAGTTACAATGCTACATGTACAAGAAAAAAAAATGCAATTTCTGTTCTCTCATGCATAACCCAAACCCAAACAGATCGCAATTGATCATGACTTTATTATATCACCCTGAATTTTGTAAGCTCCAAGGGACTTACCTCTCACAAATTGGAAGGCTTATTCATGCGCAGCCTAATTTGCATTCTCACAAATTGGAAGGCTTATTCATGCGCAGCCTAATTTGCATTCTCACAAATTGGAAGGCTTATTCATGCGCAGCCTAATTTGCATTCTCACAAATTGGAAGGCTTATTCATGCGCAGCCTAATTTGCATTCTCACAAATTGGAAGGCTTATTCATGCGCAGCCTAATTTGCATTCTCACAAATTGGAAGGCTTATTCATGCGCAGCCTAATTTGCATTCTCACAAATTGGAAGGCTTATTCATGCGCAGCCTAATTTGCATTCTCACAAATTGGAAGGCTTATTCATGCGCAGCCTAATTTGCATTCTCACAAATTGGAAGGCTTATTCATGCGCAGCCTATATTGCATTCTCACAAATTGGAAGGCTTATTCATGCGCAGCCTAATTTGCATTCTCACAAATTGGAAGGCTTATTCATGCGCAGCCTAATTTGCATTCTCGTTACAAAAGTCAGCAGTGTACACCCATGCATTATTTTTGTTGTTGACTTTTTGGTGTCGTATGAAAGTTAATTCCATAAGCTATCCACACATATAAACCTTTTACCCCAGAATCATACATTGTTTTATTCAGCAGCTGTTTCAAAGGTGTATATTTTTTTTATAGACACACTGTAGTTTAATGACACATAGTTGTTCCTGTTATAGCCTATGAAAGAGGGCTTTGACAGAAACTTCTCTCTCTCTCTTCTTATTGTCCTAGAAATGTTATTACCACTTTGTTGTAAAATGTTAACCACTTTTGCTTCATCTACTCAACTGTAAAGTGATTTGAGTGGCAGAATTTCTGGGATAGGTAAATACGATGTTCATTCTTTTAGCAGGTTGGAAAACTTTGCACACATGCTGGAAGCTCAATCCATTGATAGGTGCACTCCGGTGAATCCACTTTATCGCCTCCAGTACTGAAACAAAACAAAAAACAGACTCTATATTACTATAACGAGATGGTACCCGATTGTTGGCACTCCATAGCGCCCAAATGGGCACTTATTGCCCAGAGGAGCATGCACAGTAGCAGCCACTTTGCATTATTGCTGCTGCCTTGTTCATGCATTTTTGCAAACTGGGCGGTTGATGGGGTGTCGTGGCAGAGCGGATAAGAGCACCGAATTCAAGCTCTGCTGATTCTGTTCAGCGGAGTGTGGGTTAGAATCCCGGTCGTGACACTTGTGTCCCTGAGCAAGACACTTCACTATAATTGCTTCTCTCCACCCAGGGGTAAATGGGTACCTGTGAGGGCAGAGTTGGTTCTTGTGATTGATTAGCCTTCATTGCGCTACATATTTGGCGGCACAGGCTGTATATTCCACAGGGGTCTGAGATGGTTTAAGGAATGATTTAAGGCCCAGTGACCTTGAATAGCTCCTGAAATATCTCATTCTCTCAGTTTGTTGTTTAGTGCATCACTAAGTGCGGGAGTACTACCGGACACATGGCGATGCGCCAATATAACACCTGTTCATAAAAATAATAATAATAATAATAATAATAGTAAGACATTTGTAAAGCGCCTAATGCAAAAGCCTCTAAGCGCATTAAAGAAACAATAAAATAAACAATTAGAGAAAGATACAAGATACAAATAGGCAAATTACAAAAAAGAAGCTTTAAACAAATGAGTTTTCAACAAGGACTTAAAACATTGTAAAGTATTTAGCTTGGCGAATATGCACAGGAAGACTATTCCAAAGAAACGGTGCGGCATAAGAAAAAGATCTGTGGCCATAAAAAATGGAAGAAGCTCTAGTAGCAGAAAGCAATGACTGTTGAGATGATCGTAAAGTCCGAGTAGGGGAATAATGATGAACAAGTTCAGATAAATAAGCAGGAGATTGACATGTTTGAGCCTTGAAAGTTAACAGAAGAATTTTGTAAACTGTTTGAAACTTAAGTGGGAGCCAATGCAATTGCATTAGTACAGGTGTAATATGGTGAGAACGAGGCAGACAAGAAACGAGGCGAGCAGCAGTGTTCTGTACACGTTGAATTTTAGCAAGATCTTTATCGGGGAGTCCATACAGAAGTGAATTGCAGGAATCAAGTCTAGTAGTGACGAAGGCATGAACAAGACGAAGAGTAGCTGCTTCATCCAGGTAGCGGCGAATTTGTGATATTTTCCTAATAGCCATGAGAGCTCCTTTGCAAACATTATCACAATGTCTACTCATGCACAATGATGAATCCATAATAACACCGAGGTTACGGGCAAATTCAGATGGTTCAATGACAGACTGGGCAATTTGTATTGTTGGCGGCGAAATCTTTTTTGCGAAACGAGATCTCAAAAATAAAATCTCAGTTTTTGAGTCATTCAAAGCAAGTTTATTTGACAACGCCCAAGATTTGACATCTTGAATGCACACTTCAACTTTTGCAATGGCAGAAGCGCGATCAGCTGGATCAAATGTAATGTAAAGCTGGGTGTCGTCAGCGTAAGCAACACTAGAAATACCATGGGCAGCAATGAGGTCTTGCAAGGGTGCACTGAACAATATAAATTCAAGTGGCCCAGCTACAAAACCTTGTGGAACACCACACCAGAGATGATGGCGATCTGATTTAACATTGTTGATGAGAACATGCTGGGTTCTGTTGTTCAGATAAGAAGAGAACCAGTTAAGGGTAGTTCCAGTAATTCCATAGCGTGAAGATAAACGTTGGATGAGATGCTCATGGTTGATAGTGTCAAATGCAGCTGAAAAATCTAACAGCACGAGGATTGCTTCCTTATGGTTGTCCAGTGCACGTAAGATTTCGTCCTGCACATGAACAAGAGCAGTCTCAGTACTGTGGAAAGGACGATAAGCAGACTGCATTTTAGCATGGAGGTTATTTTCATGGAGATAGTCATGAAGTTGACTAACAACAGCACGCTCAATCAATTTGGAGATGAATCTCAAGTTAGAGATAGGACGATAATTTGACAAACACTCTGGGTCCAAATGTTGCTTTTTCAGAAGTGGCAGGATGCAAGCCTCCTTAAGATGATCAGGGAAATGACCAAAAGACAAAGATTTATTAATAATCTCTGTGAAAACTGGCAGCAATTCAGAATAACACTCCTTAAAAACAGATAATGGCAGAGGGTCCAGCTTGCAGGAGGTAATCGAACAAGATTTGATCATCTTCATCACTTCATCAGAAGTGACTACACGAAAAGTGGCGAATGACGAACTACAATGATCATGAATGTCAACGGAGAGGGGTGAAGGATGATTATTATCAAATCTGCCATACAGTTTCTTAATTTTGTCTTCGAAGAAACTAGCGAAATTGTTGGCAAGATCAACAGGATTATCAAAACTTGGAAGCTTTTTCAAACACTTCGGAGAAGCAAGCTTGTCAATAACACGGAACAGACTTCGTTGGTTGCACTCGGATATTTGATGGCGATGATAATTAGATTTACTATTGTTTACAATGTCGCTGTATATAATACACTGTTCTTTATACAACTCATGATGCACAGCAAGGCCAGATTTTATCCACTTTCGCTCACAACGACGTTTCACTTGCTTGGCTGCACGTAAAGTATCGCTATACCATGGAGCATGAGGACAGTATTACAGTTTTTAGAACTTCAGGAGCATGATTATCTAGAATATCCTTAAGAACAGAATCGTATTGCAAAACAAGTTCATCTAAATCGATGGCAGGATCCGTCATCAAAGAAGAGTTACAAATATCAGATTTAAAAGAAGGCATATCAATTGAACGAAGTTTGCGAGTAAGTAATGTCTTAGTTGATGCTGGAGGGCGAGCAATATTAATCAGACACTTCACAGCATGGTCAGAAGGAAGATCATGATGAGTTGAAACCGAAGAAATTAAATCATCAGTGACATTAGAAATCAGTAAATCCAATGTACATGTATGTCCAGCGATATGAGTAGACGAAGTAACATGTTGTTGAAGGTTGGAAGTATCTAACAAGTCACGAAAAATAACAGTTTCACGGTTGTTGGGAACATCCATATGAAAATTAAAGTCACCGGACAAGAGAAAACTGCAGGGATTAGCGATGAGTGATTCAATTAGGCATCCAAACTCTTCAAGAAACATCGGAAATGTGAGATTATTTTTCTTGTTAGGTGGAGGTCGATAGATGATGAGAAGACGGAAAGATGACGACATAGATGATACAGTGAGCTCCATATGTTCAAAGGCTCTAAATTCATGATTTTGGTGAATTTTTATATCAACACCAGTTCTCACAATGATACCAACACCACCTGCTCTTGAATGAAGACATGGACAGTGGTGGAAAACATAGTTAGGTAAAGTGTTACTGATGTCAGCAAGAGTACGATTATCTTGATCCCCTCCAGTTAACCAAGTCTCAGTGATGGCAAGTATATCTAACTGATGACTGATTACAAAATCACAGAGTGCAGTAGATGTATCCTTGGATTTAATAGAGTGAGCATTCCATACAGCAAAACGAAGATTCTTATTATACAGATAAATGATGAGAGTCAATGGAGGTAGGCAATATGGAAGTGGGTAATATGGAAGTGGGTAACTGTTTCATTCGTCGACGCCCACCCTTTTTCCCTCGATGTGTACGTCGATTGCATCTTGAGTTAATACTTTGGGTGACATTTATTCCAAGATGCTTAATATGATCCAAAACAGAAGGGTCCAGTGTGTAGCTTAAACCAATAGAACCAGAGGCCAAGTTCAAATGTAAGAGTTCATCACGATCATAATTAATGGGAGACAAACGAGAACTGGAAGATCTAGGAATATTGTTACAAGAAAGAGGTCCTGGGTTAGGATTGATGTCACCAGATGTTAGAAGTTGTAATTGAAAGGTAGCACTTGAGTTGCAATAGTAAGGAATGCGAAGACTCATATATTTATGATGTCGAGGATGTTTTCCATAATGTTCATTTGTACCAATGCACATGTAGTTCCAATAAGTGCCTGCAGAAGGCCCAATTAATGAGTTGACCAGTAAGGAATCATCACAAGGTGTGAGACCAAACAGGAAGAAGGTCAACAGGAGGATGAATGGCTTCATTGTTCCACTAGCAAGGTGCCAAAACTAGCACAATGCAATAAACAGTCACACTAGAAGATAATCCGGGATTACCATGGGCAGGTTAAATAAACAGAGGTGAATGAAGAGTCCATGTACATGTAGATGGCAAAACATTGTTGAAATCCAAATTAAGAAGAAAACTCAGCGAAATGTTTTCATTAAAAACTCAAATGTAGAATCAGGAAACAGCACAAAAAGAGTCCAGTAGATTCCTGGTACAAAGCTCTATCCACAGATATAAAATTGAACACAATAGGAGCTCAAAATACATAAATAATTGCAGAAAAGAGAGAGAGAGAACACTTTAGTGGTCGCTTGTAAGGCGCACCAACAAGGCAACAAAAGGGGGACACATCTTTGTTAACCAACTATAGGCCTGTCGCTCTCACATCAGTATTATGTAAAGTTCTCGAGCGGATAATCTCTGTTGCCATTACTGACCATTTAACAACATTTAATCTACTTAACCCCAATCAACACGGCTTTGATTAAGCATAAAAGTTGTGTTACATAGCCGGTTAACATTATCCACTCATGGTCATCCACTCTTGACAGACGTCGTCCTCCCAGAATCGATTCTATTTTTCTCGACATGTCAATGGCCTTTGACACATTATGCCTCATACTATCCTTCTGGAGAAACTGGCTAAAAATTATAATTTGCGTGGCAGTTTGTGGCATTGGGTTCGATCATTTCTGACTGGTCGTAATCAACGGGTCCTCTTTCGGGGCGCCGTCTCGTCATGGGTGGATGTTACCTCTGGCGTTCCACAGGGTAGTGTTCTTGGTCCGCTTTTGTTTAACCTCTTTGTTAATGACATTTCCAATTCAACTTCCTCCAATTGTGTTTCATTTGCTGATGATATATCCTCCTAATAGATATCGTGCCATTCAATGTCCCAATGATGAACTTGAACTCCAGACTAATCTAAATAGGCTTAAGCACTGGTGTGACGCTAACGATATGACCTTCAATGCCGCTAAAAGTCACGCATATCACTCGTGGCTGAAAAAATATAAATCCCCCAGTGTATATTCTTGGTACCATTCCTATGCACACCACCAAATCTTTTCAAAATCTAGGTCTCACAATAGATGCTAATCTCAATTGGGCAACACACACTGACTATATTGTAACTAGAGCCAATCGTCTCTTAGGGTTCATCAGAACAGTTGCCCGAAGCTCCTCTTCAATTGCAATTTTCACACTGTACAAGTCATTGGTCCTCCCTATTATTGAGTATGATTTACCCGCATGGCATCCCTATACCTAAGCTCAGCAAAAAAAACTCAAGCGGATCCAACGTACAGCTACTCGTCTCACTCTAGGACAAAGACGAGGAGAAATGTCTTACGAGAACAGATAACAGCGGCTTAACTAGCACACCCTTATCAGTAGGCGTAATTACTTATTATGTTCTTTTGCTTTTAAAGCCATTGGACACTTTCGGTAAACAGTGTCGTCCAAAGCCCACACTTCGTGTACCACAACTTATATATAAAATAACAAACCTGTGAAATCGGTCATCTGAGTCGGGAGAAAATAGCGGGAAAACCCACCCTCGTTTCCCCACGTTTCGCCGTGTCATGACAAGTGTTTGAAAGTAATTCTCGCTGTCGAGAATTGATATTGTTTTAATGTTTTCTCAAAAAGTAAAGCATTTCATGAAATAATATTTCAAGATGAGTCTTTCACCATTACCTTCTGTAAACCCTGTAAATTATTTGTAAATCAGTGGACTTTTAATTTTTTTTTTTGTACCGAAAGTTAATAATGGCTTTAAGGTTTAATACGGTATTTCAGTTTGCGAATCCCTTGAAAACAACATTGTCATCAATCCTCGTCATCTTAACACGCTCACTTTCTGCCACCTTCCTGCTCGTACAGACTCATTACTTCATTCTCCGTCCCGTCGTTTCCCGAGACTGTGGGATACCATTCCACAACACATCTGGGATGCTGCTGTAATTTGTCCTTTTCTCCGCCAACTTAAAGCCGTCTGTTTAAATCCTGTCTAAAAAAAATGTAATCTCTCCGGTTTGACCTGGGAGCATGCATGTATGGGGACTTGATCTTCTTCCTTTCCCTTGTTATATTGTCTAGTTTATTGTCTCCAGTTTTCCTGTTTCACTATGCGTGCAAAGGTCTCAACTACCAGATGCACAATATCTCTAGAATCAGAAGATTCCTCGATAAGGACACCTGTCATCTTGTTGTCCGTGCTCTGATTCTTACCAGGCTTGACTATGGTAATGCCTTGCTGTTTGGATCCAACTCAACAGACATACAACGACTACAAAAGCTACAAAACTGGGCTGCTAAACTTGTCTGTCGTGCCCAAAAGCATGACCACGCCACACCATACCTACAAGATCTTCACTGGCTGCCGATTAGGGAGAGGATAACCTTCAAGATCTTGGTTTATGTGTATAAATGCCTCAACAACACAGCTCCTGGCTATTTATCCTCTTGCCTGTCTCTCCATCGGCCTGGCCGCTAAAGTCTACACTCAGCATCCGACACTACTCGCCTCATGGAACCCAACTCAACCAAGCTTCTTAAGTCGGCCTCAAGTCGCACATTCTCACATTTTACTCCACACACCTGGAATGCACTCTCCACCTCAATCAGGAAATCTGACTCTCTTCGAACATTTAAGAAGTGTATCAAACATTCTCTATACCCTATCTAATGCGCTGCGTTCTTGACATAGTGGCGCTTTATAAATGCCCTATATGCCCAGGTCGAAATTCCAGTTGAACCTAGTTAAACTGGGTTTAACTGGAACTAGTTGAAACCAGTTGATAAACTAGTTAAACACAGTTAAAACCAGTTGGTTTAATATGGAAAATGGACAGAGACCAACTGGTTTATAATTTCAACCTAGTTGAACACAGTTAAACCTAGTCCAAACCAGTTGGTTAATATGGAAAATGGACGAGTTTGATCACTATCCAGTTGAACCAGTTGACCCCAGTTAACTAGGTTCAACTGGAATTTTGACCTGGGTGTATGTATGTATGTATGCGTGGGACAACATGCTTCCGAGCATCAGTAATTTAGTTTACTTTTGTTGTCCCTGACCCGCATAGTATTGTATGGTCCTTTTGTTATGTTTAGGTCGAAGAAATAATAATAATAATAATAAATAATGTTGAAGCGCCATGAGCATCACTGCGTAAAGGACCTGATTGCTATATAAGAAGCCACTATTATTATTATTACTATTATTATTATTATTATTATTATTATTAGACACGTGCATGGAGTTTGAGGTATTGCGGTGAGAAGCGTGACGGACCTGATTGCTTTATAAGAAGCCACTATTATTATTATTATTATTATTATTATTATTAGACACGTGCATGGAGTTTGAGGTATTGCGGTAAAAAGCAGCTAGGATGCAAGTTTTAGGAAAATGTTAGTGACCGTGGCTTTTGAGACCGTGTGTGCAATAGTGTTATAGTGGCAGTTGAATAACCAATGAATAGGTTCTATTGCCTTCCAGGGGTCGAAATTAAATTGCTACTAGCCAGCAGGGACCGTTAAAAAAAACGCCAGTTAAAGGATTGTATTGTTCATATTAATTAGCTGCTTACTGTGCAAGCGCTGAATGTCTGCACTAGAAAAAAGGTCATTCGTGCATTTGTTCCCTCGTATTGACAACGACAATGCTTTTCTCTACATTCTTCCCAACAACCAAATTTTGTTGTCTTCAACGCATCCAAAACAACGCAGCCCGCATTATGACACTTTCTTGAAAATCCTGTTCTATCACCCCCATTTTGACACAACTCCATTGGCTCTCTCAATGAATCATCTTCAAGCTTTTGCTCATTGTCCACAAAGCACTTAAACAGCAAGGCTCCCCACTATATCTCAGAACTGCTTCAAGTTTACACTCCGTACGTCTTTGATCAAGTTCCATGCTCCTCCTCATTAAACCCAAGTCTGGACTCTAGGAAGTGGATCGCTGAGATTGCTATCCTGATTTCCCCGACACCTTTCCAAAAGCTGCCATCCAAGGCGGCAGAGTCTGGTGGACCGAGTACTTCCCTGGGGGTTGATGTAGGCAACTGTCACATCTGACACAAATATGGTAGTCTGTGATCAGTTAACTAAATGTGACACACTCTGTGAAAATGAGTCACATGTCGCCCAATGCAATATTGAGTTATGGACAGTTTAATGTGGAAAATGTAAGTAAAAAAATAATAAATAAATAAAGCTAAGAATACAACAATTTTGTGATCATACTTATGTCTAATTTGTATCCTTTTGCACACAATGGTAGTTTAAAATATCATTTTACTTGTAATTCGTTTTTCACAAAAAATGGTGTAGTGGCTAATTTCAAATGGGAGTAACTCAGTGACGCGATACACCCCAAAGCTTAGACACATACCAAATTACTGCTGCTGATGTGTTCGGTCCAGCCATGCATATAACTCAATTCCTGAAAATGCCTACATCTGACTCATTTTCACAGAGCGGGTCACAAATTGTTCTTGGGCCTTCAAGACTTAGCAGGGGGCAGTGATTGTGGGTTGGGATCGTATCATTTAAAGGACATGCCCTGAGCCATGGTTTCTGTTAACAACCATCACTGGAGGTGTGGGATTATATGGGGCCCTAAGGGACAAAATGTTCATCTTCCTGATGATGTTAGAAATAGACTTAAATCTATAAACATTCTTAACGACACTGGACACTATTGGTAATTGTCAAAGACCAGTCTTCTCACTTGGTGTACCTCAACATACGCATATAATAACAAATATAGGATTTGAGGCATTGCATGGTGAGGTATCAATGTATATTTGGTTTGCGGTAACACCATGTGTGTATCTAATTGCCAGGTAGAGTTGTTCTTAGAGAACTGTCTTGCTTTATTCTACTGTGACGGAGTAAACAATCAGAGGTTCGGGAGACTTCTCAGTTCTGACGATGACTAGAGCAAGCTAGTCGAAGCATTGAGACCAATTCAGAACTGACTCCGTGGCAGTACAGTTATATAAGGTCCTATAAGCTAAAGTAGTAGTCCAGTCTATTTTCTATACCATCCGCCCTGGTAATAGTTAAAAAGCAGGACAGTTCTTTTCAGAACTGAGAAGTCTCCCGAACCTCCGATTGTTTACTCCGCGGCAGTAGAATAAAGCAAGACAGTTCTCTAAGAACAACTCTACCAGGCAAGAAGATACACACATTGGGTTACCGCAAACCAAATTTGAACTCAATTGGTCAGTGAAGTTGCGAGATAATAAAGAAAGACCAAACATCCTTGTCACACAAAGTTGGGTGCTTTCAGATGCTTGATTTAGAGACCTCAAATTCTAAATCTGAGGTCTCAAAACCAAATTCATGGAAAACTAGACATTGAGAGTTTGTGAACAAACTCTAGGTGTTCGGTTTTCGGGAGTAAAAGCCTGGTGTAAAAACAAAATATTGCACCTTGCATTGTTTTCAAGGTTTGTAATAAGTTATAAAAATAGCAAAATTGTCAAAGCAACATAGGAGTACATGTACGTCATTTGAGTTCAAGAAGTTAACTTAATGTAATTGAAAATTCTTGTAAACATTACTGTGTTAAAAATGTGTAAGAAAAGTTTTTATAAAAAGTTAGTGAATGAGTTTATCCAGAAAACAAATGATTCCCAAACTACTTACATAGACGTTCCTTCCTTCCATATATAGCTTGAACCAAATAAACTTCATTTTGAAGTGCATGTATCACATACTGAAGTGCTTACTCATATCACACATAAAACAGAAGCACCAAAAACCATGTTCTGAGTTTACATTAATCCACTAATCCACAAATGTTTGTTATAACAGTAAAAATAAAATAATAGGTTGTTTTTCCTTCCTTGTTTCAAATCTGGAATGTTTGTTTTTTATTTATTTGTGCAAAAACTTTATTTAATCCGGCAGTTGATTTTAGCAAGACCACTACTTGTGGTGCATGGAAGTGGAAATAGATTAGTTAAAGGCAGTGGACACTAGTGGTAGTAGTAGGCATCTGTCCGTCAATACTGACGATGGACTGCGCCCTGGGGGTTGTCCTCTCTCTTGCAGCTGCGGCTGTGGCTGGAAGTCCGATTCTTGCATGGCAGTGTCTGCCTCAGTTATTGCAGACATACGGGGAGGGGGCTGACACAGGGGTGGGGGCTGCTACTCGCAATTTCCTCCTCTGCCTCTTCTCCTGCAGCAAGGAAGTGCGCCTCTCTTCAGCGTGGTGGACCCCTGTGGCAATTGTCTGCCTCCAGGCGCTGCGTTCTTGACCAGCTTCCTCCCAGCTGTTGGGGTCTATGCCTGCCTGCCTCATGTCACGTCTACATACGTCCTTGAATTGTAGGTACGGGCGACCAATTGGCCTGTGGACGTGACCGAGCCATCTGAGGCGGCGCTGGCTCAATATGGCGAACATGCTGGTGGAGTGGGTATGTTCTAGGACTTCAGTGTTTGGAACGTTCTCCTGCCATGTAATGCCCAAGATGTGGCGTAGGCAGCGCAGGTGGAAGCAGTTCAGCCGTTTTTCTTGTCTGATGTAGGTGGTCCAGGCCTCCCTGCCGTATAGCAGAGTGCTGGTGACGCATGCTTGGTGGACCTGGAGTTCTGTGAACACGGCTAGGTTCGTATTTAGCCACACTCTCTTTGGCCAGCCTGGCCATCACTGCGGCGGCTCTGGCCAGACGGGTGCTCAATTCTGCGTCAAGTGACAGATTGCTGGAGACTGTTGACCCGAGGTACATGAAGGAGTCCACACAGTCAAGAGTCGTGTTGCCAATACAGATGGAGGGTGGGTTTACGACATCTTGGGCCATGACATGGGTCTTCTTGATGCTGATGGTAAGGGCAAACTCCTTGCATGCGAAGGAAAGCCTGTCCACCAACTGCTGGAGCCCTGTCTGTGTGGGATGCTAGTGCAGCATCGTCTGCAAATAGCATTTCCCTGAGAAGAACACTGGAACACTTGGTCTTAGATCTCAGGCGGGCAAGGTTGAAGAGTTTCCTGTCAGCTCTTGAGTGTAGTTTGTAGATAGACGCCTTCATGGGATGAGTCGTATGCAAAAGACAGCAGAAGCGAGAAGAAAATTCCGAAGAGGGTTGGTGCAAGAACGAACACAGCCCTGCTTCACTCCGCTGCAGATTGGGACGGCCTCTGAAGTTTTTCCATCACATCAGACTGAACTCCGCATGTTGTCGTGAAAAGATGTCAGGATGTTGAGAAGTTTTGGCGGGCAGCCGATCTTTGCAAGTAGCTTGAAGAGACCATCTCTGCTAACAAGGTTGAAGGCCTTTGTGAGGTCGACGAAGGCGAGATACAGGGGTCTCCTCTGTTCACGGCATTTCTCCTGCAGTTGTCAAAGGAAGAAGATCATGTCCACCGTGGATCTTGCTGCCCCGTAGCCACACTGTGACTCAGGGTAGACACGTTCGGCCAGAAGCTGGAGTCTGATAAGGGCAACACGTGCGAAGACCATCCCCATAGTGCTGAGCAGAGAGATGCCGCGGTAGTTGTTGCGGTCACTGTGGTCGCCCTTGTTCTTGTACAGCGTGACGATCTTTGCATCAGGCATGTCCTGTGGGACGGCTCCTTCATTCCAGCAAAGGCACAGGAGGTCATGGAGATATGGCAGGATAAAGGGTTTCCCAAGTTTGATGACGTCAGGTGTTATCCCATCAGCACCTGGGGCCTTGCCGCAATTGAGGCTGTCAATGGCTTTGCCAAGCTCCTCTTGAGTAGGTTCCAAATCGAGCTCCTTCATCACAGGCAGGCTTGCGATGTCGCTCAGAGCCTCCTCTGACACTGCGTTTTCTGTTGTATATAACTCCATGTAGTGCTCAGCCCATTTTTCCATCTGTTTGCTGCTGTCGGTGATGACTTCACCAGACTTGGATTTGAGAGGTGCTGTTTTTCTAATGGTGGGACCTGTGGCTTGTTTGATTCCCTCGTACATGCCCCTGATGTCACCTGTGTCGGAGGCAACCTGTATGGTGGAGGAGAGTTTGAGCCAATAGTTGTTTGCGCAGCGTCGTGCAGTTTGCTGGGCCTTGCTCCTAGCTTTTCTTAGATCCTCAAGATTCCTCGGCGATGGATTCTCTTTGAAATTGAGAAAGGCGGTGCGCTTGGCCTCTATAACCGGCTCCATCTCCGCTGCATTTGCCTCAAACCAGTCTACGTTCTTGCCGTATGCTGCGGGGCTTTGTTATAAATGGTGTCACGCAGGCAGATCCACTTGTCCGCAGCACTTTGCTGATTGGAAGAGGAGAGTGCTTGATCAAGAGAGGTGAGGAAGAGCTTGGTGATATTTGGGTCTTTGGAGCGGCTGGTGTTGATCTTGGGCCGTGCCTTCGGCTTGGCATGGTGGATCTGCCTCGGCTGTAGCTTGACCTTACTGAGGACGAGGGAGTGATCCGTGTCAGTCTGCACTGTGAAAGGTGCGGGTGAAGCGGATGGAGTTGAGTGCCTCTCGTCTAGTAATGATGAGATCAAGCTGGTGCCAGCGCTTAGATCTTGGATGTCTACAGGAGACCCTGTGCAATGGCTTGGTCTGGAAATAGGTGTTGGTAATGCAGAGCTGATGATAGCAGCACAACTCTAGCAGTCTCTGCCCATTTTCATTCATGCTCCCCACTCCAAAGTGTCCAAGGCAGTCTGGCCAGGATTCATGGTTGACACCAACCCTAGCATTGAAATCCCCCAGGAGGAACAGGTGCTCGTTCTTTGGGATTGTGCTGATGGCCATGTCGAGCTCCTCATAGAACTTGTCTTTGGACTCGGGGGAAGAGCAGAGTGTTGGGGCATAAACGCTCAGCAGATTGGCTGGTCCGCTGCTGGTGGATAAGCCGATGGCGAGGATGCGTTCTGAGCCTCCTGTCGGTGGTACAGTTGTGGCAATCAGCGTGTTTTTCACTGCGAAGCCAACGCCGTGTTCTCAAGTCTCTTCTGCACTCTTGCCATGCCAGAAGAAAGAGTAGCTTTTCTCCTTTAGGGAACCACTGTCAGCAAGTCGTATCTCCTGGAGAGCAGCAATGTCAACATTGAGTCGTAGGATTTGAAACTTTGCATGGTGGAAGTAAGATATACATGTAGAAAAGTTTGCGGTAACACCATGTAATAACAATCTCTATATGAGTTGGGGTGGTTCTGAAAAGAACCGTTGGATTAACTCGACATTTCGATCAGTATGCTCTGATCGTCTTCTAGAAGACGATCAGAGCATACTGATCGAAACGTCGAGTTAATCCAACAACATTGAGTCGGTCGAGCTCATGGTCGATAATGGCAGTCTTGCGAGAGTCGTTGATTTGGTCAAGGCTGTCTAAGAGCCCCTGTGCGCATGGTTCTTACATTCCAGCTAGATATTTGAAGAGCTGGCATCTCCATTTTCAGTTTTCTTTTCTTGGCTGGTGCTGTGTTAACGTCCGCTTGTCGTGCTTTACACTAAGCCCCAAGCACCCATTGAGGCAGACGGGCGTTGGCGGGTCGACACCTTACTGGCCGGGGGCTGCCCGGCTTAAGGCGGGGGGTAGTCGAACACTGAAACGCAATGGCTCCTCCCATCGTCGAAACTTGGATGGGAATTATAACCCGTAACTGCCAGCTACCGTGTTGTGTCCTCACTCTAGGGTGAGGCTGGAGTGACCTCTCCAGGGCGCAAGCCTGGGCATGAAGTATGGAGATCCTGGGTTGCCCAGGCATCAGAATCCCCCTCTTGGCCTTGCTGATGGAATCCAAAGGAATGCGAAGCATGACGTTTGGTATCAGCTTGGCTGCAGGAGCTGTCGAAACAGTGTTTGCACGGCACCGTTCCGCCTTCGGGGCTCCACTCCATTTTTGGAAGGTTTACTCCCTTACACGTGGCCGTTGGTTCAGTTCTTGACCTCCTCCGCCCTTGCCGTTGGCTGTCTGGTGTTGCTCATCCGCCCAGTGATGCAGTGTAGACACCACACTCGGGTTTAAAATCAGAGTTTTCCTTCTCCTAGATGAACTGCCTTCCATGGCTTATTAGCCCCATCTACCAAGGTTTGAAATCAGAGTTGAAATCAGAGCTCAAATTTTCACAGGTTTGTTATTTTATGCATATATTGAGATACACCAACTGTGAAGACTAGTTTTTTTATTATTACCAATAGTGTCCAGCGTCTTTAGCGTCACAAAATTTCAAATTTAAGTTATTTGGGTTGGTTACCAGTTTCTGCTAAGCAATACTATTAACTGTGCTTAGCAATTGCTGGGCTAATACTGGCTTTATGAACTTATTGGGCCCTGGCACAGCCGGAGGGTGCATTATTGCATTCCAACTGCATTTGGCAACGCAAAAGTAGTAGGGCTAGTGCGACATATCTGCATCAAGGCAACAAGCACTTTAGAACACTATAGTGTTCTATAACGTGCCAGTTGCCATGATGCGTGTATGTCGGTTGCTTTTATACACATGGATATAAAGACTGGATCCTCATGCCGCGCCATAGTAAAATATTTCCATAAACAGTCTATTTACAACAGTGCGCCACAATGTCAGGTACATTTGACCGTTTGTTATGGTTGGAAAAGCATAAACGCTGACCTTTGAATGCTTTGGGGTTTTTAATAATTTTTCCCTAACTATGAAATTTTTATGATTTTTTGTTTACAACAACCATCTACATTGTAAACAAATTTTATATATGATTCAACCAAAGTTGAAAGGGTTAAAACAGAATCAAACGCCCAAAGTAGGGAAGAAGAGGATGTGCTTTGTTGCTAACAAACTTTCAATGATGTGACATGACAGAGTGGCAAGTTTTGTTACATTCCCACATTTATGCACTGCATTTAGCACAACATGGTTTGTCCACAGTAGGGCATACACACCACAACAGAGATCCTTTTCGGTATCAGAGTACCATCGTACTAACAGTGTCTCTGCAGTGCTTCAAGGGTTCTGCCAAGAGTTCCAAAACGTTAGCTCAACACAAGTAACAGTTTACAAAAATGTTAGGAAGTAGGGGCCTACTGGTAGAAGTCGGAATCTGAACAAGGAAAGATCTGGCCGAGCACGAGACGAGCAGCATGGTTTTGGAGTTTCTTAAGTCTGTTTTGTTCAGCCTGAGTAATACCATAGAGAATGGCATTGCCGTAGTCAAGACGAGAGGTTATGAGGGAACGTACTGCATGGTGGCATGTATCCTAGTCAAGAAATCTGCGGATACGATGAAGGTTGCGAAGGTGGAAATTAATTGATTTACAAACAGCAGTGATGTGATTAGACATAGACATTGATGGATCGAACATGATACCCAAATTTCTAAATGACCTGGATGGCTTAATGGAAGAGTTGCTGATGGGGAGGACAACATTGGACAGAGAAGTGACAGAATTTTACCCCTGAAGAAATTAGCAAACTTATCACTTAATGATTTACCAGATTCCCCAACACGGAGTTTGTTACACTTTGAGTTCAGAAGATTATGGATAGTTTTGAAAACATCTTTCACATTACCAGTGGCTCACTTATCAGAGTAAAAAGAGACCTTAGCACTATCAATAAGTCGTTTGAGCTCTGATAGTTCTCTACATACGCTTCACAATCAACATTCAATTTACTCTTGCGCCACTTACAAATTGAATGTTTTCTTTGTACCATGGAATTTTGGGACGTACAGTTCTACTATGGGTGTTGACAGGACAGTATCTGTCCAGAACCGCTTGAATAGTATTTTCATAACTGTATCTGGTCATCAACATTACCAATACTCATTACAGGAACTAGTTTGGATTCCAATTCCTTCATCATATTATTAATATCAACAGACCTGGAATCCCGACAATGAGTATAGGATCTGGGTAGCTAAGGCTTTTGTGGTTAAGCTTGAAATGAACAGAGTGGTAATCAGACATTAGATTTTCATGAACTTTGCAATCCTTCACCAACTTGTCTTCAACAATACCAATGACCAAATCCAGCTGGTGACCCAATTATATTTCAGCCTAGTCGTCAGACTCACCCTGTATTATGTTCCATTTAATACGGTCTGAACCACCCTTTAAATAAAATGGAAAGTTCCTCCATTCATAAAAATGCAAAATGAGCCCACGCCCCAGCACATAAATACCTCTCTAAACCATTGAAGCATGTCTTTGTTCTTCGTGGTACGGTCTGTAACGCACGTGTTATTCACGCACTCCAGTACTTTAGTTAGTTTTATGTACGTTACCTTTCTAAATCTTACTACATTTTACAACGAACACAAAATCAACCAGTAAGACGGCTCCTCCGCCAAGAAACCTATAGCCAATACTTCTGCTCCGACCTCGCCTTGGGTCGATCGAAGTGGAACGACCGACCCCGCCTTGCCTTGGGCGGGAGGAGAACGTGCTATAACGCACAGCTACAGAACCCTGAGCCAGAAAAAAGGTCGCCTTGCCCTTCTTCCCAGTGGCATTCTCCATCAATGGCCCCGAGAGTTTCTCGAGTTCCACAGGCAGTTTGTTGAGGAAGAACTTTCAAACTATCTCATTCCTACAGAGCAAGAACAATTCTTCAAAGCTCCAGAACTTCCTAGCCAGGTAAAGTCTTCCTTTAAAGAAGCTCGATCCTCCATGGTGTCTCAAGATGACCGCCTTAAAGATTCACATGGCCATGTTCTCAAGTCTGCCCTCCCCTTGGTTCATCTTTTTGATGCTCTTGCAGACCCCTTGTGTCCTGATACTATCGACGCTAACATGATGAAGGAACATGTTGCTTCTGCGCTTATTTTGCTGGGGTCAGCTAGCCAGAGACTTGCCGTAGCTCGCCAACATGCCTTTGACGATCTACTCGACAAGCGTTTTGACTCTTTGAAAAAGAAAGCACCCTCGATGGATTTCTTCTTCGGTGGCAATCTTGTTAAAGATATAGAGGAGGCAGAAAAGGCTAAATTAGCCTCCAAGGTCATCAAGGGAACCTCTGGATCGACATCTATTTCTTTGAAAAAGAGTAGATTTTCTCCGTACTCTTCAGCAGTCGATAGAAAATTCAGGGGAGGTCGTACCTTTCGAGGCGGACGATCCTTTAACAATTCCACCAGTTATGGAAATGGAAGGTCATCGTGGTCTTCCCGTCGCAACACATTCAAGGGCAACGGGAATGCTGATGACAAGTCAAAAGAGTAGATCAGACAGGTTGTCTCATATTTTTTGTTCAACACTGGAGAACTCTTATGCAATTGACAGCTAGATTCTCCAGTCAGTTTATGGCCACAAGATAGAATTTATAAAGCCACCGTTTCAGTTGCAGGAAAAAGTACCTGCCAATCAGTAAGAAATCAGGAGAGCTCCGGCCGATCATAAATCTTCATCTGCTAAACAAGTTTGGGCTTTATCAACGCTTCAAGATGGACGGAATAAATCTAGTAAAGGATTTGTTAAATCTAGACGACTTCTTGGGCTCAATCGACCTAAAGGACTTCTACCTCATGGTCCCCATTCACATGGAACATCGCAAATACCTGCGTTTCCGTTGGCAAGACAGTCTATATCAGTTTACTTATACCTTGGTTTCCTCTTCAATTCATCCACAATGACTTTGGCCCTGCCAGGGGAGAAAGTAAACAAGATTGTAGAACATTTCCTAAGCTTTCTTTGAGCAAGAAAGTTGGCGTGAGGGCCCTTGCATGACTACTCGGCCCCCTATCCTCGAGCATTCAGGCAGTCTTTCCGGCACCGCTGTCCTATCGCAGGAGAAACCTAGAAGTTTACTTGTTTCCCCCATTTGCACTTCTCGCAAGATGTCTTCAAAAGGTCCTTGCATACAAAGCCACAGTTCTTCTGATAGACCCTGTGTTGAAAACGCGATCCTGGTACCCACGTCTGTTAGAACTCACAGTGAGAACTCCAGTCTTATTGGAGTTACTGAGGTTGTGTCACAACAACCAATATCATCCAATGTGGAAAACCTTGCAGTTAGCCGCATGGAAGCTATCAGGCAATCCTTATCAGCAAGAGGTATTTCGCAGCAAGTGTCCTCCGTCATCTTATCATCCTGGCGTCATGGCACTAACAGAGATGCCAAGTTCAGAGGCCAGCTGTGCATGAGATTTTTCGAAGCCTACCCCCCCCCCCCCCATCATTGTGGAAGGCATGTTTTCTCTCTCGGAGTGTCTTTCTAAATCAAATGTCAACCGAAATCGGCCTGAGAGGAACTGCTTTACAATGGTTCCTGTCATATTCAACGGCAGGACCACCAAAGTCTGCAAACATGTAAATGCCATTTTCTCTGATCTTCATCACATGAACAATGGCCTTCCTCAAGGTTCAAGCATTTGGTGCGGGATCTTTCAAAATATTTATCATGCCAATTGGTCGCATCATGAATGACAGAATTACCCCCATTCTAATGTATGGTTTTTATTTTGCAGGAGCACAAAATATGTACTTTTCTCCCCAAAGATTGTGAACTCTTGTTCCTATGCTAATTTTTTAACTTTGCTTAAGAATAGAAGTGCAGAGTTCAGTGCATTCACTTTCCTTTGTACTTGTGTGGTCACACAGGTTGGTGTGCATACATTTGTATTGTTGTGCATTGAAGCATTGAGCTACTTTGGATGGAGTTGTGGTACAGGTGTATGTAAGATTTAGGGAGTGTCAGTAGTCTCACATAGGTTCTTATAGCCTTGATTAAGGCGCTCCACAGCCAGCCGCGACCTGCAAAATCCCAGTCCCCATCACTGAATTCCACACCCCCCCCATACACACAGTGCATATAATACATGTACGTGTACAGCGTATGTACACATACTACATGTATGTACATGTACCATCTGTACAGTACACATACGGAAACGTACGGTACATGAGTACTTTCTAAGTAGCGCCTTGATGGTTTTCTATATGCCAAAATTTAGGGCGGAGCTCATTATGCTAATGTTTACTAACAACCCGTTCTCATTGGTGGTTGGTTGACCTATAAACTCTCGCTGCGATGTCAATCACAACATTCTGCAAGCGCTCGCACATGTGCTCGTCGACGAAAACAAGCCGTGGCTATGGCAATGGCGGTGGGCGAGAGACCCAAATCAAAGTTGTTCACTGTAAGTCGCTGGAAATCAATGGTGTATAATTTGCAACAGTTCATCGTAGCACAACTACACAAGCTTTCAACAAAATAAAACAACCGCGTTTAATGCATCAATCATGAATGTAGAAAAAGAAGGAAGAAAGTTTGACCATACAGTGTGTGAAATGAGTTTATTGCTCCATGGTTTGAGAGAGGTTCAAAGTATCCAGGGTTTCCGGCAAGATGGCTACTTGGTTAGAATTCTTAGATGTTGGGCATACATGTACATGTACATGTATGGTACAACACACCCCATCCCCTTCAAGCACAAACACTTAAAGGATTTGGGTACTTTTTCAAAATGTCCATAGATTTACATTAAACTTACAGGGTTTGAAGATAATGATAGTGGAAAGCTTCCCTTCAAATATTACTTACTGAGGTGCTGTAATTTTTGAGAAAAGAGTAAAACAATGTCATGAAAATATGTTGTAAATGATTAAAATAATTTTCGTCTCATGAGACGAAAATTATTTTCATTACATTGTTTTGCTCATTTCCCCAAAACTACAGCACCTCAGCATGTAGTATTTTCAGAGAAGCTTTCTACTATCATAATCTTCAAACTGTGTAAGTTTAGTGTAAATCTTGTGGACATTGTGTTTTTTGTCCTACAAAAGTTACATAGACCCTTTAATAACATTCTGTTTTCCCCATTTCAGCCCAGCCATGTTTGGTTTCATGAGATAAGGAACCCAGCTCTTTAATGTAGACATACTATTCATTACGTTTCTCGCGGTAAATCAAAGTTGGGGATCGAAAATGTGTATTGGTCGAAAAACATACCAGACGGTAGAAGATGGCGTGTGGCTAAACAACAACTACAAGTAAGATCAATTTCATAAACTAACTCTTGCCATACTACTACACTACAACATTACACTAAGTACAGCAGCTTCCAATTCAGGGACAAATCTACCAGCTACATTGTACTATAATGATGCTAGTCGACGTGTTATAATGAAACGCAAGACAATGGGCCAAGGAACCCCTCCTCTCTTCGAAGTTGTTCAACACCGTACCGACCGACCGAGCGAGGCTTGTCCGGCACCGGTGTTTAGTCGTATACCGTCCGGCAGCGCATTCAGACCCCTTACATCATAGCTTACATACACCACGCTCCGGACACTGCTAAACACATGTACAGTGTACATGTATACAACATACAGCTAGCGTACAGCGTATACACACACATCGACGTGGCATGATTGCTAGCAGTAATACGTCATTCTCAATCAGCCCTGTGATTGGCCAATGTTTAGAATGACACGCCCACATCATGCAAGCCCTTTTATCGGATTCCCAATAAAATGTTACAAACCCATCAAGGCTGTTGTTTGAGCCACACGCACTCATGACTACGCTAAACTGTTCTCGCTGTATAATGTACTGCACAAACAATGTATACGTTGTTCGTGTACAGTGGCGTAACCAGAGGGGGGGCAGGGGGGGCCGGCGGCCCCCCCGCTCAGAACCCTTGCCCCCTCTCTTACCCCCCCCCATATGAAATCAGAGAAAAGTATATTCTTATAGGCCTAATACATAAATCGTTTAAGGCTGCATAAAATGCTGCCGTAAAAAGGAAAACTTTTATTCATATCAGTATGTGGACTATAAAATGAAAAATGCATGGAAACGCACGCGCGATCGTATTGGCGGTAAATGTTTGTTACGGTTTTGCTGTTACAGAGAGTGCAGGATGTGACAAAGTTCTGTTAAATACGTGGTGGTCTGAACGCAGACCAATAGCTCCGTTAACACAACTTAGTCAGATCATGGAGGTAAAAATTTCTACCTCCATGGTCAGATGCACTACAGAGAAATTTACTACAGCAAAATGGCCAGCGAAAAAGGTTGCTTAGACCATTAATTTCTTCTCCTTTGAAGCAAGCGGTGCAATTGAGAGGAGGTAGGCCTATTTAAAATTTTGGTTTCATAACTAAAATGTGATTATTAAACACCCACAATTTCAATCCTGTATTTTTTGTTGTTGTTGATGGCTTACACCTGTTACAATAAGGCCGAGTAAAAAAAAGAAACATGTTTAGTGTCTGGGTTTCTCAAAAAAAGGAAGGAGGGGCTTTTTATTTTTTATTTCAAGATGGCCGCCATGAATGTCAAATATGTTTTTTTCTGCTGCTGAAATACACAAAACATTAATGAAACAGTTTGGTCAAGGCATTCAGACAAGACATTCAGATTTTGTTTTGTTTTACTGAGATCATTTAAAATAACCCTTTTTCAAAACAAAAAAAATGTGCATAAAAAAAACTTAAGCAAAAAAAAAAAGGAGGTGTCCTGTAAAAAGGAAGCAGGCGGGGACGCTAAACATTTCTATTTTTCTATTTTTACTTGGCCTAATATTATTATGTTTTGGGTATTTACACACCCACAGAGCCTATTTGAGAATGCCGTGTACAACTCTAAATTGGTACTTGGTTATCACAGTTGGTAATTTAATCCTTTTATACAGTCTAAAAGTTTTATCTTATACAAAATGACAAGTTCTCTAAGATTTTGTTGTTTTCGCAATCTTTTGTTACCTGCTGACTATGTAGACTGTTTTAGAACTGCATTGGTATGTATCAACTATATATCAGTTAACATATTTAATAATAATCGTGCACTTCTTTGGCCCCCCCCCCCCCCCCCCCAAATTTAATCTTTGTCCCCACTTGCCCCACCAAATGAAAATGTCTAGTTACGCCGCTGTTCGTGTATTACACTGCGTGCAGTTTTTGTTGCCGAATCGTGCCGCGCACCGGGCCGGGGCACACTTTGCCAACAGCCTTGAATCCAGGCTAAGGTTCTTATGGAAGAAGGAACATGAGATTTTGATTATTTTGTATTATGACGTATCATCTTCGTAACATCACCCACATACGCCGTTTCCTACACCAGGACTCATGTCACCAGATCGTCCGATCGTTAGTCTTTTCTAGATTAGACTATATACAATAAAGTGATACTTGGATCCCACGCATCTGACATACTATACGCCAAAACTCATCTTCTATGCTACCAAGCGAGATCATGCCACGCCATTCTTTAAAGAACATGGTTATTGCTTACAAATGCTTAAACGGACTTGGCCCATAATATATTTGTCTTCCAGTCTGTCTCTCTACTCACCTGCACACACTGGCTTACGCTCATCTACAGATAAAACCAGACTTACTGAACACAAAGTTTTCGCACTCTACAATCTGCTGCTGATAAGTCATTTTAATTTGCGGCTCCCCAATTATGGAACAGTCTCCCGACACATCTGCGCTCAGCAGCATCACTTCAGATGTTCAAGAGAAAGGCCTAAAATTTCACCTTTTCACCAAATGATATATCTCTTGTTTCGTGGTCATTGTTTCCCTTTCCTTAATTTCTTTATTAGCTGTTTCGTAGCAGAGCGCAGAGAAACAGCTCTTGTTATTGGTAAAGTAAAAAAACACATACCAATCACATACCCTTGCCCAAGCACTGCATGATGACTCATCAAGCATGTGCTGCATTACGTCAATTTCTGAGAATAGGGTTTGCAAATAGGGTTGTAATAGGATCTGAGGGGTGTTGGTGCTGGTGGTCAATTCTACCTCTGCCCCAAGTCTCATTCAGAACAATTTACTGCACTCAGTCCATACAGCTCACATGCAAACACAACACTAGTTTTGACATTACATGTACAACTATTTGATGTAACACAAACAAATTATTGTATGTTTGAAGAAGTTAAAGTTACCTGTGCAAATTTGTGCATTTGCTCAACAACTGCTGCAAATACAGCCCCCACACTGACATCTATTAAGTTTTGCATGTACTGTACAGCTTCTTCATCGGTCAGATCTAGTCGAAACTTATCTTGGAGCTACAAGAGTTTAAAACAATTAAAACAGCAGTTATGCAAATTTACAAAAACTACAATGTATGCGAGGAAAACAAGAGTCAGTGTAAGCATGAACACACACATGACATAACATAAACATGTTAACTCGTTAAAAAGTACAAACCTTTTTGACTGTTTTGTCAGGCTCCAAAGCGATATCTGGAACATTGGCATCAACCATCAATGAAAACAGATTCAGTATTAGGTTTGAGTGTCTGCATAAGGGTAAAAACATAAAAATAAATAAATAAAAATGCTATTAAAATAAAGAAAGTGTATGTAAACAATTCCACAACAAAAGGGTTACTGGGTGTTCATAAACATCAATTAATAAATACCTTGGACAGTTTCCAGTCTCTGATTGGTCACAACCCGATCATGTGGGGATGTTTTAACGGTAAATAAAGGAACGGCTTTGGAATATAGCGAATAAGTGGCCCCTAAACCAGTATAAATTGTGTACTATTAGTTTGTGCTTTGCACTGTGCTTTGCACTGTATGCTTTTATTCATCTTAGTTTCAGTGCAACTTCACATCCTGTGTAGCCGCCCTTTAAATATTTTGTTACGATCACTGAAGTTAACAACGAAACATTTGCTGCAAAAACAGCCATAGGTTTTCCTTAGAGTTGTTCAACTTGTTTATTTTCTTAAACGGTTAACAAGGAACTCATGACTGTTACATGTAATTAACGGTTTAACTTTCTCCCAAATCTGATAGGATGAGGCAACCTGTAAAAGGAGCAGATGTACACTTTTAAGGAATTAAAATACCATTCCAAGTCACAGTCACAAAAGTACAAACTGTGACATACAAAGCAGTTTACATGTAAGTGTACAACAAATTGGAGGGGATTGGAAATTATGTATTACATTTGTGGAGGATTAAGATAATTAATGAATGGTAAAGTTAGATTGAGTGTGCCTGGTGGTTTCAGTTTCTGCTGGGCCATCCCCCTTGTTGAAAAACGCTATGACGTCAGGGTTAACGACAAGAGAATACCCACCGGGACAAGAGTTCTTCTTCGAAGTCACCCCCTTGGAAGGAACAAGATTGACGACCACTTGAAGGCAACCCCCTTTTGTGTAGTTTCGCAACCTCAGCAGAATGTTTATGAAATTCAGCTGGCTGATGGCACTGGGCCACTGAAGCGAGTTACCAGGGCGGAGATCCTCAAGACTAAAGAAGTTGTCCCCAGCGAGGAAGACCAACAAGAGGAAGCGACTCCCAAGTCACCAGTTGTCAATTCAGCGATGTCTGAAACAGAAGACCAGGACGACAACGCGACCAGCTTGGACGGATCCACTCTTGTAATGAAGATTACCTGCCCTGTGTCCCAACCCCCAAACCCTGTGATAAGTTCCTCTTCGCCTGTGTTAAACATTCAGCCCCAAGGAACGGACGTAGCAGCGGAGCCTGCAGTGGATGCAGTCTCCTTCGATTCTCCTTCGGAACCTAAGACGACAAAGGCTGATATTCACATAGCAGCGGAGCCTGCTATGGTAGCAGTCTCCGTCGATCCAGTCGTATCTAACGTCGATCCAGTCGTATCTAACTTCGATCCACTCGTATCCAACGTCAATCCCATCGTTAACACCGCAGATGACACTCAACAGTCTACTTCAAATCCAGACGAGCCTGTGAGCAAGCCGTTGAGGCAATCCACTCGCCAAGGAGCCGGTAAACACTCCAATCCTTTCAACCTTCCCAGGACAACCAATGTCTACTCCATGTATATCAGCAAACTCTACTCTTCTGAGCGATCGTTTAGAGGGATGGACAGCCGTGTCTGTTGTGTATAGCAGTGTTAAAACTTAGTGTTCTTTACTGGACTCTACAGTTTTCGTGAATATTTAATAAGGTGGACTGAGGAACTATTTTATCTTTGGCTAAAGGGTATAATAATAAATGTGTTTCTCTATTGTAAAAGTTTATCTTCTTAAGCTTGAGACATTTGCTCTTTGCCATAGAATTTAATGTTTCAGGTTTACTTTGGTTATTTTGATTTAATGTTTGTATTTTCTACATTTCTATTGTATAATCTTATGTTTGCTTATAATCTTTTTCTTTTCTGTTCTTTTATAGACTTATGCATCAACCCTTTTTTTAATCTTTTGTGCTTGTGAATAAAATACTTGTATAAAGAATCAATCTTGTCGGGTCACATATATATAAAAACTTGTAGTTATTTATTGTAAATATGTATTTCGGGTGTCACTTTTCTGTTATTATTTGAGTTTGCGTAGAATGTCTTCAGTCTTGGGTGCCTCGCAGGGTGAGCTGTGACAGATTACAACATATTATGTTTATAAACCAATCCAGGCACGCAGGTGTTGGCATTACGCGCCACTGCTGCGGTGTACATGTGCCTAGTCTTGTGCACAAAGACACAAGGAAATCATGTTCCTTTTCACTTTTTATGGAAATTAGATGTTTTCCTCAACGACCTATAGAATTTCATTGACATGACATCATGATATACAAATGTTCATGTAGATCACTGACCACACACTTTTCTCATAATTTACTCTCATTGCGCGGTCTGCACTGCCATCAACATTTAGCTGGGGGACAGAGGGGAGAGGCTTTATAGTCACAGTCGAATATGTGGCCCAAGCATTTTGGCCGGAATTGTCTGAAATTTTTTGTTTTTGTGAAAGTTTTAGATGTTACAAAAAGAAGGCTTTAAAAATACTATGAATGTGCACAGACAGTGGATGTTCATTTCTTGCTATAGAGTACAGCGTTAAAACAAAGTAAAAAACAGCCAGAATGTTTTTGTTGGGAGGGTGCGCAGCCACAACATTATGCCCAGGATATTTCAAAATGGTGTTTCCTGGTTTAAATTCAAATGAAAATCGTGCACATAACATTTTTTGTGGAGGACCAAAATCACAGAGAGAAATACCAGCAACCAACAAGTTCACAGGTCTTGCCATAGCAGAGGAGGGCGAAAAAGACTTCTGAAGCGCCAGGAGCGTCTTTTTGTGAAAAATGTACAGAGGGACCATTTTCCTCGGTAAGACTAAAATCTGTATGCAGACTGGCGTATTGACTCGGATAGAACCATTAGGATTGCAATGCTTGACTGCACGTTATTAAATAAAATTGTTGCATTTGACGGGGTGCAAGGAAAGGGTCTTCTATAACTCATTGGCTTACCATACTCGAGATGATCTCATGTTAACCTGTGATGATTTTGAATGTTTTTTAATGAAGTTGCCAGGAGTGACTCATGTAACATTATTCAAACATAAGACACCTGGTACTTCTTTTGATACTTTTCAGACATCTCTTGATTCTTGTCTCAGTATAATTGCCAATGAGAAAAAGCTGTGTTATATAATGGGAGATTTTAACCTGAATTTGCTCTGTCATATGCATCTGTGACGGAAAAAGTTTTGCAAAAAAATAATGTTTGTAATGATAAAACAGAGAAGGTTGCGCACTCAACAATTTATCAAAAGACAAAATGACATTGCATATTGATTTAAGTTACCATTTCCAAGCCATTTCTTCATCAGGATTATTACCTCTGTCCCTCCAAATACCACCCTCAGCCAACATTACATCGCAACAGTTTATATCTGATGAATTATCTAAGTGTCGCAAGAAGCATGGCAACCTGCTAGAAATTATTAACAAACAAAAAGCATTAAGGCGCCTTGTCAAAACCACCAAGCCGTTCCATTCCGAAAAAATGCCTCGAAATTGCACGTTTCTTCTTGTACATCCTCGACTAACATGGTCGACCATTTATGGGAGTAAATTTTGACTCCCATAAATAGCAGACCGTGTTAGTTCGCAAAGTAAAAGGAAAACCACGCAATTCGAGGCAAATTTGTATGGATCATTGTATTCTACTTTTAAACAAACGGGCAAACACTTTTTTATAGACCAAATCGTCCGATCCAAAGCAACGTGTTCCTTTAACAGGTTTTGGGACCTATTGGTAGTTGTCAAAGACAAGTCTTCTCACTTGCTGTTTCTCAACCTTCTTAAAGACACTGGACACTCTTGGTACATTGTCATAGACCAGTCTTCTCACTTGGTGTATCTGAACATTCTTAAAGACACTGGACAGTATTGGTACACTGTCAACGACCAGTTTTCTCACTTGCTGTATCTCAACATTCTTAAAGACACTGGACACTATTGGTACATTGTCAGAGACTACAGTTGAAATCATCTTAAAGACATTGGACACTATTGGTACATAGTCAGAGACCAGTCTTCTCACTTGGTGTAACTCAACATTCTTGAAGAAACTGGACACTATTGGTACATTGTCAAAGACCAGTCTTCTCACTTGCTGTATCACAACCCTCTTAAAGACACTGGACAATATTGGTAAATGTCAAAGACAAGTCTTCTAACTTGCTGTATCTCAACATTCTTAAAGACACTGGACACTCTTGGTACATTGTCAGAGACTACAGTTAAAATCATCTTAAAGACACTTGCCACTTTTGGTACATAGTCAGAGACCAGTCTTCTCACTTGGTGTATCTCAACATATGCATAAATTAAGAAACCTGTGAAAATTCGAGCTCAACTGGTCATTTCAGTTGCGATATAATAATGGGAAAAAAAAACACCCTTGTCACACGAAGTTGTGTGCTGTCAGATGTTTGGTTTGGAGACCTCAAAATGTAATTCTGGGGTCTCAACAGCTCCCCATTATTCGTTACCAAGTAAACTTGTATGCTAATAAAAGTTCTGAGTAAATACCATTAATGTCCACTGCCTTTAAAGGATTTGGCTACTTTTTGTAAGACACAAACCACAATGTCCACAGATATACAATTTAAAGTTACAAGATAATAATGGTCGAAAGCTTCCCTTAAATAATACTTGCTGAGATGCTCTTTGATAAATTAATAAAACAATGTCACAACAAAGAATTTTGTCTCAGGTTCCGAAAATGATTTTTGCTTTTACAACCTAAAAATGTATGCAAATTTCCTGAAAACATTGCTCGTCGATTTTCACATTTGATTATCAATGTGCAAAGGAAAATAATTGATACCAAGATTGATACATTTTACAGTCATCAATAAAGTTTACCATTTTTAGCAACATGTCCTGACAATAGCAAAGGTAGAGAATCAGGCATTCGTGCACATTGGATTTTTAGTTCGGGATCAGTGGTTTTGTTCATGCTGAAATGGTTTGCACAAAAATGTTTGCACAATCAGTCGATCTTGCAAAAATATAAGAGATGTTAAATTTGCATCGGTGAAAAAGAACATTAATTTTGGTTTATAAAAAATAAAAGAAATTAATATTCTTGCAAGAATAGTTTGTGCATTGTCAATTGTGCAGGAATGGTTTGTGCAATCGGCTTGTCTATCAGGCAAGAATAGTTTGGCAAATTTGCCGATAGTGCAGGAATGATGTGTGCAATATGCTGAACGTGCAGGAATAATTTGCACAATTTAGCAATGTGGTGGATCATTTGTGCAATTTGACAATAGTGCAGGAATGGTTTGCATCATTTGACGATCGAGCAGGATTGATTTAGCGCCCAGACAAAATTTAACCCTGTAGAGAACCCTGCACTCATGGATCGAACAAAGCCGAGGAAGTGATGAATGTTTTGAGTTGTTAAGCCAGAACTCAACATTATGTTTTTTGTTAAATACAAGCCAGTTTTGTGCCTGTTGAATGCCTGTTGAATGCCTCTGGAATAGATGTTGAGTTTCAAAGTCGCCGATTTGTTTGACTATAAATGTTTACACATGTAGCGTGCCATTACAACGTCAGCAGGAGGGTCGGCTTGTACACCCAACATACATGGTGCAATGGTCTTGTCGATATGGCCTGTCCGCTTCCAGGACGATGGTATTCATGAGTTGAAAATGTATTATTCTGGGGAGAGAACGGCCTGTCCGCATCCAAGTCGCTGATATTTATGACCTGAAAATATATGTTGTTTATTCATAAGACTTATTGTTATACCAACAATTGCGTCCAGCATTGAAAGCTCATTACACTTTGCCGCGCTTCAACGCACACGACCGCTCTTCTGCGGACTGTCCGAGGTCCTTAGAAAAGTTGTATTTGCTGTCCAGTCCGCGTCTTGTCTGGAGGGGGGGGGGGGGGGGGGGGATGGGATGTTTTGACAAGGTGTCTTAACAAATTTATTATTGGGAGTTTTTGTGAGACAGTTAAAACTTACCTCCTTAAATGCAGAAAGGCTGTGTAGCAAAGTTTGCGAAAATCCTGATATTGTTGACTGGTGGCACCTCCCATTCCTTCTACCATTTCTTTGCTGAGTTTCATTGGAGGTGGAAGAGGTTTAGGATCTCTGCCTAGTATGTAGCCAAAATCCACATGAAAAAGTTTACCATTTTTCGTGAGAAGAAGATTATCCAAGTGTCGATCACCAACTCCTAATAGGTAAGTTATTACACAGTAGCCAGCGCAGCTCTTGACGTATGTGTCCATTACATCTTGGTTAATTCCATATGGAGTAGATTCGTTGGGACTGTATCGTCGGAAAAAGTTCTAAAAAAGAAAGTAAAACCAACAAAAACCAAAGATTCAGTTTCAAATCAAGAGAACTCTTCTTAAGTCAGGGGTAATGCCAGAGTGTTTAATAATAATAATAATATCGAAGTCTTATATAGTCTTATAAATTGTCGCCAAGCTTTGTGTTATAATCACATTCAGGTAAAATTTGAGCACTCTTGTTGAGAAGAACATGTATGGCATAATTGGTACATTTGTCAGAAAAGTACATAATCTTAGAATCAGTGATCAGTTTGTTTACAAGTTCCTTTTGACAACAGAAGGCTAGTTCATCCATAGCAGAGATGACAATGCAAACTCCTGCGCTCGATGTTGACACTGTCTGCTACACTCAGCAACCCCCTGCCCCTCTATGACCTTGGTAGATAAAGTCTGCTCACATCTGCCCGCAGATCATGAGCATGGTCATCAGTTTTATTGTTCTCCGGTCCATGACATCTACATGTCGATCTTCCTTAATCCACTCGGCTATACTTGCTTTATAACCATGTTCCCCCGCTCAGTTTAGACTTCAACCATTTCTTGACCCATCTGGTGTATTCTGCCGACAGTCTTACCTTTGATTCCTAATGAAGAACATGGTTTGATTTGAGTACACCAAGATACCGTTAAAGGAACACGTATCTATTTAACCGCCCGAGAGCTAGGCCGAAACTGGCCGAATCGCAGGGTGCTGTAATGAGCATCATTATCAACAGGTGAATGCACACTGCTTTGTTTCGCCACCTGCTTATTCATAACCTCCATGCCCATGCTACCCAGCTTTTGGTACACAAAGGAATAGATAGGTGACTGTTAATCCCTGATGACTTCGACAAAGGCCCTTTGTGCTCGGATTAGTAAACAGTCCTGACCATAAACTTCTGTTGTAAGTTTTATTGCGGGTTTCCATCATGGTATAATAATAATAATAATAATAATAATAATAATAATAATAATAATAATAATAAGACTTTTAATGCGCACATATCCACCCTGCTGGGTGTTCAAGGTGCAGTAAAACCAAAAACAAAACAAAAACAAAACACAACACAAAGAAAAACAGACACAACAAAATTAGTCATTGAAAACCTGTGACATAAGATAAGTTTTGAGAAGAGACTTTGAATTTTGCGGTACAAACACAAGATCGAAGATTA
The DNA here is from genome assembly GCF_902459465.1 of Asterias rubens. Taxonomy (NCBI): domain Eukaryota; kingdom Metazoa; phylum Echinodermata; class Asteroidea; order Forcipulatida; family Asteriidae; genus Asterias; species Asterias rubens. The sequence continues at coordinate 6,830,344 of NC_047071.1, read as the reverse complement.
AGTGGTAGAGAGTTCCAGATGCGTGGCGCGGCTGAAGAAAAAGACCTGTCACCCCATGAGTGTCGAGACTTGGGTTCAATGAGGAGAAGCATAGAACTTGATCGAAGATTCCTTGATGGAGTGTAAACTTGAAGCAGTTCAAAAATATATGGGGAGCCTTGCCATTTAGAGCTTTGTGGACAATGAGCATCAGCTTGAAGATGATTCGTTGAGAGATAGGGAGCCAGTGTAGTTGTTTCAGAATGGGGGTGATAGAACAGGATTTTCTAGACAGTGTCACAATGCGGGCAGCAGTATTTTGGAGCCGTTGAAGTCGGGAAATCTGGTTGTTAGGAAGACTGTAGAGAAGAGCATTGCCGTTGTCAAGACGAGAAGTAACAAATGCGTGAATGACCTTTTCAGTGGCACTTTTGTCCAAGTACTTGCGATTCTTACCTATATTCCTGATGTGATATGATGATAAACGAACAATATTGTTGATGTGTGGCTGAAGTGTCACCGATGAATCAAAAATAACCCCCAAGTTCCGAGCTTTCAGCGAGGGAGCTATCCGAGCATCACCGATGGAGATGTATGGCACTGAAACCTTAGTTAACTGTTGACGCGACCCAAATAAAAGGAACTCTGTCTTATCATCATTTAACTTCAGGAAGTTTTGTTGTGTCCAACGTCGAATCTCTTGGATGCATTTCTCAAGTCTTGCAATAGATGCATTGGCGTTTTCTTGAGAAGATTTAAACGTGATGTATAGCTGAGTGTCGTCTGCGTACACATGGTAATTCAGATTAAATTTGAGGATGATGTCACGAATCGGTAAAGTGTACAGCGTAAACCACTGCGGGCCGAGTACCGACCCCTGTGGCACAGAGTAGTTCAAAACAACAGGGTCGGATATCGCAGTGCCAATACATACATGCTGAGTTCTATTGTGGAGCTACGATTTGCACCATGCTAGGGCTGTGTCCTCTATGCCAAGGTGATTCTGGAGCCGAGAGAGAAGGATGTTATGATCAACAGTATTTGCAAAAATAAACAAGGAATGATTTCTTCAACTAAAATCTGCTTTTAAAATGTTAAAAACACTTTGTAGGCTACTCCTTCAATCTGAAATTCTTTGGTGCTGCAGAGACTGATCGTGTAGGAACAAACCGTAAGGGTGGACTAAGGCCATTCTAACTTGAGTGGTTCACGGCGACCGATTTTCTGGAAAAATGGAACAAACAAACATTTAGGAAATCCACCATTTTTTTTTTTTCGCTCGGTCTGATTATTTATGAAATACATCATATTTAAGTTAATTTTGTTTGAAGAAACGTGTTGCAAAAGCCCTAAAATAATCATGGTTTACGTTTCAATCATGCATTGCATCGGCTCACCGGTATGCTTCCTGGCTCTGCGATGCAAAGAGAAGTCAGACGGGGAAAAAGCCTTACCTCACAAAAAACACAATGAATTACTCTCCATTATCGTTCAGCACACGTGGATAATTTATAGGCACTGAAATATTTTTATCACACCATCATTTGTGTACTGACGCAAATTCACTGCACTGTTTAATAATTTTAAGAAATGTCTTTTAATAAACAAACACTCGGCGGAAAGTGGTATTCATTTTTCTTGGTAAAAAAGAAAAGAAAAAATTAATGTAAAAAGAGGGTGCATTTTAGCACGGTTCCCTTGTTGTGTTACGCACACTATTGTATCAACACGTCTAGCACACCACCTGTGGTAGTGTTGTTGTGAGCAAACCATCATGGCAGTGTGCAAATTTCATTTGACTTCGCTAGACTTTATACATGTAGTTGTTTTAATAGTGTAGGTCTCTGCATGCGCAGATCCAGGGGGTGGGGGGTGGGGGGCGTACGCCCCCCCCTTTTTGTCGGGCAAAAAAAAGAAAAAAAGAAAAAAAAGGAGAATAAAAAAGAAGAGAGAGACATAAGGCGGGGAGAAGGGGGAACGACACAAAAAAGAATACATACCGTGGTATTTTTTATCAAAAAAGCTATAAATAACCGTCGTAGGCCTACCTTGTACAATGTTTCATTGTGGACCACTATTCATAAATACCTAAGACAGTTTATCCATTCTGATTGGTCGGATGATATAACACCAGTAAGAAGTGTTGAAACAATTGGGCGTGACACGCGAGCTTATAAGAGTTTCTTCATTCCTATTGGTTGAGAGCAACGGCCGGGAAAGTTGTGCCACATCACGCGATACTTCGTCTTGGTAATATTATCAGCTCTGTTTACCGCGATATTCCACTCCCATCGACCAGCCCTGATTTCTGATCCCTTTTGAAAATGCACGCCCTGGCATACATTTTCAGTGTAACATTGTAAAATAAATAAATAAATGTCGTAAAAACTGTTTTTTTATCTTCTTTAGTGATTTATATTAATGACCCTGTAAACAAATTTTAGGTCTGAAAATGCAAGTATTTTGATACCACATTATAAATGTGCAAAACATTGATTGCCACCAACCAACAGAGTCAGCAGATTGGGGGAAAACTAGCCCCCATAAATTGGTCCAATCCACTCCGTATCCTTGGCCCAAGCACCTTTCCGCTTTTTAAAAGAAAAAAACCCGATCTACAACGATCTGCATCATGAAACATACCGTATGCAATGTTTCTGGTTGTAGATAGCCCTACGCCTGGATTTGTTTTAAAAAACATCACCCGCGTTGGGTAAAAATTTTAGTGTGAACTTTCTCAAAGATCTTGAGAACTTGCTCGTTTTCGGCGGAGCGCGCATACGTACCTTCTTAGAGTTAGTCAGGTTCCTTCAATTGTAGCAATTAATTGTACCATAAAGTGGTTATGGGTACCCGAAAAAAAAACCGAAAGAATTTTTTATAAAATGTGCTGGGGCCAAGGATACGGAGTGGATTGGACCAATTTATGGGGCTAAGGAAAAACATGACATTCACGGTACATTCTTACAGGTTTACTCCCCACTAAATTTGTATTTTCCCCTCCTTACTCGGCATTCATTCATAATCAAAACAGCTCTGCTTTGTTCAAACACAAAAAAGATTGTTCACTCATTCAGGCTTATTCCACTGTAAACTAAACAATTTTTGTCACCAAAGCAAAATCAAAATGGCTATGGCCAGCGATCTGTTTTTTTCTACATTAAGGAGAAGTACACAATCACGTGATGTGTAATTGATGCAACTTAACGGATGTTACATGTTTATATCATGTTGGTTGTATAGATCAGTGCACTAAAATTGATGTAGGCCTGTGACAAAATAATTGTCCACTAAAAAAAGTAGATCGGCCGTTGATGGGAACGCTGATTTTTGCTATGTAAATTTCTCCCTGTTGGTTTTTTCCCAAAATTCCTATGCGTAAACCTGATTTAAGTCAGAAAACCATCTCCATAGAAAAAAAAATGTTCTATTCTCTCTCTGCATCTGTTTACAATCCTTTATTATTAATTTGTTAAGTCATGGCTAATAGCTTATTAAAAATCCCTGCTTATCCGTGGAATACGCTCGGTGTAAGCTCGGAATTCACTGCTTCCGTAAGCGCCTCTCATTTTCTTATCCAGGAATGAGGTACACTGTCAAAAGCCTTCTTGTAGTCAATCCACGCTGTTGATAAGGTTTTTTTCCTCTTAGATTTGGCTTCTACCAGTATGTTTTTTTTTATCAGTAGCTGGTCTTTGTAGCCATAGCTTTCTTTTCTACATCCTTTCTCTTCTAAAGTTGTTTTCGTCAAGGAAGCTATACATGTAGGTCCTCTCTGTTATGATGGAGGTGAGGATTTTGTACATTGTGGGCAGGCAGGTGATTGGTCTATAATTCTTAGGGTTCCAAGTCTCTTCGGACTTTGGGAGCAGGTATGTAGTTCCTCTTATCAGCCATTCGGGGCATGTGTTTGACTGTTGTTGTAGGCCAAAGCGAGATCTTCAGGGATGCTAGGCAAGTTCTTGATCCAGAAATTTGCAATTCCGTCTAATCCCGGAGCCTTCCAGTTATTGGTTTTATTGATAGCTGCAGTGGTCTCAATGGTGTTTATATCTGACCATTCTTGGCTTATTATATTTGTGTATTTCGGTCCTGTTGCTGTTGGATCCAGGTAGCTCGCACGTTGCCTTTTGTTGTTTTCAAGGATCTTCCTCCAAAACCCCTCAACTTCTTCTATAGTGGGTGGCTCGGTGACATCTATCTTCTTGTTGCTCAGTTCACGGTATAATTTCTTTGCATCTTATTTAACAACCTTTTTTGCCAAAAGTCTCTGTGCCTTTGCTTGGATCTAATGTTTCAGTATTTCTTTGGCAGTTGACATGTCTTCATTACATTTGATTTTAAATTTTCGTTCCAGATGTTTTCTTTTCCTGTCTTTGATGTTGGAATTCCTTTCAACTTCGCTCAGGAGTGATAGTTGTCCATGTAGTTTCTTAATCTCCTTCTTTTTTTTCTCCTTCTAAACAGGCTTCCTTCTCTTCCGCTTCCATTCTTGCCTAGGTTTCTCTACCATTGTGTCTGCAATGGTTGAGGCGGTTGCGTATATGAGTTGGTTTATTTCTGTTAGGTTCACAGGTCTCATCATCTTTTTATAGCTGTGATATTTTGGATGGCTTCATTGGCGAGTCTAAGGACTTGTATGGATTGGTTTTTCTTTATTTTGGGGATGTGTGGTCGTTGTTCGAGAGGCACTTCCATCAGTGTTACAAATTTCTGCTTGATGTTGTTAATCATTTCGTTTAACTTTACGTTGTCTCTTTCTTGGGTAGTCTCTGTTTGGTGGTGTGTCATTGGGGGGTCAGCAGTGGCATTTCCTGTTATTAGTCCTGTTGTTATTCATGTATTTCCGAATGTTATTATTTGTATTACTTTTATTATTATTATTATTATTATTATTATTATTATTTCATCTTATCACAGCATGCAAAAGAAAGATCATTTTCATTTGTGCCAGGAACTCCTCGAGTCGGGCTACGTCCTGTAGCTTAAATCTCAAGGGTCTTTTTTAGGATCTTCACTGTTCCAAACAGCACCCCCTTCTGCAACAGATCTATTCTCACTTGTTTCCCTATTTCGTCCAGATGTTTCCCCAGATGCTTTCAGAATGGTGCCAAGGGCTCCAACCACCACCGGTAATACTTTCACATCTGCCAAGATTCAGTTCCATGATTCAGTTCAAATGAGTCTTTATCTAAGCAATACTCGATACCAGCTTTCCACAACAACACAAGATGACATCAAGCTATCACAAATCCCCTTCGCCTTTCAGTCAACTTGCTCTAAATATATGTACTGAAATTAAAAAAATATATAGCTGTAACAATAATCACAATTAGCAGGGCCCAATTTCATAGAGCTGCTTAAGCAAAAAATTTTGCTTAAGCAAAAAATTCATTGCTTAGTAAAATCAGATTATACCGGCCAAGACTCCACTCAATTGTAATGCTAAGTAAACAACTGCTTAATACTAGTCATAAGCAATGTATATGGCAGGAAATTTTGGCCAGTATTACATGTGTAAAATAAGCGATCTATTTTCGTGCTTAAGCAAATTTTTTGCTTAAGCAGCTCTATGAAATTGGCCCCATGTGCTCAACAAATCAGAGTCTTTTAAACTCACCCTGAGATTAAATCAAAATAAAAACTCACCTGTATATTTCCCTCATTAGAAAGAACATCAGCCACGGGTATTGACTCAATGAACTGTAACATGCCACTTTTGCTACTTGTGGCCAACACTCTATATGGTGTCAACTTCAAGTCAAGATTTTCTTGTCGTAGTAGCTGAAAATAGATAAATATACCTTTCAGTTTTTGAGCCATTGAAAATGGAATTCCCTTTTATTTCAAATCATAGGATTTGTTCTTGCATGCCAAAAACACCGCACTATTGATGCTATGAAAACTTGGTCTAAAAAAGGCTGTAATCATTAACTACTTCTTTCTTGATAAACCCATGGGCCACTTATACCAAGAACTCAACAACAGAAGAAACCTGTCTTCATCAGCCAATAACCTACTGAAAGATGTGACTAAAAAAAAGGTAACAAAGTTACCTCACAAAAAAGATAGCGAAATAGTAAAACTTCCCATAAGAGTACTTATAATTCCCAAACAAAATATAATACCACCAGCTGAGAGTTTAAACATAGTTCCATCTCTTTGTGGCACACCAACAATGCATGTAGCATTCCTCTTTTTACACATTGAGCTAGTGCTTTAAATGTAACTTTTTTGATCTTGCACTCCCGATCACTTTGGAAGAGAAAGATGGAAGTCAACTGATACAGAACCAGATTGTTTCATGGCTTGAGTTTGCAGATTCCAGGCTGGAAAAGTATGGGGTTTCATTATAGCTGAGTGATTTATGGGGTGTCATTATAGCTGAGTGATTTATGGGGTGTCATTATAGCTGAGTGATTTATGAGGTGTCATTATAGCTGAGTGATTTATGGGGTGTCATTATAGCTGAGTGATTTATGGAGTTTCATTATAGCTGAGTGCTTTAGAGCTTCCAATTCAAGTTCTGGTGAATAAGTCACCAGAGCGAGGGTTCGAACCCCTGTCATGACAAAATGAGTAAGATACTTTCTATAATACATGTAGATGTTAAATTTGCATCGGGGATAAAGAATATTTATTTTGGTTTTTACCCATACACCGATGTGTGTTAGCAGTACTCAGTACTTTCCCGAGTCCTGTGACCAAAAATATCATAGGCATATTACCAATATCTTTTAAATTGTTTCATGGCTTGAGTTTGCAGATTCCAGGCTGGAAAAGTATGGGGTTTCATTATAGCTGAGTGATTTATGGGGTGTCATTATAGCTGAGTGATTTATGGGGTGTCATTATAGCTGAGTGATTTATGGGGTGTCATTATAGCTGAGTGATTTATGGGGTGTCATTATAGCTGAGTGATTTATGGGGTATCATTATAGCTGAGTGATTTATGGGGTGTCATTATAGCTGAGTGATTTATGGGGTGTCATTATAGCTGAGTGCTTTATGGAGTTTCATTATAGCTGAGTGCTTTAGAGCTTCCAATTCAAGTTCTGGTGAATAAGTCACCAGAGCGAGGGTTCGAACCCCTGTCATGACAAAATGAGTAAGATACTTTCTATAATACATGTAGATGTTAAATTTGCATCGGGGATAAAGAATATTTATTTTGGTTTTTACCCATACACCGATGTGTGTTAGCAGTACTCAGTACTTTCCCGAGTCCTGTGACCAAAAATATCATAGGCATATTACCAATATCTTTTAAATATAAACCGCCCGACGTATAAACCGCACTTCCCCAAAATATAGAAAAAATATTTAGGTGTCCGCGTATAGACCGCCCGGCATATAAACCGCAGTCACAAACGCACAAAGAGAGGGGCGTGCATATTTGCGGTCGTTTGTGGCGATGTGCAGTGATCGGCACATCAGTCATTGTATGTCGCCACAAAGTGCAATTTGGGTCGCATCAAAGTCCAAATGTTTTACAGTTAGTGCCATAGATTGTTTTTGTATCACGATTGCCCGGTAGCTAGAGGCAGTTCGAATCTTATGCTGTGGCCGCGGGTACCGCAACGATATATAGATGTTAAATTTGCATCGGGGATAAGAATATTAATTTTGTTTTTTTACCCAAACACCGATGTGTGTTAGCACTGTATACTCAGTACTTTCCCGAGTCCTGTATTCCTCTGGTGTGATTTGAACTCACTACCCTTGAATTCTAGGGCAGTGTCTTACCAACTAGACTACTGAGATTTCAGGTAGCAACATTTGTAGAGACAGTTCTAATCCTATGTTTTGGCCGGGTCCCAAGGAAAAGAATAGTGGAAATGTCAGCCGTGGTAAGTACATGTAAAGTCCTTGGTTCGGTAAGAACTAGTAATCTATCGGATACTAACCGTCTTATTTTTGTAGGGGCAGTTGTTGTAGGGGAAAAGTTAAGTATGAAGGCATCACAATCAAAACACGAAAACAGTACGCCATGGTGGAAATGTCGGCTGGAAGGTCAAATTAAGGACTTGCGAAAAGATCTCAGTAGAATAGAACACATGAATAAGGGCTTAAAGCCAGTGGACACTATTGGTAAACGTCAAAGACCAGTCTTCTCACTTGGTGTATCTCAACATATGCATAAAATAACAAACCTATGAAAATTTGAGCTCGATTGGTCATCGGAGTTGTGAGATAACTATGAAAGAAAAAAACACCCTTGTCACACGAAGTTGTGTGCGTTTACATGTAGATGGTTGATTTCGAGACCTCAAATTCTAAACAGGAGGTCTCGAAATCAAATTCGTGGAAAATTACTTCTTTCTCGAAAACTACTCCACTTCAGATGGAGCCGTTTCTCGCAATGTTTTATACTACCAACCTCTCCCCATTACTCGCTACCAAATAAGGTTTTATGCTAATAATTATTTTGAGTAATTACCAATAGTGTCCACTGCCTTTAATAAGAAGTTCAGACTCAATGAACGCAATCATGGCAAAAGTACAAGGTCAAAGTTAAGGGGGTGAGTGTGGTTGAGGAGATAAAGCAAAGGGTTTGGCTAATTTAGGCTGCAAAAGTGAAAAGGTAAGATGAAAGGGTAGGTAATTTCACCAGAACAGGTTATTCAACACCAATCAGCGTCAATTGTTTAAGCAATTAGACGGAAAGGCTGACAGCACTCAAGCAGGCCCGAGGAAAAAGCTTTCGGGGGGGGGGGGGGGGTATTTGGGATCGACCAGTACAGCACAACTGACAATTCGCAATGGCTTGTGGATGTGAAAGATGAATTGAGAGGGGTGCAACAACAAGAAGGTTTCCAGATTGACAAGGATAAGGTAAAGAGACAGGTAAAAAAAGTGCCAAATTGGAGAGCCCCGGGTCAAGAGCATGAAGACATGGCAAACCAATCTTGCTCACAACAATGATAGTCTGGGCAAGGTGTGTATAAGAAGAGGTATTTTCCAAGGTGATTCTCTGTTTCCGCTGCTGTTTGTTCTTGCACTGATGCCCCTGTCAACGATTCTGAGGAAGGTAAGTGCGATGAAGGATGGGTGTAATATAAACCATCTGCTTTTATGGACGATTTGAAGTTGTTTGCAAAGAATGAGGCGGAGATCGACTCTTTGGTGCAGACCGTCAGGATTTTTAGCGATGACATTGGGATGCAATTTGGCCTTGAGAAGTGTGCGCGCTACAATGACAAACAGGGGAAATAGGGTACATTCAGATGACATTGCTCTGCCACATGGGGCACAGATGAGAGCTTTGTATGGGCCTCGAATCAGACTACATGTATGTTCTTCATGAGGAGTCAAAGGTTAGGATGAGGGCAGAATACATCAGACGGGTCAAAAAATGTTTGCAGCCTAAACTAAACAGGGGGAACATGGTTAAAGCCATTAGGCACTTTCTGAACAGAACAAAAATTAAAACACCTAGAGTTTGTTCACAAACTCTCAATGTCTAGTTTATCACTATTTTGCTCTCTTTGTTAATGTTAAAAGTCTCTAATCATTGTCTAAATGTCTTTTTATTGCACCATGCGCATCACTTGTGACGCATATCAGCTTCTTACATGAGTTTGTAATACGCTCGGGTCCCGCTTGATTTCCGCTGCTTCAATTTCACAAAGCACTAAGATTGATCTTAACTTTGTATTAATCCTAATTGCTAGGCAAAGAGTGATGTCACAATACCAATTACCCTGTACTTGTAATTGTACTCCATTTTGTTTATTTTTTTCCCCCTGTTCAGTTTATTTGTTTACTGTCCTGTGTGACTTATTAGTCCCTTTTCTGTTTACCTTTCCCATTATAATTTGTTTCCTTTGTGATCATTATTTTCTCGTCCTGTTTTTCCCGTTTTGTATTATTTTCAGTTGAATTAAATTTGTTTCCGTCCCGTCCATTATCCCGCGTTCGCGCACTTGTATTTGTTTTTGCAATGTTTTTTTTTTGTTTTTGTGCAAATTCCTGTACTGCGGCTCCCGCTAGACAGGTAAACTGGGCAGTTAGCACACCGGAACCTGCTATGCATAACAATGTGCACTGTTGATGATATGATCATAGTGCAAGGGTGATGCATTACACAGGCACCACGTGACGACAGTAAAGTTGCGATGACATCATCAGATCCCATCAAGAAATCATTAAAGTGTTAGTTTTAATGTTAAATGTCGTTTAAAAAAGATACACAATATTCAGGAAACACCCATCATATTGTGAAGCACATGTGTGACACATGCAAGCTGGCATTTATTACACCGAACCAATCAAATGACTTCATAACTAAAGAATAACTGATAATTAACTGTATAAATTTCGGCTGGTGTTAAAGTAAAAGCTTAAAAATCATTTGTCATGTGGAACGATTGAAGTGCGTTAACTTTTAAGGCATGATTTACTCAGTTATCTGAAGTACAAAGGAGTCGTGTGTTTGTGGAGGGGGGGGGGGTGGGGGTAACAAAAGATGTAGTGAGTTTTAAGATAAAAATTCGTGTCCCCATGTGTAAACTTTTAATTTAAGGCGTGTTTTATTCAGTTTGTCATAATTTGCTTGAGGACGGATGCAAGTGTCCTGAAAAGAATGGAGCTGCGTTATATGTGCTGTTACCCGTCCCCCTGTCCTTTCCTCTCCCCGTCCCACGTGCTGTACTGCCTGCCTCCTGTCTCCATGATCCATACGCCTCTCTTAATATTTATGCATGACGTCATAATTCTTACCCAAAATTAGGCTGTACGCGTGCGCGGCCCATAGCAACAGTTCGTTGCTTGCATTGTACGCGCGCACTGCCCATAGCAACAATGAAAACGGCGCGCAAAACTCCACAAATTTGGGGGTTTTTTTGTTCAGAAATCTGTCAATTCAGATTTTTTTTTTTAAATGGATGAGTGTCAAGACGAAGTCAGGTTCTTTCTTCCGTGTAAATTTGGGGAGGAGATCCAATAACATACACACACACACGCACACACTCGTGCAAACGCACGCACAGACACTATCCGGCTATTTATAAAGATAAAAATTAAGTAAGCTAACACTAAAAATGTTGATGGTGGTAGACCAGTCTCAGGGACCTTGTGGAAAGATGTTCATACATGTAGTTAAGTACTCATTTGTCAAACCCACCACAATACTGGAAAAGACTTGTCTCTTGAACACACATCTTGTTATTGATGCATTGTGACATAAAGTGCCTCACCTTTTCAAGATTTTCAACTGGACGTCCTTTGACAAGTCATTTGTGACTATAATAAACTGACCCAATTTTAAATATTGTAGATAACAAGTTGAATGTCAAGTTAAACAGTTTGAATAAAATTAAACAATTAACAACATGTACTCTTTTCCAAAAAATGTAAATGTACATACCTTATCCATCAAGGTTATCATCTGCAATATTAGTTGATCTTGTCTCAAGTCATCACCATTCTTGCAGATCATAGTGTATTCTTCTCCTTCTATGGTCATAAAAGTCAGTTTACTAGGCATCAGAGCACTCTTAAAAATAGATGCCTTCTTCGCTACAATTCCTTGAACTTTTACCTCAGGTTGTAGAGGCAATGGCAATGGATCGAAGGACACAAAGTTGAAGTTGTTGGTGTCTGAATCACTCAATAGTAACTGTAATCTTTCAATCTATTAATACAAAAAAATGAAATTAGAAGTAATAGTGAGCTATTTTGTTAGAAAAGGTATTACTGGTTATCAGTAAATTAACATATTACTAAAAGTCAAACAGCTAAGGTTACACTTAGCAATCCTGAGGTCCCCATGGTTGCATTCCGCCGCCCTAAAAACATGGGTGAAATCCTAGTCAGGGCCAAACTTCCCCCACCCGTCGATTTCACCAAACTCATCCTAACTTAGGATTAATCTTAGGACTTAAACATAGGACGAGTTAATTTCCTTATCTGAAGACTTAGGACGAATTGAACCCATCCTAGGACGGGTTACTCATCGCAACTCGGTATAGGATCATTCCCAGCGATTTGTGAAATCATCCGCAGGTACATTCCAAACAGAATCCTCCACAGAAAAACCGGGTTGTCACAAATGTACCCACTCAAAATGTAGATTGTGCCTCTACATTAAGCCCTCACTTAAGGTAAAGAGTCAATCACTGGCTCTTCATATTTAACATCAAGACTGACTCCCAATGTAGCACACAAAATGCAGTCTATGTCATATCATGTAAGAGACGTGGGCTACATTGAGACTAACAGCGTACTAACTTATAGACCCGAACCGGTTTAACTTTTACGAGCAGCGGGGGGTGGTCTTAAATAAAATCCCTTTGTGTTCAGGCAGCACAGAGTTAGTAGACGCAACCCAATTGCTCTAACATCCGGTTTTATTCATCAGAATCTGGCGCCGAGATACTGGTGCCGACCGAGTGCCCTGGTCGATCATCAGAACAAATCAGACCAACGCACATTTTTACCTCATGTCTTCTGATTTTGATAAAAATTGCTGTGCTTGTACACATGTACATGTGTAGGTCCTTATGAGCAATGAATGCACACCAGTTTTTAGCCCGATCGGACTTACCATGTGGTCAGGGCAGAAACCACTAAAATCTGACATTTTTAGGGTAAAACGCCACCTTTTTGGTAAAAATATATGCTAACCATGTCAATTTTTATCACATATATGCAAATTTGGTATCAAAATGATGAGAATTGCATGTTCAAATCAATTATTTTGTCAAAAATAAAGTTTGTAAAGCCCTTTCATATGATGTATAGATTGTCAAAATAGCTTATGTGGTTGAGGAAATATGAACTTATGAAATATTGACGACTGTAGAGTAGACTAACACAGTAAGGGACACATATATTTTAAACGCCTCGAACGAAGACTATTGAACGCGAAGCTTTTTCGCACTCTATTGGTGGTCAATGGAGCGTGACTCTGCTGCACCGCTAGTTCAATACACGTGGTGTAGGCCTATGTGTAAAATGTGTATGCACATACCATGGCGAGCTGTCGAATGCCAGATAGACCCAATGACTGACAGAAAAAAACAATTATTTTATCAACTGATGGTCAAAGGGGTGGAGACATTGACAAGTATTAATGGCCATTTAAGGTTTTCAGCTCATTCAACTGGAACCAATGATAGACTCTTTGATTTTCATCTATTCATATTTTCTACATGTAAGCAGCAATATTTGATTTAAGTTTTATATCTGTACACCATTGCAATAAGGAGTAATGACCATTTTAAGGTTTTCATTGTTTTAGTTAATTCAACTTGAACCAGTAATAAACTCTTTGAGTTATATTTTCATGTGAATTTACATGTAAGAAGCAATATTTGATTTAGGTTTCAAGTCAGTACGTCATTGCACAAAGGAGTTATGACCATTTAAGATGTTCATTGTTTCAGCTCATTCAACTGGAACCAGTGATGCACTCTTTGAGTTTGTTCTTTTCATATGCATCAATATGTTAGAAGCAATATTATTTGATGTAAGTTTCAAGTCAATACATCATTGCAATAAGGAGTAATGACCATTTAGGGTTTTTATTGTTTCAGCTCATTCAACTGAAACCAGTGAAAGAGAGATTTATTTTTGTTTAAACAAATTATTTCAAAACTTTCAGATTTCATTTTGAGTTTGGTTCTTTAAAATCCAGATGTCAATGTTTGAGCCTGAAAAAAAAAATTAAACATTGTTTGTATTCCAAAGCCTTAAACATTTTTTTTTTCCAAAAACCTTTTAAAAAAGTTATTCAAAACATTATTGGAAAACATAGCTGAAAAATACAAACAAAATTCTGGCAAAATATATAACAATCTCACTTGGGCTTGTACATACCAAAAACAACTCAACTCAAAGATTGAAACTTAAACCAAAAACTTTAACATTTCCACTGAGCACTGACGGTCGGACGGCCGGACAGACGGACAGACAAAATCGATATTACATAGGCTCGCATACTGCTAAAGCAGCTCGCCAAAAACACATGATGTAAATAATGACAAAATACAAGGAAACACTTCTTACTAAGGACAACTTATGTGCCAGTAAAGAAGCTATAATTTCCATTTTTTGTTTACAGCCATAAGTCATCTTTACTTTGAATGCAAAGAAGTTGAAATTTGTTGCACATAAATGAAACAAGAAAACGCAAACTAGCAGCAAATTATGTTTGCTTCGGTGAGTCTAAAGTGAATGCGTCATTTGTAAATGTGAAGTAGAAATTCAACTTAAGAATGGTCAAAGTGAAGTCTTGAATGCCCTTAAATGAAATTGAATGCATTAAGAGCTGAAAAGAAACCCTAGTGAATTTGAAGGCATATTAATGAAAGTGAATGATTTTTTGAGGCTGGGAGAACCAATACAAGTAATTTTTTTTTAAGTACCGTAATTTTCGGATTATAAACCGCGGTTTATATGTTGATTTTGACATTTTTTTGAACTCCTGTGGTTTATTCTCCGGGCGGCTTGTAAGCCGACGTATAAATATTTAAGAGAAAAAACGGCATTTTTAAAAAGAAAGATCGTTTGTAAAATATTCTAAATAATGTTTTTTTTTTCTTAAACGAGAACAAAAACCTGCCTGTGTGATGACAAAAACCTGTTGAAAATCCCACCACAATTGTATTCCATGTTTCCTTTGTAAAATGTTATCAACCGCCCTCAGCTAGCTAGCTCCCCCTCTCAGCGCAACTCGGGTTAGACTAGACTGGTGCCCGTCTATTTTTCCTAGCGATCTCTACATGCTGACGTCAGACATTCAAGCTATACTCGTGTCTCAGCGAAATAGACTTGTCCCCTGTCTATTTTTCCCACGATCTTTATATACTGACGTCAGACATCCAGGCTACACTCGTGTCAGCCAGCCGTTTCTTCAGCTCAACCACGCACACCGCAACAGCAGAAAGGTGAATGGGCGTACGCAAAGAACTATGCCGCTCCGGGGGGATCAAACAAAACTTTTTCAACCTGCCCTGATTGTTGAGTCCAGTAACATTGGGAATTTTATTTCCAGGCAGCGCAAATGCGAGGGCGTAGCGCATCCCGTCGGCGAACATCGCTCAATACGGTGCCACCAACATCTGTTGTGCAATCTCGAGATTAAGCAGCGCAATTAACAGATTGCTAGCTTTACGAACTCGCATGCGTGTACATGTGCTTAATGTGCACCCTGCATGATACATTACTACATACACACATACACACACGCTACGTCCGTCCGCCCGTCCGTCGTTGCAATAATCTGTTGTGTGGATCCCCGTTGTGGGACTACAATAAAAGGGAGGGAGAAACACCGGCCAACCACCCTACTTTAATTCCCTTATTGAAAGACCCATTTCAACCTTATTTCCTGTCTACTCCGATGTTTAATAAAAGTGAATCCCCTGTCCTTGTGATTACGCAAAAAATAAGGTAGCGCATTTTGTTTCATTACTACCGCTATACAATAAAAGTGAGGGAAAAACTTTAGTCGTCCCCATTGTTATTTCTTTAATATTTTATAAAGGAATTTTGCATGTTTAAAAAATGTTCCTATATAGATTGTAAACAGAAACAACAGTCATATACAATACTCTCGTTTGTGTTGTGGTAGCCCTGAAAAGGACCGTCTGAAGTTAATTTTTATTGCAAGCAACACGAACTCACTTACCTACAAATAAAATAGGATTAAACTTTGTCAATTTTTAAAATTGTTAATGGATTTTTTCAGTATCACAATAATAAACGTATTTTTAGACTTTCATCAATAATTATCCAACACAAACAATTATGTGGTCCCGCAAAGGGGGTGCTGCCAGCTTACAAAAAGAATGCTATCCTATAATAGATCATTTCAATTACGATCAATAGTGTAAACTTCAATACATTTCCACTTTAATTACGACGCAACTCCCACATTGCGGCAACTATACAAGGCTGACAGATGTGCCGCCCGCCTGTCACTGCACATCGCCACAAAGAGGACCGCAAACAAGCACGGCCCCTAAGTGTTCACGCATGCGGTGATTGGCCGTTTGATGATTGGCCGTTGTTGATTGGCCGGTGATAGTTCCATTCATAAAATCTTGGCTAGACTTCGGACGGATCGAGTAGAGCGGCTGCACGCTTTGAGGCCCGGGGCCCAGTCTAATCAAACGTGAACAACTTTTGTCAACAGAGGGCGATGCGATGCAGGGCAAAGTTCAACTATTTCTCGGTGTGCGTTGTCGACCGATCTTTGATTCACGGAGAGTTTGTTGCCAAAGAAGTTCACAAAACATGGCCAACACAACCGATCATCAAATCTCAAATTCTTGAAAAGGGTTGTTGATGAAAACAAAAATATAACTCATAAAAAATCACCCATAACGCAGCAGGTTTGCGTACTTCACTTCCGTGTTTTGAGGTTAGTTTTTTCATGTTTTTTTTTTATTATTTTGATCACGGTTTATACGCCGCGCGGCATATACGCCGACATCTAAATATTTTTTTGTATATTTTGAGGAAGTGCGGTTTATACGCCGCGCGGTTTATAATCCAAAAATTACGGTAATTTTTTATATTTTTTATATAACATTTTCCACATTAAACTGTCCATAACTTAATATTGCATTGGGTAACATGTGACTCATTTTCACAGAGTGGGTCACATATAGGCTAAATCCTGCGATTCTATAATTTATCATTATTATTTATCAATTATGTCACAAAAAGTGTGGTGTCCCAGTGAAGCCATACGTGGGAAAAACATCTTTGCCAGCTGCAGTTCTCTTCAACATATTCAAGATAACAGGTTAAAAAAAAACAATTAAAACATTATTATACAGCTCTATAGTATTATTAGAAGGTTTATTTTTGTTTATTTTATTGGCCTCAGATTGCACTACAGAGGATCTAGAATGCAAATTTTTCCCAGGCCCTTAAGTGACTGCTTTATAGCAGGCTCCATCCTTAATACTACAGATGTAACCACACTCACAAACCCCAACCCCCACCCCTCCCCTTAAACTTCTTGTCTTGATCCACCCTTGACGATGCTGTTGATGATAGGGATGAAACGCCGTCTGAGTATTATAATGCAGAAACAAAATGGATATTAGGAAGCTTTAATTGTTTTAAGGTTCAATAAGCTTTAATTGTTTTTAAGGTTTTCTAGTAACACCAGGATTGCGCTGAACTCAAACTTATCTTTCGGAACTGTACAAGGTAGATTTTGTTCTATTTTGTAGCTATTGTTCCGTGTGAAAGCCGCATTGTGTTTGAGCTACGAACTTAACACCGAATGCTTGGACACAATACAACCAAGAGGTGAAGGCACTTCTTGGTCCACTGCATTTCGAAGTCTCTTCAGGGGACATCACTCCAGCCTAAGCGGCAGGTGATACAACCGATCCTCAAAACTTCCGGATGATCGCACTGATGTCATGTGTGATAATACTATTCAATACATTTATTTCAATGCTGTCATACAAAACAATAATACAATAACGTACATTTATGTCATAATTAAAACAAGCAATATAGTATGAGGTATGATTAGGTACACAATACTTCAAAAAAAAAAAAAAAATTAACAAGTAGTAATTTAAAGACAACATTTAGGTGTAAGGTTAAGCAAAATGCTTTTGTGCCCTAACCTATTGACAGACAAACATGATACTACTAAGGAACACAAACAAAGACAAAGACAAGGGACAACATGGTCAGACGATAGGTGTAGGCCTACAAACAACACAAAGGCGAGTCATCATTAAATGGACTCGTACTATTAAAGTCATGAATTATAGGGTTATAAGGAATATGCATTTGAGTAGCAGTTTTTGTAGTTTGTTCGAAAATACAGGTAGAGTTATTGCCGATTAAATTGTACCAAAGTATTCCCTATTTGAGAGACAAAACAGACACACAGGTATACACAAGCTGACAGCTGAGACCAAACACAGCAAACGATTAAAAAGAACAACATTAGAGTTTGATGGCATTACAGATAAGTATCTAGCAAGTAGTGTTTAAGTTTTCTTGAAAATGTACTGATTGTAGAAGGTTGCTTAAAATGTATGGGAAGACTATTCCAATATTCTACTCCTCGTTGCACAACGCTATTTTTATGAATTGAAGTTCTATTGTGATTGACATACAGATCCCCCTTCAATGCTTTACGAGTACCATAGGAATGTATTGATGAAGCTAAAGTAAACATTTTATTATTTCGGTATTTGTTCTTGAACATGAATTTACCCAAGTTCAGACGATACAGGTCATTAAATTTGAGCAATTTAAGTTCGGCAAATATAGGAGCTGAATGAGAAAGATAATTGGCTTTTGTAATAATTCTAACGGCTTTCTTTTGCAGTAGTAAAAGTTTGTTACATAGTGCCTTTCCGTGACCCCAGGATAATATTGCGTAATTTAAATATGAAAGAATGAATGCATTGTATAAAGTTAACAAAATCTTTTGCGGTAGAAAATATTTCAATCTATTCATAATACCAACATTTTTTGAGATTTTGGTGGTTAAAACATCTATGTGTTTTTTCCAGGACAAGTTCTCATCAATATTAATACCTAAGAATTTACAACTCTTTGTTTGGTTGAGAGCACTGCCATTTAAACAGAGGGGTACATATGTGGGGAAACTTGTTCATCAAATCTTGTCACAAAGGATCTCATCGTATATGTTACGTACGACTTGCTCGACTCTAGTGCACAAAAAGCATTCCTAAAGGGCATCAATGGGTGCATAGAGCACTTGTTCGTCATGAATTAACTCATTGCAAGTGCGAGAAATAAGAAAAAGACAATACATGTGACTTTTTTCGACTTGGCTGACGCATTCGGCTCAGAGCACAACCTTATCAACCACACACTTGAGAGAAATGGTATTCCTGACTCTATTTGTAAATGTGTTAATACTCTGTATTCTAGATTAAATGGTCAAGTACGGGGACCAGGGTGGGTGTCAGATCCCTTCCCATTCAAACGAGGAGTTTTTCAAGGCGATCCTTTGTCCCGAATCTTCTTGACGGTCTTTAATCCGATTGTGCAACACCTTAAGTCGCAAGAAAAAAATATGGTTATGATCTAGAGGGATGTCGTTACATAACCCTTCCATGCCAATGATTTCTGTCTCACTACGTCTGACAAAAGAAGACATCAAAAATTCATGAACGAAATCCATGATATCACTCAATCTATGGGGCTCACACTTAAGCCGGTCAAATGCAAGTCCATCTCCATCCGTGGTGGCAAAGCTGAAGCGTGTACCTTTGCTATTGGTGATGTTATCCTTAAGTCCCTGAAGGATGCGCCAGGTAGTAATATCACATTTAAGGGTAAATCCAAGGAAATTCATGATATTTTTCAAACCAAACTTGAAGGTATCATTGAAAACATCCATAAGTGTATGATTCGGGATGAGTTTAAACTAAAGGTCTATACTCGGCATGCCACCCCATCTCTGAGATACATGTTGACTGTCCATGAACTCACTGATACTCAGCTGGAAAAACTTGATCATTTCCATACCAATACTATCAAGGCTATGCTCAGTCTTTCATCAAAAGGCCAAACCCCAGCTGTGATCCATAGCCCAGACGGACTTAATATACCACGTCTTTCTGACATATACATGGAATCACATACACTGGCTTATGCCCGATGCATGGTTAAAGCTGATGGTCGTGTAGTTCATACTCTCAAGTGTAAGGTTGCCAGGGAGTCAAAATGGAAGCGGAAAAATTATAAACACGGTTCGAGTCGTTGGCACGAAAAATACAATCAAGTTACTGCCGAGATTCAGAGTAAAATGGATTGGCCAAGATTCAAACAAATGGTCAAAGATCTTGTAACCACCGACCGTGTTGTATTTTGGCGAAATTACATCAAACCGCTCGTCCAACAGGGCAATCTTCTGAAGCTTAGTGAGGCGGAAAATGCTGACTTAACTTGGAAATCCATAATTTATGATCTTCCAAGGGGTGTCTTGAGTTTTGCCGTCCGTGCTTCAATTGACTTCCTGCCAACCTTTACAAATCTTAAGACATGGGGCAAAAGATTGCAAACCAACTGTAAATTTTGCGGTAACCGAGAAACTCCCCCCCCCCCCACAGTAGTGTGGATGGGGTCTACGAACGAATACTTACCGGTAGAGTCGAATTACTAATTTGCATATTCCCTATGCCGCGAGGCAGAAATGCTAAGACTTTTACACACAATAGCGCCCTCCACCGTCCTACCCATAACGTCCCGCGACATGCCCGTCACGGAGTCGTCCACTTTTCGATGAGCCCTACTGAAGGTAAGCACCCAAGGAAAGAAGTATGTGGGGAAGGAGGGAGGGATACTCTACCGGTAAGTATTCGTTCGTAGACCCCATCCACACTACTGTGGGGGGGGGGGGTTGGGGGTCTACTT
This sequence comes from Asterias rubens, assembly GCF_902459465.1. Lineage (NCBI taxonomy): Eukaryota > Metazoa > Echinodermata > Asteroidea > Forcipulatida > Asteriidae > Asterias > Asterias rubens. Next base: position 6,809,989 of record NC_047071.1, on the reverse strand, counting down.
CACTCTACTTACCGGTAGAGTCGAATTACTAATTTGCATAGACTCGCACCGAGGAAAGGCGGTGGTTATACGCGGTGCTACTGCATGTCTTACGGGGGGCGTAGGACCCCGGCGCGCCCAAATTATTCAGAGAACGCTTCGCGGCCGTTAGGCCCGATAGTGGTCCATGTCCAAAACGTACAGGGGGTGTCGTCCCACGGGTGAGCAAAACATTATAAGTATTGTTAACACTGTATTACCGTGGAAAAACTCACCTAAACAGGTGACTGACGAGGTGGAGCCTGTTCTGGCTTTGCAGCTTGGCTGGCCGCCTGCAACACCGCTCTACCCGCTCTCCCATCCACCTGTAGAACGTCCTTCAGGTAGCAGTCAGAGAACGTGGACGGGCTCTTCCAGGAGGCCGCCCTTGTTATGTCACTCATGGAGACCCCTTGAAAGAAAGCCAATGAGGCCGACACCCCCCATACCTCGTGGGCATGAACTGGACCATCGGTCGCTGGCCATCCGCCCGGCACCGAGCGGATGGCTGTAACTATCGCACGCGCGATTCAATCGCGGGATGCTGGTCTGAATGGGTGAACCGTGGACACAAACAGCTGCTCGTGGCCGGTTCGGAGTGACTTTGTGTGATCGATGTACCACTTTAGCGCCCGTACCAGCCACCAAAGTTTGTCCTCTGTGACCGCCGAAAAGGTTTTAAGGTCGGGAACGAAAATATCTGGAGGTTCGAAAGAACCAGACTGGTTCTTGGCTAAAAACCCCGCCGTAGGGATCAGGTGGACTCCTCCGGGTTCCCACCGGATGTGCCCCGCCGCCACTGTAAGGGAGTGGCGGTCGCTACGTCGGCGAGACATATGAACTTGTTTAGCGGCCTTAGGTTAGGATTGGGCGCCATTCTCTGCTGTATTTCGGAGTAAGTCCTCCTTGGTGACACAGTACGTATATTGCCTTTTTTTGGAAGACAAGAATCTTTGATCCGAGAGCCAACTCTGGAGGCCTCGTCTACCTTGACGAGGGTGTCTTCCAGTGTATTGCGTCCCTTACTTGAGAACGGGGACCTGAGGGAGGAACGCCCACCGGAGTCGGCAGCTATTTTGTCACGTGCTGCGTCAGGTAAGGTTGGAACCGCAAGAAACTTGTCAAAGTCATTCCTCGGAACCCGAAAATGACGGACATCACATTTAGCCATAGGGTGCCATTTCTTAACCCCTGCGATAACCTCAATACGGTCAGCGCAGAGGCGGTCTACAGGGAGGACTGGGAAGGACTGGGCCCTAGACTCAGCAGGGCCGGTGCGTTTTTTGAACAACTGGCGGGCTTCTTGGTCAGGTGTAGGATCCTCCTCGGTAAAGGAAACAGAAATATCTCTCCCAGTGGAATCTGCTCAAATTTGTTCAAGGTTTTTTTTTTTTTTTTTTTTTTTTTTTCACTCGAAGTTTCTTATGTTACGAGCGAATAAAACGAAAACGGTAAAGATAAATTAATAATAAAGACGATACAAACTTTGTACAGTATACTCTTGTCCTTATAAAACTTTACAAAAAAACAGAGAATCTGAAAGCTTATACGCTCAAAGACGGAAATCCAAACATGTCCGTTCAGGTCGAACACTAGAGAAAGAGGTCAAGTTATCCAAAGCATGGGGACAGGGCATAGGGAACGTATGGGCTCTTTAGGGCGCTGTTGTGGTGTGGTAAAAAAGAATCTAGTGAAAGCCTATGGCTAGAGCAAATATACAATTTTAGGTTTAACAGGTAAGGGAGTCCCTGAAGTGGACAAGATGTGGAAAAAAAAAAATAAAGAATGAAAATACTCTTCCGGCCTAACATACTTGGAAGATCAGGAGTCTAGATGGTAGAACAACTGGGTTACAGAGGTATAGCAGTATATTTGAGAAAAAGCACCCCCAGAAGGGATCCAAGTGAGTGCCCTCTATTGGCAAAAAAGAATCTAGAATAACAGACGCATCTAAATACTGGATACAACTGTAATCACGCTTTGTTGTGGCAGGGTAATGTATCTTTATTTGGTGGTAAACCTTATTCCCAAACCTTATTCCCAAAGGCATTTTTAAATGAAGGATTGAATCGCTGCTTGTGACCCCTCGACCCACTCACAACCTGTATTGTTAGTTAAATTAAAATAGCAAACAGTTCAAGATATTTAACTTTACCTTTTTCTTCCTGTTTCCACTCTCTCTTGCAACTTGCTTCATGAGTTTCAAAATTTGATTTGTCAGTCCATGCTGCCTAATAAGTAGAGTCCTATACCTGAGTCCTTCTTGCCCACCCTAGTGGTAAATAAATTAGCATAACAGGTTGTCATAAAGGTGAAGATATGTAATAAAAAAATGTGTTAATGGTAGAAAACTGACCAGTCATCAGATAAAAAAACTTTAAAAAATATAACAATATCAGTGTCCACTAATCAAGAAAATCTACTGTACATGTACTACAATAGATACAGCTAGGAAAACAGCATGATAAACTTAATGGGCGGAATTCATAAAAACAAGCAAAAGCAAAAGTTAGTCAAGCAGAAGCTGGAGCAAAAGCAAATGCTTAAAAACATTTAAATGACTTTCTGCTTTGACTACAAGTCAACCCCCAAACAACTTTAACTATTTTTTAAACATATAAATTGTGACAAACAATTACTACACAAATTGTTTTATTGTTACTATAAACTCTTAAAAAAACATAAACTCTTATGTTTGAATTTTTTTTTTTTTTCCAGGTGACTTTAAACAAAGCGTTATTTATGTGCGTTGAAGCATGCCTAAAATGTGGAGCTTAGTAGAAGCAGGTGTGCTTCTCCCACACAATTTCCAAAAAGGATGCACAGTAGAGTGGTGATCAAACTGTCAAAATGGGATCAACAAGAGAGTGCAGCTTTGGTCAAAATCATCCAAAAATATCCTCTGCTTTGAGTCAAATAAAAAGCAATTCAGGATGCCAAAGCAACAATTGCCAACATAACCGTGGAAAAAATGGATGACAAACAAATGTTGAAGAATGTTGCCAACATGAAAGTAGTACAATCAGAAATGATTTGATCAAGTAATGTTGGTTTTGTCATTCTATTTTACTGATATTAAAGTCTCATCCAACATTTGCAGTGAAATCCCCCCCCCCCCCCACAGTAGTGTGGATGGGGTCTAGGAACGAATACTTACCGGAAGAGTCGAATGACTAATTTGCATATTCCCTATGCCGCGAGGCAAAAATGCTAAGACTTTCACACACAATAGCGCCCTCCACCGTCCTACCCATAACGCCCCGCGACATGCCCGTCACGGAGTCGTCCTCTTTTCGATGAGCCCTACTAAATGTAAGCACCCAAGGACCGAGTATGTGGGGAAGGAGGGAGCGATACTCTACGAAGTATTCGTTCGTAGACCCCATCCACACTACTGTGGGGGTGGGGGGGGGGGGAGTCTACTTCACTCTACTTACCGGTAGAGTCGAATTACTAATTTGCCTAGACTCACACTAATTTGCAAAGACGCGCTCAAAATTCAGAGAACGCTTCGCGGCCGTTAGGCTTGGCTGGCCGCCTGTAACACCGCTCTACCCGTTCTCCCATCCACCTGTAGAACGTCCTTCAGGTAGCAGTCAGAGAACGTGGACGGGCTCTTCCAGGAGGCCGCCCTTGTTATGTCACTCATGGAGACCCCTTTAAAGAAAGCCCATGAGGCCGACACTCCCCGTACCTCGTGGGCATGAACTGACGCATCGGTCGCTGGCCATCCGCCTGGCACCGAGCGGATGGCTGTAACTATCCAACGCGCGATTGTATCGCAGGCTGCTGGTCGGAATGGTGGAACCGTGGACACGAACAGCTGTTCGTGGCCGGTTCGGAGTGACTTTGTGCGATCGATGTACCACTTTAGCGCCCGTACCGGGCACCAAAGTTTGTCCGCCACAACCGCCGAAAAGGCTTTAAGGTCGAAAGAACCGGATTGGTTCTTGGCCAAAAACCCGCCGTAGGGATCAGGCGGACTCCTCCGGGTTCCCACCGGATGTGCCCCGCTGCCACTGTAAGGGAGTGGAGCGGCTGCCACTGTAAGGGAGTGGAGCTCGCTACGTCGGCGAGACGTAGCGACCGCCACCAAAAAGGCCACTTTGACCGTTAGATGTAGCAACGTGGCCCCACTCAGTGGTTCGAACGGGGGTTTTGTCAGTGCTGACAGCACGCTAAAGAGGTCCCAGGATGGGACCAGTTTGCGCACAGGGGGACGGGTGACAAACATCCCCTTAGTCAGCTGCCCAATCGCCCGGTTATCCGAGACCGTCGAGCCATCGGCGAATCCTCCGTGGACTGCTGCGACCGGTAATTTTTCACCGTGGCCGTTGCCAGTCCGCTATCAAAAAGATATAGGAGGAAATCCCCGACTTCCTCTACAGAAGTATCGGCGGGATGAATAGCTCGCCACCTACACCATTTAAAGAAATGGCGTAGTCGGCAGTCATAAACTCTTCGGGTCGAGGCCCTTCGGGACTGGGCGACAACTTCCGCAGCCCCTCTCGAAAGGCCCGCTGCTCTGAGGGATCTTGTGACAGCACCCAGCACGTCAGGTGCAGGTCCCTCGGAGTCGGATGAACCACTCCGGACCCGGGCTGGTATATGAGGTCCGGGCGTTGTGGGAGAACCACCGGCCTGTGCACCAGGAGCCTGACCAGCCGAGGGAACCAGGGCTGTCGGGACCAAAAAGGGGCGATCAAGATAACTTTGCAATGATCCTGCTCGATCTTTGTCAGCACCCGTGGAATGAGGGAGATGGGCGGGTAGGCGCATGCCAACAGCCCCTCCCATCGCATAGTCAGAGCGTCGATCCGCCATGCCCCGGGGTCGGGACCCCTGGCGCAGTAGATCGGCAGTTGATTGTTCGTCCGAGAGGCGAACAGATCCACATGAGGCCGGTCGATAAGCAGGAAGAGCGACTGGGCCACACAGGGGCGGAGGGACCACTCTGTCGGGACGATCCAGCCCCGGGAGAGAGCGTGGGCCGTGACATTCTCTTTCCCCGGGATGTACACCGCCGACAGGGCGATCCCCTGCTGTATGCACCAGTGGATTAGGTCCCAGGCTAGTGCACACAGCCGGGCCGACCGGGTGCCCCCCTGGTGATTGATATACGCTACCACTGTAGCGTTGTCGGAGCGCACCAGGTTGGCCTGCCCCACTAACTGTGCCCGGAAGTGCTGGAGGGCATTCCGGACCGCCAGCATTTCCAGGACGTTGATGTGGGTCGAGTGGTGTTCCGCGCCCCACACCCCCGCTATCTGATGGGGGTCGAGGGTCGCCCCCCAGCCGTACAGAGACGCGTCGGTGACGACGGTCGCTGATGGTCGGGGCGGGCGGAACACTCGACCACGTGTGAGGTATTGGAAAATCAGCAGTCGTCTCCGAAGTGCTGCCCCGATCGCCTGTACCACTCGGGTGAAAACCCGAGGGGAGGTTGACAGTCCGAAGGGGAGTACAACAAATTCGTATAGCGTTCCGTTGTAGAGGAAGCGCAGAAATTTGCGGTGTTCGGCCCTGATGGGGACGTGGAGGTAAGCGTCCCGAAGGTCCAAGCTCGCCCCCCATGCAGCCGTATCGATTGATTCGAGGATTGCCCGCAGCGTTTCCATGCGGAAGCGCTTAAATCGGTTTAAATCGGTTTAAATCGGATAAATCGGTTTAGGGGCTTTAAATTCAGGATCGGTCGCCAAGTGTCCGCCTCCTTCTTGGGAACTAAGAAGAAAGTGGACATGAACCCCGTCCGTGTCCCCTGGTCGGGGACAACGCGTATTGCCCGTTTGAGGAGAAGGGAACTGATCTCCCCTTCGAGGGCACGGCGCTTGAGAGGGTCGGACGGGGTGGGCGTTGGCCGTACCAGCATGTCTGACGGGGGGGGGGGGGGGGGGGGGGGTCCTCGTGAACTCGAGTGCGTAGCAGCACTCGATCATCTCGAGGACCCATCTGTCGGACGTGATCTGAGCCCAGGACCCAAAAAATTCCTGAAGGCGGCCCCCACGGGTCCGTCGGCAGGAGGTCGCCTGGAGACCGGGAAGTCACTTCTGCACGCCCCGGGATACCGGGGGGCGGGCGCACGAAAACCACGGCCCGACTGGGCCCGCTGTTGGCCTTGGGCCGGCGTGCGTGCGTTCGGCGGTCCTTGGTTCCCACGAAAACCGTCACGGGCGGGTCTCTGTGGGCGCCTACGTGAAATCACAAAGGAGGCTTGCTTGCCTTTCCTTGCCGCCGGTACGGAGGGCCGCGGCTTCCTTAAGTTGATTTTCTCTGTGGCCTTGAGGCACCTGGCTTTGGCCTCCATAGACTCCTGGAATTTCCCTCCAAACAGGTCTCGTCCCGTTAGGGGGAGCGCATCAAGTCGTTTGCGAGCCCCGACGGACGGAAGGAACAGAGCGTCTAGGACGTTTGCCCTACGGGCAGATGCTGCTAGGGTGGATACTCTCGTAAATTGATCTAGGACAGTGCGCAGGCCATTATCCAGGCAATGGAGGGCCGCCACCATCATGTCCGCTGGGATCGTCGAGTCCTCATCGCCGGCAAGCGTGAGGTACTCGGACAAGAGAAGCAAAAAAGACGATGTGCGCATGCCAAAGCGCGATGCTGAGTCTATCTTCCTGGCTACTTCCTCAGTCTTCCCCCGCGCTTTGTCGGTGAAGGGAAGTCTGGAAGAGGTTGACCCCCTGTCTGCGGTCAGCTTGTCTGCCGCGGAGTCCGGTAGGGCCGGGGTCGAAAAATATTTATCGAAATCCCCGGGGGGAAATCGGTAATATAAATCCGCCCGCTTGGGGTAGGCCGTCCAAGAGGGTGCCGACATAATGCCCTCGATGCGGTCAGCGCATACCCGGTCGAGTGGCATAGCCGGGAAAATATTCCCACTCCTCGGAGCGGGGCCAGTCCTCCTCTTCAAAGACCGCCGTTCAGAGGGGGCGTCCCCCGCTTCCTCGGCGGGGAGATCCAACACCCGGGCCATGTCCCTTTGGACAAGGCGCAATTCAGTTTTGGCAATTGAAAGCCGTTGAACTGCCGTGGCCAACTCGTCCTCTTCCAGGGACGAGTCGCCGGACACGGGGGGGGGTCGGATACACTCCCTGATTGTTCACCCAAAGGTAGGGCTGTGCCTAACAAATCATGGTGCTCTGCATTCCGATCGGATACAAAGGATCCCGAGGGGTGTATGCTAATCCCCATCACCCTCATCCATCACACCCCATGCAACCTCCTGCGTGGTGACCATGGGACGGTGGCTGGGAGGGGAGGCCGGTGGCCGGCTGACCGTGCACGGTACGCCGCCTCGATCCTGGCGCACCCAGCCATGACCGGACTGGTCGGGCTGGGTGTACGGTCCCGCAAACTGGGAAAATTCCTGAACCTCGCGCCGGCTGGATATTGAGGCCGCTAAGGTCTGGAAAGCCGTGAGGAATTCGTCTCGGGATAGCGGCTCGCTACCCCAATGATGTTTCCTATGGCTGTCAGGTGAGGAGTCGTCAGACGACCGAAGATGACGGTCTTTTCTGGTCTTCTGCCGCTTATTCGGTACCCGCTCATGGGACGAATCCGAGGCTCTCTCTGAGGAAACCTGAGTGACAGGGATGCCCGAACAACGGGTGAAACCCGAAGGCGAGGGCGGGCCCTGTGAGTGGGGTGACCCGGGGGAGTCCCAGGTACCCGACTCCACACCCATAATCCTTCTCCCCATGGCCAGCGCCCAACAGCCTATGGCGTGGGCGGGTGCCTTGCGGGTCTTAAAACCTCGCAAAAGGCCGTCACCAACCGTCGTGGGGGAATCCACGGTGTCGGTGCGGGCCGGGTATTCTGAGCCGTGCGGAGGGGGGATGCCCTCCAGCTTCAGAGACCCCGAGGCGGTGCTGGGAGAGTGGGCGGTGCGCTCCGGAACGGAGCCACCTTTCGCCCTTCCTCTCTTGGTCGCTGCCCCGGCACCGGCTTTCTTGGCCTTGCCGGGGCGCTTGACCTTCGACTGGGTCGACCCACGCACACTGACCGAGGAGGGGGAGCGAGAAGCAACCTCTCTTTGATCGGTGGGTCTTTCGGCCGACGCAGCCGACAGAGGCTGTGCAGGCCGGCTGGAGGACTGCAAGCCGGGCGACGGAGTGTCGCCGGCGCAGCCCCCCGAGAGCTCCGACTGTCCCGGGGAAACGGACGTAACCCCAGTAGTGACAGCCGAAGCCCTCCCCAGTGTCTTTACGCTACTCATTATTTTCTCAACGAAATCAAACTATAGTTTATTTCACAACTCACTACAACAACAACAACTAAAACTCTACAATTTTTTAGTCTTTTTAAGCACTCTTAGCGAGGATAAGGTTTAGACAACGGTTGAACTGTTGGAACAGATTTAAAACACAACCTCACCCACTCGCGGCTAAGAGAAAAGAGGACGACTTCGTGACGGGCATGTCGCGGGGCGTTATGGGTAGGACGGTGGAGGGCGCTATTGTGTGTGAAAGTCTTAGCATTTTTGCCTCGCGGCATAGGGAATATGCAAATTAGTAATTCGACTCTACCGGTAAGTAGAGTGAAGTAGACTCTGTATTCCACAGAAAAGTTTATATTTTGACCGTTTTATTTTTTTTAAATATTATTCCTAGCCCTTTCATGCAATAAGTCAAAACACAACCATAGATTAAAAATAACAAGTACTGCGTCTTTGCACGACCTTCATGCAAAATAATCCCCCAATATACAACAATAACAAAATCAATAGAAACAACATCTTACATTAAACAGTAAAACTATACTCTTTTTTGTATATATCTTGATATATCCAAGGTATCCAAAATGTTTCATGTTTGAACAATGAAGCCAACACGTTATGTAGTTTTTCTTAAACACGCTAAATATTTCTAAGGAACTGCTAAAAATTAAACCACGTTGTTGACATGCCAAAGGTACCAGCAATGGCAATGTTGTATGAATTTTAGCTCGGGCATCAACACTGGTTAGTATTGCAGTTTTCGGACACCAGATTCTCCCGAAAGTCTTAATCTCAAGGCTGTACTAACTAATTTTGTAAGCTGTTGCGCATTTTTTCCAACGGAGATTGGCACGCTCCCGCTATCCCATTGTTTAGGAAAGCCCTCTTGCGTTCAATGTTGCTTGCATTACAGTTTGTTGCACGCAAAGTAACAAGACTAATAGGCCAGTAAGAAAACACTGTTTGTGAGTGTGTCGCTGGATAGTGCGTTTGTGTACTATGGTGTAATTTTGTGTAGTGTTTTGTGTGATTGCAAGCCGGTCAGCATGATTTCGCGGTACCTTTATGAACGAATTTTCTAAGTGTAATCATCTCTGTTAACCAGGGTCCTAATGTAACAATTACATGTAGATACAAAATAAGTTGGCGTGGATTTCAAATTTAAGAACTGTCACCAGTTCAACTTGTTATGGCATTAGCATATCATTGTATTGGCTTTGGCAAACTCGAGGGTTGGCTGTACATGGACATAATTATTATCTCCAACCCATTGTCTGGTGTAAACCTGAGCTAGACCGCAAACACTAATCCTTCACCCCTTCGTGGCTTACTTACGAGCTGCCTTGTCCATGTAATCTGAACAACAAAAGGCACCAACAATAGAGTTCAATAATGAGGGTCTTTAAAAATCAGTGAAGCGCTATAATCCACCTTGGGACGGCCGCGTGACAATTGTGGGACAGACTCATTCTAGAACGAGTCTGATCGCGGGCGGCTGCGTTCTTAACTTATCCATGGTCCCTAAGGTAGAGATCGATGCAGAGTAATCAGTTCAATGAAAAAGAATTACGAAGTGAGCAGATGAGTTTTGGGTAGTTTCTTGAAAGAACTAGCAGATGAAGCTTGGCGAAGAAGAAGAGGTAGATTGTTCCAGAGAGATGGGCCTGCGTGGGAAAAGCTGTGGTCACCCCAAGAGTGCCAAGATCGGGAAACTTGAAGAAGCAAAGAGTGAGTAGGTTGGTGAGGAGCCATGGACTGCGTGGTACACCAGCAACAAAACTTTAAACGTGATCCGCTTTTCAACAGGTAACCAGTGAAGCGACTGATGAAGCGACTGATTGGTGAGTGTTACCAGTCTAGCAGCGAAGTTCTGAAGACGTTGAAGTTTAGACAGCTGTTGTTGGGAAAGGCAGAGACAGAGGGAACTGCAGAAATCAAGACAAGAAGAGATAAGGGCGTGGACTAGCTGTTCAGTTGCATCTCGGGTTAGGTACTTGTGGACAAAGCTAAGGTTGCGAATTTGGAATCTTATAAACCTCGATATGTAAGAAACATGATCATTGAAGGACATGCTGGTGTCGAAGATAACCCCAAGATTGCGAGTTTTGGAAGATGGGTAGACTGAGTTGTTCCCTACGCGGATGCAAGAGTCCTTTGTGGCGACTTTGTTCAGCATTTGCCTTGAGCCCAGAATGATGAACTCTGACTTCTGATGATTGAGTTTCAGACCAGCTGCGTCCATCCATTTGTTGATGTCCTTGATGCACGTCTTCATTTGCTTTGTAGACGATGACATTGCAGCACAGGTTGGTGGAAACGACACATACAGCTGTATGTCATCTGCGTAACAGTGGTATCTGATGTTGTGTGTCTTGATAATGCTGCCCACCGACTGAAGATACAGCGAAAATAAGAGGGGGCCTCCTACCGATCCTTGGGGGACACCATAGGCAAGATGACTTGCTTGAGACATGGCATCACTGATGCCCACACACTGGAAGCGATTTGTCAGATAGGACGCAAACCAAGACAGGGCTGTCCCACAGACTGCTTGAGAACGCAGCTGGTTAAGCAGTATCCCGTGGTCGACCGTATCGAATGCTGAGGACATGTCGAGTAGTACGAGAGCTGTGACGTTGCCCTTGTCCATCTGTTGCAGGACATCGTCTGTTAAATTGGTAAGAAGTGTTCCCACACTGTGGTTAGGCCGGTAGGCTGACTGATGGTTGTCAAGCAGCATGTTATCTTGCAGATGATGTGAGAGACGAGAGAATGCCACTCGTTCCAAAACTTTGGAGAGGTACGGAAGGTTAGATATGGGGCGACAGCTCTGTAGAGACTCGGTATCCATTCCTGGTTTCTTCAAAGTTGGACGAACAATAGCTTTCTTTAGGTTTTCAGGAACTACTCCGGTATCGAGGCTTGATCTGAGTGATTGCCAGAACAAGGGCAGACATACACTTCTTGAGAAGAGATGTAGGGACAGGATCTAGTTCGCATGATTTTGCTGGTGACTTTGAAATGATGTTGTGAACTTCATCTTCTGAGGCAGTAGTAACACTGCATTGGTTTGACGAGTTACTGGTGGTTTTCTCAATGTTTGATACGGTGAAGCATTAAGGTGTACATTTCAACCTAAAAGCCATTAAATGACGCATTTTCAAAGCATTCTACATGCACTACCGGTTTGGACAGGTCAAAAGCTCATGACGAAGGTCACTAACATATCCATTTTAGAGTAGTCTGTAAAGCCCTTTCACATGATGTATAGACTGTCAAAATAGCTTATTTGGTTGAGGAAATATGAACCTTTGAAATACTGACGGGTAGTAGCCAAGACCATCTAATTGAAAGGGGAAATGTATTTTGAAAATGTCTCGAACCCAGACTAAACATGAAGCTACATTTAAGGCGCTGTATGGATGAGCACTGGAACGTGCACATACAATCTTTATGCACAACCAATGGCGGATTGCGTATTTCTATAGATATGAATTTTTGAATTTTCAACGTCTGATTTGAACTGGAAGACAAGGTCAAACTCGGGTCATGTCGGTGGAGCGTTTGAAGCTTATTGCAGGACCTTTCCGGTAATGTCCGAATTAATTGCATAGCTTCTGTACTTCTTGAGGTATATATCATATGAAATAATAAACTTTGGATTAGTATATTTCAACAACTGATGACGTCATCGTGACGTAACAACTTTTGTATCATCTACTGGTTATTGTCAACCATTGTGCAAAGTTTCAACTTAATGCAAGCTTCGCAACTATGCTTTTTCTTGCGGACAATCGAGAGTAAGAATAAAAACTAAAAAGAACTAGATATAGTGTTTGTACAAACAAACACTAGGTGTTCGGCTATTGTTGGGTCAGTGTTTGAATAAATGAAACAAGTATTGTTAATATTGTCAAATTACAAAGAAATCAAAACCAAACAGTTTTCTCGATGTGTAATAATTTATAGAAAAAGCATCAAAAGTGTACATTTCAACCTAAAAGCCTTTAAATACTGCCTTTTCAAAGCATTTTACAGGCTCTTCCAGTTTAAAAAGGTCAACAAGTCAAGAAAAGGTCACCAACACACCCATTTTTGTGGAATACGTGAGGCCCTTTCATATGATGTATAGATTGTCAAAATAGCTTTTGTGGTTGAGGACATAGGAACTTATGCATAATGACGACTGGAGAAGAGACTAACTAACCGAATAGGAAATGTTTGTTGAAAACATCTGAAAACAGACTACGTACATGTACGTAAAGCCCTTTCATATGATGTATAGATTGTCAAAATAGCTTGTGTGGTTGAGGATATAGGAACTTACGCATAATGACGACTGGAGAAGAGACTAACTAACCAAAAAAAGGAAATGTTTGTAGAAAACACCTTGAAAACAGACTACGTACGTAAAGCCCTTTCATATGATGTATAGATTGTCAAAATAGCTTGTGTGGTTGAGGATATGAGAGCTTATGCATAACGACGACTGGAGAAGAGACTAACTAGGAGGAAAATCTTTGTTGAAAACGCCTTGAAAACAGACTAAAGCGAAGCTATTTATAGGAGAAAAAAAAATTAAAAATTAATACAAAAATAAATCGTACAAATTTTGGTCGCCAAGTGGTCTCCCATCCAAATACTGACTGGGCTCGATTTTGCTTAACTTTAGTGACAGGTGTTATCAACGCAGTATGGTACGCAGACTAAAACGATCAACACGTGGTGCAGAGCGTGACCATGCTCCTCAATGCACCGCATACTTACACGTGGTGACTGCAATGCACCGCATGCTTACACGTGGTGACAAAGTACATGTACATGTAATTGTAAAATCTTTACGCGCAATCAATGGGGGAATTTTGTAGTGCTTTATACGTGAATTTTAGATTTTTCAACATCGATTTTGAACCAGAAGACAAGATCAAAATGGGGTCATGTCTGTGAGGTGTTTACGGAGTTTTTAATGCCCTTTCCGATGATGTATTGATTGTCAAAATCCGTCATGCAGATCAAAAGTTATGATTTTTTGAAATAATACCGCATACTTACACGTGGTGACCGCAATGCACCGCATGCTTACACGTGGTGACAAAGTACATGTACATGTAATTGTAAAATCTTTACGCGCAATCAATGGGGGAATTTTGTAGTCTTTATACAGTGTACATGAATTTTGAAATTTTCAACCTCGATTTTGAACCGGAAGACAAGATCAAAATGGGGTCATGTCTGTGAGGTGTTTACGGAGTTTTTAATGCCCTTTCCGATGATGTATTGATTGTAAAAATCCTTCATGCAGATCAAAAGTTATGATTTTTTGAAATAATAAACTTTGAATGAGTGTATCTCGTCAACTGATGACGTCATCGTGACGTAAGAACTTTTGCATCATCTACTGGTTATTGTCTACCTGTGTGCAAAGTTTCAACTTAATGCAAGCTTCGCATCTATGCTTTTTCTTGCGGACAATCGACAGCGAGAAGAATAAGAAAAACCAAAAAAAAAAAAAAACTAGATATAGTGTTTGTACAAACAAACACTAGGTGTTCGGCTATTGTTGGGTCAGTGTTTGAATAAATGAAACAAGTATTGTTAATATTGTCAAATTACAAAGAAATCAAAACCAAACAGTTTTCTCGATGTGTAATAATTTATAGAAAAAGCATCAAAAGTGTACATTTCAACCTAAAAGCCTTTAAATACTGCCTTTTCAAAGCATTTTACAGGCTCTTCCAGTTTAAAAAGGTCAACAAGTCAAGAAAAGGTCACCAACACACCCATTTTTGTGGAATACGTGAGGCCCTTTCATATGATGTATAGATTGTCAAAATAGCTTTTGTGGTTGAGGACATAGGAACTTATGCATAATGACGACTGGAGAAGAGACTAACTAACCGAATAGGAAATGTTTGTTGAAAACATCTGAAAACAGACTACGTACATGTACGTAAAGCCCTTTCATATGATGTATAGATTGTCAAAATAGCTTGTGTGGTTGAGGATATAGGAACTTACGCATAATGACGACTGGAGAAGAGACTAACTAACCAAAAAAAGGAAATGTTTGTAGAAAACACCTTGAAAACAGACTACGTACGTAAAGCCCTTTCATATGATGTATAGATTGTCAAAATAGCTTGTGTGGTTGAGGATATGAGAGCTTATGCATAACGACGACTGGAGAAGAGACTAACTAGGAGGAAAATCTTTGTTGAAAACGCCTTGAAAACAGACTAAAGCGAAGCTATTTATAGGAGAAAAAAAAATTTAAAATTAATACAAAAATAAATCGTACAAATTTTGGTCGCCAAGTGGTCTCCCATCCAAATACTGACTGGGCTCGATTTTGCTTAACTTTAGTGACAGGTGTTATCAACGCAGTATGGTACGCAGACTAAAACGATCAACACGTGGTGCAGAGCGTGACCATGCTCCTCAATGCACCGCATACTTACACGTGGTGACCGCAATGCACCGCATGCTTACACGTGGTGACAAAGTACATGTACATGTAATTGTAAAATCTTTACGCGCAATCAATGGGGGAATTTTGTAGTGCTTTATACGTGAATTTTAGATTTTTCAACATCGATTTTGAACCAGAAGACAAGATCAAAATGGGGTCATGTCTGTGAGGTGTTTACGGAGTTTTTAATGCCCTTTCCGATGATGTATTGATTGTCAAAATCCGTCATGCAGATCAAAAGTTATGATTTTTTGAAATAATACCGCATACTTACACGTGGTGACCGCAATGCACCGCATGCTTACACGTGGTGACAAAGTACATGTACATGTAATTGTAAAATCTTTACGCGCAATCAATGGGGGAATTTTGTAGTCTTTATACAGTGTACATGAATTTTGAAATTTTCAACCTCGATTTTGAACCGGAAGACAAGATCAAAATGGGGTCATGTCTGTGAGGTGTTTACGGAGTTTTTAATGCCCTTTCCGATGATGTATTGATTGTAAAAATCCTTCATGCAGATCAAAAGTTATGATTTTTTGAAATAATAAACTTTGAATGAGTGTATCTCATCAACTGATGACGTCATCGTGACGTAAGAACTTTTGCATCATCTACTGGTTATTGTCTACCTGTGTGCAAAGTTTCAACTTAATGCAAGCTTCGCATCTATGCTTTTTCTTGCGGACAATCGACAGCGAGAAGAATAAGAAAAACCAAAAAAAAAAAAAAAAAAAACCGAACAAAATCAATGAGTTGTTCGGGCTGTTGCCCGAACACCTAAAAAGAAAACTAGATATAGTGTTTGTAGAAACAAACACTAGGTGTTCGGCTATTGTTGGGTCAGTGTTTGAATCAATGAAAAAAGTGTTGTTGATAGCTCGTCAAATTGCAAAGAAATCAAAACCAAACAGTTTTCTCGATGTGTAATAATTTTATGGTAAAGCATCAAAAAGTGTACATTTCAACCTAAATGCCTTTAAATAATGCCCTTTCAAAGCATTTTACAGGCACTTCCGGTTTAAAAAGGTCAAAAGGTCAAGAGAAGGTCACCAACATACCCATTTTTGTGAAGTACGTCAGGCCCTTTCATATGATGTATAGATCATCAAAATAGCTTTTGTGGTCGAGGAAATGTGAACTGATGAATAATGATGACTGGAGAAGAGACTAACTAACCGGAAGGGAAATGTTTGTTGAAAACGCCTTGAAAACAGACTACGTACGTAAAGCCCTTTCATATGATGTAGATTGTCAAAATAGCTTTTGTGGTTGAGGGCATAGGAACTTATGCATGATGACGACTGGAGAAGAGACTAACTGGAAGGGAAATGTTTGTTGAAAACGCCTTGAAAACAGACTACGTACTTAAAGCCCTTTCATATGATGTATAGATTGTCAAAATAGCTTTTGTGGTTGCAGCCTTATGCATAATGACGACTGAAGAAGAGACTAACCAACCGGAAAAGAAAAGTTAGTTGAAAACGCCTTGAAAATAGACTAAAAACGAAGCTATTTATAGGAGAATAAAAAAAAAAAAAAAAAAAAAATAATACAAAATTTAGTCGCCAATTGGTCTCCCATCCAAGTACTGACCAAGCCCGATTTTGCTTAACTTCAGTAATCGGACGGGAACCGGTGTTATCAACGCAGTACGGTCGTAGATAATGTACAATAAATTCGATTTGAACCAGAAGACAAGGTCAAAAGGTTAAACGCCTTGAACGAAGACTACTTTTTCGCGCTCTATGGATGATCACTGGAGCGTGACTCTCCCGCACAGCTAATACACTACACATTGTGTGTATGCCTAAGTGTAATGTTTATGCACATACCAACGGGGGATTTACGTTGTTCTTTAGACGTGAATTTTGAAATTTTCAACCTCTCTTTTGAGCCGGAAGACAAAATCAAAATGGGGTTATGTCTGTGAGGCGTTTACGGAGTTGTTAATGCCCTTTCCGATGATGTATTGATTGTAAAAATCCCTCATGTAGATCAAAAGTTATGATTTTTTGAAATAATAAACTTTGAATTAGTGTATCTCGTCAACTGATGACGTCATCGTGACGTAAAAACTTTTGCATCATCTACTGGTTATTGTCTACCTGTGTGCAAAGTTTCAACTTAATGCAAGCTTCGCATGTATGCTTTTTCTTGCGGACAATCGACAGCGAGAAGAATAAGAAAAACCAAAAAAAACACCAAAAAAACGAACAAAAACAATGAGTTGTTCGGGCTGTTGCCCGAACACCTAAAAAAACGAACAATATCGCCCGAACACCTAAAAAATTTACGAAAATAAGAGCTGTTTCGCTGTGCTGCGCTACGAAAAGGCTAATTATAAAAAGCAATACCAAAGGAAAAACCTTGTTCAAGACTAGCAAAGAATACCATGAGCATTTTGCATGGTCTATACAATGGTACTAACAAAAATGTTACTTACTTTATATTTTTGTAATTAAAGATTTACATCATTAGTATCAACAATAAGCCAAAAAACCAACCTTGATCAATGAAGAATTGAATCTTTTAAGCACCAGTTGATACATTTGGGTAACTCTTGAGTCAACGGTATCTTGATCATCAGACTCCACCAGAAGATACCAATAGAGGTAGTTTGCAAGTGAGTAGTTATGACATGCTCTGTCAATAAGAAAGGTAGCCAGATCCATCTGATAAAGAAAACAACACAAGTCAACTAATAAGCTAAATGATGTTATTAAGTTAAAGGCGACTATAAAATTGACCAAAATTTAATAACCATCTGTAACAACACAGGGGTTTGGTATATAAAAAAATATTTGTTACCTTAAGCACAGTTGATTAATTATCTTAAAAGTAGCATACAAATGTTGTGCGACACTGTAAACATATCTATTATACAGAGTTCTCCTTTCCGTTTGTTTTTTTTTCCGATCAGTTTATTATTTTCCTGTCATATATCATTGTTTATACATGTAGCCCTGGCGGCCTTGAACTATCATAATTGAAGTGATATGTTTCTAGGAAGTAATTAAGGCGATTACGATGGTTGATTTCCTAGCTCCTGACCAACGGTCTTTATTCTTTCATAACACTTAATAGAAGGGAAGATAACACAGTGGTGTATGATATACATGAGCAGGATAAAGTAGTCCCATATCACAACATCCCCCTACATATCACAACATCCTCTTTTGAAAGAAAGTAATTCGGGCACAAAAGTTAATTTGTGGTTATGATATACATGTATAATGAAAATACATTAAAAATGGTTGGATAGATAAGGTGTTTGTTTGAACATCCAGTTGCAATTTGAAATAAAAAAAATTGGTGGAAAGCTGTCGCATTCTGAATTGTTTTCTAATGAATGACGGTTAACTTCAGAACTAGGAATGTAACATAACTCAAACACACCGATGGTGTAGACAACTCAAACACACCGATGGTGTAACTTTGAACTTCAACTCATAACAACTTTTGAGATTCAAAACAACTTTTGATATTCAGAACAACTTTTGATATTCGAAACAACTTTTGATATTCAAAACAACTTTTTGATATTCAAAACAACTTTTGATATTCAAAACAACTTTACCACGTGTTGAGGTTGCTTTTTGCAAATTTGGCATACGCTCTTGCACAGTCTTGTATTTGCCTCCAGTATCTAGTTCGTCTGGTTGGTCAGCAAATCTAAGGCGCTTAGGGGTTTGGTCAAACTGTATACGCGTAGGCTGCGCAAAGTTGGCGCTTGCGCTTAGCTTAGACGCAGTTAGGCCTGGCATTTCGCGCAGGTGCGATCTGTTGCGATGAAGTTTGTTTCCATTTGGCGTCATGACCTCATATGACCATGGCTCTTTGCGTACCTTGGCGACTTCTCCTGGAAACCATGTTTTGCTAGGTGTGTCTAGGACCCTGACCTTCTGGCCAATATACAGTGGCAAGAGACTTGGACCGGCATGCTTGTCGTGGTCGTTTTTCATCTTGTCTCTCCTGTCCTGTAGGTGTTCATGGTTTTCCGCATGCTTCTGCATGGCATCGTATGGATTGTTGCTTGGCAGGGTTGTACGGATAGGTCGACCAAACATGATCTCAGCTGGTGCAGGTAGTTTTGCATCAATGGGTGTTGCTCTTAGGTGGAGCATAGCCATGTGGACATCCTGGTTTGTCTTCTGGCACTTTTTCATAAGTGATTTGACAGTTCGGACCATCCGTTCTGCTTGCCCGTTAGATCGGGGATATCTTAGCGAGGAGGTACATGTAGTGTGCTTGACTAACCATCTGGCACACATATCCTTATATGCGGTACCAGCGAATTGGGGCCATTGTCGGAGATCATTTCGACTGGGGCTCCAAGGAGTCCGAACGTGGAAGCCTTAGCTTGTGCAACTGCTGCGCTTGTAGTGGAGGTCATCTTATGAACCACTGGAAACTTTGAATGATAGTCCACAATGATGAGGTAATCCTGTCCGTTCAGCTCAAATAGGTCAGTTCCTAACTTCGACCAGGGAGTAGTTGGAATGTCGTGAGGTGCCAAAGGTTCCTTCTGCTGGCGAGTTTGGGTTTCTTGACATGGCTCACATTCTCCAACGAGTTTTGCTATATCTTCATTGATCTTTGGCCAATAGACTGAATTGCGAGCAAGTCGTCGAGTTTTCTCAACTCCCATGTGGCCAATGTGCAATCGATTGAGTATATCGTTGCGCATGCTCTCCGGTATCAGGACTTGTCGACCCTTGAAAACTACGCCACAAGAGATTCCCAGCTCGTCTCGGTATGACCAATAATATGGTCGCAAGTCTCGTGGGAGGCCCTTAATGGAATCTGGCCAACCTGCATATATGACTTGTCGCAGTTCCTTTAGTAGTGGGTCGTGTGATGTCTCTTCTTGCAGTACTTCTTGTTTGGCACTGCCAAAATGAATGAGGTCGATTACCTGTGTGACAGGACAGTCAGTGAGAGTCACGTCATCCACCTGGATGTCTAGGGGAACATCCTGTCGTTTGTCTGGATTTGGCAATCTACTAAGTGCATCTGCAAGTGTCATCGATGGTCCTGGTTTATATTCAATGGAGAAAGTGTATCCTTGAATCTTAATGAGCAACCTTTGAAGGCGCGGTGGAGCACTCGTCAATGGTTTGGCACAGATCGTGACCAGTGGCTTGTGGTCTGTGTGGATAACAAAGTCGCTTCCGAACAGGTACGTATGGAATCTGGTAATGCCAAACACTAGTGCAAAGGTTTCTCTCTCGATGTTCGAGTTGTTTGCCTGTGCCTGGGATAATCTCTTTGACGCGAACGCCACTGGCTTCCCCTTCTGAAGAAGACACGCACCAAGGCCTTTTTGGGAGGCGTCAACTTCTAGGACGGTTGGTACTGTTGGATTGTAGTACTGTAGGCATGAGCCTGCCCTTATGGAGTGTTTCAATGTGACAAACGAAGCTTGGTGATCCTCTTGCCAGAGGTATTGGACATTCTTACGCAGCAAGTCTCATAACGGTGAAGCCTTGTCCGCAAAGTTTGGAATATAGGCGGAGACGTAGGTCATCAGCCCAAGGAATTTCTGGAGGTCTTCCTTATCTTGTGGAGTCGGAATTGCATATATATCCTCGATTCGACTTGGGTCTGGGTAGATACCTACATTAGAGTATATAGAGCCAATGAAGTTGATGTGGTCCACCTTGATGTTGCACTTCTTGCTGTTGAAAACAAGGCCTTCCCGTGCCGCTGTTTCTAGCAGACACAGTAGATTAGCGTCATGCTCTTCCTCAGTCTGGCCGTAGACAGCAATGTCATCTGCAATCCCTACACAGCCAGGGACTTGGTCTGTGATCCCATCCATTCCTTGTTGGAAGTTGCTTGGCTGACTGCTAACCCGAAAGGAAGACGTTTAAAGCAGTACCTCCCAAAAGGTGTCCGGAAGGTAGTGAGGTCTTGTGACTCCTCATCAAGATGAACAGACCAGTAGCCCGCCTTCGCATTGTATTTGGAAAAGAACTTGGCGTTACTAAACGCAGGATTGAGCTCCTCCAATGTTGGAATTTTGTGGGGGCATCACTTCAGGCTATTGTTGAGACGTTTGGGATCTAAGCAGATCCGCAATGATCCATCCTTCTTCACGCTCGTGGTAATTGAACCGCACCAATCTGTGTGGTTTGTAACAGGACGAATGACTCCGTCTTTCTCCATTTTATCTAGCTCGGCCTGTAATTTCGGCTGGAGGTGGATACTACACTTGCGTGGAGCATCGATAGTAGGTTTTGCATCCTCCTTGAGGTACAAATGGGCTTCCCCCATGAAATTGCCAAGTTTGTCGAACTGCTGAGGGTACCTGGTCTTTAAGTCATCGACTGATCTGATTGGCATATCCAGCGTGGTTGGATGACATGCCTGGTGTGTCTCGCTGGGTGGTGCAGGTGGCCGTTTCAGTTGTGCTGGCTGGCCTTCTGGCACATAGATGGTATGGATGGTGACCATCTGGAGTTTAAGGCATGTTGGTAAACCGGCTATCGCTGGGCCTGGGACATCCACAACGTAGAACATCTCATCGTTCCAGAAAGACTCTTTATACTTGCACTTCAGGGAAATGCTTCCAAAGCATTTGATCTCCGACCCATTATAGGCAGTGAGCCTAACATTTATGCGTCTTGTTTGGCTTGACCAGTTATCACCATACATCTGCCTGATGGTACGCAAAGGGAGTGTGTTTGCGCTTGCCCCGGTGTCAACCTTGAACTTGAGTCGTTTCACACCATGGAGGTTCGGACACTCAACATCTATTATGCTGAAAGCTTCGTCGAGTTTATGTGGCTGTACGGGAGTCATGCTAAGATCGGAGATGTGGATTGCGTAAAGCAAATCAACTTGGCATTGGTCATCATCTTGATTGGTTGTTGCAGTGTATTGCTGAGCACGGTCGGCTTGCATGAGGTCAACTGGCCTGGAATCATCATGACTCTTGGATCTTGCACCTTTGTTTCTCGGTCTGGACGGCGATCTGCCTCGCGATGAGTGGCGCCGCCGCTGATTTGGTTTGCCTTGTTGCTGCTTACGCTTTGACTTACGGCAGCACTTGGCCCAATGTCCTTTAGACCCGCAGGCCTTACAGGTATCATTGTATGCGGGGCATTTGCGCGGCTGGCGTGTTAGATTGCAGTTTGAGCATGTTTTGCAGGATCGCTGCATAGCGTCGACTGAAGCGCTTTTGCCGTTGAGCGGTTGCAGGCATTGTTTGCTAGCAGCCATGGCTTCATACATGTATTTGCAGCCCTCGGCTAGGATTTCATCGACTTTGAACCCTTTTGGCTTTTCTAGCAACTCTTTCTGAAAAGAGTCAAAAAATGTAGAGGCAATTGCAAGCTCAATAATGCGCTCATCCAGTTCGGCTGTCTCAAAATCGCAATGTTTCGCTTTTTCGCAACACCTAGTTACAAAACCATCAATACTTTACCCATCCTTCTGCCTATATCTCATTAATTCCAAGCGATGGACACAGAAGTTTACTTTGACCTGTAACTGACCATCAAATAATGACCAAATTTTTTGAAGGTCAAGTTGATCCTCCTCAGTTAAGCTTGATGCGTTTAGCCTTTTAAGCCCTTGATTGCCCAGTGCGATTTTTAATTTTACAGCAATTTTAAGAGGGTCTGTTACCTCATTATCTAGCAAACAAAGTTTCATTCGCTGGCGGATCAACACAAACTCTTCTGAAATGTCTGCAGCACCCCAGTTCATCTCTGGGTATTTGGCCATTGTTTGATTGGGTGTACAGGGAAAATATGCATACAAAATGCATACAAATTGTAAAGAAGTAAAATATCACACAATTCTATATGATAGCAGTGAAATTATTACAGTAAACTCTACAATATTGGCAATGTTTTAATCCTTAGAGTCAATTAAATGTCCAGTTCAGTAAAATCAGCAACAGTTCTGCTGGAATGCACATAGTCAGGATACTATATTGAACCAATGTCATTGCTCCATGTCATCAAATTCCCAGTCTCCGGTGTCGGTGATCTAGTGTGACACGCCGCTCCGCTGTCGGTATCCTCGGTGGATGGTATAGTTTTGCGTCGGTTGTAGCTGTCCAGATACTGGGCTACACGTCACGTAAACACAGTTCAGTTGTTCAGTCTTCCCATCCATAAAAACGGTGATGCATAGTTCCGGCTGCAACGTAGGAGCGGAGTACTATCCCTTGATGTTATTTGGCTAACCCAAACAATTTCTTAGGCCGTGTCTGAAACGGCGACTTCGGCTACAGCTACGCCTAGATCGCGCGCGTCTGCTATTCTTCAACACTGGTAGACGGGCTGATCTAGACGTAGCTGTAGCCGAAGTCGTCGTTTCGGACACGGCCTAAGTCCAATGATGCGGATGAATACGGTCAAAGGTCAATCAATCTTGTAGACACGGTAGGAGTTACATTGTCAGAACTAGTTTAATCTCATGTACACTGGATCGATATATATATGATGGTGCGTGTGTCTGTGCATTAAACGAAGTAGTTCCCAAGTTTTTCACCAAAGTTACAAAAAAAACCAATGTAAATGCAAATTCTCGACCATACCGTGGTGGATAGTCCCTGATGCGTCCAGAGGATGGTTCTCAGCAACGTTGGTATGTGCTTTCAGTCAGTTTTATGTCCGACAGGCGATGAGAAATACTGCCGGTGACTATCACGTTCCACTGTACTGTACACAAGCGTTTGTGGTACATGTAGCATGCAACGATGCTGGCTGATTTACGTACGTGCAACAAGTCTCTCAGTCAAACTGCTGTGGTCAGTGTTCCTCTCAGAAATCTCAATGCTTGAAATATCTGTCGTACGGTGGGTAACGAAGCCAATGCTAAAGCAAGTTATGCTATAAGTCTTTTCACCGCTGCCACCATGAAGTGATATGTTTCTAGGAAGTAAAAGGCGATTACGATGATTGATTTCCTAGCTCCTGACCAACGGTCTTTATTCTTTCATAACACTTAATAGAAGGGAAGATAACACAGTGGTGTACGATATACATGAGCAGGATAAAGTAGTCCCATATCACAACAATAATAAACTACAGTGAAGCCCTGGATATCAGGGTCCATTTTTGGGCCAAAAATATCAAAGCTTCATAACTCAAATCTTACCTGAAAGAAACCACTAATTTCAACAGATTCACATTCCATGGCAGCAAAAAAGATATCTGCAATGGATTTTGGTCATTGTATACTCTCCACAAATCTTCATGAAATTAAGCAGCTCCCAACGTTAAGAAATTCCCATGTTTGTTCATATTCTCACAGGCTGCCGTGTGTACGCAAGATGCAAAAGAGTCATGAAGCGCAAATCTTGCGATGCTACATTGTTTAGTGCCTTTTCCTTTCCTGTATTATTTCCCCAGACTCGTCGTTGACTCATGTTTTTCCCATTAAGTGTTCAATCTGTTACTTATTCTTTGTTTGTCCAGTGTTTTCCATCAGTTTTGCATGGGTCCCGCTACTAAAAGTTCCATCCCCTTCCTGTTTTTACCTTGTTTCGTTTATTTTTCTCCAGTTCAATTATTTTGTTCCTGTCTCATATCATTTACTAGTGTATTTTCATATTTCTTTCCTGTATTATTTCCCCAGTCCCGTTCATTTTTCTCCATCATGTTCATTATTTTCTTGTCCTGTTTTTTCCGTATTATACTTACATGTATCATTAATTTATTCCGCCCCTTTACATGTAATTGTCCATCATTTGCGCATATTTTGCAATGTTCTTTGTTTTTGTGCGAATTCCTGTATACTGCAGGTCCTACTTCATGTTTTAGCGCAAACTTTATAGCTGTTTTTTTATTAAGTTTGTTGTTTATTTGCTTTTAGGGGGACAACAAAAGAGGTGTAGGTGCTGCTGGAGGTGTAGGAATACTCACAACTCCCTCCAAAAATACCCCAAATCACCTAAGGATACACCCGTAACAAAAAACATGTCTGTCTTTGCTGAACGCGTGAGAAAAGAGGACGAGTTGGCTGTGGGCAGGAGCAGGCTTGGAGGGTGGCCTCTTGCGGTACTATATTCTAGCTTGGAAATATGTAAATTTTAAATTTAACAGGTGAAGGAGTACAATTGAACCCTGAAGTGGACTAAGCATGCCCAATGTGATGAACCGGATCCAGCAATGGTAACGGTCGCCAATGCATGACCCAGTAATCAATCCGTTGGTCAGTTTAGTCCGCTGGATAAAAATAAACTTACCATGTGAACGCAAGCCCATTTTGGATCAAGTAGTTTTTTCTTTAGGACACCCGCGGCAGTCGGATTGAGGGTTACTTTAACTCCTTGTCTAAATGTACCCATAGTATAACAAACTGCCCAGGATTTAATACTAGTTTAACTCATCGTTTGAACGTACACATAGTATATCAAACTGCCCAGTCTTAAGATAAGAGGTAAATGATCTCAATAGGCCTCTGGGAGCTTGCTCTATGGATAATTTAAACTGCCGGCTTCTTTTCTTAAACAAGTTTTGAACTTTATTTTATGATTTCCACAGTTTGACATTTTTTGGCAGATCATGGGTACGGCGTAAAACTTGATTTGAATTGTCAAGTCCTTATCCCATTTATGACCGGTGTCATTGCGTTTTTTTGTACAATATACACAGATTTCTTATGGTCACCGACTAGCACAAGTCTAAACTTGTACCCAAAATTTGACAAGCTCTAAGTGTGGTGCATTGTGGACCGGGTTCATTTCAGGCGACGAGCGTGGACGACGAAAATAGACCGCCTGGGATTTGGAATGATTTACGGGTAAAGTCACCTTGTTTGTGCCGGAGACCATTTGCCTAAACTGACTCCAGTATTTCGCTTTCCTTTCGGAAATTAGACCATGACAAACAAAAGCTCTTTGACCGGAATACAAAAGCAGAGATTTTATTGTGGTGACGTTTCTCTGGTGGTTGAGTGGCTCAATTTGATAGAGCTGCTTATAACAAATAGGCAAAACATTTTGCTTTCAAAAATTGCAGAAATTGAGCAGAACACCTGAATTCACAACTTGTACATTACATGAGGCATGGTATTTGCTGTGTTAAGCTGCTTTTTGTGTAGTTTGGTCCTAGGCCAATGGATTTAAAGGAAAGAATCGCAGCGCTTAGGGAATTGTGCTTACGCTAAGCGTATTTAATAGCTTAGCAGGAAATGTGTTCTTGAGCGTCACAACAACAAAATTGCAAAATTCCCTTAGATGTGCTGCAATTGTAACTACTGGGGTTCTTAAGAAACAAAGTTGTTACTCTTTTTGTTACAACTTGATACAAAGTATAACACTTTAACATTTTTGCTTTGTATGCGACCACTACCCACATTATTGACCACATTTATTAACTGTGACTCTTTATGTTATTAAAAACCGCGTTTTTATTTACATCTTTGTTATAAGTCCTAAATTTAATCTAAACCAAATCTACCAGACTTGCCATGAGACCCGGGAGTTATATTTTAACCAGGCCCGTGCTAAGGCCGTGGTGGATGAGAGGAACAGGTCCACGCACTGATGCACTGATACATAGCTGTGATGTGCTCCGTTATGGGAAAGGCCACACTGTTCCAGAGGTTGACAACCGCTACAGGAAGGTCGGAGACTGGTTTGGTATGAACAGAATTTCTCCTTGTCTATAATGAAAACTACAGTCCTCGTCACCTCGCAGGTGGTCTGCAGATATCGGGCTGTTTACTCTTCCAGGTACATAGAGATCATGATATTCTGGCGACGCAGATAAGCTGCGATTAATCGTGTGACTCTTGTGAAAGCCCTTGGTGACGTGGAGAGCCCGAATGGGAGGGCCAGGAATTCCAGTGTGCACCCCTGATATCTGAATTGGAGGTTTCGAGAGTGCTCCAAGAGATTAGTATGTGGAGGTAAGTGTCTTTTAGGTCAGTTAACGCTGCGTATACCGCCTTAGGTAGAGATTCCAGGATCACTTTTAGTGTTTCCATCAGGGAGCACTTCGGTCTGATGAACCGATTGAGCGGTTTCAGATTGATATTGAGGTACCCTTTTTTGGGGGCATTAGGAGAACATTGAGAGGAACCCCTGGAGTCTGCCACTGGACCCCTGCCTGCTTTTCTAGTAGGGAGGATATCTCCTTCTCTAGAGCCAGGCATTTTTCCATGTTCAGCAGAACTGGCATTTCACGACCAGTGTGACCGATGGAGGGGTGCTCGTGAACTCTAAACAGTAGCCGTATTCAACCGTTGCGAGCACCCATGCGTCGGACGTGATCTCGCTCCAAGACCCTGAGAAATCTCTGAGGCGGCCCCCGACGGGTCACAGGTCGAGGGCCGAGTCAAGGGCAGGGTGTCACTGTTCCAGCCCCCCCCCCCCCCCCCCCCCCCCCCCGCCAAATAGCGGGTAGGCGAGGGGCCCTACCACCACTGCGGGGACGATACAGACACCCTCGATGTGTGTGTGAGTCAGTCGCAATTACCGTCTTGAATCACTTGTACCCAGCTTTGTACACATGCAATGGGACTTGCTACCAAAATTGGACGGAGCAGTTTGATTGGTTAAGAATCGTGAAAACATGAATATTCATAATACATCTTGCAGAGTATGGCATCATGGAGTTTGGTCGCCGTGTGTACATTGTGTGTTTATATACTCGGTGGTCAATCCAAAAAGCGAACTTACAGCATTTCTTCAGAGCATGGAGGTAGAAATAGAGTGACATGGAGCCCTGTGAAGGGTGAAGACAGTATAAAAAAAGCGCCATTGACCATGGGCTACAAAAACTGGGGGTTTCCGTGGAGCTGAATGGAGGCTGATAGAAGTGATACTGGTTGATAGATAGAGGGTCAGACAGAGATGCTTTCGTAAATTTACCAACTGGCATGACTGGGTATGGCTTTTTATGGGAAGTCGGCTATTTACCAGGTAGGTCTATTATCCATGTGTACTCACGAAGCTTTTAAAATTTAAGCCCAGATAGGTAGTTAAATTTAGTAAAGAATTAACCTAATTTCAAACTGACTTGCCCAATTTAACATTCAATATTATAATATATAATTTATAAATATATGACATACTAAAAATCTTTCAGCGATTTGCTGTTGATTTGTAATTGTAATGTAGACCCTTTCTACTATTCTCTATGTGTGGTAGACCCAGTCCCCAGTCAGCCTCTCCGGGCAGAGGCTCTGTATGTTATTTTACAATTTTGATATTTGCATCTTCGGTTCGTACTCTCTAGACACAAACATGCAAATAAAATTTTAAAAATGAGGAGAGCCACAGCTACTGGGTCTCCTGAAGTTTGTGATAGGTCGATTTATGATTGAATCATAGAGAAAAGAACTTTATTGACCCTTAAATTTAAAGAAAAAATCATACAGTATTAAGAAAACAATAGTGACCATAGTAATTAAAAGTGAGAGAACTAAGACACTACTAACTTTCCATTTGGAGTTGCATTCTTGCCCCTGCACCCAGTATGTCTTGCATGAATGGACAAATCATTGACATTCTAACCAAGTATGTACTTCATGCATTCATAATTTTTTAATTATTCACAATAATTGTCTACCCCACACTAGGCTCGACGAGGGACTTCTACAGAGTGCAAGGCCATTACAGTAGTCAGTTCTCCTCTCATTGCTTTGATGAAAGAAGTGAAAATGCTAAGACTTGAGAGAATGGAGTTAGAGCAGTACATTGGTGACCTAAAGGAGGATGCAATTGAGAGAGTTCAAGTACAACAAAGACTGCTGGTCTCTTCGCTTTTGCTCGTCTCTTTGCTGGTCTCTTCTGGCTCAGAAACCCTCCTGGGGCCCTTTGGCAGAAGTCTACTGACAATACATCATCCTCCTATGACTACCAGCCAAACCTTTTTGTTGACAAAGGTCATTGTGTAGCAAAATGGTCAGCAATTATAATTAAAATATTTGGTTAGAAAATACACAATACATGAAAATTTAAGGTGAGAGCAATGGTGAATCCAATTATCGTCTTTCACCTAAGTCATTGTTTTCTGATAACTTCTTTGTGCAATTTGCAAGGCACAAATGTTGTTATGTACTGGAGGAACAGTAGATTATGGTCGCAAGTTTTTTGTTTGTATGCCATGACGGTACATGTCCAGTTTGTGTATGTGGTTACTCCTTGTTAACAGAAGTTTTAATTGGAAAGCTTTCTTCAAAATCTAGGTAACCTTACAAGAAAATACATTTTCTTTCTCTCTATTTGTTTTACCAAAAAAGGGGAATGATATCTGTTGAGGTTGAAGCTTATTGGAGCTGCTATAGTCATTTGGCTGAACTACATGTACGCTCCCTTGTGTCGCGCAGTGTTGTGGGGATGGCTCTGACAGCAACAGCTTCTCCTGATATGCGGAAGACCATTGAATCATCTCTTGGGATGTCTGATGTAGGAACTTTAATTGCAGTCTCCCCAGAGCAAACCAATATAGTTTACTCTGTTGTAAACACTCATTATGAGTATTTGTTGTACTAATACAAGTTATTAGAATAAGGGAATACAGTACCGATTGAAAATAACTAGACGCCGTGCGATAAATTTAGCGCGCAAACGGGCGTGGAGGTTGGCGCGATAACATGTCTTGAAAAAAAGTCAAATAGCCGTCGGTATATTAACGCGTGACTCACGCGTGGAGTGCCACGCGCTAAACTTGCAAAACCCACGCGACATTTTGCGAGAATGAATAGTGCTTTGATGTCGCTCAATTCCCATGATTATCCCCATAATGAAGGTTGCTTTGCTGGAGTGTAATTCACCGTTATTACTGAGATTGAAGGATGCTTTGATGTTGCGTGATTCACCGGCGCCATACATGTGTAGTTGATTATTTTGGGTGTTCAAATAATGGTCTTTTAAAATGAAGTTGGCGGTCTGATTATGAAAAAAATTGACTCAATGTGTATTTTCATTGTTGTGAAATTAAATGCCAGGCACTGTCGGCATCTTGTGTCTGTAATTAGGTGTCGGCATCTTGTGTCTGTGATTAGGTGTCGGCAACTTGTGTCTGTGATTGGAAGTTGGCATTGCTTGAGTTGTGATTGGTTATAAGCCAAGACAGTGTTCAACTTGGTTCAACCTTTGAGAAGTCTGCGTCGTCGCCATATTTTCTTTGGTCCAATACCATCTGCGCGACGCCCACGCGTGGAGCGCCATGCGCTAAACTGGCAGTACCCACGCGACATTTTGCGTGATTTCCCGAGAATGTACGTGCTTTGATGATGCCTGATTTACCGGCGCCATACATGTACATGTACATAGTTGATTACTTTGTAACGTCGGCATCTTGTGTCTGAGATTAGGTGTCGGCATCTTGTGTCTGTGATTAGGTGTCGGCAACTTGTGTCTGTGATTGGAAGTTTGCATTATTTTGCTTGAGTTGTGATTGGTTAAAGTCCAGACAATGTTCTTACACCTTTTAGAAGTCTGGGTCCCCATTTTCTTTGGTCCAAGACCACCAACGGCGTGGCGTGGAGCGCCACGCGCTAAACTTGCACTACCCACGCGACATTTTGCGTGATTACCCGAGAATGTATGGTGCTTTGATGATGTGTGATTCACCGGTGCTTTTATGATTGACCGGCGTCAATTTTTTTTACATTGTGTGCTTATATATAGTTCTTTTGAAATGGATTGGGATTGTCATTATATAAAAAAAAAAACATATACTCCTCACAGGCAGGTGTATCCTGGCTGTAGTATTATTTGTTGCAAAATTAAATGCCAGTCCGTGTCGGCAACTAGTTGTGTGTGTGATCGGAATTCATTCGATTGAGGTGTGATTACGCCTGGGCAATTTCAGCCACGGTTCAACCGTTAAGAAGTTTGCGTCCGTATTTTCTGTGAGTATGATTGACACTCTTATCGAGATCCAATCATGTCTTATCTTAACCCCCCCCTCCCAGTTTGTTATACTTTGTTTCCCTCAAAAGACAAGCCGCTGGGTTGCGCGGTGTCTCTGTGGTTTTCTTTGGGTTCGGTGGTCCAATGGCCAAATGCCAGTTGAAATGACATTGGGAATTTAACAGCCAATTGGAAAATTGTGTTTTACAATATGACCAGTCTTGATTTGTGTATAGGTATCGCCTCCAGTAATGACTTAGACTACGTTTGTTGACGATAAAACTACTTTAGTGATGGTACCCAACCCTTCCTCTACGGTACGGTAGATTAGTACAATATTAATACAATATCATCAATGTTATCACTATTGTCAATATTATCAATATTAACAATTTGTTTAAGAGTCGGTTTTAAAAGTACCTATTTTTAATTAACAATCGATGTTTATTTTGAGCATAACAAAATGTACTTTTCACATAGGATTATTTGACGCTTGAAATGTTGTTTGTCTTTTTTTACTGAAAGCATAGACTAAAACTATCCAAAAATCGTTGCCAATTTGCTTCTGAAATTACTCTGGCGATCATACTAACTCTCCATCTTCGGTACCATAGATAAACACATTAACACTTGACAAATTCATTTTGTTTTACATGTATTCAAAGTAACGCCTTAAAAGTTACTTGTGTTGTAATAATCACGGGCAGTTATATATTTATAACAGATTTATTCGACATGATTGAGTTTTTCTCCCGAAAATCTGATCTGTGTCCAACTTGTTATTTTTGAGTAATAATATTAATGCCAAAAAAAGCGGAACGCCATCACACGTTATTACCCAACTATTAAACTGTTAAAATATTAACATTTAGTTCAGCACAGGCAAGCGTATACATAATTAAATGGGCAATTGTAAGTGACTTTGCGGTGACGTTTTTCAAGCATCAGGACATTTTTATTAGTTGGTTAATTTTATTGCGGATCGCGGCGATGTTTTTTTTCTTGTAAAAAAACCCAAAAAGTAGTAGTTGTGTTCGCCCGGTGGCGAACATACAACATTTTTAGTTTACAATAATATATAATTTAATTCAATTTTGTTTTATCACACCCGCTCCCCCCCCCCCCCCCCCCCCCCCCCGGCAACGTAAACAATTTTAAGGTATGGATATACGTTGACCTCATTTTTATTTAGGTGAAGGCAAACGGATTACTTTGAATCTCCCATAAAGTGTATTGAAGAAGTAGGCTACGTTTGTGGATGATAAAATTACTCTAGAGTGTCGTTTAATACACATGACAATCATATTAACAATTTGTTTTTGAGTCGGTTTTGAAGATACGCCGTTTATTGATAAAAATGTACGTATCACAAAGGAATTATTTTGCGCTTATGTCTTTGGTTAATGAAGGACTAGAAAACTATCCAAAGATCGTTGTCAATTTGCTTCTGAAAATACTCTAGCGACCGTATGTCCGTAACTCTCCCTCTTCGGAACCGCGTGGATCAACATCTGACCGTAAATTTATTTTGTTCAAAGTAAGTCTTTAAAGTTAAGTGTATTATAATTAACCTCGGGCGATATTTTTTCATTAAAGATGTATTTGACATATTTTCGTTCTGGTGCCGTCTTTGGTTTTAAAACCACACTAAAATAATATTGAAACAAATCGAAATCCATATTTTTCGTGTCCGCCCGCCCGGCGACGAACAATAATAATTTACACTTTTGGTCAAGTTCTCTTAACATTATGAGTAATTGAAGTCGATTTTGTTTTCTTATATCCACACCCCCTGCCGTAGTCTCCGGCAGTTATTTTAATAAAAGGTTCCTGCTACCATTACAACGTAAGTATAGTATCGCCATTTTTAAAAGTCATATACCAAACGTATATATTATACTATACACTATGCGGATATGCACACTGCTTGTAGAATTAGTTTGCTCTCTACACAAAAAGGAGAGCAAAATAATCGATAATGAAAGCTGACTGTACTGTGTGGATAATATAATACGCGCATGTTTAAAAGACTGTCAAGTTTTAAAACAGAATCTGCCAGGTGAAGTAATACATTGTAACAAACCACAGCCAGCGTGTCATACGCAAACGCTCTGTATAAAGTTAAATTCTCAGTGTGTGGTGGGGGGGGGGGCATAGAGCTCTATATTTAGCTCACTCTATGTGTGGGGGGATACACTGTGTATTTTAATTTCCATGGCCCGATCTATAAACCTACACAAATTTCGCATTGCAGGCGAATAGGCAAAGCGCTTAAAAAAATTTTTAAAAATTGACACGGCTGATGGGCAACAACTTATAGATTCTTATTACTTACAACACAACGATTTCTCGTGCAATACTCTTAAAATTCAAGGTTTTTTTGCTTTTTACTCGAATCTACAAAAACGAAAATTCAATCAAAATAGCAACATCAAAACATTGTTTTAAATTATTAAACCAACGAGCAGTTACTGTTGACCAACTCGGGCAAAAGTACTATGAAAATAGGCAAAAACATTTATATATACATTTTTAAAACCCATACAAACAACCAAGCCAGCACCCCATAATGTACCCATCTATCGTTCAAAAGGTATATATATGTATAATAAAAAAACCCGGACACAATTAAATAAAGCTGTTAGGCGAGAAAACACTGCTTAGCTAAATTCTTTGCTGTATAAAAGCAAAAAATGAGTGGGGCAGAAGTTGCAACGATGTCAATTTTATGGAATTTTGGCTGGTACACTGTGTCTGCTAAGCAATTGTTTTTCTGTGCTTAGCATATTTCTGTGATTATGGGCTTTATGAATTTGAACCCTCTCTGAAGAAGAATAACTGACAGACAGGCTTCAACTTCGCGCTTGAAGGGGGCACAGCAATTTTCCTTAGATCTTCTTACGTTCTTATGCACTTCTTTTGGGGAAAATAAGTTTGTATTGGAACCTGGGGGGGGGGGGACGGGACGGGGGAGACTAGCTTCCATTATTGGATTATAGTTGCACATTAAAAACATTTAAAAACCACACCATACCGAGCCATTAGCCACAAATCGCTGAAATTGAATGCACGTCATGAAAGCGCGAGGGATTGGCAAAAGGAACATAAAATACCTATAAGTTTTGAACGTGAAATGGTAATACAAACATCCTATTATGTATATAAAATGTTGAACATGATTAAGGACGATTTAATTTTCTTCCTCAGATGGGACGTAAAGTGAGGGTCCCTCACCTATACGTCTCAAACAAACCCCTTACCACATACTTTGACGAGTTTGCTTCATTTTCCAGAGTGTATTAACAAGTTGAAATTTTTGACAATTCATGCAAACCGTCGCTGTTCATTGTTAATAAATTATATGAGAATAGTTACTTCAAATTTCAATAACATATTTGAAAATGTATAGAATGGTAGTGGTTGTCCATTGATGTCTGCCCCTCACGCATAAGAGTGACCCAGCTCTCAAAGTCTGATTTCCACTCGTACGAGATTGTGTTTTGAGAATCTACGTCTAGATTGTACAACAGTGTGCACGTACGTAGCGCCTATGTACAATGTAATGTATGCTGTAGTGAAAAAGTGCTACTGATCTAACGTAACAAAATGGATGTTTTCCTACACACACAATGTATAGGGTTATTTTCATCTCAAAAAAATCGATAATGAAATCTAGTTGTGTGTGTGTATAATGTGTGGATAACGTGTGCACATTGTACGTATGCGGTAAGTGTAGTAAAGGTCTGTGCAGTAAATAATGACGGCGTATTCGAATCTGCCAGCTAGTGTTGAATCAAAACGCCAGCGAGTACATTTTTCATCAAGAAACTAATGCTTGACACATTCTTTGCTGAGCAAGAATTTAGTGGGCACCAGTCACAACAATATAAACTTTATGATGTAAAAATTCGGCTGGTTACCTGTTTATGTAATACTTTTCTGTGCTTAGCAGGCGACATGATAGACATGCTAACATGCTTTAATTATGGCAGGGCCCAATTTCATAATGTTGTTAAACAGAAAAATATTGCTTAGCAAATGCCTATACTAAGCTTAGTAGGCAACCGGTTGCAAAAATACAATCTTTACGGAACTTTGGCTGATTACAAGTTTCTTTTAAGCCAGATTTGTCTGTGCATGCTTGGCGGTCAGTTTTTTTTATACTTACAGGCCTGATAAGTTCATTTCATAGCAGATTCAAGTTCAGCTTTATGAAAATCAGAATTTCGGATTTCCCCCAGTTTTTCAGGAAGGGTTGTCCATTTTAACGCGGATTACACAACAAGCAAAACATAGACGTAAGCACCGTACACCGTAAGCGCAGTTTTTTGCCTACGGTAACAGAGACATGAAACTATGAAACTGGACCGGGTCATGTATCATCAGCATGCACTGTGTGTCGTTGCGTTTATTCATATTTCCCATGAATGGACAGAATACATTACACATCCAAAGTTGCTATAATTGTGCAGCTGATACAATTAATATTAGGCTGTGCTTTAAAAATAATAATAATAGAATGGTTTTATAGTGTCGGACCTTCCATAAAATATTATGTAATCCGACTGGGGACACGTGCATCGGTAATGGAAAGATCCTCGCGCTTCCTAGCAACAGTGTTGCTATAAAGCGTTGCCGCTAACATTGTGATAATGTGATGCCTGTGGTTGTATTACTACATTGTATTTAATCAACTAACTTGATTTTTTACAAGAATGGTGCAGACTTCAAAAAATGTGACGAAATTTGTTTCGTCTTAGCAGCTTTAAACTTAACTTTCTAACTGAAACAAAACCATAAAACTTATTTCGTAAAGAGTAAATTATTCCGACAATCAGTTTTTGAGAATTACCCCAAATTATCCATGCCTAAAAGTAAAAGCTGACTTTGTGGTGTATTTTTTTGTTTGTTCCTCCGAGCTTTTGTATCCTTAACTAGGAGAATTGACAGCTTCACGTGATGTTTGTTTGGCTCGAGTTTCTGTGCTAAGCAAAGTCCAACTAGCTTTACATGAGAAAAATTTGAATTCATTTGCCGCCAAACAGTGGATATTCCTCATGAAACTACATTGGTTGTGTATATAGTATATAGGCCTAATTGATAAACTAACCTTAAATGATACTCTATCTAAAGAATATTAACTTTATAAGTTAAAATATAGTCTCCAAGTAGGGCCAGTGAAAAATAGAAACAATAATTTACAGTCCACAAATAATAAGAAAAGTTGAGAGATAAATAGTCTGGACGTTTCGAACAACATAATAACCATTTTTCTTTTACATGCTGCCTGAGATTATTGTTAATATTTGATAGGGCCTTTAAGGAAACCATTCTCGGTTACCTTGTCTGTTTTCCCAAAAATAAACCCCACAAGTATATTTTAACCTCTTAAAAATGTCCCCGCCAATAAAAGTCCCCGATAAATTTCTCTACCGTGAATGACACTTGTGATGTTAACCGCGTTCAAACGTGGGGGGGGGCGGGGGGGACACGATTCCTCTGTGATGCCGCTGTGGTTTGGAGTTTCTTTATTTTATAAGCCTTCACATAAAACAGCAGCTTCCTTCAAAATAAATACGTGATTGGTTGATTCTGTGGATCGGGGCTTCTGTCTTTTTGTGGTTATATCGCTTGCGTGTGGAAATAATTGATGCGACAAGGCCCATGCTTTGGAATACGCCGCTCGGAGTATGGTGCCTAAATAAAGAACACGTCCACACCGCGGGAGTCGTTGACTTTGTTATTAATACCTTGCTAGAGAATTTTTTATGATTGAAAGTTCTGTTAAATTATCTGCTTTCTTAAACCATGTATTTTTTTGAATTAAATTATTGACATGCTTTGTTATTACTGTTTTAAGTAGTTATAAGTAGTTTAAGTGTTTTGATGCTTTTACTATCTTTGACTTATGACTGAAACAATTAAATGCGAACAATCAAACATTTTTTTAATGTTTGGAAAATTACTTTTTGAGATAAAAATTAACTTGGGATGACGACTAGTTGAAAGTAGAGCGTCGTCTAATTGTATGACATCCTAAAAGAAGATAATTAATCGTCACATATTCTTAAAAGCTGTTCTGTGCATGACATCTTGCTACTTCTGGACTATTTTTATTTCTATGCGGAGACAGTACAAATTAAATATGATTGGTAAAAACAGTGAACAAGAACATTATTTTCTCAAAATGCATTTTGGAACCTTTCGGATGGTTCAATCTTACATAAAATGTCGAGTAAATATTATTCCTAAAGGTGAATAATGTCCACGCCGTGAAGAAGTTTAAAACCGACTAGGAAAAAAAAAACAGTAAGGGCCTCTTTGTTAATATTAATAATATTGAGATGTTCATCAGTTAACGTTGAGTATGACCGCTTGAGTTTGTATCACTGATTCATAAGTTTTCCACTTTCGTATAAGATACAGACCACAGTTATTTATGTTTTTTTTTTTTGGGGGGGGTGCACCAGTTTAGATCGGTGTATGTAGAACCCCAAAGTGTGAGCCAAGGGTACATAGTTTGGCTGCAAACAGTTCGTATTGCCTACACATTACTGGGGGGGGGGGGGGGTTAGTGACGGTGAGTAATAACAATCGCCCGCGCCTCGCTCTTCCATCTCATGTGGAATAATTAATTTAGCGCGTGGAATCCATTAATTTAGTGCGAATGCTTATCATTAAGATCAATTGGGAATTATCGCGTGGGGGGAATAAGGTTCTGTACTATTAATAAAAACAGATACATTACAACATTATCACTGGATCGTAGCCAAGTCCGACAATTCTCAAACCACAATGTTATGTCATGACCTTTTTTGACGCAATGTGTTTTCTGTTGTTATTGCGTTCAACTCTACCGAAATTAATTAATTAATCGCTGTTCAGCAGAAACTGATGCTTATAATAATAATAATAAAAATAATAATCATCTCAGATCTTGCTTAGATTCAACCAGTAGCTTCGGAACACCCATGTTCCTTGGTATACAGGCTTCTTGAGTTTATTTCATACCCAGTATTTTCCGTTTTAACAAGGAATTTGGTCTTGTGTGGGTGAACTCCTCAACGCAGAGTCCATGCCAACTTTTATGGCTCTGCTTACCGCCGGCAAAACTTGCATCACCATTCTCCGCCTTTTGTACAAGCGCCCCATTTCTGTTAACTCTATCAGATTTCGGGAAAGGGTTGTCCACTTTTGGTCCTCGTTTTATGTAGGCAAATAATGCCTAGTAAAAACGTGGAGAACGCAAGCACACAAGCATAACACCGTTGCTATAAACCTTAGAGCTATGCTAAAACCAGTCCGTGAAAATACGCTATTATAGACGCTAGGCGAAGCACCTCGTAAGCGCAGTTTTTGTTTTGCTTTAATAGCTTAAGGTAAGAAAACTGGGCCGGGTCATGTAATATGTGTATCGTCCGTTGCGTTAATTACAAGTTGCGTTTATTTCAAGTCAAATTCCTGATTTAACCTCATTCATATTTCTCACGAACGGCACAGAATACGTTACACATCCTTAGTTGCTTACATGTATACAGCTAATACAATAAATGTTAGGTTTTCTTTAGAAACTGTTGTCGATCGGACTTTTTATAACTTATTAAAAAGTGCCTTTTAGGAAACTAATCTCTGTTCCTGGTCTGGTTTCCCAGAAGTAGATCCACATGTATATTTTTACCCCTAAAAAATATCTCTGTCTATTAATGTCCCCGATGCTAGATTTTCCTGAAGTGATTGACACTTTGAACCGCATTCAAAGTGGGGGGGGGGTAACGAGTTTCATCATCAAAGAAACACGATTCCTTTGTGATGCCGCTCTAGTTTGGAATAAAGACGTAGTTTGTTGATGCTGTTGATCGGACTTCTGTCATTTTGGGGCCAATACCGCTTTCTCTATGAAATACATGCCGCGGCAAGGTCAATAAGCTTTGGAAAGGTTCTTACGCCGCCTCCCTAAAACAATGGTTTTTTTCCTGAATTTAATTACTTTTCATCATTTTTTTATTGACATTTGTTTAATGATTTTTTTTTAACTTATGGTAACAAGAGTTATATTTAAATTCAAAGTTGAAAACCAACGGTTCTTTTCAGACCACCCCAAACTCATTAGAGATAGTCATCACATGGTGTTACCGCAAACCTTTCTATATCGTTTTTCCACCATGTACAAGTTTCAAATCCTACTTAAATTCAAATTATTTTGATGTTATAAAAGTTTTGTATTGGTTCGACTACCTTGACTAGATTATATGAGTCCAATGTTACTAAACATGAATTTAATTTGAACAGCATCTGGAACATGACATTCTACTTCAAGGAGTTTTTTATCCGACATAATTGATCTCATGAAGTTGTCATCTTACGTATACGTTTTGCAGCATCAGAGCAAGAAGATAAAACGTATCAAGGAGGCGATATCCTTCTCTCGGGCTGTCGACTTTTTAATCATAAATTATTTCTGTAAGACGACATCCTACTTTTAAAGAACTATGTTAAAGCAAGTTTATGTTTCCTTTTTATAGCACATAATTGAAAAAACTCGCAGGGCCAAACCCCCCACTATAAATTTATCCCGACCCAAAAAAATGCACACCCTTCAATTAGATGAGTGACAGCTCCACTGTCAACGGTTCCTTTGAGATGCCGCTGGTAAAACATTTAAGAAGCTTTGCTTAAAAAGTGTGGTCTTTTGGGGATCCGACTTTCCCATTGATGGGAATTTAATTCACTAAGGACAGTGGCAAAAGAGGACACCTACACTTCCTATGTGATGCTGATAGCTTTTTATACTTGTTTCTGAAACTAGCTCGTCCAGTAAAACCGGCTGTCTCCTTCCAAATAAAGACGTAGTCGTTGCCTATTGGGTTAGTTTTAGGTGGTAGGTTTATACAAAAGTGACTGTATAGAACTTTCGTGCATTGGTTCATTTGGAATGGGCTGTCTATAAGCAACAATTCCTTTGTGATGCCGCTGGAGTTTCAAACTTCTTTTCAGTAAATAGTTCTTCAAATCAAACCGGCTTTTTCCTTCCAAATAAAGCTGTAATAGGCTGTAAACTGTGGTTGCTTTCAGCTGGGAACAACAATGAATCACATCTCAAGCATTCACGCAACCATGCAAGGAGAATGGTCCAGCATTTTTCGCGTGGAGATTGTCGCGTGGAGATTGTCGCGAAAGAGTACCGCCTACGCGTGACTAACTGCCGACGGCTGTTTACGCATTTTGTTGTCTGGCGCGATAAGACCCACGCGTTAGGCGGCGCAACAGTCTATCGCGCTAAGGCATTTCTATCGCACTAAATTTATCGCACGGCGTCTAGTTATTTTCAATCGGTACTGTAGGGTAACGACTGCCTTTTAAAACCTGCACGGTCATGGCCATGCAACATAGGCCCGAGCCGAAGGCAAGGGTCTTTATTGCAGGAGTTTGACCCTGCAAGAACTGCAGTTTAAAGGCCGAGTCACACTGCAGCGATAACAAAAACGATAACGATCACGACGCGGATAGAACGCGTTCTATTGGTTGAATTGCTCCACGCAGAATACGCGCATGCTCATTCAATCAATAGAATGCGTTATCTTTACTTCGTTATTGTTATCGTTCTCGTTACTGCTTCAGTGGGACTGGGCCTTAATTAAGTCACTACTCTTTTATCGCACTCATAAATGCCTAAAACATGACAAACATATCCAAAAACAACCAGTTAAAACAGCCCAAGCTGGTCATTCAGCCGTTTAAACACCCCCACGGATGCGCTCTCCACCATTAGAAATAGCAAAACTATCTGAGGTGTTTATGAATAAACTATTAGTAAACTATTAATCACTTGTGACTAAATGAGGAGTGTTAGCCTTTTCTCAGAGGACCTCAAACACATTTTTGTACACACAAAATTACTAGCTATAGTATAAAGTTATTCTCCCACACCATGCTGCTGCAAAGCTTCAAACGCCCCTATTGAATATGATATGATAAAACTGTTTGATTGCTCTACTTCAAAAATTTACATTGAGTTCCACCCTAGCTCTTTCAAATCAAAGTCAATGTTTTCTTCAGGTGAAATACTTTCTGCAAAGTACTGAAAAGTTTTGTTTATTTTTATTTTTGAGAGAAAGTATTTCATTTGACAGAAAGTATTTTATTTGTTGACAGTATTTTGTAATTTACTGAAGGTTACTTTCGATTACTTTCACTCTAGAATTGTTTTGTCAAAGTGTTTGTTATACATGAATAAATTTATGCAAGATTAAGAAGGCTCAAAATATTGGAAAGGGAAGTCTGGAAAGGCTCGTAGTGTTCGACCTGGCTTTGTGTTGAACATTGCCTGAATTTGGTCAATCGGTTGTGCTGCTTGTCCAAGCCGGACAACAGATGTGTCTGTGATTTAAAAAAAAAATTCCTATGCTCAATTGTCCAGTCCATTTCACTATGTTTGTTGAGCATATCCTAATGACAGGCAACTTTATTCTCATCATGATTAAGCCCGACGAAAACACAGACAGTGAGTAAACAGCAGAGCTTCTGTCACCAGGGGAGCTTGCACAATCATGCGGTAAACAGGAATCAAAGTTGTTGGTCGCGAATCTATCGTGACTATCAAAAAATTCTCGAAAACATATGACCCGACGTTTTGCTTTCAACCGCAACTGAAGATTGATTCGATTTGTCAACATTGAAGTAGATTCTGCAGCTAAGTAAAAGTGAGTTTCAAACTAGACAAACTCGCCACATTTCGGGAGTACTGGTGGCCATTTCACCAATATTACAACCACGCACTAATGCGATTTGTACCCACGTGAGTTACGCTTGGGTTGCCACGCAAACTTGGCAGCTGTTGCTACGTGGAAAACATTTTTCGGGTTGTAAACATAGACGTGGTATGATCCGTTGTTTTGTTTTATAAATTCTACATTGGCAAGCTTATTATTCTGCCATGAAAATGGTGTTGTAAGCTAGTGTAATTGTTTATTCTTCCTTTATGATAATCCTTGCTATTTTCACCAGCTCATTATTTGAGAACAATGATTTATGATTGCCAATACAAAACGAGACCGACGAGGGACTGTGAACGAGTTTATTTTCCGGAGTAATCTGCAAACAACGGCAAATCACATGGAGCAAAAGGAGCTAACAGGGCGCACACTTCATTCTTTGATAGAGGCGGTTTATTAATGAGAGTAACATTTTATGAAAATGCATTGGCCAAATTTATCTTAAAAGAAGTCATGAAATTGTTTTAATGATTAAAATAAATACTTAGTTTACCAAATCGATGTTAGCAAATAGAATGTCATTAATAAAATTACAAAACAAAAATTACAGAAAAGATACATTCCTATGTTGATAATGAATTCTTCCAATTTTGCCAGACAAGTTACCATTGGCCCTCTCTATGGTATCTTTTGCATATGCATTGTATAATTTACAATAAATGAATACTCGGCTAGGAACAAGCGACTTAAGTCGTTAGAGCTGCCTCGCGCTACCTACGACTGTTGCATGTGTAACATCGCATTGTGACTGTTGCATTAAAGGCAGACAAATAGGCAGCGCCTAACGACTTGTCATCAAGTCTAGGGCATGGCATGAAGCCGGCCTTGTTAGTCTTTCTTCCAAGCTTAGCCTTTGGAGCCGCTAGTATAGGCAGGTTCAGTTTGTCTGCGGTCTGCAGGCATTTGGCCTCTGCCTCAAGGACATCTTAGAATTGCCCCCCAAAGAGGCTGATCCCCAGCAGAGAAATATCCTACAATTTCTTCTTTGCCCAGTTGTGGGGAATCTACAGCGTCTCATGGACGTTTGTCCTTCGGGATCGTGTGGTCTGGAGCAAGATCTGGGTTAACTGCTCCAGGGACATCCTGAGGCCATCCTCTAAGTAGCGAAAGGCTATACCCAGCATGTCCGCTAGGATGGATGCACCCTCTTCACAGGCGCAGACAACACATTCGGAGAGCAGTAGAAGAGAACAACAATTTTCTTCATCTGCTCTTCCAGTCGGGCTTTGCCTTTTCAGCAAAGATCACTTTAGTTGAAGCTTTATCGTGTACTATGTGTTTCCTGCCCTCATATTTCTGTTTTCAAGGAGCAACACCCCGATGAATTCTCTGGGATATCATCAGCCCGTAGCTTGAGGACACATACCATGTCCCGCTACAACAACTGTACCTGATTTTTGAATGGTGAGAAACTGCTAAGTTCTGCAGTCTCCTCCTGCAGTCTCCTCTTCCTCGGAACGTGCACGTGACTCACGTGAGCTCCGTTCCCCTTCAGGCTCCTCCTCAGGTTCCTCCCCATCGGATGACCCGAGGGTTGTTGAGGGTTGCAGTGAGATGGAGGTGTGAGAACCTTGTGGTTGACGGTCACATCCCAGAGTGTTAGCCACCTCTGGCCAACTATCAATTACCTCGGATGAGTTTGGAAGTCGAGTATTGACTGATGCTGCTACGATTTTACCCTGAACAATCAATCCCGGTTCTGAGTCCGGGAAGGTGGATGGTGGGGAGCCCGCTGTGAGATGGGCGCTGCCCTCATGGCTGTTTGACGACGGCTGC
Organism: Asterias rubens; assembly: GCF_902459465.1. Lineage (NCBI taxonomy): Eukaryota > Metazoa > Echinodermata > Asteroidea > Forcipulatida > Asteriidae > Asterias > Asterias rubens. Next base: position 6,766,907 of record NC_047071.1, on the reverse strand, counting down.
CAATGAAGTGTTAATGGAATCAAATGCCGTCATTAAGGCCACCGGGGATATGTTATCCTTTTCCTTCTTCTGATCTTCAGTGTCGTTGAAGAATCATCAGAAGAGGAAACTGCTTCTGTTTGGTCTTCTTGTCTGAAGCCACACTGCCCCGTGAAAACTCTGCTGAAGAGTCAGTCATTGGTATTTCTGAGCAGCGATCAGTGAATGAGGTTGACTGGGATTCCCTCACTCTGTGGGGTAGCGGAGGTGGAGCTTCTTATCCCTGTCCTCGAATCCGACAGGCGGGTGACCGGAGCGCCCGGAACACAAAGATTGGGCTGGAGAGAGATTAAACTATGAACCCACTTGATTCTGTTCACTAGCCTGGGGTAACAATCCAATGGATTGTCAAGGCGAGAAGAATCCTGAGGAAAAGTCCAGAGCTGCATGGTGCTGGCTTCGAGTGTGATGTACCTTTCATGAGTTTACCCTTGGTACTACTCAAGCCCTTAGCTGTGCTCTTTACCATAGCAAGATGACCATTTAATGTTTTTCATTGTTTTAGCTCATTCAACTGAAAAATGTGATTAATTCTTTGAGTTTTATCTTTTCATATGAATCTACACGTACGGTACAGCCCTTTAGTTGCCATCGAGGCACGCAGGGACCGAGACGAGCGAGACCGGCAACGTGTGCCCCTGCTCGCTACACGCGAGGGAAGCTCGCTCGTTTGTCAATCAAACGAGGGCGCCTCTCGAGACGAGGGATCCCACGTTCAGTTGGGAAGCAGGTATACGAGACAAACAAGCGAGCACCCGCGAAACTATCGAGTACCCACGAAACGAAAAGAGCGCTGCACAATGCAAGGAGAATTTCAGGGATCGTCTTCTTGAAAGTTATTACAAATGAACTAAACACAACCAGTGTTGGTATTGACCAATAATGAGAGCAGAGCAGCGTACAAAGCAAAACATTGAAACGTTGTTATACTTTGTAACAAGTTACAACAAAGTGTAGCAATTTTATATGTAGTTACAATTGCGGAACATCTAAGGGGAAGTTGTCACTTACTGTGAGGCTAGGAGTGGCTGGCTCCAAACTCCTGTCTGTTGTTGCCGTTTGAGACTTCCAAGAATTTCCGACGAACTCCCATGTTTTTTAAAATAATCGCTGTTAAGGGACAATTCCATATACATGTACAACATTTTTGTCTATACTCCTTGCCGTTTTGGGACTTTTGAGAATTTGGGAACATTTTTTAAGGAGAAGACGTCAGTTCGAACTGAATGTTTATAATAATAATGTTGTTGTGGGACGATAACAATTTATAGCAATTGACATTGATAGCAATTTTTTTTAAAGGGTAAGAAGGTCCAAACTCTGTCTGTAATTGCCGTTATGAGACAGTCCAGTATTGGAGAAAAAATAATATTGTTTATTAACACATTTTATCTTTCAGGATAAAATGCTTTATACACAGGGCGAAAGTGTAGTTACACACGGTGCATGTGCTGCCAAAGTGCGGTTAAAATTGTACAAGCTTAAGGGGTAATTCCCTTGTGTGCAGGGATGTGCGGCCTGGTGCCGTGCACTAATACTGAGTAACTTAGGTAATTTGTTCGCGGGCAAATATGTTGGTATGCCTGGGTTTTTAATTACAGTCCTCTGTGCATAAATATTGTGTGTGTTTTCAATTAGCCTATAGGGTGTTTAATAGGACAATTGGCCAATGGATGTTTTTGTTTACCTTGCGTTGTTGGGGACGCGCTAATTTGCGCGGGATTAGCTTTCACTTCAAAGTCACTTTGTCACTGCCTTTTGAAGTGAAGAGGCTGTGTGAGTTGTATACTCACACAATTTAATTAATTTCCCTCCACTCCCACCCTAAAGGTCTTGTCAGTAATCTTAACTTGTCATTGCGGTATGGTGTTTTTTACGGGATTCACACAGTGTTTCTGTTTTGGGGGTTATACATAGTTGCAAGTAAATGTACTTTGTCAAATTATTTCTTTCACTTTGTACACCTTGTTCAAGGAACTTACACGCCCATTCGTAATATTGAGTTAAAGTATTGTAACAATAAGTTGTGTTAGCGCTAAAATGTTTTCCAATACTCGAACGTCTCAAACAGGGGCAATTTATTCAACGTTTGGACAATCTTACCAATTCAACATTTTCCCCCACTTCCCCAATAACTGATACTTAAACAGACGGGTTGAACATTCTTAACATTTTAAAAACGATTTGTTTTCCTTCTAACACTCGAACGTCTCACTACGGTAATTTATTTAACAGACAGGTCGGACATTCTTAATATTTAAACAATAATGTTTTACAATACTGGAACGTTACAAACCGGCAATTTACTAAACAGACGGAGTTTTGGCAATCTTGCCGTTTAAAACGATTTTTTTCCCAGAAATAAAACGTCTCAAAATGGCAATTTATTAAACAGACCAGTCGGACACTCTTACATTTAAACAATTTGTTTTCCAATACGCAAATGTTACAAAACGGCAATTTATTAAACAGAGAGAGAGTTTGGACAATCTTACCATTTAAACAAAAAAACTTGTTCAACACTCGAACGTCCGGGCATTATTATAAAACGGCACTATTCATCAAACAGACGGAGTTTGGACAATCTTACCATTTAAACATTTTTCTCCCAATAGGCCTACTCGAATGTTACACAACGGGTATTTGATACAGACAGGTTGGACATTTTTTACATTTCAGAAACGTTTTTTTTTTTCTCCAATACGGCAATTTATTTAACAGACGGGGCGGACACTCTTGATTAATTTCCAATACTCCAATGTCAAAATGAGAATTTAAGTTCAACAGGTGGGTCGGACATTCTTATCATTAATTGAACACAAAATGTTGAACAGCAATTTATTAAACAGACGGGGTTTGGACAATCTTCGGCTACCATGAAAAAAAATGTTTTCCACTACTACAACGTCTCAAACAGCAATTTTAAAAGAAGATGGAGTTTCATTGGACGACACAATCTGTCAGCCAGACTGCAGGGACAAACTCTAGAAATCTGTGGGTATTTTTTGACAACAGAACAACTTCAACACCACACGAAACCACATCCATGGTTTTATTTAATTTTGAAAGAGTCAGGCGTGGAATTTTGTTGATACACACGAGAAAAAAAAAAAAGGATAAACAAAACAAATAATATTGTCAGACTCTGACTCTGACAAGTTTCTAGACGAAGAGTTTTAGTCTTTTATTTCTTATCCCTTCCCATGGTTTTTACAACTTTGCAACGTCATTCCCCCAAGAGTTTAAATCCTTTATTATGAATTAAATTCATGACGACACCGACACCAATGGAAGCGGGCAGCTTGAATTTCTGGTTGCATTCTTTATTATCATGTCCGTCTGTCCAAGTGTTCTTTCGTTATATCCCTATCTGAGATCATCCCTTACAGAAGCAGCCTGTGTGCCTCGCGTGGCTTAATCTTTGTTCTGTGTGTAACGAGGGCTATTGATCTGCTTCAGCGAACACGAAGACCTCGTTGAAAAGATGGTCATAACGAGCCCCTTTTCACTCGCTCGCTACGAGGCGTGTGCACTCGATAGGGGTAATAACACACTCGTTACAGCCCTCGTTTCCCCTGCGTGCCTCGATGGCTATTATGGGACTGTACTGTAAGACGCAATGTTTGCCGTGCGTACCGACTTATGGGGTTCAACCTTGTGAGTTGGTCGTAGGTAACACATGTAAATGGCGCATTATAAATGCATTATATATATATTTTGTTTAATTTTTTTTTAAAGCATCACAACAGTTAGGTTTTGATAAGAATTACATATTTGATAACATTCAAAGTATTGCAGTTTTGAATAAAAAAATACCAAAACTTATAAAGCGCCCTAATCATGTAAACATGCTCTAGGGCGCTGAACATGGAAAAATAGACAAACTAAAAATAAGAAAATACGGAATTATAACAACGTGAGTGAAAAAAGAAAAGAAAAAATCTTTAAAACATTCAACCAGTTAGTAAACAAACTTAATCTCTTTATAAATACATGTAGCCGATTTGTGTGTGCGTGCGTGCGTATGTTATTGGATCTCCTCCCTGGATACCACATCAAACCTCGCCAAATTTTTTCACGGAAGAAAGACGCTCACTTCGTCTTGACACTCATCTATTTTGGAACAAAATCCGTTGAGAATTGACACATTTTTGAGCAAAAAACCATCAAAATTGGTGGGGTTTTGCGCGCCGTTTTCACTGTTGCTATGGGCAGCGGGTGCGTACAGTACAGTGGCTGCGCCCCCATGGCCTCATTTTGGGTAGGAATTATGACGTCATGCATAAATATTAAGAGAGGTGTATGGGACGGGATCATGGAGAACGGAGACAGGCTTTAGAGCAACTAAACTATTTGGTGTAAGGATAATGATGTTTTACCTAAGCCTTCCAAGTGTAAGAGTATGGTAATTAGTTTCTTAAAGCGCCAAGTGCCTGCTTCGCAACTTATCATTAACTCGAGTAACTTAAGTCAGGTGTCTCATTTGAAATTACTGGGGGTAACCATTCAGAGTGACCTTAAATGGAACTTGCTTATTACTGACATTATTTCTAAAGCTTCTCACAGACTTTACACTCTTTGTATTCTTAAGAAAGCTAAGGTTCCTGTTTTTGGACATACCTGCGGTTTACATTTGTTACATAAGACCAGTTCTTGAGTATGCCTGCCAAGTATGGCACACTTCAATAAGCAAGGAGCAAAATATCTCTTTAGAGCGTGTGCAGAAACGAGCCAGTCGTATTATTTTAGGCTATGGATATATTTCCTACTCATATGCTCTGACTAGTCTTAATATTCCCACTTTAGAATCTTGACGCCATAATCTGTTGCTTAAGTTTGGTAATAGTCTTCGTTGTTCTAAAAAATGTTGTCACTTACTACCTCTTGCCAGAACTAACACCACTAACATGCATCTCAGAGCAGCCTCAACTACTAGCTTTCAAATACCTAAATGCAAAAATGAGCGCTATAGTAAATCCACGCAACCCTCATTAGCTAGAATATTGAAATAATTTTTGGGGCTGCTTGGCAAATTTTAAACTTTTTGTCTGTTTTTTTATGTATGTCTTTGCCATTTTTATGGCGTGTTTAATTCTGCTAGTTAATGATTTTTTTCTTTGAATTTTTGTGTATTTATGTATAGATTTTGCCTGTTTATTGTTAATTCCATTTTTCTTAATTCTGTAAAAACTTTTTAAATTTGAATGTTGTCAACCTTTTGGTTGTTTTTTATTCAGATTAAAATAAACCATTAATAATAAAGTGGGGCGGGGAGAGGGAAGGGGCAGGGGAACGGGGGAACGGCACCTTTTATTTAACTGTTGATATGGGATGGGATCATGGAGAGCGGAGGCAGGCTTTAGAGCACGTGGGGCGGGGAGAGGGAAAGGGTGGGGGGGAACAACACCTTTTATTTGAAACTGTTGCTATGGGACGGAATCATGGAGAACGGAGGCTGGCTGTAGAGCACGTGGGACGGGGAGAGGGAAGGGGACGGGGGAACGGCACCTTTTATTAAACTTTTGCTACAGGACGGGATCATGGAGATCGGAGGCTGGCTTTAGAGCACTTGGGACAGGGAGAGGCAGGGGGACGGGGGAACGGCACCTATCACGCAGCTCCATTTTTTTTAGGAAACATGCATCCGTCCTCAAGCAAATTAAGACAAACTGAATAAAACACGCCTTAAATTAAAAGTTTACACACAGGGACATTAGTTTCTATTTTAAACTTGCGACATCTATACCTCTTTTGTTACCCCCCCCCCCTCCCCCCCACCCTCCACAAACACACAAATGTCTTTGTAGTTCGGACAAACTGAGTAAACCATGCCTTTAAAGTTTACGCATTTGGACATTCATTACACATGACAAAGGATTTTTAAGCTTTGGTTACCGTTACTTTAAATTATGAAGTCATTGGATTGGCTTGCATGTGTCACACATGTGCTTGACAATACCTTAAAACGCAATTTGATGGGTGTTTCCTGAAAATTGTTATTCCTTTTAAAGTGACAGTTGACCGGAGTACAAAAAGTGACAGGGTAATTGTTATTGTGATGCACTCTTTGCTTAGCAATTAAGATTGATACAAAGCTAAGATTAATCTTTAGTGCTTTGTGAAATGGCGAAAAGCGCAGAAATCTAGCCGGACAATCCATAAGTATTAAAAATGCAGTTAGGTCTAAAATCTAAAATACAAAACATTATTACACATTGCAAGCATTAAGAGTAGTTTAAAAATAAACATAGATTATTGACAATTAAAAATTATTAAACCATTCAGTGAAATAAACCTTATTGCATTTTTAATACTTCTGGATTTCTATTTATTAAGTTTGTTTACTAACTGGTTAAATGTTTTTAAGATTATAATTCTTTTTTTAAAGACTTTTGTTTGTTTACTCCCGTTGTTCTAATTCAGTATTTTCTCATTTTTTGGTAATACATGTAGATGAGTTTTCAGTGCGCTCCTAAATTTGAATACCTGTAATGAAATATTTTGCTAGCTTTTTAAAACCCAAAACAGTTATTTGTACTCTTGTTCACACTTACTTCATCAACTCGGGTTGAAGGATGTTGTTCTTGAGTGAAGGTGGTCGGATATAGAGTCACAGGGGAGGTCGTGTCTGGAGTCTCAGCAAGAGGGTGTGCCAAAATACTTCTAAGAAAAACAAACACTAAAAGACATGAGAGTTATGACATGTTTGAGTTAGTATAGAAAATGACTACATGTATGGTATTAAATTGTGAACTTTTATCGATGGGAACCAATCATGTTATGTGTTACAAATACGCCTTGTACAATAATGGAATAAAAAAGTGGTACGAGGCCTTGAACGTTCATTTAAAACTGGTAGGGTTGTGGCCTTGCGCTTAAAGACCCAGCAAGTTTTTAAGGGAATGTTCAAGACCTTGTACCATCATTTATTCCCATTCATATATAATTCCCCTCTTTATTAAAGAGCATAAAATGTGGAAAATCTGTCCAAAATATGTTCAAATGTTAATGTAATGACGGCAAGGATAGAGAAACCGAATGTCTATCCTATGTGCAAGATGTGTAAATACAAGGCAGAAGGAGACTGTCTTTCATATTGTCAGCGAGTGCAGTAAGATGACCCAGACGGAGTACAAAGAAAGACATGACAAGTTGGTCAAGGTCATTCATTGGGATCTGTTTAGGAAATGGAGTGACCATTGTGTGCAGAGACCGGCGCAATCCCCGCTGCCTACAATTTATCGCTATCAGGTCTATAACCATCAATGTCAAATCAATGGCGTGCCTCAAGGTTCTATTCTTGGTCCTCTTCTTTTTCTTATATATGTTAACGATCTTCACTGTTCTTCTAACACATTGTCCTTTATTCTTTTCGCTGATGACACTACTAATCTTTCGTCTCATACAGATTTTTATTCCTTGGTCAGTAACCTCAATACTGAGCTTACTAAAGTTTCTTCCTGATTCCAAGCCAACAAACTCTCTCTCAACTCTAGTAAAACTAAATACATGGTCTTCTCCAGGTCTCAAGATTTGTGTGGCATTGGAACAGTCAAAATTAATGATACTGCCATCAGTAAAGTCCACTGCACCAAATTTTTGGGTGTTACCATCGATGACAAACTTTCCTGGTCCAACCACATTACTTCCGTTTCCAAAGTCATCAGCCGAAACACTGGTGTACTTTCTAATAAGCTCCGCTCCTTTCTCCCATCTACCACTCTATTTTCTCTTTACAATACTCTCATTTTCCCCTATCTGGACTACTGCAACATTGTCTGGGCACGCACAAGCTCTAACAAACTTAAATCTATTATTACCATTCAGAAAAGGGCTATTCGCATTTGCACACTTTCCCAACCTCGTGATCACACAGCAACCTTGTTTGCCAGGTTACACACACTAACAATCACCGACATTAATAAACTCCAAATTGGTATATTAATGTACAAATAAACCAATAACCTTCTTCCTCACACTTTCTCCTCTTATTTCACCTCAATTAACGATATTCACCATTACCATACAGAGCATGTAGATCACATAATAACTACTATATCCCTCTTGCCCGCACATCATTTATAATGAACACATTTCATTTTTATGGACCTCGTCTATGGAATGGACTCAGGCAGTCTGTAAAATCAAAGTCCTCTGTTGGCCGATTTAAAACTGCTTTCAAAAACCATCTTATCTCCCAGTATATAGCATAGTTTACATTTTGTCTTTTGGATTTTGTTTTGCTTGTTCTTTATTGTTTACTTAAGTCTATTTTTTGTGTGTTTAAGGCATTCCGTTTATAAGCTTCGGCTTCCTGGGTAATGCCTCCACGTATTAGTTTTATTGTATCTATTGTTTTGTTTTCTTATTAAATGATTACCCTTTGTGGAAATAAATGTTTGTTGAATTGAATTGAATTGAAACCACTCACCAAAATGATTGACCAATTTGTTCACTTTAAGAATTTGTCTATGAAATGTCAGAGCCATTAACACATATTTTCAATTCCTGCCTTTAATGCTGGTTGTTTTCCAACCAAATAGAAAGATACTTGAATGTGTCCTGTGGCAAAAATCAAAAATCCCTTTAAGTTAAATAGCTTGAGGTCTGTGATAATGCCAAATGCAAAGAAAGACGTACCTTTCTCTTTCAGCAGTAGACTCCAAATACACTCCATATCCTGTCTTGCTTGAACTTGCTGTCTGAACCGTCTTAATATCTTCAAAGTTCTCATATTTCAAAGCTTGCACCAATTGCAGCAGATACAGCAGAAGTTCCTGGATATTTTTAAAATAATTATTTTATTATACTGACAACATATCACAATTTATTTGTGCAACACCTATTGGCACATTTAGTAGAAGGCAATTAATGAGCCAAAAAGGCCAAATGGGCTTAACAGACACCCATCAACCGTTACAGCAATAGCTGAAGACAATGGACAGGCCCGGATCCAGGGGGGGGGGGGTACGCCCCCCCATATTGTCGGCCACAAAAACAAAAAACAACTAGATAGCAAAGCTGCCATGGCGAGCTGCCTATCGCAAGATAGACCCAATGACTGACAGAAAAACCAATTATTTGATCAACTGATGGTCAAAGGGGTGGAGACATTGACAAGTATTAATGGCCATTTAAGGTTTTCATTGTTTTAGCTCATTCAACTGGAACCAGTGCCACACTATTTGAGTTTCATCTTTTCATATTGTCTACATGTAAGCAGCAATATTTGATTTAAGTTTTAAATCTGTACATCATTGCAATAAGCAGTGATGACCACTGAATTGGTGGCGCTGTTTAAGCTGCGACATCACCATGTTCGGACTTCCGTTTTATGTCCGTTTTGTTCTATGTCTGAATGTGTTCTATGTCTGACTGTCATCGCCAACCTTCTTGCATTTCAATGTCTTCGCAATGGTTTACTGACCCAAGTGAGTAGTGATTTGAGCTGTGTAACTAACTTATCTACCGAAAACTTAGGGTTTTTAAAACCCCCCACCAACCATGATACGTTCTGCTGTAGTTTTCAAGATGGCGTCACTGCAACCATCCTACACATACCTGCGAATACCATCCAAACAGCTAAACCTACATTGGTCAATCGCCCTGTTATTGTCTATGATGGGGAACAGCTGCTTTCCTACAGATATTGCAATTCTGGACAAATTTCTCAGTCAGTATTACGTACTATTGATGAAATGGGCATCGGCCAATCTCCCGGCAAAGCACCTCAACAACCTCGGCGTAAACGTGGTCGCCGCGGAGGCAGACATGTAAGGAGACCAATAACTGTTCGTATCTCACACCACCCTAATAATACGAAACCGATAGAGGCTCATCGTGTATGTTTTTATAACATTGTTAACATTCATAGAAATGGCAATTCCACCAAATCGGTTCAGCTTCCCTCTATTTTTATGACGAACACCCAGTCTCTGCTAAACAAGTTCGACGAACTTGACATCATTTTTCGTGAGGAGCAGGTGGACATAGGGGTCATCACCGAATCTTGATTTGCCCCTGGTACATGTATGCATCAAAACCAATTAAACATCAATGGATATTCTTTGTTCTCTAAGTGTAGAGAGCTTCGTCGTGGAGGTGGCGTTGCAATTTATATAAAGGATGGAATGCCAGTCCAAACTATTGATGTTCAAGTTCCTGATGAACTTGAGTGTGTATGGGTTCTGGTGAGACCGACACGTCTACCTGGAGGGGTATCTGCCATAGCAGTATGTGCTGTTTACATAACAACCAATTCTCCATGCCAACAATTGCTTGAGAGTCACCTGATACAGAGAATAGATCATCTCCGCTCTAATTATCCAGAGATCGGAATTTGTATCCTCGGTGATTTCAACAGAATGAACATCAACTCCATTATTCGGGGAAATGGACTGAAGCAGGTAATCAAATTCCACACACGCGCTGATGCGACGTTGGATCTTATCCTCACTAATCTATCAGACCATTATGCATCTCCAGCGGCTTTGTCCTCCATTGGTATAAGTGACCACGTGTGTGTGATTTGGAAACCGCTTTTTAGAAATTGTAACAATAACATCACTTCACGAGTTATACGACCACTTCATGATTCTGGAATTAGATCCTTTGGTCGTTTGCTGCAGAGTCAGGACTGGAGCAATATCTTCAAATGCAACAGTGTTCAAGAAAAAACTGATTTATTGTATGATATATTGAATACAGGTACTCACAATAATTTTCCCACCAAACGGATTAAAGTTCACAAATCTGACAAACCGTAGATAACTCCTAATATAAAAAAGTTAATCTCCCAACGTCAAATTGCTTTCTCTGAACACAACCTCGCTAGATGGCGCAAACTGCGTAACAAGGTCAAAAGCGAAATTGAAAAAGCTAAGATATCGTTCAATGCTAATAGAGTTCGCCATTTACAGAAAACTGACCCACGCAAATGGCATCTTCAAGTTAAATCTATGACTAACTCTGCTAAGTCCGATTTGAATATACAAGTTCCCGGTATTGACGGTTCTGATTATAAAAGTATTGCTAACATAATTAGCGTTAAATTTTCTGATGTGTCAGCTGATCTTGTGCCCCTACACTTGTCTAAGCTTACTGCTTACTTGCCAGCTGAAAAACCAGCACCCCAGTTATACCCATGGGAAGTTTTTGCCAAACTCAAAAAGGTTAAAACAAATAAAGCCACTGGTCCTGACATGATTCCCCCTAGACTAGTCAAAGAATTTGCTTATGAATTAAGCCTCCCTCTTACTGATATTCTCAATTGTTTATTCAGGGATGGTAATGTCCCCTCCCAGTGGAAGCAGGCCATTTTTGTACCAATTCCCAAGCAGTACCCTCCTAAATTAGATAAACTGCGTCTCATTTCACTTACAGCTAGTTTTGCTAAAATTGCTGAAGATTTTGTCACAGTTACTTGATGATATACAGGATAAGATTGATCATTGACAGTTTGGCAATGTTAAAGGTGTTTCCACCTCACACTACCTAACCCATTTAATGCATTATCTCTTTCAGGGAGCTGAGAAAAATGGTAACCTGGGAACGGTGGTTCTTACCGATTTCTCCAAGGCTTTTGACCTTATCGACCATACCTTCCTTATTGAAAAGATCATTGGCCTTGGAGTTCGTGGATCCATCGTTCCCTGGATTTGCGACTTTCTCCATCTCAGACAACAATGTGTTAAGTACAACAATAATCTTTCAGACTATGTGTTTTTAAGGGGTGGTGTGCCTCAAGGTACAAAATTGGGTCCAGTTGGGTTTCAGATTGTAATTAACGATGCTGCTCAGGGCTCAAAATCTCAGTCCTGGAAATACGTTGATGACCTGACATTTGCTGAGAATCGTAATACTTCTGAGCCTGGCCATCTTCAGAATGACCTGGATTGCTTTCAAAAATGGTCTGATGAAAATTTACTCAGGCATAATCCCAACAAGTGTCGGGCCCTTCAAGTAAGTTTCAGTAAAGCCCCTCCCCTCAAACTGATCTTAAAATCGGTTCTGAATCTATTACACACACTGACGAGGCTAAAGTTCTTGGCATTGTACTTCAAAGCAAACTTAAATGGGATGCCCAAGTTAACGACATGTTACGCAAAGCGAATAGACGTTTGTTTATGCTTAGAACATTGAATTGTTTTGGTTTTGACTGCAACAAATTCAAAATAGTTTATGAAGGGTATGTGCGATCTACACTTCAATACGCTGATGTAGTTTGGCATTCTGGTTTGACAAATAAACAAAGTGACGACATTGAAAAAATTCAAAAAAGAGCCTGTAGAACCATATTAGGTCATTCATATCTGTCTTATACTGATGCCTTAGAATTGTGTAATCTTGACTCTTTATCTAACCGAAGGGTGGACCACTGCCGTGGATTTGCGGAGGGTTTGCCTAAATCCGACCGAACCAGTGGTCTCCTCCCTCCATCCAGGTTGGCAAGTCATGGCAGATGCCTCCGAAGTGCCACCAACATATCCCAGCTCCGTGTCAAAACCAATCGTTTTCAAAATAGCCCAATTCCTTATTTCATTAATTTATTTAACACCCAATGATTATGTTTTTTTCTCTTTCTCTGGTTGCATTTTGTATTGTATTCCATGTTTTTAATACTATCGTTGTTTTTTGCTAGTCTTATTGATTGTTTTCCTCATCCAGTCCTATTTCCGTGTGTTTTTTTTGGTGTGTTTTTATCCTGCCTTGTATTTGTTTTATGTTTTTATTGTGCTTTTTTGTTTTATTGCAGTTCATCATTGTTTGTATTCCACCAGTCCTGTTCATGTGTGTTTTTTAATACCTTTTTATATTAATAATAATTATTTTATCAATAATAATAATAATGTTTTTACTATTTAATTATTGTAAATCATGTGCAATTTGGCCTGTGGGCCACGAAATGTGATTCCAATAAAATGAAATGAAATGACCATTTTATAGCTCATTAACTGGAACCAGTGATAAACTCTTTAAATTTTATCTTTACGTATGAAGCTACATGCAAAAAGTTATATTTGATTGAAGTTTCAAGTCAGAACATAGTTGCAATAAGGAGTTATGACTATTAAAGGTTATTATTGTTTTAGCTCATTCAACTGGAACCAGTGATCAACTCTTTGAGTTTTATATTTCTCATATGAGTTTACCTTATTTTTAAGTCAGTGCATCATTGCAATAAGGAGTTATGACCGTTAAAGGTTTTCATTGTTTTAGTTTATTCAACTGGAACCAGTGATAAACTCTTTGAGTTTGTTCTTTTCATATGCATATATATGTAAGAAGCATTATTATTTGATTTAAGTTTCAAATCAATACATCATTGCAATAAGGAGTTATGACCATTTAAGGTTTTCATTGTTTCAGCTCATTCAACTGGAACCAGTGATGCACTCTTTTGAGTTTTACATGTATCTTAACATATGCATCTTTATGTAAGAAGCAATATTTGATTTAAGTTTCAAGTCAGAACATCTTGGCAACAAGGAATTATGACCATTTAAAGTTTTCATTGTTTCAGCTCATTCAACTGGAACCAGTGCCGCAATCCCCAAGACGGTCCTTTTATTCCAACAATGCAGCAACGTGTTTATTCCCCATGACCGTGCTTTTCATTCCAACAATGACGCAAAGACGTCGGCATGTAAAAACGTTTTTCTGTGTGGCCAGATATTCGTTCCAAAAACGATTGACAGTCAACTACTTCATACAAACGTCATTCACCCACCCGCTAATGTGTGGTAAATTTTTGAGGGGTTTTAATTGTAGAGAATAATGATCTCTGAAGTGTGCTTTAGGCTGAACGTATTTAAAAAGGATGGGGTAATAATTTATTTTTGTATTTGCCTCTTTTTAGACCTTTGTGATTGATAAGTGCTCAGGGAACTTAACTGTCATCTTTGGTAGGACAAGAGTTTTATATTGTTGTTACAATAAACGTTCAAATCGTATATTTATTTATTGCCTCTTTTAAGACGTTTGCTTTAAAATGTATTATGGGAACGTAGCATTATCTTACTATAATAAAAGGATATGATTTGTATTTGTTTGTGAGGCCAAACAAAATAATACAACACTAGGCAAAAAAATTAGGGACGAAAACACATTTTATTTTGTTGAATTATTTTATTGCTTCAAAACTTCGGGTAGGAACGATTGTTAAAATCATGTTTGCCCTTGCATGTAACTTGCCTGTAAAATCAACGATGTCAACATTCGACTCGAATATCTCTCAAAATGACACAGAAAATAAGCCCCAAAACGCAACCGTTCAGATGTCTGTAAATTTAATCACGCAACACAAAAGCAGATATCACGCCCATAGTCGTTGTTACTGTGCGTGTGGCAATAAATACAAGAAACATTGAACGCTAGAGGGCGTTTTGGAACAAGACTCAACGTGTCTGGGCATGCTTGGGATCCGCACGGTCACGTGGGAATTTTGGCGCATTTCCAGGCAGCGCAAATGCGAGGGCGTAGCGCAACCCGTCAGTGAACATCGCTCAATACGGTGCCCACATGCCCCCAACATCTGTTGTGCAATCTCGAGATTAAGCAGCGCAATCAACAGACTGCCAGCTTTACGAACTCGCACGTGTAATGTACATATTAATGTGCATGCAGCGACATCAGGCCGGCGGATACATTACTATACACAAACGCTACGTCCGTCTGTCGTTGCAATGTATCTGTATCAGCAAGGATCCTCGTTGTGGGACGTCGGACAGTGCGTGGACCATGGTTTCTCCCCGCTGATTGGGCCGGACTTTATGTTATTAACAATAGACAGCGTTGGCTGATTGGATGAAGGTCGGCATAAGTAGGTTCTTAAAGGCAACAAAATTACGTCTTTGTGTCAATGTACCGACACCGGGTGGCGCCCGGTGTTCTTTTGTGTGCGGTTAAACATGCGCCTTGTGCGGCGGTGCGCCTTGTCTGCTGACATTTGAATTTTTTTGGGTCATTTTAGGGTCCTGCGCCTTGTCCACCGAGCGTCTTATCCGCAGGAAAATACGATAAACAGTATACTATTCCAGTGGAATATAAACCATAGTAAAGGCTCGTTGTTGTTTAGACCTGGTGTAATGGCGCCAATGTTCAAACTAATACTTTATCAGTTGATTCCTTACCTCATCATCAGCCTGCTTTAGTCTGCTGACTGCATATCTTCTCACGGTAGGATTTTTGAATTGTGGTGACAAGAGCTCTAGGGCATCAGCCACATCAATGGGATTCCACTTTCGTAGCAACTCAATAGCCTGCCTTGCTTCACGAGTGACATCCCAGTTAACACACTTCAAGAACTTTGTCAGAGCAGACTTCTGATTGGTAAGATAGAACCGAAATTTCCACACAAGGTCAGCTTCTTCAGACGACAACACTTTAGTGGGGTTATAAGCAACAATACTCTGAAAGAGAAACAACAAAATTCAATAAATGAACAAATAAAAGTTCAGTTAGTCTTAAAATCTGACCCAGTTATATTTGATGGCTTTCATCATCCACCGAGATTGCAATTGCATCTTTGGAGGTTGCTTTGTATCCATATTTGCAAGTTGTTGATGATCCACTTTGGGAATTCCCCTAAGGCTTTTTAGATAGCATTTTGTTCATGTACCATTTACGCCTACAGGCAGGCCTGCAAAATGACCCACAAATTGGTGCATTGTTTTTTTATATATTCCCTCTTCTGACAAACTTCTAAACAACTTTGGTGATGGCATTTCCCCTCGTCTAACAACTTCTAACCTTACTTCTATGTGATATTTAGAAGTACACGTAGCTTCCGTGTTTAAATGCAAGTCTGCCAGAAAGCAATGTATCCTTCATAAATCCTAGCTTTTCACAGTACATCAATGTCTTTGTTTTCCATTGAGTAAAATGTCTAACGTTCATTTGTGTTGAAACTCCCCTAAAACCAGCATTGCTCTCTTGTCTTGTTTTAGCCCATGCAATGAATTGACCTTTTCTGCACTAATTTTGTGCTGGGTTGAGTTTCATTTGACTGTTGTTTGTCCATTGTTAAAGGTCATCAGCACTAGTTTGAAAATGGTTGCAATTTCAGCATTCTAATATTAACCATCTCAAGTAAAATCCATCCGAGTAAAATGCCTGTGATTTTTTTCACAGGACTCGGGAAAGTACTAAGTATACAGTGCTACACACATCGGTGTATATGGGTAAAAACCAAAAATTAATATTCTTTATCCCCGATGCAAATTTATTATCTATTAAATCGTTTGCAGTGCCCGCTGCTAAAACATAGGATTCGAACTGCCTCTAGCTACCGGGCGGCCTCGGTGGTCTAGTTGGTAAGACACTGCTCTAGAATTGCAAAGGTCGTGAGTTCAAATCCCACCCGAGTAAAATGCCTGTGATTTTTTTCACAGGACTCGGGGAAAGTACATGTACATGTATACAGTGCTACACATATCGGTGTATATGGGTAAAAACCATAAATTAAAAATATTAACCATCATCCAAAAGTTTCCAGTCCTGGTTAGTTAGCCAGGTGCTAACATGAATAACTTGAAGCCTATTGCCTGTGACACTAAACTCAATGCGCACCTCTGGAAAGCTTAACCCTGTCAGGAATAAAGTCTATCCTCACATGTGACTACATACTTGACGTTGACATCATGGTCATTACAGAATCATGGCTAAGCAAGGAGAACTCTGCCCTATTTGGTGAGGCCACACCTCCCAGAGCAAGCCACGTAACAGTGACACGTTCAGTGGTGGAATCGCAATCTTCTGCAAGGCATATCTCAACGTATCCTTCGCCGATTCCAATATATCCTCAGCTCAATCATTCGAACTTGCCTACATCACCAATCCTACCAAACAGCTTCGTTTGTTTGCAGTCTACAGACCGCTCCCTCCACAAAGAACGGTCTGAATACACCCAAGCTTTTGTCAGATCTCGTCCCTCTCCCCCTCCGGTAATCACCTAATACTAGGGTACTTCAATCTGCACCTCGATACCCCAAATAGCCCTAAAGCAATTTCTCACACAGCTTGTCGATCTTGACCTACATTGTACATGTACAGCAACATGTCTATGGAGCTACCCACAAACATGGTCATACCCTTGATCTTGTGATAACGCGTCATGCAGATACCCTTGGCAAAACTGTATCAGTGTCAATAAACTCTACTTGGATCATAATGTACATTTGTAATTGAATGAACCATTGATCATGCCAAACCTACTCAACAGTTAGTGCAATCGAAAGATAAGAACTACCGCACCATCGACACTGATTCATTCACCAATGATCTTACCCAGTCTTCTCAGCTGTTTCCGAACGACAGTTGTTCCAGTGATCAACTTTTATTTTATGATACTGCAGTCCTCGGTGTTCTTGATGCTGAATGCCTCGTCAAGATAAGGACAAGCAGGTTCAAACAACAGCAACCATGGTATACATGTACCAATGACATTAACCTTGCAAGACACAACCGCGGAAAACTTAACAGAAACTCGTGTAAAACCAAACATCCCGATGACCAGCAGGCATATGTGAATCAGATCAACTCATTACCATGCTCATACTTCATGAAAAGGCGAGGTACTTCAAGCCTCAATTTTTCATCTGCCGACACGAAAACAGTGTTTCAAACTATCAACTCATTGTTAAACAAAGGGGCTCCTCCCCCTTCAATCCTTGAAATCATTAAGCATTCGGTTTGCAACTTTCTTCAAAGACAAAGTTGTCAAAATAAGATCTAACATCAAGTGTTTGCTCACCCACAACCATAAACCTGTTTCACTCCAGCATGCTGATTGCAAGTACAAGTACCTCAACTCTCTGACTTCACCCTTGCTGATGAGGACGAGGTCCTCAGACTCATTAGCAAATCACCGAACAAGTCATGCGACCGGGGACACTCTCCCAAAATGGATGTTGAAAATGAATTCTGGGACTCTCCTCTCTGCACTGGTTTCCATCGTAAACAGCTCACTTGCCACAGGTTCCTTCCCAGCAAGCCTCAAGGAAACCATAGTTTCACCAATTTTATATGTTGTATCAGAAGTTTCAGTGTGCTTACAGGTCTGGCCACAGCACGGATACGGTATTGCTGAGAATCAAGAACTACATAATGGTGTTGCTAGATCTGTCGGCGGCGTTCGATACCATTGACTATGCTTCCCTCGAGTTAACAGGTTATGTTCAACAGTGGTTTCATTCAAACCTTGTTGGTCGCACTACATGTAAGAGAGTTAAGGTTGCTAGTAAGCTATCTGACCCCAAGGTATTGGAGTTTAGATTACCACAAGGTTCTGTGGTAGGGCCTCAGCTGTTTACCCCCCCCCCCCCCCCCCGCCACCATTATTGAATGGTTTCAGCACATTCGCTATCACTTCTATGCCGACGATACCCAGCTATACATTCAATTTAATCCCAACAACCCTGGTGAAATAAATCAAGCTCTTTCCACATTGTCAGAATGCATTATGGACATAAAACAATGGATGTTAAGCAACATGCTTCAACTCAATGATTCTAAAACTGATTTCTTTGTCTGTGCCAACATTAGATGTTTCAGTGTGCTATCTGAAGATCAGAAATCTTGGAGTGGAGTTTGACCAGGCCATGCGGATGTCCGACCAAGTCACTTCTATTTGTTAATCCGTTAATTTCAGTTTACGCAACCTCAGGGATAAGGGATAAGAATGTACATTGATAAGCCTACATGCCATGCTGCTGTTAGAGCCCTTGTAACGCCTCGTCCTGGTTATGCTACATGTAACTCTCTTCACTATGGAATATCATCTGTTGACTGTCAACGCCTTCAACGGCTCAAAAATCAAAACTGATCTACCTGGCCCCAAAATATGACAGAGTCACTCCCATTCTACACGATCTTCACTGCCTGACAGTTTCCAACCGTATCAACTTTAAAATACTGACCCTGGTCTTCACTTATCTCCATACTGTCTCTGCACCTTCATACCTAACAGATCTCATTCAGTGCAGGGCAGTAGACTGGGTTGGCAACGTAACGTCGCCAACACAGCCTACCCCACGATTCAGACTGTCCCAAGGGGGAGCAACAACACCAACACAAAAACTATAACAGCTCCACGAACTGACAATATCTTTCAAAGATATTTACAATATAACTCTCAAAGCAATTTTATGGAGACATTCAAGGATAATTTGTAACAGTTTAACAAAACCATGTCTTACCGACCTGCCGCTAAGAGAAAAGAGGAAGATCATGTGGTATGCTGCTGGGCGCTATTGGGCGGCCAATAAAGGGTGCTGTTTAATTCTTAGCGGTATTACCTGCCAGTATAGGGAAATATGCAAAAATAGTATTGTGCTCTACAGGCAAGTATGAGTGAAGTAGACTCATATCTTACAACATATGTGTAAGTGCTGTCTCAGGGTAATCATGACTTACATTTAATTGATCTCGTATTGATGCATTTGGCTTGAGATCTTTGTCTGTAAGACAACTTCTTTCACTTCGAGCAAGGGTATGGTGCTTTGCCTCAACAACGTTTTCCTAAATAGAATAGACAAGAGATTTGAGTTAAGAAACACACATTAGCACAAAAAAACCAAAATATGTCTTCAAAATGTTAACTTCCTTCTGCCAATACCTGATCTGATCCCATATAATACATGGGAGCATATATTTCCGATTCATTCACACTTTGGGAGTGTCGTGGCCGAGCGGTTAAGAGCACCGAATTCAAACTCTGGTGTTTCTGATCAGCAGAGTGTGGGTTCGATTCCCCAGCCGTGACACTTGTGTCCTTAAGCAAGACACATAACCATTGCTTCGTCCTTCGGATGGGACGTAAAGCCGTTGGTCCCATGTGTTGTGTAAAACGCATGTAAAAGAACCCAGTGCACTTTTCGAAAAGAGAAGGGGTTTGCCCCGGTGTTCCTGGCTGGATTGGCAGCATATTGCGCCACAGCACCTTGTAAACCATTACATGGCGCTTAAGGATTAGGTCTTATATCTCAAAAATTCACCCCACTCCTTGCAGTAATAATACCTGGCGCTTTGTATCCTTTGGCAAAAGGCGCGTTATAAATACGGTTATTATTATTTATTATTATTATTAAACCAAAACTTAGAATCCATGTCAAGAAGGTGAAGTAAATTCTTAATAGATTAATTAGAAACAGACTCTGCTGCTTTAGACCTACACACAATGTAATAATTTGCAATGCTTTTCCAGATGAAAAGAAAGAACAATTAATCAAATGAGTTGATTTGTCATTGGCCGAGTTTCAGAGAGTAATATGAATGTGTTAAAAATATTCATTTTCCTCAGTTTCCTCAGTTTCCAGTAGTAAATGATTATTGCCAGAAAGTAATACCAGAAAGTGGTGGCCAAAGCGCTGCACAAATGACGTGACATTTCTTTTTTAGTTAGTTCAAGTTTCGTTGAGGTATAAGGTTACCAAACCGCTTAAGAGATTTAAAGGGTTTGATTGTTTAATATACCAACTAATTGTTCTTATGAGTCAGTCAGGTACATATTTGACATTGTGTGCTCACGGTCAAAAAATTAAATTTTGTAATATTTTTGTGGTGGAAGGGCCTTGGTGCAAGTTTTAAAAAATTGCATTTTCAATTCAATATATAGCCCGTTGCCATTTTTACAGCTCATTTTGTTTTTTGGCCATTTTAGGAAAATGTTGGGGTCTGAAAAGCTGTTTTTTGCTTATATTTACAACTCAACCCCACCAAAATGCAATAATATTTCATAAACCTTTAATATCACAACTAAGTATCATCTTTGGCCTTGGTATTAAAACAAACAAACAAAATTTGACCGTGAGCACATATATGTCAAATATTTACCAACATGTGTTTAAGATTTGGAAATGTTGGCTAGTCTTGATACATGGGCAAGAACACTTAGCCTTATTTTAAGCGAGTAATCTTTTAGATGTGTCAGTATCCATCTGAGTTTCCTGTAGAGAGGACCATCTGTCAGCCTCAATGATTTGAGAGTAACTCCAGATATTCAACTATGTTCTTAAGGGTTATTAAGAACTCTTAGAGTTTTTATATAGTTTCCAGCCATTTGCCAACTCTGTTGACGAGGACTGGTGTGAGAGGGACAAATATCACAGATTGTTATACAATAAAACGGAAACCATTGTTTTGAGTTATTCCTTATTCCCTTCATTTTATTATTTTTTTGAAACTTTATAATCATTTGTAAATAAATTTGTACATCTTGTAGATATAAACTTATTTTGAATGCTAGTTTATTCTGCCTTGGTTGACTGCGCATGCGCTGACCGATGTACATCATTTGCTTTTCAGCAGAGTTTTAAAAACACCCGTTATCTCTTTTTGTAGTAGCCATCGCTCTTTTAAAATCCCTCCCGTCCCTTTATTGTGTGGTTTGTGCTTTGTCACAGGGTATTATTTTCCCCTTCTTTTAAAGTGTTTTGCTTGTATTTTTGATGTTTTTCTCATTGTTTTCTGTGGTGTTGTACCAGCTGTTATTGTCGTCGTTCAGTCACTGTGAGTCTTTTTTAAACTTCAACACATCACCCCTGTCGCCATTGTTTCTCTGGACACTTTGAATTCCGTACAGGGTTTCGACCAGAGATTTGCTGTAGATTTCTCTTCCAACTTTGTAACCATATTTTGAACTACCATCACCCAGCCTGAGCCAGCTTGGATAGGCCTACCGATATGAAACCCTGTGGGTGCCTCCATCTTTCATCCATCTACCTGCTACTGCAGCTGCTGAGTGGTACCCTTGTGCCCTATGCAACAAAGCAGTTCTAGGTGTCGTGGGGATCCCATGACCAATCTACAAACCAAGTTTGGAGTTAATACGCCAAGTCCTTCTTGAGGTATCACTCGGACAACATTTCTTTTGTTTAACCCATAACGAGTTTAATAATTATCTGAGGGGATCCAAAAACAATACGCTTCTGTGGGATCCCATGACCAATCCACAAACCAAGTTTGGAGTTGATACGCCACGTCCTTCTTGAGATATTGCTCGGACAACTCTTCTTTTTCTTTTTTTGCCATAATAAGCTTAATATTTATCTGAGGGGGTCCAAAAACAATAGGCGTCTAGGGGATCCCATGACCAATCCACAAACCAAATGTGGAGTTGATACGCCAAGTCATTCTTGAGATATTGCTTGGACAACATTTCTTTTGTTTTAGCCATAAGGCATTAAAAAAAAACTTTTTATTGCCCTTTTTTCGACCGACCGAAAAAGTCAGAAATCCACGGTCGCGTTTTTTTTTGTTTTGTTTTTTCTTTTCTCTTCGAAATGGTGTTTAAAAAAAAAAAAATGAAGTATTTTATACTTTGAATGCCCAAATAACGACATTCGAAGCTGAAACATTATTTTTGAGTGCTGTCAGAAATCACAATCACGAAGTGTCTGATATTGTTCTTCACACACACACGTATTGGGAGGGCGGGCTGCCCTCCTAAAATTTGGGCCGCCCTGCCTAACAATAGACAAACATACTATTTTTGGACTGCATTAAAAATGATAATAAACAAGTACCTGACAAGCCAAAACCAACTTCAGAACTACAGCATCGGAAATGCGATCGTAAACAAAATGTTAAAACATGACGATGCACTTGGCCACATGGTTCGATCTGTCACCCACACCATGGAAATACCCACTGCATGTAAAGTGCATGAACAGTCCGCACGCTGTGATTGGTCGTTGATAGACTCCAACACAATATGCACATTCATTAACTGAGAAAGAATTGCCACGCAGTGTGCCGCACGCCTGTAGAATGTTGCAATGTACAGCCTTGAAGCATACTCAAACATGTATAACTTTCGCCGATTGAAGGCTTGCGCGATTTGGGGCAAAGTTCATTGATAAATAATTATTGTTCTGTGCGTTGTTATACCGATCGTTGAATCTCGATGATTTTATTGCAAAACGAAGATCTTTAACGCCGGAACCGCTTATCACTAATTCATGAAAATGGTTTTATTGGAAAAAATATTATTTAGGGCCAACATTTGGGGATAAGATCGTCCAAAAATGTGTGGAGTTTTTTTTCTCCTCTGACGTAGGCCCTATTGGAGAGAACATAATAAAAAAATAAAAAATCCCGACCGACCGACCCTCCCGATTTTTTAGCCAAAAGGGCAATAAAAAAATAAAAAAATTTGTATGCCTAATGAGCTAATGATCCAAAAACAATAGGCTTCTGGGGGATCCCATGACCAGTCCACAAACCAAATTTGGAGTTGATACGCTAAGTCCTTCTTGAGATATCGCTCGGACAAGGATGATGTGCACACACACACACACACACAAGTGTGTAAACACCTGCAATCGGGGACCCTCCATTGTTCAACTCTTTGTGATAGCAACTGGGGACCACAATGATTTCCTTTGTCATGTTTGTGATAGCAACCGTGGACCTATTGTCCCTTTTGTTGTAGGTCCCCGGTTTGAATGTGGATACCTACCCACACACACGCGGAAGGACAAGGCAAACACTATATATGCCCCTTCGGCTGGCTTCGCCAGCGGGGCATAAAAACAAAGAACAACAACACAAAGAACATCTCCATGCTGCCATATTAGAAAACAAGACATATGACAAAACAACAGAGTAAACAAAAGTGTACTAAAACACTGTGACCCGAAGGCCTGTCTATCCAAGCTTACATGTAAGTTGTGATATAAGGCTATTCAATTTAAACAAGGAATAAACATTAATTAATAATAATAATATAATAATATTGAAGTCTTATATAGCGCACGTATCTACCAAACAAGGTACTCAAGGCGCTGAGTATATACAAACTTTCAGAAAGATTATTAAGGTTATTTACACATATAGGCAAAACGTAAGAAATTACATAAAATAAATTATATATCCATGTACAATGCAAACTCTGAGCAAACAAATTCACTTTAAAATAAAGACACAAGGACAAATAAACAATAATATTAATAAATAAATAGGAAAACAAAAATGAAAAGTAAATAAATGAATGAATAAATAAATAAATTTATGAAAATATAAAATAACAGATAAAGGGTAGGTTAATAAAACAAAAATAAAAAATATGATAAACAAGATAAACTAAATGGCAGGTGGCTAGAATAGGCAGTCAACAACAAACAAACAAATTGAAAATCAGAATAAAACAAAACTAAAAAATTCCAATAAACAAAAAAACAGTGTAAATAAATTATTAGTGTTATGAAAATAATTAAAACAAAAATATGAAGCAAAAAAACAGGGCAAATCTATACCATGGGCTAAATGAGCTAATTCCTCATTCAGCCCATGGTATAGACGGGCGCTTTCGTTATCATTCAGCCCATGGTATAAACGGGCGCTTTTGTTATTGACTAACTTAGGCTTGGTGGTCGGGGTACCATACCATACCAAAAACAGCAATCAGCATGCTGCCATATCAGTCGATGATTCGTCAGCCAATCACCGTGCAGGAAAGCCATTCTGTCTAATAGTTTACTTTTTCTTAATGTGAGATTTGGATTAGCGGTGGAAATCGCTGTTTCCTGACTGGACTAGGTATGATCCGGTCTCGCTTTTAACATTTCCAGGTAGAATATGAAATAATCTATCCATACATACTAATTGGGGACTGTTGCCGACATTCATAATGGAAAAAATGTCTGTGTTTTTGTGACTTGTTTTCTCTGTTTTGAAGCCATTTTTTACGTACAAATTTCTCTTTTTAAAATTTGAGTTGCACCGATTGTTTTTATACATATCGACAGATATTTTGGTTGAGACCTTTCAAAACAGGCTGAAAATTACCGAATTCCAGAAGCCTTTTTGACTAATTAATATTCACATGGAGGTCACGCATTAAAAAACGATGCATATCCCCGCAGATAAATAGCAAAGGAGATTAGTGTACTGCGGGTAGACTGTGCCGACACCACACATGTGTGCATTTGTGCTGGCTTCCACACACTTTCTTGTATGTATAATACGTGTTGCTGGTATTCTGCAACGCACTTTAACGATACTGTGCATTCTGTCACTGGTTTCCAGACATTTTCTCGTATGTATAATACGTGTAGCTGGTATCCTGCAACACACTTAAATCGATACTATAAAAACTATAAAAGACTTATAAAAGACTTTCAACGCTGAATCAGTGTTTTAGTACAGCATTTAAACGATAAAGAATCGATGACTGTGTACTCAAAATCAAATACGAACAGTTTAGTCGACTTTTCAAAGCTAAAAAAGAGGTGTGTTTTTTTCCTATTGCGTGAAAGTTGAAATTCGTAATTTTTAACAAGCAATTTGTATTTCATTGATAAATTCATAATTATTACAAAATCTTAATAGTTGGCAGCTATGGCAAACTCATAGGTGCTGAGAAGGCCAGAAGGTTACAAAGCTTATCAACTTCAAGTTACTTAAACTTGCCTCTGCATGAAAACTTACCATCAGCATTTCTGGGTCAGGCACTGTGACAATGTCAGCATAATTTTTTACTGTTACCTTCTCTTCTGCATCCTACAAATAAAATAAAATAAATAAGCTCTCCAAGTAAAAACAATATGAAAAAAGGGAAAGCAACAAACATGGTGTCTCATTCTAGCACAACAAAAATGTATCAAGGATCCCACCATAAGAGCCTCCTTAATAGATTTAAATGACTTAATCCAACCATAGAGAAAGGACCACAGAAAGAGTTTGAACTTCCTAACTTCAGAGGAAACACGTTCGTCGCCGTTAATCCATTCCAGTCTTATGTTAATCTCATTGTGACTGCTGGCGCAAACCTCCACTTTGCGGTCAGCCAATTGTCCAGAGTGGAGAAGTGCACTGTATTGTGGGTAACTGGCGTGAGCAGAACCCCAATAATGAATGAAAGAGTGGCAGGAAAAGAATATTTCTATAAGCTTATACCATAGATAAATGACCAAAGTCTTTGTTTGAAGTTGGGTAACGTTGGGGAACATCATGGCATACACCATGGAAGAGCTCATTTCATGACGAAAAAAATGCACTATTTCTTTAGCAAGCAAGGTCCCGCAATTTGCTAAAATATCATATTTTAATAATTGATACATTTTTCATGAAGTTTGTACAAATTTCATGAATTTCGGTTGTTTTTAAAAAACAAAACATTGACATATAAATAGCTGACATGAAAATCTTTGCGATTGCGTGCGTCTTTATGAATAAGGGTTAACTGTACTCGACTGCGCATGCGATGAAAGATAAACTTCTACTCCATTATTGTGGAATATCTTGCAGCGAAATGACGTCAGAAAATAGACACGGCATTCTTCAATGCATGCCTCAAATGAGCTGTAGTATACCAGTGTAAAATGCGGCGACGTACCTCGCGCACAAAGGGCCATTGATCTCCATTGTTCCTGCCCGGGAAGTGCGAACTCCTTCTGTGGTTCTTTCTCTATGATCCAACAAGGAACCAACATCAAAGCTGCATGATCGAGTACGAATAAGGCCGGATGAGCATATTTTCTCTTTTGATATGTAAGCATTGAGCGACTAACAAATGCGTAAAAAATCCACTGGTTTCTTTGAATGAAAATTATGCCTCTGTGCTCCAAAGATTCTTAAAATTCTTTATTTGTATTATTTGGGTTCCTTTTTCTTTGATTCTTAAATTGGTTTTTTTCCCGTTCTTTGTTTCTCCACAATTCTTTTTAAATCAGTGTTTTTCGGTTAGTTTTTCTTTTTCATACCCTTTAAAGACACTGGACACCTTTAGAAGTTATCAAAGATCAGACTTCTCACTTGGTGTGTATCAACAAATGTAAAAATAACAACCCTGTGAAAATTTGAACTCAATTGGTTGTCGAAGTTGCGAGATAATAATGGAAGAAAAAAACACCCTTGTCACACAAAGTTGTGCGCTTTCAGATGGTTGATTTCGGGGCCTCACATCTAATTCTGAAGGTCTCGAAATCAAATTCAAATATTTCAACTACTTCTTTTTCGAAAAATAAGTTACTTCAGAGGGAGCCCTTACTCACAATGTTTTAAACTATCAACAGCTCTCCATTGCTTGTTACCAAGTAAGTGTATTTCTGTGTTTTCTCACTTTTTGTTGGTCTGGGTATTTCGCCATGAGGGACCAATTATTGGGTGTTCCGGGAATTGAGCCCGAACAACTGTCTATGTTATTGTTAGGTGTTCGGGCAACAGCCCAAACACCTCTTTGTTATTGTTAACATTTAAAACAACAGTTTTTTAATCTTCTTCTCAACGTCAATTACCCGCAAGAAAAAGCATAGTTGCGAAGCTTGCATTAAGTTGACACTTTGCACAATGGTTGACAACAACCAGTAGATGATACAAAAGTTGTGACATCACAATGACGTTGTCTGTTGTTGAAATAAACTAAGTCAAAGTCTATTATTAAAAAAAAAACATAACTCAAGAAGTACAAAAGCTATTCCAACAATTTCAACCTCACCGGAAAGGTCTTGCAAAGAGGTTCAAAACATAAGTTGAAGATTTCCAAAATTTATAGCCGACGCCTGCTGGATGCGCCTACATATAGCATGAATGAAACAGTAATGAGAATGTCGTCTATTTACACTGTTGTTATGACTACGTGAGTATTCACTGAAGTGGCGTGATGCTAAGTTCATTGTGTACCAATTTACGCTGTACCGATGCTCAATGCATATACATGTAATTATATGGGGGAACTTACGCAACGGAAGAAATGCATGTCCGGCGACAAATTAGTTCCTTTTTGCCCTTCTGATGGCGTAATGGTGAAGATGGAATTGAAGACAAAGTTTCGCTGAGATGGCCACCTACTGCAGTGGTTTGGAAGACTTTTAATTTTTTGAGAAAGTACCCACAAAAAGAGACGAATGTTGGTCATGTTTTGATCAAACACCGAGAAGCAGAGATCGATCAACCAGTCCCCAAAGTGAAGGGTATTTTGGACCAAACTCACGGCAGTGCTACACAATGATTATTGTAAGCTTTGTGTGAAAACAATGCTTTTTCGAAAGGATATTAATCATGTTATAAATACTATCCTTTATTAATAATTGGCGAATGTGGTAATGTTTTTGAACTAGGGAACGTTTGGTATTCATGACCGTTGGCTGTTGAACGGTGAGGTAAAACTGTGTGACTTGTAAGAAAAATTTGGTCATTCTGTTTTACGTTTTATGTCAATCATGTTTTATGACACGCGTGTTTAAAAGAGCCTGCGGTGACGTTTTCCTTTTGTTTCGTTTATAAGTTGTTCATTTCAAAAACGGTATAATTACATGCATTGTCCAAACTCCTAACTTTGAACTTTTTACTAGCCCCCTCAAACAGACTGGTCCCAAAGAGCGCAAAATAATTCAGTAACTGTTTTAATCGATCATAAACAATTTTAAGACTTAATTTTTAACAGTGTCAGCTTGAACTGATTGTCCTTGAGTCATACTTTGTTTAACTTTCTTGTTCTTCAGAAAACAGAAAATTATGAAAAAATCAGCGGAATGGTTTCGAATCCAGTGATAGATTTCCACTTGTTGTGTTGCATTCCTTATTTCCAGGATACAAGTACTTTTAACGTTTTTAAAGTTTTTAAAAGTCAAAAATTCGGTCTCTACGCAATGAACTTGACATCCTTCATCCCTCCCAATCCTGCAATCTCGATGATGAACCATTGAACCAAGACATCCCAGCTCAATGCTGGCTCAATTCAAAAAATCCTGCTCACTGGACCCCATCCCTACTTGGATATTGAAAAAACATTCAAGGGTAATGTTGCCGTCCATTGTAGCCATCATTAATCTTTTCAGACAGGTAAATTTCCAAGTAATTCCCAGCAAGCAGTTGTTACACCACTACTGAAAAATTCATCAATAAATCCTGAAGAACTGGTAAATTACAGAACCATCTCGAATCTCAAGTTTATCTCAAAGATACCATCTCACAGAACACCAGTTACTTGAGCCTTACCAGTCCTGCTACAGGGAAAGGCCATGGTCTCTAACGACATTCTCTGTACACTTGACAACAAGCAGGCAGTCTTTCTTGTGTTATTGGACTTGCATGTATCGTCGGCTTTTGACACTGTAGACCTAGTCCATCAGCCAGACCAGATACATGTATTGGTACCACCTGAGGTGGCAAAACATAAATGGTGCCAAATGCTTTGTAGGACCACCCTTCATGTAAGTACAAAAACATGTGATAGCAACTCCAAATGAGTAGCTTAGTCTCTGTTTTTTAGTTTTGTGTTTTCCCATAGGGTGTTAACTGCAGTAGGCCCACTATATGTACATTCCTAAGCATATGGGTTGGCATAAACTCATTTCTTCTTCTTCTTCCGTGAAAGTACAGTCCACCATCTGGTGTATTCATACTGTGGTAGTTGTGTGCATGCGAGGGTGTAGACATCAACAGTGCAGGTGGGTGAACAGTGAACGTGCGGCTAAAAAACAGCTCAGGCTGACCTAGCGGAGCTGGACTGACTGTACACCCTGCTTAAAACTAGCAAGAGTTGTACAGTTGATCAGGTCTACCGGGAGATTGTTCCATATCCTAATGCTATTGGGAAAAAATGACTGTGTGTAGACCCCTGTCGTGGTGAATGGTATCATGTATTTGTAAGAATGACCCCTCAGAGAAACGGTGCGTGGAGCCAGAAATGTGTGTGGGACGTCAACCAGGTTGTTCACAATCTTATACATCATAACTGCCTTGGCCTGTGCAACCGTTCTTGAAGTGTGGTCCACTTAAGTTGGCTGATCATGGCAGTTACACTACTTGTTGTTCGGTAGTCTCCAAGCACTAAGCGTGCATAGCGTCGCTGCACCATTTCTAACTTGTGGGTGTAGCTAGCTGTCTGGGGGTCCCATATGATGCTGGAGTACTCTACAATAGGGCGCACTAGGGTCTTGTAGCACAGCTCCTTTGTTTTCCTGGGACACTGGTGTATGTTGCGCTGCAGAAAAGCCCTTATGGAATTTGCTTTGTTGGTGATGCTGTTGATGTGATTATTCCAGCTTAGGGTTTTGTGAATGTTCACCCCATGATATTTTGCAGAGTCGACTTCTTCCAGAGTGTGGTGGTGAATTGTGTATGTTTGCTTGATGAACTTCCTTTTGTTGGTGACATGGATAACCTGGCACTTCTTTGGGTGGAACTCCATTTTCCAGTCACTCTCCCATTGCTGAAGGTGGTCTAGGTCCTGCTGCAATATAGATGCATCTTCCTCTGTCTTGATGTTACGATACAGGATACAGTCATTTGCAAATAATCTGGCTGTTGTGCCCTGTGAGACACAGTCAGGAAGGTCATTTATAAACAGCAGGAACAGCAATGGTCCAAGAACACTTCCTTGTGGCACTCCAGATAGGACTGGTGCAGGGATTGAAGTAGCTCCATCTAAGATGACTTGTTGAGTGCGGTTTTCTAGGAAATTGCTGACCCACTGACTTATGTTGCCATCGATTCCATAGTAATTGAGCTTGTGTAGCAACCTTTGATGCGGCACCTTGTCAAAGGCTTTTGAAAAATCTAATAGGATGACATCTATTTGGCCTTTGGCATCAATGGAACTAGCAAGATCTTGGATGGTCAACAGTAGTTGTGTTTCACATGAGCGCCGTTTCCTAAATCCAAACTGAGCATTGGTGAGAATGTGGTTTCTGTCGCAGTGGTTCAGGATCTTGCTGCATAGCACATGCTCCAGCATCTTACAGGTTATGGAAGTCAGTGACACAGGTCTGTAGTTCTCTGGCTTATTCCTCTCTCCCTTTTTGAAGATCAAATCAAATCAATAAAACATTTATTTCCACATTCACATCACATGGAGGCATCATCCTAAAAGCCGAGGCTTGTGGCGGATGTGCCTGTTACAAGATTACAGAACAAAACAGGAATACAGCACTAAATAGACGAATAAATAAATACATACCACTACGGTAGATAACTACACAAAGGTTTAACCATGGTTAAACAATGTAAATATAACTATGAAGCAGAACATGTAAGTGAACTAAACAAAGGGACAACAATTAAACAAACAATACAAATTAGAAACATTTTTATGAAAACTTCTTGCATTTAAATGAAAGGTAGAGAAGGTATCTTTGACAGGTTTGTGCTTGAATCTTTCTTGAAATTGATCACAGAATAAATAATCAGAGTTTTGATGTGTGTTAAAATAAAAGTTACTATCAGGATCGACATCGGCGTTTCCAGGAAACTGATTGTTAAATATTAAAGGATTAAGTATGAGATTTGAAAGCCTATCAGTGTTAAACCTTTGATTGGTTCGGAGCTCTACAAGAGCTACATGGAAATCCATGTCATCTTCTAGGTGATTAAAGGGCAAAGCGTGCTCATGGCATGTAAGTTGACTATTGCATAACTCACAATAAGTAGTCATTGAAAAGCGTAGTATAGCAATATACTATATACAATTGCCCCAACACAGATTAAGCAACATTCCTCAGCCGTTATATCATTATGTAAGCTTTTGGTAGTAGCAGTGTAATAACATACAAGACTAATAGTAAACTCAAACGGAAAACAAGTACATGAATAAACACAAAACATGGATAAATATGAATTAAACATTGAGCAGTACTTGCTCCATGGGAATCATAGTAAAGTTAAATGTAACCATTAAGAAAATAAACTTGATACCAGGAAGCCCTGAAGTTCAAGGAGAAGAAGAAGAAGACGGGTCGGTCTTGATGTATTTGGAGCCGTTTATGTATAGTTCACCGTGAGACGGGTCGACCGCCGGACTGATACGCTTTCTTCATTATGTCGCGAAGCTCTCTCTTCTTTGCAATGTCGGCGGCAGGGAGATCCTCCAAAATGAACACGGGGGAGTTTGCAAGGGCTCGCTTGGCATGCTTCAGGATCTTCTGTCGTTCCGGCCGATACAGGAATTTGACCAGGATATGGCAAGGTTTATCTGTCAGGTCTGAGGCGTATCTCGGTGAGCGGCCGGTCCGGTGGGCGTTCTTGATAGTCACGTCGGGCATGCTAAATTTTGTTGCGAAGGTCTGCATAGCCTTTTCAAAAGGGACTATATGGTTCTCGTTGAGAGCTTCTGGTATGCCGCCTATTCTGATGTTAAAGCTTCGGGAATAGCGTTCTTGCTGGAGACTGGTTTCCTGAAGCTTACGGATGTTCGTCGTGGCCTCGTCTAATTGCTTCGCCATCTTGGATGCCCCATCAGCCAGTAATTTGTTTTCTGCTTGCAGATCTTCAACAGATTGGTTGGTAAATATGATAGATTTCTCCATCTCTTCGTGGTCGGCCTCAATCTTCCCCATTCTGCTAAGTAGATCCTGCTGGTTGTTGATAACTTGATCTAGTTTAGAATGTAGATCAACTGCCATGTTCTTAATTTCCCGCCGCAAGCAAGATAACTCATTGTCCGATGATGAGGGGCTCTGTGATCTCGTGATAGGCCCTTGGTCACCCGACGTGCTAGGTGCGGGAAGCTTGGCACTAGGTTCGTCTGTTGAGCCAGTTGAACCCTTGCTTTTATCTTTTTTTTGAGGCATGATCTTGATCTAGAAGTATGTTCGATGTTGTAAGGCAGAGATGGTGGAAAAAACCGAGGTTTAACGGAGAGACGGAGTGTATAATTAACAGAAAACGGAGACCCCCACGGATTAAGTCAAAAACACGTCGCAGTGAGGTTGTGATCCAGGGTTGATTGAACCTTGTTGATGACATTTTAGAAGGAACACCGTTATCCAGGATGGTAAGCAATGCTGACTTGATGTCAAACCACATCTGGGAAATTGGACTGGTAACATCGTACTTATCAACAAATTCTTTCTGGAACTTGCAGCATTCCTCCTTCATGCTGTCCGTACTGGCTCTTTTCCATAAATGAATTTTTCGCTTCACTGGCTTGCACCTTTGGGGTGTGACACCCAAATCAGTGAAAACAATTTCAATTGCTGGTAGGGGAGTACACCTATTCACCAAGGAAGGACGGTTAGTGAGAAACAAGTCCAATGTGTTTTCACCTCTAGTTGGAAAGGTGACCATCTGTTGTAAGCCACAGTTTTGAAGAAATTCAAGGAAGCGCTCATTCAACTGTTTAGGATATTGTCTGCCATCAATTGTCGAGCTCTCCCAATTAATATAGGTAGTTTTAGATCTCCAGCGAACCACAGCACTGCATTCTTGAACTTGCGTGCTATTCCTTCAGCACATGAGCACAATGTTTCCATATACTGGACATCATTGTCGGTTGGTCGATGCATGCTGCCTACAATGAGGGTCTTGTCTTTGGCCATAGTGAACTTCGCAAAGACACATTCAGCACTAGAATCAATTTCCACACGGTCGTAGATAAAGTCCTTTTTGATGGCAAGAAGAACTCCACCATAACCATCACTGCGGTCCTTGCGAATGACGTCATAAGCTGAAGGGAATATTTCTGTGTTGTGGATACTGCTGTTCAGCCAAGTTTCAGTACCAATGATGATTGTAGGATCAGCGGAATCAATCAAATTGACCATTTCTTCCTGCTTGTTCTTTGAACTTTGGAAGTTAACAGTTAAAACTCTCATATTGTTACCAGTCTTATTGCTATGAGTGTGGGATTTATTTACTGGTGATGAACACGACAATGGAGGTCCAGGACTTTAACTTTCGCTACAGACAGAAGTATCGGTGGTGGCTGAAACATTACTATCACTATCTAGATGGGAAAATGAGTTCTCAGTATCAACAACGAATGACTCGAACAGGCTTGTTGAACAATTTGGCATGCCACAGTTCACATAGTGCCAGGAGACATTGTTGAGCGACATGTAGACTGGAGTGGACATATGCATGCAGTCAGCATGGTACCATTGTTGACAGTCGTCACAAGCAAGCCCCCTTGCTTCCATTTTACAGCACGGCTGCAAATTTGGCATGGGTATTTCGGGGTCCGTGGACCAGGATTCAGTTCGACATCAGAAGTAAACTGAGGTACAAAATAGTGTGTTTTTTTCTCATCACTAAGACGAGAGACAGAGCCGAGTTTCCTTGAAAAAGCCACGACCATGATCCCATCTTTAAGATTTTCATGAGGAGTGACTTTAGGGCGGACTATACTGTAGTACACTGTGGGGTGCTCTTGAATAAATTTATATTCAAGCTGAGATTTGTAAACAATGCTGACTAAGGTAAGGCAAAGAAATATGCACAGGGCCTTGGGCAGTGACATCATGGCCAACAAATATAAGAGGGCTTGGCCTGCCCGAGTTTGTCTGACAAAATAAAGTCATGAAGAAATAACAATAATGCAAATGATAATAAAGAACGCTCTCACCGAAGCCCTGGAGTGAAATAATCAGTCAGGTCCACACAACAGGAGGCTTGTTGAGTGTTGATGCACAAACCCCACTTCTTCTGAAAACTGTGAGGGCAGCAGACTGTGCACCATACTGTATAGTGTTATGCACCATAACCATAAATGATCAAGTGATGAAACTGGTAGTGAAATTGAGTCTCAATTTGCCTTAAAAAAAGAAACAATACGGAGACAAAAACAGCCAGGGATGATGACAAGGCTTAAATGACACTAATGAACGATGTGTAAATGTCACTAATGAACGATGTGTAGATGTCACTAATGAACGATGTGTAAATGTCACTAATGAACCATGTGTAAATGTCACTAATGAACGATATGTGAATGTCACTAATGAACGATGTGTGAATGTCACTAATGAACGATGTGTAAATGTCACTAATGAACGATGTGTAAATGTCACTAATGAACGATGTGTAAATGTCACTAATGAACAATGTGTAAATGTCACTAATGAACGATGTGTAAATGTCACTAATGAACGATGTGTAAATGTCACTAATGAACGATGTGTAGATGTCACTAATGAACGATGTGTAGATGTCACTAATGAACGATGTGTAAATGTCACTAATGAACGATGTGTGAATGTCACTAATGAACGATGTGTAAATGTCACTAATGAACGATGTGTAAATGTCACTAATGAACGATGTGTAAATGTCACTAATGAACGATGTGTAAATGTCACTAATGAACGATTTGTAAATGTCACTAATGAACGATGTGTAAATGTCACTAATGAACGATATGTAAATGTCACTAATGAACGATGTGTAAATGTCACTAATGAACGATGTGTGAATGTCACTAATGAACGATGTGTAAATGTCACTAATGAACGATGTGTAAATGTCACTAATGAACGATTTGTGAATGTCACTAATGAACGATGTGTAAATGTCACTAATGAACGATGTGTAAATGTCACTAATGAACGATGTGTAAATGTCACTAATGAACGATGTGTAAATGTCACTAATGAACGATGTGTAAATGTCACTAATGAACGATGTGTAAATGACACTAATGAACGATGTGTAAATGTCATTAATGAACGATGTGTAAATGTCACTAATGAACGATGTGTAAATGTCACTAATGAACGATGTGTAAATGTCACTAATGAACGATGTGTAAATGTCACTAATGAACGATGTGTAAATGACACTAATGAACGATGTGTAAATGTCACTTATGAACGATGTGTAAATGTCACTAATGAACGATGTGTAAATGTCACTAATGAACGATGTGTAAATGTCACTAATGAACGATGTGTAAATGTCACTAATGAACGATGTGTAAATGTCACTAATGAACGATGTGTAAATGTCACTAATGAACGATGTGTGAATGACGGCTGAAGCTAAGAAAGGTGAGCACAAACACGACACGTCCTGACCCTAGCATGCAACAACATTTTATATGCTGGTATAAAAGGTGATTATGGCAATAAAATAAAGACAGGCAGCTGGTATACAATCAAGCCAATGCCAGTTAGTGATTGGTTCTACAAATTTAGTTTCCTTGGATGTGGGGGCGGGGGGGGGGGGGGAACAGTGATACTTCTTGCAAACTATTGTTATTGCTCTTGATGTATTTCATTTAAACTGATGCCCAATTTGGTTGAAACTTTTGATTCAGGGTGACTGTTTAATTAAAATGTGCATTCTTGAACTGTTATGAAGAAATGTTATTATAGGGATCAAAATAATGAGAGGTGGATTGAGTTCCTATTGACTGCCGAGCCCTGTTGCAAACGGTGTGCCAAAGTATGAAGGCGGGTTTCTGGCGCCTCAAAACCAGATCGCTCTTTCAAATTTTATTGTTTGATGCACAGTTCTGACTGTCACCGCGCATTAATTATTGACGAGTGATGCATCGTTGCTTTCCGAATTCCCAGGTCAGTGCCGTTCTTTTAAGTTTCGTCGCTCTTTCCCATGGCGGAGTGATCGGGTCAAAGGTCAACTCGGAGAAAAACGTTGGATTGTATTGGACTTTGTCTGTACGGAACTATATTTATAGTACACAGTCATTAGATGAAAAGTTGTGCGAACAGGATTATATAAACCGTTCGGCTGCTACACAAAATAATAATAATCGTGAAATGATAATTATTTTTATCACAAAATAAATGTAATTGTCAAATTTATCTGTACTGTTAATATCTGCACTGTGTATAGTATTTTGTCAGTTCCATTTTCCGAGGTTGGATGGCAAATTGACGAACTCTGGACGTGGTCCCGGGGTTGACTCTGGCGGCTGGCGGTCAGATGGTCGGGGCTCACAAGGGGGGAAATCTCAGTCCTTGTCGGCAATGTTGGGGGCTGTCGGGCTGAGGGAGGATGGACTAAAATTGGTCGCTCTCACTCAGGATTCTGAGGCACTTTATCGGCAGTCCACACGTTGATTTCTTTGGTGTGTGGTTCTCGAGGTTTTATCTCGGACTGACTGGCTGTGCTACTGCTACCTGGTCGACGAAATGTCCGTTCCGTGGTGATACACAAGAGACTCTACCCTGAACAGTTTGACACCATACATGTATGCGCCCTTCAGGTCGAGACTCACAGCCCATGCGGGTGTCAATATAGAGCTCAGTATAGTCCTTAGCGTATCCATGCGGAAACGCTTCAGACGGATGAACTTGTTAAGGGGTTTCAAGTTCAGAAGCGGGCGCCACATGCCAGCCTCCTTCTTGGGAGTCAAGAAGAAGGTTGAAATGACACCCGTCCAAGTCCCCAAACGGGGGACAATACGCACCGCCCCCTTTAGGAGGAGGACGTCTATCTCCCCCTAGAGTAACCGCTGCAGATCATTCAATTTATTCCATTTATGTACATGTACATGTACGTGTTCCATTTATGTACGTGTATGTACAGTATGTTATGTATGTTATGTATGGGACAACTCAACTCTACAGGCTATCCTCTACCGGATAGCCGCTAATTTACTACACTTATCAAGCACTTATCAAGGCACTACTAAATCTTACCGAATTATACGGATAGAAAAATTTTCACATCTGATGCCTCTGCCTGCTAAGAGAAAAAGAGGATGCCGATGTGGTGCGCATGTCACAGGGCGTCGGGATAGGACTCTTGATGGCGCTATTGTATAATAATAATAATAATAATAATAAGACTTGTAATGCGCACATATCCACCCTGCTGGGTGTTCAAGGCGCAGTAAAACCAAAACAAAAACAAAACAAAACACAAAGAAAAACAGACACAACAAAATTAGTAATTGAAAACCTGTGACATAAGATAAGTTTTGAGAAGAGACTTGAATTTTGCGGTACAAACACAAGATCGAAGATTAAGTGGTAGAGAGTTCCAGATGCGTGGCGCGGCTGAAGAAAAAGACCTGTCACCCCATGAGTGTCGAGACTTGGGTTCAATGAGGAGAAGCATGGAACTTGATCGAAGATTCCTTGATGGAGTGTAAACTTGAAGCAGTTCAGAAATATAGTGGGGAGCCTTGCCATTTAGAGCTTTGTGGACAATGAGCATCAGCTTGAAGATGATTCGTTGAGAGATAGGGAGCCAGTGTAGTTGTTTCAGAATGGGGGTGATAGAACAGGATTTTCTAGACAGTGTCACAATGCGGGCAGCAGTATTTTGGAGCCGTTGAAGTCGGGAAATCTGGTTGTTAGGTAGACTGTATAGAAGAGCATTGCCGTTGTCAAGACGAGAAGTAACAAATGCGTGAATGACCTTTTCAGTGGCACTTTTATCCAAGTACTTGCGAATCTTACCTATATTCCTGATGTGATATGATGATAAACGAACAATATTGTTGATGTGTGGCTGAAGTGTCATCGATGAATCAAAAATAACCCCCAAGTCCCGAGCTTTTAGCGAGGGAGCTATCCGAGCATCACCGATGGAGATGTATGGCACTGAAACCTTGGTTAACTGTTGACGTGACCCAAATAAAAGGAACTCTGTCTTATCATCATTTAACTTCAGGAAGTTTTGTTGTGTCCAACGTCGAATCTCTTGGATGCATTTCTCAAGTCTTGCAATAGATGCATTGGCGTTTTCTTGAGAAGATTTAAACGTGATGTATAGCTGAGTGTCGTCTGCGTACACATGGTAATTCAGATTAAATTTGAGGATGATGTCACGAATCGGTAAAGTGTACAGTGTAAACCACTGCGGGCCGAGTACCGACCCCTGTGGCACAGAGTAGTTCAAAACAACAGGGTCGGATATCGCAGTGCCAATACATACATGCTGAGTTCTATTGTGGAGATACGATTTGCACCATGCTAGGGCTGTGTCCTCTATGCCAAGGTGATTCTGGAGCCGAGAGAGAAGGATGTTATGATCAACAGTGTCAAAAGCAGCACTCAGGTCTAGCAGGACTAGTGCTGTAAGGTTACCATTGTCCATAGAAGAGAGAATATCTTTGCTCACACGGACTAGTGCAGCCTCGGTCCCATGGAAAGGCTTGTATGCTGACTGGAACATGTCGGACAGGTTGAAAGTATGAATGTGATCAGAAATACGTGATGACACTACTCGTTCGATGACTTTTCCAAGATATTTTAAGTTTGCAACCGGTCTGTAGTTTTTAAATATCTCCTTGTCCAGGTTTGGTTTCTTGATGAGCGGCCTGATGTAGGAAACTTTGAGGCTATCTGGGAAACAACCGGAACTGAGAGATTCGTTTACAAGCTTAGTGATGTAGGGTACAAATATATCAATGTTTTGCTTTATCATGGATGTTGATACTGGATCCAGCTCACAGGATTTTGAAGGAGATTTCATAATAACCCTTTGAATCTCAGCAACAGTGGCAGGCTCAAACACAGATAGTCTACACTCTGGTTGAAGATGTGGCAATGTCTGCGGCACGTTGTAAGTAAAACTCTTAGCTAATTGCCTGCATAGGGAACAATGCAATTGTAGTACTCGCTCTACAGGTAGGTAGAGTGAAGTAATAATAATAACCATGTCTGTCAATGATGACACTCCTGGCGCAAAAAAACAAGAACTCTGCTAAAACACCATGACACAACACAACACAAAAGTTTGGAGGCTATTGTTTGCGAAATAGATATGTTTTTAGATGATTTTTGAATTTGGAACAAGTATTTGCTTTTCTGGGTTGAAGTGGGACGCTATTCCAAAGAGATGGCCCTACATGTGAAAAACAGCGATCACCCCAAGAGTGCAGGCAACGTGGAACGTTCAGGAGCAGGTTGTTTGAGGAGCGGAGCTGTCTGGGAGGTTTGTACACAGGAGCAGGTTGTTTGAGGAGCGGAGCTGTCTGGGAGGTTTGTACACATGGATTAAGTCATTGATGTAGTCCGGTGATGTGCCATCCAGTGAGTGGAAGATCATAAGGAGAACCTTAAAGATGATGTGGTCCCGAATAGGAAGCCAGTGTAATCCTTGTAGGGTCGAGGTGATATGAGATGAGCCTTTGACACGAGTAATAAGTCTAGCAGCTGAGTTCTGGAGGCGTTGTAGTCGATTTATCTGAAACTCAGGAAGGTTGATCAAAATGGCATCGCAGAAATCGAGCCGTGAGGAGATTTTAAAATGAGTGGACCATCACCTCGGTTGCCTCTAAGGTAAAAACTTACGGATATGAGACAGGTTTCTAAGCTGATACCTGACAGTCGACACCTCAATTATCCAAGAGGTTGTTGAGGTCTGTCAAAAATGCTTACGTTAGGGACTTAAAATCTTCTACCTTGATTTAGGCATGGGCCGTCAAAATTGTGTATGATTTCTTGCTAGGTTATACCTCTTAGTTTGTTACAATGTAAAAAATATACAAAATAGCTTTCACTTATGAAAATATCAGGGTCCGAATTTCAGACTTACAAATGGTCCATATAATAAAGAACTTGTTTCATACAAACGTTTTCAAATTTTTAAAAGTTTTCCAGTTATAGACTCCTTAGGCATTAAACATTAACTCTGAAAAATCGTGACCCAATGTTGACCTCTATTTCCGGGTCACCGGAAGTGGGACCATATCTCTAGAACTATATTCAACCGATTTTCAGGCTTTTCAGTTATAGACTCCTTGGGCATACACCAAAACTCTTCTATCTTGAAATAAGACCAACTTTAATCTTTGAAGCACTTAATCGAAGCAAAACAACACAGAACAGCTTTGTGATTGTGCACACCTAATGTAAATTCTTTTTTTTTTTTTTTTTTTTTTACAATGTGTTTTCCTCTTCATTTCATTCTTTTAGAATTTTTGTCAATTGTTGACTATCTAATAAATTTTGTATTGTGTGTGAGTGGACACGAGACAGTTTTTTAATTGTGTATGTCACACCCCCCAAAATTGAGCCATTTTTGATATGACTTGAGCTAGTCTAATTCCCATCATTAAGACAGTGTTGGGGTCATTATGACTAATGCCTCTCTCCCAAAGCAGGAACAAACAAGGATACTCATTTTTCCTTGTCTTAACTGTTTTTTGAAGAGGTTTCTCCTTTATGAGTGTTGTGGGTGTTTCTTAGAAAGTTGGGAGAGTGGGTATAAAATTTGGTCTATTGGCAATCAGCTAAGCATTCTGACTGTAAGCTGCATTGCTGCTAAGACGTGCAGTTGCCGTTAGAATCACTGCTGTAGTTGATGTGCTAAGACCAAACAACTTTTTTATTTCAACCATAGGTGATTTGATACATTCCATCTTTCTAAGAGGAACCTATTAGTAGTAATCTTTTAGGGTTATTCATTGTTGATTTATATTAATTATAGTGATTATAACATTTGCTTTCCCAGTGAGTGTATTGGGTCAAAATGTTGCATTTATCATATTATTAGTTTTCAGAGCTAATAAAGATGTAATAATGAGTTTAGGATATCCAGTTCTTCTCTAGTATTTTGATGATAATCCGTTTATATAACTTTTACTGTGTTGCTTGAGGAAAGGACTGGTTGAGAAAGTTTTTTAGGGTTTATAGATTGAGATGAGTTTGACTTTTGATCCTGAGAGTTGGAATGATAATTTATGGTTTCACATCATAAATTATTTGCAAGAGATTGATATAATTTCTCGCCAAGTTTAGTGAGTTTCTTTTTTGATTGTTTTGATTTATTGGAATTACTTTCGTTTAGTTTTAGATCATTATAATTGCAGTTGATATAGATATGTTCTTAGATTTTCGTTATCTTTGATACAAGCTAAGTTCAGGGTTTGGTGATACAGTATGATTATTTTTTTGATACAAGCTAAGTTCAGGTTTGGTCATACAGTATGATTATTTCTTTGATACAAGCTAAGTTCAGGTTTGGTCATACAGTATGATTATTTCTTTGATACAAGCTAAGTTCAGGTTTGGTCATACAGTATGATTATTTCTTTGATACAAGCTAAGTTCAGGTTTGGTGATACAGTATGATTATTTCTTTGATACAAGCTAAGTTCAGGTTTGGTGATACAGTATGATTATTTCTTTGATACAAGCTAAGTTCAGGTTTGGTGATACAGTATGATTATTTCTTTGATACAAGCTAAGTTCAGGGTTTGGTCATAAGGTATGATTATTTCTTTGATACAAGCTAAGTTCAGGTTTGGTCATACAGTATGATTATTTCTTTGATACAAGCTAAGTTCAGGTTTGGTGATACAGTATGATTATTTCTTTGATACAAGCTAAGTTCAGGTTTGGTGATACAGTATGATTATTTCTTTGATACAAGCTAAGTTCAGGTTTGGTGATACAGTATGATTATTTCTTTGATACAAGCTAAGTTCAGGTTTGGTGATACAGTATGATTATTTCTTTGATACAAGCTAAGTTCAGGTTTGGTCATACAGTATGATTATTTCTTTGATACAAGCTAAGTTCAGGTTTGGTGATACAGTATGATTAT
Organism: Asterias rubens; assembly: GCF_902459465.1. Classification (NCBI taxonomy): domain Eukaryota; kingdom Metazoa; phylum Echinodermata; class Asteroidea; order Forcipulatida; family Asteriidae; genus Asterias; species Asterias rubens. The sequence continues at coordinate 6,724,688 of NC_047071.1, read as the reverse complement.
TTCTTTGATACAAGCTAAGTTCAGGTTTGGTCATACAGTATGATTATTTCTTTGATACAAGCTAAGTTCAGGTTTGGTCATACAGTATGATTATTTCTTTGATACAAGCTAAGTTCAGGGTTTGGTGATACAGTATGATTATTTCTTTGATACAAGCTAAGTTCAGGGTTTGGTGATACAGTATGATTATTTCTTTGATACAAGCTAAGTTCAGGTTTGGTCATACAGTATGATTATTTCTTTGATACAAGCTAAGTTCAGGTTTGGTCATACAGTATGATTATTTCATTTGTGAGAAGTACATGTATGGATTGTGATACTGCTTAGACATTTCTTTGCTAAGTTTTGTTGAGAATGCTTAAACATGGACTATAACGGTACTCCTACTTTAAAATCACTATCAGAACTTGTTTATGTTGTGTTCAGCTATCAATTCATTGTTGTGGTCATGTTTTTCTCCAAATACTTTTGCTACAATTTGACCGAAAAAAATTGACCTCGATTCTTCGATTTTGAAATTTCCGGCCCTGTACTGGTTCCCGGCTATTAAACCAACACTGAAATCCAAGCGGATTTGTAAACCAGCGGACGTCATGAACGCGGTCAAAAAATGGTGACGTATTACCCATGAAGCAACGAGAGTAAACAAAGATTACGCCATGTTACTCCGTGTGTTGTGTATGCGTTTTCATCCACACTACAGGCGTGCGTGTGTGCTACGAAGCTTTTTGTTTTTAGTGTATCAGCTATAAATACTGCCGACTATATGGTTGTTTGTGGATGCACTTGTAGTTTCAAAGTTTGTGTAAGAAGCCTGGATCGATTCCGAAATTTAAACCTCTAAACATCGAGAGAATTCAGGGGGATCTTCTACCACCAGGCCCCAGCCAGTGCTGCTTGTGCATGCTACGAGTACGACGTCGGCGGGGTCCCTCTGCCGTGGCCCTGGTCGCAAGTGGCCGTGGAACAGCAAAAGAATCAAGTGGCATTACAGAAAAGAGAGGGAGAAAAGCCTGGTAAGTACTTAATAATCTTTAAAAATCTACTACTGATCTGAGAAACTATCTCCATTATTAATTCAGGCCCAATACATGTACATGTATTTGTAATAAGAAAAATAGTAAACAATCTCTACCCTTTTCATGCAAGGAACAATCATCTTGTCAAATGACACGATGTGCATGCTCTGAATCTGACCCGACTACCATAAAATATCTACATAGTGTATTGACTCTGTTGAGTGATGAATCCATGTAGCCACCCAAGTGCTTTTGGCATGTTTATGCCCTGGTTTACACTTTCTGGCATGTTCATGCTCAACCATGTGTGAACACTATATTAATCCATTTAAAAAGTTGATTGTTACAGTTAACAGTTTATTGGCTTTGCTGACATGTATTTATATTGGTCTATACTGGATTGCTGGACATTGTTTTTGCCAAAGGTGCCTAAGAATTGTTCGCTTTTTTTTTTTAAGGCACAGCTCAAAAATATGTTCAAACGCCCATCCATAAAATTGCCCATCCATGGTCATTCAGATTTTTTTCTCTCCTAATTCAGGAATTACCAATTCCAGAGAAGTTTAGTGTGAAGTTTTCCTATAGCTGTGTTTATTGGCTTGGCACGGTTAATTACATCTAGTTTATTGCTCCATGATTACATGGAGTGTTTACTATATTTGCATTTGTAAAATAAGGCCAGTTCTTTTTCAGCACTAGTTTTTTTATTTATTTATTTATTTTTTGTTTTTATATTTTTTGTACAGAAATAACTCGCAGCTCTACACTACAATGAGAATGCAGGACGAAGACAATGCAGGACGGAGACATGCTAGCCAGAACTAGAAATGGAGACCTAAGATTCTCAATAGCACTTTAGGTAAGTAGTAGGCCTATGCATGCAAATTTTCAGAGGATCAGATGATTTCTTCATTTTTAGTTTTTCAGCTGCCCCTTTGAAAACTGTTCACGGTGGAGGGGGGGGGGAGGGGATGGGGTGTTGAATCGCAAGAACAGTTTTGTACTAGGTGTAGATCTGGGGGAGGGGGGTGGTTGGAGGTCATGTTTTCTATCAGACATAAAGAAAACCTGCCCCCTTGGTTTTGTTGCATGTGGACTCCTTTTGTTCTGGTTTTGCGTTAACTCCTGTAAGGTTCTTTTCAAAACTATGCCAACTCAAAGAGAGATTGTCAGTCTGTGGTGTTACGTCAAACCTTCCGAGATTGTATTTCTGCCATGTAAATTTTCAAGAAATCCCACATAACGATTATTTGGTTTTGTTTTTTATTTTTCATTAAACAGATACGCAAAGAATGCATGCACAATGCACTTGTTCATTGTCAGCAGGGTGACAAGACATGAAAACAACTCCATCCGCAGCTGATGTGTAACCCCCGTGTCATTGACATCAACCTTCACCAGCCGGAAAAGGATGCAGCAGCTTTTTTTTGGGGGGGGGGGGGGTGGGGGTTCAAAGGTAGTGGGTTCAACTTTGTTTGATGAAAGAATGACCTGTGCCCAGTTTCATGGATCTGTTCACCACCAAATTCTGCGCTTATGATCACCGTTCTCTGCTTACGTCCAAACGCTAAATTTCTGCGCTTACTTTGTAAGCGTAGAATGCCTGGTATAAACCAAGTATGCACCCATGACCGGCAAAAGCCAAAATTCGCTGGTAACCTGTGAAACGCGCTTGATGCAAGCACATAATTCCCTGCTTGCCGATTCTTTGTTTACAGTATGCAGATCCATGAAATTGGGCCCTAGCTTGTACACATTGATGTGGGTTTTATTTTATTTTTGATATATATTTTTTTTTGGGGGGGGGGGTAACCAGGGTAGTACAATCAACTTTGTTTAAAAACAGAATAACATGGTCTGTACACAATGATTTTATTATATTCTTTTAATGTACAACTTAATTTACAATTTACAAAGAGAAGCACAGCTAACTAGGTACATAACATGGCTTAGGTTTTCTTTTTTAGGGGGAGGGGCGTTGACAGGGTTGTATAGTTCAGATGATTTAGCTATCACTAGGCAACCTTTTTTCAATTTTGATATTTAAAACTGAAAAATAAACTATTGTCGTTTGCAAATACATACAGTTTTAGTGTTGTCGTTATTATGGAGGTGTACATGTAGGCTTCTGTTTTTTTGTTTTGTTTTTATATTTCTGCTAACCAAGTTGAATGTTGCTACCATGTTAATCATAGTGTATTGTTGACAACAGGGGACAAGTTTATTGCACATAAGTGCTAAATTAATCAATTTGAACCACACACCTAATTTTATAAGCCATAGTAATTTACATTTTGTGTCTTTCAGAGGAGTGGGTGGTTCAAATTAAATTAATCAATTTGAACCACCCACCCCTCTGAAAGAAACAAAATGAAATAATATACATGTACATTTATACGTAAATTATTATGGCTTATAAAATTATTTCTCACTCCCTCCGGATCATTATAACTTGGAAAATTGTTACGACTGAAGACAAATAAACGAAAGCAAAGCTGCCTAATCCGTTGGTGGATACGAAAATCCTTCCACTGTACTGTACACGGGGGTTTGGAAATGTCCTTCGTGTTGCTGCCACCAAACATGATGTCAGTGGCAGCGGTTGAACGGCCAAGATAGTCCTAAGCTCACCACTTGCTGATATTCAACATTGCAGTGTTTTCTGTAAAACAAAACAAAAGAATTCATACAAAATTATTAACAAAAGAATTCATACAAAATTATTAACAAAAGAATTCATACAAAATTATTAACAACAGATTTGTGGTTTGCATGGTGAAGTGTTAATATTGCATGTGTGTACCTGAATTGCTTTAAAACTATACCCATGCCAGAAGGCAATCATAATCCAAAGAAACAGTTACATACATGCACATGAGATATTTGTGTAGATGCACATGTGTCCACCACCACGCAGTTACTTGGTGGAGAAAAACAACAACATAGGTTATCTACAATATCAGTTTAAATTGATAATGTATGAATTTTGCCAACAAAGTATAAAACGCAAGACAAAAATTACCCCTCCCCTCACATTTCTACTGACTAACATACATGTATTATAACGTGAATGGAGGTAAACAATAAACCTTGTCCATCATGTTCGTTCATGTTTTAATTTAGTCAAGGATAGCCTTCAACTATTTTTGGGAGCAGAAATAAACTGATCAAACGAAGCATCATTCAGTATAATTCATGAAACGTTTTGTGGCCTTACCAGTCTGTCTTTAGCCGTCGATCATCAGGGTTTGGCTCATCGTCTTCGGCCTGACGATCATCTTCTCCGGGCTGGTTAACTACATGTACTCATAACACGTCTTCGGCTTCTCTCTCGTCCGGTGAGCTCCCCTTATCGCTAGAGCCCTCACTTTCCTCTGAAGTGCCTCCCTGAAATGCCTTTTCCTCATCTATACTGTGGTTTTCCCAAGACCCGCTGCCATCGGACATTTTCGCTGTTTTTTGTGTCAAAAGAATGCAGCCTATAGTGTCCGATGTTATTCCACATTCAATGTACATGTAAAATGCACGCACACGATCGACCTGACACACTGTGTACAGAGCTTCGGTACGTGGTGTGACGTCACACACTGTGTATGAATGGTTCGTGGGTCACCGGCTTTTGCCGAAACTGAGTTTTCTGGGTCGGAGTACGCCGCGCGAATTTGTGTTTTTTTTGCATGAAGGAAAAGGTTTTATTGAATACTACTAAAATATCAGTCCTTATTTTACATTTCTTGTACAAAAATAGTAATATTGGCTATATCAATAATCCGTTATAGTCCATGTTTAACTTTAATAGACTTTTCTTAGGGAATTTTACTGGGGTTATTATATTTTTTTTCAGTGAATATTGACTAGGAAATGGTTTCATAAGATTAAGTTCATATTCTGCTTTGCTTCATTTTCATGTTCTTGATTGAAGTGAGTTCTTTTGGGAGTCATTGATTTAATACCAGTTACTTTGTTCTTAGTCATCCTATAGAATTTCATTTATGGTCATTTGGTCAGAGTGTATATACACTGTGTGTGAATGGTTACTAAGGCAACACTGTGCACTGTAATAGTGGAAGTTTCTTGGAATTTGTTAATGACATCCAGTGGTCAGTGGTAGAATCTGTGCCTATAGTGTGTGTAATAGTACAGTGTCTTGAAGGTTGTTTTTACTATGAGTGTAGTAGACATTCACAATATTATTAGTTCTTTGGGTCGTTGAACTTTGTTCTTTTGGTTTTCTTTATTTTGCATTTTCTAAGTTGATAGGTTCTTATCCACTTTGGTTGAACTATGATTGCTAGTTTTATTAGAGGTTATTATTTAGTTTATTTAGTTTGTTTGTTGTTTACTATTATATTTAATATTTTAGGTTTGTTTATTATTTGATATTCTGACTGTGAGCTGCATTGCTGCTAAGACGTGCAGCTGCCGTTAGAATCGCTGCTGTAGTTGATGTCCTAAGACCAAACAACTTTTTTATTTCAAACATAGGTTGTTTTGCTGGTATGTGCTAATGTAGTTTCGCAATATTGTGGTTGAAGAGGAGTTGCTGTTCGTTAGTGTAGACGAAATGTTTGGACATCATCTATAGTTTCGATCATCAGAGTTTCATCATTTCATCGTGTACCTGTTTGTCTTCAAATTTCATCAAGTCTTCAATTCTTCCATGTGTCTTCTTGAATTCGACTATTGAACTTTTCCTGATTCCTTCTGGATTTGTGTTGTCGGTTCATCAAGTTTTCTTCATTTCAACAATTCGGTGGTTCTTCAGGATTTCTTCACTTGAACTTTTCGTTGTTATCACTTGGATTCGCGTTGCGTATCGTTCGGAGGATCTACTTATCTTCAAACCAAGATTCTCATACTGCTAAGTTTATTTGTCTTTCATTACTTTCATTGTATTAATTCTGTGTCTATGTGATACCTTATATTTTATTTGAATTGGATTTGTGCCATTATTCTTCTTGATTGATATCTTAATTGTGGTTTGCCAACACTTTTTGGAGATTGGTTTTGGTGAAATACATTAAGACTGGACTGTCATTCATCGAGCTTGTCTTTGTTATTGAATCATTTATTTATTTAATTTTGTCGTACCATTGAACTGGTTATTTATATATTACGGGAACCTATCTTACAGGTAATACCCGTGACATGTATTTGGGCAATTCCATGGTCAGTCACATTACACTTTTCTGTGTCATTTCTTGATCTTGGGGTAGAAGTTCTATGTTAGATGATCTTTCCACTAAGTTTATAGACTGATTTGTACTTGACACCCAAGGCTTTGAATTGATGATATAAGAAATGTTGTGGGCTTTGTACTCTGGATGTTATAACGTTGTAAAAAGCGGTCAGTCGCATTACACAAAAAGGACATGGTAAAAAAAAAACTTTTCATAATTCAAAAATGACCTCAACCAAAAAGCCTGCGAAAGTGTTACTATATGTAACACACAACTCTTAATTATGAGTATCCAACAGAATACTTATAAATGGTCAGCAACTTGAACTTTGAAAGTGGAAAGAAAGTTGTGATTTTTTGGTGTCATGTCCATGTTTGCTTGGAATTGCCCATTTCCTTTGATTAATCTTATTATGCTAAAGAATTGAATGGAAGTATTTAATAAAAGACAAAAATATAAAGGGGACATATGAGGCCATAAAAAAGACCTGGATGAAGACAAAGTATGCAGTATCCGTATAAATGTGGATTATTTGTTCCCTCTTTTGAGCATAGTTTTCATTCAATCTGCTCTGTTATTGTTGTATTCATTTTATTTACTGCAAAACTGCTTAGTTGAATATGGTTATTACCTAGCACAATGTTTAGGGGGCCTAAAAGTCAAAAGACGCGTCTTATCCGCAAGAAATTACAGTACTAGTTCTAGCACTTTCAGATCTCCTTGGATGACTTCTGGTCTCTTGTAAACTCGTTTGAACGAACAGGGGTATTATGGCAATAGGAAAAAAGGCTCAACTTAGTTTGCTTTTTTTTTAAAATACAATAATTTTAAGTCAACCTAATATCATAGCAAACTGAATGATTCTTTTGTCACCCCCCCCCCCCCCACAAACACAAGACTTTCTTTTTAGTGCGGACAAACTGAATAAAACACGCCTTAAAAGTTTACTCATTGTGACTTTAATTTTTATTTTTACCCTCGCGGCATCTACACCTCTTTTGTTACAAACATTAATTCGACTGACAAATAATACAAAACGGGAAAAACAGGAAAGAACGGGAAAGAAGGCGGGAAAGGTAAAAAAAGGGGGGACTAATAAATGATACGGGATAGGAACAAAATAAACTAAAAAAATTAACTAAACGGAGTACAAACAGAGACAGGGTAATTGGTATTGTGACGTCAGTCTTTGCTTAGCAATTAAGATTGATACAAAGTTAGGGACCCGCGCATAGCCCCGGTTTCCTGCTTGTTATGAACAACAATTTAAATACTGATGCAAAAAGGATATTGCAGAAGCACTTACATGTATTAATCAATTTGGTTTAATAGGGAAATCTACTAACGAAGCGAGCCCAAATCAAACAAGGAGTCAACTTTTTATGTAGTTCTGCTACCTCTCCCAGTAGTACAATATTTATAAATCCTACAGATAGTTTTGAAATTATTTAGGTTGTGCAGAAAATAAGAGGTGGTTCTGGGCCAGATGAATCTAGTATTCTTATGTTAAAGAAATTTATTGATTTAATTTCTTCCCCATTTTTTTAGCTGATATTTTTAATGGTTCATTTACTCATGTAGTTTTTCCTTTATATTTGTAGTACCAGCTCTTCTTTAGCGTAATTAAAAAAAAAAACTAGAACGACGAAGCTGCCATGGCGAGCTGCCGGTCACCAGATAGAACCAATGACTGACAGGAAAAACTAATCATTTGATGAACTGATGGTCAAAGGGGTTGGGACGTTGATAGACCCAGTAACTGGGGCGCTGTACTCCTTATTATGACTTTCATTTTGACTTTCTCAGTCTACGGCCGATAATGTCAAAATTGAAAAAAAAAGGACTACAGCGCCCCAGTTACTGGGTCTATGACGGTGACAAGTATGAAGTTATAACAAGGTTTTCAATGCTTTAGCTCATTTAACTGGAACCAGTGATAAATTCTTTGAGTTTCATCTTTTCATATTATCTACATGTACATGTAAGCAGCAATAATATTTGATTAAAACTTTGCACTCTTCAGTGATGCACTCTTTGAGTTTCATCATTTCATATGCATCTTTATGTAAAAGGTAATATTTGATTTAGGTTTCATGTCAGCACATTACGGAAATAAGGAGTTATGCCTATTCATACTTGTTCATTGTTTTAGCTCATTCAACTGAAACCAGTGACTAATAAAGTTTTATCTCTTCACATAAATCTACAAGTAAGAAGTAATATTTAACTTATCATTGCTTATGTCTTTGAAAATGTTTCAATGTTTTTAGATCATTCAACTGAAACTAGTGATTAAGTCTTTGAGTTTTATCTTTTCATATGAATCCACTCGTTAGAAGCAATGTTCGACTTTCTACGGAACGCGCGATCAGCACATGTTTTTCTGCGCGATCTTATACTCGGGCAAAATAATTCTGTCAAGAAAATGACGCCGGCATTAACTGATGTTCGACAATCCATCGGACAGCTCTAGACGAAAAACCAAAACGTCTTTCAGATGATTTACAACAGAAATACTTTCTTCAGAACGCTAGTTTTGGGAAACTTAATCAACTTCCGTTCAGGTACGTTTGATGTGGATTGCGCGAAGTCTGGAACGTCATTTTGCAATTAAAGGAACTCGTTGCCTTGGATCGGTCGAGTTGGTCTTTGAAAAGCGTTTGTAACCGTTTTTTATTAAATGCATATGTTGGAAAGATGTTGTAAAAGTAGAATACATTGATCCACAAAAAACATGCCTCCAAATTGCACGGTTTTCCTTTTACCTCGTTGACTAACACAGCCGGCCATTTATGGGAGTAAAATTTATAAATGGCCGACCGTGTTAGTTCGCACAGTAAAAGGAAAACCACGCAATTTCGAGGCAAACTTGTGTGGATCATTGTATTCTACTTTTAAAACATCTTTCCAACCATATGCATTTTATAAAAAAAACCGGTTACAAACGCTTTTTATAGACCAACTCGTCTGATCCAAGGCAACGTGTTCCTTTAAGTCCGTCTATTTTCTGGAACGTCATGCAAATCTGTAATTTTTTGGCGATCGTCACTTAAAATCTGTCAAAAATTACGTTCGAAACTGATGTTTTTTACCTTAAAAAAAAATGTGGACCCTTGACGAAGTTTTTATTTTTGATAGATATTAGGTATGAGAGGCTGCAATAATCAGAGAAATTACAGTAGTCTTGTGCCAGAAAAGAAATAATTACAGACAATATTTGCTTTGTTTTTCTGTCAACCTTTTGCCCTCCTCTGTCAGGCTTATATTTTCTGTGTTTGGTGTTTTGTTGTTTTTTTACTGATTTGATATCTGTTGGGCCTTATTATAGTAAACAATTAATGTTCCTTGTGATTTACTTAAGCAGTTTTGAATTAAATATATATAACCACAGGTTTCACTGCTGCAGACTCTACATTTTTAAAATGATCACCACACAATTAAAATTAACTGAACTATACTATACAATACAATACAATACAATACAATGGGTTTTTATATAGCGCCATTTCATTTAGACCACATTTAGACCACAACCATCCTTATATGAACATTTCAGTAAACCTTAATACATGTATGTATACAATTATTTGAAATATCTGAAAAATGACATTTGAGGTTGTAAAATGGTCCATATTTCAAAGAAGATGCCATATTGCAGTCTCACTTTGGCTTGTATATACCAAAAACAACTCAACTCAAAGACTTAAACTTAAAACCAAAAACTTTAACATTTCCCAAAACTTGAACGCGGACGGACGGACAACGCCAAAAATTGGCGCTTTGTATCCTTTGGAAAAGGCGCGTTATACATATGTTAATTATTACTATTGTCAATATAAACCACAAGGGAAACTGACTGGGTAAATTTTGAAATGATTTTTGGGGTTGAACAAAGAATTTACTAAAATGGGATTCGAACCAACGACCTCAGGATGAACGTGCAGGCGCTCTACCAACTGAGCTATCTAGCCCTATATTGGCGGTGTCCCTATTTTGTCAATATCTTTGTTCGGGGGTGCCAGTCAGAAGCCACAACCACGGATCACACCCAAATTACGATACAACCTGGGAACCGGCAGCCAGGAGATCACCTTAAGGGGATGCGACTTTTTGTTTCAGATATCAATATAAACCACAAGGGAAACTGACTGGGTAAATTTTGAAATGATTTTTTTAAATTATTATTATTATTACAATGTCTAATTCTAAATTGATTTATCTGACCGCAGTCTCGAGCGCTCCATTACAGATGACCAGTCCTTCTCTGGATGTCCACCCCTTCATACTATATTGTTACACCTCGGTAACAAACTGTGAAGTTTGATTGGTCAAAGTGGCAAACCATTCACGTGTATCTGTATCAACAGAAGCCATACAACCACGGATCACACCCAAATTACGATACGACCTGGGAAGCGGCAGCCAGGAGATCACCTTAAGGGGATGCGACTTTTTGTTTCAGATATCAATATAAACCACAAGGGAAACTGACTGGGTAAATTCTGAAATGATTTTTTAAAATTATTATTATTATTACAATGTCTAGTTCTAAATTGATTTATCTGACTGCAGTCTCGAGCGCTCCATTACAGATGACCAGTCCTTCTCCGGATGTCACCCCCTTCATACTATATTTTTATACCTTGGTAACAAACTGTGAAGTTTGATTGGTCGAAGTTGAAAACCTTTCACGTGACGCGCAACAAATCCGAATGTACCATGGCTGAGTGATAATCACCAGTGTACATTACCTTGATCATTCCCACAGTTGGTCGATTTCCAAACAAACAAACAAACATTGGAAAAACTTTGGGTTATACTGCGTCAACTAAGAGATATGTGCATGTACATGTACATTTACCACTTGTTTAAAGCCATTGGACGCTTTCGGTAAACAGTATTTTCCAAAGGCCCACACTTCGTGTATCACAATTTATATAAAAAATAACAAACCTGTGAAAATTTAGGCTCAATCGGTCATTGGAGTCAGGAAAAAATAACGGGGAAACCCACCCTTGTTTCCGCACGTTTCGCCGTGTCATTACATGTGTTTACAGTAAATCCGTAATTCTAGCTATCGAGAATTTATAATTGTTTTAATGTTTTCTCAAAAAGTAAAGCATTTCATGGAACAATATTTCAAGAGAAGTCTTTCACTATTACCTTCTGTAAGCCCTGTAAGTTATTTGTAAATCTGTGCATTCTGTTTTCTTTTTCTGTTCCGAAAGTGTGTAATGGTTTAATTCTGAGTTTTTCCCAAACTATGCTCTACAACCAGAATAATTTAGGATTACTTGGATGAGCAAGGACAGGGATGTAAGAGCTAGTGAATTGGCTAGAGTCAGACCAACAGATTGAGCAAGGAAAGCTACTCGAACACATGTTTTATGTATCTAAAAATCAACAGTATTGAGGATCATGATTAACATTTAGGACAAAAAGTCACAGTTAAAAGATATTCACAACTCACCATATCATAATGAACAATGGAGAATGAATGTGTTCCATTGTAGTGCACCTTTGGAAATTCAACCATCAAGTACATGAAGTTGGAGTCTCTCTTTTCTCTCTGTAAAAGCATTCATAAATCATAGAAACACATTAGTTTGTATTTAGATTAAAATGTGTTTAAGATCCATGAGCAAGACACTTAACTTTAATTGCTTCTCTCCACCCAGGGGTACAGAGGGGGAAATGGGTACTTTATGAGAGGGCAGAGATGGTTCTTGTGATTGATCTAGCCGAGTAGTCATGTTAATGTTGCACAGGCTGTGTACTCCCCAGGGTGCTGAGATGTTTAAGGAATTAATTAAGACCCAGTGACCAGGGAATGTTGGGAGCGCTTTAAGACGCCCTTCGGGTGTGAAAAGCACTATACAAAAACTGGTACATCAGGGGGTTCCTCTATTAGAAAACATCCAGAAGAAAACATCCTTTTCATGTTTACCAACTCACACTTCTTATCTACTACATGTGGTAATCTCATGGGAGGGGGGTAGGCCCACTTCTTTGGGTCAAGCTAACCCTCAGGGACCAGATTATTGCGTTTCCACGAAGGGTTAGTTTAGCACTTTTGGATTAAGGACTAGTTTTAACCCCACGTCTGAACGTACACTTAGCCACTGAAGCATGAAGATTGATTTACCAGCAAAACCGCAGTAGTTTTTTCCTGTATTGCCCAATCGTTCATTAACAAAATATTGTTCTTATGCATGATGGGTGAACAAGCCTACACACTTCACGGCAGCAACGACAGCAATTGCCGTCGATGGGCACACCAACTGCAGCAATGCCCTTCCCACTTTTCACGGCAATTTGTGCTGTGCCCTTTTCTCATCATTGCCGCCGTGCCCTTCCTCCTGAATTTTTTTTTATATATTCACAGAAATGCCTAATTCAGAGAGCAGCTAGGCAAGAGATTTTTCTGACCCCCCTCCCCCCACCCACCTGCACCTTAATTTGTTTTTTACTCGGATTACGGATTTGCCACTTGAAAAAAAACACTTTTTTTTCTTTTTTCTTTTTACCAAAGAAAGTGTTTCAAAATGCATCAAAGACCTCTTCAGTTTATTTCAAACTCATATGAGGTACGCAGGAAATGTAGCTGTTGTGTTTAATCTACGCTCGTGGATCGTATTCCACGAATTTGCTAAGCAAATTGGGACAAACTTGTGCCTAATTCACATTTTGCACTCTGTCGAATTGTCAGCTGAATCTGCTGAGAGCAAAAGCGTTCGCAATCTACAAATTTGCGCTCTGTCTGTATGGTAGCTCAAGCTGATGATTTGGGGGGAAAAACTTATTAATTAGCTGTTTCATCGCGCAGCGAAACAGCTCTTGTTTTTGTTGATTTTTTTGTTTGTTTTTTATTTTCTTATCCTAAGAACTAATTTGTATAAGTGCTGATTTGCAATGTTCCTAAAGAGCAAATGCAATGAAACACTGAGTGATGAAAGGTATTGGTGCAATGATCATCACAAAACAAGGATGTCATTATGACCTCATCTCCTGTCATGTGACCTCATCTTAAAGGTGTTTTAAAATTCTTCTAGGTGAAACTCTATAACAAATCAGCCACAAGAGACCGTAGATTTCTGTTTGCAGGATTGGGTAGAGATAAATAGGTCTTCATTTTGTTTTGAGTGCGTGACATTACATGACCTCTACTTCCGGTCGAAACCGGAAGTGCCCTCGGATTCAAAAGGGGCAAAAGGTATGAAGTTGCTTTCAAAGATGTTAGTGCCTGAAAAGGGTGGGCAGTTCAAACAAAATAACAATAACAAAGTGCAACAGCGCCCTCTAGCGACAGGTTGAAAACTCATCAAAATGAACTTTTTGACGATGTGTGTGGTGAGAATTTTTGTAGTCACCTCAAAATTTACACACATGTAGATCGTCAGGCGGTCGTTATGTGTGTGAAGTTTCAGATTGATGATGTCACCAGAGGTCATGTGACATGGCTTTAAAGGTGCACTTTTTGAAATTGTTTATCTCCCAAAGTAATTATACCATAAAGTTGAAACTTAGTAGAATGTTAGATACTGGTATAAAGGTTTTGTAAATTGTGGAGTGACGTCATGATGACTCATCACATGATTTTTTTATGATTTTTTACATTTTTGCACCTTTTCCTTTTTGAACATGGTATAATCCATATGTACAAAAACAAATTTAAAGGCTGAATTGGTCATAAATGCTTTGATGCCACGCGAATTTCAAATTCAGTTGAGAAATTTGAAAATGCTATGAATGAAATTGCTCTGCATTTGTGCACAAATGCAATTATGTCTATAGTTTGTTATTTGTTCCTAGACTGGCTCTGATGCGTGAGAAAATGGTTGCTGTGCGTGACAGCATGAGAATGACCCCTATTGCATGAGACTTGGTAGGTCTGTATTCAACGATGTCCAAGTTGGACATTCTCTAAAAACTGCACAGAAAATACGTCAAAAAAGCAACCGTCCCAAGTCAAAATGTCTGTATTTCACAAACACGGGCGTCGACCCAAGTTGGGCTTGCAGAGAGGGTCTACCCATAGCCAGCTGAGATGCGATTCACATCTGTGGTGGCCTTCAGGAAATTGGTAGAATGGGTATGGCCAAGGAGATGTCTTTCGCATCTGTGGCGGCCAATGATGAACCTGAGACACTTTACGCGCCGTTAATGGTTCGTCTGGCAGAGCCGACACTGGCTGGTTTTCATATGCTCTACTTGGCAACCAGGCATCGACCCCTGTTTGGGTTGCAGAGAGGGTCTACCCATAGCCAGCTAGGATGTGATTCACATCTGTGGTGTCTGAGATTGAACCTGGGCGGAAATTCAACGCCGTAAACGGTTCTTCCTGAGCTGGTAGAATGGGTATGGCCTAATAGATGCATGTCGCACCTGTAGCGGCCTTGTTGAACCTGAGACGCTTTGCATCGTTAATGGTACGCCTGGCAGAGCTGACTCTGGCTGGTTTTCATCTGCTCTACTTGAAGGACCAGGCAAAGACCCAAGTGACTGAGTAGCTGCAGGCTGTTCACAAACTCTCAATGTCTAGTTTATTTGTTTAATTGATACATCTTCTTCTTCTTCTTCTTCTGTACGTCCCTTGTCCGCTAACAGAAACATCTTTCCAAAGATCGTATGAACTTGAAACTTCACACATAGTTAGATATTTATAAGAACAAGAAACCCATTGAAGTTACGTCATGACATGGAGCAATAAACTAGTTTAGTTTAGTTTATTGCTCCATGGTCATGATGACGTCATCCGTTCTTGAGTTATGAAAATTCTAAGTTTATTATTTCAAAAAATCATAACTCTTGATCTACATGATGGATTCTTACAATCAATACATCATCAGAACCGTCATTGAAAACTCCCTAAACGCCTCACAGACATGTCCCCATTTTGACCTTGTCTTCTGGCTCAAAAGGGAGGTTGAACATTTCAAAACTCATGTCTCAAGAACTACGTAAATCACCCATTGGTATGTGCATACACATTTTACACGAGGCCTACACCACGTGTATTGAATTAGCGGTGCAGCAGAGTCACGCTCCAGTGATCACCCATAGAGCGTGAAAAAGCTTTGAGTACAATAGTCTTTGTTCAAGGCGTTTAAAACATTTGTGTCCCTTACTGTTTGTTAGTCTCTTCTACGGTTGTCATTATTTCATTGGTTCATATTTCCTCACCCACATAAGCTATTTTGACAATCTATACATTAAATGAAAGGGCTATACAAACTTCACAAATATGGATATGTTGGTGACCTTCTTTTGACCTTTTGATCAGTCTAAACTGGAAGTGAGTGTAAAACGCTTTGAAAAGACTTTGAAAAGGCGTTATTTAATTGCTTTTTAGGTTGAAATGTACACCTTTTGATGGTTTACAATCACATAATACGATTTTGCAAAGGTGTGGTTAAAAAAAAAATACCGATGACGTCACCAGAAATTAGTGCGCTCTCTAGCGACAGATTTAAAACATCTAAAAACACACTTTTACTAGATAATTGTGTCAGAATTTATGACAATTGTTTAAAAATTGGTAAACATAATCTCCTTCATATTAGCAACATATCTGTGGAGTATTACATGTAGCTTCATGACGTCATCATGTGTCACGTGGTATTGCTTTAAAGGTGCACTTTTCAAAGCCGTGTGTCTGCCAAACCAAAAGTTCCACTGAGGTGAAACTCGCAGGTGTACATTAATTTTTGAACTCGAAATGACGTCGTCATGTTGTTTTGACAATTTTTGCAGTTTTGATCATTTATTACAAATTTTGAGAACAAAGCAAGGTGCAATATTTGTTTGTTTTTTTACACCAGGCTTACTCCCCGAAATCGCACACCTAGAGTTTGTTCACAAACTCTAAATGTCTAGTTTTATTTTTTATTGTGTGTTTTTTTAGGTGCTCAGGAGCCTGAACGACTGTTATTGTTCGGGGTGGGGGTGAGGGGTTCATTTTTGTTGTTGTTCTTCTTCTCATATTCAAATGTCTGCAAGAAACTGATAGTTGCAAAGCTTGAATTAAGTTGAAACTTTGCATACAGATAGACAATAACCAGTAGATGATACATTCTGATGACGTCATCAATTGTATGTAAATCTGTAAAAACAGCGAGGCTGCCATGGCAAGCTGCCAAACGCCAGATAGAACCAATGACTGACAGAAAAACCAATCAATTGATCAACTGATGGTCCAAGGGTAGGACCATCGACAAGTATGAAGTAATGACCATTTAAGGTTTTCAATGTTTAAGCTCATTCGACTGGAACGAGTGATAAGCTCTTTGAGTTTAATATTTTCATTTTATCTAAAGTTTGATAAAATTTGACCTCGCCTTAAGGTTCAAACTGAAAGTTGAAAATTACAAAAACTTGTGTATCTCAATAGCTACATACACCTTAGTCATAATTTTTGCTTCTGGCTTTAGGTATACTACATATCCGTCTAAAACTTTTGCAAAAAACAATACCAGTTTAACTTCTGGTCGAAATTTGACTTTAAAGCCCACATTTCTAATGACCCTCATTCAAAATGTGTATGCTCAAAAACTATTAATTTCCCCCATTGGTAGTGCAAAAAAAAGAATTTACACGTACAACTTGTGCAATGCAGAGTCACGCTCAAGTGCTCATTTTTAGAGCGCACTTTGTAGCTTTGTGAATAGTCTGTGGCCAAGGCATTTTCAACATACATTTCCCTTTCGGTTAAGTTCATATTTCCTCAACCACATAAGCTTTTTTGACACTCTATACATCATAATATATGATAGGGCTTTACGTACTTCACCAAAATGGATACATGTATGTCAGTGACCTCTTCATGTCTTTTTGACCTGTCTAAATCCGAAGTGCCTGTAAAATGCTTTGAAAAGGCATTATTTAATGGGGGTTTTTAGCTTGAAATGTACATGTACATACATGTATACCATGTCTTTGATGAGGTACAGTGCGGGCATAGTCAAGTGGACTAAAGGAAGATTTAAATGTCACGAACAGGAGAAAAAGAAATCCAATGACCATGAATGGCATGTTTCATCTGAATATAAGCAGGCTTTATCTTCCAAGGGCAGAGGGCGGTAGGGGGTTGCTGAGTTTGGCAGACAGTGTCAACATCGAGCGCAGGAGTTTGAATTGTCGTATTTGGAGGACTGAGGAGAACTTGTTGAAAATAGCGCAGATAATATACTTGAAAGCGGGCGAAGTTGGGCCGAAGGCGTACAAGAGGGAAAGGAAAAAAGACACCAAGATTGGTAAAACAAACCACTTCATGGAAGGTTCTTATGGTGTACTAAAGAAGTGACCTACAACAAATCCTAGAATTGGCTACAGAGCGAAGCGTTGAAGAAGGAAACTGAGGGCTTGATAACTGCGGCGCAAGACCACTCTGAGGACAAATGTAATGAAGTCAAGGATAGAGAAAGCGAACGCCTCTCCTATGTGCAGGATGTGTAACAAGACGAAGGAGACTGTATTTCATATTGTCAGCGAGTGCAGTAAGATGGCCCAGACAGAGTACAAAGGTAGACATGACAAGTTGGCCCAGGTAATCCTCTGGGATTTCAACATTCAAACTGATCATGTTATAGAACATCGACGTGCAGATGTTGTAGTCTTAGATAAGGCAAAGAAGATGCGTCATCTTATCGACATAGCTGTGCCGGGAGATTTAAGGGTGTAGCTTTGAAGGAGATGGACAAGATCCAAAAGTACCAAGACCTGGCAGGGGAACTTCATAAGATTTGGCAGGTGAAAATGAAAGTAGTACCTGTAGTGGTCAGGGCGCTCGGCAACATTCCGAAAGCACTCGGGAAACATCTTGACGAAAGGGACAAATGTGAGAATAGATCTGTTGAAGAAGGCGGCGCTGTTAGGAACAGCGAGGATCCTAAGAAAGACCCTCGAGATCTAAGGCTACGGGACGTAGCCTGACTCGAGGAGTTAACAGCACAAATGAAAATATGATCTTTTTTTTGCATGCTGTGATAAGATGAAATAATAATAATAACTAGAAACAGTGATTGTAACTAACAATCACATAGCTGTTCCGTTTGACTCGAAAATAAAGGTCAAAATGGCGGACGGATAACTAAGGCAAATCTGCAATGCCAAGGAGTCTATAAAATCGGTTGTGTAGATCTTGACATAAAGTCCCACTTCCGGTTGACCCAGAAGTAGAGGTCAACTTGGGGTCACAGTTTTCCAAAGCTAATATTTATTGCCTAAGAGTCTACAACTGAAGTTTGAACATTAGCTTTGTACTTTTTTTAGATATGGGCTCACTTCCGGTTGACCCGGAAGTAAAGGTCAACATGGGGTCAAAGTTGTTTCAAACTAATCTTGAATGCCCAAGGAGTCTATAACTGAACCAACATTGATAATCTGTTGTATAGTTCTTGAGATATGGTCCCACTTCCGGTTGACCAGGAAGTAGGGGTCAACTTGAGGTCACGGTTTTTTAAAGTTAATATTTTATGCCTAAGGAGTTTATAACTGAAAATATTTTGAAAATCTGCTGTATAGTTCTTGAGATATGCTGACACTTCCGGTTGACGCGGAAGTAGAGGTCAACTTGAGGTCACAGTTTTTTCAAATTAATCTCCAACCCCCAAGGAGTCTTTAAAAACAAACAGTTGAAAAGTCGGCCGTGAAGTTCTTGAGATATGATGCTGCAAAGATTTCCTAATTAACATGCATATGAGGGTCACTGGTGGTTAATTAATAAATAATTTTAATATGTTTTATGATAGGAATTAAGCTAAACATCCTAAAGCTTCCATTTGATATTATTTTACGTGTTTAAAAACACATAATTAATTTGTAGTACCGGGTATACTCCTTTATTTCCCTACTCCTGCCGATAGGGGGCGCTCTTATGAGACATTTCAATTGCACGATTTCTGCACCGTAATGTCTGTATCTGACTCTGTATTTGTATGTGTACATCGCAGAGACCAAAACTGTCACAAAATGTCAAGCTATAATTTCCCCTATAGAACACGGCCCAGTTTTATGGCTCTGTCTGCTTCAACCAAACTCTGCCCATTTATTATACAACCACCATTCTCCGCTTACTGTGCAGGCGCTGAAATATCTGTACAATTAGTTCAAAGCAAAGATTACATATGATAAGTTTCCCCGCGCACAAGCAAAAATATCCCTGCTAAGCTGTGAAATATGCTTTAAGTAAGCGATAATATCCGCGCTTCTGATGTGTAAATTCTTTGCTTACGCAGTGAAGCAGAGTCAAATTGGACCAGTTTCACAAGATTTCCCCTCATGTACTAACAATCTTTTTTGACTTTACATGTTTGAAGTGTAGGCCTTACCAAACCTACTTACAGGGCAAAATTACATGGTTCTCATGACCACCAAAGTCTGCGCTTACTATCACCATTTTCCGCTTTACTGTGATGTGCAAGCTTGGAAAATAATGTGCGAACTTGGAAGCACACAAACAAAAGAAATCCAAGTTATAAGCAGTCTATTTCGCTTAACGTAAGCGCAGAATTCAATGCTTCTGCAGAGCACTGAATCTTTTTCATTAAGCAAGTTCCCATCATGACTCGACTAGTCGAACCTCAAACCTAACTACGACACTTGTCGAGATAAAATACAGATTCTCAAGATTTGTGCTGTTATGTGCCGCAAAGGCAATATTAATTATGTTGCGAATGGGTGACTAGTGAATTTTACTACTCGACTAGTCGCACCTCAAACCTGCCTACGACACTTGTCGAGATAAAATACGGATTCTCAAGATTTGTGCCGCTATGTGCCGCAAGGGCAATATTAACTATGTTGCGAATGGGTGTGACTAGTGAAATTTACTACTCGACTAGTCGCACTTCAAACCTAACTACGACACTTGTCGAGATAAAGTACGGATTCTCAAGATTTGTGCCGCTATGCCGCAAGGGCAATATAAATTATGTTGCGAATATAAGCAACACAACTGGTTCACCAAACAGGTAGTCGGGACAAATTTTGAATTATGTTGCGAATGGGTGTGACTAGTGAAATTTACTACTCGACTAGTCGCACTTCAAACCTAACTACGACACTTGTCGAGATAAAGTACAGATTCTCAAGATTTGTGCCGCTATGCCGCAAGGGCAATTTAAATTATGTTGCGAATAGTAGTAAGCAACACAACTGGTTCACCAAACAGGTAGTCGGGACAAATTTTGTAATCGATGTGTGGACACGATTATAACGGAGTAGAGAAAAACAGTAGTCGCGACTCAAATAATAATTGTAGTCGCGACTTTAACACTAAAGCACACTAGTCGCCCCTGCCTACTTTTGTCACAAGTAAAGCACGGTTTTTCCTGCGAATGCAAATCAAATTTTTAAGTCACTGTTTTCGCAGTGAAAGTTTCGCAGGAGTTGAGCACAATTAGTCAACTGTAGCAAAATTTTTTATGCGAATTGTGACGTGAAGAACACATTCCCTGCTAAGCTGTAAAATACGCTTAGCGTAAGCACAGTTCCCTGATTACGTAAGCGCTGCGATTCTTTCCTTTAAAAGCCATTGGCCCAGGACCAAACTTTATAATAGCTTTTTAAACACAAAAAGCAGCTGAACCATGCCTCATGTTCAAGTTGTGAATCAAGGTATTCTGCTCAATTTCTGCAATTTTGTAAAGCAAAATGTTTTGCCTGTTTATTATAAGCAGCTCTATAAAACTGAGCCACTCAACCACCAGAGAAACGTCAGCATAATAAAATCTCTGCTTTTGTATTCCTGTCAAAGAGTTTTTGTTTGTCATGGTCTAATTTCCGAACGTAACGCGAAATACTGTAATTAGTTTAGGCAAATGGTCCCCGGCGCGAACAAGGTGACTTTACCCGTAAATAATTCCAAATCTCGGGCGGTCTGTTTTCGTCGTCCACGCTCGTCGGCTGAAATGAACCCGGTCCACGACGCACCATGCTCAGGCTTGTCAAATTTTGGGAACAAGTTTAGACTTGTGCTAGTCGGTTACCGTAAGAAATCTATGTATATTGAACAAAAAAACGCAATAACACCGGTCGAAAATGGTATAAGGACTTGGTCAAGTTAACAGTTTTACAATTTTGACTATTCAAATCAAGTTTTACGCCGTACCCATGATCTTTGAAAAAACTTCCCCGGAAATACAGGTATTTTAAAATAATTACACTGTTTCTATAATATCTGATGCTTTTAAAATGACCATCAATAACATATATCTTAATCTAAAGCAATTTTGGGAAGTGTACAACATGTAATTTAATTTTAATCGAATAAATTATGTTTTGGAAAGCTGGGTTTGTTTACACTTCAAGAGACATTGTGTTTGTGCACAGACACAAAACGTGCATTACATGACGTCATGGTGACGTCGTCCAGAATTTTATGTCGGAAATCACATTAACAGGACCTGACTAGTGTATAGCTGAAAAAAGTTTTAGGATCGGATGAATACTTCTTGAGATATGACTGTCACAAAATTGGCTAATTAAATATTCACACCCCTGTAACGTGAATAATTAATTAAGAATTTTAATCAAACGACATTTAAAAAGTAAGTCAAATCATAGGCTTTCATGTGGTATATCATTTACTTGTTTCTTATAATGGTAAATTAATATTATGTTATTAAGAAAGTTCATGTGTTAAGTCAATGGGTTTTTGGTAGAAACAAAGAATAATAATAATAATAATAAAAAAAATAATAATCTGGACGAAAACAATAGCTGTTCCGACTGAAAGTTCGGAACAGCTAATAATAATAACCGTAATAATAATAATAATAATAATAATCTATACTATAATAGCGCTTAAATCGCATGGGCGCCGCCATTGTTGTTTTGGGCGTCGCTATGTTGTTTTCACGTCAAGTGGTGCCCGCACCCTGCTAAAATGATGCGTTTTGGGGTAAATTTTGGGGTACCCGTGGGTTGGGGATACATGTATG
Organism: Asterias rubens; assembly: GCF_902459465.1. NCBI lineage: Eukaryota > Metazoa > Echinodermata > Asteroidea > Forcipulatida > Asteriidae > Asterias > Asterias rubens. Next base: position 6,702,548 of record NC_047071.1, on the reverse strand, counting down.
TGTTGTTTGTGACGTCACAGTCAAAGCGAAAGCGTGTATTAACTTTGGACGTGATGGTCACCCTTGGGTTGTCAGGGGTCTGCATTGTTAATTCCGTCAGGCGCCCTTTGTGATGTCACAGTCATGGCGCGAGGGTCCAGTAACTTCGCGCGTACAGTAAAGAACGAGATCACAACGGGGACACGACAGCAAGGGAGGGGGTTATCAGAGCACGTTGTGGGACAGGGAGAAGGAGCATGCAGTGTGGAACGTCTGTGAGAAGGGGGTGACCGACGGGGAAAAATGAAGGGAACAAATTAAAGGGGCTGAGAAAATAACACGGAAAGGGGAAAAAGAAAAAGGGACTAATGACATGGGACAGGATAATAATAAACTGAACAGAGAACATTTGGTTGGCGGGACCCGCGCGGAACGGGGAAACATGAGTTATGGGCCGTCAAACTATGGGGCACCGTCTGTCCATTAATTGTTTGGCACTTTTAAGGCATGTTTTTACCATGGTTTATAGCAATTAGGTGTAAACCATAGAAAGTGTTGCCAAATCCTTTTTGTGGTTTACATACCAGTAGTATTTGTTGTGTGTAAGTTTATGGTTTACAAACCATGAATATGCAATAAACATTTGTAAATCATGGTTCATAAACCATGGAAATATTATAAGCATCTTTAAAACATGGTTTATAAACCATAAAAATTGAAGCATCAAATTCATGGTTTACAAATCATGGTGTGTTAGCCATGAAAATTGGGGCATCAACGATTAAAATTGAAGCATAAAAATCATGCTTTATTAACCAAAACAAATTAAAGCATGAAAATCATGGTTTAAAAACAGTGTTTATAAACCATGAAAATTGAAACATTATTATAATGGTGTACAAATCATGGTTTATAAACCATGAAAATTGAGGCATCAAATATGGTTTACAAATCATGGTTTATAAACAGTAACAAAATGTGCACTCACAAATCATGGTTTATAAACCATAAAAAATGTGCCCACATCATGGTTTACAAACCATAAAAACGCTAAACAATTAATTGACAAAAGGCACGCTAATGTGCCGTTTGTCAATTATTTCAAACTCCTTCCTATTTTAAGCAAAAGTCGCACAATCGCCCGCCGTGTGTACATGTAGCCTACACTTGGCAGCAACGTCTCGCCCGGTGGGGGTGTGTGTGTAATACGACAGTTGCCCACTGACTGTTGCATTCCAAACAAACTTACTTCCAGTGGCTACACACTTCGTACACGGCGGACGATTGCACCTTTTGCACGACTATCAGCAAGAATGCTTGGGAAGGAGGTTGAACACAACCCTTGTTCAGTTTTTATGGTTTGTAAACCATGATTTGTAAACCATATTTAATGCCTCAATTTTCATGGTTTAAAAACCATGAATTTGATGGTTCAGTTTTCATGGTTTACAAACCATGTTTTTTAGATGCCTCCGATTTCATGGTTTACATATAAACCATGACTTTTATGTTTCAATTTTCATGGTTTATAAATCATGATTTTAAGATGCCTAAATGTTCATGGTTTATAAACAATGTTTTTTAAACCATGATTTTCATGCTTCAATTATTATGGCTTATACAATAGCAAACAGTGATGAGAATCCACGCACGCACGGAGAACAGGAAGGAGGCACGAGTTGTTAGATTTACGACGGAGACAGGAGGAAGGTGCACAAAGTGGTACCGTCTGTGGATCCCGGGGGACGGGGAAGGGCAAAACAAAATGACGGGGTGGGTACGGATTAAAAAAATGAAAAGGGACTATGATGATGGGTTATGGAAGACAGGAAAAAAAAAAAACTGAATGAGGGAAAAATCAAACTATGAACGGGAAAAGAACCACTAAAAGCGGGACCCGCGCAAAAACTGGAAAACACTGGAATGGGGTATAAACGAGATTGGGAAAGAACCACCACAAGTGGGACCCGCGCAAAACTGGAAAAAACATTACAGAACGGGGTATAAACGAGACTGGGAAAGAACCACTATAGCAGGACCCGCGCGAAACTGGAAAACATGAGTTGTGGGCCAAACAGTGGCAAGCAAAGAACAATGCCAACGCACGGGATGGGGAGGCACGGAGGTGGGGGTGATGGACTCGGGCACACAGTGGGACAGCGAGTGGGGGAACTGCAAAATAAATGACATGAACAAAATGAAGTGATATAATGAGGTTAGACTTGAAAACGATACAAGACAGGAAAATAATAAACTTAACGGGAACAAAATAAACAAAATCGGGTATAAACGGGACTGGGACAGAACCACTAGCGGGACTCGCTCGAAACCGGAAAATATAGGTGGATCGACAAAATAATGCCAAAAGGAAAGAGGGAACGGGCAAGTGTAAGATTTCACAAAGCACTAAGATTCGTCTTAACTAAGGATGGGTGGTTTGCCAAAGTGATTTGTAGCGTGACCCTCCTACATTTTATCCTAGCCGAACACGACGCTAAATCTGCAGCAGTTTATACGCAGAGCTTTCTAGCAGGGTTGCTGCGCTACGCGCGGCATCCCGCTTGTAATAATAATAATAAGACTTATACTGCGCATGTATCCACCCTGATGGGTGTTCAAGGGGCAGTAAAAACCAAAACAAACAAAACAAAAACAAAAAACAGACACTACAAAATTAGTCCTTAAAAACCTATGACATAAGATAAGTTTTGAGAAGAGATTTGAATATTGTGGTACAAAGACAGGATCTTAGATTAAGTGGTAGAGAGTTCCAGACTTGTGGCGCAGCTGAAAAAAAGACCGTGAGTGTCGAGACTTGGGTTCAATGAGAAAAGCATGGAACTTGATAAAAGATTTCTTGATGGAGTGTAGTTGTTTAAAAATTGGGGTGATAGAACGGGATTTCCCAGACAGTGTCACACTGCGGACAGCAGTATTTTGGAGGAGTTGAAGACGAAACATCTGGTTGTTAGGAAGACTGAAGAGAAGAGCATTGCCATTGTCAAGGCAAGAAGTAACAAATGCATGAATGACCTTTTCAGTGGCACTTTTGTTCAAGTACTTGAGAATCTTACCAATATTCCTGATGTGGTATGATGACATACGAGTGATGTTGTTGATGTGTGGTTGAAGTATCATCAATGAAACAAAAATAACCCCTAAGTTCTGAGCTTGCGGCGAGGGAGCTTTCCGACACCACCAATTGAAATGTATGGCACTGAAACCTTTGTTAACTGTTGACGTGACCCAAACAGAAGGAACTCTGTCTCATCATCATTTAACTTAAGGAAGTTTTGTTTTGTCCAACGTTGAATCTCTTGGATGCATTTCTCAAGTCTTGCAATAGATCCATTGGCGTTTTCACAAGAAGATTTAAACATGATGTTCATGTATAGCTGAGTGTTGTCTGCGTACACATGGTAATTCAGATTAAATTTTAGGATGATGTCACGAATCGGTAAAGTGTACAGCGTAAACCACTGCGGGCGCAGTACAGACCCCTGTGGCACAGAGAATTTCAAAACAACAGGGTCTAATATCGCGGTGTCAATACATACAAGCATGCTTAGTTCTATTGTAGAGTTACGATTTGCACCATGCTAGGACTGTGTCCTCTAAGCCAAGGTGATTCTGTAGCCAAAAGAGAAGGATGTTGTGATCAATAATGTCAAAAGCAGCACTCAAGTCACAGCAGGACTATAGTGTTGTAAGGTTACCATTGTCCATTGCAGATAGAATATTGTTGCTCACACGGACTAGTGCAACGTCGGACAGGTTGATAGCATGAATGTGATCAGAAATGCCTGATGAAACTACTGGTTCGATGAATTTTCCAAAATATTTTAAGTTTGCAGCTGGTCTGTATATATTTAATATCTCCTGTCGAGATCTGTTTTTTGATGAGCAGCCTGATGTAGGAAACTTTGAGCAACCTTGGCAGGCTCAAACACAGACTGGTGAAAATGATAAGCGGATGTCTGAAATCGTGGCGACACAGAATTTCTGAAAATCATTTGTCAAGTCCTGATCATTGTAAGCGGATGGAAGGACAGGGGTTTTGGGTTGGAGCAACAACTTACCTATTATCTTGAACAGCTTCTTTTGATCTACTGACGATTCTTGTACTTGGCATGAATAATGGGTGATCTTTGCCTGGTTGATCATAGCCTTGCTCAAGGCAGTCGCATTATTCACTTCGAAAAGACGCCGCTGCAAATCCACCCGTATACACTGTGCATGGTGCGTGTAATCACACCGCATGACCCACCCGTGTACACTATACACACTGTCACATCGTACGACTACTGTGCACACAAGTCATCCGCACTCGTACCACTAACCGCATGCGGAGGCCGTCAGGCCGACAGCCTTGTCGGGTCTGTAACTTCTGGGTTTAATGTGTTTCATGAAAAAAAAAGTCCACTATTGGAAAAAAATGGGGGGCTCTCGGATATGCTCATGAATATGTATATCTTTCGTCAGACCTATCAGACAACACAGGATGTGAAGCGGATGAATTATTCATTTTGACGTCCAATCAAGCACTTCCCTTATCACGACCTTTGGACCCTATCGTGCTCACTGAGCGTCCGTGGTGGTGGTGTGATGTAAACATGCCTCATCTTTCGCGGGCATTAAGGTAATGAGTTGACCGGGGAACTCTTTGCTTATTATAGTAATGAGGTCAGTGGCTTCAACACAGACCCTACAAGACTGTCGCCCTGACGGCCAACGGATGTGGATATTGTAAGGGGGCATCGTGTCGTGCGATGTGGTACAGCGGCGGTCTTTTTTTGAACCAACAAATTCGACTGCCTTAAGCAACGCTAGGTTGATCAAAATCCTAACTAATTTACATTGGTTGCAATATTCTTGTTGAAATATATATATATATACGTGTATATGAATTTATACGTGTATATATATATATATAATGAATAGGGTAGATGGCCTTAGCTTTCGATCCAATCCGGACCTTCTTCAGAGGCATAAAACAAGTACAAACAAATACATATCCATTTATGGAAAAAGAGAGGGGGAAAGGGATTAAGGAAAGGATCCAGAAAGAAGCGGGAAAATAACAGCCAATCAAAGTTTCTATTTCAGAGACAATATTGGTGGCTATGAACCAATAGGAGTGAAGTGGCGAGGACAAAGGATGTTTAGAATGAAAGGATGGGTTACTGGACCATAAAAGTGGTAAATGTATTGTTCGACAACAATGCAGGGAGACATGAAAGGGTAGGATTAGAGAGCAAGTTGCATCATGATGCAACTAACAATGGTCAATTAATAAGAATAGCAAGATCAAAGGTATGATGATTTTAAAAATAGGTATGAGGGAAAAAAAGGGGGGTTTAACTTACATCAGATAGTTACAGTGATGAATTTATAAAAACAAATTTAAACTAGATTAATTTATACTTTATGTACAAAATATATACAACTAATAAGTTCTTTGGCAGAAGTGAAGTGGAGGGTAATGAGAAGTTATTTAACACCAGTGTTTATGTTGAGTCCAAAGGGTTTGACTGTCTTGAGTTGGTGGATCCAGTGTGATTCTCTACTCTTGCGGTGTGTGTCATCACCATTGCAACTTCTGTATATATATATATATAACCGGAGGTCGTTGGTTCAAATCCCGCTCTAGTCAATTTTCTTTGTTCAATCCAAAATCATTTAAAAAAAATGTTCCCAGTCAGTTTCCCTTGTGGTTTATTATTTGATATCTGATATAAAAAAGTCGCATCCCCTTAAGGTGATCCCCTGTCTGCCGCTTCCCAGGTTGTATCGTTACCCGGGTGTGATCCCTGGCTACACGGCAGTTTGCGGTTTAATGGCTTCTGACAGGCACCCCCGAACAAAGATATTGACAAAATTGGGAGACCACCAACATAGGGCTAGATAGCTCAGTTGGTAGAGCGCCGGCACGTTTAACCGGAGGTCGTTGGTTCAAATCCCGCTCTAGTCAATTTTCTTTGTTCAATCCAAAATCATTTAAAAAAAATGTTCCCAGTCAGTTTCCCTTGTGGTTTATTATTTGATATCTGATATAAAAAAGTCGCATCCCCTTAAGGTGATCCCCTGTCTGCCGCTTCCCAGGTTGTATCGTTACCCGGGTGTGATCCCTGGCTACACGGCAGTTTGCGGTTTAATGGCTTCTGACAGGCACCCCCGAACAAAGATATTGACAAAATTGGGAGACCACCAACATAGGGCTAGATAGCTCAGTTGGTAGAGCGCCGGCACGTTAAACCGGAGGTCGTTGGTTCAAATCCCGCTCTAGTCAATTTTCTTTGTTCAATCCAAAATCATTTAAAAAAAATGTTCCCAGTCAGTTTCCCTTGTGGTTTATTATTTGATATATATATATATATATATATCAAATAATAAACCACAAGGGAAATCAAATAATAAACCACAAGGGAAACTGACTGGGTACATTTTTAAATGATTTTGGGTTGAACAAAGAAAAATTGACTAAAGCGGGATTTGAACCAACGACGTCTGGTTTAGCATGCTGGCGCTCTACCAACTGAGCTATCTAGCCCTATGTTGGTAGTCTCCCAATTTTGTCAATATCTTTGTTCGGGGGGTGCCTGTCAGAAGCCATTCAACCACAAACTGCCGTGTAGCCAGGGATCACACCACGGTAACGATACAACCTGGGAAGCGGCAGACAGGGGATCACCAATAAGGGGATGCGACTTTTTATATCAGATATCAAATAATAAACCAAAAGGGAAACTGGCTCACAAAAGTTGAAGTCACAGTTCAATTGGAACAAAAAAATTATAAAAGCCCACACTTAAAACAAGAAAAACACTCGTCTGGTTTCTGATCATGAGGATCAAGGTTCAAGGTTTCGAAACTCACTGACACTGTATGCAAACTATTTTGTGGTGAAGTTTTGGACACTTAAACACCTCTTAACCCCCCCCCCCCCCCCAACCCCCTGGACTGATTTGTTTTACTGCGGGAGGTGAACATACAAAAAACTGTATACACTTTTGGGGGTCAAACAAACTTTTTTTTTTACTAGCCCACTTGTAACATAAATTTTTACAATGTAAATCAATTGTGGGAAAAAAAGAATAACAAATTGGACGATCTTTGTACCCGCTAATTTCTGCCCTTGATAATACTTTTATTTGATTTTAGGATTAGTTTTATACAAAGCTTCCTTTGCAATAAAAAATTCCGTGATTTAAAAGATCAATCAGCAACGCTAATTGGGAAATAGGGTACTTACATGTATACCTTGCTGTTAACTCGCCGTCAACTCGCTTGGTGCCACTCTCGCCGTTAACCGCCAACTCCTCCAATATATGTTTAAAATCCAAAAATGCATAGAACTGTTAAGTATTTGCTTACAGAGCAGTTTCAAAAGGTTTAAGTCACATTTCGGTTTATATTTTTTCCTTGTGAAAAAATTATTTCTCAGCAATAAACCATTGCTCCATACTCAACAGCAAAGCCATGGACCGCCATCTTGCATTTTCACAGGGCTTGAAGTACAGCATGACAACAAAGGGCGTGCTTCCCAGCGTTTGTAATAGTCTTGGCTAAAGAAGTTGATGATCGTTACTGCATAGTGTATTATGTACTGCGCTTCATGCAAATTGAGTGCTGGCACTTGGGTCAAGACTAATCCATACCTGCCATCTGCGTAGTGGTACATGTACCACCAAGCAGCGCAGATGGTTGAGAGTTGACAGCGAGTTGATGACACAAGCGAGTTGACGGCGAGTTGACGTCAGTTAGTAGGACCGATGCATGCGCAAACAATACTCAAGCGCAATTGCGGACGATACCAGATGGGACTATCCTAATATTTTAACAGCAGTTTCTGAATTTTTTTGGGGGGGGGGGGTTTAAAAACAGCAGATTTGGAAGCACAAATCAGGGAAACATCTGATATTTTCGATTCGATTTATACATTATGCAAAAAAAGTGAACAAATTTGTTGAGGTAAAAAGATTTTGGGGGTCAAAATCAGAAAAGTCGGTTTTCCCATTTAATTGGAAAAGTTAAATATCTGTGGGGGCCTTGCCACTCAAGATATTATGAAATATGTTCAATGGCTGTTCACCTTTTTTTTGGCTGGTAAGAAGGTAATGAAGGGAAGATCTAAACAACTTGCCTATCTCTACATGTAAGTCGCGATGCAGTTCTGGCCTCATATACTGTTTTTAACTCAAAATTTGATAATGACTGGTCCATCAAGTAACCTGTCTTTTAAATTCCCCCCCCCCCCCCCCCAACAGTAGTGTGGATGGGGTCTACGAACGAATACTTACCGGTAGAGTCGAATTACTCATTTGCATATTCCCTATGCCGCAAGGCAGAAATGCCAAGACTTTCACACACAATAGCGCCCTCCACCGTCCTACCCATAACGTCCCGCGACACGCCCGTCACGGGGTCGTCCTCTTTTTGATGAGCCCTACTAAATGTAAGCACCCAAGGACCGAGTATGTGGGGAAAGAGGGAGGGATACTCTACCGGTAAGTATTCGTTCGTAGACCCCATCCACACTACTGTGGGGGGGGGGGGGGAGTCTACTTCACTCTACTTACCGGTAGAGTCGAATTACTAATTTGCATAGACTCGCACCGAGGAAAAGGCGGTGGGTATACGCGGTGCTACTGCATGTCTTAAGGGGGGCGTAGGACCCCGGCGCGCCCAAAATTCAGAGAACACTTCGCGGCCGTTAGGCCCGATAGTGGTCCATGCCCAAAACGTACAGGGGGTGTCTTCCCACGGGTGAGCAAACATTATAAGTATTGTTAGCACTGTATTACCGTGGAAAACTCACCTAAACACGTGACTGACGAGGTGGAGCTTGTTCTGGCTTTGCAGCTTGGCTGGCCGCCTGCAACACCGCTCTACCCGCTCTCCCATCCACCTGTAGAACGTCCTTCAGGTAGCAGTCAGAGAACGTGGACGGGCTCTTCCAGGAGGCCGCCCTTGTTATGTCAATTATGGAGACCCTTTTAAAGAAAGCCCATGAGGCCGACACTCCCTGTACCTCGTGGGCATGAACTGGACCATCGGTCGCTGGCCATCCGCCCGGCACCGAGCGGATGGCTGAAACTATCCAACGCGCGATTGTATCACGGGATGCTGGTCGGAACGGGATGGGTGGACACGAACAGCTGTTCGTGGCCGGTTCGGAGTGACTTTGTGCGATCGATGTACCACTTTAGCGCCCGTACCGGGCACCAAAGTTTGTCCGCTGTGACCGCCGAAAAGGTTCTAAGGTCGGGAACGAAAATATCTGGAGGTTCGAAAGAACCGGACTGGTTCTTGGCTAAAAACCCCGCCGTAGGGATCAGGCGGACTCCTCCGGGTTCCCACCGGATGTGCCCCGCCGCCACTGTAAGGGAGTGGAGCTCGCTACGTCGGCGAGACGTAGCGACCGCCACCAAAAAGGCCACTTTGACCGTTAGATGTAGCAACGTGGCCCCACTCAGTGGTTCGAACGGGGGTTTTGTTAGTGCTGACAGCACGCTAAAGAGGTCCCAGGATGGGACCAGTTTGCGCACAGGGGGATGGGTGACAAACATCCCCTTAGTCAGCTGCCCAATCGCCCGGTTATCCGAGACTGTCGAGCCGTCGGCGAATCCTCCGTGGACTGCTGCAATGGCCGACCGGTAATTTTTCACCGTGGCCGTTGCCAGTCTGCTATCAAAAAGATATAGTACGAATCAGCGCCGCGTCCGTTGCCTCCCGTGATCGGCCCACAATCAGCCAATCGTCGAGGTATTGCAAAATCAGCAGTCCTCGTCTCCGAAGTGCTGCTCCGATCGCCCGTACCACTCGGGTAAAAACCCGAGGGGAGGTTGACAGTCCGAAAGGGAGTACCACAAATTCGTATAGCGTTCCGTTGTAGAGGAAGCGCAGAAATTTGCGGTGTTCGGCCCTGATGGGGACGTGGAAGTAAGCGTCCCGAAGATCCAAGCTCGCCCCCCATGCACACGTATCGATTGATTCGAGGATTGCCCGCAGCGTTCTATGCGGAAGCGCTTTGGGCGGATAAATCGGTTTAGGGGCTTTAAATTCAGGATCGGTCGCCAAGTGTCCGCCTCCTTGGGAACTAAGAAGAAAGTGAACATGAACCCCGTCTGTGTCCCCTGGTCGGGGACAACACATATTGCCCGTTTGAGGAGAAGGGAACTGATCTCCCCTTCGAGGGCACGGCGCTTGAGAGGGTCGGACGGGGTGGGCATTGGCCGTACCAGCATGTCTGACGGGGGGGTCCTCGTGAACTCGAGTGCGTTACGCACTCGATCGTCTCGAGGACCCATCTGTCGGACGCGATCTGAGCCCAGGACCCTCAAAATTCCTGAAGGCGGCCTCCCACGGGTCCGTCGGCGGGAGGTCGCCTGGAGACCGGGAAGTCACTTCTGCCACGCCCTGGGATACTGGGGGGCGGGCGCACGAAAACCACGGACCGACTGGGCCCGTTGTTGGCCTTGGGCCTGCGTGCGTGCGTTCGGCAGTCCTTGGTTCCCACGAAAACCGCCACGGGCGGGTCTCTGTGGGCGCCTACGTGGAATCACAAAGGAGGCTTCCTTGCCTTTCCTTGCCGCCGGTACGGAGGTCCGCGGCTTCCTCAAATTGATTTTCTCTGTGGCCTTGAGCCGCCTGGCTTCGGTCTCCATAGACTCCTGGAATTTTCCTGCAAACAGGTCTCGTCCCGTTAGGGGGAGCGCATCAAGTCGTTTGCGAGCCTCGACGGACGGGAGGAAGAGCGTCTAGGACGTTTGCCCTACGGGCAGATGTTGCTAGGGTGGATACTCTCGTAAATTGATCTAGGACAGTGCGCAGGCCATTATCCAGGCAATGGAGGGCCGCCACCATCATGTCCGCTGGGATCGTCGAGTCCTCATCGCCGGCAAGCGTGAGGTACTCGGACAAGAGGAGCAAAAAAGACGATGTGCGCATGCCAAAGCGCGACGCTGAGTCTATCTTCCTGGCTACTTCCTCCATCTTCCCCCGCGCTTTGTCGGTGAAGGGAAGTTTGGAAGAGGTTGACCCCCTGTCTGCGGTCAGCTTGTCTGGAGTCCGGTAGGGCCGGGGTCGAAAAATATTTATCGAAATCCCCGGGGGGAAATCGGTAATATAAATCTGTCCGCTTGGGGTAGGCCGTCCAAGAGGATGCCGACATAATGCCATCGATGCGGTCAGCGCATACCCGGTCGAGTGGCATAGCCGGGAAAATATTCCCACTCCTCGGAGCGGGGCCAGTCCTCCTCTTATAAGACCGCCGTTCAGAGGGGGCGTCCCCCGCCTCCTCGGCGGGAAGATCCAACACCCGGGCCATGTCCCTTTGGACAAGGCGCAATTCAGTTTCGGCAATTGAACGCTATTGAACTGCCGTGGCCAACTCGTCCTCTTCCGGGGACGAGTCGCCGGACACGGGGGGGTCGGATACACTCCCTGATTGTTCACCAAAAGGTAGGGCTGTGCCTAACAAATCATGGTGCTCTGCATCCCGATCGGATACAAAGGATCCCGAGGGGTGTATGCTAATCCCCGTCTGGGATTGTGGACGTGCACCCGTGCATGACCGCACATCACCCTGATCCATTACACCCCATGCAACCTCCTGCGTGGTGACCGTGGGACGGTAGCTGGGAGGGGAGGCCGGTGGCGGGCTGACCGTGCACAGTACGCCGCCTCGATCCTGGCGCACCCAGCCATGACCGGACTGGTCGGGCTGGGTGTACGGTCCCGCAAACTGGGAAATTTCATGAACCTCGGGCCGGCTGGATATTGAGGCCGCTAAGGTCTGGAAAGCCGTGAGGAATTCATCTCGGGATAGCGGCTCGCTACCCCGATGATGTTTCCTATGGCTGTCAGGTGAGGAGTCGTCAGATGACCGAAGATGACGGTCTTTTCTGGTCCTCTGCCGCTTATTCGGTACCCGCTCACGAATCCGAGGCTCTCTCTGAGGAAACCTGAGTGACAGGGATGCCCGAGCAACGGGTGAAATCCGAAGACGAGGGCGGGCCCTGTGAGTGGGGTATCCCGGGGGAGTCCCAGGTACCCGACTCCGCACCCATAATCCTTCTCCCCATGGCCAGCGCCCCACAGCCTATGGCGTGGGCGGCTGCCTTGTGGGTCTTCAAACCTCGCAAAAGGCCGTCACCAACCGTCGTGGGGGAATCCACGGTGTCGGTGTGGGCCGGGTATTCTGAGCCGTGCGGAGGGGGGATGGCCTCCGGCTTCAGAGACCCCGAGGCGGTGCTGGGAGAGTGGGCGGTGCGCTCCGGACCAGAGCCACCTTTCGCCCTACCTCTCTTGGTCGCTGCCCCGGCACCGGCTTTCTTGGCCTTGCCGGGGCGCTTGACCTTCGACTGGGTCGACCCACGCACACTGACCGAGGGGGAGCGGTAAGCAACCTCTCTTTGATCGGTGGGTCTTCCGGCCGGCGCAGCCGACAGAGGCTGCGTAGGCCGGCTGGAGTACTGCAAGCCAGGCGACGGAGTGTCGTCAGTGCAGCCCCCCGAGAGCTCCGACTGTCCCGGGGAAACGGACGTAACCCCAGTAGTGACAGTCGAAGCCCTCCCCAGTTTCTTTACGCTACTCATTATTTTCTCAACGAAATCAAACTATAGTTTATTTCACAACTCACTACAACAACAACAACTAAAACTCTACACTTTTTCTAGTCTTTTTAAGCACTCTTAGCGAGGATAAGGTTTAGACAACGGTTGAACTGTTGGAACAGATTTAAAACACAACCTCACCCACTCGCGGCTAAGAGAAAAGAGGACGACTCCGTGACGGGCATGTCGCGGGGCGTTATGGGTAGGACGGTGGAGGGCGCTATTATGTGTGAAAGTCTTAGCATTTCTGCCTCGCGGCATAGGGAATATGCAAATTAGTAATTCGACTCTACCGGTAAGTAGAGTGAAGTAGACTGCTGTTTAAATCTGAAGGGAATAAATAAACATGCTTAAACTTCCTTTTCGAATACTCAAAAGAAAATCTATCACGTTCTTAAACAATTCAACAATTTAAGAGAAGTGGAGCATCTTACCTCATTTATCATTTCAATTTCTCGAAATGTAAGTCTGTCTAACCAATCCACCTTTAACATGTGGCCTTTGCGATGTTTCTTTGTGAGCTTACTGAGACAAGACATCTGTTCTGAACATTCTTCATTTGGTTTTGATACTTTGGTCATCATTCCAACATCATCATTCACCTCCGGCCAAACCTTAAGGTCATGCATGCCTTGACGAAAGGTACTGTGAAGAAAAAGAAGATCACGAGTTTGTTGAAACACATGTGTTTATAAAAAGCAAAGTGAACAATTAGTCATTGGGTTCCAAAGCTGTTCCTGTTTTATTTCACGATTATGCGATCCAGACCCTGAAAATTACTCTGAATTTGAGCAGTTAGACCATCATCAAAGATTTAACACAGTTTTTAAATAAAATGTATGTACACAACAAAAAGATCATTCCTCAATAACATGTGGTTCAGGAACTAGAATTTGTTATTGAAACTTCCTCTTTGGACCGGAAGGAAAGGTCAATGTGGGGTCATCTTTTTAAATTAAAGACTTTATTGGGTAGTTGTGCATTCGCTGATTAATACAAAATGATCTATGTGTATCTGTGTAAAAAGAAGCTGAACAATGCTTGGGTGTAATGTTCATTCCTTGAGTTCACTGACGTGTTTTCCTGGCACCACCCAAGGAGCCACAGTCTGGTGAACCAAAACCCCCGGTTGTTGACTTAGGCAACCATAATTGTGTTGTCACATCTCACATGAAAAGTAATCTTATTTGTCAACAGTTTTGAGAACCAATGAATATTAATTTTGTTCTGTGATGCATTCAGTTGAACTACGGTTGAGTAAGTAAGTGCTTTTTTGATAAGACAAATTTTGATGAATGATATCATTGCGACAAGTTAAAGATTTTGAGATTTCAACTGAAATTTAAACCAGCAGACACTGATTTAAGATATAAAGAGAACTCCAAAAAGTTTAGCACGAAAAATGTACTACCAAGTGCAGAATTTATTTGATTGTAAGCATTTCCATACACAACTGTCTATCATTATGTTAAATTTGTGTGATATGACATTGATTTGATAGACGACACCGGTTTCTGGTTAAACACTGCAGCATTGACCTACATGTAGCAACACCTCTGAATCCTTTTCCCTAACACCCTACACTTTACTGGATTGAACAGCCAATTGTGCAACACTGGTTCTGTATAAAACTTTATGCTTGGACTTTTCTTGTTGGAAGAAAGGATCAATTTTAAATAGTTTTGCTGTAGACAATTAATTTTTGTTTTTTAAAATGGCTTCCATGAGTGTAAGGACAGTTTATTTCAGAAAATCTTAAAAGCAAGTTTGATTTGCAATTTGGCAATTTGCTGAGATTTCATAATTAAAATGTAAGATTAATTTAAATGTCTTCTTTCAAAACAGTCGATTTTGAAAACTTAATTATGATTTAGAGTTTAGGGAGTTGGTTAATACTCCAGTTGTGCACTGCAGTTTAAAAGACATTTTTGAATTTGAAATTAAGAGAGTAGTTTAAAGAGTGAAGAAGTTTTGATTTAGAATTTAAAGCCATTATAAACTTTCAGAACAGAAAAAAAAAAGGTCACAGATTTACAAATAACTTACAGGGTTTACAGAAGGTATTGGTAAAATACTTCTCTTGAAATATTATTCCATGAAATGCTTTACTTTTTGAGAAAACATTAAAACAATTATCAATTCTCGACATCGAGAATTACGGATTTATAGTAAACACATGTCATGACACAGCGAAACGTGCGGAAACAAGGGTGGGTTTTCCCGTTATTCTCTCCCGACTCCGATGACAGATTGAGCATAAATTTTCACAGGTTTGTTATTTTATAAATAAGTTGTAAAACATAAAGTGTGGGCCTTTGGACAATACTGTTTACCGAAAGTGTCCAATGGCTCTAAGGGAGTTGGGTGATACTCAAGTTTCATGCTATTTATTTATTTATTTATTTATTTATTTCCTTTATTTACCCAGGGTGAGCCAAATCAGTAAAAAACTGGTTTCCATTTTGGCCCTGCGAACAAACTAACATGTTAAAGTAAACATAAAATCACATGATAAAATTACGATATAAAAATCACGTAAAATATTTAAGAATGTTACGGAAAATTAAAAGCAATATTAACAAACAAAAAAAGATTTTTGGGGTTGAACAAAGAAATGACTAGAGTGGGATTCGAACCAACGACCTCCGGATTAACGTGCCGGCGCTCTACCAACTGGGCTATCTAGCCCTATATTGGCGGTGTCCCTATTTTGTCAATATCTTTGTTCGGGGGTGCCAGTCAGAAGCCATACAACCGTTAACTGCCGTGTAGCCAGGGATCACACCCAAATTACGATACAACCTGGGAAGCGGCAGCTAGGGGATCACCTTAAGGGTGATGCGACTTTTTGTTTCAGATATCAATATAAACCACAAGGGAAACTGACTGGGTAAATTTGTAAATGATTTTTGGGGTTGAACAAAGAAATGACTAGAGTGGGATTCGAACCAACGACCTCCGGATTAACGTGCCGGCGCTCTACCAACTGAGCTATCTAGCCCTATATTGGCGGTGTCCCTATTTTGTCAATATCTTTGTTCGGGGGTGCCAGTCAGAAGCCATACAACCGTTAACTGCCGTGTAGCCAGGGATCACACCCAAATTACGATACAACCTGGGAAGCGGCAGCTAGGGGATCACCTTAAGGGTGATGCGACTTTTTGTTTCAGATATCAATATAAACCACAAGGGAAACTGACTGGGTAAATTTGTAAATGATTTTTGGGGTTGAACAAATCATCCAATTCACCATCCAATCGCAATGGTTTTGCAAATTCACCGCGAATGTTAACATTTTTATTCGCAAGAATTTATTCATAATCGCAAGAATATTCGCCACATTTTGATTGAGTGATCTTCGAAAAGAGGTGGAGAATGACTAGTGAACGTTCCGAAATTGTTACCAACGCTTACGAAACATGGCGAATGTTGCAAAGATTGAGCAATTGTCAAATAATTCCATTCGTAAGCCCATTCGCTAGCATATTTTCCCTAGTGTGAGAGTAGCATAAAGACACTGGACACTATTGGTAATTTGGCCTTTTTACGGCTGGAAGTAAAACTAACTAGGAATGCTCAAAAACGTTTAAATTTGATGATTTTTTATGGATGCTTCTTCTCCATTCCTGGAAGACCTTTGAAGTAAAATTTTAGTCTATTTTGTAGCAAATATAGCTGAATTCAGCCAGTGTGTCCATTTAAAGACTCGACACTAGTGGTAATTGTCAAAGACTAGTCTTCACAGTTGGTGTAACTCAACATACATGTAGTTACCTGTTCATGTTCCTGGTGTTGTCATTTAGCCTTCGAGAAAGACTCTGCTAGGGTCGAAACGTCAGGCCATTAACTATTTTTTGCATTTTTAATACGTTCACACCACTTTGGCGGGGGTAAGCAGGCTGTGGCACAAAGATAAAAAATGTATAAACCTATCCATATAATATCAAGACAAAATGGGAGTTAACCTACCCATGCTTTCCAAAAAGAGAAACAGCAGCCTTTCCTACTTTCATTGTTTTCCGTGGTCCATACACATCCCAGACAGTAAAAACAAACTGCAAAAAAACATAGAGAAAAAGATGGTACATTATAATGTGTGTTGTATTTTGTAAAATGTAACTGACTGATTAAAAATCAACTTGAACTAAATCACAAAAACTAATTTGATCCTTTATATTTGTTTATTTTGTAAGTTTGAATTTTTCTGCCTAATTATGTTCTGCACAAATAGCACGAAACAGTACGGACAATGAATATTGTTCATCGTCATCTCTAATCATTTACCATTTGTCTTGTTGAGATCAGGGTTTTAAAAACATTAATGTGACAGGCCTGTGAGTGAAACCTTAAAGGGCTGAAACACTACATGATGTAAGAATGATAGTGTAACGTCAAAAGGGCTGACACACTACATGATGTAAGAATGATAGTGTAACGTCAAAAGGGCTGAAACACTACATGATGTAAGAATGATAGTGTAACGTCAAAAGAATGCCCCTCATGCAAATATGCTGGTCGGATTGGGGCAACCCATTAATCCAGTTACTAGGTTTAACTCACATTACATCAGGAAGGTGGGCGGATTAGGAAATAACAAAATACATACGTTGTATAGATGCAACTAACAATGGTCAATTAAAGAATAACAAGATCAAAGGTAGGATTATATTAAAAATAGGTTTGAGGAACATGTGGTGAAAATGGGTTATTATATACCACTGCAAATGGAGAAAAAAAATTACTTATTGGCAGAAAAAAATGCTCATTACTCTTATATACAGAATATATATTCAACAATCAAATTCTACGGCAGGAGTACAATGGGGGGGAATGGGAAGTTATTTGACACCAGTGTTTATGTTCAGTCCAAAGGGTTGGACTGTCTGGAGTTGGTGAATCCAGTGTGATTCTCTATGCTTGCGATGAGTGTCATCACCATTGCAAGTACACTACAACATCATTGACGCTATGATTGGGACTGTTGAAGTGGATAGAGACTAGGTACTGTTTCCTGGTCTTTATGGAAGAGACATGGTTTGCAAAGCGAGACTCTTTGGTCTTAAGCCTGGTGTGACAGCCTCAGAGCTCCGGCGGTCTCAGAGCTCCGGGTGACGTCACCAGAGATTTCGGCACGCAGTAATCATGGTCTCAGATCTCTGGCGTGCCAAGCTCTTTCCGGGATGACGTAGCATGCTGTTGTTGCGGGCGTGAGTCCCCGTCGTCTCCCCCCCCCCTACCGCCACGAATAAATCTTCGACACCTGTTTTGTTGTCGTACGAGTGCTTTTCCGAGGGGCAACCCAAAACCCTTTCCTGGCTTTCAGAAGAACCTTCTTTGTTATTCCCACTCCTCAAATACTTATTATAAACGTGATTACTTTTTTTACAATACTGTCGCATACGCTCCACTTGTTCACCACAGGATATGGGCGCTGCCATGACAGCTACGAGAGTAGACTTGTGGACAAGTCGTTTATGGTCCCACGCGGTGAGATAGTCGAGTTGCAGCGAACTGCTGGTTGCGCGACTACTACAGCTGCCTGCAGTCGGGCAGAGCAGTAGTTGCACAACCAGCAGTTTGCGCGCGGAGAGCACCGCTGCAACTCGACTATCTCACCGCATGGGACAATAAACGACTTGTCCCCAAGTCTACTACGAGAGTGTACTCGGCACAGCACTAAAATCGACTACTTTTGCTTGGTGTGCGCAGGCACGGCATGATTTAATACTACCGTATTTGGTAATCTGGAGCTCTGAGACCGCCGGAGCTCCGAGACCACCACACCGGTTCATACTCCCTGCGAATGCAAAGCGAATTTGATGTAAATTTGACGTCACAACTATGCTTTCGCAAGGATACTCGCACGTGAGTTGAACAGAGCCAACTGCTGCAAATAGCGATGCAAATTTTGTGACGACAACATTCGCTTCCGTTTCGCATTCTCATTCGCAGGAAGTATGAACCAGGCTAGTCTCTCCCACATATTGTAGCCCACATCTCTTACATTAGGCCAGCCAAAAAGTGAAATTATACTTTGTACGGCATAGTTTGTTACTGGCTGGCATCCATGCTAGATGTATGGATCATGGACTTGGGAAGAAGATTAGGGTGGATGCCAAGCTTGATTTTGAAGTTTAAGGTCATTTTAAGGCAAAAAGGGTTTTTTTAAAGGCAAAAATCAATATTTGATAGATCTATCCATAAAATGTATTTCTTAACTTTATGTTGCTGTTACAAAGCTAAGTAATTAACAAATAACCTTTGACCTTATACACAAAAGTGTAGCAAATCGAAACGTAAAAGTGTGATTTTTTTTTTAAAGTGTATAATATTTGAGTACACCAATTGTTTTTGCACTCCCCATCCTCAATGGTGTAATATTAGTTTCAAACACCTTTTTTTGAAAGGTAAATATACCCAGGCAGTTTTTGAGAATTTATTTTTTTCAAATACCACGTTCATGTGAGGCAATGTTTGGCATTTTTGAATTTTTCACCAAGTTTGACCCTAAAGCCCTGTTTGCATTGGACTTAATTTGGGAAAACTAAACGAGCCAATGGGTAACTTATTTTAAGTCCAATGTGAACAGCCCAATCTTGGATTGAAATTAGAAGGTACAGTGGCATATAGCATCCTTGTGGAATTCAACACGTGTGTGTCGTTTTAGACACGGGTTGCAAGTCTACAAAACCCTAACAGTCCGAACTCCCTCTTACGAGTCGTCTGATTGGCTTGAGTCACGAGAGATATCTCCTTACATGTGTAGTTGTCTGGTTTTTATATGGGCCACCTGTTGGTCAAAGGAGGAAGCCGTAGGCTGCACACAGAGCCACCTCTTTAGGTTTGAAGTAGGTGGTGACCTCACACTCCCATTAACATTCTGACTCATTGATCTTTCACCATGTTCACAGGGTGCATGCACCTCTAAATGGTACAGATGATGTATAATGGTACAGACGGTGTATATACCACTTTGAACGGGGGGGGGGGGGGGTGATTTAGCGTGTTAAATAAAAAATATTAAGGCTTTAAAGAGAAAAAAAAATACATGCGCCTATTACAGATGTGTTTATTAAAAGTAAGACACTCATGTAGGCTTACCTAACTTTCCAGCATTTTTTAAACGCATCAAACAGCAACCCGCTGTTGCTAATAACTTTTTGTTCCATTTAACCCTGTTCCATTGTTGGTATACATGTACACGCAGAAATTGCAGCATTTTAAACAATGATGCAAAACGTTTCTTGCTATTTGTAAACTATGTGACACTTATCTTAGAACAAATTGTTCACAAGAAGAAAGTGAATACATTACTGATTCTTTTCATATAAGTTTTGCCATTTAAACATTTAAAAGAGTACTGTATGTTATTTATAGTTTATAAATAGAGACAAAAGACACATTTCTGTTGTAGTATCATTTGGGTCATGTTCTCTAACTCTCAGGAATCATGTAAATACAAGATGGCTGCCCGCGTGGCAACTGCCTATAGTTACCAACACAAGAGGGCGGTATAACATAAAACGTAACATCCTTCTTTTTTTAACAGTAAACAAGAAGATTGTCATGAACTCCAAACTTTAACAAACCAAGTAATAAACACAACAAGTTTGCAAAAAACAAAACCTTACTTAGTGAACAAAACTTTTACAGTTGGTTTTCACTGAAAGTTAAACAGGTTTAACTTTCAACCAAGACTGTATCCTTAAACTTGTTCCTTCTTTGTACATGTATAACACACAAACTCAATAAACAACTTTAATGCTCAACTATTGTGATGTCTTTGATTTGGTTTGAGTTCAAGTTATATATACCTTTAGGTATGCTGGCGCTCTAAGTTCTCGAGTGCTCTGTCTGATGTTTGTCAATTCTGTCTCTGGTGGTGTAGTCTTTTCTGTGTTTTCCGTGTTTCATGGAGTACCTCCATTCGCGTTCTGTGTTTGTTTGGTCGTATCCTTTGTTGACTCGTCTTGGGCATTTGTGGGAAATTGAATCTCGTGTTGCGGTATGAAAGATTCTGAACTGAGTTTGAGATGTTTTCTGTTGCGTCTGTATTCGCGTCCATCTTCTGTTCTTACTTTGTAAGACCTGATGTTCACTTGATCTTGTACTTGTCCTTTTTCCCAACGCCTGTTTGTGCGATTCGCGCTTGGTTTGATACGTATTGTGTCTCCTGTCTTTAACTTTGGCAGTTCTTTTGCGTTCTTGTCATAGTGACGTTTTTGACAAGCTTGTTTGTCTTGTTTCTTTGCTTTGACGTCGCTCTGCACTTTTGGTTTGAGTAGCTTTGGTGAGATTGGCAAACCGGTTCTCGTTCGACGTCCAAAAAAGCGTTGAGCTGGAGAGCTTCCCATTCCTTCAGTTGGTGTATTTCGCCATGCCAACAAAGCTTGATAAACATCTCCGTTGCTATCTGCGTTTTTTCGGAGTAGTGTCTTTGCGATCTTAACAGCACTTTCTACTTTACCGTTACTCTGTGGGTATTCTGGTGAGCTGGTGACCTGTTGAAATTCATAGTCATTTGCAAAGTTAGCGAATTCGTGTGAGTTGAAAGGGGGGCCATTGTCCGAGTAGATGAAAGCCGGAATACCGTGCGTTGAAAAGTGACGCTGTAGGCGTTTGACTGTAGTTTTGGCATCCTTCTTATGTGGTAGGCTATCAATCTGAAAGTAATCAGAATAATAGTCCACAGTGCATAAATAGTCTTTGCTGTCCAGCGTGAAGAAATCTACTCCAATCTTTTCCCAAGGGTGGCTTGGTATGGGATGATTGATCAGAGGTTCCTTTGTGTGCACTGCTTGGTACGTGTTGCATGTCTCACAATTCGATATGTAGTCAGTGAGCTCATGTGTCATGCCTGGCCAATATACTATGTCTCTGGCTCTGCGAAGTGTACTTTGAATACCCATGTGTGCCTTATGCAGTCTCTGTCGAATTCGTGGACGAGCTGATTTAGGAATAACACAGCGTTCTCCGCGAAAAATGATTCCATCCTGATATGATAGTTCATCCCGTACGCTGTAATATGCATGAGCGATTGTAGGAAGTTGTCGTTTGTCTTCAGGCCAACCGCTGAGGATATAGCGTTTGACAGTTTGTAGACTTTCATCCTCAGTAGTTGCTGCTTTGATCAGTGCATGGGTTTTGTGTGTGATTCGTACTGTATCAATCATGTGCACACTCTCTACTTCTTCCTCAACAGCTGAGCGATTACTGGTTTTCAGATATGCACGCGATAACGTGTCTGCCAGATACATTTCAGGACCTGGTTTGTACTGAATATTTACATCATATCTCTGCATCCTGAGTAGGAGTCGTTGTAAGCGTTTTGGTGCATTTGCAAGCGGCTTCCTTGATATGGAGACTAGTGGTTTGTGATCAGTCCATAAAACCATTTGTCGGCCATAAGTATATTCATGGTTGCGCTCAAGACCGAAAATCTGTGCGAGTAATTCTTTCTCAATCTGTGAGTATCGCGTTTCAGCTGGCGTTAGAGCTCTACTAGCATATGTGATTGGGTGTCCATTTTGCAGTAAGACAAATCCCAGTCCTTTTTCACTCGCATCACCCTGACCCTCTGTCACTACTTTGGGATCAAAGTATGTAAGAATTGGAGCTGTTGTCAGACGTTGCTTGATTGTGTGGAATGCTTGTGATTGTTCCTCTGTCCAACACCATTCAGTATCTTTATGTGTTAGTCGTCTGAGTGGTTCGCTGATGTCAGACAGATCTGGTAGGAATTTGGCTAGATATTTAACCATGCCAACAAATCTCTGTATTTCTTCAACATTTGCTGGTGTTCCCATGTTCAGAATTGCTTCCACTTTGTTTGGATCCGGTTTGAGTCCTTTGTTTGTGAGGCGGTGGCCAATATATGTGATTTCGTCACACTTGTATTCAAACTTGGCCTTGTTCAGTTTGATATTCATTTTTTCACAGCGATTGAGGAATTGTGTCATATTCTCATCATGATCACTTTCTGCTTCCTTGTAAGTTTCACCTTGGCCTGTGATCAAAATATCATCTGCGATAGTGTGAATACCTGGCAACCCTTCGAGGCACTGATCCAATTTCATTTGGAAAAGTTCTGGAGAAGGTGAGAGTCCGAAAGGTAGTCGACACCATCTTTAACTGCCCCATGGTGTTTGGCATGTCGTAAGATGAGATGACTCCTCATCAAGTTCACACTGGAGCAATCCTTCTTTGCAGTCTGCCTTTACTGAAAATATTAACCTTTGCTAGCTTGGGCAGGACATCATCAATGACTGGCAGTGGATATTGTTCTCGTTTGAGTGCTTGATTCAGATGTTGTGGGTCGATACAGACACGCAGTTTACCACTCGGTTTTATAACATTTACCAAGCTGGAAACCCAGTCTGTTGGTCCTTCAACTTTCTTTATGACTTCCAGATGTTCCAGTCTTTCAAGTTCTTCCTGTAACTTAGGTTTAATTGCGATGGGAACACGTCGTGGAGGCATTACCACAGGTTGTGAGTCCGGTTCAATTTGTAGACGCACTTTTCCTGGCAAGTGACCTAATCCAGTGAAAACACAAGCGTGATCTCTGAAGATCTCCTCCTTCGTTTTTGCATGTGTGAGTCGATAAAGTTTGTTTGTTGTTCCGCGCGTGATCATGAAGTGAGTATGCGACTTGAGTATCACCCTTAACTGTACAGTTCTCACTTAAAGTTACAGCTATATTCTCATGTTTAACTTCAATCAACTTCATTTGTTGAGCAGTACTTGATCCTAACAATGGCATTTGCTTACACCCTTCAATTACAACAAATGGTACCAGATACTTCTTTCTGTTCTTTAAATTTCTGATCTGTAGTTTACAAGTTCCTTGTACCGGCATAGTGTTCTGATTGTACATCGACAACTTCTGATCTGATTCTTTTATTTCAGTACCAAAAGGAAGGTTTGCCTCTGGTATGATATTGCATGTGGCTCCTGAATCCACTTGAAACATCAACCGCTGTTTTGGAGCTCAGAAACGAACATTCCTTTAAGCAAAGTTCTGAAGCAGTTTGGTCTGGACTCAGGATGTCCATTTGCCAAATCCGTTTTGTACTAAGCAATCAGCCGTCAGGTTTTGTTAACAAAAGAGCCCTCATGTGCGGCTGAATCGGGTACATTTTTAGGAGTTTTTCCTCATACAAAATTAACCAAACTGGACGTACAAACCCTCAAAATGACAAGGCAAATGTTTTCTAAAAGTGTAAAACTTGAGAGGATGTAGGAGTAGTTATTAAATACCAGAAAATTACCGTTTCTATTTAGTTTGTACAGGGTTCCACAGATATGATAACTAATCCTAATGATAATTAATAAGCCGACGCTCTGTTCTCCCCAAAAGCGGTGGTAAAAACAGTAGATTAGATATCTGTTGCACAGCACGTTCCAAAATATCGCTTTATTTGGTGCTCCGACAACATTGTATGTGTCATTGGACGTACATGTATTCTCAATAAATCATGATGAATGGGGCCTAAGATTCTAAAATCGTGAAAATTATTGGAAACAAGGCAACAAATCATTCAACATATTATAGTAACCAATCATTAATGTATTTATTTTCATATCAAATAATAAACCACAAGGGAAACTGGGTACATTTTCAAATGATTTTGGGTTGAACAAAGAAAAATTGACTAGAGCGGGATTTGAACCAAGGACCTCCGGTTTAACGTGCCGGCGCACTACCAACTGAGCTATCTAGCCAAGTGTTCTCCACACACGTAAATTGGGAGGGCCGCCCTGCCCAAAAAAGTACATAGAGACTATTTTTAGACTGCATTTAATAAGATCAAACGAGTACCTGACAAGCCAGAGCCGACTTCAAAATTATAGCATCAATCAATCAATCAATCAAACGTAATTTGTATAGCGCCTAAATCAAAAGTTTGCTCAAAGGCGCTGAAGGCACAGAAGAAATAACAAGTCATTGATGGTAGGCCTCCTGAAACAAGTGGGCTTTAAGAAGTGCCTTGAATGTGTTGAGTGATGTTGTGTCCCTGATGTGATTGGGGAGTTTATTCCAGAGTTTGGGTCCATATACCGAGAAGGCTCTATCGGCAAAAGTGATGTGACTTGTTCTTGGAACTACAAAGTATGGTGAACAGGAGCTGTTTGACCGAAGGAGTCTCCGTTCAGCACCAACTTGCAGAATGTCTATGATGTAATGAGGGGCTTGTTGATGTAAGGCCTTGAACATGAGAACGATGACCTTGAAGTCGATCCTTTGATGGATTGGGAGCCAGTGTAGTTTGATGAGTTCCGGGGTGATAGAGTCGAACTTGCGCTTCTTTGTGATGAGTCTGGCAGCTGTTCGTTGCACATTATTTAGCCTCCTTTTGAGTTTTTGGCTGATTCCAATCAGAAGACTGTTGCAATAGTCGAGTCTTGAAGTGACCAAAGTGTGCACTGCAAGCTTGGTTGCGTCGACAGTCAGTAGTCTGCGGGCCCTGCCGATGTTAGTGAGGTAGAAGTTGGCAGTCTTGATGATGCTTGAAACTTGCGCGGACATAGTCATTGCAGGGTCAAACATGACTCCAAGATTTCTGACTGGCTTGGTTTCGACTAAGACATCAACTCCTGCAACTTTAACTGATTGAAGATGAAACTTGGCGAGTTGGGCTCTGAAACCGATCGCTATTACCTCGGTCTTGTCAGCGTTGAGTTTGAGAAAATTAGTTGACATCCAGGCCTGTACCTCAGTTATGCAGTCTTCGACTTTTGATACATTTTGAAGGACTTCAGAAGACTTGACAGGGCAGATAGATGTGTAAATCTGAGTGTCGTCTGCGTACATGTGTAGTTCCAAGCCATGTTTACGAATGATCTGTCCAAGAGGAAGAGTATATATCAAAAACAGCAGGGGGCCAAGGACTGAACCTTGTGGAACACCAGACAGTAGCTCACGAGGTTGCGAAAAATGGTTGTTGATATGGAGACGTTGCGTTCTTCCAGACAGGTATGAAGCGAACCACTTCAGTGGAATATCCTGCACTCCCAGCAGTTCTTCCATCCGAGCTAGTAACACTTTGTGGTCGATCGTGTCAAAAGCGGCACTGAGGTCAAGCAGAACTAAAATGGTGATACCTTGCTTTTCCATGGTCCACATGATGTCGTTGTGAACCCGAAGGAGTGCTGTTTCGGTGCTGTGAAAGCGCTTGTATGCGGACTGCATGGGCTCATGAAGATGGTGATCACTCATGTAGTTGGTCAGCTGTCTAGCGACAACTCGTTCAAGTACTTTGGATATGAAGGTCAGGTTGCTGACAGGGCGGTAATTCTTTAGAGTATTGGCATCCAAACTTGGTTTCTTCAGCAACGGTGTGATAACTGCAGATTTAAGACAAGATGGAACTACACCTGATTTGAGGGATGCGTTCACAATACTACTGATGGTAGGTATAAGAGTGTCCAGAATCTGCTTAACCAGCCAAGATGGTATTGGGTCTAGAACACAAGATGGGCTAGGTGACATCAGAATAATCTCGCCTACTTCTTCGTCGCAAGTTGTTGTGAAGGAATCCAAGGACGAGCCTAATCTGGATCGTGGAACTGCAACAGATGTGGCAGAAGAGAGGCCGTCTCTGATACACTGAATTTTGTCACTGAAGAATGTTGAGAATCGTTCTGCCAATTCCTCAGGACAGACATGATCTGGGAGCTTAGATGGCTTCTTCTTATGAAGGATGTCATTGATGATGCCAAATAGCTGCTTAGAATCATTACCACAGTTGATTATCTTGTCATTGAAGAAGCTACATTTGGATTTGTATAGTAGCTGGTTGTAGTTATTCTTGACTGCCTTGTAACGACAGAGGTCATCGTTAGATCGAGTAAGTAGCCATTTTCTTACAGCTTTTCTGCGATTACGTTTAGCCAGATGCGATCGTAAACAAACGATGTACACACAGCCACATGGTTCGTATTTATATGCCGAGTGCATAAGCATCAACCAACCATGCACACACACCACGCACACTATCAACGATGGGAATACCCACTGCATGCATAGTGCATGAACAGTCTGCACGCTGTGATTGGCCGTTGATATACTCCAACACAACACGCACGTTCACAAACTGAGAAAGAATTACCACACAGTGCCGCACGCATGTACAGAATGGTACAATGTACAACCTCGAAGCATGTTTAAACATGTCAACTTTCGCCCATTGAGGGCGTGCGCGATGCGGGGCAAAGTTCATTGATAATTGAATCTCGATTATTTTATTACAAACGAAGCTCTAAACGACGGAACCACTAATCACTAATTCATGGAAATAGTTTTGGATGGAAAAAGTATTATTTAGGACCATAATTTGGGGAAAGATCGTCCAAAAATGTGGGTTTTTATTTATTTTTTTTTTTCGTTTTGAAAAATGCACACGAAGACCGTCCGATCATGGTCCGATCACCCGCTTTCTAAATTCTGACATGCGGCGTGCCGATCATCCCTTTGAGGTTATTGGCGCGACGCACAAAGCAAAATGTATAACAAATTGTAGTTTTGATTTAGTTTTTAAAATAAGGTTGTTCCAACCGAAATGGATGCCCATCAATAGGTAGGTAGCGTCGTCGGGCCCAAGGGTTAATACCTTATTTTAAGAAAGTGGTTTTCTCAAGCATTTGTTGCTTTCACGTCCGCTGACGTCATATCAAAATCTGCGCCATTTTGATTCCCCCAAATCTAGGTGATTTGGGAGTCCGCGAAGGGACGATACTTACCTGTTAAACCTACAATTTGCATATTTCTCTTAGCCTTAGGCTTCCACGCTAGAATTTTATACCACAATAGGGCGCCCTCCATCGTCCGCCCCTGCCCACGGCCAACTCGTCCTCTTTTTCTCTAGAACTTAGTAAGGCGAGCCACTGTGGGGAAGGAGGGAGGGAGGGTTTAACAGGTAAGTATCGTCCCTTCGCGGACTCCCAAATCACCTAGATTTGGGGGAGTCCACTTCAGGGGACTCCCTTACCTGTTAAACCTACAATTTGCATAGACTAGCCCCGAAAAATGGATGGTGGGCTTCAGAGCGAGCCTATTCAAAAAACCGCGTCTCGGGAAACCTAAAACTTAATGTCCCTTCGCGTTGTCCCATACCAAAAGGTATGAATAAAAAACTCACCAGAAAGCTTATTCTTTCTTGATCCAGAGGTAATGCCCCTATCACTCCAGGGTAGAACCTTCCTTGGATGCTCCTATTGAGAGGGCTGTACGGCCCGTCCTTCCTTCTGCTTGGAGAACATCCCGCAGGTAGCAGGATGTGAATGTTGATGGTGTTTTCCAGGCTGCTGCTTGCAAAATGTCCTGAATGGGGACACCTTTAAAGTAGGCCCATGATGTCGTCATGGCTCTGGTGTCATGGGCATTGACCCGAATGTCCGGTACCTTTGGCCAGTCTTTGATAGATGCCTGGATAGCTGTAACTATCCACCGGGAAATGGAGTCTGCAGAGACTGCTTTGTGTGGTTTATTTGTTGAAATAAACAGTTGGGTGGTGTCTCCTCTCAAGGGTTTTGTTTGAGCCAGGTACCACTTGAGTGCTCGAACTGGGCACCACAGTTTATCTTGTGGGACCGAGGAAAAACTTTTAAGGTCCGGCACGAAAATTGGTGGAGGAAGGAAGGAAGGAGATTGATTCTTCGTTAAAAACCCCTGACGAGGCACCAGTCTTACTCCACTTGGCTCCCATCTAATGTGCCCTGGTTCAACTGAAAGGGCATGGAGCTCACTTCTTCGTCTAGCTGTGGCTGTAGCCAACAGGAAAACTGTTTTGACTGATAGGTCTAATAAGGGGGCATTCGCCAATGGTTCATATGGCGGTTCCGCCAGGACCTTAAGAACTTGTGCAAGATCCCAGGATGGAACCAGCTTCCTAGATGGAGGCCTTTCAACATACATCCCCCGCAGGAGCTGAGCCAGGCTAGCGTTATTGGACACAGTAGATCCATCTGCGAACCCTTTATGGACAGCCGCTATAGCTGATCTATAGCCCCGAATAGTGGATATCGTCAAATCCTTATGAAACAGGTACATAAAGAAATCTCCAACCACTGCTAGAGGCGTTGTGCATGGATCATAAGTGTGTTCTTCGCACCACCTATGATAATGTCGTAATCGGCTGTCGTAAGTCCTACGGGTAGACAGTCTGCGGCCTTGGGCTGCCAATGAGGCAGCGTCTGCTGAAAGGCCCGCTGATCGCAGTGATTGCTTGACAGCATCCAAGATGTTAGGTGGAGGGACTCTACCCCTGGTTGCGGGATCAGGGACCGTGGTTGACGCAGTAGGTCTGATCGCACCGGTAGAATTATCGGCGGCTTGCACAAGAGGCGAACTATTTTCTGAAACCAAGGCTGGCGTGGCCAAAATGGTGCGATGAGGATGATTCTGCACTCTTCCGCCTCGATCTATGTCAGTACCCTTGGTAGAAGCGAGATCGGGGGAAACGCGTCTGCTAGCATGTTTTTCCAACTGATGGAAAAAGCGTCTGCTGCCCATCCCTTCGGATCCTGGTTGCGTGTACAATACACCGGTAACTGATGGTTCAGTGCCGACGCAAACAGATCGATGTGAGGACGATCCCATACTTGGAAGATCGATTGAACCACTGCCGGGTGCAGAGTCCATTCGGTTGGAAGGACCTTCCCCCGAGACAGAGCATCCGCCATGATATTCAGCTTTCCGGCTAAGTGGACCGCCGTAAGATTGATCTGTCTCGCCTGGCACCAAAGCAGAAGCTCCCATGTGTGCATGCACAACTGCGGGGAATGCGTTCCGCCCTGGCGGTTTATGTAAGAGACAACCGTTGAGTTGTCCGATTTTATGAGGACCACTTCCCCTGTCACTATTCTGACAAAATGTTTCAGTGCCCGAAAAACTGCGAGCAGTTCTAGGACATTGATGTGGTATTGACTGTCCGCCTGGGACCAAGAGCCCGCTACCGATTCCATTCCAATGTGTGCCCCCCAACCTGTGTTGGAGGCATCGGTCACCAGAGTTAAGGTAGGTCGCGGTCGTGGGAAAATCAGTCCCACCATGATGTTTGTTCGCCGCGACCACCAGTCCAGGTGGGGGCAAATCATATTTGGGATTGGCACTGGCCGCTGGATATGGTGAATACCTGGTCGGTAGTATGCAAGTAGATGCAACTGTATCGGGCGCATCCGCAATCTGCACCATGGGAGTACGTCCACCATGCTTGCCATTAGGCCCAATAGCCGAAGCCATGCCACTGCTGGGGCCACACTGGCAGTTCTGAACAGAGTGATGCAGTCCAAAAGATTGTGGACTCGATCCTCGGTAGGAAAAGCTAGTCCTCGCTGGAGGTCCAGTTTTGCTCCTAAGAAAACTGGGTGCCTTGTCGGATTTGGCTGCGATTTTTCGATGTTGATCAGAAAACCTAACTCCGAAATGATGTTTGCAGTTAGTTTGAGTGCCCAGCTTGTTTCCTCCTTTGTCTCCCCAACAATGAGCCAATCGTCCAGGTAAACAAAAATCTGTACCTGACGTCACCGGAGGATTCCTGCTACGACTTTCACCAGCCGTGTAAACACCCTCGGGGCAGTGGAAAGGCCGAACGGTAGTGTCAGAAATTCGTAAGTCCTTTGGTCGTAACGAAACCGTAGGAACGCTCGATGTTCGGCCCACATCGGAACATGTAAATAGGCATCCTTTAGATCGATCAACACTGCCCAGGTTGGAATGGGTAATGCATCCAAAACTGTCCGCAGCGACTCCATCCGAAACCGTTTTGGTCGGACATATTTGTTTAATGGCCGAAGGTTTAAAATCGGTCGCCATTCTCCTGTGTTTTTCTTTGGAGCTAGAAAAAAGGTTGAGAAAAACCCTCGATTCGCATCCTCTGTTTGCACTCTGCATATGGCTTGTTTTTGCAAGAGGGCGGATATCTCCGACTCCAGAGCATGACGCTTGGTTCGGTCGGTTGGAATCGGTGTTGTTCTCGGTAGGTATGCAGACGGGGGAGTACTTGTAAACTCTATTTTGTAGCCGGAAGCTACCGTTTTTTGTACCCACCCGTCGTTGCACAAAAGGGCCCAAGTCTTTGCGAAATAAATGAGTCGACCCCCCATGGGCCCTGGAAAGGGGGTCGTGGGAAGGGGGGCGTCACCGGCGCCAAGCACCACCCCGGTAACCTCCGCGCGAAGCTTTGGAGCGGGGGGTGAAGCCGGCTCTACCTCGTGAACGCAACCCAAAAGCCTGACTCTGTACAACAGTTGTAGTGGGCTTGAAAGCAGAGCCCGGTGGATTTGGAGCAAACGGCTTCAACGGTTTACGGGGGAACGTCTTGCCCTTAGTAGCTCCACTGTTGCCTCTTGCCGGACGAGAGCTGCCTCCTTGACTTGATTGTTTATTGAGGTTAATCTTGTCTGTGGCTTTAATTCGCTTCGCCTCGGCTTGCATGACCTCCTGGAATTTTCCTCCAAATAAATCGGAACTCAGCCGGGGGAGAGATTCCAGGTTGGACCTCAATCCATCGGAGGGAACAAAAATCGTATCCAAAACGTTTGTCCTCCGTGCATTGATTGTCATCAAGGACACCCGCATAAACTGGTCCATACACAGCCGTAGCCCGTCGTCAAGGCAACGAAAAGCTGTCTCGGTTGCCTCTGGTGATACAGGTGAATCTTCTTCACAAGAACACACCAAATATTCGGAAAGGAGTTGTAAAAAACATGCCACCCGAATTCCTGCCCGTGAAGCCGTATCAATTTTTATTAATGACTCCTCAAACACATTTTTTTCCTTGGACGGAAAAGGTGACTTCAAAGTACTTCGACCGCCCGAATCCGCCGTGATTTTATCACGCACTGTAGCGGGCATGGGCGGCACTGATAAAAAATTATCAAAGTCTGCCTGAGGTACTCTGAACGGGCGAGTTTCCCGGCGCACGAACGGACGTATCTTTTTCACTTCCGAAAGTGCGTTCATACGATCGGCACACAGCCGATCAATTGGAAGAACCGGAAAAAATTCCTTTGGTTCGACCGGCGCGGTATGACGCTTAAACGATTGTCTAGCGCCGTCTACCGGGTCTGGTTCTTCATTGGAAGGTATGTGCAACACCCGTACCATATCTTTCATGACCATACGCAATCGCTGGTCGGTTGTGGATTGGTAGGATGATTCATCACCCGATGAATCATCCTCCCGCCCTGGGGGTCGTTCCCGGTTATCCCGTCGCTGTGTCAGGGGAACAGTTTCCTCATTTCCCGAGGATTGTTCGGTGTCTGGGACCGCTACCGCTGCTGAAACACGGCGTGGATCCCTATCTGACACACTGCCCGGGTCGGAAAAACTATCCGAGACGGTGATTGACATTACGTCCTCCGTCCTCGGTAAAACATGCCTTGGCTCCGGTGGAGCCACCGGTTGAGCCGGCGCTGTCGGCTTGGGTATTAGTGACGTGATACTGGCCGTCAGTTCACGGAACCCTTGTAATAGAAGGGCCGATGTGGGGTCTTCCCGCTTACTATGATGCCGGCGATGACCCCGTGGCGATCGGGAAGATGAGGATGATGAACTGGAACTAGTATATCTTCGGTGGCGTTCCTCACCATCGGACTTATCCCGGCTCCGATGCTGTCCGTGGCTCGGGGCCGGGATAAGTCCGAACGGTTTCGGATGGAGTCGCTGCGGACAGTTTTGGATGCATTACCCATTCCAGTGACCCTGGCGTTCTGCAGACGCACTGTAGTTTTCGGTAGTCTGTGTGAGACCGCCTAATCCCCGCTTTGATGTTTTTTCCCCCCTGAAACAACCCGGCCGGTCCAATCTACAAAGGAATCTTGCGGCTGCGTCACAGACTGAGAGTGAGGAGGGAGGCCAATATTCAGTAGGTCTTTACTTTTATTTGACGGCGCAGTGTGGCAGCGCTTATCAATTGAATACATTTACCAACAGATCGGTAAATGTATTCAATTGATTAGCGCTGCCGTCGTAAAAGTAAAGGCTTACATAATTTAGTAATGTTTGGTAATTCAATGATGCACCATTGGCAGTTGATTTCTTTGTTCAAATAAAACTTTATTTTTGAACGGGTAAACTTTCTGGTACTCATAAATTATTACCTTTTTAATGAAAAAAATAAACAACTAACGTTAAACGGACTGATCTTTGCCTCAGCCTCTTAAAAACAAAATAACAAAATAATAAGCACCATTACACTTTAAATTTAGTTAAATGAAACTATAGGCTATATCAAGTCAAGTTTATTTCAGCATTAGTGACAACAAGAAGATAACATCAAGAATAAACAAAATGGAAGGAAAGGAACAAGGCACCTCCGTTAATTTTTTTTTTAACACAACAACAATCGAATCATGGAGTATTGAATATTGATTAATTTAAAGTATATAATTACAGCTTCTCACTTTCTCTTGTTTAATCAAATGGAGGTATAACAAAATTAAGGTAAGCAGTTTTGTAAGAGTTTTCCGAGTTAAATTTGAAACCACTGAAAAATAATTTGTTAGGGTAAGTATATTTGCAGTCAGTTATTTTGGATCAGCAAGTTTTACTAAGAAGAATGAATGAACAAAGATCGGCTCTTTTAATTATTTCCAAACTGAGTTGACCATCACTCTTCTCTATAGAGCCTAACCAAATAAACTACCAAGTTTAATAGCCGATTTACACCTCGGATGGGCGCAGACAGCGGCCCTGAGCCGCACACTCAAAGGGAGTGTAATGTGAATCCCTGAAGAAACCCGGTCGGTCCAATCTACAAAGGAATCTTGCGGTTGCGTCTGTGACTGTCACAGACCGCAGGTGACTCGCAGCTCTTTAGTGATGATGTAAGATTATCTCCACTATGAGATTTATTGTCGCAAGACGTCTCGGCTAGGAAATACATCGCGATACTTAGTCGATACCGCGATTTACCGATATTTTGATTAATACAAAATCGATCCGATATCGATATCGTTTCCAAATTAGTATCGCGATATTCGATAATATCGTGGTATCGCCCAAGCTTAATTGATAGAGGTCAATTGGTAAAAGGGGAATCATTCAACCCAAAGAATTCATTATTTATTTATTCCACTGTCATGGTACCACGTACAATGCATTTGAGTGGAAAAAAAACAATTAAACGCATGTTTGACCCATTGACCTTTGACCTAGTTATTTGGAAAGGGTCAATCGAGTATACAAATATGTTTTGTAGATTCTCAAGGTCAGGTTTCTATTCACCTCTTACACAAACCTTGTCCATAAAATGAATAGTTTTAGAGACAATTGACCTTAAAGATTGCTAATTACCACCTAATTTAAATATGCAAATTAGGTCACTTCAGGCTTGAATCTCTTGTCCGATTTTTGGATATGTCATCAATAACCACCCAATAAACAAGAATCAACAATAAAACATCCAGTTATACTCAAATGAAGATTACGTGGTTAATTAACTGAGATTTTTTTTTTTACTTTACATTTAGAGTAAAGCTTATGTTCTAAGCTTCAATTTGGTATAATAAACTCACTCTTTCATATTATGATTTGGGAGATTAGGCTTCAAGAAAAAACGTATACAAATGCAATGGGGTTTTAGGCGGAAACAAAGAATAATAATAAAAACAATAAAAATCACGACGAAAACAAAACCTGTTCCGACGGTACATGTAGGTCGGAACAGCTAATAACAAACTGAAAATTTAGGCTCAATCGGTCATCGGAGTCTGGAGAAAGTAACGGGAAAACCCACCCTTGATTCCGCCCCTTTGGCTGTGTCATGTGTTTAAAACAAATCCATGATTCTAAATATCGAGAATTGATATTGTTTTAATGTTTTCTCAAAAAGTAAAGCACTTCATGGAATAATATTTCAAGAGAAGTCTTTCACCACTACCTTCTGTAGTGTAAACCCTGTAAGTTATTTGTAAATCTGTGAACTTTTTGGTTGTTTTTCTGTACCGAAAGTGTCCAATGGCTTTAAAGGGGAGATTTTCACAGGCATAATGTTCCCAAACCTGTATCATGCAAATGTGCGGGTTGGTGAATTTCAGAAACAGCAAACAAAAAATCCAGAATTATATGTGAGGCATTCCGCCCAGAATACGTCATGTTTTTGTTCAGGTTCTCCCCATCTGGTTTCCAAAAAACAAAGGCACACTTTCCAACCTCATGTTAACTTGAAACTTCACTTATAACTACATGTACCTGTGTGCAGCATTAAAAGTTCAATATGAACTTATTCTTATTTTGCCATGAGAATCCTTTTAAGAAATCAAGACTACATGTAAATAAACCACCTTTGTACAAATGTTTGAAACATATTAACCAATTTCTAAACAATTTCAAGCATAAGGACAGGCTAGTTCATTAATAGTGAAGGTTCAGAAACACAAGGATGAATTATTTTTTAGAAGTGCTTATACTACATGTAAACCAGCGTAAAGCATAAATACGAATCACTACTGTGGTCATTTAACTTACCTTTGCATTTCTGGGTAAATCACTGTATTTCACAGGAAGTGTAAGCCATTCATTCCAGCTATTTACAGAAAGTGAATAATAGAAATACATTAATAATATTAAGGGAATAAAAGGGTAACGGCGAGTTCTTGAAATGCCGTTTAAAATTGCCATGGTCGTGGCCGTGCAATATAAGCCCGAGCCGAAGACAAGGCCTTATCGCATGGCAACGACCCTGCAAGGTTTTAAGCGCCAGTTTAAGAACGAGTAACTACTATTTACTTCTCATTCATTAATTCAGCAACTTTGACAAACTTATCCGTTTTCCGACACCCTTGAGCTCTGTACATGTGTTGCAATTTTATGACTGAGACAGTTTTAGGATATTTTTGGTGCAACATGTTTCTCGTTTTCCTTTCACACACAGTGCGGCCAATCACCAACAGCACCCGCATTGCTTGTAACGAAAAACGCCTTGCACTAAGACCAGCACGTAGTATGCATCTAAATGTATCCGAAAACAACTGGTTATAAACAGCTCCAGCTGGTCATTATCAACCGTTAAATAATCCCCATGTGACACGCTCTCCACTAATATGAATAGCGAAACTGTCATACATTAGTATTTATGAATAGGCATTTATACCGCACTTTTCCAAAACATGATCAAAGCGCAAACAAAGAAAAGGATAAATTTCATCAAGCTAGAACAAAACATAAGTCTACTATGTAGTAAAGACATAGGTTTTAAGTATAACACCTCACAATGTTGAACTTGCTATGCCCCATTTTGGGCTGAAAAAAACAGAAAGCTTTGATTAAAATTTGAAATAGTTACTTTGGTACATATGTAGATCCAAGAAAGTAACAACCTTCTGACTAGGTAATGGCGGGCACCAATGAAACCTCTGACTAGGTAATGGCGGGCACCAATGAAACCTTGTTATCTCAGATTTCCTTTTCTGCAAGCCAATCTCCTAGACCTTATGGTATTTTGCTAAATATCACAACAGAATTGCTCCAAAAATAGCCTAGTACATGTGTAACCCTTTTTGCTTGTTGTTTCTCATATGGTGAGCACAGGACAATTACCTGCTGCTTGCCGATGCGCCGATGTATAAGAAGGGCAACAAATCATAAATAGCTAACTATAATTTTATGCTGATAATTATTTTGAGTAATTACCAATAGTGTCCACTGCCTTTAAGTCATTGAAACGTTTTGTGTTAGGAGCAGAGACTAAATATCAAAATGAATGTTAAGGTCACCTGTTATTACAAGCGGAGTACGCTTCAAGGTAGATTCTTTAAGAAGGGGTGTGAACTCCTCCACAAAGTTGGCAAAAGGATATTGGTGCCCAGGGGGTCTGTAGACAACAATAACGTCCACACTTCTACCAGTAGAAGTTATGGTAGCAGCCATTGTTTCGAAAGATTGATAATCCGGTGAAGATTTGATATTAACATTCAGTTCATCACAAAATAAAATGCAGACTCGCCTCCTCGTTGGCCAGCTCTGGGCTGGTGTTTAAAGATGTAGCCAGTGGGGGTCAGATCAAATATTACTGCGTCATCCACTGGGGTCAGCCATGCAACATAGTCCTGAAATTCAGTGGATTTGTTCTGGAGTGAATGTGATTTATCGTGCAGAGCAGTAACTGGTTATTATTCAGTTCTGGCATAGAATGAATACTGGTTCGATGGCTTAGATTCTTTTTCATAGCAATTTCCTCCTGTTTTTTAGGGGATCTTCGCCCGCGATGTTTCTTTCTATTTTTTGAAATACCAAGAGATAACATTCAATCCCATACATCCTTCTCCAGTCTGTGGGTACGTGTATGTAAATTGGACGGATTAAGGATATGGAGAAAGCTTTGCCCTTAAGTAACCAGTTATGATTCAGTTTCATTAAAATGTTGCCAGGACTGTCAGGTTCATGCAAATTGGACCAGGGTTGGGACAAATGTCTCCCAATCTTAAAAGCAACAGGTTAAAGGTAGCGATCGAGATGGCGTAATAACACACAGGGCTGCCATAGCAATACTTCATTGTTGCTAGTGTACATAACTTGCTCCATTGTTAAACCATAGCTGTATTGTCAAGGCAATAGTAGCTATAGAGTTGTGTACAGGGTTGAATAAGCAAGCTGTAATGGTGCTGGAGTGTGGCAGAGATGGCGTATAGTTCCATTAGCAAAAGTCAAAAAGTTATTTTACCTCCTCTATAATTCAGTCAAAGTCCATTTAAAGCCTTTAAACTTGTCGTACAGATCAATCAAACTCATACTATGCTTATTAATGATGAACGCAGCAATGACACCATAATAAACGAGAGCGGTGTGAGAGGACAACACGGAGGTGCACACTCCGTTCGTGCAGTATAAGCGAAAGACTTTAAACAGTGATTATCAAAATGAATTCAATCTTTAGCAGACAAGGCACCCCGGAAGATAAGACGCAATGACAAATTTGGGGTCTAAAAAGTTATATAAGGCACGCCTTATCTACAGGAAATTACGGTAAATAGTAAATTTATGTATACATGTAGCTGCATTTTCTGTTAAGATATCAAAAGAAAATCAAAGGTTTGAAACGTTTTTTGACCCAAGCAGTCAAATAATTAGTCAATATATCTGGACTTTGAATTTGACTGTTTTAGCTCACAAAATTTGAGATTTTGATGAATGAGCTTTCTAGTGGTAATTCTTCAATAAATAAAGAGGAATATAAATGATTTGTCAATTATGTTTCCTGATTAACTGCTTATTGAATATATTAATTTCCAGACCGATATCTGAAGAGCCGAGAGGGCTGTTTTCCTTTGTGGAAACCGATATGATATGAATGAGATCCGAAGTAAAGAGATTGTTGAGATTGTTGAGACGTGGAAAAAAAAATGTGTTACATGTATGTTAAACAAAATGAAAAGAGAATATACACGTACACAGCCGCCAAATGCTGGCCTTATTCTCATGTTTTTAAAATAAATTTGTAGAAAATATTCAAATGCACAAATCTTTGAGATTACTTTGGTAGTTCATTTGGGTTTTTTCATGTGTATGAGCGTAGCAAAGGAGCATGAAAGTGCACTTTTATTTCCCCCATACACTAAAGGGCACTGGACACTACTGGTAATTGTTAAAGACCAGTCTTCTCCCTTGGTGTATCTCAGCATATGCACAAAATAACAAACCTGTGAAAATTTGAGCTCAATCGGTCGTCGAAGTTGCGAGATAATAAAGGAAGAAAAAACACTGTTGTTGCAATAAGTTGTGTGCTTTCAGATGCTTGATTTAGGGACCTCAAAATCTTACTCAGAGGTCTCCAAATCAAACTCGTTGAAAATGACTTCTTTCTCAGAAACTACGTTACTTCAGAGGGAGCCGTTTCTGTCAATGTTTTATACTATCAACAGCTCTCCATTGATCACTAACAAGCAAGTTTTTATCCTACTAATTATTTGAGTAATTATCAATAGTGTCCAGTGCCTTTAATCAGAGATGCAACCAGGTGTTGAAAAAAAAATCTGAAAAATTTTGTGGTGACGTTTTGGACACTTAACGCAGTAAACCACCCCAACCTCGCAGCCAGAAATAGGGACAAACCTGGACTGATTTGTTGCGGTTGCCGGAGGTGAACATACGGAATCTGTATATTTTACTAGTTTGGGGGTCAAACAAACTTTGGTGTGCACACAAAAAAAGTTTAACTAGCCCAATTGTAAAATTAATGCAAAAAAAATTCAATGCAAAACAAATTGGGGGGGACGATCTAATCCGCTAATTTCTACCCTTAATAACACTTTTTTCGTCAACAGCCATTTTCATGGGTTTATGATTTGAAGATCGGTTGTATAAAAAACTTATTTTGCAAAAGAAATGTTCGGTCAGCAACACACACTTGGAAATAGCATGGAAGTAGAAATACATGTACAGATTTTATGTAGGCTGGTAGGGTCCTACCTAAATACTTCCTTGCCATTAACTCGTCAACTCGCTTGGTGCCGTCAACTCGCCGTCAACTCCTCCAATTTGTTTTTAAAATCCACAAAAGAGGCATAGAACTGTAATGTATTAGCTTAAGGAGAAGTTTCACAAGTTTTAGGTAACATTTCGGTATAAAAATGTAAGGTTTTTTTTTCTTGTGAGCAGTCGGCCGCCATCTTGCATTTTCACAGGCTTGTACAACACGACAACAGAGGGCGCTTTCCTGCATTTGGAATAGTCTTGACCTAAGTCGTCAATGATCGGTACTGCATGGTGTATTATGTACTGTGCTACGTGTAAATTGATCGGTGCCGTCTTGGGTTAAGACTCAAACTTATCCATGCCTGCCATATCTGCTTGGTTGAGAGTTGACGGCGAATTGACTGACACAAGCGAGTTGATGGCGAGTTAACGGCAATTAGTAAGACCGGGTGCATAATAATAATAATAATAATAATAATAAGACTTGTAATGCGCACATATCCACCCTGCTGGGTGTTCAAGGCGTTGTGATTCGCGCGCTATCGCTGACGATACCATCCGGGATTGTGTTAGTTTCTCCATGGTTTTAACAGAGATTTTCCAGTTTTTTTAATTTAAAAATAGCGAATTTGGAAGCATAAATCGGGAAATATCTGACATTTTTTATCCGATTTATACATTTTTTTATTTTGAACAAAAATAAGAAAAGGCGGTTTTCCGATTTAAATCGGAAAAGTTGCATCTCTGTTTAATGCAATAAAAAAACACCTTTCGCTACCCACAACAAAACCTAACGCTCCCCAATACAAACCCTTCAATTTCAAATAATATAAAAGCATACATGTACTTACTTCCATCTTGAGTTAAAGGATTTGTATGAAGTACAGCATGGTAGTGTCAAAGGAATTCCATCAGAAAAGATCTGGCAAGTCACATACAGATCAGAGCACTTATTCTCATACAACCCAGAAAAACGCAGATGGGGTTCCTGAAGCAGTATCTTATGTGACAGTTTCCTTCTCTTGCCTTCGACTGTTCCACTAAAAAAAAAAAAAAACATAGTTTGGCTTAGAAATTCACATATTTTATGCAGACTTGTCAAATGACGATGTGACAACTTTAAATGTTTTATATACATCAAAAAAATCATGAGTCTAGCAGTATTAGTTCCCCAGCGGCTTGGAAATTAAAACTTAGGATGGTGCCCTACTAACGAACATTGCATACAACATGTACAACGCATCTACCTAGCTACAGGCGGTCACAATGGCCCTAGTTGAGCAAAATTTTCATTTAAAAAAATAGTGCAGTGTGCCATTGACAGGGCAAACTGTTATTTGCTTTCTTAAACTTTAAATGTGCGCAAATAATGTACTCTTTTTCTCCACATGTACAAATGTAGGCCTACGGAGTAAGTTACATGTACATGTAGTTGCTTTGAAGGACTTTTGAGAACAAAACTACGCATGTGTTCTTGCAGGATTTCGTTGGGACAGGATATATTTTCTTAATTTTTGCCCACAAGGGATTTTCCAGTTTTTTAATGGTCACAAACTGTTTTTGAATCATAATTGAGGTCCAAGACCAAGTGACATTCAAGACCAAAAGCAGAAACCAATCTCACCGCGTCTTGGGTGCATGGAATTGTCACCAAAGTGTGACAAGTCCTGGTCGCATGCTACTACCCCCAAATGGTACCATTGTGAGGCAGAATTGATCACACCTGTGTGACATGAGGGGATGTAGTGTTATGCATATTGTCATAAACGCACTACAAAAGTCAGAGGTCATATGAATCACGCTTCTATCTTGTCAACAAAACTCCTGTGTGATCAACTCTTTATTGGTTCATTCCATAAAACTACATCAGTCAGGGATTCACCACAACTGAAACTTTCTTTCCGTCTCTGGACCACATTCCTCAGGCCAACCAAATGGATAATTTATGTTCTGGGTTTGCAGATCATTCCATGAGCAATGGGGCACAGTCTCATGTGCTTACTTTTTTTTCACTGTAGACTTGTGAGGTGTAGGCTGCTGACATTGGCAACATTGAAAGTCACTGTCCTCATCAAAATGCAGCTCAAGTTGTCATTCTTGATGTTCTTGAAAGATGACCCAGAGTAGCGAGGGCAGAAATAAATTTAGTTTAGGCTGCAATAACTCATTGTACCCTAAAGCCTGGTTCATACTTCCTGCGAATGCGCACGCATTACGAATGTTGACGCATCAAATTCGCAACAAAATTCATAGTGGGTTGAGTAGAGCTCGAATCTCTTAAGAATATCGCAGAACATAAAATTCACGTCAAATTCTTATCGCATCCGCATTCGCAAGTATGAACCACAATGGCTCCCATTGCAAATAGGATGAAAATCTGCCTACTTGAGTTTAGAGTTGTGCATAGACAAGCCCCACAGTATCTTTTTGAAATCATCTCCACCAAGGAAAGCAGCCATGCTTACAGTTTGCTTGATCTCACTTGCTGGTAGAACCTAAATCAAACAATTTGTTACGGAGACCATGCTTTCACCAAAGCTGCTCCTGTCCTATGGAATAAGCTCAAATTAACATCACTCATCAACTTCAAGAGGGAACTAAAAACACACTTGCTCACTTACAATACAACACAACACAATAATCTTTATTAGATCCCAAAAAAGGGCAATTCAAATGCTCGCATACAGTAAAAACATTGACACATTAAAAACATTGAAAAACAGACAATGGCTATATAAAATTACAAAAAACCACTAAAAAGCGATAAGAAAAATACTGGAGACTGGGCAATAAATTTAAAATTTATAACAACGTTTGAAATTGAGATTGTGGTGTGTTATTGCACGAGGGATAAAGGAGGGTGGGTAGCTGTTTGTCACACACTATGGCACTCGCATACCACCAGACCTAGAGATCTTCCGGCTGGCAAGCACATCATGAAGCGGATTGTTAGCATCATTAGGTAGCACATGTAGTTAGTTCGC
This sequence comes from Asterias rubens, assembly GCF_902459465.1. Classification (NCBI taxonomy): domain Eukaryota; kingdom Metazoa; phylum Echinodermata; class Asteroidea; order Forcipulatida; family Asteriidae; genus Asterias; species Asterias rubens. Next base: position 6,660,552 of record NC_047071.1, on the reverse strand, counting down.
CAGCTAGCAGATCCTCATATGCTGTGTCAATAAGCGGCCACGATTCCACAAGAATCCTTCCTGCTGCTTCAATAATTCTATTTATGCGATCCTTTGCAATCCCACATACATATCCACCCCAACAGATCAAACAGTAGGCCCAATACTAGCAACCGGTGTCGTAAAAAGTAGCTAAAATTTTACAATATCAATATAAACCACAAGGGGCGTAAATCCGGAGGTCGTTGGTTCGAATCCCACTCTAGTCAATTCTTTGTTCAACCCCAAAAAATAAAACTTTACACTTGACATGAAACAAATTTAATTTTCTAAGAGAAAACATTCGATAGATCATTTTTTTTTTCTTCACAATGGATTCTACATGCTCATGCCAACACAGATCATTGTCAAATACGACACCCATGTCAATTCCTACCTTCAGCTCCACTGAGTTTCTGCATGTCTATGTTTTCTTCCTTGTAGCCCTTAACCTAGAGTGGCTTTTAGCCTTGTTTTGGGCGACTTGCATATATATTTTTTTTTTTAACCCCAGATATTTATAACAAGTTGTACGTTCCACCTCCCTGTCTTTAAGATCACAGGCTCTGGTTGACGGTGTGATTTCCTTTAGTCAATAATGTAGAAGTAGTAGGCATCCGTCCGTCAATACTAACAATGGACTGCGCCCGGGGGGTTGTCCCCTATCTTGCAGCTGCGGCTGTGGCTGAGAAGTCCGATTCTTGCATGGCAGTCTCTGCCACAGTTGTTGCAGACATATGTGGATGGGGCTGACACAGGGGTTGGGGCTGCTACTCGCAGTTTCCTCCTCTGCCTCTTCTCCTGCAGCAAGGAAGTGCGCCTCTCTTCAGCGTGGTGGACCCCTATGGCAACTGTCTGCCTCCAGGCGCTGCGTTAACTGACTCCATCTCCGCTGCATTTGCCTCAAACCAGGCTACGTTCTTCCTCACTTTCTTGCTGTATGCTGCGAGGGCTTCGTTGTAAATGGTGTCACGCAGGCAGATCCACTTGTCCGCAGCACTTTGCTGATTGGAAGAGGAGAGTGCTTGATCAAGAGGTGAGGAAGAGCTTGTTGATATTTGGGTCTTTGGAGCGGCTGGCATTGATCTTGGGCCGTGCCTTCGGCTTGGCATGGTGGATCTGCCTCGGCTGTAGCTTGACCTTACTGAAGACGAGGGAGTGATCCATGTCACAGTCTGCACTGTGAAAGGTGGCGGGTAAAGCGGATGGAGTTGAGTGCCTCTCGTCTAGTAATGATGAGATCAAGCTGGTGCCAGCGCTTAGATCTTGGATGTCTCCAGGAGACCCTGTGCAGTAGCTTGGTCTGGAAATAGGTGTTGGTAATGCAGAGCTGATGATAGCAGCACAACTCTAGCAGTCTCGGCCCATTTTCATTCATGCTCCCCACTCCAAAGTGTCCAAGGCAGTCTGGCCAGGATTCATGGTCGACACCAACCCAAGCATTGAAATCCCCCAGGAGGAACAGGTGCTCGTTCTTTGGGATTGTGCTGATGGCCATGTCGGGCTCCTCATAGAAATTGTCTTTGGACTCGGGGGAAGAGCACAGTGTTAGGGCATAAACGCTCAGCAGATTGGCTGGTCGGCTGCTGGTCGATAAGCAGATGGCGAGGATGCGTTCTGAGCCTCCTGTCGGTGGTACAGTTGTGGCAATTAGCGTGTTTTCGCAGAGCCAACGCAATGTTCTCGAGTCTCTTCCGCACTCTTGCCATGCCAGAAGAAAGTGTAGTTTTTTTTTCCTTTAGTGAACCACTGTCAGCAAGTCGTGTCTCCTGCAGAGCAGCAATGTCAACATTGAGTCGGTCGAGCTCATGGTCGATAATGGCGGTCTTGCGAGAGTCGTTGCTTTGGTCAAGGCTGTCTGAGAGCCCTGGTTCTTACATTGCCATCTCCATTTTCAGTTTTCCTTTTTTGCTTGGTGCTGTGTTAACGTCCGCTTGTCGTGCTTTACACTAAGCCCCAAGCACCCATTGAGGCAGACGGACGTTGGCGGGTCGACACCTTACTGGCCGGGGGCTACCCGGCTTAAGGCGGGCGGTAGCCGACCACTGGAACACGATAGTTCCTCCCACCGTCGAAGCTGGCCAGTGGCGCCCCGTTAAAAAAAATTCCTTTGCCAATTTGGATGGGACTTATAACCCGTAACTGCCAGCTACCGTGTTGTGTCCTCACTCTAGGGTGAGGCTGGAGTGACCTCTCCAGGGCGCAAGCCTACGCATGAAGTATGGAGATCCTGGGTTGCCAAGGCATCAGAATCCCCCTCTCCGCCTTGCTGATGGAATCCAAAGGAATGCGAAGCATGACGTTTGGATCAGCTTGGCAGCAGGAGCTGCCAAAACAGTGTTTGCAAGGCACCGTTCTGCCTTCGGGGCTCCACTCCTGACGTGGCCGTTGGGTCAGTTGTTGACCTCATCCGCCCTGGCCGATAGCTGTCTGGTGTTGCTCATCCGCCCAGTGATGCAGTGTAGACACCACACTTGGGTTTAAAATCAGAGTTTTCCTTCTCCTAGATGGGCATCCTTCCATGGCTGACGTGTCACATCTACTAGTCAATAATAATAATAATAATAATATTAAAATTAAAATTTATATTGCGCCCCTTACATACAAAATGATCAGAGGCGCAGAACACATGTGGGAGTGTCGTGGCCGAGCGGTTAAGAGCACCGAATTCAAACTCTGGTGTTTCTGATCAGCAGAGTGTGGGTTCGAATCCCCAGCCGTGACACTTGTGTCCTTAAGCAAGACACATAACCATTGCTTCGTCCTTCGGATGGGACGTAAAGCCGTTGGTCCCATGTGTTGTGTAAACGCATGTAAAAGAACCCAGTGCACTTATCGAAAAGAGAAGGGGTTCGCCCCGGTGTTCCTGGCTGGATTGGCAGCATATTGCGCCATAGCACCTTCTAAACCATTACATGGTGCTTAAGGATTAGGTCTTATATCTCAAAATTCGCCCCACTCCTTGCAGTAATAATACCTGGCGCTTTGTATCCTTTGGCAAAATGCGCGTTATAAATACGGTTATTATTATTATGTTAAAAAGCACAGAGTGTAAGAAAAAGACTGGTCAACAGGCCAGTGCCCAAACAAAAGTATGGAGATACGTCTGTCCCGCCAACAGAGAACTAATTAGTGACTTATTACATAGGCCTATCTCTGCTGGCATCGGTAATGTTTTGACCTTTTCAGGAGACAGACGCCTCTTACCCTATCTATGCTAAAATTCTAAACTAACTGGCAAGGTGACCATAGAGTGGTTTTAAAAAGATATGTTTTTATATTACATTTAAAAGAGATGAGTTTCTGTTCGCTACGCATGTGAAGCGGTAGCGCATTTCAAAGCTTAGGGGCTGCCACAGAAAAAGCCCTATCACCAAATATAGTCAACATTTTACCAGAAGGATACTCCAACAAAATACCATTATTCCCTGAAGATACTTTCCAGATGGAAACAAAATCCTGTATGTACTTTGGAGAAAGACCATGAAGAGCTTTAAATGTCACTAACAGGATTTTAAAATGAATCCTGTACGAAACAGGCAGCCAATGTAATTGATGAAGTATAGATGTGATGTGATTAAATCGATGTGTAACCATTTCTTTAGCTTTAGAAACATTTAGTTGGAGATAATTTAAATCACAGTATTTGACAAATCGTTGAAGTTAATCTTTACACAAAGGATATTATCCTTACTAATCAGACCAATCATTGCAGTGTCATCTGCAAATTTAATTAAAGGACACGACATTTCAGAAGACCTACAGTCTGATGTATATAATGAAAATAAGAATGGAGCCAGAACCGTACCCTGTGGAGCACTAGTATTCGAATAAATCAAACTATTGTGTGATTGTGTGCCAGCAGCATTAATTTTAACATACAGAGAACGATATGTCAAGTAATTTAAAATCCAGGACAATAGAGACTTGGGTAAATCACAGAGGTCAAGTAGTTTCTGAATTAGTACATGAAGCTGAATATTGTTAAATGCTGACGAGAAATTAAAAAAACATCACTCTTGCTGAACTACATGTATAAGAGCAAACCTGTTCTAAGTGAGTATATAATTTTATCTAACACTTTTAAAAGAGCATCACTAAAACTACGATTTTTCTGATAGGCGAACTGCATTGGGTCAAGAAAGCCAGATACAAAAAAAAAAAAAAAAAAACAGTCTTTCACACAATTTCATTGATATGGCTGTTCAGGCCACTGGCCGGAGATCATCCCATGCATGTAACACTAGAATGCTTAGGGATAGGAATAATACGAGAGCATTTCCAAACTTGTGGAATAGATTGGGTCTAAAAGATAAGTTAAAAATAAAGGTAAAATTATAGAAAGCCTACTCGAACATGATTGTAAAACCTTTGCAGAAATTCCATCCGGTCCGGCTGCCTTAGCTGTATTCATTTTTTTAAACTGACGACAAACTTCTTGTTAAGAAACACTTAGCTCATAGGGATCTAAATCTTGTTGAAGTACATCGTGAAGGTTATCAACTTCATTATGAAAATCATATTTATCAAAACAGTTATAAAACTCATTCACCTTATTAGCATGCTCAACTGATGTGTCTGGTAATTGACTACTTTTTCCCGATTTATTTGAATAGCCACTCATGAGTCTCATTCCCTCCCAAACCTTTTTCATATTGTTCTGAGTCAGAGTCTTTTCAATGTTGTTCTTGTATTTAACTTTCTTAGTTTTGATGACAAGCTTCAGCTCCTTTTGAATTCTGTTAAGTTGCATCTTGTCACCTTGTCCATAGATCTGCTTCTTCCTGTTAATCAAATCTTTAACTTCCTTCGTCACCCAGGGTTTGTTATTGGGGTAGATTTTGACCTCCTTCGGGGAAATTGCATTTGATGTACAAAAGCAATGTAGCTGCTAACTGCGTCTACAAGATCATCTAAATCAGGGTTAGTTTAAATAAATTCATTCCAGTTAGAGCACTATAACGATGCTTGTAATTCTCTCAAGGAATCTGTATTCCATTGTTGAACTGGCACAATGTTTGGTTTCTGACGTTGCACTAATGGTCGATACTTTGGTAACAAAGACACTAAATTGTGGTCTGCTTGACCCAGCTGAGAGAGAGGGGAGGCAGGCTCCTTTGATGTTGGAGTAAAATAAATCCAGGGCTGCCGCCTGTAACACATGTAGGGCAGTCGACATATTGGTGGTATTGAACACTGCTTTTCTTTAAAGAGGAATGATTAAAATCCCCATTAATGATAACCATGGCATCTGGGTTAGCCTCGTTTCAATATCATGAATAGCTATACACAATTCATCAGTTCCTTGCTTGGCAACCGAGCGGTTAGGAATGTACATGTATATCTGTTGAACATGAGAATATTCCCAGGGTAGAGATAATTAATATAATTAATATGGGCGTAAACTGACCGTCAAAATTTCAAAGTTTGGAGAACATGCATGGCATTTAATCACTGCATTGTTTGGATAACACCATTTCTCATTAACGTATAGACAAACTCCACCACCACAAGCTTTGTCCGTGTCGCTCAAGTTTCTAACCCCTCGTAGCAATTTAAACCCATCTATTGCCACATGTTCATCAGGGTCATCACGGTCCTTCACCATATTTCAGTGAATGACATACGGGAAATGTTTCTGTAATCATGTAGATACCGGGTATTTGCTTGAAGTTCATCAACTTCATTTCTCAATGATTGTACATTGCCCATTATAACTGAGGGTAAATATGGTCTCATCCTCAGTTTACGTAAAAGTTTCTTTACTCCACCAGCTTTGCCTCGTTTACGACGTCGCATATCTTTTGGCAAGTCCAGAATCAACAGCCAGCGGTGTCATGCAAATGTCGGGTGTCCATAGCGTGCAGCTCTGCAGCAGTATAATGAATTGGAGAGTTTGTTGGTAACAAAAATCCAACATTTTCACATATTCCAAATGTTGAAGAGAGTAGTAACACACCCAGTCCAAGGCACAAACATCTCATACTTATGTTGGTGACATCCATGTTGACATTAAACATCCAATAAAGGATGATCTCAATATTTCAACTATGGCCAAATAGACATCGTAGATAGCGATTAAAAACCATTTTACTCTCAAAATTTGCATTTAGTCATAAATAACGCGAGTCAAAAATGCACCCGGCCGCACGGCTTTTTCAGCCGAGAGTCAAAAGCTACTTATGAATGATAATGATTACGTAATACCCCTGTGACATGAGCGGCGGATAAAAATCACGACGGTTGACGGGTCAAAGACATGACAGAGGTAAACACACACACACACACACGTAAGCGACGATCGGGCAAGTCATCTGGAAGTGGATGATCTTGAGTCTTGGTCACATTAGCAAAAGCCAACAGGTGGTTTATTTTTTTAACATTTGTTATACATGAAGAGAAATAACATCACAAAGTTTCAGTTGTTGGTTTTTTCAAAATAAAAAATTTAATTTCACCTTTTTCAAAACCCCCGCTGTTGAGTTTTTAGTGGGATATCATGGTAAAACAGTGGGATAACATGGTGTAAACTTGATTGTGTGTAGGCACAATGAACATTGAACCTTCTATCCAAAATTTGATGTAAACAATGTCCATGGACATATCTAATGTGTACAGGTTTGACAGAAAACCATTGTTGTCAGTCACAGATTTACATTTAATTAAAGACAGTGGACACCCTTGGTAACTGTCAAAGACCAGTCTTCTCACTTGGTGTTTCTCAACATATGCATAAAATAACAAACCTGTGAAAATTTGAGTTCAATTGGTTGTCAAAGTTGCGAGATAATAATGAAATAAAAAAAACATCCTTGTCACACGAAATTATGTGCAAGGTATTTCTATTATTGTCCCGCCCGCCTTCCCCTTTATTTATTTCAACCACTGCATTTGTGGTATTTACTTTGTATTGCTTTGGAATGTCCAGTATGCCCGGGTACCAACGTAGTGGGCGTTGGTTGCTAAATATATTCTTGCAGCGAACGCCTTAGGCTCATTTCTGTTCCTGATTCCGTTGCGTTCTGTTCGTGTTCATTTTTAGTTCTACTCAAACATGTAACTTCACAGCCATCTCCCGTAACTAGCCTTATTTCGTTTACAACTGTATTATTTCTAGCATTTACTTCCCTCACGTATAACTATCCTAATTTAAACCTTCCCACACAAAACTTTCCTTATGTAAATATTCCCCTGTTCAGGTGCCGTTTTTTTCTTGTTTTCCTTATAATTATTAATCACCATGAGCCAACTCACTCGGTCCCCCCTTTTATGGCTCATAGTTTCTGGAGTTAATTTCTCATGTAATTCAGGTTCTGGCTATTTCATTCAGTAATTATTATATTGCTTGGAATTAATCTTAGTGTGTAAGTCTCCCGTTGTTTCCTGTATATCTATTGTTGGTTTATGTAACGTTTATATCAGAATACCTCAGAATGTCCCCGTTGTTTCATGTATATTTATTGTTGGTTCATGTAATGTTTATACAAGAATACTGGTGAACGCCCCCCTCCTGAAACAACTGCTGGTCATCCTTCAGACGAAATAGGTCCTCTGCTAACACACTGGTCAAGAGTTTACACTACAGGTAAGCATGTGATTGGTCTATATTGGTCTAGTTACTGGCAACGTTACCCTTCTTGACATCCTTCATAATCAGAACCATATTACTGGAGATGTCAAGTCCAAGCAGGCTCAAGTGTGAAACCTCATGCAGAGTAGATGAGCCCATACAAATGGAGGGAAATGTACCATCTTTAGAGCGTGAAAGGGACAGTAGTTTGGTTTTCTTGGAATTGAAGGTTACCAGCCAGTTGTTTCCCCACTTCAGTGCATTCTCTAAATCTTTATTGAGTGAGGCACCCACCCCACCACGAGAAGTGCTAGAAGAGTTGGAGGAAACACTGTAGAGGGTTGAATCATCAGCATACATGGCTAGCTGAGACAAGATTACATCAGGTAAATCGTTTACGTACACAAGAAAGAGAGAAGGACCAAGGACCGAACCCTGTGATGCTGTCATGGAGGGATTCACCTATATTTTTGCAATCATAGAAACATGGCTTACCGGAGAACACCGAGACAACCACGCCTTAGGTGACCTCTAAAACACGTTACCTTACTTCAAGATATTCCACTCTGCTTACACAAAAAGGAAATGGAAAAAATACACTAGCCACAATTCAAAAGTTTCCTCTAACTAAAAATAATTTGCATGTTTCACTTCATGTAACACAAAACTCTTTAATGTGAGCATCCAACAGGATACTTATAAATGGTCACAGCAAAGTGAACTTTTAGGTATACATGGCAAAACCATGGTCAGTCGCATTACGGTCAGTTGCATTACAGTTTTCCAGTCAATGGAACCTTTGGCAACCTTGGTGTTTGATGCTGAACAGGCAACAGGACGTGTGAGTTGTTAGGCCTTTCAGCCTGTTGTGGTCATTGATAAACTGTCGTGGCAGTGGCATAGAATGTCCGTTTCCAATCTGGTGTATCTTCATTCTAATAACTATTGTCCACCGCAAAAAAAGATGATTTTACCAATATGCATGGTTGAAGGTAACCTTGCTCCCTGTATTCTGTTGGCCTCTATAACCAAGCTTGCCAACTGTGTTTCTAGCCTCAGGATCCATCAGTATTCCATGCAAGAGTTCTAGAAGCTTCTTTCTCTGTCAGCAAATCAAGAAACAGCTGTAGACGGCGTCTATATAAGAATGCTATGGGTGGCCCTTGATGTGCACTGGGAAGACCATATGCCAAACTCCCAGCTCTACGCGCCCTACCACGAGTATGTGTTAAGATCAAGGAACGAAGGATGAGACTTGCTAGCCACTGTATCCGCCATCCAGAGCTAGCTGTGAGCCCTTAGTGCTTTTGGAACCCATTGTTGGAAACAAGAGCCAAGCAGGAGGAGACTAACATTCGTAGATCAGCTGAAGAAGGATGCAACACAACAAGAAACATTAATGCTGGACCTGGATGCGTGGAAGACAACCATCAGAGTATCACGAGAAGGCGTCGGTTTCAATACAATTTCCTGGTTTTTTTTAGTCCCATTGCCAGTGACAAACAAGGTTTCTTGTAGAGTTGTTGCTATCGTCAAAGGACAAGCACATCAGTGTCTGGAGAACTACGAGGGTGCTGCACATCTAAACGGTAAAACTAAGACATATCATGTAAACGCTCTAAACCAATGAAAAGGCAGAATACCTGTAAGGGGTGTTATAATGTTACATACCAGTCACTAAATGGTTGGTCATATCTGCATTTATTTAAATAAAGGTCCTCAAAATGAACGTAATGTAACATTTTGACACTTTTCCTTGGGCAAAACCCATTAGGACATTAATATTATATGTTAATTATTATGAGGAGACTCACAATTAACTATAAATATGCTCAATTGCCTTGAAACTCTTTGAAAACTTGTCCAAAAAGGAGATTTTTAGGTGAAAATGATGCATGACCTCAGGTCAAGGTCACTAAAGGTCAATAGAAAAAATGGCAACATCATTTTTATTGTTCTAGGGACACATTAGAATGCATTTATAATGGTTGCCATAAATTAACATGAAATTTCCACAGGACCTGAAATCTGTACATTTGCCCCCCCCCCCCCTTCTACATGTTGAAGGAGATACGTAAGCGATGCTGCTTTGAGTTAAGGCCTAGAAGTTGGTCTCTGGTGAGCGGATGTTGATTAAAAGGCAGAAAGAGCATGACATTATGTACTTTCGACTGCCTGACTGGAGGCAGGTATCAGGTCTGGGTTTGGGTTGATTTCCCCAGTTTTGAGAAGTTGAATCTGACAGCTTCCAACACAGATTACATTACTATAAATGCAAATCTTGGATCAAGTGTACAGTACAGTCAAACAAAATGGCTGCTGCTTAGCCTGCAATGAGTGCGTGCATAGGTGATGCTGTACATTGGAGTTCAGTGGTGGCTGTACGAAACCCATTGAAAAGACTGAGGCCAATTTCATAGAGCTGCTTAAGCAAAAAATTTGCTTAAGCACGAAAATAGCTCCCTTATTTTACACATCCTACTGGCAAAAATTTCATGCCATTTATACATTGCTTATGTATGACTAGTATTTAGCTGTTGTTTACTTACGTAGCATAACAATTGAGTGGAGTCTTGGCCGGTAATCTGATTTTACTAAGCAATGAATTTTTTGCTTAAGCAAAATTTTGTGCTTAAGCAGCTCTATGAAATTGGGCCCTGATCATCAGAAGCAGTTTATCAAGGGGAGTTGCTGATGAATGCTCAGCTTAATTTCCTCTTTGGTGTGCATGGTTGAGTGGCTGAGATTGAGATGACCAGTCCAAGATTGTAGGTTGGGAAAAGTGGTTTGTAGACAGGATCCTGTACTGTAAAATATTGCATTATTATGTATAATGATAATCAAATGATATAAAATGTTAATTTAACATGGCAACGTCTTTGAAATATGGACCATTTTATAAACCTCAAATGTAGAGATATTTGAAATAATTGTATAAATACTTAGATTTACTCAAATGTTTGTGTAATAATAGGCCTACATGTGTAGTTCAGTTAGTTTTCATCTTGCAGTGTTCATTTGAAATAAGTAGAGTCTCCATCAGTGAAACCTGTGGTTGTCTATGTTTAATTCAAAAATAGCACAAGTAAAGCACAAGGAACATTCATTGTTTACTATGATGAGGCCCAAAAGATACTTTCAAATAATTTTTTTTTTAAATCAATAAAACACCAAGCTAGACAGAGGAGGGCAAACGAATGGAAGAAAAACAAAGCAAATATTGTCTGTCAATAAATTTTTTCTGGAACAGCACTTTTGTAATTTCTCTGATTATTGCAGCCTCTATAGTGAAGATCGCCAAAAAATTCACAGATTTGTATGACGTTCAAGAAAATAGACAGACTTTTTTTATTGCAAAATAGCGTTTTCAGACTTAATTACCTTCGCGCACTCCACATCAAACATACTAGAACAGAAGTTGATTTAGATTCCGGAAAAAAAGCATTTGGAATAAAGTATTTCTGTTGTAAATCAAATGAAAGATGTTTTGGTTATTCATCTTGAGCTATTCGATGGATTCTTGAACGTTGGTAAATGCCTCACGTTATTTTCTTCACAGATTTATTTTGCACGAGTATAAGATTTAAAGTTTTGATTTAAAGGTATAATGTCCGTATTCCGTCTTTTAATATTGCCGACATTCAAATTGGGGAACATTTTTTAGTCGTACCTTCCCTCTTGTAATATTTTTGACAGTGAGGGAAAATGCATTTAATATTTTCTTTTAAAAAGAAGAATGTCAGTATTCCGTCTTTTAATATTGATGTCAGTATTCCGTCTTTTAATATTGCCGCCATTCGAGTTTGGGAAAATTTTTTTACAATTTAAGATTGTTGGACCTCCACTCTTTGGTATTTTTGCCATTGTGGGACAAAAATAAGTGTTTTTTAAAGGTATAATGTCCGTATTTCGTCTTTTAGAATTGCCGCCATTAAGCTTGGGCGATATCACAATATTATCGAATATCGCGATATTAATTTGGAAACGATTTCGATATCGGATGGATTTGGTTTTAATCGAAATATCGATATATCGCGATATATCGCGATAATCGCGATAATCGCTATATATCGCAAATCGATTAAATATCGCGATGTATTTGCTAGCTGAGACATCTTGCACCCCATAGGTTTGGAGTAAAACCAGAAGAATAGGTCATTAGAACACCTCTCTTAAGCTATGACTGTCTCTTCTACAACTTTCACTTGGAGTTTGAAGACTGATGATGTCAAATTTCATTAATCGCGATTATATCGAATATCGCGATATATTGTCGGCGATATATCGTGAATAAAATAAATCGATATCACCCTAGCTTAGCCGCCATTCGAGTTTGAGAACATTTTTTTACAAGCTAATTTTGGTAATAGTACAATGTCCGTATTCCAACTTTAAATATTGCCGACATTTGAGATGGAGACAAATTTTGTCCGACCTCCCCTTGTTGTTATATTTTTGCCGCTGTGGAAGAAATTAAGCACCAACTTCATGTAAAGGTTAATCTGGGTGCCTCTCATATCATCATAAGTGCTTCCAAAACACCGAGGTTTTTATAAAATATAAGTGCAAATAAAAATGAACGATCAGATCCGAGGAACTATCGAAAATGACATAAAACAGCCACGACCACTCCAGAATCCTGTACCTGCTCCTGTCATGCCCCTTGTAGTCAGTTCATGGTTCATAGAATTATTTTCAAAAAGGTACAATCAGGTTCTAAACAAGCTTTTGAAACAAAATTGTTGTTGTGTAAACTCGTTATAAAAAATATCGGTTTTTGCCAATTGGATTGAGAATTTAGATTAAATTTTATGCAGCATCTTGACAGATTCTAGAAGTCTAAAGGCTTTCATCATTTGTTTCATTTTTGTTTTACCATTGATGACCGATTTTGTTATTTTATTTTTTATTTTATTTTTTAGAGTAAACGTTTGTATTTGTTGACCCAGTAAAGGTTTTTTTTTGCAAATTACCGACAAACTTGTGTATTATTATTTTTTGTTTGCCGTTTTTCTTTTTGTTTTTTTATTTTAATGGGCTCGAGTTCAATAACACCTGTATGGAAGTGGTATCTCTGATGTGGATAGGGAGTTTATTATTTTTTTGTAAAATCCTCTAAAGTTATTGATCACTCATACAACATCACTTGCATATTATTTCAGAATCACAGTTCCAAAATGTAAAATTCTAGAACTACTGCTACCAACAAAGCAAAACATAACATGGGTCCACTGGTGACAAACAATTAATTGCACATTGTATCTTAAAGTTGCGTTCGGCGCTGGGCGGATGTGTTCCCATACAGCCCAGAGATTGAAGGACTTGGGTGAATAAGATATACTCATGACCACAAAAACGTGGAAATACCAGCGAAAACAGAAGGAAAATTGTCATGCAAAATTACCCTGTTAAAATGGGGAAAAGATTGTGGAAAAAAATCAAATTGTTTGATGCATTTGTCCCACAACGGCAAAAAATATAACGAGGGGAGGTCCGACATTCTTAACTTGTAAAAAATGAACCCCAACTCGAATGCCGGCAATATTCTACCATTTAAAAGAAAAAATGTTTATTGTCCCACAGCGGCAAAAATATAACAGATACAGAAGGGGAGGTCTGACATCCTTAACTTGTAAACATAAATGTTCCCCCAATTCGAATGCCGGCACTATGTAAAGTCGGAATACGGACATTATACCATTAGTTAACAAAAATTGTTGTCTCACAACGACAAAAATAAAGAGGGGAGGACCGACATTCTTCACTTGTAATAAATATTCGCATGCCATGAATATTAAAAGACTGAATTTGAATATTCTACCATTTAAAAGAACATTTTTTAAATGCATTTTCCCACAAAAGCAAAAATATAACAACGGGGGGGAGATCTGATTCTTAACTTGTAAAAAAATTTCCCAAATACTTGAATGCCGGCAATATTAAAAGTCGGAATACATACATTTGTACATTACACCATTTTAAAAATAATTGTTTTTGTCCCACAACGGCAAAAATATAACAAAGAGGGGAGAACCGACAAAAGGGGAAAATGATAGTGCCATTTTCAATGTTTGCTGTAACGATGGCCCTGGGAACTAGACAGCGAAGCTGCCATGGCGAGCTGCCGATCGCCAGATAGACCCAATGACTGACAGAAAAACCAATTATTTTATCAACTGATCAGTGGTCAAAGGGGTGGAGACATTGAGAAGTATGAAGTAATGACCAATTAAAGGAACACGTTGCCTTGGATCGGACGAGTTGGTCTATAAAAAGCGTTTGTAACCGTTTTTTTATGAATTGATATGGTTGGAAAGATAATTTAAAAGTATAATACAATGATCCACACAAGTTTGCCTCGAAATTGCGTGGTTTTCCCTTTACTGTGCGAACTAACACGGTTGGCCATTTATGGGAGTCAAAAATTTAACTCCCATAAATGGCCGACCCTGTTAGTCGGCGAGGTAAAAGGAAAACCATGCAATTTCGAGGCATGTTTGTGTGGATCATTGTATTCTACTTTTACAACATCTTTCTACCCATATGCATTTTATAAAAAACGGTTACAAACGCTTTTCAAAGACCAACTCGACCGATCCAAGGCAACGTGTTCCTTTAAGGTTTTCATTGTTTTAGCTCCTGGAACCAGTGATAACCTCTTTGAGTTTCACCTTTTAATATTATCTACATGTAAGCAGCAATATCTGATTTAAGTTTTAAATCTGTACATCATTGCAATAAGGAGTGATGACCATGTAAGGTTTTCATTGTTTTAGCTTATTCAACTTGGACCAGTGATAAACTCATTGAGTTTCATCTTGTCATGTGAATTTACATGTACCATGCAATATTTGATTTAAGTTTCAAGTCAGTGCATCATAGCAAAAAGGAGTATGACCGATTAAGATTTTCATTGTTTCAGCTCATTCATCTGGAACCAGTGATGCACTCATTGAGTTTGTTCTTTTCATATATGCATCTATATGTAAGAAGCATTATTTGATTGAAGTTTCAAGTCAATACATCATTGCAATAAGGAGTTATGACAATCTAAGGTTTTTATTGTTTCAGCTCATTCAACTGGAACCAGTGATGCACCCTTTTGAGTTTTATCTTAACATATATATGCATCTTTATGTAAGAAGCAATATTTGATTTAAGTTTCAAGTCAGAACATCTTGGCACTAAGGAGTTGTGACCTTTTAAGGTTTTTAAATGTTTCTATCAGCTCTTTCAACTGGAACCAGTGATACACTCTTTGATGTAGGAAGCAATATAAGTTTCAAGTCAGAACATCTTGGCAATAAGGAGTTATGACCATTGAGGGTTTACATTGTTTCAGCTTTTCATTGTTTACAAATGTTTGCGTAATAAAAATTCTACCATGCTGGAAAGTCTCAAAACGGCATATTATTGTAAAGTTGGATTCTTTTCTTACCAACTAATTGTTTTGTATGCATGTACAGCTTTTTTTGTTTGTTTTTGAATTTTGATTGTCTTTTGCTGTTTTATTATTTGTCAACATCTCCCACCACCTGCACATTCAAAACATAAATCAACATCCCTGAAAATATGAGCATTTTATCATTTCAATACCTCAATAATCAAAGAGGTTAGGGACTCAAAATCTTTTACCTTGATTTAGTTGAAAGGCATGGGCCGTCAAAATTGTGTATGATATCCTAAGAGGTACCTCTGACTTTATTGTATAAATAAACAACATGATGTAGCTTTCACTTATGAAAATATCAGGGTCCGAATTTCAGACTTACAAATGGTCTATATAATAAAGAATATGCCATATGCTTTGACATCTTTTTTGTATTTGTAGTACAGGCATAAAGAACATGTCACAAAAATCAAATTTTTACTTACACTTTTATCTGTACATCAACATTTAAATCACAGCTGTAGATATAATAAAACCTATCCGGCTCATCCACCATAATGTTCAGCTCTGTTGAACAACTGATGAGGCACAATCAGAATATCTTCAGTAGAGTAACTCCAGAATAAGCTCTTCGATGATTCTGCAGAATGACATAATATGCAATTATAAAAGTTATGGCGCAAATTATAACAAACGTGTGAGATTTCAAGTCAGAGAATTATTTTGATGAATATCAAACTACGAATTCCTTTTCTTGCACCATGTAAATACAATAATCTATATTATAAAAGTGCTTAAATCGCATGGGCGCCGCCATTGTTGTTTGGCAAGTGGTGCCCACACCCTGCTAAAATGATGCGTCCTGAGGTAAATTTCGGGGTACCCGTGTTGGGGCATGTGTTGTTTGTGAAGTCACAGTCAAAGCGCGAGCGTGAGTGCAGGCGTCCTTTGTGATGTCACAGTAACTTCGCGCGTACATAGAGTACAGAACAATGCATGGGGGGTGGGGGGGGGGAGCACGACGACAGGACGAAGACTGGTGGGGGTTATTAGAGCACGTTGTGTGGACAGGGAGATGGAAGGGGCATGTAGTGGTACGTCTGTTGGAAGAGGGCGGGGGAACGCCAAAAAATGTAGGGAGTATTAGTAAAAGGGCTGGACAAATAATACGGAAAGGGAAAGAAAAAAAGGAACTAATGATGACATTGGACAGGGAAAAAATAAACTGGACAGAGAAAAATACACGAAACGGAGAACCACCCGACTGGCAGGACCCGTGGGGAACAGGGAAAGTTATGGGACGGCAAAAAGTGCAAAGAACAATTCACGGACGGGATGCGGGAAGGAGGCACGGGTTAGATTTTGATCAAGGGTAGGAGAAAGGGGCACAAAGTGGTACGTCTGTGGAACGAGGACGGGGGAACGGCAAAAATAGAAATGATAGGGGAAAATGAACAGGGCTGGGGTATAGGTAGGGATTGAACAAAATTAAAAGGGACTATCGTGATATGGGGCATGGGACAGGAAAATATTAAACTGAATAGGGGGGATCAAGCCCATAAAACGGGAAAACCCCACAAACGGGACCCGCGCGAAACTGGAAAATATGAGTTATGGGCAAACATTGGCAAGCAAAGAACACTGCAATGCAGGGGATCATGGGGACGGGAGAGGCACGGAGGCGTGGGTTAGATATGGGACGGGATAGGGAAGGGGCACATGGTGGGACAGGGAGTTGGGGAAAAAAATGAACGAGGCTGGCGAGGGGGGAAAAAGCAAAGGGGTTTGAAAGCTATACAGGACAGAAAATAATCAACTGAACTGGAACAAAATAAACGAAACGGGATATAAACGCTGGGAAAGAACCACCATCGGGATCCGCTGGAAACTGGAAATATGGATGGGATCGACAATGCCGAAACGGAAAAAAGATGGACAAGTGTACGATTTCACAAAGCACTAAGATTCGTCTTAACTTTGGATGGGTTGTTTGCCACAGTGATTTGTATTGTGACCCTGCCCAGCCACTTTAGCCCTCCCCTGTACTTAACACTACACTTGCAGCATTCTTACGTCGAGCTTTCTAGCGGGGTTGCCGCGCCAAGCGCGGCATCCCGCTAGTAAAAATAATAATAACTAGACATAATTGCATTTGTGCACAAATGCAGAGCTGTTTCGTTAATGACATTTTAAATTTTGTCAACTGAATTTGAAATTTATTCATTTTTTTACAGCAGTCACGACCAATCCAGGCTATTTAAAAAAATAATTTGGATTATACCATGTTCGGATAGCAATTTATGTGTTAAAGGTGCAAAAATAGAAAAAATCATAAAAAATCTTGTGATGACGTCAATATGACGTCATTTCACAATTCACGAGAACCTGCCAATATCTAACAATCTACAAAGTTTCGACAAAATGGCGTCATTACTTCGAGAGTTATACGACTTCAAAAAGTGCCCCTTTAAGGCCGCGTCACGTGATCCCCGATGACGTCATTGATCTGAAACTTCACACATATGATGGCTGCCTGACAGTTAACGTGTGTGTAAAATTTGAAGTTATTACAAAAAACTTCACCACACACATCTTCAAAACGTCCATTTTGACGAGTTTTCAACCTGCCGCTAGAGGGCGCTGTTGCAATTTGTGACGTCATCAATATTTTTTTTGAACTGCCCACCCTTGCTAGACACTTACGTCCTTGGAAAGCAACTTCATAACTTTTACCACTTTTGAGTTACAGGGCACTTCCATTTTTTGCCGGTTTCAACCGGAAGTAGAGGTCATGTGAGGTCACGCACACGAAACAAAACGAAGACCTAATTTATCCCTACCATATCCCGCAAACAGAAACCTTCGGTCTCGTTTGGCTGATTTGATATAGATTTTCAAACATTTAACAAAAAACACCTTTAAGATGACGTCATGTGACCAGTGATGAGGTCATCATGACATCCTTGCTTTAGGATCATTATTGCACCATAACCTTCAATCCCTGAAAGTTTCATTGCAATTGCTCCTTGGGAACTATGCAAAAAAATGCTAGTACTGAAACAGACAAATAAAAAAAAAATTTTAAAAAAATTTCCACGTCATTTGAAATTCTCTTTGCATTAAAGTAGTTATGACCAATCCAGCCTATTTAAAAAAATAATTTGGATTATACCATGTTCGGATAGCATTTTATGACTTAAAGGTGCAAAAATGGAAAAAATCATAAAAAATCATGTGATGCGTCATCATGACGTCATTTCACATTTCAAAAGAACTTGTCAATATCCAGCAACTTACTAAGTTTCAACATGATCGCATAATCACTTAGGGAGTAATATTAGTTCAAAAAGTGCACCTTTAAGGCCGCGTCACGTGACCCCCGATGACGTCATTGATCTGAAACTTCACACATATGATGGCTGCCTGACAGTTAACGTGTGTGTAAAATTTGAAGTTATTACAAAAAACTTCACGACACACATCTTCAAAAAGTCCATTTTGACAAGTTTTCAACCTGCCGCTAGAGGGCGCTATTGCAATTTGTGACGTCATCAATATTTTTTTGGAACTGCCCACCCTTGCTAGACACTTACGTCCTTGGAAAGCAACTTCATAACTTTTACCACTTTTGAGTTACAGGGCACTTCCGTTTTTTGCCCATTTCAACCGGAAGTAGAGGTCATGTGAGGTCACGCACACGAAACAAAATGAAGACCTAATTTATCCCTACCACATCCCGCAAACAGAAACCTACGGTCTCGTTTGGCTGATTTGATATAGATTTTCAAACATTTAACATAAAACACCTTTAAGATGACGTCACGTGACCAGTGATGAGGTCATCATGACATCCTTGCTTTAGGATCATTATTGCACCATAACCTTCAATCCCTGAAAGTTTCATTGCAATTGCTCTTTGGGAACTATGCAAAAAATTGCGAGTACTGAATCAGACAAATAAAAAAAAATTTTTAAAAAATAATAAAAACTAGACACGATTGCATTTGTGCACAAATGCAGAGCTGTTTCGTTAAGAAAATTTTCAATTTTTGTCCACTTAATTTGAAATTCTCTTTGCATAAAAGTAGTTATGACCAATCCAGCCTATTAAAAAAAATAATTTGGATTATACCATGTTCGGATAGCATTTTATGATTTAAAGGTGCAAAAATGGAAAAAATCATAAAAAATCATGTGATGACGTCATCATGACGTCATTTCACATTTCAAAAGAACTTGTCAATATCCAACAACTTACCAAGTTTCAACATGATCGCATAATCACTTAGGGAGTTATATTAGTTCAAAAAGTGCACCTTTAAGGCCGTGTCACGTGACCCCCGATGACGTCATTGATCTGAAACTTCACACATATGATGGCTGCCTGACAGTTAACGTGTGTGTAAAATTTGAAGTGATTACAAAAAACTTCACCACACACATCTTCAAAAAGTCCATTTTGACGAATTTTCAACCTGCCGCTAGAGGGCGCTGTTGCAATTTGTGACATCATCAATATTTTTTTTGAACTGCCCACCCTTGCTAGACACTTACGTCCTTGGAAAGCAACTTCATAACTTTTACCACTTTTGAGTTACAGGGCACTTCCGTTTTTTGCCGGTTTCAACCGGAAGAAGAGGTCATGTGAGGTCTTGCACACGAAACAAAATGAAGACCTAATTTATCCCTACCACATCCCGCAAACAGAAACCTACGGTCTCGTTTGGCTGATTTGATATAGATTTTCAAACATTTAACAAAAAACACCTTTAAGATGACGTCACGTGACCAGTGATGAGGTCATCATGACATCCTTGCTTTAGGATCATTATTGCACCATAACCTTCAATCCCTGAAAGTTTCATTGCAATTGCTCCTTGGGAACTATGCAAACAATTGCGAGTACTGAAACAGACAAATAATAAAAAAAATAGACATAATTGCATTTGTGCACAAATGCAGAACTGTTTCGTTAAGAAAATTTAAAAAAAAAATCCACTTCATTTGAAATTCTCTTTGCATTAAAGTAGTTATGACCAATCCAGCCTATTTAAAAAAATTATATGGATTATACCATGTTCGGATAGCATTTTATGACTTAGAGGTCAAAAATTGAAAAAAAAATCATAAAAAATCATGTGATGACGTCATCATGACGTCATATCACAATTCACAAGAACTTGTCAATATCCAACAACCTTTAAAGTTTCAACATGATCGCATAGTTACTTAGGGAATTATATTAGTTCAAAAAGTGCACCTTTAAGGCCGCGTCACGTGATCCCCGATGACGTCATTGATCTGAAACTTCACACATATGATGGTTGCCTGACAGTTAACGTGTGTGTAAAATTTGAAGTGATTACAAAAAACTTCACCACACACATCTTCAAAACGTCCATTTTGACGAATTTTCAACCTGCTGCTAGAGGGCGCTGTTGCAATTTGTGACGTCATCAATATTTTTTTTGAACTGCCCACCCTTGCTAGACATTTACGTCCTTGGACAGCAACTTCATAACTTTTACCACTTTTGAGTTACAGGGCACTTCCGTTTTTGCCGGTTTCAACCGGAAGTAGAGGTCATGTGAGGTCACGCACACGAAACAAAATGAAGACCTAATTTATCCCTACCACATCCCACAAACAGAAACCTACGGTCTCGTTTGGCTGATTTGATATAGATTTTCAAACATTTAACAAAAAACACCTTTAAGATGACGTCGCGTGACCAGTGATGAGGTCATCATGACATCCTTGCTTTAGGATCATTATTGCACCATAACCTTCAATCCCTGAAAGTTTCATTGCAATTGCTCCTTGGGAACTATGCAAACAATTGCGAGTACTGAATCAGACAAATAAAAAAAAAAATTAAAGGTGCAAAAATGGAAAAATCATAACAAATCATTTGATGACGTCATCATGACGTCATTTCACATTTCATAAGAACTTGTCAATATCCAACAACCTACCAAGTTTGAACATGATCGCATAATCACTTAGGGAGTTATATTAGTTCAAAAAGTGCACCTTTAAGGACGCGTCACGTGACCCCCGATGACGTCATTGATCTGAAACTTTACACATATGATGGCTGCCTGACAGTTAACGTGTGTGTAAAATTTAAAGTGATTACAAAAAACTTCACCACACACATCTTCAAAAAGTCCATTTTGACAAGTTTTCAACCTGCCACTAGAGGGCGCTATTGCAATTTGTGACGTCATCAATATTTTTTTGGAACTGCCCACCCTTGCTAGACACTTACGTCCTTGGAAAGCAACTTCATAACTTTTACCACTTTTGAGTTACAGGGCACTTCCGTTTTTTGCCGGTTTCAACCGGAAGAAGAGGTCATGTGAGGTCACGCACACGAAACAAAATGAAGACCTAATTTATCCCTACCACATCCCGCAAACAGAAACCTACGGTCTCGTTTGGCTGATTTGATATAGATTTTCAAACATTTAACATAAAACACCTTTAAGATGACGTCACGTGACCAGTGATGAGGTCATCATGACATCCTTGCTTTAGGATCATTATTGCACCATAACCTTCAATCCCTGAAAGTTTCATTGCAATTGCTCTTTGGGAACTATGCACAAAATTGCGAGTACTGAATCAGACAAATAAAAAAAAATATATAAAAAAAAAATTAAAAAAAACAATAATAAAAAAAACTTTAACAAAAACAAGAGCTGTTTCGCTGCGCTTCGCTACGAAACAGCTAACTAGCATTTCCCCATCCCAGGTTTATTTCCACTTCCCGTTTATTTCGCCGTCCTGGGTTGTTTCCCATTTTTTTAAATATATATATATTTTTGTATATTTCCCCGTCTCCAGGTTTATTTCCTGTCCTCCATTTATTTCCTCATCCCAGGTTTATTTCCCCGTCACAGGTTTATTCCCGTCCTCCCCTTATTTTCACAGTTCCAGGTTTATTCCAGTCCTACGTTTATTTCCCGTCCCAGGTTTATTTCCCAATCCCAAGTTTATTTTCCCCTTCCCAGTTTTTCTCAGTCCCGTAATATTTCCCCGTCCCTTCCCGGTTAATTCCTACTACCCATTTTTTCTCCCTTAATATTGCATCATCCCAACCAGCAGAGTCTTGCAGCAATAAGTGTGGGCAATGTGGGCAGGGTACAAAACAAAAATGTTGAAGTGTTGTTATACTTTGTATTAAGTATACAACAAATGTAACATTTCGTATAAGAACCCCATAATAATTGCAGCACATCTAAGGGGATTTTGTGATTTTTGTTTACCTCATGGTGCCAGGAGTTGTTGCATGGGGGCATTTTGGTGAATTTTGGGTAGATAAATATAAACAGCAAGGGATGGGAAAACAACCTTGGGGTGGGGGGGGGGGCGTGGCGATATTAATCGACTGAGAAAAAAATGCGAAGAACAAATAAAACATGGGACGGGAAATGAACATGGACAGGGAAATATTAAAGGACGGGAAAATATTAATCGACTAAGACAAAAATGGGAATAAGAAATAAACCTGGGAAGGGGAAAGGAACCTTTTTTTGTTTACAAAATTGTCCGTATATTCCGTCTTTTAATAATGTTGGCATTATATTTAACAAATTGACCTCCCCTCTGTTTTAGTTTTTTTCTCCTTGTGGGATGAATGCAGTTAAAAACTTGTTTTGTTCCATCTAAATAATGTCGGCATTCAAGTATTGGGATCATTTTTTAACAAGGGGAAGTTATATTTTTCCGTTGGGGGATAAATGCAACTAAAAACTCTTTTTTTAATTTACAAAAATGTTTGTATTCCGTCTTTTAATAAAGCCGGCATTTGAGTATTGGGGAACATTTTTTAACAAGTTCATCTTCCCTCTGCGTGTATTTTGCCGTCGTGGGATAAATCCAGTTAAAAACTTTTTTTTTTTTTTACAAAAAGGTCCGTATATTCCGTCCTTTAATAATGTCGGCATTCGAGTATTGGGATCATTTTTTTAACAAGGGGAAGTTGAACTCCCCTCTTTCGGTATTTTTTCGCCGTTGTGAGATAAATGCAGTTTAAAACTTGTTTATTATTACAAAAATGTCCGTTTTCCGTCTTTTAACAATGCCGGTATCGAGTGTTGGAGAAGATTTTTTAATAAGTTAAGAATGCCCGACCTCCACTTTTGTTATATTTTGCCGTTATGGGAATTATTAGAATGCCGGCATTTGAGTATTGGGGAACATTTTTTTTTACAAGCTAAGGATGTCCGACCTTCCCTATGTTGTATATTTGCCGTTAAGGGATATATGCAGTTAACAATTTCCCACGATCGGGATTTTTTTAAATTTTATTTGATCATCAGAACTGCGTTGTTGTAAGTACTTTATTTGGCTCTTAAAGCAGAGAGGCATAACGAGAACATTGGAAACCAGAAGCTGGAAGTGTCCTATATAAAACCTTTCTGCTTGTGTCCTCTTTTACAATGTCAGATCCAGCAAGGAGCATCACAGACAATGCACACAAGAGGAGATGTTTAGTGAGGCGTTGGTCCGCCATTGTTTGGCAATGTTGAAAATGTAGAGATCAGGCTTGTTTTGACAAGTCAGCTAATTATAACAAACCACAACAGAGGTGCGAATGCAGCTTTTGTGAAGACGGTTTTGATGTTGGGGTTTAAAGTGAGCCAATAGTGGAAGAAACTATCATCTAACTCAAACTCCTTTACATTTGCAAGTGCTTTCAAAACAGCGAAGTTTTGATACCATGGGCGAATTGCAATAAGACGGTCTAAGTCAGCGGTCTAAGACCAGTCGGTTATAGCCGGCTATCTGTCTTAGACGGTCTTAGCTTAGTCAGTCATTAAGCCTGTTGCAATAAGCCGGTCTTAGATAAGTCGGCGAAAAGTAATGCAATACGAACAAATGTCCCATACTTAGCACTTCTGCAGTCACTGGCGGTATGGCATTCTTCTTATTGCTTTGGTTTAAATCATTGGATATCAAATCTGTGAGTTGTATCATTTTTTACTCCTGGGAACATATATTTACGATACACTGTATCATCATCATAATGCCTCTCATGGGTGTAACTGTAATCTATTTCTAAAATACAATCTCGTCGTAGAGCTCTTTGCATCAAATCATCTACAACTAACAAATGCAGCGCCATCTTTAAAAACCCAAAACAAAGACCGATTATAGCCAGCTCAGAGCAGGCTTAAGATTTAAGACTGGCTATAATTAAAGACCGCGCTATTGCAATCGGTCTATAAAAGGTTGTCTGAGCGCGTCTCAAGTTAGCCGGATATAGCGCATAGACCGGTTTAAGACCGCTTTGTGCAATCCGCCCCAGAAGTACAAACAAAAAAGCAATGCTCAGAGGCTAGGACCATCCTAACTACATATTTGAAATTTTGAACTCCAGGATCCTGTAATCGATTTTAGTATGCTCCCGTCAGGGCCCTTGCTAGTCAGTTCATGGTTCATAAAAATATTTTTGAAAACGTAAAAATACCACACAAGCTTTTAAGACCAGTTGTTGTTGGGTAAACTACAGCTGGTTTGGGCCAATTTGATTGAGAGTTAGATTTAAAATGTTAGCAGCATTTTTGACAGATTACGGAATTTGGAAATTTTTGTAATAAAAAACAGTTTTTAACTGCATTTAGCCCGCAACGGAAAAATATATAACAGAGGGGAGGTCGGACATTCTGACATGTTCATTTTTAAAAGACAGAATACGGACATTGTATTTAATATAAAAAGTTTTTAACTGCATTATCCCACAACGGCAAAAATATAACAAAGAGGGGTGGTCAACTTGTTAAAAAAAAGTTCCCCACTACTCGAATGCCGGCATTATTAAAAGACAGAATATGGACCCTCTTGTAATTTCAATAAACAGTTTTAAACTGCATTTATCCTACAACGGCAAACATATTTACAAAGAGGGGAGGTCCGACATTAATTCTCAACTCATAAAAAAAAAAGTTCACAAATACTGATGCCATCATTATTTAAAGATGTTATTTAATATTTTAACATTATTTAATATTTTTAATTATTAATTTTTTACTATTTAATATTTTATTATTATTTAAAGACGAATACGGACATTCTTGTATAATAAAAAAAAAGTTTGTAACTGCATTTATCCCACAACAGCAAAACTTTACCAGAGGGGAGATCAAATTAATAAAAAATGTTCCACTAAACTCAAATGCTGGCATTATTAAAAGACGGAATATGGACATTCTTGTATAAATTGTAACTGCATTTATTTAATTGTAACTGCATTTTTAATTGTAACTGCATTTATCCCACACAACGGCAAAAATATAACAAAGAGAGGAGGTTAACTTGTTTAAAAAAATGTTCCCCAATACTCGAATGCCGGCATTAATAAAAAATGGAATACGGACATTTTGTAATATATCCCACAAGGGCAAAAATATACCAGAGGGGAGGTCAACTTTAACAAATGTCCCATTAAACTCAAATGCTGCCACTGGCATTATTAAAGACGGATACGGACATTCATGTATTATTTAAAAACAAAGTTTGTAACTGCATTTATCCCACAATGGCAAAAATATACCTGAGGGGAGGTCAACTTGTTAAAAAATGTTCCCCAATACTCGGCCGGCATTATTCAAAAAAGGGAAACAGAAATTTTTGTAATTAATAAAAAAAAATGTTTTAACTGCATTTATCCCACAACAGCAAAAAATATACCAGAGGGGAGGTCAACTTGATACCAAATGTTGTATTAAACTTGAATGCCGGCGCTATAAAAATACGGAATACGGACATTCTTTTGTAATTAAAACAAGAAAAGTGTTTAACTGCATCTATCCCACAACTGCAAAATTGACCAGAGGGGAGGTCAACTTAATAACAAATGTCCCATTAAACTCAAATGCTGGCATTATTAAAGACGGATACGGACCATCTTGTAATTAAAAAAAGTTTTTAACTGCATTTATCCCACAACGGGAAAAATATAACAAAGAAGGATCAACTTGTTTAAAAACAACCGCAAAAGATACAAAATTGTTTTATGCAGGTTTCTCCACATGCGGTTTTGTCCGGGCGTTGCGCCCGGACAAAATTCTCAAAATACCAAATGCGCCCGGACAAAAAATATCGCGCCCGGACAAAGTCGTCGTGCGACCGAACAAAACAAATTGCGCCCGGACAAAACATTTCGAAAAACACTTCACGACGAACACAAAGTCGGCTATTTCGTAATGGCATTTCGCATGCATTTTTCTCTGTGTTACAGGGCATCCTGACTACATTTTTGACAACAGCGTGGTATTTAGACTTGGTTCCAAGTCTGTGATCCTGCGGTCCTGATATATTGTTGGATGAAACAGCGCCCTCTCGTGAATAAACATCCGTCGTTAGAGCGTGGTAGCAAATCTACGGCGGAATTCTGCGTAGCTGATGCCGCACTCTCAGACTTGAAATCAAGTTTACGTGGTATGAGGCACCGATCAGAGATCTGAAATATCCGGACACAAATCTAAAACTCAATTTTTTTTTCTTCAGGCGATCGTGCACAAAGTGGTTTTGTTCGTGCTGAAATGATTTGCGCAAAACTGTTTACACAATCAGTCTATCTTGCAGGAATAGATTGTGCAATGTGCAACCATGGAGGAAGAAATCTTCATGGAAACTGCCGATCGTGCAGGAATGGTTTGTGGTTTGTGCAATTGGCTTATCTATTTGAGCTTGAATAGTTTGCGCAATTTGCCAATAGTATAGGAGTAGTGTGCGCAATATGCCGATAGATATGGAATAATTTGCGCAATATGAAGATCGTGCATGAATTATTTGCGCAATTTGAAAACAATGCAGGAATGGTTTGCACACTTTGATGATAGTGCAGGATTGGTTTAGCGCCCGGACAAAATTTAACCCTGTGGGGAGAACCCTGCTATGTGGTAACTTGATACAAAGTATAATCAACACTGCTCTGCTCCCTGTCATGACTGAGACTCCTTGTCATGAGCCTTATTATTATGTGCTGGCTGCGCCGAAGTTCTGAGTTCCCTGTCAGGCAACTACAAATGGGTATTGACACTGAATCCAGATGTCAGATTGTACGCATGAACGCTCCTCGCAAGGCATTGATCGTGTGAAATTTTGGGGACAAAATGATAGCCCTGGACACCCCTCGAAACTGGTCAATCCTTGCTCGCATTCGCATGCTCGATGCACGAAAAACTCAAGTGTGGTAAAGATGGGGATAGGTTGCATGTGTTTCCTGCAGAACCCAAATATATGTATGGGCGGTTGTGGGCCACGAAGTCAGACTTACAAGAGCTATAGTGGTCCGGTATGACATCTTTTTCAGCGCTGGCAACGAACACTTCGAGCCGTCGTGCTTCGAAACCGGAATAGACCACACATTTGACATGAAGAGAAAAGTTATTTTTTTCCAGAGTGGGAAGTCAAAGAAGGTACCTGAAAGACATGACGAACCTAGAGGAGCGTTTGCCAAACGTGAAAAATTTGGATAAGTTTGAACTTTGAGGGCATGTTTTTAGCTTGAGATTCACCATCCGAGTGGACCGTCCGCACAGCAGCTGTATTGTGTGCAGTCTGCTACGCGACTGTAGTTCTGTAGGTAGGCATCATACTGATCAGGATTAGGATTTGACTGAGTGCCTGACAGCAGCCACTCTTGTTTGCAAATTTCTTAGTATATGGCTCCTTTTGTGTTCTTATTTGTTTGTCCTTATTTGTTTGTTTGTTTGTTTGTTTGTTTGTTTGTTTTTTGTTTCCAAATGTCACAATAAATAATCATAAAACATACAAGGAAAAAGAACAAAGGGTGATAAGATGAGGGCACCAGGAAAAAGCCTAGGCTTGTACAGAGCCTGGACCCTTTATAATATAAATTAATTGGTTTTACTTACAATAACAATAATAATAATAATAATAATAATAATTGTGGCTTCTTATATAGCGCACATGTCCGTCACTCAGTGACGCTCCTGGCTCTGGAACATACAGTATTTCCTGCAAGATGTGGGACTATGTTGATTGATGCAACAAAAGTACAGTATTCTAAATTCAACTGGATTTGTTACTTCACCTGGAATCTACAGTACTTTTCTGTGTATCCTGGAGTCATCTGAATTGTGAAAATAGTGATTTTCTGTTGGAATTTTTCACTGTCTCAGTTGAGAATTCTGGTGTACAAAGCTAACACACACTTAGGTGGCTGCATCCTGTGCAGTCAGCCACTAGTCCATGGGTATTGTACGCCCATCTGGGGACAATGGAGGTAAGTATCCTTTTGATTCTCTCCCTGCTTGCTAGACCATTGTACTGTACTGACTCATCTGTGGTCAGCTTTGTTCAATCAGCATCAACTGTGCTTAGTGCTTTCATTCTACCAAAGACACAGCTAGGACTCATCCACCATCAAAGATATCTGAAATGCCCTAGCTATTTCTTACTATGACAACTCCCCAGCCACTTTTCACTTGGAAATTGTGATCTTTGGTGACATTGCTGTAAATCCCGGCCCTGAAGCTGAAAATAACCCATACTCAGCAGAAGCTAGTCCAAACTCTGCAAATTCCTACTCACGAAACAAGCTTCTCAGTCTCCAGTACGCTCCCCATACGTGCTACGACTCTGCTGCCTTCCTGCATATAACGTTGCAGAACCTTGGCCTTTTTGTAAATCCCAGCACTGTTTACCGACCTACACATCGTGGTAAAAAAGCTGGCCGCTGTAGAACTGTTCATAAACCCCCTATACCTGAAGTTACACTCCCATTTGTTCCAGCACCAGTGACTCCAGCCAAATCTCAACTCAGCCTTTGTGTGCTGAACACACAGTCCCGTAACAATGATAAGAGCAACTATAAATATAATATTATTAGTAAACTCGCTGGTACAACCATGGGTAAAAACTCTTTTGAAGGAGTGGTGGCTCTGAAAAGAGCCGGGTTTGGTTTCAACATTTCGAACAGTATGCTCTGCTCGTCTTCAAGTTTACTATTACAGGCCTGTGAGGGGGTCATGAAAAAAAAAACAGAAAATTGTTGTCCGGATTTTGGGCCAGCACTACGAACGTATTAAAGAGCCAATAAAGGATTCATTCATAATTGGTTTATTATTTTAAAAACAAATTCCCATGGCGACCGGAGGTCGAATTACAGGAAAATATACAGAGATTAAAAAATAAGAACAAAAACACACGATTTCACATTATTTAAGAAATAATTGATTAAGGAGAGACAAATATTTACAATGTATAAAATAAATTGTTCTGAAAGTTGCGGGGAAAAAAACCTGGATAAAAAATATTGCTGGCACAGTCAAAGGGCGCATAAAAAGCTGCATTCTATTGCAATTCAGTTGTTAAAAAGGCATGTGAGGTGAGGGAGAGGGCTCTTTCTATAGCGCTCTGTTCGGCATTTAAACTGACCCAGAAGTCCGGAGTTCCTAAGTTGGTACCCACTATACCTCTGTGGCAAGAGGCGCTTTAGGACTGATGAAGGGAGAGTTTTGGCAAAAGATTGGCACAAGTGGTTACGACGGCATACCAGTGTTTCAATACTGCACAATTGTAGAGCGTCTGAGTAGCGCACGTAGTCATTGCCAAGAATAATTCTGCATGCGTGCTTTTGCACCCTTTCCAGATCATTGCACTGCTTACTTGACAAAGCACCTGACCAGGCGGGTGCAGCGTACTCCAAAATTGGCCGCACAAAGGAGGTATATATAGCAACAAGATCAGATATGCTTAGGTAATGATACTTCAATTTACGAAGCATGAAAAGGCGGGAATTTGCACGCTTGATCATTGAGCCTACATGCGTGTCCCACCTTAAGTCGGCTTGAATAAAAACACCTAAAAGCTTAATAACTGCACATTGTGTAATAGTTTTGTCATTTAGAGTCAATGAGAGGGGATCTGGTTGGTTCCGCGAGAAACAAATGTCCATGGTGAAACACTTTTTCACGTTGAGTTGCATTTTGTTGTCCGACGACCAAACATCCAGATCAGTTATTGCAGATGGGAGGTTGGATCCAACACTGGCATCACGGGTTTCAATGACAGTCATGTCATCAACATATTTGAAGTGTTTTATACTTGTATTGTTCTCTTTGAAACCGGCGTCATTGATGATTGCTAGGAAGATAATGGCACCGAGCTTAGTGCCTTGTGGGACACCTGCATTAGTATGGGTCCATTCCGAAAAGCAATCGAGGTATCTCACGCTTTGTTCACGATTAGAGATGAAATCACCGATCCATGCGGCTAAATGTGGTGGAACTCCCAACTTGAGGAGCTTGGAAACTGCAATTGTGTGGTCGATGTGATCAAAAGCCTTAGAAAAGTCAGTGAGAAGAATGGACGATATAGACTTGGGTAGTTCAGCATTAGCATGGAGTGTGTGAAGAACATCAATCAAACAGTGCGTGGTGGATATGTTCTTGATGTTTCCGAACTGGGCGGGGTCGAGGTTGGGTTTAATCGACGCCATTGTTTGTTGAGCAATGAAGTGTTCTGTCACTTTGGCAAAGTGATCTGAGAGGGCAATGGGTCGCAAATTGTCTATGTTGGCTGGTGAAGTTTTGGGCACAGGGACGACAATTGCCCTCTTCCACTGTGCTGGGACGATAAGCTGTGCAAACGAGGCGTTGATAATGTGAGTCAATGGCTTAGAAAGTTCATAAGAATACTGTCGTATAAATCTAGCCGAAATATTATCTGGGCCACTCGCCTTGATGCTGCTTATTCTCTGAAGTTGTTTGAGCACCTCCCAAGGTTGGACAGGAGGGATTGGTTTGGCTGGAAGGTAGGCTGGCAGTAAGGATGTATCCAAGGGGTCAAGGTCGTTACCGACTGCAGCGAACTTTTCACAAATAGCAGACGCTATATGTCAACTGTTACCTTTTTATGGCCAAATAGACATTGCAGATACCGGTTAATAACCATTTTACTCTCAAAATTTGCATTAAGTAATAAACATCTTGAGTGAAAAATGCACCCGGCAGCAAAATGGGGTCATGTCTGCGAGGCGTTTACAGAATTTTCTTTGACTTTTCCGATGATGTATTGTTTGTAAGAATCCCTTGTAGATCAAAAGTTATGATTTTTTTAAATAATAAACTTTGAATTTTCATAACTAAAGGATGGATGACGTCTTCATGATGTAACTTAACATTTTTCCTATCCTAGTGAATATCTAACTATGTGCTAAGTTTCAAGTTCATTTGAGTTTGGGAAAGTTGCTTCTGTTAGCAGACAAGGGATGCACAAAAGTAGAAGAAGAAAAAACAAACAAAAATAAGAGGTGTTCCGGGCTGTTGACCCGAACACCTAAAAATCAAACAATAACAAGTGGTGTTTTGAGATATCTGCTCCGAACACCTAAGAAGTATTAAGAAGTAATAAAAAAAAAAATAAGAGGTGTTCGGGCGACTACACGAACACATTTAAAAAAAATCTTGACAATTACAACAGCAGACTTTCCCACTGCCATGTAAGAACAGCTAATAAAAATCTCAACAAAAGCTGTTTCAACTACAATGTCGGAACAGATAAAAACAAGAATGGTGTGTTGACAACACAAATGCCCCACTGAGATTGGAGTTGCTGTCACAAAATTGGGGTCACAAAACAAAAGGCTTCTGGGGGATCCCTAAAGTAATCCACTAACCATGTTGGGAAGTAATACGCCAAGTCCTTTTCAAGTTACTGCTAGAGTTAATATTTATCTGAGGGGATCCAAAAACCATAGGCTTCTGGGGGATCCCATGACCAATCAACAAACCAAGTTTGGAGTTGATATGCCAAGTCCTTCTTGAGATATCGCTCGGACAAGGATGGTGTGCACACGCACACGCACACACGCACACATGTTTATGGTGCAGACCAAGGACTTCTCTTTGATCTCCCATTGTTTGTTTATTTTTCAGACGTCCCCATTGGTTTTGTACCGTAATTTTCGGATTATAAACCGCGGTTTATATGTTGATTTTGACATTTTTTTGAACTCCTACGGTTTATTCTCCGGGCGGCTTGTAGGCCGACGTATAAATATTTAAGAGGAAAAAAACGGAATTTTTTAAAAGAAAGACCGTTTGTAAAATCTTCTAAATAATGTTTTTTTTCCTTAATCGAGAACAAAAGCCCGCCTGTGTGACGACAAACTCCTGTTGAAAATCCCACCACAATTGTATTCTGTGTTTCCTTTGTAAAACGTTTAACAACCGCCCTCAGCTCCCCCTCTCAGCGCAACTTGGGCTAGACTAGACTGGTGCCCGTCTATTTATCCTAGCAATCTCTACATGCTGACGTCAGACATTCAGGCTATACTTGTGTCTCAGCGAAATAGACTGGTCCCCTGTCTATTTATCCCACGATCTATATTATACTGACGTCAGACATCCAGGCTACACTCGTGTCAGCCAGCAGTTTCTTCAGCTCAACCATGCACACCGCAACAGCAAAATGCATGGTGAATGGACGTACACAAAGAACTATGCCGCGCCGGGGGGGATCAAACAAAACGTTTTCAAACCGCCCTGATTGTTGAGTCCAGTAACATTGAACACTTGGAAAGTTTAGCACATTTCCAGGCGGCACAAATGCGAGGGCGTAGCGCAACCCGTCGGCGAACATCGCTCAATACAGTGCCCCCAACATCTGTTGTGCAATCTCAAGATTAATTGCTAGCTTTACGAACTCGTAAGTGTACATGTGCATAATGTGCACGCTGTAGGATACATTACTACACGTACACACACGCTACTTCCGTTCGTCCGTCGTTGCAATATCTGTTGTAGATCCTGGTTATTGGTCCACAATAAAAGTGAGGGAGAAACACTGGCACACCACTTTTCTTTAATTCCCTTATTGATGAAAGACCCATTTCAACCTTATTTCCCGTCTACTCCGATGTTTAATAAAGTAAATCCCCTGTCCTTGTGATTACGCAAACAATAAGGTAGCGCATTTTGTTTCATTACTACCGCTATACGATAAAAGTGAGGGAAAAGTTCTAGCCGTTACCATGTTACTCATTGTAAACAAAAACAACAGTCATAGGCAATACTCTCTTTTGTGTTGTGGTAGCCCTGAAAAGGACTGTTTGGTTTTGGTTTTGTCTATTTTCTATTTAAACAAAACAGAAGGCAAAAGATTCCTTGGATATAAATCTTCGCACTGTTTCTTTTTACTGCTTCTGCAGACGAATCCTATGTTGAAACGAAGGTCCACGCACTGTCTGGAGTTAACTTGTATTGCAACACGAACTCACTAACCTACAAATAAAGTAGGATTTAACTTTGTCCATTTTTAAAATTGTTATTGGATTTTTTTTTAGTATCACAATAACAAACGTATTTTCAGTTGTAACTTTCATCATAACACAAACAATAATGTGGTCCCGCAAAGGGGGTGCTGCCAGCTTACAAAAAGAATGCTACCCTATAATAGATCATTTCAATTCCGATCAATAGTGTAAACTTAAATACATTTCCACTCTAATTACGATGCAATTCCCACATTATGGCAACTATACAAGACTGATTGATGTGCCGCCCGCCTGTCACTGCACATCGCCACAAAGAGGACCGCAAACAAGCACTGCCCCTTTGTGTGTACGCATGTTGTGATTGGCCGTTTGATGATTTGCCATTGATGATTGGCCGATAATAGTTCAGTTTAACCAAGCCAGAAAGTCCAATGCGGACGCGACGACTGGGTTAAATCTCCCATCCGTCCATGACCCAAAGAAGCTGACATGTTTTGTCATGGAAGAATAAGATTTTCGTGATTATAAAACTATTCAATGTTACTCTGTGTATGACTCTATAGCCAGCAGTTGTCTTCTATAATATTTGTTAGCGCCACTCAAATCCCATTTGGTTTTTGCTTTTTATGTGTTGCTGAGTATCTATATAATCATAAAACGTAGACAATTTAATGGGATCATATTAGCGAGTGGATTTCAAGACGACGCAAAATCGCCCAAAATAGGCAGCAGTGCAGTTTCATATGACCTTTGACCTTTGTTATATTGGTGGGCCAACATGATCCCAATTATTTTTCAATTGAAATCTGTTAAGGAACACTCAACTTAACCAAATACATGAAAACATTGATGGGATTTGTTGGCACAGATACTTACAGTGATGAGAAAAGCGAATGTTGTGCCAATTTAGGCCAAAATGTGTGGAATGGCAATACTTTAGAAAACTTTCAAAAAATCTTTTGACATGCAAGTTGCAGAGATCCCAAGATTCTTTTTTCATTTGTCATTAGATGAAAACTGTTCCAATACCCGGTTGTCATTAAAAAAAATGTTTTGATGTTGGCGCACGAGGTTATGGAGGTACAAAAACGCAATATATTGGAAAAATTTGAACTTTGACCTCTTATCTCACTGCACCAACGAGATCCCACGCACTTTGCACTTAAATTTGTTGAAGGGATGTAAGCTCTTTCATGTGAACTTGTTCAATTCATCGGATCTTACAGGTGCGTTGAATTATGAGGAGTTGAAAATGGCACGAGGGCACTGTTTGTCAAAGGTTCAGGTGCGCGTAACATGATGCGCCAACGAGATCCCAAATTTTGTTTATTACTTTTGTTATAAGCCCAACTGGAGGTTTCAAAAAATGTTTTACTTTTGTTGGGATGAGCTTGGCGCACATTTTTGTGTTTACAGGGAATGTACTATTCGTTTCTCGAGGGTCTTTTGGCCCAAACTTTGATAACTGGTAACTCCAAAACCGAAAGCGTCAGCAAACTAACATTTTGGATTATTCGTTTGGTATGATGGTGTATCACTCATAATAATCTGGGAACCCATGAATCACACCCCCCCCCCTAATTTGGTACATTCTTACAGGCAGTGACTCTTGTAAGCTAGTTTAAATATTCAGTCACATGATTTGATCATCATGAATTGTGAATTGAAATAGTGTTTGATGAAACTTTTTCGGTGGGCAAATATTTTTATATGGCCTCAACATTATGACATATTGTTGAACCTTGTAGAAATGCCTAAAATTCCAAACTTTTTGCATTTACAAGTGCAAATAACCAGTGGAGTCTTACATGTTTCTAAGAGCGGCAGTTGAGAAAATTCACACTTAAAATTCATTTGATTTTTACTCAAAACCTGTGATACATATTTTAACAATTCCACATGTAGGGCTATCTACAACTTCTCAAACTTACTATTTTAAATGCTGTACTAGCGCGGTCCTGTTTTCGAGGTGTCCCTAAAATCGTGGCAAATCTTTTACCTCTCTGTGCGCGATGTAAACAGTCCCTAGATAAAAATTGTGTTGTTTTTATTTGCCAAGCAAAGAGTCTCCTCTCCCTTGACCAAAACTTAGAAACATGTAAGGCTCCACTGGTTATTTGCACTTGTAAATGCAAAAAGTTTGGAATTTTAGGCATTTCTACAAGGTTCAAAAATATGTCATAATGTTGAGGCCATATAAAAATATTTGCCCACCGAAAAAGTTTCATCAAACACTATTTCAATTCACAATTCATGATGATCAAATCATGTGACTGAATGGTTTGCTGAGCATTCTGGCAAAAAAATACAGCTCTGGCTTAAAGAAGCCATGTGCCTTATCATTTTCTAATATTTTTGGAGATTTTTATTTTTTAACCCTCATATCAATATTATTATTAATATTAAAATTTAAACATCAGCTTGTTGATTCAATTATCACTGTTTATTTATAATACGCTTTATTATAAATATTAAGAAAAATCAGATTTGAAAGCCAGTAATTATTCACACTTTTTAGGTGTTTGGGCCAACAGCCCGGAACACCTCTTATTTTTGTTTGTTTTTTTTTATTATTAGGTGTTCGGGCAACAGCCCGAAGAACTCTTTGATTTTGTTCGTTTTTTTTTTTTTGGGGGGGGGGGGGTTTTCTTATTCTTCTCGCTGTCGATTGTCCGCAAGAAAAAGCATAGATGCGAAGCTTGCATTAAGTTGAAACTTTGCACACAGGTAGACAATAACCAGTAGATGATACAAAAGCTGTTACGTCACGATGACGTCATCAATTGACGAGATACACTAATTCAAAGTTTATTATTTCAAAAAAATCATAATTTTTGATCTACATGGGGGATTTTTACAATCAATACATCATTGGAAAGGGCATTAAAAACTCCGTAAACGCCTCACATAATTTTATTGGTCTTTAATAACTACTCCTAAGTCCTCTCACTTATTTCACTTTTAGAAAACATTTGCCTTGTTATTTTAAGGGTTTGTTCATCCAGTTTGGTTAATTTGGTATGGAGAAATTCGTAAAAAATGTATAGTACCCGATTCAGCCGCACAAGAGGGCTCAACCCACGGCAGATTGCTTAATACCGTAAAACGGATTTGACAAATGCACATCCTGAGTCCTGACCAAACTGCTTTAAGTTCTAACAATTTTGTTGCTTCAGAACCTTGACCAATGGAATGTTCGTTCACAGCTTCAAAACAGCCGTTGATGTTTCACAAAGTTCATAACTATGAAATCATACTATTCTTAAACGGTAATTTCATGTACTCTTTTGAAAAACTGGCAAAAACTATATGAAAAGAATCAGTAATGTATTCACTTTCTTCTTGCAAATAAATTATTGCAATTTCTGCGTGTATACGTTCTGTGTGTGGGGATGACATAATGGACTGTACCCCATAACACCAATGGCACACAGTTATATGGAACAAATAAAGTTATTAGCACTAAACAGCGGGTTGCTGTTTGATGCGTTTAAAAAATGCTGGAAAGTTGGGTACGCCTACATGAGTGACTTAATTGTAATAAACACATCTGTAACAGGCGCATGTATTTTTGTTTCTCATAAATATTTTTTATTTAACACGCGAAATTAAACCCGACGGCCGATTGCTTAATACAAAACGGATTTGGCAAAATGTACATCCTGAGTCCTGACCAAACTGCTTTAAGTTCTAACAATTTTGTTGCTTCAGAACCTTGACCAATGGAATGTTCGTTTACAGCTTCAAAACAGCCGTTGATGTTTCACAAAATTCGTAATTTTTAAAGCATACTATTCTTAAACGGTAATTTTGTGTACTCTTTTGAAGAACTGGCAAAGCCTATATGAAAAGAATCAGTAATGTATTCACTTTCTTCTTGAAAATTTTGCAACTTTTGCGTGTATACAATCTGTATGTGGGGGGATGACATATGAACTGTACCACCAATGGTACAGGGTTATTTTTATATGGAACAAATAAAAAGTTGGGTAGGCCTACATGAGTGACTTAATTATAATAAACACATCCTGTAACAGATGCATGTATTTTTGTTTCTCATAAAGCCCTAATATTTTTTATTTTAATAACACGCGAAATTAAACCCCCCTGTACAAAATGGTATATACACAATGCCATTTACCCCTCTGCATGCTCTGCGAAACATCAAGGAGTCACTCTGGAATGTTAATGGGAGTCCGAGGTTGCCACCCACTTCAAACCTAAATAGGTGGATCTGTGTGCAGCCTACGGCTTCCCCCTTCGACCAACAGGTGGCCCATATCAAAACCAGACAACCACACATGTAAGGAGATATCGCTCGTGACTCCAGCCAATCAGACAACTCGTAAGAGGGAGTTCGGGTCAGGGTTTTGTAGACTTGCAACCCGACGTCTGAAACGACACAACCGTGTTGAATTCCACAAGGATGCCATGCCACTGGAGCTTCTAATTTCAATCCAAGATGGCGCGGGTTACGGCTTTAATAGTATAGAAGGGCTTTAAGTACGTAGTCTGTTTTCAAGGCGTTTTCACAAACAAATCCCTTCCAGTTAGTTAGTCTCTTCTCCAGTCGCCATTATTCATCAGTTCACATTTCCCCAACCACAAAAGCTATTTTGATAATCTATACATCATATGAAAGGGCCTCACGTACTTCACAAAAATGGGTATGTTGGTGACCTTCTCTTGACCTTTGACCTTTTTAAACCGGAAGTGCCTGTAAAATGCTTTGAAAACTTTTAGGTTGAAATGTACACTTTTTGATGCTTTACCATAAAATTATTTCACTGTTTTTGATTACTTTGCAATTTGACGAGCTATCAACAACACTTTTTTCATTGATTCAAACACTGACCCAACAATAGCCGAACACCTAGTGTTTAACACTATATCTAGTTTTTTTATTGATACTTCTTCTTCTTCTTCTTCTCTACATCCCTTGTCCGTTAACAGAAACATCTTTCCAAAGATCGTATGAACTTGAAACTTGACACATAGTTAGATATTGAAGTCTCTGTTGCCATCACTGAAGCCAAGACGAACTACTACAATGCACAATTATCTGACTGTAATTATAAAGATATGTTTAAAGTTGTTAATACATTACTTAACAATAACAAATGCCATTTACCTGATTCTACTTCCCCTGTTAACCTTGCCAATGAATTTCAGGATTTCTTTGTGAAAACCGATTTTCAGACTTTTTCCAGTTATGGACTCCTTTGGCATTGGACAATCGCATCGGGTAGGTGTGACCCTATATTGACCTTTATTTCCGGGTCAACCGGAAGTGGAACCTTATTTCAAGAACTACACAACAGATTTTCAATTTGTTTTCAGTTATGAACTCTTTGTGCATTGAAAATCAAACATGGTTTCCGTGACCAGTATTGACCTTTACTTCCGGGTTAACCGGAAGTGGGATCTTATCTCAAGAAATACACACCCGATTTTTGAACTTGGGTTAAATTTATTCAACATAATGACCATGGCGCCATTTTGACCTTTATTTTTTGTGTCAAAGCTTCTTTTGATTTAGTATCAGAAAGACCAGGTAATCACATGTCATAGAGTTGTAATGTGTGTGTTATTGTAGCATACAAAACATTCGGGAACAGCTGTGAGATTGTTTACAATCACTATCTCTAGTTTTTATTATTATTAGCTGTTCCGATCCAGTCGAAACAGCTATTGTTTTCGTCGAGATTTTTATTATTAGCTGTTCCGATCCAGTCGGAACAGCTATTGTTTTCGTCGAGATTTTTATTAGCTGTTCCGACTGTCCGTCGGAACAGGTATTGTTTTCGTCGAGATTTTTATTATTTTTTTAGCTGTTCCGATCCAGTCGGAACAGCTATTGTTTTCGTCGAGATTTTTATTATTTTATTATTATTATTATTATTCTTTGTTTCTCCCTAAATCCCATAGTGTTTGTACACGTTTTTGCGGCAGCCTAATCTCCTAAACCATAATACGAAAGAGTAAGTTTATTATACCAAATTGAAGCTTAGAACATAAGCTTAATTCTTATCGTAAAAAATGTAAACAATTTTAATTAATAAGCCTTAATTAAGCTTGTGAATATTTAATTAGCAAACCTAGTTAACACCATATCTCAAAAATTAGACCGCCGATCCTGAAACTTTTTTCAGCTATACACTAGTCAGGTCCTGTTAATGTGATTTCCGACATAAAATTCTGGACGACGTCACCATGACGTCATGTAATGCACGTTTTGTGTCTGTGCACAAACACAATGGCTCTTGAAGTGTAAACAAACCCAGCTTTCAAAAACATAATTTATTCGATTAAAATTAAATTACATGTTGTACACTTCCCAAAATTGCTTTAGATTAAGATATATTTTATTGATGGTCTTTTTAAAAGCATCAGAACTTATAGAAACAGTGTAATTATTTTAAAAAACCTGTATTTCCGGGGAAGTTTTTTCAAAGATCATGGGTACGGCGTAAAACTTGATTTGAATAGTCAAAATTGTAAAACTGTTAACTTGACCAAGTCCTTATACCATTTTCGACCGGTGTTATTGCGTTTTTTTGTTCAATATACATAGATTTCTTACGGTAACCGACTAGCACAAGTCTAAACTTGTTCCCAAAATTTGACAAGCCTGAGCATGGTGCGTCGTGGACCGGGTTCATTTCAGCCGACGAGCGTGGACGACGAAAATAGACCGCCCGGGATTTGGAATTATTTACGGGTAAAGTCACCTTGTTCGCGCCGGGGACCATTTGCCTAAACTAATTCCAGTATTTCGCGTTACGTTCGGAAATTAGACCATGACAAACAAAAACTCTTTGACAGGAATACAAAAGCAGAGATTTTATTATGCCGACGGTTCTCTGGTGGTTGAGTGGCTCAGTTTTATAGAGCTGCTTATAATAAACAGGCAAAACATTTTGCTTTACAAAATTGCAGAAATTGAGCAGAATACCTGGATTCACAACTTGAACATGAGGCATGGTTAAGCTGCTTTTTGTGTTTAAAAAGCTATTATGTAGTTTGGTCCTGGGCCAATGGCTTTTAAAGGAAAGAATCGCAGCGCTTACGTAATCAGGGAACTGTGCTTACGCTAAGCGTATTTTACAGCTTAGCAGGGAATGTGTTCTTCACGTCACAATTCGCATCAAAAAATTTGCTACAGTTGACTAATTGTGCTCAACTCCTGCGAAACTTTCACTGCGAAAACAGTGACTTAAAAATTTGATTTGCATTCGCAGGAAAAACCGTGCTTTACTTGTGACAAAAGTAGGCAGGGGCGACTAGTGTGTTTTAGTGTTAAAGTCGCGACTACAAATTATTATTTGAGTCGCGACTACTGTTTTTCTCTACTCCGTTATAATCGTGTCCACACATCGACTACAAAATTTGTCCCGACTACCTGTTTGGTGAACCAGTTGTGTTGCTTACTACTATTCGCAACATAATTAATATTGCCCTTGCGGCATAG
Organism: Asterias rubens; assembly: GCF_902459465.1. Lineage (NCBI taxonomy): Eukaryota > Metazoa > Echinodermata > Asteroidea > Forcipulatida > Asteriidae > Asterias > Asterias rubens. The sequence goes on along the minus strand of NC_047071.1, from coordinate 6,619,847 downwards.
CGGCACAAATCTTGAGAATCTGTACTTTATCTCAACAAGTGTCATAGTTAGGTTTGAATTGCGTCTAGTCGAGTAGTAAATTTCACTGGTCACACCCATTCGCAACATAATTAAAAATTTGTCCCGACTACCTGTTTGGTGAACCAGTTGTGTTGCTTATATTCGCAACATAATTTATATTGCCCTTGCGGCATAGCGGCACAAATCTTGAGAATCCGTACTTTATCTCGACAAGTGTCGTAGTTAGGTTTGAAGTGCGACTAGTCGACTAGTAAATTTCACTAGTCACACCCATTCGCAACATAATTAATATTGCCCTTGCGGCACATAGCGGTACAAATCTTGAGAATCCGTATTTTATCTCGACAAGTGTCGTAGGCAGGTTTGAGGTGCGACTAGTCGAGTAGTAAAATTCACTAGTCACCCATTCGCAACATAATTAATATTGCCTTTGCGGCACATAGCGGCACAAATCTTGAGAATCTGTATTTTATCTCGACAAGTGTCGTAGTTAGGTTTGAGGTTCGACTAGTCGAGTCATGATGGGAACTTGCTTAATGAAAAAGATTCAGTACTCTGCAGAAGCATTGAATTCTGCGCTTACGTCAAGCGAAATAGACTGCTTATAGCAGGGATTTCTTTTGTTTGTCTGCTTCCAAGTTCGCACATTATTTTCCAAGCTTGCACATCACAGTAAAGCGGAAAATGGTGATCGTAAGCGCAGACTTTGGTGGTCATGAGAACCATGTAATTTTGCCCTGTAAGTAGGTTTGGTAAGGCCTACACTTCAAACATGTAAAGTCAAAAAAGATTGTTAGTACATGAGGGGAAATCTTGTGAAACTGGTCCAATTTGACTCTGCTTCACTGCGTAAGCAAAGAATTGACACATCAGAAGCGCGGATATTATCGCTTACTTAAAGCATATTTCACAGCTTAGCAGGGATATTTTTGCTTGTGCGCGGGGAAACTTATCATATGTAATCTTTGCTTTGAACTAATTGTACAGATATTTCAGCGCCTGCACAGTAAGCGGAGAATGGTGGTTGTATAATAAATGGGCAGAGTTTGGTTGAAGCAGACAGAGCCATAAAACTGGGCCGTGTTCTATAGGGGAAATTATAGCTTGACATTTTGTGACAGTTTTGGTCTCTGCGACGTACACACAAATACAGAGTCAGATACAGACATTACGGTGCAGAAATCGTGCAATTGAAATGTCTCATAAGAGCGCCCCCTATCGACAGGAGTAGGAAAATAAAGGAGTATCCTACAAATTAATTATGTGTTTTTAAACACGTAAAATAATATCAAATGGAAGCTTTAGGATGTTAAGCTTAATTCCCATCATAAAACATATTAAAATTATTTATTAATTAACCACCAGTGACCCTCATATGCATATTAATTAGGAAATCTTTGCAGCATCATATCTCAAGAACTTCACGGCCGGCTTTTCAACTGTTTGTTTTTAAAGACTCCTTGGGGTTAGAGATTAATTTGAAAAAACTGTGACCTCAAGTTGACCTCTACTTCCGCGTCAACCGGAAGTGTCACCATATCTCAAGAACTATACAGCAGATTTTCAAAATATTTTCAGTTATAAACTCCTTAGGCATAAAATATTAACTTTAAAAAAACCGTGACCTCAAGTTGACCCCTACTTCCTGGTCAACCGGAAGTGGGACCATATCTCAAGAACAATACAACAGATTATCAATGTTGGTTCAGTTATAGACTCTTTGGGCATTCAAGATTAGTTTGAAACAACTTTGACCCCATGTTGACCTTTACTTCCGGGTCAACCGGAAGTGAACCCATATCTAAAAAAAAGTACAAAGCTAATGTTCAAACTTCAGTTGTAGACTCTTAGGAAATAAATATTAGCTTTGGAAAACTGTGACCCCAAGTTGACCTCTACTTCTGGGTCAACCGGAAGTGGGACTATATATCAAGATCTACACAACCGATTTTATAGACTCCTTGGCATTGCAGATTAATCTTTGGTAGCTGTGGGCCCATGTTGACCTTTACTTACGGGTCAACCGGGAAGTAAAACCTTATAACATGAGCTACACAACTTTTTTGAAACCTTTTTTTCAGTTATATATTCCTTGGGCAATGAAGCACATAATCCAAGCAAAACAACAAGGAACAGCTTCGTGTTTGTTCACAAACACTTAATGTCTAGTTATTCTTTGTTTCTCCCTTAATCCCATAGCGTTTGTACACGTTTTTGCGGCAGCCTAATCTCCTAAACCATAATACGAAAGAGTGAGTTTATTATACCAAATTGAAGCTTAGAACATAAGCTTAATTCTTATCGTAAAAAATGCTAAAATTGTTAATTAATAAGCCTTAATTAAGCTTATGAATATTTAATTAGCAAACCTAGTTACACCATATCTCAAAAAGTAGACCGCCGATCCTGAAACTTTTTTCAGCTATACACTAGTCAGGTCCTGTTAAGGTGATTTCTGACATAAATTTCGGACGACGTCACCATGACGTCATGTAATGCACGTTTTGTGTCTGTGCACAAACACAATGGCTCTTCAAATCTATACTTCAAAAACACAATAACTTCAAAATAATTTATCTGTTAGTTTCCTAAATATCATATTATGTGTAGAAAAATACACTGATTCTAATAAGATTTGTTTCAGTCCATAAAAGCAATCAATGTTCGTCTATTAATTAATTAATCAATTAGAATCTTGGCGTCATGGGTACAACGTAGTACTTCATAAACTGGGTGCAGTCTCTTTCCTTGCAATGTTTAATTTCTCTATGGCTCTTGCAATACACTGTGGACCTGTATGGGTTGAGGACTCTCGGGGAGAGTCTAAGACGATGTCGTGATGTTGGCATCTTTTTATTTGTTTTTGAAAAATGAAAAACGAAAAACTTGTAACTAATTAACCACATGACCCTCATTTGCATATTAAATTAGAAAATCTTTGCAGCACCATATCGCAAGAAGTACACAGCCGATTTTAAGACTGTTTGTAGCTAAAGACTCTTTGGGGATTGGAGATTAATTTTGAAAAACCGTGACCTCAAGTTGACCCCTACTTCCGGGTCGACCAGAAGTGGGACTATATCTCAAGAACTATACAACAGATTTCAAAACTGTTTTCAGTTATAAACTCCTTAGGGGCAGTTCCACGAGGTCGGACGTACATTTCGGACACTTTAACAGAGTGTATTATTACAGTGGTATAAATAAAAGGAATTTTTATTCTGGATAGAGGTATAAGGCAGTCACTTAAGTTATTTTATCAAAAAATTATTCATCCATGTCTTTGGATATGGACGCCATTCGCCCAAAACACCATGGTGTCGGACGTACTCAGAGAAACGCCTTTTTATGAAAACCAATATTTGTAGTTCAAACTCTGTGATGTGTTTGAACTTTAATGCAATTTTTTCTTATTTATGGATTCATCAGACCTCTGTCATTACACTTTACCATAAGACATTTGGTTTTTAAATTTGAATTTTAAGGAACGGCATTTAATATATTGGTGTCGGACGTACATTTCACAGTGTCGGACGTACTTGTCCGAAATTGCATTCAAAAATAGGTAACAATCAGTTCAACTTTTCACTTTTGTTATAAAATAATGATTTAATCTACCAATTTGGTGTTGTAATATCAGATTAAATCATTATTTGTTGAAAAAAGTGGTTTAATTTTCAAATTATACTACGTTTTGAGATCAATAGAAACAATGTGCATGAATAATGCAACTTGTACATGATGTACATCCGTATCCTTATGCATTGCTGTGGCAACCAAAACTGGCAAAACACCCATGTTTCAAAATGTTGCCTAACAATGAAAGATATGAGTCTGCAAAATAACATTTGGTCCAAATATATTGTAGATTGGACTTGTGTTTAACAAAATTAAAGTTTAAAGTTCTTGGTGGGTAACTGTTGCCAAGGTCAAAGGTCACCAAGAATTTTGGTGTTAAATGTTTTGATATTTTCTCTCAAGAACCAACTTTAGAGCAATGTCAACAGTTTACTAAATGAATGAGAGCTCTATCCATGCTTGGGGGTTACCACATGTACCTGAATTTAACAAATATACTGCAAAAACCAAGCTTTTCTTATATTAATTATAAGTACCAGTGGGTTTCGGAAATGGAAATTAAAATTTTCTGCGGATTAAAATTATTGTGTTTTTAGCAGCCAGTAGAAAAAAAGGGGAATGAAATACACTTGCTTTGAGGCAAGATTTGAGTGATTTGGGTGAGAGTTACCCTAGGTACCAATTTATAGCTTTGTATGATATTTGAAAGGCATTCAAAAAGGCTTTCACATAATTATTTTGGAGGTGTCGGACGTACTGGTGTCGGACGTACGAACAAAATGCACGTCCGACACCAGGATTTTGTACGATTAAGAAGATTTTTTTAAAGAAATAATTCCATGGTTAGATAGAGGGCATCAATTGTGCTTTGTAGTGTAAATTTGAAAATTTTCTGCCCACGGTTGAAATAGGGAGATTAAAATATTCACTATTTTGGTGTCGGACGTACATCGGAAAAGTAAGTTTCCTAAAATATTGAATATCATAAAATTTTGAAAGAAATTTTTAATTTTTTTTCCATCATTGTGTTGTTACCATAGCAAACTTCAAACAGGTGCAAAACCAAAACAAACACTATTTAACCACAGTAAAAATTTTGATTAATTTGGCAAAACATTATTTTGAAGCCAATTTCACTATTTTTAAAGTATTTTTTCAGTCGAAAATAGCACTTGAGCCGCTGAATATTTTCAGTAACAAATTATATTTTATTAAAATTCATACAATTAGCTACAAAATGATGCCTCATTTGCCACATTAGTGCCATTTTGAAATTTTGGCACTGAGGTTTACATTTCTATGGAACTGCCCTTAGGCATAAAATATTACTTTTGACAAACTGTGACCTCAAGTTGACCTCTACTTCCGGGTCAACCGGAAGTGGGCCCATATCTCAAGAAGTACAAAGCCAATGTTCAAACTTCAGTTATAGACTCTTTAAGGCAATAAATATTAACTTTGGAAAACTGTGACCCTATGTTGTGGACTATATATCAAGATCTTCACAACCGATTGTTTTAACTTTTTCAGTTATAAACTCCTTGGCATTGCAGATTAGTCTTTGGTAGCTGTGGGCCCATTTTGACCTTTACTTGCGGGTCAACCGGGAAGTGTGACCTAATATCAAGAGCTACACAACTTTTTTGAAACTTGTTTTATCAGTTATAGATTCCTTGGGCAATGAAGCACATAACCCAAGCAAAACATCACGGAACAGCTTCCTGTTTGTTATTAGTTATTTTATTTTTTGTGCAAGTTACCATGGTAATTTTTAAAAAATGAAAAAAGAAAAAAAAGAGTACGTCGCCCCAGTTACTGGGTCTACGGGAAACCATACTTTCTCGTTTGCCATTAAAACAAGAAAAACTCCAAACAAATGGGGCCAGTTGAAGTCATCGAAGATCGGTGTGTGGTGTGAACATTTCAGTGTCAATTCAATTACCTTCTTCTATTAATCTATTTTTACTAGGAACTTCGAAATTCACACCTACTCTACTCGACAAGCTCTTCATTTCCATCTCCCATTGACTCGTACTTCTTTTGCTAAAAAGACCGTTAAATATGAGGGACCCAAGTTGTGGAACTCACTTAATGAATCTCTTAGCTTAGTATCTGTACAAATTTCATTACTTTTAAACGTGCAGATAAATCTATTTTGTTGAATGTCTATATTTAGTAATCTAGGTACATGTTGTGTAACAGTTAACTAGTTATTATATTCCTGTTGTTGTTGTTGTTGTTGTTGTTGTTGTTGTTGTTGTTGGTGTTGTTGTTGTTGTTGTTGTCTGTTTTTGTTTGTCCTATTTGTGTTGTTTTGTAAGCTTGGGCGGTTCCTTCGGTTACCCGGTTCTACCCGGTTCCAAATTGAAAACCGGACCGGCGGTTCCACTCTTCTGTGGAACCGGGTACCCGCTTTTGTCCGTTCCGATTTTAAAAGACCGAGTCCCAACTATAAAAGGCTCTGTGGAGCCGATCCTGCGACGAACCGGCTCTAGAAATTGAGGCTTGATGTTGAAAGCGGTGACCGCAGATACACAGTGTGCAAAGGCTTCAAGCCGACATGAGTATCAACTATCACGTGTGGCTGCATACACAGTGCACAGCCCCCTCCAATGCATAGGCATCTATACATGTATATCTCATGCATATACATGTACATTAAGCTTGGGCGGTTCCTTCGGTTACCCGGTTCTACCCGGTTCCAAATTGAAAACCGGACCGGCGGTTCCACTCTTAATAATAATAATAATAATAAGACTTGTAATGCGCACATATCCGCCCTGCTGGGTGTTCAAGGCGCAGTAAAACCAAAAACAAAACAAAAACAAAACACAACCCAAAGAAAAACAGACACAACAAAATTAGTCATTGAAAACCTGTGACATAAGATAAGTTTTGAGAAGAGACTTGAATTTTGCAGTACAAAGACAAGATCGAAGATTAAGTGGTAGAGAGTTCCAGATGCGTGGCGCGGCTGAAGAAAAAGACCTGTCACCCCATGAGTGTCGAGACGTGGGTTCAATGAGGAGAAGCATAGAACTTGATCGAAGATTCCTTGATGGAGTGTAAACTTGAAGCAGTTCAGAAATATAGTGGGGAGCCTTGCCATTAAGAGCTTTGTGGACAATGAGCATCAGCTTGAAGATGATTCGTTGAGAGATAGGGAGCCAGTGTAGTTGTTTCAGAATGGGGGTGATAGAACAGGATTTTCTAGACAGTGTCACAATGCGGGCAGCAGTATTTTGGAGCCGTTGAAGTCTGGAAATCTGGTTGTTAGGAAGACTGTAGAGAAGAGCATTGCCGTTGTCAAGACGAGAAGTAACAAATGCGTGAATGACCTTTTCAGTGGCACTTTTGTCCAAGTACTTGCGAATCTTACCTATATATTCCTGATGTGATATGATGATAAACGAACAATGTTGTTGATGTGTGGCTGAAGTGTCATTGATGAATCAAAAATAACCCCTAAGTTCTGAGCTTTCAGCGAGGGAGCTATCCGAGCATCACCGATGGAGATGTATGGCACTGAAACCTTAGTTAACTGTTGACGTGACCCAAATAGAAGGAACTCTGTCTTATCATCATTTAACTTCAGGAAGTTTTGTTGTGTCCAACGTCGAATCTCTTGGATGCATTTCTCAAGTCTTGCAATAGATGCATTGGCGTTTTCTTGAGAAGATTTAAACGTGATGTATAGTTGAGTGTCGTCTGCGTACACATGGTAATTCAGAATAAATTTCAGGATGATGTCACGAATCGGTAAAGTGTATAGCGTAAACCACTGCAGGCCGAGTACCGACCCCTGTGGCACAGAGTAGTTCAAAACAACAGGGTCGGATATCGCGGTGCCAATACATACATGCTGAGTTCTATTGTAGAGATACGATTTGCACCATGCTAGGGCTGTGTCCTCTATGCCAAGGTGATTCTGGAGCCGAGAGAGAAGGATGTTGTGATCGACAGTGTCAAAAGCAGCACTCAAGTCTAGCAGGACTAGTGCTGTAAGGTTACCATTTTCCATAGAAGAGAGAATATCGTTGCTCACACGGACTAGTGCAGCCTCGGTCCCATGGAAAGACTTGTATGCTGACTGGAACACGTCGGACAGGTTGAAAGTATGAATGTGATCAGAAATACGTGATGAAACTACACGTTCGAGGACTTTTCCAAGATATTTTAAGTTTGCAACCGGTCTGTAGTTTTTGAATATCTCCTTGTCCAGGTTTGGTTTCTTGATGAGCGGCCTGATGTAGGAAACTTTGAGGCTATCGGGGAAACAACCGGAACTGAGGGATTCGTTTACAAGCTTAGTGATGTAGGGTACAAAAATATTGATGTTTTGCTTTATCATGGATGTTGACCAAACATGCATGACCAAACAGACAAAACAATAAGCTTGGGCGATTCCAGAAATTTGGGGCTCGGTTCCGGTTCCGAAAAAAAGCTCGGTTCTGAGACATACCCGGTTCCAATTCAATATAAAACATAAGCCGCCCGTCCCGAGCTCACACACACACAATTGAGCCGATCTATTTTAACTGAAAATAACCAAGTTAATCAGACATCGGTCCCGAGCTCACACACACACAATTGGAGCCGATCTATTTTTAACGAAAATACCAGAATACCCACCCCAAGTCAATCAGAAATCGTGCCACCGAGCACCTATTTTCCCTGCATTTAAACAAGTCTTTGATTTAGCCGGCAGTACGTCCGTTGTGTAGCAGTACGTCCGTAGTGCAGTACGTCCGTAGTGCATGCAGTGTGTCGTCTCTGTACATACAAGTGTACATGCCTGTACATGCATACAGTACTGTGTGTTTTGTGCATGGGTCAAGCTTTTATGAATATGGATATATCGGCAGCCAATCACAACGTGCTGTCTATTTGGACTTTGGACTCTGTACATGTACATGTATATGCATGAGATATACATGTATAGATGCCTATGCATTGGAGGGGGCTGTGCACTGTGTATGCAGCCACACGTGATAGTTGATACTCATGTCGGCTTGAAGCCTTTGCACACTGTATCTGCGGTCACCGCTTTCAACAACAAGCCTCAATTTCTAGAGCCGGTTCGTCGCAGGATCGGCTCCACAGAGCCTTTTATAGTTGGGACTCGGTCTTTTAAAATCGGAACGGACAAAAGCGGGTACCCGGTTCCACAGAAGAGTGGAACCGCCGGTCCGGTTTTCAATTTGGAACCGGGTAGAACCGGGTAACCGAAGGAACCGCCCAAGCTTAATTTTAAGTGAAAATGACTAAAAAAACATTTTTTTGATTAACTGCATACTGTAATAAATTCCGTGCAAATTCCAACAGGGCAATGTGTGTGATTTTGTTTGGTTGAGTACAGTAGAGTACACTCAAGTTTGGGCTGGGTGTTTGATTATGACTGATTGTGTATTCTAGCTGCTAAGTGATGGTGTTGGATTTCGATTGAGTGGGGAAGGTGGGCAATATGTGTGGGCATGGTGTTAGGTTGTGTGGCTAGAGCAAATGGGCACTGGCAACTTTCTTCTTTTGTGTTGTAACATAAACAATTAAGTGATAAGGGGTGACTGGTAGTGAAGTGATGAGGGGCTTAGGGTTAGGATAAGGTAGAAGATTTATGTCTTACCCTCTTTTTTATTGCCATAGGTCTGACCACATGTTTGGCTTTGTAAAAAACAATGCATGATGCAGGTGGGTAGACTCTACCGTTGATAAGCAGGGACTTTTTAAAGTAATTGTACGCTGTATTATTAATTCTTTTATAAAATAATATCTTTATAAATCTTTTATGAAGTATTATATAATCTAAGTAGTGTTTAACAATAGTTATGAATAAAAATTTAAATAACTATGGCACCATTTCCTATAAATAAGAGGGGTTTCTGAGATTCATCACCCAGTCGAAAGTGACTACACCCAAGTAAACATGACAGCACGTGAGGCTAGATTTCTACAGCAGAGTTTGAGAAGTGGAGAAGTGGATGATTTTGTAGAGTCCATGATGGGAAAGAAGACGAAGAGACAGCACAGGAACGAGATTGACGGAGCAGTCAAGGGAAAGAAAGATGGAGGAAGAAAGGGGAGAGACAAGGGGAAAGGAAAGGGGAAAGGAAAGGGGAAAAGCAAGCCTGTTCGCCCCAGAGAGACCAGCAGCGCAAAGATGGACCGTCTTTACAAGGAGGAGATAGCTGGGCTCCGGCAAGCCATCAGAGAGAGTGTGAAGGGGGCTGGCATGACGATGTCCAGGGGCAGCTACAGGGCATTGGCCGAGACATCAGAGAGCGAGGAAGAGGAGTTCCTCAACAGGGCAGTGGCAGAGGCCAGAGGACTGTCTCCATCTTGCCTGCAGGATGAAGAAGAGGACACGGAGGAGAGTGATACAGAGGATGAGGAGACAGGAGAAGAGAAGGGGGAGACTGGAGAGGAAGAGACCGGGACAAGAGAGAAGGAGACAGGAGGGGACAAGACTACAACCGAAGAGGAGGAAGGAGATGGGGAGACAGCGACTGAAGAGGGTGAGGAGACAGGAGAGGAGACAGAAGGAGATGAGTTACATGTACCCGGACCCTCAAGTAGGCCTCCCAGACGAAAGCAGCATCAGCCTCAGCCTCAGACGAAAAAACCAAAACTGACCAAGAAAAAGAAGAGAGTTGTAGCCCCGGACTCAGACAACGACCCGGATCCCCCATCAGTCTACCAAGAAGACTATGCCCCTGATGAGGAAGGATGGACGAGGGCGCTGGAAGATGTCAGCATCAGGGCCTTCAAAGGGAAAAAGCCTTACGGCCCAACCTTCTCCAAGAAACAGTCCCCGTTGAAGTACTTCTTGAAGTTTTTTCCCCTGGCCCTGATCCTGTCCATCGTCACATGGACGAACATCAATTTAAAGAAGGGCCATCTCCGTCTAACTTCACTGCAAGAGATGAAGGCATGGTTTGGCATACACATAATGATGGGCCTTGTCAAGTTAAATAACTACAAGGACTATTGGTCTTCACACCCAGGTTTACGAAACAAACTAATTTCGCAGACGATGAAGCGCAACAGATACGATGCCCTCAGCCAACACATCGCCTGCAGTAATCCTACCAATAGTCCAGACCTCATCCGCGACAAGGCCCATCGTTATTTAGCCAAAAAAAAAAACCCACTCCACCCAATGAAGCCTGCATGGGAGAAGGTTCGACACAGGTGTCTGAAGAGCTACCTTCCACGCCGAGAGCTGACTATCGACGAAGCTATGGTGAAGTACCGAGGTTTTAAAGCCAGTGTGAGGAAGTTTTTTATGCCATTGAAGCCCATTCACACTGGCTTTAAGATCTACGTCATTGCGGAAGCAGCAACAGGTTTCTTCATCGACTTTATTATCCACCCACACGGCGCCACTCCTACAAAAATGGTAGACATAGCCATGAAGACAGCCAAACACATCCTCAGTGTGTACCACCATATATTTACTGACAGACTGTATACTTCAGTTGCCCTCGCCCGCACTCTCCTGGCCAAGCGCACGTATTTAACCGGTGCAGTTAAATCGAACAGCAAGGGTCTGCCAAAGGCATTCTCGTCGTCAAAAATAAACAACCGCCGAAAGATGAAGAAGATGAATGCCTGCCCAAGGGGAACCTTCTACAGCCGACAAAACGGCCAACTCACGTCATACCTGTGGAAAGATAGCCGAGTAATGACCCTGCTCTCCTCCGCCCACCAAGGATGGAGAGATCCAGCCACAGGCACTGTAATTCGAAAAGTCGCCAATGCAGAGGGGAGACTGCATAAGAAGACAATCCCGGCCCCACCCCAAGCAGTCGATTATATCAAGAACATGGGAGGTGTTGACAGAGGAGACCAGTTGAGAGCGTACCACACCTGCACAAGAAAGTCTCAATTTTGGTGGGTCGGCCTGCTCTATTTCTTGGTGGATGTTGCCAGGGTTAACGCTTGGCTGTGTTTTAAGCAGCACCACACCCCAGCCAACGAGAGCAGCAGTGACAGCAGTAGTGATGAAGAGGAGAAAGATGACCATAAGAAGCTTACCCACTCCAAGTTTGTCCTCTCCATCGCTACTGACCTCATCGATGGATTTGCAAGCGGAGACATTGCTCGACAACCTGCCACTTGCCCAGTCCCAGCAACCAATAGTGCAGGGCACTATTCCGTCAAGATGCCAGGGCGAAATGCTCGGTGGTGTAGGTGGTGTAGAAGTAAGAACATTTTAACAAAGTCCGGCCTGCCCAAGTCTACACGGCGAGGTTGTCAGGTGTGTGGGATCAACCTGTGCCCTGGAAAATGCTTCCTTGAATTCCACGCATCTGTCAACACTGCAGAAGCTGACTCCACTACCAGCACCACAGAGTAACCACCAGTATCACCAGTGGCCACCCCTCATCATGGAGGAATTTTCTCCATACCCTCACAAAAAGCCAAAAAGCCAAAAAAAAAAAAAAAAAACACCTAACAAAAGAAGAAGAAAATAAAAAGGGCCATGATGATCTATTGAGCCAACATTATGATACGCAAGTTGTGGGAATACCCAAGTTGTGCTCCAATTGAACTGAGTCCATCACAAAAAATCCCTTTCCTAGAAAAAGATACTTCTTATGCAGCTAAACAAACTGTGTGGAAAACACTTGTTTGATTATGTTAGATTGGGCACTGTGTACTAGCACTGGTCAACTACTGCACAAGGCCAACTATACACACTCCATCAAATTCAAACAGGAAAGGGCCTGTGGGAGTATGTGGGGTTGTGTATTGTTCTTATCAGCATACTGTTTTAGTTTGTTTGATTGAGTACAGTTTGCTCTGCAGGGTAATACGTGGTGTTGAAGTATGTTGGGTTGAGGAAGGATTCTAGTAAAAATACCTAGGGAGTTAGGGTTAAGTCAACATTAAAGAGAAAATATCATAGATTGGTTTCTTTAAACCAAACATTACTGGTCTGAACTGGGGGAAAACGGATTGTTATGAAGTGTGTGTGCTTCAAGGGGGGTGGGGTGTTTTACTTTCATGCCTTATGATATCTCTGGATTATAATAATAATAGTAGCCATAATGCCTTAGGACAAAAATGTAATTAAATTTGTTAATATATTGTAGTAATTGAATAATATTTTTGATTTATTTTGCACGCCATACTAGCTTCTGAATATTCAACAAAATACCAACCAATGAAAGGTGTGAAAACATATGACGTTGCTCCAATGTCGTGCATGCATAGCCATTTAAGCACTGTTAATGGCGGACTGTCTCTCGCAACGTAAAACCAAAACTTTAAAAATTTCAACACACCTTGAAGTGTAAGTGTTATTGTTACAAAAATGATTACATGATTTGAAAAAAACATTCATTTTTTTGTTGTGAACAATTTTCCCGATATCCTACTGAAAACACATGACACCAAGATATGTTTGCATACTTAATGAAGATAATTAGGCCTAGGGCATATTATTGATATTATAAATGGCATCATTATTTTTTTCCCAATTCAAAGAAAAAGGCATAATACCGTGAAAACTGGTAAGAGGAGGATAGTAACAGATTTCTTTGGGATGGGGTACCGTACACTTCGGCACCTTGCAAACTAGGCACCAGCAAACTCGGCACCAGCAAACTCGGCACCTCGCAAACTCGGCACCTCGCAAACTCGGCACCCACTCGGCACCAAGAATGTCGGCACCAAACAAACTCGGCACCGGCCTATTTTGGTCCAACAAACTCGACACCAAACAAACTCGGCACCGGCCTATTTTGGTCCAACAAACTCGGCACCAAGCAATACCACCCTGAAGAGTAAAAGTATTCAAACAAGTTGAGTACGTGTACTTAATAACACCATAAAAACTGGTTTGAGTTTAATTAAAATAATTAGTATTTATGCTAGCTTACATGACCATAACCGCTTCCGAACTTTAGAGAAAAAAAAAATTCCCGGGAACTTTACGTCCTCCCCGAATTTGTTTTCATGTTGGTGAAAGTGCATCGCTATTTTTTTATGGATTGGGCTTTGAAAATGTTAGCGTTTAGTTGACAATGACTTTTTGATTTTGAAGAGTGTGATTTGGGAGCGTGTTCAATAGTTGCCTACATGGCGGCCGTCGGCTGTGGGGGACTTTTGCCCCACCACACGGCGCGGCGGCAGCGACCGGTCGCACTAAATACCGACAACTCACGACTCCTCACGACAACTCACGACAACAATTTTTAAATGCACTTTAACAGAACATTTGAACATAATTCAACCGTTTAATATGTGCACAAGAGTCATATGCACCTAATTCACTTTCAAACTGTTGAAAAAATTGTACTTTGAACTGTAAAAAAGGTAATTTCTGAGGAATGAGTTTAATTTTTTCGTTTTGGTTTTAGCTGCTGATTTTTTCTTTCTTGTTAGTAACTAAGCCGCCACTCTGGAATTCGAAGTTAAAAGGGGAAACTTAAATACAATATTGTTTTAAACTCCATGAGATACATAAAAAAATGGTAAATAATCATCTTGCATATTGTATCACCCCTGCGGTATAATAGAATTGTCCAAGTGCGTCGAAAGACAGCATGGCGGATATTACCATTCGTTACTAAATTCGGGTAAAAAACACCTTTTTTTACAATTCAAAACACAATTTTTTCAACAGTTTGAAAGTGAATTAGGTGCATATGACTCTTGTGCACATATTAAACGGTTGAATTATGTTCAAATGTTCTGTTAAAGTGCATTTAAAAATTGTTGTCGTGAGTTGTCGTGAGGAGTCGTGAGTTGTCGGTATTTAGTGCGACCGGTCGCTGCCGCCGCGCCGTGTGGTGGGGCAAAAGTCCCCCACAGCCGACGGCCGCCAGGTGCCGAGTTTGCTGGTGTCGAGGTGCCGAGTTTGCTGGTGTCGAGTTTGCAAGAAGTGTCCGGTATTCTTGGGATGTTGCCACTGAACCCTCGGCCTCATTTATGTGAAAAGGAACAATTATTTGACTCGCCCGGAGGGTTTTCACTCGCCCGCCGCTATTTTCACTCGCATTTGGCGACCGGGCGACCGCTAATTTAGCTTCATTATTTTGGGATAATTTTCCGCACGTCGCCACCAATTTATCCGCCGTTAATTAACTCCAAAACCACTTAATTTTTTTCTAACCTGAGAAGAAGGGTTACCGCATACACACATGGAGCTACACAAACAAGCTGCTGATGGACGGTATTTCTCCGATCCTATCTCTCTCTCTCGGGTCTCTCTTTCCTCTTCCCTGTCCTTACACGGGGCTCTAGCTAGCTACTGGACCAGTTTTTTGGGACTGGACTTGTAAAGGGCGCCCTCAATAGTTTATTTCGGTGTAAGTTCGGGGTTTCGGGCAGACGTTTTGGTAGTCTTGGTCCAAGACTGTGGTGCTTGATTCTAATTCTGGATAGTGTACACTACACGCGGTTTTAAACCGCCAAAGCGCGCCCGCTACGGTATGATTTAGTTAACTGGGAGCTTGAAATCTAGACTACACTAGATTTTAATTCACATTGGCGCGTTTGTTTTTTTTACATTCGGCGTGTACGTGCGCTTACGTACGCGACTGCCCATTCGCGTTTGTCCGCGCTACGGAAACCGTATAGAATTATAATAACTAAATTGGCCACGTGTACATATGCGCCATTGTCTGTGTAGAACAAAGTTTGGTTCGCCCTGGATGCGGTACAAATTTCACGTTCGAAAGGTTACGCGCGAAAATGAACACGGGAGATAGGCCTTTGGCGCGCTAAATGTCACAAGCTAGTCTAGGCCAAGCGTCACCTTCCATTCACATGTAGATCTGACGCGATCGACTGACTTCCGGACGCACATCAAGGTAAATAAACCCTTTTTTTTTTACTTTTTGCCAAAGCCCCCCCAAAAATTTCTTCAGAATAATAACAAAAGTATAAACATAGATTGTATAAATTTGCGTGAATCTATGAAATTCCCAGTACATGATTTCTATTTGTCATATTATTTTATGAATGTCGTTGGTTTTCAATTTACTGCTTGAATTTTTTTATTTTCGTTTTGTGTAAATCTCGTCAAGGTCAATGGGGCAATTTGTAATTTGACACCCGCAACATTTCACGTGAAACGCGCTCACACGGACAACGCCACAAATGGAGTGCCGTTAAACGATGCGTTTGACGGGTGCTTTGATTGTGGTCGTTGGGGTCGCTTTACTCCTCGTAGTAAAAGTAAATTCTGCCCATTTAGGCAACGATGCTTTTGAACAAAAGGGGCCTGTACACGTAGCTGCTTTTTATGCTTATTAAAAATAAATAGTTCGGCAATCTTATGCAAATATTTCTGCCATGTATCAGGTCTAGTGTAACCAGTTATTAGTTAGAAAATGTGGGGTTTTTATGAATGAAAAAAACAAAAAACAAAAAAAAAAAACATTCTTTTTCACAGCTCAGTATAAACACTCCTCTTCTAGCAGACTTCAGGAAAATAATTAACAAACAAACAGGCTTGGCCAAACCAAGTTTGTTTTTTATTAAAAGCATCCGTCTTTTCATAATAACATTAATAATAACCAAGTAACTAAGTAAACTAGGCGAGAGTTTAATTAATAAATGCAATCCATAGGCCTACAATAAAATTTTGTGACAGTGCAAATTTGGAAAACAGTAGTTCATTTTTAAAAAAACACATCTTTGTCTATTTGTATTGTGTAATTATTTTTGTGTAATTAATAGGCCTAAACGACTTTTAATGGTCTGTCAGGGAAAACCTCATCTGTATTATAATTATTATTTTTTAACATTAAAAATTAAATCACATTGTCAAAGAAACAATTTGTGCAATAAACAAATTGTCAAAGAAACAATTTGTGCAATAAACAAAATCTAAGTTTTAACTTTAAATTATTGTTAATATAATTCAAACTTTAACATTAATTTGTTTTTCCTGTTTTTTTTTCTTTTCTGTAATACAGATTCAAAATGGATGAACATAAGAGTTTTCTGAAAAGGTTATGTAGACTGTGTGGGGGGCGGTGCTTGTCATCATTGGACACGAAGGCTGGGAAATGTGCTAAGAGTTGTGCCAAATACAGAGACAAAATTCTTAGCACATTTCAGGTTGACGTCTCCCATGATGAAGAAAGCACTCACCCCCCTCACATGTGCCATTCTTGTTATACTTGTCTGTTTCTTTTGCCTAGGAAAGCTGCCCCCGCCTGGCCACCCCACCCAAGAACAGGTGTCTGCACTGTTTGCACAAATTCTGTCCACCAACATCTCACAGCTGGTCGAAAAAAGAAGCAGAAACGCACAGGGGTTGGCAGGCCTAGGATTACCCCCGCATATGTAGAGCACTTTAGCAGTCTCCCCCCCTCACCCACAGTCTCCAGGGATAAGATTTCCAATTTTGAGCCATTGTCAAGTACAGCCTTGATAGAATGTAAAATTTGCACCCAGTTACTTGACAATGCCCTGGAGACACCTTGCATGCATCTGTTTTGTTCCGGGTGCTTGACAGCACACTATAAATCTTTCAGAGAACCTAGCGCCCCATGTCCAGTCTGTCAAGTACCAGTGCACTTCGAGAGCATCACTGCCCCCCGAGGATATTTTGCTGATTTGTTTTTTAGTACAGCTATGAAGTGCACAGCATGCAAGGTCCATGTAACTGTGGGTGAAATTTCAACCCATGTTTGTTCAGTTAACCCACCTACAGTTTCAATTGCAGATAAAATCGTTCAGCCATCCACAACTCAAAGTGAAGTCACCCAGATGTTGCTGCGTCCCCTGACTGCGCCGTTAACCCCTCAGATGGAGGCTCTCGGAGCACACATCTTGAAGACCAAGCTCGCCCAATCTGCAGACGGGTTAACCACACAGTACAGCACCGGTGGTCTGGTGAGTTGAATTATTTCCCAACTTAAGCGTTGCATTAAATTATTTATTAAGTTTAAAACTATTTTCTTTGTGTTTTTTTCCTTTTACCTCCATGCAAGGAATTTCTTAAAATGATTTGAGATGCTGATTATTTTGTATCTTTTTTTTTCTCATAATAAGCCTCTCATGACACTTTGTGTCCCCACTCCTCGGAAAAGCAGCGAGGTTGCCTCCTCCAAAACCATCCGACGGCGCTCAGAGATTTTAGACAAGACCCGTAACCTTCTCAGCAAGGGTGCAACAAAGGAGCAGCACAAAGACGAACTCAAGCTATGCCACCTGCGAAAAGATCTGCAGGGCATGTTGCGGGACTTAAAGATCAACACCATCAGGATCCCCAACATGCAGCTCCTTGCTGCGAAGGCTCACCTGGGAGTCTCTTGGAAGCGCACCAGGAAATTGAAAAGATGGTTGAGGGAGTACAACATTCTCACCGAAGGAGAAAACGCCATGCGTCATCAACAACGAGACGTCGTGGCGGACAACATCATTGCTGAAAACCTCCCCTTTTCATTCCCTGACGACGTCAATGGAGGAGTTACCATCAAGCCAGCCCCCTGCGTAGCTGTGAAGTCCCTTGTCGCTAAAGTTAGACAGCAACTAGATGCCTACCAGAAGTAAGAAAAATAGGAAAGTTGAAACAGTTCATTATTAATTTTTAAGAACATAATTGAATAGAATGCTTAAAATTTGCTCCTCTCCTCAACAGGAACAACGAGCTAACTTGGCACGAGGGCAATATCCCACAGACCGAGGTTTGGGTCAAGATCGGAGGCGACAAGGGAGGCGGGACGTTCAAACAGATGTTCCAGATCGCCAACGTTGGACGTCCCAATGCCCTTAGACACACCGTAGTTGCTTGTGCTTTCGCAGCAGGTGATACCAGCAACAACCTCAAGATTGGTCTCCTGCGCTTCTGTCAACAAGTTGCTGAGCTGCAGTCCTGCACTTGGAAGAGCCACAACATCAGACTCTTCATGTTCGGGGACTATGAGTATCTCTGCCGAGTGTATGGAATCACCGGGGCTTCAGGTAAATTCAGTTTTGTTTTTCGAAGTTCAAAAAAGCAAAATGTAGACGTATGTTCATTTTATTTTTTTCTTGTATTGAATAGGGCGACACTGCTGTCTTTATTGTGACATCACAAAAGAGGACATGCGCCAGCCCCGGGAGGAACGGACACCATCCAGGCAGAGGACTCTACAGACCCTGGACGACGACCTCCGCAGATTCAACGATGATGGCAGTAATCTCTCCAAGGCCAAACTCTTCAACAACGTGATCAGAGAGCCAATGTTTAGGATCCCGCTGACACAGGTAAACAATTTGCTAACTGTATTTAGCGCTTATAACAATTTTGTTTTTTAATTCAATGCACGTCAATGCAAATGAAGTTACAAGTTAGTTTGTTTCTTACTTATTACAGGTTTGCCCCCCCGGACTTCACATCAGTCTGGGGTTATACCTCAAGCATTTTAATAGCTTTGAAGGGGCATGTCATGACCTTGACATGCAAGTGGCGGCTGTGTTAGCGTTGCAAGATGAACATCGCACCGAGGAAGACAATCCAGCACTTGGCTCCTGCTTCAAGAGTGTCGTCTCCGTGTTGAAGAGGGCCCGGCAACTAGATCTGCAGGCAGAGGCCTTGGATGAGGAATTCCGTCAGAAAGAAGAAGACCTTGCGGACACCATCATGTCATCTGTGGAGGGAAGTGCAGATCTTCAAGCTTACATCACTGAAACAACTGCACTGCGAAAGCAACAACAACATCTGGTAAGTTTTCATAACATAAAATGTAAAACTGTCTGAGGGTTTGCTGGTAGAAATCTTTCCTTAAAATATTACTTGCAATATTCCTTAAAAAAAAATTTCATCTCCCGATGTCACACAAATTTATTTCTTGGGAGACTTAGGTTATCTTTGCATTTACATCATACATTGCCTAAGAAGTAATATTTCAACGGTTTCTACCTTCAAACCGTGTTGTTTAATGTAAACCTGTGGATATTGTTTTGTGTCACTACAAAAAGTACCCAAAACCCAATCATTTCTATTCACTATATTGCCCATGTTATTAATTTTGTTCAGTTGGCGGAGGCAAAGGATCTTCGAGAAAAGGCAGCACTTAAGCCAGGTCAAGGTCCTCTAGCTGGGCAACTTGACATCGTTCTCCAGGATTTCCGGGTGCAGCGACAAGCCTACCATGGGAAGAGTTTTGTTGGCAATCATGTCCACAAATGTTGCAAGGTATACAAATTTTATAAGACATTGTGACAAATAACAAGTATGACTAATAACAATTATAACTGATAAGTATTTTAGAGCTAAAATATTTTACCTATCTTATATATAATGCAGGAAGAAAACATCAAACTCCTAACCGACGCAGTAGTCAACAAAACCCGAGATCTTTGTCCTTCCCTGGTGGGTGAAGCAAGAACAGTCGCTGCAAAGTATGCCAAACTCTTCCAGCTGTTTGGCACTTGTCACCGGACGTTTAACACTTCATCGGTCCTGGATGGCCCAGCTGTAGATGCATTAAGCCAGGACATTAAGAACTACCTGGCTTACTTTCGAGCCACTTTTCCATCTGAGAGTGTGCCGCCGAAGATGCATCTACTAGAGGACCATGTCATCTCCTGGCTGCGGCAGTGGCACTTCGGTCTTGGCTTCCACGGCGAGCAAGGAGGGGAGTCGGTCCACGCCCATCTCAACACCCTCCGGCGTGACGTCCGAGGACTGCATGAAGAAGTGGACATTCTGCAGTCTGTCATCCGGACTCACTGGGTCATGACCAGCCCTGCCCATGCACCACCTGCTGCCTTTTCAAAATAATTTCATTTTATTAATTTCCAAATCCCAAGGTTCAATCCATAAAGAACTGGTCACTTTTTCATGATGTGTAAATAATATATTTGTAAATGTACCTTAATCTTTGGTGTACGAGCCGCAATATTTTGAGGGTCAAAATCAATTTAATCTGCGACTTATATGCCTAAGATTGTGGTACAAGAAACGGTGTAAGTATGTATCCTTTTGTTAAAATGTACATAAAATCATACGAATTCATGATGTGTAAATTATAAATTTGTAAATGCATCTTAATCTTTGGTGTACGAGCCGCAATATTTTTGAGGGTCAAAATCAATTTAATCCGCGGCTTATATGCCTAAGATTGTGGTACAAGAAACATGTGTAAGTATGTATCCTTTTGAAGAATTTTACATAAAATCATATGAATTCATGATGTGTAAATTACAAATTTGTAAATGGCCCTTAATCTTTAAGCGTATGATCCCAAAGATTTGAGGATCAAATTCAATTTCATCCGTGGCTTACAATGCCTAAAATTGTGGTACAAGAAACGTGTAAGTAAACAAACGTGTAAGTAAACAAACGTAAGTATTTCTCTTATATGCCCAAGAATGTGGTACAAAAAACAGGTGTAAGTATTTCTCCTATTAACAAAATGTACATAAACTCATAGGAATTCAGGGTGTGTAAATAATAATTTAAAAATGTACAGGTCTTAATCTTTGGGGTTTAAGCCGCATTGCTCTTTCACTTTTATTGAATTCTTTTAGGCAAGATTAATTTAGAGTGTAAGTGATTAATTTAGTTCTCAATTTATTATTTATGCACTTACCAGGTGATTAAGTAAACACTACATAGCTGTCCTCAGAGGTATTTTCTTTCACCGCAATCTGTAGAAGCTGACGGCCACTGAACTGGGGAGGGTGGGGGAAGGGGGTGGGGGTGGGGGGAGAGGTTAATTTTCAATTGAACGTCACATTATGTCACCGTGGTCCAGTGGTTAGATTGCAGGACCTGCAATCTCATGGTTGTTGGTCCATCCTACCAAGCTAACCGCTGATTTCACAATGACTAGAACAAATTGTCTTGTTTCTGAACTCACAATTTCTTAATTTGTGAAATTCATAAGCATCTATAGACAAACATAAATAATTAAAGCAGGTATTTAAAAATTGGCTCGTCAAACACACTAAAATCCTGGTTCATATACATCACACAAATTGCGAATGTGAAGTGATCTTTCCTTGTGTGTCAAAATTTTAAAAACAGCACAGGCCTACTTATTGGCCACCTAGTTCGCTTCAAAATATTGTAGGAAATAAATAAGTCTAAACAAAAAATTGTTTGAAAAAATACAATTTTAAAACAATATGTATGCATTTCTCTAAACATAGATAAAAATACACGTCAATTGTTTGTGCAAAAACAATAATCTAGTTTGAGCGTATAATTATCATAGATTGTCGCTAAGTTTCAAAATTAAGTTGTAGGGTTTTCCAGGTCTTTTTTTTTCTCAACATGAGTTTTTACCTGGTTTTTTACCCCACAAAGATGCAATCAGATGATGAAAATTGGAAGAAATATCAGTATGTACAATTGGGTATATTCTTTCCTAAATTCACCGAAAACAGTATTTAAAAATGTCAACAAACAGATCCCGTTCGTTTCCACATGGTTTTTATGATCAATCAACATGTTTTTTTCTCCTTCCATGATCCTTCAGCTTCTCACACGTGGGTCGTTTATTCTTACATGTAAAAAATACTAAAAATGCAACGAGGTTTAGTATAACAACTATATGATCTTGACGACTGATAACATTATTGGTGAATTATAATTTATTGTACGTCAGTATTGTGCATGGTCTTTCATCATTTATTGTCATTAAACTTGTATGGTGTATTCAATAAATTAAATAGCAGACAAATATTACCTGAAAGTGAAAGAATTGAGCCTCTCTCCACATGTTTTCTTAATAATCTTTTCCAATCCTTTGTGCATACATCGTGAGGTCGCGGTGTCAGATTACAATGCATTCAAGGAAGCTGTGTTGTGTGGTGGCACCCATGCTGGTTGCTGACCATGCACTGACCCATGGAGCAATCCATGACTGACCACACCAAGCACAGACTGCCGGACGAACAGAATCTTGGACAAATGTGCCGAGTTCTGGTTGAAAAATTGACTTTAAGGAAATCTAAACAATCCTATTTACGTATAAAATTACTATTTTGGTCAAAAAACTGCCAAAAAATGGCATATTCATGAACAAATTTTAAGTTGAAAAAAAAATTTAAGCTCTGTTCTACGGCGGACAGGATCGTTGCAATCATCCTCGTTCACAAAATGATAGATTATATACCCTCTCAAAAAAGCCGTTTTTTAAATATATGAAAAATCCTCCAAATAAGTATGAAAATCGTATTTTTACCACCATAATTACACCATTTTTGAAACGACGGTAAAATCTAAACACAGTAACTTGTGAATGAAAATTAAATCACAACGTAAACATCGAACAAGCCCCTACTAATGCATATTCATTAAAAAAGCTTAGACTCCACCTCTGCCTTCTTAAACCCGCCTCCAAGTCGATGAGTCATAACTTTGTTTTTAAGAAGAAAAAAATACATATGCATGAGGAGATAATGACCGCGTCATATGACGTATTTGCTGCGCGTGCGCGCATTCCTTTGCGGTTACAGCGGCTACGTGTATTGTGTATGATAATATATTGTGTTGATACAAAAAAAGTTTTTTTTGCTGTAATCATCTAAGATGCAGTACATGTTTGTACGTCTTGTTTAAAAAAGCAACAGGCCATTACACTTGGATGGAGTTTTTAACTTGGTTGTTCATACCCACTAAATTATTGCTGTGTAAGAAATTATATTTAAAGCATTTTGTAATATAAACCGTGTTTTTGACAAAATACAACACATTTATATAACTTACTGGTTTTTAATGAAAGAACATGGCTTGAAACATCAACTGGCATGAAACATCAAATCTTGTAGTCTTCAAGAGTACATTCCAGCATTGATCCGTTAGATGTTGGCACAACACACTGAATGGTTGCTTTCTGTATATCGTTCAACGATGCCACACCAAGCCCTATGTATTTCTCATATGTGGGAATTCCCGTTTCTATATTTAGCCTTTGTGTTGAACACTGTGCTATGTGATGTATTGTCATTTCCTGTACAGTACTCATACTGCATTACACACTGACTTGACAATGACCTTAACCTCTGACCGGTTCACATAAAACTGGGACTGTGTATGTTTGTGTTGTGAAAGAGGGTGGCGGTTGCCAGCTTGGCATTTACATGTATCCTACTGTGGGAGTTTGCGGAGTTCCCTTAATGGGAAGATTTTCTAAACTGTGGACAACCAAACAAACACTAAATAGGCCTTTTGGTGTGCATAACTGATTACCCTAATTTGTATCCCCAACTTTTTTGGAATAATAACAACTTTTGAAAAACAACTTCTGTCCATGCAACTCATGGAAACTTGCATTAGCCACAGTATGGGACATGGAAATTAATATAAAAATTCCCTTTTCCCCCAAAGTTCTAACCCCAAACTCTAACCCTAGCCTTAGACCCTAGCTCTTACCTTAAAACCCATGCAGCCACATAGCACTGGTTTAAAAAAATAACTTTGTTACTGGGGTCTCTTTGAGCTTTCCAAAAAATTATCATATTTGAGGAAGTTTTTGTCACAATGAAACCCTAACAATTGATTTAAAGATAAACATCAAACAATTATGTTTGTGAGTTTTGGTTCTCTTTGAAAATTTATCATTTGTCTCACTGTTATTCGGTTAAAACTTTGGCCTTAAAGGCACTGGACACCTCTGGTTACTGTCAAAGACCAGTCATCTCACATGGTGTATCTCAACATAAGCATAAAATAACAAACCTGTGAAAATTTGAACTCAATTGGTCGTTGAAGTTGCGAGAGAATAATGAAAAGAAAAAAAACCTTGTCAGTCAAGTGTGCTTTCAGATGCTTGAATTTGAGAACTCGACTGAGGTCTGGAACTCAATGCAAATAGTTTAGTAAGAAATAACTTCTTTCTCAAAAATTATGTTACTTCAGAGGGTGCCAGTTCTCACAATGTTCTGATGTTATACTAGCAGCAGCTTTTCATTGCTTGTTTCCTAGAAAGTTTTTATGCCAACAAATATTTTGAGTAGTAACCAGTAGTGTCCGGTGCCAATAATCTGCCATGGTATACTAGCATTTTTATCATAAACAGACTAGAATGATATACATGTACAATGGAGTAAGCTTGGGCGATATCACGATATTATCGAATATCGCGATATTAATTTGGAAACGATTTCGATATCGGATGGATTTGGTTTTAATCGAAATATCGATATATCGTGAATAAAATATCGTGAATAAAATAAATCGATATCGCCCAAGCTTACAATGGAGGCAGTTTATCGATCTCTTTTGATCCTTGTTCGTGCAACAATTAATGGGAAGGTCTCGTTAGGGAATGAAAGTTTTTATGTACATTTTGGTGCAGAGAATTGTCAGTTCAACCCTGAGTTTTGCCATGATATTCAATTAGAACTGCATTGAATTGAACCTATCGACTGACACCAAGATTCAGACCAAATTGGTTTTGGTGTTTTTTTTTCCCAATGTTTAAAATTTTACTCTGGAAGAGTTTCAGTCTTCACTATTTGACTGTGTTGTTAGAGACTTAATTGTCACCACACTTTTAGGCACTTCAATTTAGAGCCTTGCAATGTTTCAATGTCTGCCAAACCAGTTGATATAAGAATTGATTGATGTTGTAATTGATTATATCTTAACCTCTCAAACCAACAGTTGTGTTCAGTGACACTCAGTGATGGATTTGCTTGTGCATGATGATGTGCTATTGGAGATTTATTGTGCTCACAAACTGCTGGTGATGAAGACTCACTCATGGAAACAGGTAAGGGAAACTATGAATCTTTAACTGATGTTTCTATACAATGTACCTCATACATATTCATGAATGAGTCGAGTTCTCACTGGTCAATTCATCATCATGGGCCAGGTGCTATTTTTACTATTAACAAACGTGCACAAGAGTATTCAAACACATGGTAAATGACAAGTAGAATAGCTCCTGGGCAGCCCAAGCGATAATCTACTTGTCATGAACTTTACCATTGTGGTACTGTTGTACACACAAGCGAACATAGCTGTAGCGACATCCAACACATGAACAAACTTATAATGACGCGTTTTAGTTCACAGTCGCCAATATTGTTCCGGTAACTGAAGATGTATGAAGTATAGTGAAACAAATATAACATGGTTTATTTTGGGTGATAAAACGATATAAGCTACCATCGGTATTGGAAGTTGATATCTCTGGGAGCTTATGTCAACTTTTCACCCTCAAACCTAGTTTTACTTGGATATTATAACTGCAAAAGATAAATAATTGGTTGTGTGTTTTTCAATTAAAACTTCCTTAGTCATGCTGGGAAAATACTGAGGCTGTTGGGATGGTAGTCCACCTTCCTCATTCTAAAGTAGATCTTAACTGCTAGGCCAATGAGCTCACCCAGTGACAAGGAGCAAGTTTGAATCATATTGAAATACTGAGGCAGTTGGGATGGTAGTCAACCTTCCTCATTCTAGAGTAGATCTTAACTGCTAGGACAATGAGCTCACCCAGTGACAAGGAGCAAGTTTGAATCACATTGAAATACTGAGGCTGTTGAGATGGTAGTCCACCTTCCTCATTCTAAAGTAGATCTTAGCTGTTGGGCCAATGAGCTCACCCAGTGACAAGGAACAAGTTTGAATCACATTGAAATACTGAGGCAGTTGGGATGGTAGTCAACCTTCCTCATTCTAGAGTAGATCTTAACTGCTAGGACAATGAGCTCACCCAGTGACAAGGAGCAAGTTTGAATCACATTGAAATACTGAGGCTGTTGAGATGGTAGTCCACCTTCCTCATTCTAAAGTAGATCTTAGCTGTTGGGCCAATGAGCTCACCCAGTGACAAGGAACAAGTTTGAATCACATTGAAATACTGAGGCAGTTGGGATGGTAGTCCACCTTCCTCATTCTAGAGTAGATCTTAACTGCTAGGCCAATGAGCTCACCCAGTGACAAGGAGCAAGTTTGAATCATATTTAAATACTTAGGCAGTTGAGATGGTAGTCCACCTTCCTCATTCTAGAGTAGATCTTAACTGCTAGGCCAATGAGCTCACCCAGTGATAAGGAGCAAGTTTGAATCATATTTAAATACTGAGGCAGTTGGGATGGTAGTCCACCTTCCTCATTCTAAAGTAGATCTTAGCTGCTAGGCCAATGAGCTCACCCAGTGACAAGGAGCAAGTTTGAATCATATTGAAATACTGAGGCGGTTGAGATGGTAGTCCACCTTTCTCATTCTAGAGTAGATCTTAACTGCTAGGCCAATGAGCTCACCCAGTGACAAGGAGCAAGTTTGAATCATACTGAAATACTGAGGCAGTTGGGATGGTAGTCCACTTCCTCATTCTAGAGTAGATCTTAACTGCTAGGCCAATGAGCTCACCCAGTGACAAGGAGCAAGTTTGAATCATATTGAAATACTGAGGCAGTTGAGATGGTAGTCCACTTCCTCATTCTAGAGTAGATCTTAACTGCTAGGCCAATGAGCTCACCCAGTGACAAGGAGAAAGTTTGAATCATATTGAAATACTGAGGCAGTTGAGATGGTAGTCCACCTTCCTAATTCTAGAGTAGATCTTAACTGCTAGGCCAATGAGCTCACCCAGTGACAAGGAGCAAGTTTGAATCATATTGAAATACTGAGGCAGTTGAGATGGTAGTCCACCTTCCTAATTCTAGAGTAGATCTTAACTGCTAGGCCAATGAGCTCACCCAGTGACAAGGAGCAAGTTTGAATCATATTGAAATACTGAGGCAGTTGAGATGGTAGTCCACCTTCCTCATTCTAGAGTAGATCTTAACCACTACATGTAGACTAAATAGCTTACCCAGTGACAAGGAGCGTTTAAACAAAGCTGTGATTTGAATTAAAATATTTATTTCAATGTTTACTCTCTGTTAGTTATAACTTGGAATTATAACATACAAATTTGGAATTACTTAAAATATAGAAAAGCAAAATAGGTAAAACAATTAATGACTGATTCTTGTTACTTTAACCATAGATTATGTGCCATGAATGTATACAAACTAAATAAGAGTACATGAAATGCAGTATACATGTAGTCCAAAGAGGTCTTAAGGGCACTGTACACGTTTGGTAATTACTCAAAATTTAGCATAAAACCCTACTTGGTAACAAGCAATGGAGAGCTGTTGATAGTATAAAACATTGTGATAAACAACTACCTATGGAGTAATGTAGTTTTTGAGAAAGAGATAATTTTTTAACTAAATTTATAAAAGACTTCTGGTCAGAAGAGGCCTTTTATTCCTATCTGAAAGCACACTATTTTGTATAGCAAGGGTGTTTTTCTTTCATCATTTTCTTGCGACTCCAATCACCAATTGAGAATAAATGTTCCAGGCTCGTTATTTTATGCATAGTTGGGATACACCAAGTGAGAAGACTGGTCTTTGACAATTACCAACAGTGTCCAGTGTCTTTAAGTCACAGCAATGTCACAACAAAACCTCAAAGGATACAAATTTGCTTTAACTTTTAAACTTATAAACTGTATTAAAACTTATAAACCACAAAGGAACTGACTAATATTTATAAACGATACAATGTTTATGTGACCTAGAGAGGTGAGATCTTACAATGATCAGACTGTTGTAGTTTATTTGCTTTTGTCAGGGTTCCATGTTGGGGCTGATATTCCACAAAACGGCAAACTGGTTTGGAAAATTGGTCATGCAGGTGATT